>NW_024429182.1:108900906-110288576 GCF_017639785.1 Mesocricetus auratus | reverse complement strand
CCTCCCCCAGAATCCAATCCCCTCCATTTCCTCTTCTTTTTTATTTAAATTAGAAACAAACTTGCTTCACACTTCTGTACCAGATCCCAGTCCCTCCCCAACTCACCTACTACCCACCAATCTCAATATCCCCCACACTCAATCCCCACTCCACTCTCCAGGGAGGGTGAGGCCCTCCATGGGGGGGTTTCCAAAATCTGGCACATCATCCAGGGTAGAGTCTAGGCCCTCCCGCATATGTCCAGGGTGAGAGAGCATCCCTCCATGTGGCATGGGCTCGCAAAGTCCATTCATATGTTTTTGTTTTTAATTTTCTAACGTAGCATGTTAGGTCTTGGATATGTGACTTTTCTTATTTGCTAATACAGGCATACAGTGTGCTGTCTCCTTAATTAGTATTCTGTGATTATTTCACAAATACATTGTGCTTTCTCTTAATTTACTTTGAGACAACTTCCAACATTAATTTGTATTTCTTCTTTAACATATGAGTTATTAAAATGTTTTAGTAGTTGGTAAATATTGGGGAATAATCAGGATGACCTTTGGGCACTCATTCACATCACAATACTAATATCAAAAGTATACTTCTTATGGATTGAAATGTTTAAATTGGGTTGGGATTTTGCTATATCTATGCTATATTACATATTATGATATGGTCCATCTTGGAAATTACTTGAAATTTATGTGCATGCTGCTATGGATGTAACGTGTACAAATTCAAATATCTTGTGTCTCCTGACCTTGACTCATATCTTCTATGTTCTTTGTCTTTTTGAAGGTTTCCTATATTTTGAAAGTGAAAGACTTAAATTTTGTCTTTTTGTGAATTATCTGTCCATTTGAAACTCCAGTTATTTTTGTCTTTAAAGACACCATTGCATGTGTTCATATTTACGATTATTATAGCCATTTGTTATATTGAAATTTTAATTCATGATCATGATTATAGGTTCATTTTTCTATAATTTTTCATGCACTACAGCTTTTCTTTTTTAAATTAATTTATTTATTTTAATTTCGTTTTACATTCTAATTACCATTCTCCCTCCTACACCTCTTCCAGCAAGCCCACTGCCCATCCTCTCCTCCCAGAGGATAAGGGCTCCCATGGAGAGTCAACAAAGCCTGGCCCATTAAGTTGAGGCAGAACAAAGCTGCTCTCCCCTTACTTAAGGTTGAGCACTTCTGGGATGCCATGCACTACAGCTTTTAAATGGTATTTATGAGTTTTGGCTTGCATGTACATATGTGCATTATATGTTCCTGGCACCTGTAGACAGTAGAGAGGGCATTGGATACTCTGAGATTGGACTTAAAAGCAGTTTGTGAACTGTCATGTGTGCACTAAGAATCACATCTGATTCTCTGCAAGAACAAATGTTCTAAACTACTAAGGTATCTCTCTAGCCCAACTATTTCTATGGAACATAAACATTAAATGTTTTGTTAATGTATACTTTTTATTCACAGAAATAACTTCAACTTTGTTCTAGGTATAGTTCACTTAGTTACCCTAGCCGTGTATTCCTCATACCTTCTAGTGGCTTGGAAATTCCCTCATAGCTATGAGGTATTATGGGATTCATCACACTTCTACCATAAAAAGATTCCATATAGGATATTTGTTTTAAAATCATAAGATATTTTTTACTGTGTTATATAGTCCTAACCAAACCTGACAATATCTACATGAGCTCCCGTAACATGAACTCTTGTGTCTCATACATACAAGTAAGTTTACACAAGTTTGTGTATCAACTTAGATTATTTTCTAAAACTGCCAAGGAAGAGTTTAAATGGTTCATCATCTATATCAGTTTATCTTGGCAAGAACTGTTACTTTTAAAGATACATTTAGAAAAATTACACAAGCAGGAGATTAACTAATTAGCAGACATTCTGTTTATGGGAGTCTCGAATGATGAAAGCATATAGCAGGTTTTCATCGGCACTCTAGCTTTCAATGAAAAGAAAACTGAAGTAAAGCCCATGCTGGTTGGTAAATTAACTGTATCTTTATAGCTAAGTCATAAAGCCAGAGAGGATTTGTACTGAAAGAAACTTTGCAAAGCTGGATACGGAAGGCAAAAATCCCAGTTTGGGATGTTGTCCTTGCTACTGTTATCATTTGTGCACTTATCAAGCTGCATTTAGTTCCACTACCTGAAACTCATTGGGTTAGAACCATGAGTAAAATGGCAGCAATGTTCTAAAAGATTAAATGATAGTGTGTCACAAATATGCTTTGCAATGAAAATCTTATAAAAGTCGTTATTTGGGGGCAAAAAAATTTTCAGAAGCTTGAAATACACTGAAGTGTTAAAACAATTTATTGAAGCAAGAAAACAGGGCCAAATGAAGATGAGAAAGATTCAGATTTGTGCACTAGAATCAAGACCCAGTTTTTTAAAAAATCTAAATGAAAATACATGGAATACATAGAGAAGTTAGGATTTAAAATAGGAAAGTCAGCGTATAACCTCTTTATGATAAGAAAGGATGGAAAGAATGAAAAGAAAAAGCATTATCCGAGTTCAGAGATCACAAGTCTTGTGCTTTTTCTAGTCAGAAAAATAAGTTGTATTAAACATATGTCACATCAGGGTTTCAGTTTCCCTGTACTTAAAACTAAGTATTAGCTATTCTATTACAGACCAAAAGTATCACAATACTCATAGTTCTTTTTCTTTGCCTTTAAAACATTTTCTGATGGGACAAAATTCCTGTTTCTGTATGGTTGCCTCAACTTACAGGGCAGCAGAAAGCAGACCATGGAGCATCTTCGGGTCTCAATTGCCTTACCTCACAATGACTACAGATTATGAAACAGCTTCTCCAGCTGAAGCATTCTGTGAGCATCTTCCTCATACATAATGGAGCAGCCCTCATGAATGGAGTTTTGGGGGTTGATGTATCACATGTAATTATCTCAAGTTTGTGGGGACTCTTCAGAGCCTCCTCACTGATGGGCTTTCCTGCTGAGCTAACTGCCATACATATGGATATTAGAATGACTTCTTTGGGGTATTTATGGAATTACTATTGAAGTGCAACATTACTTTTGGCAGAAAATGGCTAAAATTATATGTAGACTATAATTATATTATACTCTTTAGACTTCTAAAACATATAACCCAAAGCAAGGGAAATTAACTTCACCTTTCTCTTGTTACCATTTGAAGGCAATAACATTTCCAATATCAGCCTTTGCTGATATTGGCCCATAGTGTACTCAATTAATGTGTGTCTTATATAACTGACCTATTTTTTTCCTCTACACTCTAAAGACAAGATTTTATTCAGGGAAAATACCATACCATTCCTGGACATTATCCTGGATATGAGATGTAAATTTGTTCTGCTGAGTACTGAGTGCTTTTACATATTAGACCCTGCAAGTAAACAGAAACTGGGCCTCATAGAAAGCATATGGAATATGAAGGAAGGAACCACCTTTGACCATGTGCCTGTGAGAAGTGTTATATTCAGTAGCACAGCTGATGCATATAGCATACTACCCATTTTATTTCTTTACTTCCATCTGGTTGATTACGTAGCTTGTCCTACAGGTATTAGATTAAGAAGACATATCTTTATAAATCTCAAGTCTTTTTCTGCTTTTATGAATTAACATTCCATTGGAGGCCCATGAAATGTTGTGGAAAGGCACTAAGTCTGGTTCCTGAAAGAACCTTATTTACTTCTGGGGCAGTACCCTGAAATCCTTTTCTTTATAGTTCTGGGAAGAACAAAATATGCTGCTTATACAGAAGCATTATGGATTCTACCTAGAGTTTCTACAAAGTACTCAAACTGAATTTATCAATCTGTGTTTACTTTTTCAAAATCCCTGTTTCTTTATGTTTTTAAATGTATTTTAATTAAAATATAATCACAGTATTTCCTCCACTATTTTTCTTCTTTCAATCCCACCCACAGTAGTTCACACTTTCAAATTGAAGACCGCTTTTACATTGATTATTGTTATATATATATTATTGTATATATATACAGCCTGCTGAGTCCATTTTTGCTATTTCTATGTATATGATTTCAGGGTTAACAACTTTGTGTTGGATAGCCAACTAATCTACTCAGTGCATGTGAGGCTGTTTTGTGCTAGCCATTCCCTTTCTCCAGTCTGTCACTGGATGGTATGATATTTTAATAATTTTGTTCACAAAAGATCTTCCATTTTCTTTCCCTAGTGTTTTCACCTCTATCAGGGGCCTGGTGAAGATATCATGTGCATAAATTGTTTTCTTATAATAATCAATCTAAGTCCAGTCTCTTGATAGATCCATTGTGCCTTGGTAGTGGAAAGGACAAGGCCATTAAAAGCCCTTCTGAAACAAAAAGCCTAGAATATTAAAAATGACATCATTTGTGCTCAAACATTATATGATTTAATCTTTATGATTTCCCACATTCAATTAACCTGATTAAGATTGATCACCCATATATTAACATTTATATTTACACTTGGGAATGAATTTAATTTTATGCATTGTGGGACACTGATATGGGCATGGTATGGCCACTGCTATCTTGATGATAACCCTTTAAAGTTCCATACTAGAGAAAGGAGAGGGTCACATGGAAGTTTCTCTCTGAGGCTTTTATAGGCAGTTAGATTTTACTGGGAGTGGGATTTTTCTTTGTCGTCAGTGCTGTAGGAGTTCATAACTTGTCCCATTAAATCAATTAATTCATCAAACTGCATTTATTAAAGCCATATTTCCCCCTTACTTTTGCAAAGATGAAATGAGATTAATAATATGTAGTAAGATATGTGGAAGACACAAATTAAAATTAATGATTAGAAGTATTACTATAACATCTATAACTCTCACCAGTACACTGACTATCAGGTTAAGATATGCTGATGTCAGGTGATTAACTTTTAATCTGCTAGTTACAGTCAAAGGCATTTGTAAATATTCTTTCAGAGATAAAGTCTGACATAAAATTATAAAAACACAACTATTCCAGCTCTCCAGTTTAAGTTGGATATTCTATGCTCACAA
The DNA here is from genome assembly GCF_017639785.1 of Mesocricetus auratus. NCBI lineage: Eukaryota > Metazoa > Chordata > Mammalia > Rodentia > Cricetidae > Mesocricetus > Mesocricetus auratus. The sequence goes on along the minus strand of NW_024429182.1, from coordinate 110,283,543 downwards.
TGATAATATTTTCCTTTTGCTTCTTCAGTTAAAAGAAATACATGCTACCAGATATGTTATTACACACACTTAATCCTAGCACTTGGAAGATAGAAGTAGATGGATTTCTTTGAATTTGAGTCCAGCTTGGTTTACATAGAAAGTTCTAGGCCACCCAGGGTTATATAGGAAGAATCTGTTTCAGAGTGGGTTGGGGAATACACATATGAAGTTATGATTTTATTAATTGGATTCAGTTTTATTTATTTTCCCCCAGTGCTAAAATCTAAATAAAAATATATTTTGTAGGTGTTCTGATAAACTAATCATTGGTTTCCATTTAGAAGTAAAATTATCTATTCAAAGATTAAGGAAGTGGATTTTAAGATTATGTTAGTTAATTAGTGAAACAAAGATGCCACAAATGTCAACGACTCTTTCCTAAAAAATCTTTGAAATACAATAAATAAGATAAGTTTGCTTATTTTATTAATCATGTTTCAAGGTACATGATTAATATTTATGAACGTAGAATCAGACTTCTACCAAGCCAACACTACTTTTGAGAAGAAACTAAAAAATGAGGAGCTCTTAAAGTCACTGAATAGGTGTAGGATTTACAACCTTCCTTTTATTTAACAGCAAGAAAGCCAGGATTTGTTGATACATAAAGGAGTAATTCTCAGCAGCAGGGAACAGTGTCTTGAAGATGCATTGCCCTTATCATTGCTGTTATTGTCTTTCTTGCAGAAGTACTTCATATTTCAATACTCCATGTGAATACCTACAAGTAGCATCTGCCATGATTGCCATGTAAAAGTCTGTGTGTGTGTGTGTGTTTGTGTGTGTGTGTGTGTGAGAGAGAGAGAGAGAGAGAGAGAGAGAGAGAAAGAGAAGCAGAGACAGAGAGACAGAGAGACAGAGAAGAGAGAGGAGAAACAGGAGGGTCTGTGTTCAGAGCACCTGCCTACAATCTAGTTACCGCCTAAAATCTCAGTGGTAACCCACTATTTCAGCTGAATAAAGCTGTTTTCGCCACAGATTATAATGGATAAGTCAAATTATCCACATGCCTTCATTGTTTATGCTTATTTCTCTGGCTACCTACAATTATTTTTTCAGAAGCAAAGTTGTATTCTGTATATGACATCTAAAGTTCCATAAGCACAAAGGCCATATCTACAATTTTTAAGGACAGATTTACTTACACAGTTTAGGTTTATCTCACCATAATTAATTAGAAATTAGGAAATAATGTATTTAAGTTTTACATAGAGTATAAAACATATATACCAAACAACAAGACTTCCCCACACATATCTTTGAATTCCATTTTCACACTGTGTAAAAGATATCTATGTTATATATTGCTATGCTATATATAACATAACCTCAACACTAATTAAATGTAGTAAGGATGTTATACAGTATTATTTTTCCATATTGTATAATTTGTTGGCCAAAATTTATGATTCAATATTTCCCAAAAACATATGCTATAAAATACCTATTGTGTCTATTTTTTAAAAACATATTCTATATATGAGAAATAAGTGTTAAAATGGCTGGTTATAAAACTGCTGACAAGTAAATCACGTACCAATTTGGTAGTTGTTATACTTCTATTTCTCTTAATTGTAATGGATTCCAACAGTAAAAACTTCTTATTTGAAATTATCTTTGCTAAACTTTAGACTGTGGTCTTTAAAGATGGCCCAGTTGTTAAAATGCTTGTCACATTCCATAGGAACCTGGGTACAATCCTGAAAGGCCATGAGCTAGGCATTGTAGCATGTACCTGGAATCCATATTGGGTATCAGAAACAAGTGAGCCTTCAAAATATTTTTTCATACTTTCTACCCTAAATGATTTCCAGGCTAAGTTTTAACAAACAAGGAGGAAGGCATCTTAAGGAATGACATACACACCTACACATACCCACTTACATACATAGACAACACACACACACACACACACACACACACACAGAGAGAGAGAGAGAGAGAGAGAGAGTGACAACACATACATAAACATTTATGATATAAGGGGAAATAAGTTCACATGAAGATAACCTTCCTGGATATTGTCTATTTTGCAAAACACTAGGTGTTATTTATGTATTAGATCTCTCCTATGGTGACATACTTGTTTAATAACCTGTTAGCTAATGATGATTTACAACTTTTAGTTTTCTAAAAATCATTACAGTACTTCACTCATTTGTGTCCCTCAAAGCCTTACAGTGAAAATTTAGGCATTGCGGTATGCCTGGGTATAGAAACAATCAATATTAAGTGACACCTTGACTCTTAGTTAAAGAGAGAGAGGCTTCACATCAACAAAATAGAGAAGCAAAATTTTAATTACTTGGCCATGCAGCGGGGACCTATGGGAAATGCATGAATAGGCATGTTCTTAACAATTAAAAATATGTCTCCACGAAGCAGGGAACTGTGGACTGCAGGACTTCTTTTCCCTTTATTGAACTAGTCTCTACTCAAATGTTTTCCTTTTAAACAAAACTCCTAATTTTTTCCTTCATTTATCTTTTCACTTTTTTAAATAGCATTCTCACAAAAGACAAGATAATCTTTGTAAAATAAAATATGCTATCCAAAGTTACATATGCTGCCTCTAAATGAAGTGAATATCAATGTACCCTTGTGTACAAAAATAGAGAGAATTATAAGGCTTTTTATGTATTTACCATATTTGAAATGACCCTTCCAATTCTCTCTATATTCTCGCAGTTTGTTTTTTCAAAATCACATTTAAAGTCTTCCTGTAACTCGGTTTGTCATTTCCTTCCAATTTTTATATAGATTTATTTCTGAATTTAGTGCCATATTGACAGTATTTGTCTGCCTGATATACAATCCATATTACAATATCTATTTGTTGAAGGAAGATGTATTTTGGAGTCATTTCTCAATACAAAATTTTATCTATTTTTCACTGGAATGACTGGCACTGCAGGTGTAGCTTGCTGAAAATGTAATCCTCCTAGGATACATAGATGTCACAGCTTTTACTGAAAAAGACAATTATCTGATGTCATAAATTTTGGAGTGTGTGTGGGGGGTGGGTAGGTGGGTGGGTGTGGGTGGGTGTGCTTTCTTGTGTTTATATACACATTTGTATAGAGGCATACATGTGCCACGATGTGCATGTGAAGTCACATGTTTGGAAGTCAGTCCTCATCTTCTGACTTGTTTGACCTGGAATTTTTGTGTCGTTCTCCATTCCATATGCTAAGATAGCTATCCAGAGAGTTTCTCCTATCTCCAAGGCCTTCCTCCCTTACAGCATTGGAATTATAGACAAATACCACCACGCAGAGAATTTCATGAGTTTTGTTGAGTCAAGTTCTAAGCCTAACACTGGGACATGAAGCACTGTACCCACTGAGCCATCTCACCAGTCCCAATGACATATTTCTAGAAGAAAAAGTAAAGTCTTGAGAAGTGAGGGACCATGGAATGGAGGATTATATTCTCATATTTATTAAAGCCATATTCACATAAACCAAGATAGGGAATCAATAAAGGTGACCACTGATAACAGATAAATGGATTAAAATACAGTAATGGAAAACTGTTTGACCATGAAAAAATGAAATGCTATCTTATTAGACAACATGAATGGACCTAGAAGATATTATGTAAAAATTATGGAGATAAAAATATTTAATTGAATAATTGTGCCACACAGAAGCGAAAGTAAATGGCCCAATAACTATAAGCTAGAAATATTTATTCCACCGAAAAGAGTATACTGGTAGTTCCCAGAAACTTCAAAGAATGAAGGGAGGTGGGAATGGAAAGAGTATGGTCAAAAGTCACTGAGATGCACTTAAATTGAAGAAATAGCCTCTAATGTTCTATAACATAGTAGAACAGAAATTACAGCAATTTAATATTTTCATAAGTCCATGGGTTTTTTATTTATTTGTGTGTGTATGTTTGTATGCATGTATGTATTATGACTTTCAAGAATGAAATACTTTACAGTCATTCATTGTGGATTTCATATGCCAGGAAAAATAGCTCTACATATTTATATTTAGTTGCAGTGGACATTCTACTTGTATAGAATGTCCTGAGAAAAGATAGACCATAGTTCAAAGCCATGGATAAATATTTCTCTATGATTGTTTTTACTTTCATAGTTATCATTTGATCATAATGAGGATGCTAGAAAATACACTGGCAGATGAGATTCTGACTCATGGGAAAGAGTATGTTGTCCAAGCAAATAAGAATCTTGCCCATCAGCCAGGCGGTGGTGGCGCATGCCTTTAATCCCAGCATGCGGGAGGCAGAGGCAGGCGAATCTCTGTGAGTTCGAGGCCAGGCTGAACCGACAGCCTCCAAAACAATACAGAGAAACCGTGTCTCGTAAAAAAAAAAATCTTGCCCATGGAGTTAGAAACTTATAGCTGAAATTCAGCATTCCTTAAGAATTTTTTAAATTTTATTTTATTTTTGATTGACAGGTATAGGTGGGTAAGTATGTATGCATGGGTGTAAGTGTGAGATCACTCTTCTGTTCAGTTGTCTCACCATCATTTACAGCATGTAAAGAGGCTTCTTTAATTCATTTATTAGATATTTATTTAGTTATTGCTATGGTCTTGACAATATAACTGACACTTGGCACTAGAGGTGAACAAAAGAATTTTTTTGTTTTAGCAACACAATTACCAATAGGAGACAGAGAAGCTAAAGTTTTATATTGTTTAGCAAGTAAGCAGTCAACTTAAAAAAGGAATATCACTGAATCACAAATCATTATAGAACTTTACTTTTGATGGTCAGGAAAGAGTTTATATAACAATATATTCACATCAAGAAAATTATACAGTTAAAAAAAGACAGTATTGTTTGATCCTAGGAAAGCTATACAAAACTATGCTAAGATGGAAATCCAGACATTAATGAAATTTATTTTCATTTTTAATTATAAACATATGTGTATGTTTGGGCGTTGGTTTGTGCAAATGAATACAGGCCATGTAGAGGCTGGAAGAGTTCATCGGACTCCCTAGAGCTGTAGTGAGAAAATACATGTGGGTGGTAGGAACAGAACTTTGTTCAACTGAAAGAACAGTGAAAGAGCTTTTAATAAATGTGCCTACTCTTCAGTCCAGGCCATTTGGTCTCAAACAACTCATTTCCAGCTTTACACCTTTCCCTTTTTTGCATCTCAATTTTTTTTTCAGTTTTAAAGCAGAAGGTAAATTTTAAATATATTTCTTTAAATTTTGCTTCCTTAGAGATGTGCATGAGTTCGGAGTTACGCTGTTTCAGAAAATGTTTCTTAGATTTTGATCTTGTTAAGAACTCATTTGTGATGTTAGCATCTCTTTTCATTGGAGGGTTCGTTCTTGCTGCTGATATTCAGAGTTGACTGCTGTCAACCAGCCTGGACTAGAGCCCAGACTCTTTCAACCTGGAATATTTATATGTGCTTCCTTGACTTATCCATTATTTATTTTGAGCTAAGTACTTTTTAAATAATTGCTTCCACTCTCACTTCTGTAAGTGATGATAAAGAAGATGGAAGTAATTTGGCAATAAGCATCTTACAATTGTGGTCTTAAAATTGTGGTCTTAAATACACAAAAATCTAACATTAGTTCAAGACAGCCAAGATAGGAATTGTGAAAATATATACTTACTAAGGCTAGAAATAGACTTTGCACTACAGATATTGAATGCGATACTTTGTTTTAAATGACTTTATTATATGTATGCAGTTGTATTTTTGTTTTCTTTATTTGTAATTTTCCCATAACTTCATTGTTCTCACTGTAAGCAAGACTGGTAATTTTGTACCTATTTTTTAATAGTTTTCTCATATACATTTATATATATCACAGTGTTTAAAATATGCATTGACATTCAAAAGTCTTGTTCCTAAAGACTTTTAAAAACAGAGAAATAATACTCTATGTAGTATTTTATAGACTCTAAGTTAATTATTCCTGGTGAATTTCAATGTTACAAAGCTATGTATTTAATTTTAATAAATTTATTATTCACCTTATGGATGAATCATAAATGATTTATAAAATCAATAGTGAAAATTTAACTCACATTTAAATTACTATAATAAACAGCCAAGCATTCAAAATTCCTAAATGAAAACCAAGATGCCTTCCTTTCTTTTTTAACTTTAATCACCAGCTCACAAAAGCAAATTTCCTGACTTAAAGATTAGGTGCTTTCTAGACATCTTCATGCCTACTTTAATTCTGCACACATACACACACATGCACATAAATATGCACAAAAGCACACACTCAAACCTACACACACACACACACACATACACAATGAAAACAGGCACATTCTTTACAACTTTTCTAAATAAACCGGAGATTAATTATATAAAACTATTGCCTTTCAATATCTCTCACTAAATGTATATGCAGAGCTCTTGAATAGATATTTGGCTATTCAGTTGACACTTTCTGAGGTTATTTTGATTTGCACTTTGTATGATTTCATTAGAATATTAAAAAAGAAGCATGGAATTGTTCTAATATTTGAAATATACACAAATAATATTTGGTGACAGAGGGAAAATAGGTGAACCACCTAAATTCAGTTTCAAGAACCTTATCATTTATTTTCCAAATACTGGTTGTTTTCTTTTGTTTAGGTCATGACTAAGGCATAAATAATACATAAACCTTTGGTTCATATGAGCAGTCTGCCTTTTGTGATTCCTCATGAGTAATAAAATTTAGTCATATAAATAGCTTGGCAATTAATAATAATTAACGCTCTTATTATTTGTCTGTTCTTTCTCATTGACATAAATTTCTATAGACAAAACCATACTGAATTAGAGAAAAGGGTGAAACTCATTTTGTGATAATAATGCTTGCATTAACATAAAGCTATTTAATTTTACTAAGAATGTGTCTTCTGTGATTTAATGAGTTTCATAATAAAATTTGGAACAAAATGTTACTTTTCAAAACAAATTTTACGTTGATTTATTGTACTATAATAGTTAACTCTGTTAATGACCTTGTTATCAACTCTGCAACTTTGTTTAAGATAACTTACCACAATGCAGAAATACGAATTTTAAAAGATGAATACTTAATTATATGTGAGTTTAGTTATTTTTAAATTGATAACTAAAATCTTAAGAGTAAAACAAATGCTGGAGACATATTTTTATGAAATTGAGATTATTCAGGATGAAATGAGGGAGAGTGATGAGAGGCTTCACAATGCCAGCCTGTTGCTACACCATTATCTAACCTCAAGACTGATTTCTTCAAGCCACACTGTGTTCAAGGCTCTTGTCTTTCCCACCAGTTATTTTAATTATGCTGGAAATGAAAGCAGTACTGAAGATTCGTGATAGTGTTTATGCTTGCAATAACAGTACACTAGATGATTTAATTATATCCTTGAGATGATTTTCTGGACCAATTAGTTGAATCCAATTTTCTGAGTAATTCATTGTAGTCCATTTCAAATTACTAATACATTTCATTAAATAAGTAATAACCCAGGAGATTAGCTAATTGCTTTTGGTTGCTTTTGTTGTGGTAGTTTTTGTGTATGTGTGTGTGTAATTCTGTTTTTTAGTTATCACGTCCAAGCTCTGCTTAGGCTAAGGGCTCTACTATAGTAGCTATGTGTGAAATATAGCAATATACTAGAGAGTATAGTAAAGTTCTAAGTCTTAGTTCATACATTTACTAGAAAAATGACTGTGGCAAATTCTATACCCCTTTAAGACTTACGTTTACTCACTTAGAAAATGGGGGGAAATCAACCTATACATTTGATAGATTGGTTGTAGAAATAATAGAATCCAGGCTTAGTACCTATTAGAGAACCTTTCAGACATTAACTGTTCAATACTATAGTTATTATTTTGATTAATAGTAATTAGCTAAACCTATTGCTTAATGGTTTCTTTCAAATGAGGAACATTTCTTTAATTGCCTTTATTACTTGGTCTATTCTTAGAATATTGAAGATCAACTTTTTTTCTGTCTGTGTATTCTAATATAGATCTTCTCCTTGTGACATCACTGAGATGACAACAACACTGATGCTTGGACTTAGGTAGCCATGATTATGATGTATGAACTACTATTTGGTAACTGGCATGGTAACATACTGCCTCCTAATTAGTTATCTTCATCCCATTGACTGGTCATCTTCAGTCACCATTAGAGAACCTTGTTTTTGAAGTAGATACAGATTAATAAGGAGAATCATGACCAGTTAGTATACAGACAATAAGAGACTGTAGAGGGCTCAGCTCTTAATGGGGCATCTCTATCACACCCTCTTTCTCCAAGGGTCTTCAATCATTACAGAAGAGGATATGGAAAGATTATAAGAGCTAGAGGAAATAGACATCTTCAGGGAAACAGTATTTTCCAGACATGACAGTGCAGTTACATGTATGGACTCACAGAAACATATGTAAGAATAAGACTTGGACAACCTTAAGCCAGTCAAAGTCTGAAATTGGATGAGAGAGGCTTTCCTGAAGTCTGAACCCTTACCTGAGTAGGTATTGACAATTTGTGGCAGCTGGGAGTCAGGAAGTCAATACTCTTTAAGGATACAGGCCTTGAGAAATTGCCTACATTCCAGTAGAAAGTCATAGACTCTTGAACATGAAGACAGCATTGAGTAGATTTACCAAGTAATGGGGTGTGTGTGTGTGTGTGTGTGTGTGTGTGTGTGTGTGTGTGTGTGTGTGTGACATAAAATTTAGCGATGAAAAGAAGCTTAAACATTAAAAGTATTGATAGTGGGATACTACATCCATTGTGATGTTATTCCAAAATATGCTTGATTCTGAATGTACTAATTATTCTTTTTTTCTCTTTGGCATGATGGTGAATTGATCAGCACCATAAAATGCACTTTATTGTTTTCTTAGCCTAGCTATAACATTTTTGTAGATAGAGTAGAAATAAATGACAAAAGCCACATGGAAAACAAATGACATTACAAGGCACAAAGTAAACATGGATGAAGCAAAGGAATTAAAACTCTGACAGAGATTAAGCAAGAATTAGAACAGTTACTAAAAGTGTTAAGCTTTAAATATATTAAAACAATTTCAGAAAATTTTTTAAATCTATTTCATTTGTTCTGGGACGCATGTAGTTCCAGATAGGTTGTAATATTGGGTGTTTAATATGTGTTATTATTTCATAATTTTGCTATATATACTTTTAAAAACTATCAGCTCTGTCTCTATGCAAATCAATGATGGGACTTCCAATTACTGCAAGCCTACTATGTGCCAGGAGATTATCACCTATTCATTTCTCAACAAGCATCCTAGAAAGTTGGTAGTGACAACTGGTTTGTATTTATTGAAGAGCCCAAGTTTAGCATACAGAATTTAAAATTATGAATCATTATTTTTCTTCTCAAGCATCTTGAATAACCCAAGTCTATTTCTATCCTAATTTCTTTATCCAATTGGTCAGATACTTAAATGAACTTTTCATAAGTACTTTTAAACTGAGACACTGATATTATGATTTTATCTAAAGCTCCTCCTGGCCCTCTATTGGCTTTAGCCTTGAAATGGAAAAGCCATTATAGAAAATTTATTAAATTTCAAAATTTTAAATTTGCTCGGTAAATAAGTTCTGTGACTTCTTGTGGCTTTCATTCTTTCATGGGTGTCTATCGTTTGGGACTTTGGGACTCATGATGGTACTCCTTCCAGGATTGGTTAGTTCTTGCCATCATAGTTTGTAGTTTGTTTTATCTCCCTCATTCCTATTTCTACCCGTATAATGCATCACTGTATATATATCATTAAAGCCTAAAATCAGAAGCCAAAGGACTTGTAAGTTAGTAAAAGCAAACAAAACAGGCAACAACAACAACAAAACCCAAAAATACCCAGATTAATATTATGAAGCAAAAATACCTCCAAGAATGCCTTTGAATATGTTTCCTGTTGGCAATCTACTACTGGGCACGCAGTCTACCTTTTTTCCCCTCATGTTTCTTTCCTTTCATTGATTTTTTTTAATTGAGCTATACATTTTCCCCATTCCCCTTTCCTTCTCTCCTCTCCCCTTCCACCCTCCCACTTCTGCCTAAACTCCCAATTTACACAGGGGATCTTGTCTTTGCCTATCGTGGGCCTGTATTATACCTTTAAGTGGTTTGATTCCCCATTAAGACTCCCTTAGAGAAAAACTAAATTTTCATTTGTAAATGGTTATCAATTGGTAATTACTTCTGAGTTAAAGACCAGTGTGTCCACTTCACCTTTAAGTTCAAGGACCTATCTGTTGTAGAACAATGCATCCCTATGCATGCTGCTACAACCTCTGTGAGATTATATTTGTATCTGCCCATTTATGTCTGAAAGGCCTTGGGGTCTTGGTATCCTACATTGCCATTGCCTCTGACTCTTACACTTTTTTAACTCTTTTTTTTGCACACTTCTTTGAGCCGTTGGAAGATTTCATGAAGACAGAATACATACTGTTTAAGGATGAGTATTTCAAGGTCTCTGTGGTAACTTAAATGAAAATGGCCCCATAGTCTCATAGAGATGGCGCTATTAGTTTTTGTGGTCACTTTGACCTAGAGATTGTCCTTGTGATATTTTGGCAAAGAATGTGACTGCTTTATATCCTTTTCAAAAAAATCTGCCTGAGACTAAATTGAAGTATTATGGAATAAGTGTTTGGCAGAGTATGTCTCAAAAAACCTAGCATTGACTGTTTGCATGGTTGTTAGTGGCATGTCTAATGCAGAACTATAATGTAAAGAAGCAAGCTAGAAAAGAAAAATACGGAAGAAAGGGAGCACCAGGAAGTATCAACAAACTAAAGAAAATTCTGATGTTAAGTGAAATAAAAGGAGTGATGACCTAAAAACAAGACCCCACCCAGCTGAGCTTCCATCTTGTGAAAAGGGATTAAAGAGCCAGGCTGTGATAGCACACGCCTTTAATCCCAGCACTTGGGAGGCAGAGGCAGTGGGATATCTGTGAGTTCCAGGCCAGTCTGGTCTATAGAGTGAGTTTCAGGACAGTCTCCAATGCAATACTGAGAAACCCTGTCTCGGAAAACGAAACAAACAAACAAACAAAAAACCGAAAAGGGATAAAGAAATGCCTAAAGGAATGAAGTAAAGATTAGGGAAAGGTGTGGTGGTGAAAACCTTTAGTCTACAACAGCCAACATCACTTAATTATCAAACTCCTAGAGAGAACAGGTGTACAAAGGATATACCTCAACAGACATAATGTAAACTATAAGACACTGATAGTCAATATCAACCTAAAGAGAAAGTAACTCAAAGCATTTCCCCTAAAGTCAGGACAGGAAAAGGTTGCTTTCTTCTCTCCAAAACTATTCAATATATTATTTGAAGTCTTAGCTAGAGAAATAAGACAACTAAAATTTTTTATCTGCTAATTTTTCACTTGCTTGATTAGAATTACCATAAGATGCATTATATATTTTAGATTTGTGAAAAGTGTGGTTAGGCTACTGATTTATGAGCAGAACGTGTTTATCAGCTGTAAGAGTTTGCTGGTGGGAATTTAAAGTTCCCTTATACATACTACCACATCATCTACAAATAAAGATCTTTGACTTGTTCCCTTCCTATTTGTATCCCCCTTAATCACCTTCAGCAGGAGGATCATGAGTTTAAAACCAGCAAGCAGGGAATCTTGATAAAATCTAATTCTAATTAATTGCTGTAAGTTCTTGAATTTCTTTTTAAATCAGCTATTACATTCTTGCTTCTAAATGTTCTCGTGTTTAACTTTTTGACATATACTCTGCTATTTCCCAATTTAAAAGATCATCGTGTTACTTTTGTCTTCCTACCTTGATTGACTCCGTGACCCTCTCCAGTTCTATTCTAGGTATCTCTGTTTTACCCCACAGTTCCAAAAGTCAGCTTATATTCCACATCTATACAGCTTCCTGTCCTTGTCTCTCTCTCTCTCTGTATGTACATATATAATGATTTATTTCCAATCTCTTAGTAAGATTTTATGTTTTAAAACGGAATTTTGTGCTTCCTGTTGTCTCTTAATCAAGAATCAAATATATCTGAAAAGATGGCTAACATTAGGTAAACATTCATAAAGTGACATATCATGGAGTTTTAAAAATTTGGCTGATTTGCTTGTGAACTCATGGTATTCAGAATTTGATAGCAAAAATAGTAACAAAGGATGTATAGGAGCAGAGCTATTCAATATTATGTATATGAAAATAATAGAAATCATGTACTATAAATTAATAAGTACTATAATCAATTAAATAGATGGAAGTATAATAAATATCATCATTCTGGAAGAATACTTACAAGTCTGACACACAGTAGATATTTAATGAATATTTGTTGAATAAATCAATTTCCTATCTTAGTTATTTGCTTCTACGGACTCAAAGGAGACATCATGTATGTAACACCAGTTAAATCCTGAGGTAATGTAAGAATTAAATTTAAATACAAAAAGAAATTCCAAAATAAGTTGCAGGCAAATGTAGTGGTATATGTAAATATGGGAAGGGAGGCCAAGATGGTTTTATTCGGGAAGCAGAAAATACAGTGATATTGTTATTGCATATTATTGCTATAAGAATACATTAACTATATTCTTTGACAATTATTCTGTACACTCTGGAATGACACTGTTGTGTATGTAGCAAATGAGGAAATTTTTGTTGAATTTTTTTAATGTAGCACCATAAGATGATAGTGGAGTAGTGAAGAAATATCTGCTCCTAACATTAAAATCAATAACGAGTAATGGTCATAGTTCATATATATATATGGAGTGAACTTAGTAAGATCTTTCAATTTATGATAAAGAGGAAACATTTATTGTCACATATAACTTAAACAATAGAATTCAACTGAATAATTCAATCCTCTGTTTTCTTGTAAAGACCACTAAAAATATCCCAAATATATCACTTAGATATATGCATATGTATATATACACATGTACTCATATTTTTAATTTCAATTGATCTTGATCTTTAAAGGTTGACAGATTATCTTGTTTACTCACAATTTTCTTCTTGATAAATTACAACCTACCTCTACCTATAGAGTTGTCATTCATTACTCACTCATTATTATAGCTACAAGGAAAACTAGCAATTAGTTGTCCCATATTCTGTACCATCCAGATCTTGGACCCAGAGACCACTTTTATAGCATCACATCTGGGCCTGTTATGTAGCTTGGCTCTTATTTATTGCTGAGTTTTGTGATTTCCAACTATATTATTGACCCAAGCAGATCTTTGTTTTTCCTAAGGATTTGCCCACATTCCTTGATGTATTCCATAAGAATCCATTATGAACATGGAAAAGAAAATGGGTGCCCAGAAAACATTTCTTGGAAAAAATAATTAATTCGCATAATCTGCATCAAAATGCCACTTGAAGTTTTCATCCTCTACTACAGCTTTCACACATTTTTCTTTCATATATGAACCAACTGTTATAATCTTCCATTTGATATATTTTGCCATATAGCTTTCTCTATATAACTTTTCCCCCTTTCCAATTTCCTTAGCAACTGCCAAATTTTGAAAACAGTGTAGTTGCTTTAAACATAACTGGAACTTTGTGAGAATTTCTTTTAAAAAATAATCTATTTCCATATAGCACATGAGAACACAGTCACATTTCTGGAGCTCTCAAGTAACTCTAATATATTTTTAGTGATATGCATCAACTGCTTTTGAATTCACAGCTGACCATGCTTTTTGCTGTTCACTTAGAAATGCTACAAAGTAAAATACAAGCCCTTTAGGTTATAGTATAAAACCTTCATTTCAATATTTTGATAAGTAAGTTATTAGATAACAATAACTTGTGCATAAAAACCCTCCTACATGCAAGGCATTGGTGGCATAAGCTTTAATCCCAGCACTTGGGAGGCAGAGGCAGGCAGATCTTTGTGAGTTCAAGGTCAGCCTGGTCTACAGAGTAAGTTCCAGGACAGGCTCCAAAATAGTAAAGAGAAACCCTGTTTTGAAAAACCAAAAATTAAAAACCCTTCTACTTCACCAGTGGATTCCTTTTGCTATTTAGAAACTCTCATGACCTTAGGTTTTGCTAACTCTGTTTTCCCATTCTCTTTCAGTTCACTGTGGGATTGTCCACCCTAAATTTCTTTAAGAAATGTTGCTTTTATATTTGATGTATTTCCTTTCTGCTAAACACATGCTATAAGATTATTATTTCATATTCAATGTGCTTACAAAACTTTCTTTTTAAATAATATATTATTTCAAATATCAACCATTTATAAACTGTATCTTATTCTGGTGTAAGGACTATAACCAGAAAGACATTGTTTCTTTATGTCCTACAATGTTAAGAATGCTAATTGGTAAGCTATTAGGATATAGAGATTAGTTAAAATTTGTAAAACACCTACTTTGGTGACTTCTAGAATAAGATGAATAAAACAACTTCCTTTATAAATTTTAATGTAATGATTAAGAAAGGCATAGGTCCAACTGACAAATCTAATTGCCTATTAGAACCTCCATTTAGACATCACAGGCATTTGAACTTAAATTATCAAGAAAGAAACTTGATTTCTACTCTGTCTCCTTAATGAGGTAATTTCTTAGGATTTCTCCCCATGGTAAATCATATTTTGTGAGTACCAAAGCTAATAAATGGAAATTCATCTTTGTTCTCTTCCTTTCATCCACATCTCAAATTCAATCCATCTGAAACACCTGATGCCACAAAGACAAGTCTATCATAATTGCTCTTCTCTGTCCTCTCTCTTAACTTTCTAGTCCCACACCAAGTATCTTAGACCACTACAGAAACTTTCTATCCATTATCTTTTCTACAGTTCACCCACTCAAAGTCAAAACTCAGAATAAACTTCAAACTCAATAAGAGACATAGCATTTGTCTTTCTAGAGCATTTCACACTAACTTCTATTCAAGTAAATCTAAATGCCTTGTAATTTTTTAAAGCTCAGCGTGATGCAGACTCTAATAAGAGATTTCGTTAAGACTGTACTCTATTGTTCTCTAAAAACTTACCTTTTCTGTTGAACTATCATAAACATTCACACACACACACACACTCACACACACACACACAGATAGAGATAGATAGAGACAGAGAGAGAGAGAGAGAGAGAGAGAGAGAGAGAGAGAGAGAGAGAGAGAGAGAGAGAGAGAGAGAGAGAGAATCACAACAAGACACACGGGAAGGGCCTAGGCCCTGCCCCAAATGATGTGACAGATTTGATGATGACACATAGAAGGCCTCACCCTACCTGGGGAGCAGAAGAAGGATGGGTTAAGGGTCCAGTGGGGGCCATAGGAGAATGGGAGTGAGAGGAAACGTAATTGATATGTAAAATAAGATTCTTTCTTTTTTAAATACAAAAGGATTTAAAGGATTTGCTACATCCTCCACTGTTTATCTCACTGCTGCTTATTTGTGAGCTCTAAAATGTACTCCTAGACATCCAGTTTCCACTAAATTAGCATCCAGACTGCTCTGATTAAAACATATGTGTAAACATGCAACATATTTTCAAATAAAATCTGTTCTTTTCTTCATTGAACTAATTAGGATCTGTACTTAGTATTTTCATTTACTTATTTGTTTGTATATGTTGGGTCCTTTTTAATTAAAGATGTCTTCAAAGGGTATCTGAAAAAATCTAGGAGCTTAATACTGCATTTTAAATGAATAACTAAATTATTTCAGGGTTGACTTTATACTACAGATGTTTCTACAAAGTTTTCTGTGTGACAGGAGTTAATTTTGGTTCTGTGACTACAGATAAGCTGAACTCAATGCTTTCACAGATATTATACTATTGTGGATAGAAGGAAAGAAATAGCAATGATCATGTCAAGGAATGTATGAATCATAAGAGAAAAAAACAAAGCAGGCAGTGACTGTGAGAATATGAGATGATATTTTTTAAAATAAGATCATCAGGGGAAGTCTTACTGAGAAGATATTTTGGAATAGTCAAGAAATGGGAGGGAAACAGTCATACAGGTCTTTTGCATGCTGAAGGCACACAAGAATAAAGGCCCAGAAATAGAAGACATCTTATGTGAAACAAACTCTAAAGTACTTGTCACAGGGTACAGAAGTAGGAAAGATGACAATGAATCTGAACAGAACACATGGAGTGAGTCAAATAGGAACTGTGAACATTTTAGATTGTACTTGTGCTATGACTGAAAGCCATTCATTAGTGAAGGAGGAAGTACTTCTGTGTATATGTTTGTCTGATTGGTTGATAAAGCACTGTTGGCAAATAGGGAAGCAAGATAGGTGGGACTAAGAGTTGAGGAAGATTCTGGAAAATGTAGTCAAGAGTAGAGGGTTGCCATATAATCCTGGGAGGAGAGGGTCCAACTATGGTTTTCCAGTAAGATAAGACCTTATAAAAATATATGTTAGTGATTATGGGTTAATAATTAAGTCAGAACTAGCCATTAAGAAACCATAGAAAATGGTCCACAGCTTCATAATTAATATAGTGTGTCATGTTATTTAGAGGCTGAGACAGTGGCAGAACCCAGGAAGCTGTCGGGAAAAATCTCGTTATACATTAGAAATTTTTTTCTAGTGTTATTTGTATATATCAATGCACAGCAGGGCCCTGTATTAAGTCTTGGGAGTCAACAAAGGTATCATCGTTCCAATTCACACCATGTGTCATGGAAGGCAGTACAGCAAAGACTTCCTTGAAGCAGCTTGCAATTTTCAAATGGTCAAGGCAGGGGTGGAGAATTGCTTCTGTCTCATGTGTAGCGTATGAGAGCAAAAGATGTTCATGCTGCTAACACAGGTGTGACTTCAGTTCTGACATGATAGTTACTTTTGATTCTGTCTGTAGCTCAATGATTCCTGATAACTGTCATAACCTTCATGTCAGAAATGAAAAAAATAGGAGGAATTTGTTTTCTTGCTAATTTCTAGAATTCTAGAATTTGCAACAAAAAACTTGAGCTATTACTTCTACAGCTATATCAGGCTTTTACTGAAAATTTGTTTGGAAACATCTATGGGAAGCATGATTATGTTGAATGTATTTACTTCACATCTGCTGTGCGTCTAAGAGTAATCTGTCGTTCACAACAATGTTTGAACACCATAACTACACAAACATCCTCAGGATATGACTTTTCATTTGCGTAATTTTTTTTACTTTAAACATACATATTTTAGAATTACAGAGAATATACCTAAATCATCTCACCCCATCTTTCTGGATTTGTTATTGAAGACCTCAGGTCTCTGTTATTTCGCATTATTATCTCTCAGTTGTGCTTTACCATGAGGTAGCTTTATGCTTTAGATGCTACAAAAGCATTCAGAGAGGACGATTGTGTTCCTGCATTTAGAAATTGAGTGAAATAATTGCCAGGACAAAAAGGAATAAAATTCTGTTGAGGTATGTAATTTGTTCACAAAACTATTTATTTGAACATCTTTAATTATAAGGGGACTTAATGGCAATTTTAATGTTACTAAGTAACCAAATGCTTACGATGGCATCATTTCAGTTGAGATAGAAAGATAATCCTGTACCCTCCACCTCCACTGACAATCCTCTGATGAATACAGTCGGAAGCTTTTAAAAGCTCAGTTTAATTCTAGTAATCTAAATGTCCTGCTTTTCTTAGTGTGTTTAGTTATCAACACTTGCTAAACTAAACATAAAATTTCACATCTCACGATCTTGAGGATAATTAGAAAAAGTTGAATTAAGGCAGATCTCCTATGACTATGTGTCATGGAGACTATGGTAAATAAATCTCATGATAACTATAAGCAATGATTGTGCCTGAGAGATAATGGCCAAACATCTGCAATGTGTGACCAGGGCCTAACATTTCTCCAAATGGATCGTCCCGCATTTGCTAATAGAGTTTGTCAGTTTGCTTTGTATTTGGATGTTTCATCATTCTGTAAGGAGAAATGAAATTATGTACTTGCAGAATAATAAATAATAAAATGTCTTTAATTTTAGTTTCACCCATGAGAACACTCTCTCTTCAAGAGAAGCAGAGTGTGATATGACAGAGCGCCTGGTACCCACTCTTTGCGATCTGTGGCAAATCCTCAAGCCCTAACACTTCAGCTGTCGTACTAGGTTATGAACTCATTCTCACGCATTCTTCTCTATTGCTAAACATGTGATGCTTACAATAGAAAATCATCCCAAGTCAAATCTGATTTGTAATAAAATAATTTAGTAGTGTTCCTAATACCTAATTTGGTTCAGTCGGCATATAAAAGGATAAGTTAATTAATTAGTCCTATACTGAGTATGAGAGTAACAAATAGAAAAAGTATACTTTGAGCTGATAGCTCTGAAATGACAAATATATACAATAAGAAATGTGTTGTCTCTGCCATGTGTTGCTAGATCAGGTGGCAAAGCATATTACTGACACATGACCCAGCCTGAGTGTACAGCTGAGGCCAACAGAATTCATACTTGTTTCTAGCAGTTTCTCTCTACCCTGGCATGTACTTCTATAAGATTTCCTGGACAGAAGAGTACAAATAGTAAATTATAGCCTCAGTTCTTTCCTGGTAAATTATAGCAATCATTTTTCAGTGAGGAAATAAGGACATGGAGGATATTGGTGTGCACATTTATGAAAATTTGAAAAGAAATTTCCATAATTGACTGCACTAATGCACTAAGCAGGCTTCAAGCTGCCACTAATACTCCAACAATAACTGTAATATGTATATATGCATATATTATATGGAATAGGATAGTTTGCTTCCGGAAAATATATTGGATGAAAACATGGATTGCAAAAACAATCACTTATATTTCCCATGAGTCAATGTGTAAGCTGTTTTGTAAGTACTGACAAATATAAATATCAAGTTCCAGAAACCCTGAAAGTTCAAAATTTTTATTCATTTTGGACAGGAAAGAAGTAATGCTAAGATGTTTTGTAAGTGGAGGAAAAGACTAGAAATATTTTTAATCAGTTTATGTCGTCTGATGCCAATAACATGAAGAATGGAATTATCTTAGTGGAATATGGACAGTAAAAGGTAAAATTAAATTTTAAAAATTAGATATTTGGAAAATACAGTTGTGGCTTAGTAGTCATTACCGTGAGACACACCTGCTGCTCAAACTTATCATTTTTCAATCCCATTTGCTGCCTGACATGCTAACTGATATATCTGTTCTGTTTTCTCCTTGCAAAATTTAAGTAGTTGACTTCAGTGTGAATATTAGACCAACCTAGGTTGCTCAAATACTATGTAATTGCAAGTCAGTTAAAATACATATGAAGAATGAATAAAACATTTAATACTGAGCTGTTTATAGAATTCTAACATTCAGTGAAGAAATCTATTGAACTTAAGTTCGTAAAGGTGAGTTTAATTTTCAGACATTCTCAGACTCAATTCAGAAGGCATTGTTCAGCTTCACAGAAATCAGACAGATAGGATCCATATTTGAACAATGTTGAGCCTTGGGCAGCAGATCAGTACCCATCCCAAGTATACACACGGACTTTGGACTCCCATAGAATAATGTGAGGTGCACTCTCACCCTGAACTCTTGGGGAAGGGTCTAGGCCCTGCCCTATATTAAATGACAGACTATGGACACCCCCATGGAGGGCCTCACCCTCCCTGGGGGAATGAGGGGATAAAGGGGGGAGGGGTTGGGGGGAGGGCACGGGAGGAGGGGAGGGAATGGGAGAGGGACCTGGAACTGACTTGTGAAGCAACCTCGTTTCTTATCTAAATTTAAACTGGAAAATAAGATATAAAAAAAAAGAAAAAGAAAAGATATATATCTCTGTATTTCAAAGCTGGAAACAAAAACAATAACTAAACCAACTCATGTATCAGCAGTTAGAGTTGTTATTTAAAGTCTTTGCAGACATGCTGACTTAGATTTTCTGCTCTAGAAGTTCAGTCTAACATGGTGATTCTAAGAGACGGTTTCATCTCCAGGTTCCAATTGTTATCTGTCATATAGAAACTATTGTCTTTGAATGAAGTCTATTCTGAAGTTACATAGACTTCAATCACTACCATTTTATGAAAGAGAAATGTCTATAAATTCCTGAGATGATAATTTTTCAATTTTGAAAGTCATATAATTTTTGAGTGCATAAATCAAATTATTTTGCCTGTGAGGGTTAATACATGAGGAACTTTTAGAGATTATGTCTTCAAAGACAATGGCATGCTATTGTGATTCTGTCCCCTGTTGTGGCAATGGCCTAAACTCATGTAGGTAACCCTCTGGATTTGTTTTAACATGATTTTTCACCTCTGCTGATTTGTAAATTCCTACAAGAGATGGTGATAAGCAAGATCCATTGCAGGTTCCTCTGAAGTGTCCAAAATCATGTCTGAAAAGTGGTGTCCATAGTCTTATGGTTCCGCTTTTGACATGTCAATCCTAGCTCCCTCTCCCACCCCTCCTCCCTTGTCCCTCCACCAGCCCTCCCAACCTCCCACCCAATTCCGGCATCATTCCACAGGGAGGGTGAGGTCCTCCCTGGGTGGATCTCCAAAGTCTGTCATTTCATCTGGGGCAGGACCTAGGCCCTTCCCCATGTGAGACCCATAATTTCTTATGAACTAATTTCACTCTGTGTTGCTGATGTTCAAGAACTGGTAACAGTACAACATGATAGTTCATAATAAGAGAACTTCATTGCAAAGATGTTCAATTTCTCATCTTTATCTGTTATCTCCTTATGCTACTTAATATACACTTTTGCATAAAAATTAAATATATAACCATGGCTTGGTTGCTTTCTATTTTTCCATTAATATTTTCCCCAACACAGAATGTGTAAGTAGAGCTATTCAGGCACACAGGGATAAACTTAAAAGGTATTTTCAATAAATCCGTTATAGAGGTCACTGCCTAGACCAGATGTTTTCAGATTCATGGTGTCTTATTCAAAAACAGTGAAAGAATAAGCACTCAAGATCACAAAATAAACACTTTTCAAACACAAAGTGACAGTACAAATCAGATACATTGCAAGAACATCAGGCCACCTGAAGAAACGGATACTCTAGGGCTCCAGATTATTGTCTGTGACATTTTTTCTAGGTTTTACAGGAAGGTGGGATTAGTTGTTGGGGAGCAAAAGTCTAATCATTTGTTATTTTGATTGATAGGATTGAATTATGTAATCCTTTTCTCATTATGCCTCTATTCCCACGATATATCTGATTTTAATCATGTATATGTCCAATTATGAATGAAAATAAAATGACAAATAAGGGATCCTCTCTAGAAATTCACTCTGAATACAGGATGATTATTATGCATGTATAGAAAACCAGTCTACCAGCACCATCTTGACCCCTTGGCTCATCACTCCTCCCTCTCTGTCACTGGGTTCCAGGAGTTCAGTTCAGTGTTTAGCTATGGGTATCTGCCTCTGCTTCCAGAGACAGCAGACCTGATAAGGGAGAGCTCTTGGACCCAAGTCTTATGGTTGAGAGGCCAGCATGGGACTAGTCCAGACCCCCCTGAATGTGGTGTCAGTAAGGACGCCTCAGCAATCTCTGGGGCCTTGGGTAGTAGATCAGTATTTACCATGGTATAAAAATGAGCTTTGGGAGCCCATTCCATATGGAGGGAACCTCTCTCAGCCTGGGCAATGGGGGAGGGTCTAGACCCTGCCCCAGATGAAGTGACATATGGAGGGCCTCATCCTTCATGGGGGATAGTATAGGGATTGGGTGGGGGATTGTGGGAACTGGTAGAGGGGCAAGGGAGGAGGGGAGGGAGAGGGAGCTGGGGTCCACATGTGAATCAAGCATGTTTCTAATTTAAATAAAAAATATAGTGAGAAAAAAAAGAAAACCAGTCTAGTCTTCTTTGGTCTATTGTCATGCATGTATGTATCCAGGAATATTGGAATGGAAACTACCTTAAAACAGTGAGATTTTTATTGTTGTTAAATGGAAGAAAGATAAATTCCGTTGTTTGAAATAGGGTGTGCCAGTTTAATGCTGGCATGGTTCTAGGTGGCTAAACACATTCTTTGAAGAAGAATGTGTGTGTATCATGCCTTCAGATGAGGTCCTAGGTTACCAAGCTTAGAAGAGTGTGTATAGTTCATAAGAAGTAGAGTTCCACATTGCAGTGGATTTGCATGTCTCAAGTTGTAAGAATTTCTAATGGAAAATATCATGATGTCTTGTTGACTTTGCAAATGATGTGTGCAAATATATCAACGAAGAATGCATTTTTCTCCCACTCATGACAACTGGTCCATTGGGAATGAGGCTTTTTTTTCTAAATAATTTTTGTAATACTTTATCTGATCACCAAATATGTAGACATTTCTACAATTCAAACTGTTCACCAACACTAATTACATGATGTTTAGTTTTTGTGTCTGAACTGTACATTTCTCATCTAAATAAATTCTCACAACTTAGAACTCTAATTCTCAGACTTAAAAAAATCTTACTAGAAACTCACAAAGCTTTGCATACCATAATGGGAGAGAGCAGCTTGTTTCAACTCTGTATGGAAAAACTAAGAAAAGATTTTAAAACCATAATTAGAGAATCTGTGCTCTTAACCATCAAAAATTAAAAATAAAAAATTATTTTGCTACATTTTTAAAATTCTCAGGTATGGTACATTGTGGGAAAAATTGCACCAGCACTGAAAAGCAGGTATTACAAATGTAAGCACACAACCTATTTTTGTCACTGTATTGCCACAAGAAAGAGAGGATTCTTGGAAGCCTATAGAAGTGCCCACTCTGCTGAAAGTGTTCATACAGAAAATGATATCTAAAAGGTGTGTGAGAATCAGGTAGGGAAATGAAGGGTAGCAAGAACATTCCAGCCACATATGCAACATCTGATTTCCAAGCAAATGAAAGGAATTTACCAGTCTCCGCAGTGCAGCAGAGATAATGCATGAAAAGGGGAAAGGGTAGTGACTGGGCAGTTGACACAATGAAGCATGAAAGGCATTCAGGAGGCTTTAAGGAGTCTTAAATAAACTATAATGAATCATAGTGACACTGTTTTGTGCGAATTTAAGTTTTGTTTGAATCATATGGTATGTTTTGTTTGCTGTTTGGTGACTAAGAATGTAAAAAAATAGCTGAAATATAAAACTTAGGAAGCAGTTTCAAGGGTGATGCATCTTCTGGAGTTCCTTGAGTGGGAGAGTAAAAGGGTTTGTGCGCAAGGAGATTCATTTCTCTAATCCTGAAATTAGAAAACTTTGATGTCATTTCCTTTTCCTCCTGAAAGAACACAAAACAAAATATTGTTATGAAATCTTTGTGTTAACAGGGAGCTACTAAATAGTTGGAAAACAGAATGCTTCTCCAGGTTCAAAATGCTAATCTTTCACCTTAGCCCAGTGGCAATTAAATTATTTATGCAGAATGTCACAGAATGAAATACAGAAGATGCCCCAATTCAAAATTCCTCCTCCCTCATGTTCTTCTCTTCTACTTCTCCCCTGCTCTTATTCCTCCTTCCCTCCCCCATGCTCCCAATTTAATCAGGAGATCTTGTCCTTTCCCCTTCTTGGGGGACCGGGGAAGTCCATGTATCTCTCTCTTAGGTTCCTCCTTGTTTCCTAGCTTCTCTGGGGACATGGATTCTAGCTGGTTATCCTCTGCTCTATGCCTTACATCCACTTATGAGTGAGCACATAGTATGTATGTCTTTCTGGGTCTAGGTTACCTCCCTCAGGAGGTTTTCTTCTAGTTCCATCCTTTTGTCTGTGAATTTCAAGATTCATTTATTTTTTACCAGCTGAGTAGTACTCCATTGTGTAAATATATCACATTTTCTGTATCCATTCTTTGGTTGAGGAAGCATCTAAGTTGCTTCCAGGTTCTGCCTATTACAAATAATGCTGCTATGAACATACTTGAACTGATGTCCTCGTGGAATAAATTTGCATCCTTTGGGTATATGCTTTAGAGTGGAATTGCTGGATCTTGAGGTAGATTGATTCCCATTTCATTGAGAAACTATAATACTGAGATTCAAAGTGTCTATACAATTTTGCATTCCCACCAGCAATGGAGGAGTGTTCCCCTTTCTTCACATCCTCTCTAGCATAAACTCTTATTAGTGTTTTCATTTTAATCAATCTGACAGATACAAAATGGTATTTCAGAGTTGTTTTTATTTGTATTTACCTGATGGCCTAGGATGCTGAGCAATTTCCTAAGTTCATTTTAGCCATTTTAGATTCCTCTCTTGAGAGTTCTCTATATCTGTACCCCATTTTTTCTTTTTTATTAAAATTAAAAAGAAGCTTGCTTCACATGTCAATTCCAGCTCCCGCTCCTTCCCCTCCTCCCCTGCTCCCACATTAGGCCCACCAGTCCCCCACCTAATCTTCACTCCTTTCCCCAGGGAGAGTGAGGCCCTCCATGGGGGACCTCCAGAGCCTATCATTTCATTCAGGGCAGGGAATAGGCCATCCCTCATTGTGAGATGGGCACCCAAAGTCCATTTGTATGCCAGGGATAAATACTGATCTATTATCCAAGGCCCCATAGATTGCCTAGGCATCCTCACTGACACCCACATTCAGGGGCCTGGATCAGTCCCACGCTGGCCTCCTAGCCATCAGTCTAGGGTCCAAGAACTCCCCCTTGTTCAGGTCAGCTGTTTCTGTGGATTAAACCAGCCCAGTCTTGATCCCTTTACTCATTAGTCCTCCCTCTCTGTCACTGGGTTCCAGGAGTTCAGTTCAGTGTTTAACTGTGGGTGACTGCCTCTGCTTCAATCAGTCACTGGATGAAGGTTCTGTTTCCCAGACTCTCTGACAGTGGGATTGTAGGCTGGCAAAAGACAAGCATGGTATATGCACTCACTCATATATGTCTTTTAGACATAGATCAGGGATTCATTTTTAAATTGAATTATTTTGTGTTTTGGTGCCTAGCTTATTGAGTTCTTTCTGTATTTTGGAGATCAGCCCTCTCTCATATGTGGGGTTGGTGATTATCTTTTCCCATTCTGTGGGCTACTATTTTGTCTTGTTGACTGTGTCTTTGCCTTACAGAAGCTTCTCAATTTCAGGAGGTCCCATTTATTCATTTTGATATCCCTGTCTGTGCTGTGCTTGTTATGTTCAGGCACAGATCACCTGTGTCAATGAGTTCAAGGGTAATTTCCAATTTCTCTTCTAATGGGTTCAGTGTGACTGGTTTTATGTTAGGTCTTTGATCCATGTGGACTTATGTTTTGAAAAAGAGAGCAAGGAAAGAGATAGCTCAATAGAGGGAGCTGTTATGAGCTTAAGGAGAATCCTGGCACTAGGGAAATCCCTCAGAATCATCAAGGATGACCCCAACTAAGAATCTAAGCAATAGTTGAGAGGCTACCTTAAATGCCCTTCCCCTATAATGAGATTGATGACTACCTTAAATGTCATCATAGAGCCTTCATCCAGTAGCTGATGGAAGCAGAAGCAGAGATTCACAGCTAAGCAATGAGCCAAACTCCTAGAATCCAATTTCAGAGAAAGAGGAGTGATGAGCAAAGGTATTAAGACCATGCTGGGGAAACCCACAGAAACAGCTGACCTGATAAAGTGAGAGCTCTCAGACTCCAAATTGGCTGCTGGGTAACCACCATAGGACCAAACCAAGCCTCCTGAATCTGGGTGTCAGTTGGTGGGCCTAGGCAGTCTATGGGGCCACTGACAGTGGAACCAGTATTCATCCCTAGTGCATGAATGGGCTTTTGGGGCCTATTCCATGTAGAGGGATACTCTCAACCTAGATACATGAGGGAGGGCCTAGGTCCTGTCCCAAATATTGCAACAGACTTTGATGATTCCCCCAGGGGAGACTTCACCCTCCCTGAGGAATGAATGGAGGTAGGATGGGGAGATGTTGGGGGTAATGGGAGAAGGAAGGGAGAGGGAACTCAGATTAGTATGTAAAATAATTTAAAAAGTACAGTAGATGATTGTTTTGTTTTGATTGTGTGTGTCCGTGATAGGGTTCATGAAGAACACAAGAGGCTTCTATGACAAGCTTGAGCCAATTAAAGCTAAATTCCAGTCTTTAATTTATAGCTCCTCAGTTAAGTTTAACTGTCTTTATGCATTCAAGAAGCAGAGAAAAGCAGGGGCTTCATACTTGCTCTCCATAGGAATACCACTCTACTACTTTCTGAGTTGGACAGTTACTTACACAAATTTCTCTCTATACATTTTATTCATGATCTGTAAGAGATCTTTGTAGAAATAAAATGATGAATGCTGTGTGCTGTTTAGGATACATATTGCAGCCATCATCTAGATAATGAAAGTGCTGGATAAATAGAGGCTCTTGTTATTAATCCATGGGTGCATATGCCAATACACTACAGGGAACCATTGTGCAAAACACATTTGAACATCATGGAATCATGTTAAAAATACCTGTAGCGATACATACTTGTAACAGCTCCTCTCCTAAGTGTAAAAAAAATCTGTTTAACAATATCAGAATCACCTGAAAATAAAATCTTGCTTGCTCATATAATTTTTTTCTAGGTTACATCTTCTTCCTCTATACAGAAAAAAGCAATTGGTCAATATTGTCTAATTTGATCATAAAAGGCCAAATAAAGATTTACAGTCACACATTCTACTTTAGCTTTGCTAATACATGACAAAACAAAAATAAGTGAGACAAGTTATATTTTATCATATGTGTGTGTGCTTGTATATGTGTGTGCAACTATGCATGAGATATAAGCTGTTAAATATGTGACTACTGGAAATATACTAAGTTATTTTTTCTCATTTTGGAACTAAATTTAAAAATCTTGAGTGTATTTTATATTTACAGTTTATTGTAACTCACATTGACCTTATTATGAAATGACCAGTGAGCACAATATTGAATAACCTAAAACCACACAAACTTGAGAAAAATATCATGTCTAATTTCCAATGATATAAATTTTAATTAATTATTTTATAAACTGAGGAGATTATGTACTAATCGATGGATTTATGATTTAACTGTGCTAAGAATGAAAAAACTGATTAAGTTCTTTGGCTACTGCTGAGTAACATAGTGTTCATATCATTCTGGATTTGAAGAATCAATTCTGAGACCAGGTAACAGATGTCACTCTGCTATTCTCATAGAACTAGTTATACTACAGCATAATTTTGTTTAAATTAACATACTGAGAAAATTTAAGACATGTGTCATAAAAGATTTAAATCATTGGATGTCCCAATTATAAAACATACTAATTCTACCTGCAGCACATTTTATAGTAAGCATGTTTTTCCTTTTCCTTTTCTATTTTTTAAAGCACTCCATCCACACATTTTGTTTGGTTTTGAAAACATGTGATCGCGTCAAGTGATTTATTAGCTAATAATTTCCAATGTGAAAGGTTAATCTTTGTGAATTTATTGAGATTTAATCTCCTTTGCATTCAAGCTTCTTTGTCAATTACCATTTATAAATTTGGTTTTAGTAATACTTTTATTTATAGTCTGATAATTTAAAATATATTTTTATTGGCATGAAGTGTTGCCACAGTCTTGCCTTTTCTAACTCCTCTCAGATATTTCCATATTTCTCTACTTTATTATCTTCTTTATGTTATTTCTCTCTCTTATCAAAACAAAATGAGAGTGCAATTTGTGTTGGTCAGAGACTCCTGAGCATGGAGTATGCTATGGATTGTGGTGGATATATCCACTGTCATTTTATTAAGCACAATTGATTGGTCCATTCCTAAAAGCTATCAATTGTGAATAGCTTCTTGTCTAAGAATGTGACTCCATTACCACATACTCTTCTATAATCTTTTTCCCTTGGAAAATTATATTGAGTTTTATAACTTTTGCCATCAATAAAAAAGTACTATTGAGATTTCCAGAGATCTACAAGGATGACACCAACTGACAAATTAAGCAATAGTGGAGAGGCTACCTTAAATGCCCTTCCCTGATAATGAGTTTGATTACCTTGCATGCCGTTCTAGAGCCTTCATCCAGTGGCTGACAGAAGCAGAGGCAGACACCACAGCTAAACACTGAACTGAACTCCTGGAACTGGAAACCAGTTGCAGAGAGGGAGGAGTGATGAGCAAAGGGGTCAAGACCGGGTTGGTGAAACCCATTGAGACAGCTGTCCTGAACAAGGGGAGCTCTTGAACCCCAGACTGATGACTGAGAGGCCAGCATTGGACTGATCCAGACCCCCTAAATTTGGGTGTCAGCGAGGAGGCCTTGACAATCTATGGGGCCTTGGGTAGCGGATCAGTATTTATCCCTGGCATACAAATGGACTTTGGGAGCCCACTCCACATCTAGGGATGTTCTCTCATCCTGGACACATGGGGGAGGGCATAGGCCCTGCCCTGCATGAAATGACAGACTATGGAGATCCACCATGGGGGGCCTCACCTATCCTAAGGAGCAGAGTGGGGATTGAGTGGGGGGTTGTGATGATTGGTGGGGAACAGGGGAGGAAGGGAGGGAGAGGGAGCTGGGATAGACATGTGAAGCAAGCTTGATTCTGATTTAAATTTAAAAATACCATAAAAAAGAAATATACAAATTATAGAACCCAGTTAATAGAACATCTGCTATTGACAAATAAAACAGAAGTTATCAGTTATATCAAGTAATTTAAAACAATATTACATTCATTTTTCAATTGATATTGTAATTGTTATTTAGGTTTCTGAACAGTGTTATATTTGATAAAAGATTCAATATACAGTTCAGAGTTCTGATATTATTCTATTCATTCTAGAATATAGTTTACTGTATTTAACATATAATACTAGGATATTATATTTGCTAAATTTATCAAAAATATTGATATAATTGTTAAGGGAAACCATAGCTCATTGAGCTCTAATTGGTTTTTATGTAAGGTTCTTATGTTCTAGGATCTAATATGTTATCATGTTACATAGAGTGATCACATTTCTTCAGGCTCCACTTGCCTATGAAAATTTCTATACTTTATGTGTTATTACCTTGATCTTTTCATGAGTATAGATCTGATATTTTACAAAATGCCTCAAAACTAACATTGACATCATGTGTTCCTTATGTTTAATCACCATTGTAGATGCAATATATTGTTCTCTTCAATTGTCAAAGAAAATATAGCATGGAAATGACAGCTAAAGTTACAGTACTACCAGCTTTCACACTTATATTGTTTTTTAGCAATTGATCAATGTAATTACATCATATACAAACAAAAAGATATAACCTAAAATTTATGTTCTCATGACATTTGCTTGTATAAAAACCCACTCATAAACATTTACTGAGATGTTTACTTTTTATTACTTGATGCTATTAACTAGTATTATTTCTTAATCTGATAGACTTTCTTGAGCATTTTTGTAGGGTAGGTGTGTTTGTGATGAATTCCTTTAGTTTTTATCTATCTGAAAGTTCTTTATCTGTGATTCTTTTTGAAGAACATTTCATTGGCTAGAGGATTCCTGTTTGTGTTTATTTATCTTCTAGCACTTTCAATATATTGATTCTCTGTCATTTTTGCAAAAACTATGAAAAATGATGATTTGGTAAGCTATTGTTGCTCCAGGATTTGTGTGTATGTATACAGAACTAAGTAGACTCAGTAGATTACATAGAATAAGAAGGTGAATGAGGAAGAGGATATGTTATACATGTATGAAAAATATAACACATGAAAAATATATCTTTAAAAATATCTATTAGTCTATGATTAAAAATAAAAATATGATGCCGGGCATTGGTGGCACACACCTTTAATCCCAGCACTCGGGAGGCAGAGGCAGGTGGATCTCTGTGAGTTCGAGGTCAGCCTGGTCTACAGAGTGATTTCCAGGACAGCCTCCAAAACAATACAGACAAACCCTGTCTCGAAAAACCAAAATAAAATAAAATAAAAATATACAGATGGAAATCACTATCTTACAATTTCATAAAAGACGTATAATATTTTATTGTAAAATGTTTGTCTCAACAAAATAAATTCTCTCTTCTAGATCCCACCAACGTTCAACACTAGCATATATGGATGCTTGCTCTTAGATCTTATATAGGTTAATCACCTTAGTACTCAATTGAGACAACTGCTAATGTTCTTATGATTTCACAAATAAGAAATTGAGGCTCAAGGAACTTGAATAACTTAACCAATTCTACTAATAATGAGTGAGGAATATAATGTTTGAAATAAAGCTCTTAGACCAGCTGATTGTCACATATGAGAGCAGTGGATTAAGAAAGCAAGTCAGCAAGAGAATACACAATCTGAAGAAGGCAGTGGCAGATTTAAGTTGAGTCATGCTAAAGAGAATTTCTAGGAGTTGCTTCCTAAATTAGGAATGAAGTTCAGTCAGGTGGTCATGGCGCATGCCTTTAATCAAGGCCCTTGGGAGGCAGAGATAGGTGGATCTCTGAGTTCCAGGCCAGCCAGGTCTGAACAGAGAGTTCCAGAACAGTTAGGGCTACACATAAAACCCTGTCTCAGAAAAAATAAAATAAATGAAGAATAAACTCCAAGGTGGGAGTCCAGTGTATTCACCCAATCAGCTGGTCATGTTTACTTGACAGAAAGACAGCATAGTACACAAGGGCAGGGGGTCTTGTTTTATGTCCAAAGTCTTTATTTCCTTGTATATGTTCTGGGACCTGGAATATATAACCTTCAAAATGAATGAAAGGGTTAGATAAGTTAAGGGTGTGAATGACACAGAAATGTACTTTTCATCATAGTGTTTGTTATTAGTTCAATTAAATATTTATACTTTTTATAGTAGGTACTTACTTGTTATAGGTTCATTTCAATATTCAATATTTCTATCCTGAGTTCCTAGGCATCAGTTTCAAATCTTGAAAATGAAGGGGATGGATTTTGTGATTGTTTAGATCCTTACCAGCCCTTTTATCCTTGTAACAAAGTTGATCATGTCATAAATAATGGTTTTCTGCTGACTGTCTAGATGAAATTTCATGTCTCGTCATCTATTTATAATTCATTACTGTGAGGCTTATCATCATGGATTTTGAAGTTGAATTTCCTTCTCTGGGTTTTCATTAACATTATGAATATTCCTATAAATATGTTAACATAAATATTAATATTATTCACTTGAAAATATTTAATACAAACCGAATTGCCCTTATTTGGCTTTATGCCAGGATAAGGTACAACTTTGTTAAGCTGACTATGGCCCTAAATTTACCAATTGAGACCTCAGGAAATGAAAGGCACATCTTGTTCTGCTTGTAAAGTTATAATATAGGAAATAATTATGCCAGCATGAATAGTCATTGGACAAACCAATGAACAGCTGTCTTGTTTATCAGCCTTCAGTATCACCTAAACATTTTCTTGAAACAGCTTTGATTTTTGCTTTTGATGTTTGCCTAACTAGTTGATATAAGCTTCATTACCATTGGCAATTAAATACAATTCATTCTAGCATGTATAGCCAAATCTGGCATGTATGGTCAATCATCCAGAACTAATTAGGTGTATCTTCTGCTCCCAGGGCTACAATCTGCCATTTTTGGTTAGTGATTAATTGTGAAACAAATATTGTTACATTTATGATATGATCCAATGTGATTTTATTTGCTTCAAATCTCATCCAGACAGGCTGTTAGTTCCCTGGTGATTTGATCTAGGCAACATGGCCTGAGGCTGATCCTCGAGCCTTTTAATCAGATCTGTTTCACTAGCACTGAATCCTGAAAACCCACTTGACTTGTGAGAGGTCATAAAATAGAATAAAGGAAGCCTTCTAAGAGGGGGGTTGCCACTGAAAATCATGTGAGAAAAAGGCCACAGCGCTGGTTTTTGTTTGTTTGTTTTTGTTTTTGTTTCTAGTTTCACTGAGCATAGCCAGGTAAGGGAAGGCAAGCTATTTGGCACAGAAGATAATGTCTGTATACTTCAGAAATTGAGGTGGGGATAAATTTCAAATTCATTCAGGTTATCTAATTATTGAATGCCCATAACCCCCCTTTCCCTGACAAGCTTCTTGTTCTTACAAGTGTAAGGAGAGTATGGGGACTATTTTGAATCCAGTCTTGTGCAAGTTGTGGCAGTGTAAATGGATATTTCTTGTTGCAATTTCCTCAGAGTTTAATACATCTACTTTACTGTCAGGTGTGTGTGTGTGTGTGTGTGTGTGTGTGTGTGTGTGTGTGTGTGTGTGTGTGTGTGTGTGGGGGCAGGGGGGAGGGTACTAGATGTAATTTTAGCATTTTGCTTATATCTGTGGTGCTTTTATGGAAACAGTCTATGTTGAATCAAAAATTGATATTTTATAAAGTGGGGCTAAAGATTAATAATTTCATCATGGAGAGAGCCAGAAACTTTCCTTCTAGCTGTATTTTCATAAGTGTCATTTCAAGACTTGACAGAGTCTGCTGGGAGTGGGGTACATTCCAAGGCCATCACAATACCAGTCATTGATATGCTTCATGTTTAAAGGAAATTCAATGGAGTATCCTCCTCACCCTGTCTTCTGTCATTGATTTGGAGTGATGACAGCAACTTGTTTTAAAAGGCTGTATTTGTTAGTAAACCTGTGGTGAGGACATGTGTATGAACTTTCTGCAGTTTCTCAAGGATAAAATGAGATCAGTGCTGTGGAGAGACAAAATGTTAATTGGTTTTCCCTGTGTAGTACAAATAGAAACCCAGAGACAAATATTGGTGTTAACGTGGCCAGCCATTGGAGTTTTCTTATCTCTACCAGTGCTCAGACTGAAGGCGTGATCCATAGAACCTCAGACTCCTCTCCACTGCATTTCTCCTCAGAGTGCCCTCATCTCCTGTCTCCTCCCACCTTATATTCCTCTCTCCACCTAGTGCTGAGATTAAAAGTATGCCATTCTAAATGTTGAGATCAAAGATGTGAGCTCTGTTTCTCTTTTAAGTCTAAAAGACTTATGTAGCTACTCTCATGTATCCAAGGGTGGTCTTGAACTTACAGAGCTATATCTGTCTCTGTCTTCTGAGTACTGGGTTTAAAGGTGTGTATCACCACTGTCTGGCCTCCATGGCTGTGGCTAGCTTTTCCCTCTGATCTTCAGGAAAGCATTTTTAATACTATAAACAAAATATCACTGCATCCCTATACGGTGTTTCTCCTCCTTGTCCATTTATAAATCATTATAGAAGCATAAGAAGTCAGAAAGGGCAAACCAAGCTCCTTGTATCAGAAGAAGAAAGTGAATACAGCATATTGACCTTAGTTGGCAAACAGTTGTAACTGTTTCTAGAAAAAGATTTTGATGAGACAGTTGATAAACTTGGAGAAAGTTGAATTTAGCCACATATTGAATTTATCTAGAAATGAATCATGTAAAATAAGGAGGAGCAAATAATTCTGGGTTTAACAGTCATTTTTAACAGTCATTTTTTAAAAAAGCATATATTCAGTTTTATCTCATAGTCAGTGAGCTTCTTTGATTTCGGCTTGAAGCAAGGCAGAGGCTCATGGTGGTAGAAAAATACTAGGAAGGTGGTTGCTCAGCTCATGGTATCCAGAAATCAGATACTCAAATAAGAATATGTCTATGTCAGGGACAGGATAACTCTGCCAGCACATGGGTTTTGTGACTTACTTTCTCTAAATCCATTCAAATTCTTAATTTCTACTTCCTCACAATAGCCCAACGACACAATTCATCCATCAAAGACTTAATTTTTTTCACTAGTCAGAGCCCTCATGGGCCTGATTCATGCTCTTCAGTGACTGACTACTGGATAGTCCTCCTGTAGCCAAGTCTTCTACTCACAACCTTCAGGAGTCCTTCTACTCACTTCCATAATTGACAGATTTTCAATTGACATTGGAGTGTTTTCATTTATCTTGTTTCTCAGTTATTGGAGTTTTTATTACAATTTACTGATATTTTCTCTGGTTCTATATGTTTTCTTTCTTTGGCTTTGTAGGAGTTTTCATTGTCACTGTATCTAATTTAACTATTTTTATTATTGTTTCTTGAGTTTTGAGGACCTGCCCAAAAAGTCCTTGCCCATTCTAATATCCTGAAGGATTTTCCAGGTTTCTTATATTTTAATGTTTTATAATTAAGTCTCATCTGTTTTGAAGTTGGTATGTGTACCTGGTGAGACAGCATGGGCTTGATTTCATTTTTCAGCACGTGAACATCAAATATTCCCAGCACTGTTTCTTTAGAAAAGACTGATATTATTCTAAAGTGTGTTCTTACTACTTCCATAGAAAAAAATCTTTTTTCAGTTGACACATAGATTTCTCTTCTGCACTCCCTGTTCTCTATCAGTCTGTGTCTGTCTGTCAGTCTGTGTGTTTGTATCTATACCAGATGTGGTTTGATTACTGAACAATGGAAGCCTGGTTTCAAGTGTTTTGGAACTTTAGTCGTTGTGCAAATTTTCTTTGGCAAGTGAGGGATTTCTGTGGTTCTATATATGCTTTAGAATTATTTTTCTAGATCAATAAAGAATGCTATTGGCATTGTAATATGATTATACTAAAAGTGCAAATTTTTCAGGTGCTATGGGTATTTTCAGAATATTAACTGACAACCAAAGAATATGGAAATATTTCTTCACTTTTGAGTCTTGTTTAACTCCTCCTTATCTTTTAAATAAAAAACATTTTCATTGTGGTGATCTTTTACCTGTGCTTAAATTTATTGCCTTGTACACCTTTTGCTGATTTATTGAAAATGTGATTATGTCCTCGATTTGTGAAGTGTGTGTGAGAGAGAGAGAAGGAGAAAGAGAGAGGGGGGGAGAGAGAGAGAGCAGGAAGGAGGAGTGAGGGAGAGAGGCAGGGAGGGAGACACACAGAAGGTGAAGAGCAAACTAGGCAAGCTCCCTATTTCTGGGCTTGCTTTGTTGATTCGTATTTAATCAATTCACTATTGGCATGTGACAATACTACTGAGTTTTGTATACTGATCTTACAACTTGCAGCTTTGTTAAATTGACTCACTCATTATAATAAGTTTTGGGGTGTCAAGCCTTTCCATATGTAAGATCATGTCAGTCAATGACCATTTGAGGCCTTTCCAGTGTGGCTGCACTTTACTCTTTTCTCATTCCCAATGGCTCAGTGATGTTGCCCAGTTTTGAAGGTAAAACCTTAGCATAAACAATGCTCTGAGTTCAGCCCCAACACTTCATGGACAAGGAATGGTGGCTTATAATTTTTACATATAAATATTGAGGATACAATTGCTTCTTGTTCCTCATCTTAGGGAGAAAGATTTCAGTCTTTTATTAATTTAATACATTAAGTATTGACTACTTGTAAGTAGTCTTTACAATTAAAATGTTGTGTAGTCATTTTTTATTTTGAAGGATCTTGAGTTTATATTATTTCTTTATTTTGCCTATATTGAGCTATCCTTGCATTAGTAGAATGAATATCACTAAAGTAAGGTGAATAACCCTTTCATTATGTTAGGTTCCACTTCGTAGTATATTACATTAAGAATTTTATGTGTACTAATCTATGATATAGCCCTTTGGTTTGGTATCTTTTTTATATTTTTTTATTTAACTTTTTTACACATGTTACTCTCAGTTCCCTCTCCTCCCCCAGTCCCCCAATCTTCCTAACCATCCACCCCACTCCATGCCCCCTCTGCTTCCCAGGGAGGGTAAGGGCTTCCATGAGGGATTTTCACAGTCTGTCATATCATCCCAGTCAAGGCCTAGGTCGTCCCCCATGTGTCCAGACTGAGAGAGCATCCCTCCATGTGGAATGGGCTCCCAGAGTCTATTAGTCTATTTATGCAAGGGATAAATACTGATCTACTCTCTAAGGTCCCACAGATTGCCAAGGCCTCTTCTCTGACACCCAGGTTCGGGGCGGGGAGTGTCTGTCTGGATCAGTCCCATGCTGGCCTCTCAGGCATCAGTCTGGGTACAGTCCGAGGGTTCCTTCTTGTTTAGGTCAGCTGCCTCTGTGGGTTACGCCAGCCAGCCTGGTCTTGATTCCTTTGCTCATCACTCCTCTTTGCAACTGGGTTCCAGGAGTTCAGTTTTGTTTTTAGCTGTGGGTTGCTGTCTCTGCTTCTGCCACTGGATACGGCTTCTAGGATGACATATGAGGTAATCATCAATCTCATTATCAGGAGAGGGCATTTAAGGTAGCCTTAATGCCAGTTGGTGTCATTCTTGTAGATCTGTGAAGATCTCACTAGTGTCAGATCTCTCCTCCAACTTATAATGGCTCCCTCTATTATGGTATCTCTCATCCTTCTCTCCTCTCCTCTCTTCCTGCTCTGCCATATCCTCCTTTGCCCTGCTCTTCTCCCCCTCTTTTTCTCCCATCTCTCTCTCCCCTGCCCTCCCCCGGGTGGCACACACTGGTACGATTTGGTTAGATATCTTAAAAATTGTTATATTTTACTTATTTTCAACATTAGGATAATTTTGAATTTATAAAATGTATAGTGAACATTCTATGATGGTTGGTAATTTGTCAAGCTGGTGCAAGTCAGAGCCATCTTACAGAGCTATTGATTGAGAAAATATCTCTGAAGGAGGCAAGCTTATGAGGCATTTGCTTGATTAAAGATTGATGTGAGAAAGTCCAGGAAACTGTGGATGTCTGTCATGGGAAATGCTACTGGGTCGGGTCATATAAAGAAATGGAGTAAGCAACCAGAAAGAACAAGCTGCTAAGCATCACAGAGTCATGGCCTCCACTTCAGTTCCTGCTTCAAGGTTCCTGTCTTGAATTACTGACTTGGCTTCCTTCAATAGACTGTGAACCATCTTATTTGAAGAAGTCAAATAAACATTTTCCTCCACAAGTTGCTTTTGGTATGGTCTTTATCACAGAAATAGAAAACAAACGAATTTCTTCGGCTTTTGAAATAATTATAAAAGGAACTAATGTTCGTTCTTTAAATGTTTAATTTTATTTTTTAAGTGAGTATCTCCTGTACAATAAGCTGGTCTTGAACTTCCTATGCACCCTTAAACTTGTACCCTTCTGCCTCTAGGTCTCATGTGTTTGAATTTCAGCTGTATACTGCAAATCTGTGTTTGAAGTGTTAGGAATTGAACCAAGAGCCTCATAAATGTTATACAAGCTTCCTACTAACTGAGCTATACCCTTCACCCTTTTAAAAATGTTTTTAGGTATAGTATGTATTGATACTAATTGAGGATTCAATATCATTTTGATGAATAAGGAGTCCTAAAATGAGTAAGGGGAAATAAATTTTCAAGAAGAGTATTCATTACGAAGAACCAACCCTGGTCCAGAACTCCATATTTTCTTTCATCAATAAAAATATCATTGTTGGCTACTATACATAATTCTGTTTCGGTAAGTCTTGTTTTTTCCTTTAAAATCTGTATTAATGTACACCAGTTTCATGTGTTAATCATATTAAGTGAGGTATTTCCATACATGTCAATAATATGCCCTTGTCAAGATTCTTAGTTCCCTGGAGTCTCTCTGGGCAGTTAATAAAAACAGTAGTCTTGTTCAGTACATTTATTTAATTGTAAAATCTTTTGCAATGTCTAGCTTTGTATTTTCTAGGCAGTACCTCAATCATATTAATACCATAATACATATAGAAAATGATATTTTCATAAGATACTGTTTAAATAAATGTCCAAGAGTCTTTGATTCATTCTTTCCCAAAAGATAAGATCAGCTTGATATACCTCAGCCAGAGTGGTAAATTTCATCTCTAAAATTCCTGTTTATAATCATAGTAGCAAAGCAGGCTGAAAACACCAAGACTATGTAGATCCTAATGTTTCAACATTCGTTTAAAAATTCTGGATTTTA
This sequence comes from Mesocricetus auratus, assembly GCF_017639785.1. Taxonomy (NCBI): domain Eukaryota; kingdom Metazoa; phylum Chordata; class Mammalia; order Rodentia; family Cricetidae; genus Mesocricetus; species Mesocricetus auratus. Next base: position 110,245,731 of record NW_024429182.1, on the reverse strand, counting down.
TTGTCATTGATATAAAAAACAAATAATAATAATAAAAATACTTCTCAATAAGAAGGAAATCTAGATATTATCTGTGAGTCAAACTTTGGGGGAAGCTTGGGAGTAGTTCCTTGATAAATATAGTTACATTAACTGGAAAGGTTCAGGAACGTGATAATTAACCAAGGGGTTATATAACTGTTGCTCCCATTTATAAAGTCCCCAAATATAACTGGATGACATTTTAAAGGTTATTTTTTAGTTGAATTTCATTAATCTCCTACAATCTGCTTTTAAAAGATCATATATCTTGTAATATAGCTAAATGGGAAAGAAGATTCGATACAAAGTGTGTACTTGGATCAGGATAAGCCTAAGTAAAATTGTAGTAAGATTGTACCTTTATATTTTATTCCCCAAGATTGGGGGCATATTATGGCAAAATAATCGTGTACTTACACCACCACCACCTTAACTGGCATGTCAGTATGGAAGTTGGAGTACTCTATTAGAAGATCTGAAACACCATTTGTTTCATCATTTATGAAGCAAGAAAATATGTTTTAGTATGTAAAAATTATAAATTATGCTTATTTTAGGTTAGTTAGTTAGTTAGTTAGGTGTTGGAGAGCTAGAGCATCATTCTGCAACCCAAGCAGATTTGGAAGTCACTATATAACACTCACTATCCTCAAACTCATGTCAATTCGCCTCCATCAGTCTTCTGAGTACTGGAATTACAGGCAAAGGTCAACAAAAAAACCTAAAAGCACCATGTCTTACTAAAACATGTTTAGTATGCACGAGTCTTACTTTGTCAATATTTAACACCATGGTTGTTAAATTCATGCTTTAGAGAAGGCACTGGTCATCCCAGTAAAAGATTTAGCTATGTATTTGGGGGCAAACATCCAGGACTTATTCCATTCATTAGGCTGATTGTATAAGAAGGGTTAACATCCAAATATGTGCTCTGATGACATTTGACTATTTGAAAGAAACACCAAGATCTGTGCTTGACAAGAGAAGGTGCACTTCATGAGATATGGAATTTTTATGGAACCTTCATAATATGAAGTTGAATTTCATCTACAGAACTGTATCCATGAAACAGATTTTACTGCTTTCACTCTGGCCTTTTTTTAAAAATGCCAGCTTCTATATAAATTTATGTCCAAAGCTTATTTCATTGCTCTATCTAAGGAATTTACTTCCTAAATGAATGTATGTGTGGTAGCTACATGACAAAGATGCACAGATCTAGCATGGATACATGAGGGCTGGTTTAGATATTGTCCAATATTCTGTATGAACTTAGCAACCTTCTTTAATGATGTATATTTTTGTATCTTTGGTGAAGTGGCTATTCTTTCCATGGAGGAGACAGCTGAAATTTTTTCAAGGTTATTACACTTTTGCTGTATGAGGGGATGGAATGGAAGACAATGAATTCCACTATCTTCCCACCTTGGTGAGAAATATGTGTGAGTGTGACAGCTGGAGACAGTGTAGAAAGCACTAGAACCTACACACTTTACACTAACGTATTTGTAACAAAGTGGGAAAGAAAGGCATGGTTCTGGTCCATTATAATGGAAATTTATATACTGAAAACAGAAAAGGTCTTTCAGAAAGGTGTGTCCAGAATTCAGCTGTTGGCCTTTAAGCTAACTCAGACCAACTCATTTACCCTTAAGCAAAGAAACTTGAAACTGGCAAGAATATAAAGCTTGGATACAGTCTCAACGTATTTTTCTCTACTTGTGCAAGGTTTGAGCATGGATAATCAATTTATACACCAAAATCCAAATGGAAAATAAATCTGTGAACTCAAATGCAATGTTTAAATCAAACACAGTCAGGAAACTTCTTTCTTTTTCTTGTTCTCATTTGAGATTGTTATTCTTCTTTTTCTGAATAATCGAAGTAAGGTGTGTCTTTCACAGAGTTAGTAGAACATTTAGGAATCACAGTGTTCAGCTCCCTTGACTAAAGATAAATAAGTGATAATATTTATGTAAGGTCATAAATACGAGGGTCATTATCAATTGTCTAAGTCAGGGTGATCTAAAAGGGCTCAGGATCATTATCACTCTGGCATAGAACACAAGGAGAAAGAACACCAGGAAACTGGCTCAGGTTGTAATGCTGCACAAAATAGTTCATAGTTTTCCATTTTGTTCCCAAACTATTACTTGAGTACAGTCCTCTTGATACAAAAAACAAACAAAATGACAAGCAGAGGTTGGAGCAGAGCATCAGTGTGGAGAACAGAATTATTCTGGTGGTTTCCTGAGCCATCAGACATTTTGACGTGATGGCTCTCAGACAGGAGAATATGATGTAATTGTGATTAATAATTGCACAGCTCATCTAAGAAAAAAGACACATCTCACAGTTTCTGCCTATGCAACTATGCAGATGCAGTCCAGTGTTCTCAGGTACACTGAGGGGCTGCCTCTATGACAAGGCTGTTGGACATAGAGGCACTTGATTTGTCTCCAATCCCTTTTACCAATCAAAGGGAAAGAAGACCTCTGTGTTTCCCAGGTTCCCTGTAACCTGAAGTCTAGGGAACTGAGAGAGCCCTGCCCAGGTTAATATTGCTGACTGCTGTGTGTATATAGAAGTGACAGCAACTGGAGCAAACTGAAGATTTTACCAGTGCAAAACCAAGCAACAAGGTAATGGATGCAGAAATGTGTTTCCTGTGAACTGGCTTTACTTCATTTCACAGCAAAATGAATGCTGGTGAGACTGTATTCTTAAATTGTTTACTGACCACAGAGTGTCTGGGAAGCAGAGATTTCATTTTACTGTTATGTAACAGTTATCTTCAGGAAAATGAGGGGAAACACCATGGGTAAATACTGTCAATATGGTGAATGTCAAGAACTAAAAAAGAAATAAATTTCTTGTATTTCTTAGGGTTATGTACTAAAATGATTTTGTTGAAAATGAATAATTCTGAGTATACTGGTGTTCACTCTAATACCAGGATTCGGGAGGTTGAAGGAGAGGAATTTCAGAGGTCAGCCTAGATATACAGGGAGTTCCATAGAAGTATTGGCTTCTGTGACACTGTACTAAAAAAGAAGGAGATGGAGGACGAGAAAGAGGAACTACTAATTAATACAAGTACAGTGGTGGCTACACCAAATATGAAATTTAAATAAGATCTGACTAGCTCATGAATAAATTGTGGAAATCCTTGATGTTACTATTTAATTAGCTATCAATTTAGCAAACAGAGGTTCCTTCTATATTCTTTCCTTAGTCACTCAACCAACTGCAGTATTGATTGTGTCATTAGATCCCATTTTCCACACTCATTGTTACTAACAGATTCTTAGTAACTGTAAAATTTGTTGCCTTTACTTCGTGCTTACCATAGCATGCTCCATAGAAAAATAATATAACGACTATCTAAGTGAATAGGATCTATGACAAGGCGACAGAATCTTATGTAATCATTGAAGGTTTAACTGTTTTGGAAGTGTAACTGAAGGGAAATATTTCACCAGAATAAAAGCACTTCTATGCTAATGTTTTACTTTTCTATTATTTGAGAATTTCATCGCTTCCCCACCATTTCCTGTCCTCTAATTTATTCTCTGTTCCTTGACTTCTTCCAAACTTCATATATTCCTTCCTTCCTTCCTTCCTTTCTTCCTTCCTCCCTTCCTTCCTTCCTTTCTTCCTTCCTTTCTTTCTTTGCAACCAACTGAGAACTGCCACTATGTGGAAGGGTATAAGAGTAGTGATTCTCAACTATCCTAATGCTGCCACCATTTAATACAGTACTTCATGTTGTGACGATTCCCCCAATCATAAAATTATTTCTTTGCTACTTCATAACTGTAATCTTGCTAGTTATTAATTGTAATGCAAGTATTTGATATGCCATCCCTGTGGGAGATATAACCCACAGTTTGAAAACTGCTGATATAGAGACACCCACCAGAGAATGGGACTGAATCTAGAAAGAAAATGAGCTTTCCTTTTCCCAACAGACATCAGTTGCCAATAATTCTTAACACAGGAGTGGTATATCATTAACTTCTTGTTAATCATGGTGGGATTTGAACTTACCTGATCTCATGGAGGCAGTACAATCACTGTGAGTTTGCATGTGCCTAGTACTATCATGTCTGCATAAATCTTTTACATACATGTATACCCACACAAAAATGTATGTATATATACTCATACACATATGAACACCTACATTCATACACACACACACATATACACCTATTTGCAAAAACATATACATACATACATACATACAAACAAACACACAAGCCAATATTTCTTTGTTCACAGCCATCAGATAAGTATCTTGTAGTTTTAACTAAAACTAGTATGATATTTTATTGATATTAAGCATCTTTTCTTTGTCCTATAAACCATTTGTATGATTTCTTCAGGAAAATGTGTATTTCCCCATTTTTAGTTAGGTTACTTTATTGTTTGCTGCTCTTTTAAGAAGTCTATAAGAGAAAAAAACAGGGGGAGACCAAATGAGATTGATGACTACCTTATATGCCATCCTAGATCCTTCATTCAGCAGCAGATGGGAGCAGAAGAGATCCACAGTTAAGCACTGTGCCAAACTCCCGGAATCCAGCTGTAGAGAGGGAGGAGTGAACAAAGGGGTCAAGACCAGGCTGGGGAAATCCACAGAAACAGCTGACAAGAACAAGGGAGAGCTTATGAACTCCAGACTGACAGCTGGGAAACCAGCATAGGATCAAAGTAGGCTGCCTGAACATGGGTATCAGTTAGAAGGCCTGGACAGTCTATGGGGCCTCTGGTAGTGGAACAGTATTTATCCCTAGTCTACGAATGAACTTTGAGAGTCTATTCCCCATAGAGGTACACTCTCACAGCCTAGACACATATGGGAGGGCCTAGGCCCTGTCCCAAATTATGTGACTGATTTTGATGATCCCCCAAGAAAGGCCTCATGCTCCTTGGGGAGCAGAAGGAGGATGGGTTGAGGGGTCCAGTGGGGATCATGAGAGGATGGGAGGGAGAGAGAACTGTGATTGATATGTAAAATAAGATTATTATATGTAAAATAATAATATATGTAGTGTGTATGTGTGTTTGTGTGTTGGGTGTATGTGTGTGTGTCAGAGGATGGTTTTCAGGAGTTGTTTTTTCCTTCTAATATGTTCACTGGGAGTTGCATTAAGGCTGTTGAGTTCAGTAAGTGCCTTTACTTGCTACATCATATTGCTAGTCAATCCACTTTTTGTTTTGATCCATGCATTCTGCCAAATTTAATTACTTCCTCCAACATTACCTGGAACACACTGCTGAATTCTCAATAACAGCCATCACTCTCAATTAAACATGGAGTTGAAATCAATGTCTCCTCTGTTTGTAGCCTCCCAAAAGATGGAATTTGTTTTATAAATTCATGCAGTCTGAAGACTTAATATGGAGGCTTGTCCACAAATACTTCAATTAATTCCTTTAGTGAACAAATATGCCAATAGGCATACAATAAGAATAAAAAGTAGCGTTATCTATAGATGACCTAATTAGACAAACTATAAGAAGTCTGAAGACATAAAAACGAAATATTATCTTTAATATTGGTTGTAGGGTAAGAATGCCACTCACAAAGTAAATACAATGCTTGTCACAGTGGGCTGGGTTAGAGTAATGACAGTTTATCTTGTTTCATATTTAGAAGAACTTGTCAAATACATATTTGCCTTATTTTTCAGTTAAAGAGACATTAATTCAGAGAAATGTATATACAGTTTTCCAGGCCTGGGTGGCATCTGCAGATGCCTCATTTGAGATCCTTGCCAATGGATTCTTTCAAAGTTATAATTGCTGTGGGATATTTTAATTCTTGAGTTTCCTTAGTACTTTTATAGTAGCATAATTTGTTGGGAGTGACAAGTTGACTGCATAAAAATGGCCAATGGATAACTCAAAAAAAAATCAGTAACCCTACTATATACAGACCATAAATGGGCTGAGAAAGAAATCAGAGAAACATTACCCATTACATTAGCCCCAAATGCCAGGCGGTGGTGGCGCATGCCTTTAATCCCAGCACTCGGGAGGCAGAGACAGGCAGATCTCTGTGAGTTCAAGGCTAGGCTGGACCGACAGCCTCTGAAACAATACAGAGAAACCCTGTCTCGTAAAAACAAACAAAAAAAAACAATAGCCCCAAACAACATAAAATATTTGGGGTTAATGCTAACCAAACAAGTGAAAGACCTGTACAGGAAGAACTTTGAGTCTTTAAAGAAAGAAATTAAAGAAGACACAAGATAAAGGGAAGATCTCCCATGATCTTGGATTGGTAGGATTAACATAGTAAAAATGGCAATCTTGCCAAAAGCAATCTACAGATTCAACACAATCCCCATCAAAATACTGGCACAGTTATTCATAGGCCTTGAAAGAAGAATTCTCAAAAACAGAAGACTCAGAATAGCCAAAGCAACCCTGTACAATAAGAACTTCCGGAGGCATCACCATCCCTGACTTCAATTTCTATTATAGAGCTATTGTCCAGAAAACAGCTTGGTACTGGCAAAAAAAAATATAGAAAGGTAGACCAATGAAATTGAATAGAAAACCCTGATACTAAACCACACACCTATGAACACTTGATTTTTGACAAAGAAGCTAAAGTTATACAATGAAAACAAGACAGCAAATTCAACAAATGGTGCTGGCAGAACTGGATGCTGGCATGTAGAAGACTGCAGATAAATCACTGTCTATTGCCATGCACAAAACGTAAGTTCAAATGGATCAAAGACCCCAACATAAATCTAGCCACAGTGAAACTCTTAGAGGACAAAGTGGGAGGTACCCTTGAATGAATTGGTACATGAGACGTCTTCCTGAACATAACACCAGTAACACAGCCACTGAGATCGATAATTAATAAATGGGATCTCCTGATACTGAGAAGCTTCTGTAAGGCAAAGGACACTGTCAACAAGACAAATAGGCAGCACATCGAATGGGAAAAGATATTCACTAACCCCACATCTGACAGAAGGCTGATTTCCAAAACTTACAAAGAACTCAAGAAACTAGTCTCCAAAACACCAAAGGATCCAATTAAAAAGTGGGATACAGAACTAAATAGAGAATTCTCAATAAAGGAATTTAAAAAGGCTGGAGAGACACTTGAGAAAGTGCTTAACATCCTTAGCCATTAGGGAAATGCAAATCAAAACAACTCTGAGATACCATCTTACTCCTGTCAGAATGGTTAAAATCAAAAACACCGATGAAAATTTATGCTGGAGAGGATGTGCAGAGAGGGGGAACACTCCTCCACTGATGGTGGGAGTGGCAAGTCGTACAGCCATTTTGGAAATCAGTATGGAGATTCCTCAGAAAAATGGGACTCAGTCTACCACAAGATCCAGCAATTCCAATCTTAGGCATATACCCAAAAGATGCACATTCATACAACAAAGGCATCTGTTCAACTATGTTCACAGCAGCATTATTTGTAATAGCCTGAACCTGGAAGCAACCTAGATTTCCATCAACTGAAGAGTGGATAGAGAAAATGCGGTACATTTACACAATGGAGTACTACTCGGCAGAAAAAACAATGGAATCTTGAAATTTGCTGGCAAATAGGTGAGACTAGCAGAAACCATCCTGAGTGAGATAACCCTGTCACAAAAAGACAAGCATGGTATATACTCACTCATATATGTATTTTAGGCCTGAAGCAGGGGAATGCCAGCCTACAATCCCCAGCCAGAGAGTCTGGGAAACAGGGAGGATGCTAAGAGAGATATGCATGGCAACCCAGTGAAGGGGAACAGGATTCTCTGAGGGGATTGGCAACACAGGAGGGGAGAGGAAGACATGGGGGGTGTTTACACATCAATAAATTTCTTCAATAAAACATAAACTCTTTGGAGGTAAGAAGTACAACCAGTTCAATGTTTATCTCCAACATGTAGGGGATGAAGGATACTCACTTGTACACATATGCTGTCAAAGAAATGTTTGTTAATACATACACAACTGTAAAGAGAAGCTTTTTCCTTGAGAGAAGCCTTTCCGCCAGCCTGGTTCTAGAGCTGCATCAGTCCCAAATAAACACACAGGAGGCTGTATTAATTATGAAGCTGTTGGCCTTGCTTGTTTCTTACTGGCTACCTCTGACTTAAGTAATTACCCCATAATTGTTAATCTAAGTATTTATCTTACCAGAGAACTTTCCGGGCTTCCTACCCCATGGAGTTACATGTTAACTCTCCGTGTTTCTTCTTCCCAGAGTCCTCTTGGACTCCTAGTCCCACCTATCTTGATTCCCTATTGGCCAGCAGTGCTTTATTGACATATACACAGGACTTCCCCAACATCTCCTCTTTTCTGTCTAAACAAAAAGAAAGGTCTTAACTTTAACATAGTCAAATTGTATATAACAGAACAGTTATCAAGTAAGAACACAGTTATAATATTTTAGGAAGATTAAAGAAAGTACCATCCATCCCATCCTTGTGAGTCCAAAGTTCTATGTGTAGCATATCTTTTATCATAACTAAGGAAAACTATAATTATAACTATCTGCCTTCAACTCTATCAAAGACCACAGAAGGATAATATATAAACCCTAGAATTGACAGAGACATCTTGCTGCCTGGACAGTCACCTGAAGTTCCTCTATAACGGTCCGGCATCCATCTTCAGCCCATAGGCCACAGTGTGTCCAGGAGACTTCTCAGCAAAGCAGGTAATTTCAAACTGTCCATCTGCATTGGCAGTCTGTCAGTCATTTTTCTTTGTCCTGCAGAAAGTCTCGTAGACTCTTCCATGAAGTAGGAATCCTGTAAGACTGAGTTCAACAGTCACTTTCCTGTGGGTCCTGCATGTCCAGTTTATACAGCAACAGTCAAGCAGTACAGGCAAGAGCAGTTTCTTGCCCAAATGGCTAATCTTGCCGAGTTTCTTCGATGCCCATCTTCCTCTCAGACGTAATTTGTGCTGCCAGGAGCAGACATTTCTCATTGTTAAGAAAAACCCTAAACCATTTTAAATGCCATTTTCTGAAGGTCTTTGAAAGGTTTGAAGACTATCTGTCTCAAATATATTTCTGTATATTTAGAAAACATAACTTACCTAACTATAAGTTCTGACTATTATAAGTAACTATCTATAGTCTGTATTGAATTATGCATTATGCTTTAAAAGATCAGTATAAGCACAATACTTAGGAGGAGAAATATACACATCACAAAATTGACCCTGAATTTGTATTAATAAATGAAAAGCCATACCCATACCATAATTCCCCTTTATACCATTAAAAAGAGATTGGTTGTGATCATTAACCAATTATAAACAACCCCATTTAAATGAAAACCAATATTTATAAACAAGATGGGAATTAGGACGCTGCTCATTCCAAACTGTTCCTGCTGGAAGGGGGCGCTGTTCACACCATGGGGATCATGACAAAACTCAGAAACCTGTATAATTCCTTATTTTCTGGGTCAGTAAGACTGCATCATCTTAGCTGTTTCAATTGTTAGAACACCTGGCCCACTGTTTCCGGGGGTCTTGGTTGATCAAACCACAGAAGCCTGGAAGGAATCCTCAGCTTTAAATTTTCTGTAGAAACATAAACAAAAACTCCTTTCCCAAGTAACATATTCTTATACTTAAATTTTGAAGTCAAGGTATTTTCAAAAGATATAAGTTGAATTAATTCAGCTGCATTTATAATCAAGTGTACTTTATCAGTTGTTCCTTCCTGAGCAATCAAAAAACTGAAAAACACAATAGCATACAGTATACAGACTTTCTGTGTATTTTCCATCTTTATGTGGCTTATTTATTTATCTATTATTATTACTCTATTTCTTTTACTTTGATTTATTTATTTTTCTCTGAGACAGGGTTTCTCTTTAGAAATCTGCCTGCCTCTGCCTCTGGAGCAATTCCTACAGGCGTGTGCCACCACTGCCGGCCTCTCCATTTTTATTTCCCACTATGTTTTTTTTTCTCTCAATTTTACGTATATTTTTAAACACACTGTAAACCTTTAGAAGTTTTTCTTCATCCAAGTCTGACTTTACTGTAAATCTTTAGGTTTTTCTGGCCAAGTGTCTTATCTGTTAAAACCGCGGCTGTTTAAACTGTAGGTTTTTTTCCAAGATGGCGGGCATAAGCGTGACTCCAGCTGCCGGCTTGGAGATGCGGTCACTGCCACTTCCAGCTGTACGTATAACTTTTAAATCGTTAGCAAAGCCTCTTAAAAGAACCTTGTTGGCTTTGTTATTTTTTTTTATTTTATTTTATTCTGAGTCAGGAAGCCTAACTTAAGCCAGCTGCAAGTCTCTGCTTGCCACTAACAAAACAGAGCCCGCCTGAGAAAATGCTGCTACCAAAAGTCTGTGCTTCTCTCCATTCTTCTGTTTCTAAAATTCCTTTAAAGCTTTTGCCATTCTACGTGGAAATTCATCATCCCACTCCTGATCACCATTATGTAAAGAGAAGATTTTTCCTTGAGAGAAGCCTTCCTGCCTGCCTGGTTCTAGAGCCGCATCAGTCCCAAATAAACACACAGGAGGCTGTATTAATTATGAAGCTGTTGGCCTTGCTTGTTTCTTACTGGCTACCTCTGACTTAAGTAGTTACCCCATAATCTAAGTATTTCTCTTACCAGAGAACTTTCCGGGCTTCCTACCCCATGGCGTTACATCTTGACTCTCCTTGTTTCTCCTTCCCAGAGTCCTCCTAGACTCCTAGTCCCACCTATCTTGATTCTCTATTGGCGAGCAGTGCTTTATTGACATATACACAGGACTTCCCCAACACACAACCATGTATGTTGTCCATCTGCTTGTAAAGATTCTAGAAATACTGACAAAGCTAAACACTCCGAAATCAGATACAAGGCTTTTTCTCTGCATATATATGAGACATAAAATTCATAGGCATCCTATATTCTTTGCTGACCACACTAATGAGGATAGAGCCCAGAACCTACGACACTGAATATTGTCTTTTCATAGATTAAACATCTTCAAAATTGGAAGTTACCTACATCTTGACATAACAAGTCTCAAAGATCAAGACATTTCTTGAATTTGCTGTTTTAGGAAATAACAAGCTACTGTTTATTCTGACATAGTTTTAAACACATTAACAAGTGAAAATTGGGACCTAGAAATAGCAAAAATTTCATGTTTATGTATTAAAATTTCTTCAAATTGTCCCTCAGGACTACAGATGCTTTTTCTGCACAAGCATGTCATATAATGACACAGAATTTTCTCATGAACCTGCATGGATTTTATTTTAGCTAACAGTTTTGGTCCTGGGGTATCTCAAAAGAATTAATAAGAAAATTATTTTCCATAACAGCAAAATGTAGAAGCAAAGAAAAGTGCAGATAAAAAAGAATGCTGCTGACCCATGCATCCTCATTTTAAAGGCTTCTAGTAGTTTTTCATAGGCAGCTTGGTTGGCGTTTCTAAGGCTATTAGCAATAACTGTCATAAGCAGTATGAGGACCCAGCAATATAAAAGGTGATTTTAGGTGCTTTCTGTATCAGAGGTAATGGGCGCTTTCTAACACACACACACAGGACTTCACTGATGGTTGAAAGAATAAAGAGAAGGGCACCATATTTCAGAAATAAGGGCAAAGGATGGTGGTCTTAGGTTAGATATAAAAGAAAAAGTTTAAACAAGAGACTGAAGAATTAGATTTCCATATAAAGATTAGACATTCATTATAGTAAACTAGTAGAGTAATGCAGGAGAAGCTTGATGTAACATCTAGTAAGAAATAACTTCTGGGCTGGTATGTGGTGGCACATGCCTTTAATCCTAGCACTTGTGAGGCAGAGGCAGGCAGATCTCTTTGAGTTTGAGGCCAGCCTGGTCTAAAGATAGAATGCCATTATAGGCTCCAAAGCTACACAGAGAAACCCTGTCTCAAAAAATAGAAAAGAAAAAAAGAAATAAATTCTTATCTATTAACTTCATCAAACTTGGAGACATCTGTCTAGTATTTCTGTAACTGCAAGACTTTATGACAACAATTCTTAAGGAAAAAGCTATTGAGTTAATTAGTTGATTTTAACATCGTGTTAGATTTCAGTTCTCAAGAAATTTGCTGTTTGTTCTTTTTGTTTCTGTTACTTTGATATGCTTATGTAATCAAGGAAGACTTTAGAAAAAGTATGTACCACTAAAAGACTTTGTATTCAATGGTTAAAGTCTTTGAATAAATGATTTTGTGTATGAGTAAAGCCTGTGAGAGATGAAGCCTGTCAGAGTAGGTCAAGCCATACCAAGATGTGATTCCTCTCTATCTCCTGAAAATGAAACTAAGAAGTGCCCCGTTTCTAATTTATCCATTGTCACTCTTGCATCCACCCGCGCACTTCAGACCCTGCTCTCATCTGAAGCTGAAACCCGGCACACCAACATGCCTGTCTCAAATAACACATTCTTAATGTTGAGTTTTACCACAGTTGTGAGGGGTTTAAATGACAAGATGCCACCTGCCCCATTCATCTTCCTCAGCCCTGTCTGTACTCCAGTCAAAACAGACCAAGTTCCTAGAAAAAGGAAGGTTTCATTTTACTCTCTCTGTATTGAAAATATTCTATTACAGCTTTATGAAATGTGTTTATGGTGTTCTACTGTGGTGATAGATGTTTTGTACTTATCAAAATCTTCGATTCGTCTTCATAAGTCTCATACTAAGGCTCTATTACTTCCAAAATAGTAGTTGAAGACAATAAGCATAAAATAGTTTAAAAATGGACAAGACCTACCCAAGATGATGACAAAATCACAGCATAGATGTGCTAGCTGACCTCCAAGCCCATCCCCAACAGATTGTCTGTTGGCACTGGGTAGTTGCTGAGGGAGAAAAATCACATTTTTTAAGGATGTGGCTGCTGGTATATTTCCCATGCTCCAGTGGATAACCTCACACTGGTGCACATATGAGCACTAACTGGACTTAATGGGTCTTCAAAAAAGGAATGTGAAGTTTAGAAGTGTTCATGTTGGGAAGAAAAGAAAAGAATTGGAAGGAGGAGTGGAGGCCATTATGACTATGTTTTATATGTGTATGTATGTGTGAAATTCTCAAAAATCAGGGAAACTTTGATGTTCTTCAGACAAAATAACATTTGGTTAAATTATTGGAAATCCAGATTTTGAACCCACACTTTAAACTGAAGTAAGCACACTTGTCTTGTGCATTTGCAAGCATTCAATAAATGTTAGTCCTTGTCTTCATGTTTGGTTCTGTTATACATGCTTCAAAATACCTCTACAAAAAGAATCATTTCAATTATTCTGTTTTTAAAAACTCACACGTCTGATGAAAAACCAAGCGAATGGTGAAGAGTAGAATAGATTATTGAATGTTCATTTCAGCCAGACCCTGGTGGAAGGAATTTAAAATATCACTTGGAAGTTTTAACATTTACTGGTGCTGAGGCGAAAGCAAATTTTTCATTGCAGAGCAATGAGTGAAACTTGATGATAAATAATCTTACTGTACACCAGAGAACATATGAGTCCAGATTTATTCTGATGACCGAGACACTCTGTTTCACAATTTTATCTAGGGGTCATAAGAACTAACTAGAATCCTTTATGAGCAACAGAGACAGATTTATTGTCATCTAGATAATGATCAAACTGTAACTACATTTCAAAGAAGGGAACAGAGTGATTGGTATATAAAACTATGCTGATCATTAATTTTGTAAGATAATAACTGTAAACTATAATATGTTTTCTAAGATATTTTCTAGAATATCTCAATTACAGTAATTTCCCTTCAGCTATACCTTGAATAAACACAGTAATTCAGTAAACAATTTATGGAAGAAGAGGAGATGAATCTGAAGGAGTGAAGGAGAGTGGGAGAAGATTATAAGGGAAGATAAATGATGTAGGGAGAAATGCAAATACATTAATCTAAACAAAAAAGATGAAAATATTGATTTCGTCTGGTCTCCTTGCTAGTCATTCCATCTCAATCTATCCCACTTTCTTGTATTTCTCTAATTTCTGGAACCCTTTGACTCTGTGGTACTTTTAAATCCCTTGTTATCCCCCACCTACCCTTGTGCTTTATTGAATACTTACTATACTTTAGAAACACTGTAATGGCTTTGTGTTGCCCATCACAGCCTTTCTAATTCTATGCCTTTCTAGCATGTATTCTCTGTGCTCCTTTACCACTGGCTAACTGCTTAAAAATAAAATTAAGTACATGTCAAAATTATGAAGCATGATTGAAAGATGTGAAAACTAAAGTTCACGTTCTGTGCAAAAGAAATGTATCTATTTGAAACCTGTTTTAAAAAGTCTTTGATAGGCTAATTACAGCTCACAGTATTCACAAGTTTTAAAAAGTCACAGTGTCAATCTTGTTCTAGTATTTCATTTTTAAAACACTTTGCCTTCAATAGATTGGGAGGGGGGAAAAGTACTAGTTTCTTAGGTTTCAAAGAGAACTGTCAAAAATTTTGAGGAGTTTTGAGATAATTGAAGTTTATTTTTTCCAGGAACTTTTAATCACTGAAATTCCAAAGCAAATCTAATGTTCCCAAAAATATCCCTTCTTTGGAGATTATGTGAGCCAAGTAGTTCATGACTATGAGGGCCAGCAGAAACAAAGTTCTGTTCACTGAAAGAAAAGATTATTTCTTATTCTCTTACGAAGTGACTGTTACATTCATGTTTCCCATATATATCTAGGTGTGTACAGTGAGGATTTGTACCACAAGACAGTAAGAGAGTATATTAAATATCTTCAAAATGTTCACACCCTCTATGCCTGTCACTTTGTAGGATGTAGCACAGCAGACCTCTTATAGTGTGCACTTTTCCAAGTAATAATAAAAGAGGCCTTGTTACCTGAATATTTGTGTGACAGATATTGTGCTAAGAGCTCCATAATTATCAAGCCGTTTCATTGTCATTGCAACCTCAGTGACAGATAAAGTTATTGCTGCTACTTTATTCATTTTTAATAAATAAAAGTTGATTTTCTCTGTTATGAAATTGACAACACCAAGTTAATGAATTGTTGAATGGAAAAGATGGATGCATTGTAACCATGAAGATTTGTGTTTGAATCCTGAGCACCTGTGTAAAAAGCTATGTACCCAGTAGCACAGAGAAAGAGTAACAGGTGGATTCCAAGACTTCCTTGCCCAGTTATTTGAAATAAATCACTTTCAACATCAAGCTTCAACATGATTGGGACATTTTTTTTCTGGTCCATAAGCCAGGAAGTAACACAGGAAGATGTCCACATCCTTCTCTGGCCTCCACAAGTGAGAAAACCTGCGTATTCACAAGCATGGGCCAAATATACATATGCCACACATATGCAAAAAAACACACACAATACAGATGGCATATTCATAAACAAATAGACCACCACCATATGGTCAAAGAAGATTCAGAGTTTTATTTCAACTTTCTTGTATCAGTTGACACTGGCTTTTTATCTGAGTATGTGGTGACATTATGTAGAAAGTTCCACAAGATGCTGAGAAGAAAAGACATTCTTTTATGTTGGGGTGAAATGTTATGTAAATACATGTTACATACATTCAGTTAATAATGTCAGCTCTAACATTTCTCTACTAGGGGATTTAAAGCGGCGTATATGGTACAAAAAACTTTCTCTCTATTTTAGTGTTTCAGAGATGATTAGAGAGTAGAATAGGTTTTTTTTGGATAGTTTTATTTTGGCTTGTTAGTTAGTTTTTATTGTGTGTTTTGGTATAGATGACCTATCTACTGACAAGAGTGGGTTGTTTAAGTTCCCCTTCATCAGCATGTGAGATGCAATATGTGATTTCAGTTTTAGTATTGTTTATCTTACAAATCAATCGTGTGCCCTTTTGTTTGGTGCAGTGTTCTCATTGTGGATTTTTCCTTTTTGATGAATATTGTCTTCTTTTCTTCACATATTGTGATTGCAAGTTTTACTGGTTATACTAGTCTTGGCTGGCATCTGTAGTCTCTTGGAGTTTGTAGAACATCTGTCCAGATGCTCTGACTTTTAGAGTCTCCATTGAGAATTCCAGTGTTATTATAATAGGTCTATCTTTGTACGTTACTTGGCCTTGTTCCATTGAAGGTTTTAATATTCTTTCTTTTTTTCTGTTATTTTAATGTTTAGATTACTATGTGTCAAGATGACCTTCTTTCTGTCTCAATCTATTTGGTGGTCTGTATTCTTTTTGTACCTTGATAGGCATCTCCTTCTTTAGATTAGAAAAGTTTTCTTCTATGATTTTGTTGAGAATATTTTCTGTGCCTTTAACCTGCTTTTCATTTTTAATTTTTTTCTCTTTTTTATTTTTAAATTTAAATTAGAAACAAAGTTGCTTCCCTCTCCCTCCCCATCTCCCATGCCCTCCCACCAACCCCTCCCAATCCCCCTCCACCAATCACCACTCCATTACCCAGGGAGGGTGAGGCCCGCCATAGGAGATATCCATAGTCTGTCATTTCCTTCAAGACAGGGTCTAGGCCCTCCCCCAAGAGTCCAGACTGAGAGAGCATCTCTCATTGTGGGATAGGCACCCAAAGTCCCTTGTATGCCAGGGATAAATACTGATCTACTACCCAAGGATCCATAGATTACCTAGCCCTCCTCACTGACAACCACATTCAGTTGGTCTGTATCAGTCCCATGCTAGACTCCCAGTCATCAGTCTGGGGTTCAAGAGCTCCCCCTTGTTCAGGTCAGCTGTTTCTGTGGGTTAAACAAGGCCAGTCTTGACCCCTATGCTCATCAGACCTCCCTCTCTTTCACTGGATTACTTGATTCAGTTCAGTGTTTAGCTCTGTGTGTCTGCCTCTGCTTCCATCAGTCATTGGTTGAAGATTCTGTTTCCCAGATGCTTTCTCAGCATCTAGTGAGATGGCCATGTGATTTTTGTTTCTCATCTTGTTTATATGGTTGATTAGATTGATGTATTTTCCTATGTTGAACCATCCCTGCATCCCTGGGATGAAACCTACTTGATCATGGTGGATGATTGTTTTGATGTGTTCTTTAATCCAATTTGCCAGTATTTTATTGAGTATTTTTGCATCAATGTTTATGAGGGATGTTGATCTGAAATTCTATTTCTTAGTTGTGTCTTTGTGTGGCTTGGGTATCAAGGTTATTGAAGCCTCATAAAAAGAGTTTGGCAAAGCGCCTTCTGTTTCTATTGAGTGTAATATTTTTAGAAGAATTGATATAAGCTGTTCTTTGAATTTCTGGTAGAATTCTGCACTGAGGCCATCTTGACCTGAGATTTTGTCGTTGGGAAACTTTTGATGACTGCTTCTATTTGCAAGGGGGTTATAGGTCTATTTAAATTACTTTTGTGTTCTTGATTTAATTTTGGCAATTTATATCTATCCAGAAAATTTTCGAATTTTGTGGAGTACAGGTTTTCAAAGTATGACCTGATGATTTTCTGGATTTCCTCAGTGTCCATTGTTATGCCCCCTTTTCATTTCTGATTTTGTTAATTTGCATGTTCACACTCTGTCTTTTCATAAGTTTGGATAAAGGTTTGTCTATCTTGTTGATTTTCTATAGAACCAACTCTTCGTTACACTGATTCTTTGTATTGTTTTCCTAGTTTCTACATTATTGATTTCAGCCCTCAGTTTGATTATTTGCTGGCATCTACTCCTCCTGGGTGTGTTTGTTTCTTTGTGTTCTAGAGCGTTCAGCTGTGCTAGTCATTCTCTAGTGTGACAATTCTCCAGTTTCTTCATAAGGGCACAACGTTATGAAATGTCCTCTTAGCAGTGCTTTCAAAGTGTCCCATCAGTTTGGGTATGTTGTGTCTTCCTTCTCATTGAATTCTAAGAAGTCATTAATTTCATTTCTCATTTCTTCTTTGACCCACAATTGGTGCAATTGCACATTATTCAATTTCCATGAGTTTGTAGGGTTGCTGCTAATTGTGTTGTTATTGAATTCTAATTTTAATGCATGGTGGTCTGATATGATGCAAGGAGTTATTCCAATTTATTTTGTACCTGTTGAGGTTTGATACGTTGCCAAGTATGTGGTAGATTTTTGAGAAGGTTCCACGTGGCGCTGAGAAGAAAGTATATGCTTTTTATGTGGATGGAATGATCTATAGATGTCTGTTAAACCCAACTGGGTCAAAACTTCTATTACTATTATTTACTTTGCTTTTTTGTTCATTTTCTGTCTGGTAGTCCTGTATAGTGGTGAGAGCGTGGTGTTGAACTATCCCACTATAAGTGTATGGGGCTTTATATGTGATTTGCATTTTAGTAATGTTTCTTTTACGAACATGGATGTCTTTTTATTTGGAGCATAGATGTTCAGAATAAAAACTTCATCTTGGTGGATTTCTCCTGTGATTGTATGAAATGACCTACTTCATCTCTTTTGATTGATTTTGTTTTAAGGTCTAATTTGTTAGATATTAGGATTGCTACCTCTGCTTGTTTCTTGGGTCCATTTGATTGGAAAATCTTTTCCCAAGCCTTAACTCTGAGGTAATGTCTGTCTTTGAGGCTGAGTAGGGTTTCTTGTATGTAGCAGAAGGATGGGTTCTGTCTTCAAATCCATTTGTTAGCCTGTGTTTTTTTATGGGCGATTTAAGGCCATTAATATTGAGTAATATTAATGATCATTGATTGCTCATTCTTGTTTGTTTTGGAATGGATGGTGGTGGTAGAATTATATTTGGATTTCCACTACTTTTATTATTTTGGCTGTTGGTAAATTTGGATTATCTATTGACTCTGTTTTTCTTGTTGTAGTTATTGACCTGTGCTTCTTCTCCTTCATTGTTTTCTTTATTCTTCAATTTAGTCTTTTCATTTTTTTGTTTTTTTTTTTGTTTTTACAAGACAGGGTATCTCTGTATTGTTTTGGAGGCTGTCAGTCCAGCCTGGCCTCGAACTCACAGAGATCCGCCTGCCTCTGCCTCCTGAGTGCTGGGTTTAAAGGTGTGCGCCACCACCGCCCGGCTCAATTTAGTCTTTTCATTCTGTCTCAAGTCCCAGGACATTTTGTGCACTTTTTTTAGGTTTAACATTTGCATTGACCAATGTGTCCATTTCTTCTATATATCTTCAGTGCCTGAGAGTCTCTCTTCCATCATTTTATGTTATTTTGATGAGGCTTATCCCTGAGCTTCCTGTTCAAGTTCCTAAATTTTTTTACCTCCAGATTTCTTTCAATTTGAATTTTTAAAAAATACAAACCCATGTTTTTTTTATTTAAGTTAGAAACAAGCTTGTTTCCCATGTCAATCCCATCTGCCTCTCCCTCCTCTCCTCCCTGCCCTCTCCACCAGGCACCCCTAGTCCTCCACCCAATCTCCACTCTGATCCCCAGGAACGGTGATGCCCTTCATGGTGGATCTTAAGAGTCTGTCATTTCATCCAGGGCAGGGCGTAAGCCTTCCCCCAAGGTTCCAGGCTTAGAGAGCATCCCTCATTGTGGGATGGGTACTCAAAGTCTTTTTGTATGCCAGGGATAAATACTACCCTAGGCCCCATAGATTACCTAGGCCTCCTAACTGACATCCACATTCAGGGAGTCTGAGTCAGTCCCATGCTTTCCACATAGCCATCAATCTGGGGACCAAGAGCTCTCCCTTGTTCAGGTCAACTCTTTCTGTGGGTTAAACCAGCCTAGTGTTTACTCCTTTGCCCATCAGTTCTCCCTTTCTGTCACTGGATTTCAGGAGTTCAGTTCAGTGTTTAGGTGTGGGTGTCTGCCTCTGCTTCCATCAGTCTCTGGATGAAGGTTCTGTTTCCCAGACTCTCTGGCAGAGGGATTGTATGCTGGCACTCCCCAGATGCATGTCTAAAAGCTATATATGAGAGAATACATACAATGTTTCTCTTTTTGTGACTGGGTTACCTCATTCAGGATGGTTTCTTTTAGTGCCATTCATTTGCCTGCAAATTTCAAGATTCCATTGTTTTTTTTTTTCATATTGATTTTATTTCTATGTTCATGTCTTAGAGAGTTTTATTCATTTCCTTCCACTGTCTATATTTTCATAAATTTCTTACTGTTTGAAGAGCTGTATCATCCTCAAAAGGGCTATTTGAAGGCCTTTGTTTAGTATTTCAGCTATGAAGCAATGGTCAGGACCTGCTGTGGAAAGGTTGCTGACCCTTACTGAACACATATTGTTGTCCTGTTGTCATCCATTGTGTTTTTATGTTGGTGTCTGGGTTTAGGAAAATTGTAATTCTTGGTGCTAATGTCTGCTCTTGTCCTCGTTGGGTGGATGCTTTGTTCCTGGTTGTCTGTTTCCCTTACATTTCTTAGGAGAGTGTGGTGGATATGTTGCTAGGTAGCAAAGTCTTCTGGACTCCAGATAGGTGTGGTCACTAGGGTTCACAGGTAAAATGTGTTTCTAGGTATTGAGAGATACACTAATGGGAATAGGTTGTGGTGAAGCTGAGAGGATGTACAGGAGGTGAAAAGCACAGTATTCCACTAGGATTTGATTAGTCCCCTGGGAAAGGAGGCAAAAAGTGAATGGAGATCAAGGAGGAAGTTCTATTACAGAGCTTGGGATAAGAAGGGATTGGGTTAGGAGGAGCTTTGGGAGAGGTGAAGATCTACAGTTAGCCTACCTGCCTCCTTGGCTGGAGTGGCCTGATGATTCCCAGAAATCCTATTACTGGTATTCTAACATGACAAAAGAAGGATAGAGAGAGATGATTCTGCTGTTTCTTATCACATTACTTACTAAAAGCTTCACTTTATTTACCCATAATTCTCCAATGGGTCTTTGCATTAATGTTCATTTAGAGACCTCTTTGAGAATACAGTACTCTTAAGATATACTTGGTAAATATCTGTTAATTTTGAGTAATTAAAGTGAATAAAAAGTACACTACAGCACCATGATTTCTGGAATGTTAGAACAGGTAATAAATATTCCCAAATTTTGCTATAATCTACTAAGATCTGCCCATATCTGGAAAGTGTTAGAAGGAGAATTTTTTACTTTGTATTTATATTAAGACATTTATACATTTGAACATTGCTGGAAACTTTGTTTCAATGGAAGAAAAAAACCTCAATGAATATCAAAGTTATTGAAGAGAAAAAATGATATTTAACAGTCAAATTTATGTAACTAGTAATATAATAACTTTATTTTTTCATTACTTTTGTGTACTTCGCAGTGTAAGATGACATTTTATTTTAATGGTGGTAATAAACAGGCACAGGTAGCCGGGCGAGGTGGCACACGCCTTTAATCCCAGCACTCGGGAGGCAGAGGCAGGCGGATCTCTGTGAGTTCGAGGCCAGGCTGGACCGATAGCCTCCAAAACAATACAGAGAAACCCTGTCTCGTAAAAAACCAAAAAAAAAAAAAAAAGGCACAGGTAGCAAAACTCCCTTAAACTATCTTTGATAAAATGACCAAGGTCTTATGACTCCTAGTCTGATTTTCTTCTGGATTTATTGTCATTGAACTACTAATAGTAATAATTCTAGGACTACGTTAATACTAAATTAGTTATTTTGCCTCTGTGCTCTTTTTAGGGGTTTAAGTGTTTCAATGCAGGTTAAGATATTAATAGCTCAACTCTGATTGTGAACTTACAGTGTTTTGTCAGACAAGCCTCAGGGGCCCCTTATACATTGGATATTAAATGATAGATTTAGAACTCCAAAAAGAAAATCAAAGAAATATCTAGCTGGGTATTGTTGGGCATGCCTATGATCTCTAAGATAAGCAAACCACTAGTTCAAGACCTGCCTCAACCATGAAGTGAGTTTAAGGCATCTAAAGCTACCAGTGAGACTGTTTAAAAGAAATTTAAGAACTAGAATTCATCAAATACCACACCACCCTTATACCAAACAATAACATTTTATATTCCAGAGGTTTTAGTTATAATGAATTGTTTGAATTTAAGAAAATTTCTACAAATACTTGAGATTAGGAGCAGGCAGCTTTTGAAGGGTCAGTCAAATATTCAAACGAAAGTAATGGACCTTGAAGCAATCATATAATATGGCAATTCTTTGCAATTTATTACTGAATTTTAGGAAGAAGACAACTTTATCCTTCTTTTTATAGAATGTTGTGTAATGAAGCAGAGAGAGATTTCCGTCTAAAAGGAAAACTGTTCTCCATCTTGTAATAATTGTATTGTACTGCCTGCCAATGTGCTTTATTCATCAAACTTTACCTGGACAAAATTTATGTACCATTCTAGGCTTTTGAGATTATAATAACAAGACATAATCTTTGTCTTAAAGGAACTCATAATCCATTAGGGAAATCAGGGTAAAAACAGTTTTGTAGTATATAGTCGTTATGGCACAAAGGATTTTCTCCTTTTCTCACTTCTGAAAATCAAGCTAATTTTGTCATTTGTAAAGCAGTCTCAAACCTTCAATTTCTACCTTTTGAAGTGTGAATAGTGGGAACCTAAAGGCAAGCATTTTCTTAGTCTTTACTCTTTTTCTAGAAGTTAATCTATGTGATTTCTTCTGTGCACTGCTTATTTAAAGGTAATTTAATCAAAATTTTGTTGTCATTCATGTATATAGACTAGGAAACTGAGAAACAAATAGATAAAACTACTTTCTTGAGGTCATTCAGCTAACAAATGGTGTGTTCAGATTGTGAGCCCAAGCAATTAGGTTTCTGTGATTCATGTGTCTATAAACTAGAACAATGCCTACCAGCATGAACAACATTCTGCTGAAAGCATAGACCAGAAGCTTACTGTGTCATTAAGATGAAAGTACATCCCTTTACAACAGTAGTTCTCAACCTTCCTAATGCTGTGGTCCTTTAATACAGTTCCTCATATTGTGGTGACCCCCAATCACAAAATTATTTCATTGCTACTTCAGAACTGTAATTTTGCTATTTATTAATGCTAATGCAAATAACTGATATTCAGGACATCTAATATGGAATCCCTAAAGGGTTGCAAACCACAGGTTGAGAACCAGTGATTTATAGTGTGCCTTTCTGTCCAAATCCTTTTTGTTCTTCTCTGTCCTGGTCTTGGAACTCACCATATAAACCACTGCACCAAAAAGCTCATTTTACTTTGATTCTGCAAAGATTTAGCGTGAGGGGAAGTACCAGCAAAAGGCTGAAGGAGGAAAAGGGGTGAAGTCAGATTGTTTATTTCTTTGCTGAACTAAATTTATGTGTGGTTACTTTGAATTGTCCACTTCTATCCTCAAAGTCTCCAATCCTAAGCCTCCAGCAACACTTTTCATATAATATCTGTAGTTGGATATCTATGAAGTCACTGTTCCATGCACTTACTCCTTTGCTTTAAGGATGGTAATTGCAATTTAAATATTTCAATTCTTATTAATTTCACTGTTGCTTTGAATTCATCTTTTTAAATAATCCCTTTGATCATTTCCTTCAGTTTTCTGTGTTAACCTAATCTCAGTGTCCTATCTTCTACCTCCAGGATTGGGATAAATATATTGGGTTTATAAGTCACTAAATGATATCCATGTCTTTATTATATTCATGTCTTATTTCACCTTAAATTTTCTATTACTTTTCAGTCATCCTAACACTGTTTATTTCAATATTATTAAAGTTTATATAAAGTATTGATCTTTTTATTAAAAATTATTTTCACAAAATGCATTTTGATCATTTCCCTGTCCATAGCCCCTTAAGGTCTTCCTACTTCCCTATCCATCCAAATTTATGTCTCTTTCTCTCTCTCCTAAAGTATGGTTGGTATACCCAGTGAGATTCCATTGGAGAAATTGATTTTGCCTTTGCAGGTAGCTTCTTGGTTGGCGTGGGACATGTCCACTTCCTCCTCTCAGTGCTGGGACCCAGGCTGGCTTGACCTTTTGCAGGTTTCTGCATGCTGTCAGTATTTGTGAGTTTATAGGTGTATCATTCCTGTTGTACCTGGAAGATTCTATTCTTTGGAGTCATCCATCAGTCTGGCTCTTATCATCTTCCTCCTTCTTGTATCACATATCTCTCTGAGCCTGGAATGGGGGTTTTAGTGAAGACAACCCATTTATGGCACAGAGTTCCAAATCTTTTATTTTATTTATTTCATGTATTTGTAGGTCTCTCTTTTAATTCCCATCTACTACAAGAAACTTCTCTTCTGTGGGTTAAACAAGGGAATCTATAGGCTTAGCAGGATATCATTAAGGGTCATTTTATTCCTATTTTCCTTTAGCAGAATATAGTCACAGATCTTCCTCTAGTACTCATGAAATACCTGGTCTCAAGTTCCTGGCCATTGGCAGTATCAGGTATGGGTTCCATCTAATGGAGTATGCCCCAAGTTCAATAAAAAATGGGTGATTACTCCTGTAAATTTAGTGCTATTATTGCACTAAAATGTCTTACAGATCAATCACTGTTACAGGTCCCAGGGTTTGTAGCTGGCTGATATTGATGGTTATCTTTCTCTTTTAGTAGCATTCAGAGTACCTTCTAGTACAGTACATAAACACACTGAAAGATAAAACCACATGATCATCCCATTAGATGCAGAAAAGGCCTTTGACAGAATCAAACATCCCATCATAATAAAAGTCCCAGAGAGTCTAGGGTTATTGGGACTATACCTCAACTTAGTAAAGGTAAATCAAAGCAAGCTCACAGCCAATACCAATATAAACAGGAAGAAACTCAAACCATTGCTGCAAAAATCAGGAACAAAGCAAGAATGGCTACTTTCTCCATATTTATTTATTATACTAATTTATGCTGTAGCTAATGCAATCAGACAGCCAAAGGAGATCAAGGAGATACAAATCAGAAGGGAAAAAGAGACTCTAAAGACTCCACCAGTAAAATTCTACATCTGATAATCACTTTCAGCAAAGTAGATGGATACAAAATTATTTCATATGTTCTTAGATTTGACTTGTAAATATTTTATTGAGATTTATGTATCTATGTGCATAAGGTATATTGATCTATTATTTTATTTTTCTCTTGGGCCTTTCTGTGGTTTTGGTATCATGGTAATACTGTATTCACACAAAGAATTAGAAAAGATTTTGCATAGTAATTTGGGGAGTATTGGCATTAATCCCTCTTTGAAAGTCTGCAAAAATTCTGTGCTAAATCCATCTGGCCCTGAGATTTGAGGGAGTGGGACAATTTTAATTAATGCTTCAACTTCACTAGGTTAAATGGGCCTTCTTAATTTGATTATTTGATCTTGATTTGTCTATGTTAAGAAATTCATCCATTTCTCTTAGGCTTTCAGTTTGGTGAAGTAAGCATTTTAAAGTATGTCCTTATGGTTCTCTTAATTTTCTCAGTGTACCCCATCTCATTTCTATTTTTATTAACATAGATCTCCTCTCCATCTTTTAGTTAATTTGGCAAATGGCTTGTCAATCTTGCTAATTTCTTCAAAAAACCAATTCCTTTCATTCTTTATATTGTTTTTATTTGCCTGTTTTTTTCATTACATTAAAATCATCCCTAAGTCTGATCATTTCTTGTCATCTGTTTTTTTTTCAAGAATAGAAAGGATTTATTGGGAAATGAAGATCAAAAACAAACAAAAGGATGTCAGGCAGAAATAGAAATTATCAGCCAGGAACACTACATTTTGTGAAACTCCTTCCTTTTAGTTAAGCTGATAGTCACAATAACAGTCATTTGGTTTCCAGAGGTGAAGTAACCTGTTTCTCTAGATTCTTACTCTCCCAGTCCATGGACTCCAGTAGTAGACAGACTTTTTAATCTCCTGAAGATTTCAGGATGTGGCTTCTAATTTAAATGAGGCCTTACTGTTTAGTAACAGCCTTAAATAGGTGTTACTTTGGCCACTAAATCTTGAAAATGTAGACGTGCCAGGAGACCTGCCTCACCCCTCATGTCTCATCTTCATCTGAGTGATATAAATATGACACAAGAATGTCCCAGAGGCTGCAAAAGCTGCTTCCCTGGAATTTGCAATGTTTACCCACTTGCATTACTTCGTCAGGGCTATAAGAGAGACATTAAGTTGCTTGCAGTTCAGTCTACTGTCCAAGACGAAGTTTCCAGCTGTTAGTTTAATTGGAGGCATCTTCTCTTGACTTGATGTAGACAGTTGCCTTCAGATGTTCCGTGATTTTCTTTTCACATGGATCACCTCAAATTTTTTTATTTCTCTTTGTATCACCGTCATCTGTTCTTTTTTTAGTGTTGTTTCTTCTTTTTGTTCTAGAACTTTCAGGTGTGTCAATAAGTTGCTAATATGAGATCTTTCTTTCCACCTTTTATTTAGACATTTATAAGCCTTCATTGTGTTCCATAGTATGGGTATGTTGTTTTTTCCATTTTAATTCAATTTTTAACAGTTTTTCATTTCATTCTTGACTGTGCATTTCTTTCTTAATTTCTGTCCCAATCCACTTCTTTTTAAAACTCACTAATGAGCTCCTCAATTTCCCTAAGGTTGTAAGCCTTCTTTTGTCTCTGTTGTTAGTATTATCACATTTAATCCATGATGGTCAGATAAGATGTAGGGTGCTAGTTCAATTTTCTTATATCAAATGAGACTTGTTTGTGTCCTATTAGGACAACTTCCTAAAAATTTCCATGAACCTCTGAGAATAAAGTGTATTCTTTAGAGTTTAGGTGGAGTATTCTGTACAGGTTTGCTAGGTCCATTTGATCTGTGCTGTTATTTAACTCCAGCACTACTGCTTCATTTTTGTCTGGATGGCCTGTCCTTTGGAGAAGGTGGAGTATTAAAGTCACCCACTATTTGAAGGTCATTGTGTCATTTTAGTTATAGTAATTGATTTTTGTTTGTTTTTATAAACTTGGATGCCCCTGTGTTTGGTACATTAATGTTTAGGATTGTAATATAATTTTGGTGAATTTTTGTGTGGATGAGTATTTAGCGTTCTTCCATATTTCTTCTGATTTCTTAGGCTTAAAATTTATTTCATAAGATAGTAAAATAGTTACATCTGCTTGCTTCTTGGATGCATTTGCCTAGAATACCTTTTTTTCTCCTTTTACCCTGAGGTCATATATATGTTTGATAATAAGATGTATTTTTTGAATTCAATGGAAAGATAAACCCTGCTTCTTAATCTAAAACAGGGACAGATTTCCTACCAATATGTTAGTCTGCATCTTTTAACTAGGGGAATTGAGACTACGAATGGAGTGTTATCAATGAGACATATTTATTGACTCCTGTTATTTTATTGTTGTGCTGTGCCCTCTGCCTCAGTTTGATTTACCTCTCTGGGATTATTTATTCTTTGTTTCTTCTTTGGTGTACTTAATGCCTTCAGGTTGAAGTCTTCCTTCTAATGCCTTTTGTAGGCCTGTATTGGTAGATAGAAATTGCTTAAACTTGGTTTTATTGTGAAATGCTTTTCTTTCTCTGCTGATTGCTATTGATGGTTTTGCTGGTTATATTTTATGCTGGCCCAGCATCTGTGGTCTCTGAGTTTGAAACACATCTGTCTAGTCCCTTCTAATTTCAAAGTCTCTATTGGAGGGTCAGCATTATTCTAATCAGTTTACTAATATGTGAGTTGGCCTTTTTCTCTTGAAGCTTTTAATATTCTTTCTTTTGTCTGTACATATAATGTTTCTGTATGCTAATTATACCTTGAGAGGCACCTCCTTCTTTAGATTGGGGAAGTTTTATTTTATTGTTTTTGATTAAAATAATAGATCTTAGAAGGTCTGGGTTTCTTCTGCTTACTCTATGACTATTGTTCATAGGATGTATTTTCCCATACTGTCCCAAATTTCCTAGACTTTTTTAGATTTAGCATGATCTTTGACTGGGATGTCATCTTATCTATCTTGTTTTAAAAGTCTGAAAATTTCCCTTACATGTCTTATAACTTATAACCTCTACAGTTTACGTTTGACATTGTAAAGTTTTCATTTCCAGTTCTATGTATTTTGGGTTTTGTTTTGTGATTCTGTTTTCTACTTTCATGGTTTAGATAGTTTTTATTATTTCATTCAACTGTGTTTATATACTATTCTTAAACATTTATTCATATCATTTTAATGTCTGGGGACATATTCATAACTGCTACTTTGAAGTCTTTATCTTGTTTTCCAGCTAAATTTCATTTGTGGGGTCTATTTGCAATAGGGTTACGGGACTCTGGAAGAGGTTGTCTCGGTTGCCCATGATTGTGTTTTTGACTGAAGATCTAGACACATGGAGTTATGATATTTGAGGCATTATTTGATATATATATATATATATTGTTGTATAGGTGTTCCATTCTTTGGTTTCTGTTGCCCACACTGGATCATAGGCAAGTGTGGGAGCTGTGGAGTCCCTGGTGGAAAATACATTTTGTGTCACCCAAAAGAATATATATGACCTACAAAGAATGGCCAAGAAGTCTTTGGCAAGAGCTAGGAATTGGTGTCTACACAAAAAGAGAAATCCACAAGGAGATGAGATAATGTGGGAGGAAGGACTTCTGCAAGCAGCTGCCATCTGACTAAGAGTAAGTCTGTAGAGATCTCAATAGATGTCAGAAAGGAAATGTTTCTGTGCATTTGTGACTGAGTCAAAAGAATAAACATGAACTTGAAGGTAAGGCTAAGAAGGCTAGTGGAAAGTACTAAACTGTAGCAATAAGTAACACTGTATCATTTTTCCGCATTTGAATGGTTATGGTTTGTGATAATTCATCTCCTTATCTGATACAGACTAACCTACATTTTTTAAAGGAAAGTATATCAAAAAAGTAAATCACATAGGAAAGGACTGAAACATGATATAGGGAGACATGGCAGAGAGAGAGAGGGAGAGAGAGAGAGAGAGAGAGAAAACAACTATCATACTAATATGCTGTGTTACATAAAAGGATAGTGTGAAGGAGAAAGAAGGGGATAAAGGGATAAAGTGTGCATGAAATCCCACTTAATTGCTTGCTTCAGCCTTGAGTCAGTACTCTTGGATACCAAGATACCTGTTACACACTTGGCTTGTCTTCTGCAAAGTTTGATAAAGATGCCAGTCCACTGCCATATTTATTTTTTATACTTCTCATTGTAACTTTCATTGTTAGGTTGAAGGTGCTAACATTGCCTAAGCACAGCCCTTTGCAAGGTCTAGGGTATAGATACAGATACTAATATCAATAAGTTGTCCTTTACAGATTGGTTTACGGGTGCTGCTCACAGCTCGGCACAGTCCTTCATGCCTTGAATTGTGAATGTGTATGTAGTCCACAGCTTGTGGTCATGTCATAAAGAATTCCTTCATGGGTTGTGGTCTTGTCAGAAACAGTTCCTTCATGGGTTGTGTGACAGGTAATGCCTCCACCTTAGAAAGTCTTCTATGAGTCTTAATGGAAGATGGTCTCACCACTGTGGGATGCTTCCTGATGTTGGGGATGCTGTTTGGAACCTGTGTGTGGTGCACCCTGGCCACACTAGCTTTCAGATTTCTATACCCCTAGATACTTTACATGGTTGTGTTGTCAAATTTCCATCTCACAGTCTAGAAGCATTCTTCGTGCCATGTTTCAGCTTTTTCTCCCACAACGTTTGTTCTGAATATCTCAATACTGAAGTTTATGGAAGTCCTGGAACTGCCCAGCTTCGCCTCAGCAGGAGTCTTTTGAAAACTGTGTCTTTCCTCAGCAGGAGTTCTTGTAACATGAAATCTCCCTGCTGCTCTGGTCCTGTGCCTAGAGCAGAGCATTTTCCTAGCACATCTCTTCTCTCTGCTGATGTTGTGTGCAACTTTGGTCTCTTTTAAATCTTACTTGTTCTCTTTAAAACATCTAAGAATATAGTGTTTATTTTCTGTAGCTCTCTGTCACTAGTATGGTTCTGATGACACTCTCTCAGAGTTGATTTCCTGTTGATTTTTCTTTATAGCTGAATACAATTCTATTTTGCAAATGAACCACACATTGTATATTCATCCACTGGCAGACTTCTAGGCTGATTCTATTTCTTAGCTATTGTGCTTGGTTCTAGCAATAAAAGTAGACCTGAGAGATGCCTCACTGGGTAAAGCATTTGCCATGCCAGTTCCACAGATTGAATTCAAATGCCTAGAACCAATGTAAAAATCCAGATGTAGTCATCCAAACACCTGTAATCCCATAGTACTTCTACTGAGAGATGAGAAGCAAAGAAAAGAGCATTGTTTAAAGTGTGTCAGCAAGCTAACCTGGCATATGCAACAGAAAAAAAGGGGGGGATATCCTGTCTCAGGACAGGATGGAAAGTGAGAACTGACACTTGAGGTTGTTTTCTGATTCTGTAGTAGAATAGGGTAAATATGCACCCCCTAAATAGTAGGAATACAGATATAAATACACACACACACACACACACATACCAAGTTGTGCAACTATCTCTGTAGTTGTTGGCTTAGAGTCCTCTTGGTAAATACCAAAGAATATTCTAGCTGAGCTACATGGTATATCTATTTTAGCTCTTTGTAACCCTCTAAAATAATTTATATAGTCAGGACACAAACTTACATTCTCAAAAGTAGTGTATAAGGGCTCTTCTTTGCCTATATACTCACCATTTTTGCTGTTATCTTCATGATATCCATTCAGGCTAGAGTCAATGAGACAGGGAAAGCAACCCTTAAATTTGAATGAAAGCTTAAATAACTTCAAATAACCAAGTTAATCCAAAAAAGAAAGAGTGATGCTGGAGGCATTCACAGTACCTAATACCAAATTCTGTTACAGAGCCATAGTCACACAAACATCATTGTTCTGGCACAGAAAGAGACATGTAAACCAATGGTCCAAAATAAAGGATGCAGAAATAAGCCAATCCAGCTAGAACTAACTAGTGTTTGACAAAGTATCAAAAATGCATTTGAGAAATGATAGCTTCTTTGACAAGTAACCTAGAGAAAAACTAAAACTGTTTTTCCTCATATAGAAGAATGAAACAGGATTTACATATCTTACTTTAAACAAAAGTCAAGTAAAATGTATGCTGTAATATCACTGAATTTGTCGGAAACTTCTTTACATTTTTCATGCATGCTTCCATCTAGATAATTACCGAAAGACAGACCACACACACACACACACACACACACACACACACACACATCTGCAAACCTGTCATCATATTAAGTTGCAGTTATATTTTTTAAAAAATTAATGGAAATAGGATAAAAAAACTCATTTCTTCAAAATTCTCCATCACTTTTGATCTTTGAGAATGTTATTTTTCATGAAGCAATAATACATGTTAGTGTATCTTATTGTCAACCACAATTATTCTTTCAGAGTAGAAAAACTGAATTTGAAGAATTTCAGTGGAGAATGAAGGATGACTTAATTTGTAATTAAGAGAGAAATAATTCAATACAATTATTGGAATCCATGTTCTCCCAATAGCATAGTCACAGTCTTACATTTTACTTACCAATCACTTCCTGTCATGCCCATAAGAATCATGGGAATTCAGAAAAATATTCACAGGGGCTGACAAAACCAACACGATTTTGTGTTGTTCGGGACTTTTTCTATTTTGCTCCCACTGTGTCACTCGTACCTATGACTTTCATGACACAAAACAAGACAACGCTCTCTGGACTGCAATTCATAAATATTTTTTCTTTCCAACAGATGAAGAACAGTGCCCATCTTTAGGGATTCTTGCTTGAAAACTCTTAGAATTCAAAGTGGTTCAATACTGAGAAGCATTCACTACAGTAATTCAACTCTTGGGGAAGTTTAATTTGAAACAAATAGAATGGTGAGTGTGAATACCCAGCGTTTCTCCCCAAGGAGAACCGAAGGAGCATTTAGAGGAAACTGGGTGAAGCTGCTTGGTGGGCAGCAGAGCAGAGCTTGCTTGCTTTCCAACTCTGCCTGCCAACTTCAGCAGCATAGTTGTTTCCTGACGAGAACAGATTCCACTTGTTCTGGGCGTGTTTGTGAAGAAAGACATTTTGAGACACTCAGATATAATGGGGCATTCACACATTTGAAACCCAGTTAAATTTGCCCCTGGGGTACATAGAGATGATGCCAACAGCACAGACTTGCCCAGAAATGGTAATGGAAGTAGACTCTGTTGACTTAAGTTGAATTCAGGCAAATAGCCCAGCTACTCAGGAGACAGCTTCAAGCCAAGAGCGTGCAGATTATTGTTCTCACCATTCAGGGTGATACCAAGTGTTCTCCTATCCAGGGCATCACCTTGGTTACTTAATTCCTGGCAGGAGTGTTCTGATTGAACTTCCCAGAAGTCCCTTCCTCATTATGCTTCTCAACTTTATTCTCTTTTTTTTCTGTGACAGTGACCTAGAGAAATCTATTAGTGTTACAAATTCATTTGTCAAAATCCTGTTTGAAAGAATTTCTTGATGCTTATGAATAATTCTAGACTGTTTTTCTGAGTAAGTATGACCAGATTATTAACCTTTTCCTGCCATCAGCCATCCATTTCTTATATTTCCCTTCATGCTGCTGTACAAAACAATGGGTACAACATGAGCTTGTTGCCCTTACTAATGTGACCTTCACAAGTAACTGGCTTCTGTGACATTTCCTTCCTTCCTTCTTTGCCCCACCCACTGGATCCTCTAGGTCTCTAAAAACATTTTCCTTTGCAAAGTTTGTCTGATGACTTTTCTCTTCTGCTGACCTAGTAAATGGAACATGCCACTTTCCTAATGTGTCATGTAACAGCCAATGTAAGACACTTTTAACGAATTGTGAAAATAAGAATAGAAGAAATCTGTGCATGGTGGAAGTGAAGAAATTTGATATCATAGCCTCCTTTTTACCCCTCTCTTCAGTAGACACCATGAAAAAGTTATGCTATCATGTCTTTCTGTAACTCAGATACTACCATGTACCTAAATCATGCTGGAATCTTCACAAATTTTGTTTTGTTTTCTCTTATGGTTAGTGAACAAAATGATGACATTAGTCTGCAGTGTGATCCTTAGTAAGTTCAAGACAGTCAGTCATTTCTGTTTTAGAAACTTTGTGTGTGTCTGTGCGTGCACGCGCATGTGCGTGTGGACGTGCACGTGCGACTTGTCTTTCCTCATTTCCTCTATAAAATGAGATGTCTGTAAGAGATTGGGAGCAATAAAAAATCCCTACTAGCAATAATTAAAAAACCACCAAACACTACTGAATTACATGCTGGCAAATATTTTTCTTCTAAATATATCCACCTATTTATTTAATTTGGCCCAATAAGTTCAGTTATTTCTGCCCCTATGTGCATTAGTTCGGGGTAATTCACCAGGTTATAGGGAATTTATCACTGGTCACATCCCTCCCCAGCATCCACAGAATACCAATAGCTCCTCAGCTAGAGGTAGGGCTTTGGGAAACCCTCTCTGATCCATGATCAAACTTTAAGTTACTTGATATTTGTGCAAGCCTTGTGTTGGTGTGCAGAGCTACTATGTGTTCATTAGTGCAACAGCTATATTGTGTCTAAATGTCAGCATTGAGAACAGTCCTCCTTATCCTCTGGATCTTATCCTCTTAGCTTCAAAAGGGTTTGATACAGGTGGTCTGTCTACAGCTTAGCTCTCTTAGGTGGAATTTCTGTCCTGTCCAGTCTTGCAGCCATTTCGTCCCAAATAAACACTCACAGGCTTATATTCATTATAAACTCATTGGATGATGGTTCAGGCTTCTTATTGGCTAGCTCTCTCTTAATTATTAATCCATTTCTATTAAACTATTTATTTCCACGAGGCTGTGGCTTGTCTGTAATGCTCCAGTTGGAGCAATACGGGTAACATGGTGTCTCCCTCCTGGCTCTTTCTCTGTTCCTCTTCCCAGTATTCCTAGTCTGATAGCCCTACCTTTACTTCCTGCCTGGCTACTGACCAATAAGCATTCATTTACCAACGTAATAAGAGAAACATATATTCACAGCATATGCAGGAACATTCCCCATTAGATCTCAGTTGATTATTCTGAGGATTATGAATAGTAATGTATCATTGCTTTCACCACTTCACACTGTAACAAGAAGCTCCACATACCAAGATTAGGTCATGAGAAATCTATAGATATAAACATGAATATTCAAAAGGCAGTTTGGCAATGTAACCTTCAGGAAACCTTTATCAATCAGTTCTCCCAAAGGGCCTATCATCTCACTAGTCATGGTTTTTGACCATCCCTATAGTACCAAGTGTGAGTCATTCCTCAAATATAACCAGTTGGTAACTGCTCATAGTCAATTGTTTCATTACTGCCCTTGTGCATGTATCCTTCCTGGTAAGTTGGTATTATGTAGTATAATGTCCAGCACTCCATATGACCATGTCTTTTTTGCAGCAGCAGCAGCCTAAATAGCAGCTTCTAGCCTTATGAAACCTAGGCAGCATTAGAGTTTCCAGTTAAGTTTAATACTGAGTTTTCTATGTTGTGTCACCAAATACTGTGCTATTTGTAGATATTAACTCACACAAGGAAATTAATTCTAACGATTCACAGATGAGGAAATACACTTAAAGAAAAAGAACCTTAAGAAATCAGTACTGAACCATACTGAATCACTGAATCAGGATTCATCACTGAGTCCTCTTACCTACTGGCATTCACTAGGAGGGATTAGAAAAGCAAAAAATATAAAATGCATTCATTGATAAATATACAGAAATACTAACCAAGTGTAGAAAATATCAATTAGCAATGTACCTTGCTAAAAGTTGACCAGCTTCATGAACTTTCTACAAATTGCACCAATGATTTGTCATAATTATATAAATACCATCTCCTTTAATGAGACTTCATTTCTATATACTCTTACCATTTCATAATTTAAACAAAACTACAAGTGAAAGATCAATGTCTTAAATTCCAAGCAACTGTCTCTTACAGAATTTATACAACATGATTCAGAAAACACAGGGATTTTCTTAAAGGTGTATCAGATTCAATTGTCTTTCATAGAAAATTTGATTATCATGACACGGAACAATTACCTTCAGGGTTCATGTTGTTCAAAAATAACAAACTACATATCTACACTCATACATATTTCCCCAATATTATCATAAGAAGCATATTTTTCACTTGTGAAAATTCCTTGCATTGGGTAATAAATTAAATGGCAGAGACTTCCCCTACTTACTGTGAAAGAGTGTGGGAATATTGAGGTAAAGAACAGATTCTTTACTGTCAAGGATTTCAAAGGTTGGAGTTCACACCATTTGGAGGCAAAGAAAATAACATTACAGTGCAATAACTGTCAGAACAGAGATGTTGAATCACAGAAACTATGCTGTAAAAGAGTACTGACTCTAGGGTGAAGGATTATAGCTTATTAGGATTTGTGGGTAGTACCACCTCACTCATCATAGTAAACACTTCATCATTCTCACCACAAAATCCAATTACCAAAATAGGTGAGGAAGTGAATTGTGAGCCTTTGAAACATTGTTAATCTTAGCATTTATGCTGTAAAAGTTCCTTAAATGAAGGTTAAACCCCAAAGGACAATAAGAATCTATCCATTCCAGTGACCCTCTTCACTGGCTACTATTAGCTCCCACCCCTCTGCCTTGAAACAATTTTAAAAATTACAGATCCTTGGAACTCACCCCTTTTCTGTTTGCTTAATAAACTATTGTTATGGTTTCTGGTAGTATTCAAAGGCTTCTTGTTGAATCTCGATTGCAGCAAACCTGGAAACTCCCTCTGATTTCGGGAACCGCACTGGACACAAATGGAAGGTGAACTGCAGGTGCTCTACTGCTTTGGGGACCAAATGCAATTGTGCTGGTTGTCTCCATAGAATTTATCAGCATGTCTGTACTTGTACCAAGAATAGAATCTCTTCAGCATTGATTTAAAATTCTGGGCTTCAAATTCATGCTAAAAGAACTGGTAAACCAAGCAAACCAACCAAAAAAGTGATGCTACAAAATAAAAGCAGATGGAAATGGCGCTGTGGTTAAGAATGCTTGCTGCTCTTGGGAAGATTCCAAGTTAAGTTCTTAGCATTCAAATCGTGCAACTCATAACCACCTATAATTCTAGCACCATCTTCTAACCTCTGAGTGCACTAATACACACATGGTACACACACACACACACACACACACAATTAAACACTCAAATGAAAATAAAAGAACATACAAACTATATGAAGCAAGAATTCATGTTCTGAAACTGAATATATACGTTGGATTTGTTATCTTAATAGAAAATATTTGGTGACTAAGTGAAAGAAGATGCAGATCCCACCTTACTATTTATAATGCTCTTAGGAGGGCTGGAGAGATGGCTCAGCCATTAAAGGCTAGGTTCACAACCAGAAATATAAAATGCTCCTAGGAATTGCCATAGAGTTGCACAATATATCTCCATAATTTTGAAGGCAGGAAATCCAAGATGAAGGAAACAGAAGGGCTGCTTTCCTCAGAGTCCTCTTTTTTTTTTGTAAATGGCGGCCTTCTTACTGATTCTTTGAATACACATACTTCTCTTAATGCTGCCATGCACGTTCTTAAAGTGGGCCTAATATTCTTACCCAAAGGGCCTCATTCAGGCATCATTTTATTTTCAATATAATCAAATTTTAAGTTGCAAAGTTTCTGGAAAGGAAAACAATACAGCCTATCATAAAATTTCATTAGCAGTACTTAATTTAATGGATTATATGGTTAAAAACCCTATTAAATGTCCTTCAAACATATTTGTTAGCTATCCTTAATTACCATCAAGTACTTACTACCGCCTCATAAAACGAATAAATCCTTTGGTTTATCTTAAGCAGAAAGATACTTGATAACAAAGAATTCTTGATATGAATTTGGAAGCCTCCTGTGTGTTAGACACCTCCCTATGAACTTTAGTGCACAACACAATTTGCTTTTCCATTGTGTCTAACCATTCTCATGGACCAGAAATAATACTTTTTTGTTGATATACGGTTTTGTTGTTGGAGTACCTCTCATGATCAACCAAGCTATTCCACACTATCCAATAGTCCATGGATAGATAGAAGTGTGTGTGTGTGTGTGTGTGTGTGTGTGTGTGTGTATGTGTGTGTGTGCGTGCACACGAGCTTTTGGAAGTACATTTTCTAACTGGTGTCTTACAGAGCTCTGAGAAGATTTGAGCATAATATTTCATTTTTTTGGTGTGTATCATGCATTGAACTGACTCATCTAAGAATCATTTTTTAACTTTTTCTTTCTCTGTAGTTAAGAGACAAAAGACTGCTTGTGCATGCATAGAAATTTCTCATGGAATAATTACTGATTTAACAGTGATGGGAATTGTGGAATCAAAGTTTAGACACAGTAATGATTGTGGGCTCTGATTATGTTCCATTTAAAACATACAATTTCATCTGATATTAGAATGCTCTTATATCCCCAGAGTTGTCTTCATCTAAAGTATAATGGTTAGCCTTTGTACGTATGTCCACATGCCAGAGGTTTTGAGCAGGTCTTTGTGGGTGAACAGTCACTGCTATGAAGTAAATGCACAGCTTTTTCAGGTGAGGGGGTTTATTGCACAATGACTCAGCCATGTCTTGTCAGCAGCCTAACATACTTCATAGTATGATGCATGTAGACATAGAAATCTTAATGTAAACCAGCTTCCTAAAATATTTTAGATGTCATGAACAAAGGAGATAATTAGATAGTAGTTAACTAAAATCCTTTCATTGCCATACTAAGAAATTCATAAAGAATGATAATTTATTTCTTATTTCTGCATTTCCATTTTTATATATCTATGAACTTGAATAAATAAACATTTCTACTCACTTAGGTTTCAAACCTAAGACCACATAGTAAGGACTTCAACCTAAACAAAATGTTTTAAGCATTAAGTTTGATCAATCCATTATATATCACAATTTCAACTTCTAAAAGCCTATACGTTACATATTTTTAAAAAAGATTAATTGTTAAATGAATCAGCAGATTCATATGGCTTCTCCTACTGTACCAAGAGCAGCTATGTCTGGCTAAGAATTCAACAGTTAAAACAATCCAGGAATGTGCACTAGAGTGGAACTTGCCATAGAGCTCTGGAGAGGACTTGCTACTGTGTTCAATGTGGACTTAGGAAGTATTAATAATGCTTACTCAGTGAAGAAAAGAAGAGAAAGGACAGAGGTCAGAGCACATAAGGTCCGTATGACAGAGGACCTAGAGTGTTCTGACTGAAGTGAAGACACTAAATAGGATGGTGGTGCAGAGAGGAACAGCAGGGTTCTGCAAAAGACACATTGTGGAGAATCATATTTGGATGGGAATTTGCTGAATCGTTTAATTCAGGGAAGATTATAATCAGATTTTAATTTTTAAAAGGCCCCTGTTTGTCCTTTGGGGGAATGAATTAATGGAGGAGAAGCCTGAATGGCAGTACATAGTTGTGAATTTGTTGCAGTAGTACTGATGAAAGACAATAACAGCATGAATTAGGAAAGCTTAGGGGAGCTAGAAACTTGGGTAAATTTGAACAGTATTTAGTCAGCAAAAGTGGTGTCACCTGGATGCTGGATAACCTATGGAGAGCTGTCTAATTTGACCTTGTAGAATATTGTTGGCACACCTGAATGGAAATTACACCAACATATGCACAAGTAAGCATTATGAGGCAAACTGTAA
Organism: Mesocricetus auratus; assembly: GCF_017639785.1. Taxonomy (NCBI): domain Eukaryota; kingdom Metazoa; phylum Chordata; class Mammalia; order Rodentia; family Cricetidae; genus Mesocricetus; species Mesocricetus auratus. The sequence continues at coordinate 110,207,142 of NW_024429182.1, read as the reverse complement.
TTAAATCAATGGATTTACAGTTTTGGTCATCTGTATGGTCCTGAATTTTTGAGTTGTGGGTCCTTTCAATAGGGATAGTTGTTATAACCCTTCTGTCTTTTCCAAAACAACTTTCACCTATTAACAATTTTGCAGGGCTTTGTGGGTCAGATTCTTCTGGTAAGTTTAATATTGTACAATATTTAGAGAGCCTTTGAAACTGAAGTGGAGAAGTTTTCCAAAATAATCTAGTTTACAACATATATCTTGTGTCTCCCTTGCATACTGCATTGCTTAACATTGGAAAGGAAGATGATTTCCGATATCTGCCTTGGGTTTCTTTGTATGACCTGCTACTATTAGTTAGCAAATGAGTGTTCAGTGGTCATCAGAAAAAATAAAATAAAAAGCTATGCTGATCCTCACAGGTAATCTCAAACTAGATGCTCCTCTGGGGAAACCCCACACACTGCATCAATTCCAATAACAGAAATGAGCACCAAGATCATGGTGGTCCAGAAATGCAGATCTCCCTCAGAGCAGAACTGCTTCCGTCAGTTGCTCTTCACACTTATCTCTTCATGTGGCCTTCAGAAAATAGCCTATTTCCTTCCCCAGGGAAAGAGCTATTCCGGCGCAGCTGCATGTGAAAAAACTGCTGACTCAGGATCTGATTCCACCATGAGCATTTTATGAAAATGCTATTTATAGCACTTAACATTCACTGCATACTGTAAACACATAAGACATAAATTACATGCTAAATCGCTCCTCTGCCAATCCAGAAATAACGAAAGAAATAATTTAAAGTAATTTAAATTCCAGATGGAAGGTTGAAAAGAAAAGTTTTTTATTTTTGTAAAATCATATAAGGAACACAAAACATCATGTTTTCAGTATGCAGCTAGATTCACACAGCTTTCTCATGTGCCATGTAAGTGCAGTCTTCAGGCAAATTTACTGTTTGATTAGTTTTGGGGATTTCAGATTCTCATATAAGAAGTTATTAGGATACCAAATACAAATTATGGGCTCAAACTGCATGACAAAGACAGTACTATGTCATTTTATTTTGTTTTAGGAGATGGAGACCATTATAAAATCCATTCTCCTAAAGAAAGTTACATGTTTTTCCCACATGGCTTTTTTTTCCTACTTTAGATGATATGATCAAATCCAGTTATGTTTGACTTTACAGATGTTTGTGTGATCATGTAACTGATCATTCACCTAAACTATACAAACCTTCATAGCGACAATAACAGTAACATTGTGCATATGATATTCAAACCACTGGACCATTTTTATACATTGTAGTAATAAAACCAGAAAAATATATATTAGTTTATTGCTTAACTAAAATTGTAATTCTAGAACCTCTGTATTTGGAAGTAGAGAAAACAGGGGATAATCAACTACTAACACCATCAGTGTAAGTTATCAAAGCATAGTCACAGGAATACTTCTTTGGTGAGGGAAGAAATAGTTTAGGATCTACAGAAATCTCTCCAGAAAATGTTATAATTATTCCCTAAGAATACTGAACTGCTATACTTCAAATAAATTCATAATATATTGTGCGGAAAAATAACCTATTTCCAACAACAACAAACAACAAAGAAAAACAGCATAATTATACAGAATAGAAAATATCTTTGTATTAAAAATAATCTCTTCATGGAGAATTTTAGTAATTTGTCTTAGCAAATAGAATAACTACAGTATAGAAATAGTGAAAATATATACATAGAACATGACTCAAGTAAGGAGTATGGGCAATACTTTTTTAAAAATCCAACGAGTATACATATAAAAATTAAATTACTGCTAATTCCTGAATGCTATGAAATAATTTATGTTTCCTATATGCATTTATTTATGTTTGTATGTATTTGTGTGTGGGGGGGTGGGGGGGTGTGTAGGTCAGAAGACATCTTGGAGGAGTCAGTTCTCTTCTTTCAACAGGTGGGTCCCAAGGATCAAACTCAGATCATCAGCCTTGGTGGCAAGTGACTTAAACCTTTGGGTCTTGTTGGACCTGTGTAATCATTTCCAGAGACTTTTAAACTACAATGCAATAGCATTCTTTTGACCTTCAGACAAAATAAACTCATTGAAATGAAGAGGAATAAGAATGCTTTCCTAACACCTTTCTTTCTCCTTATCACATGCCCCATCCAGATGGCTTCAAATAACCTCTTCCAATTATTCCATAGCCTCTCACTTAGACACAGAAGTTAACCTTTTCAGTGCCACCATTAAACTGACACAAGGCCAATATGTGTCTGTATTTAGAACTCAAGGAAAAGTAAGTGCTTCTTTAAGGACTCAAAACCAAAAGAAAAAATCCCTTGCTTCTGAGGACCTAGTTTGCTATTCAGTGAACTGCTTATCAAAAAATTGTCTGTGTGGTAGATGCACTTTAGTATTCTGAAATACGCACATATAGGAGAAGTGACTCTGGCTCTCTGCAGCATGATGGCTCACCTTGTAAAATCACTCACCATGCAAACTTGGTGACTTAGGTTCAGCCACAGAATCCACATTGTAGGCTTCAATGGACGCTGTAACGATACGCGACACACAATTACTGAAAGTAAAGCTAAATATCTAATGTAGAAATTACTCACAAGATACCAAACCCAGAGGAGCCAAGCAGTTTTCAGCTGCCGGACCGGAAGCCGAACTCCAGGAAAAGAGACCGAGACTTCCTGTGTGCTGTCTTTTATGCCTTCCCCCGTAACGCCCCCTAGCCATGCCCAAAGTGGGCCTGGCTAGTGACGTGGTTCCGCCTACGTACGTATGCGTCTTTACGTCCAGCCGTATACGTCTTTAGTCCTGCCTAAAGTGGGTGTGGTTAGCGGTGTGGTAAACCGCCCTTTTATTACCTCATCTGTATGCTCCTCTAATAAGTCACATCAGACTTCCTCCTACAATTCCCCTTTTAGTCTAAAAAGGACAACTAACTTGTGTCCATGAACAAAATGTATCAAACATCTATTCTATCTACCTAAAGTTATCTGAAAGAAACACCCAAATATGAACACCTCCTTCCAATCCCAACTCTAAAATAATTGAAAACTAACACTAACAGGTGTAAACTATCTTATAATATCAATAGTAGGGAGAGGGGGCGTGGAATTCTCAAAACTACTTCTTGCTGAGATGGGATGATGATAATCTCATGGGGACCTGTGAAAAGAAAATGTTAGTATAACAGAATCTCAGTAGATCAGACAGTCTCAGTATGGCAGGAGATGCTTGATTGAAGTTCCTGACTGGGGTTCTAGTGTTGATTGAAGCTCTTATCTTGAAGCTCTGGTCAGATTGTAGAAGATGTGCTGTTTCAGTTTCTTGGTCCGGAGTTGTGTAGAGTGATGTAGTTTCAAGCCAGTTTCAGGATAGTGCTTGTCAGGTGGAGTCAATGATGTGGGGCAGTTCAGATGCCTCCAGTAATCAGGTGAAGTCAAGGAAGTGGATCCTCATTCTCTTTCGGAAGCAGTTGAAGATTGCTGTCAGGAAATCCCTTGTTCTCTGGAAAACTCAAACATTAATGTTAACAAAAAAATATTTTAACTTTCATATGTATGCATACAGAAGAGGTGACAATAGGGAAGATGGAAAACCTGGAGGAAATTAGACTGTTCAGAAAAAGAAATCCACAGATAACAGTCCCTCATTTTATTTCTTCTGTCTTATATCAATGGCTCTTTGATATAATAAAGAAATTCTGAATCATATTTAAATAATATGCTTGAGTTTAGAGTAGGAGAGCCAATCCAACTCCAAAGCCAGCTTCAGTTAAATGAATGGGGACTGAGGTATGTGAAGAAATAAAAATAAAAGGGTACTATGAAAAAACAATATAGAGAGATTTAGACTTTGATACCACACAGTGAGTTACTGTTTGTTTGATGGTCCTCAGGGTAGCTATTCATTCTTCTACAGGAATCCATATGTCCAGTATTCTTTGCTGAGTTTACCTGTGAATACAAAAAACAAAACACTTCTCTTTCCTTTTAGGAGGTCACTTTACCCATGGTGGACTATGAATTTGTAGATGGGCTGTTATCTTCCTCCTCCTGAGATGTTTTCTGTTCTGATCGAATTTTAATTAATTTTGATGGAACCCAAACCTTTTCTTCTCCTGTGGAAACAAAAGCATAACCCCTTCCCCAACGTAACACATATCCTGGTTTCCAGACTGAGGTCATAACATCCTTAAAATACACCGGTTGGTTCAGTTCAGAAGTCTTCTCTGTAGTCCAGTGTCTTTCTGCTGCAGTTTGTCCTTTTTCATCAGCATTAAGAAAATTCAACGTTAGTAAAGCATTGTGTAACCTGTGTTTAGGTGTCTTTGTTTTCCCTGGCTGTTTATGAAGCATCTCTTTTAAGGTTCGGTTAGATCTTTCAATTATTGCTTGTCCTGTGGGATTGTAAGGTATACCAGTTACATGTTTTATATTATAATATTTGAAGAATTGTTCCAATTTACTGGAGACATATGCTGGACCATTGTCAGTTTTTATTGTTTTAGGTATACCCATAACAGCCATCACCTCTAAGAGGTGTGTAATAACAGAGTCAGCTTTTTCAGAGCTGAGGGCAGTAGCCCATTGGAAGCCTGAGAAGGTGTCTATAGTATGGTGTACATATTTCAAACTGCCAAATTCTGGGAAGTGAAATACATCCATTTGCAAAAGTTCATTTCTGTGAATACCTTTAGGATTACAACCTGCTGGTAATGGAGTTTGAGTGTACAATGAGCAACTGGGACAATTTCTTACTATTTCTTTGGCTTGTTGCCAGGTGATAGAAAAATCCTTCTTTAAACCTTTGCTGTTAACATGGTGTTTCTTATGAAATTCTGAAGCTTCCAACACATTACCTACTAATAAATGATCCATTTCATCATTGCCTTGTGCCAGAGGACCTGGCAGACCTGTATGGGATCTGATGTGTGTTATATATATAGGATGAGTCCTGTTTCTGATGTTTCCCTGCAATTGTAAAAACAATGAGGTTAATTCTGTATTATCTGGAACAAATTCTGCAGTCTCAATGTGCAAGACAACTCTTTCTGCATACTGAGAATCCCTGACTATATTGAGAGGCTCTGTAAAGTCTTTAAGTACCATGAGAATGGCATATAACTCTGCCTTTTGTAAGGAGTTGTAAGGGCTTTGAACTACTTTACTTATATTTCCTGATTTATACCCTGCTTTACCTGATTTGTTTGCATCTGTGTAGAAGGTAAGAACTCGAGAAATAGGTGTTTGCCTCCGATACGTGGAAGAATCCAAATTGTTTTCTTTATGAATTTGATTCTCTCTGTTTTGGGATAGTTATTACTAATACTTCCCAAAAAGTCACTGCAAGCTATTTGCCAATGCTCATTATCCTTCCATAAGGAGGAAATTTCCTCATTCATTAAAGGCACAATAATTTCAGCTGGGTCTTTCCCAGTCAGTTGACGAAGCCTTAATTTACCTTTTAATATCAAATCGGAGATCTTTTCTATATAGGTTTTCAATTTTTTATTCTGTTTATGTGGCAGAAATACCCATTCTAGAATGATGTCTTTCCTCTGCATTAATATTCCTGAGGGGTATTCTCTAGATGGTAAAATAACCAGAATACAGTCCAGATTTGGATCCACACGGTCCACATGTGCTTCTAATATTCTCTTTTCTACCCATTCTAATTCTTTTTCAGCCTCAGCTGATAGTACTCGTGGGCTGTTTAGGTCTTTATCTCCTTTAAAGCCATTTTCAGGTGTTTTAAATCATGCCCTTCTACACCAATAATCGTCTGTAATTGAGAGATTTCTCCTAATAGTTTTTGAAGATCATTAAGAGTCTGGTAACGATCTCTTCTGATCTGTACTTTCTGTGGTCTAATTTTCTGAGCATCTATTTTATAACCTAAATAATTAATAGAATCTCCTCTTTGTATTTTTTCTGGGGCAATTTGTAATCCCCAGCGAGGCAAATTTCCTTTACTGCCTCAAACATCTTTTCCAAAGTATCCTTATTTGAATCAGACAATAATATGTCATCCATATAATGATATATTAATGACTGTGGAAAATTTTTACGAATTATTTCTAGAGGTTTATTCACAAAATATTGACACAAAGTTGGACTGTTTAACATACCTTGAGGTAGTACCTTCCACTGGAATCTCTGTACCAGACGGGAATTATTATAGGTAGGTACCATGAAGGCGAACTTTCCTCTGTCGTTTTCTTGTAACAGTATGGTGAAGAAACAATCTTTTAAGTCTATAACTATAATTGGCCAATCCTTAGGAATTAGAGAAGGTAACGGCATCCCAGGTTGTAGAGACCCCATAGGCTGAATTACCTTGTTGATGGCTCTAAGATCAGTAACCATTCTCCACTTACCAGACTTCTTGACAACAAAAACAGGCAAATTCCATGCACTAGTTGATTTCTCAATATGTCCAGCATCTAGCTGTTCCTGAACTAACTTCTCCAAAGCCTCTAACTTCTCAGATGTCATAGGCCATTGACCCACCCAGACGGGTTCATCTGTCAGCCATTTTAATGGTAGAGCTTTTGGTTGCTCTGTAGGTTTGGCACTAGCATCTTGCTTCTGTACAGCCTGTACATTTGGCATCTGTTTTCCTATTGGCCAGACAGTCTTTATTGACAAATGCACAGGACTTCCCCAACATCTCCTCTTTTCTGTTTAAACAGAAAGAAAGGTCTTAACTTTAACATAGTCAAATCATATATAACAGAACAGTTATCAAGTAAGAATACAGTTACAATATTTTAGCAAGATTTAAAGAAAATATCATCCATCTCATCCTTGTGAGTCCAAAGTTCTATATGTAGTTTATCTCTTATCATAACTAAGGAAAACTATAACTATAACTATCTGTCTTCAACTCCATCAAAGAACACAGAAGGATAATATATAAACACTAGGATTGACAGAGATATCTTACTGCCTGGGCAGTCACCTGAAGTTCCTCTGTAACGTTGGGGCATCCATCTTCAGCCCATAGGCCACAATGTGTCTGGAACACTTCTCAGCAAAGCAGGAAATTTCAAACTGTCCATCTGCATTGGCAGTCTATCATTCATTTTTCTTTGTCCTGCAGAAAGTCTCGTGGACTCTTCCATGAAGCAGGAACCCTGTAAGACTGAGTTCAGCATTCACTTTACTGTGGGTCCTGCATGTCCAGTTTATACAGCAACAGTCAGTCTAGGCAAGAGCAGTTTCTTGCCCAAATGGCTAAACTTGCCATGTTGAAAGCAAACTCCATAACAAGTTTCTTCGATGCCCATCTTCCTCTCAGACATAATTGGTGCTGCCAGGAGCAGACATTTCTCATTGTCAAGAAAACCCTAAACCATTCTGAATGCCATTTTCTGAAGGTCTTTGAGAGGTTTGAAGACTGTTTATCTATCTCAAATATATTTCTGTATATCTAGAAAACCTAACTTACCTAACTATAAGTTTTGACATTATAAGTAACTATCTATAATCTGTATTCAATTATGCATTACATTTTATAAGATCAGTATAAGCACAATACTTAATCAAGAGGAGAAATATACACATCACAAAACTGACCTTGAATTTGTATCAATAAATGAAAAACAATACCCATAACATAATTCCCCTTTTTTTTTTTTTTTTTAATCATTTTTTATTTTAATTTTAAATAGCTTGTTTCACATGTCAATCCCAGTTCCCTCTCCCTCCCCTCCTCCCGCACTCCCCTTCCACCCTCCCTCCCACCCTATTGCCAAATCCCTCCACATAGGGGATGTCTAGAGTCTATCATTTCACTCTTGGTAGGGTCAAGGCACTCCCCTAAGAGTCCAGGCTGAGAGAGCATCTCTCTTTGTGCCATAGGCACATGAAGACAGATTGTATACCAGGGATAGACACTGATCCACAGCTCAGAGCCCCATAGGTTGCCCAGGCCTTCTCACTGACACTCACATTTGGGGGGTCCAGATCAGTCCCATTCTGGCCTCCCCACTGTCGGTCTGGGGTCCAAGAGCACTCCCTGTTCAGATCAGCCGTCTCTGCTGGTTTTGCCAGCCCATTCCTTGCCAATTTGCTTATCACTCCTCTCTCTCTGTCACTGGGTTCCTTGGGTTCAGTTCAGTGCTTAGTTGTGTGTTTGCCTCTGCTTCCATCAGTCCCAGGATGAAGGCTCCCGGATAGTTATAGACATCAAGTTCATTATCAGGAATGGGCATTCGAGGTGGTCCTTCCACTATTGCTTAGCTTGCCAATTGATGTTATACCTTTAGATCACTCGAGGTCACTCTGGTGCCTGATCTGTCTTCGATCCTATGATTCCCTCTTCCCCCTATTTTACCCCCACCCCCTCTTTTTACCATTAAAAGGAGATTGGTTGTGATCATTAACCAATTATAAACAATCCCATTTAAATGAAAACAAAGATTTATAAACAAGATGGGAATTGGGACGTCGCTCATTCCAAACTGCTTCCTGCTGGAAGGGGGCGCTGTTCATACCATGGGGATCATGACAAAACTCAGAAACCTGTATAAGTCCGTATTTTCGGGGTCTATAAAGCTCCATCATCTTAGCTGTCTCAATTGTTGGAACATCTGGTCCACTGCTTCCGGGGGTCTTGGTTCGTCAAACCACAGAAGCCTGGAAGAAATCCTCAGCTTTTTATGTTTTGTGGAAACATAAATTAAAACTCCTTTTCCAAGTAACATATCCTTATACTTAAATTTTGAGGTCAAGGCATTTTCAAAAGATATAAGTTGAATTAATTCAGCAGCATTTATAATCAAGTGTACTTCAGTAGCTGTTCCTTCCTTAGCAATGAAAAAACTGAAAAACACAATAGCATACAGTATCCAGACTCTCTGCGTATTTTCCATCTTTACGTGGCTTATTTATTTCTATTATTACTTTATTTCTTTTACTTTTATTTCTTTTTCTCTGAGACAGGGTTTCTCTTTGGAAATTTGCCTGCCTCTGCCTCTGGAGGAAATCCTACCGGCGTGCGCCACCACAACGCCGGCTTTTGTATTTATATACCACTTTGCTGTTTCATTTTCTCTCTCAATCTCACGTACATTTTTAAACACACTGTAAACCTTTAGAGGTTTTGTTCATCCAAGTCTGACTTTACTGTAAAGCTTTACGTTTTTCTGGCCACGGGTCTTATCTGTAAAACCGCGGCTGTTTTAAACTGCAGGTTTTTTTCAAGATGGTGGGTGTAAGCGTGACTCCAGCTTACCGCCTCAGTCCATGCTGACCTCCAGCAAAAGCTGCCACTTCCAGCTGTACGTACAACTTTTCAATTGTTAGCAGAGTCTCTTAGAACAACCTTGCTGGGTTTTTTTTTTCCTTTTATGCCGAGTCAGGAAGACTCCACTAAGCGAGCCGCGTGAATCTCGGCTTGTGGCTAGCAAAACAGAGCACACCTGAGAAAAATGCTGCTACCAAAATCTGTGTTTCTCTCTGTTCTTCTGTTTCTAAAATTCCTTTAAAACTTTTGTCATTCTGCGTGGAAATTCATGATCCCACTCCTGATCACCATTATGTTACGAGAGAAGCTTTTTCCTTGAGAGGAGCCTTCCCACCCGCCTGGTTCTAGAGCCGCATCAATCCCAAATAAACACACAAGAGGCTATATTCATTATGAAGCTGTTGGCCTTGCTTGTTTCTTACTGGATAGCTCTGACTTAAGTAATTACCCCATAATTGTTAATCTAAGTATGTTTCTTACCGGAGAAGTTTCCGGGCTTCCTACCCCAATGGTGTTACATCTCGGCTCTCTTCTGTTTCTCCTTCCCAGAATCCTCCTGGATTCCTAGCCCCACCTATCTAGATTCCTATTGGCCAGACAGTCTTTATTGACAAATGCACAGGACTTCCCCAACACACATAAATGTAGAAGGAAGGGGAGAATCCACTCCACAAGGTTGTCTCTGACCTGCCTACCCACTCTCTGGTATACATATACAACACACCACCACCACTGATTAATAATAATAATAATAACAATAGTTTCAATATTTTTAAAGAAAAGCAGTTCATTTCCTTATAATCACATGTAGTTTGTACCCTAAGACTGCAAAGCAGTCATAAGTACTCTAATTTATATAATAAACATTTTAAATATTTATGACACTACTTTCTAAATGACCAATAAGGAACATCCTGAATAATCTTTAGCTATGTGATAAGGGCAATCTAGCCTGAAGCAGTGCACAAAACACTTGTGTCTGACTAAGGCTTGTTCAGGTTGTTCAGTCTAAGAAGTTGCATGTTCTGTAAAGGGCAAATCTAGAAATAAAACTGTTTCCACTATTATTCCAAACCTAATTTCTTTGGCAATCTTTGCTGGTAATTCACACCACATTACTGAACAATTTGGTTCATCTTTGTTTTTTTATTTTATTATTTTTTTTATTTTTCCAGACAGGGTTTCTCTAAGTGTTGTCCTGCGACTTTGTAGACCATGTGGCCTTGAATTTATAGAGATCCACCTGCCTCCGCCTCCCTAGTGCTGGAATTAAAAGTATGCACAACCACTGCCTGAGTAGCTTTATTTTTGTTGTTTATTTAAGGTAGGGTCTCATGCTTAGTTCAAGCTGGCCTGAAATCCTCTGTGAACCCTTACCAGCCTTGGAATTGTGGTGATCCCTTGAACATCATGTGTCTGAACCTCCTGAGTTCTGGATTCACAGGCATAGCCACCACATGTGTCTGGAGTCTTCACAAGTTTTATGCTATTCACTGGACCTCCTTAGTCTGTTTTCTCCTTTTCTGTAAATCCACACTTGGGTCAGTGAGGTGTACCAGAAAATAAAATTACCTGTCACCAATCTTGAGAACCTAAATCACCTCGCCCCCAACCCTTACAGAGAAAGGAGAATACTGAATGTCACAAGTTGTCTTATGGCTTCCACATCTGTGCCATGACATGTGCACCCACACACATGTATACTTAATAAACAATAGATAGATAGATAGATGCATACATACATACAGATACATAGATGAATTTATAGAGGGGTGGATGGATGGATGGAATATCAGTCCATTCTTGTTATTTCTTATACTTATTCAGCATGGAAATGTGATGGAGTTAACTGTGTGTGATAGACAGCCCTTACTTTAATAGCATTTGCCATGAGTGGTGGATCACACCTATAATCATAAACTTTAGGAGAAGTGAGCTCAAGGATGTAGATTTAAATGTTATTTTTTATACATTGTGATTTCTAGGCCTGCCTGAATTACATGTACATCAAACTCTCTAAATAACAACAAAAAGTTAAGAAAATTCATTACCAAGGAATTCAATTTCAGCAGATTTACACATTATGCATTAATTGTTTATGAGAATTCAAAACCCAGAATTACCTGGCAGTGGCTGATAATTATACAGTATAACCCATTTTTTAATCACTATTAAAATAAATTGTCATGGTTGTTTTGAGATGAGTATTTTTCTCAACTTGGGGATGTGGAAATTGATGTGACATAAAGTATTGTTTAGTTCAGATCATGAGTGAATTAAGTTAAACTGGTATTTTACTCAAGAAAGAGATCTTGATTTTCACTGTGTTCTGACCCTTAGAGTTTTATTTGCCACTGCAGAGCTGTCTTAGATGTGTGTCCCTTCCATCCCCCACTCCTCATGCAATGGTCAATTAGAAAGCTCTGCCTTCTGTCTAAGGGAGTGCAGCAACATCTCTGATTGGACACTTTGAGAAGGGTAAGTTCAAGTCATGCTTAGCCTTTGTCTTTGGGAAATGATATTTTTCCTTTGAATAAACATTGTTCTGGTATCCAGACTCATGTCTGAGCAGCTCCTCCAGGCAGGCCAGAGCAGAGAGGAAATTTGAGTTACCTGGTTAGGCTAGTCCTTGTAGTTCCAAGACTTGGAATCAGCTTCAATAAGCCACCCCCCAACCCCCCACCCACACACACACTCACGGATATTACTGTGACATTTTAATCCTCCACCTTCACTTTTCAATATACAAACTTACAATGTTCAGGGATGAAATTAGCAACTTTGAAGCCTATGTATAGCACAGGTTTTGAAAAGCTTTTCCAAACCTCAAGTCAGAAATCACTTTCTCTTTCTGATCCTTACAAAACTTTTAGTTTCTAGACTTCTATGGAAGTTCATTATACTAGTGGATAAATGTATTTGTATCTGTACAAATGCACAGAATCCTGAACCTTTTTATCAGTAACTTATCAATACACTTCACACCCAGCCAAACACAGTGTTTTTCCACCAGAAAGACTGCAAAACATGCTTGTCGGATTGAACTGTAATTTCCCTTCTATTCAGTGTTTCAGTGTAACTTTGAACCTCCTTCCTCTTATCTGAATTTTCTTAACTTTGTGTGGGTTTAAAAGGATAGAAAATCAAAACTCCATTATTTTTCTCTTCTCTGAAAAGAGACAAACCAGTGAAGCGACTAAGTCCCAGTGGAGAAGCTGTAACTCCTTCGCCCTTCTGACAGTGAGCCAGTTAACTGATCCCAATGAGACAATTACTTGTTTGATTTCTCCAGCCATTCACTCAGATAATTCACCCTTGACTGGCCCTAGACTGTAGGCATCCAGGAGGAGAAGACACTTTGAATCTGACAGTGATTACCCACATGTATGAAGCTGAGGCCTCTTCTGAAGCATCTGGGAGATAACCACCACTAAGTTTATTTTTGGCAAGTGGAGACCCAGCATTTTTAGTTGAAAATAGAATATTTCTTCACATTTTATAAATTTATTCCAAATGAAGTTGGGCATGACAATGTCTCTAAAACAATTGTTTTAATACTTAATGTTATTTAGCCTACATTTTTATTTAAATTAGAAATAAGCTTACTTCACATGTCAATCCCAGTTCCCTCTCACTCTCCTCCACTCCCGCTCCCTGTACTCCAGCCCTCTGAGTACCCCCACCACATCCCACCTCCACTCTCCAGGGAGGGTGAGGCCCTTCCTCAGGGATCTCCAAAGTCTGTCATATCATCCTGGGGCAGGGGCTAGAGATGTGTCCAGGCTGAGAGAGCATCCCCCCGCCCCCATGTGCTATGGGCTCCCAAAGTCCATCTGGATGCCAGGGATAAATACTGATCTATTGCCTGAGGCCCCAAAGAATGCTGAGACCTCCTCATTGACACAAATCAGCAAGATAGACAAACTTTTATCCACACTAATCAAAAAGGCAGAATTAAATACTTAATGTTTTTAAGGCTTGGTTTTATTGATTAAGCACTAAGTTACAGCTGAGCGATGAAGTGCCTCACTGGAGACAACAGAGACTAAGAGATGGGGTTTCTGGACATCCTAAAGACCTGCTTGAAGATATGCTTCCATTCACCAGTAAGAATTTCTATTTGAAGCTCATCCTCTAGCTAATAATAAAGATCAGTTTGTTCATGTACTCATCCATTGTGGTGCACCAGTGCCTTTGTACATTTAAGAAACTTGTATTGAGCATGAAAGCAATGAAAACCCAACAGAAAGTGCTAGAAACAGGAATCAACAAATCAGCACTCCTGTCTTTAAGGAGCCTACAGGGAATGTCAGATCAGAAAACAAGTCATCAGAATATACAGTAGTCAAGGGTATAAGGTCAGGACACTAAGAGGAAATAAATGAGACATTAACATCAGTTACTCAAGACAAAAGAACAGTGGCTTCCTTTGTATTCCTAGCAGAGTGCTTCTTTGGAAGAATACCAGTACATAAGAAGCAGTATATTAGAGCTAAGGGCAGAATGTGAGGAGCATTGTATTCCTATATTCCATGCTAACTAAACAATTTGCACTTCATTCTTTTGTTGCTAGGTAGTGTAGGGGTGATCCCACAATACTGTCCACTCCTAAAGGGGTGGGGACAGGGGATGGGCACAGGTGAGATATTTAAGGAAAGAAAAAGGAAAAACCTTTCTCTCTTGGAAGCAACCCACGTTCCCAGAGCTTCTATCTCTGTTCACCTTGTAAGTATATTGAATAAAAATACTAGACCTTTTTTTCAGATAACATTATTGTCAACTTCAAGATATACTCTTCCCTGAGCAAATTTACATAATAAAAATTCCACTGGCCATTGGTGGCACACGCCTTTAATCCCAGCACTCTGGAGGCAGAGGCAGGTGGATCTCCGTGAGTTCAAGGCCAACAAGGTTTTCACAGTGCCAGAAGAGGCTCCAAAGCTACACAGAGAAAACTGTGTCTTGAAAAACAAAAGAATACAAAGCAAAACAAAAATTCATTGTAGAAATAAGGCAATATATGGTAGGTCATTGCAGTATTCCTGGTAGAATATCAATGGGGGAGAAAAGACTTGTATAGATGATAATTATGATTGAATCACAGGACATGATCTTGATTAAATGGCTACCTTTGGATTGGGTATGATATTCTAGAAAAGAAAACATAACATAAAAATATTCAAACTCAAGATACATCTGAAAATACTGGAATATCTATTGCAACTGTTAAAAAGCTGAAGATAGCTAATAAGTTTAGGTAGATAAATGATAAAGTCAAATGGAAATTTAAATGTTTGATGATATTTAAATTGATATCTTGAAACAAGAAAAAGCAGGTAAGGAGCCTAGCCATAAAATCCATGATTGGCTGATACTATAAAAATAGTATCTGATAAGCTTTTCACTTCCTTTTTTAATGTTTTAAGGCAAAGTCTCACAATACATAATGGATTAAATTTTCAACCTCAAAATCTTGCCTCAGCCTCAAGAATGCTAGGACCGTAGATATACATCATAGATAACACTTAAAGACTTTATCAGGATAAAATTATTCCCAGGTTCTTCAATATGTCTAAGTAAAGTAACCATTATAATTAGACATACAAAGCACCGAAATTATGGCATTGCTGTGTATACATTGCTCTCCATAATATAGAAATAAACTGGGCATGATAATATACACCTTTAATCCCGGCACTCTCTCTGGATGCAGGTGCAGAAGTATCCCTACGAATTCAAGGCCAGGCTG
The DNA here is from genome assembly GCF_017639785.1 of Mesocricetus auratus. NCBI lineage: Eukaryota > Metazoa > Chordata > Mammalia > Rodentia > Cricetidae > Mesocricetus > Mesocricetus auratus. Next base: position 110,192,135 of record NW_024429182.1, on the reverse strand, counting down.
GTCTACATGAGGAGATTAGAGATAGCCAAAAATACATAGTGAGGCCTTGTATCAAAAAAAAAGAAGAAAAAACAGAAAATAATATGGAAATAGAATCACATGTATAAGCACAATAAAATGCTAAAATGTGAAATGTCTTATTCTATATTTAAAGAAGTTTGGCTCAAGCCATTCCTTCATTGTCTTAGAAGTAAATCATCTTCTACACTAACAAGTTCTATGCTGTTCTGCTTGTCTTTTTCCCTCTAAACTGATGTATGATGCAGTGCTTCTCATCCTCTCTTCAAGAGGCAGTAATGATATTACAAGAACCTGTAAAAAGTTCTTCCGTGCTCCACAACTTTACTTATAAGATTAAGGAAACTGGCCCATGGGTTAGGTTTAGGTTGATTCTCTTGAAAAATCTACATATTTAAGTTTCTTCTGTAAATCCAGGCATATTGAGAATAAAGTGTGAATGGAGTCAAATGAAGTGTGAAATTAAATGTAGCAAACTTGCTTTTAGAACTCAGCTCAGATGATGCCTCTAGACAGAAACCTTCTGACGACCCCTCTCACCTACAGAGTTTTCTGAATTAATTATTTTTCCCATTAATACCAAACTGTGACAATTATTATGTGTTCATAAAAATTCTTCCATATGCAATTCATCTTTTCCCAAAGATAATATCTAATGAATAAAAATGTCATTGGAGATTTCTACATATCCGAGTTAATGAATGATTCCAGTTTGTCAAATCACTTCCTTTGTTTGAGGTTTCTATCATGCTTTCTCTAATGGTAAGGTTGCACTCTGTTTTTTGTTTGTTTGTTTGTTTAGGGTGTTTTGTTTGTTGTTTGAATGGTTGGTTTAGTTAGAAACCAATAATCTCAGTCATGTGTTGGGAATTCTGGTTAAAGAGGCTTCTCACAATTTAACGTTGTTTCCATACTATAAAATAGTTGACTTAATTATAAAGATTTATTTATTTTTATTTTTTGTGTGAGAGTGCTTTGCCTGCATGTATGTCTATACACTACATTCAGTATATGCCATTTCCTCAAAGGCCAGAAAATGGTGTCTGATCATCTGGAACTAAATTTGGTCACCCTGTGGTACTGGAAACTGAACCTGAGCCCTCCTTAATAACAGCAGAGTCTCTTACCACTGAACCATCTCTCCAGCCAGGTTTGACTTAATCATAAACAGCAGAAAATGATAACTGTGTCTGAACCATACACTCATAGTGGCATAATCAATTGAAAACCAGATCATGATCATCTATGGTTCAGATTTTTGCCCAGATTTTCATCAGCACCACTCTTGATGTGCTGTGTATTTGTTTTCATGTTATTTACTCAATTGGATAGCAAACTCCTACTGGAGAATTTATGTTGGTTCCCCAGCAAGCAGGATGTTTCCTGTCATAAAGACTGTGACACTTAAATAAACAAAAACTGTATTAAGAACACTGTGTCACTTGTTTGTCCCTCTCTGACTCAATCTTAGGTGGTATTTGTTGGTTGTTTCACTCACTGTGATATTGGCCCAGCTTTTGGCTCTATGCCAAAACAGTGTTAAGGGAAAGAGGCCAAGCAAAGTAATGAACTGAAGTCAGAGAGCAGAAGGCAGAGGCAAAACCTCAGAACTGAGCAGGTAGAAGGCAAACACTGCTGGAGATCAGGAAGCAGAACTGTTAATGTGGAATCCCAATGAAAGTGCAAAGGACAATGCTCAGGGGACTTTCTAGGATCAGTATTGTGAGAAGCAAGGGAGTGAAAAACTGAATATATAAGACTCTTAGCCTATAGCCACGTAAATCCATAAACATGTATCTTTTTAAAGACCCATATTCACATTGATCCCGTCCACTTACACCAACCAGGCTTACACCACCAGTTCTTAGGTCAGTTTTGAACAGGTGATACACTGAGTGGTTCCCTGAGAAGTCAAAGTCATCCAAAACAGAAAAGAGCCCTTCCCTGAGAAAGCTGTTCATGTTCTTCGTGCAATCCGGCTTACAACAGTATATGGTTTGCTAACTTGCCTAAAACCTAGCATTTGATCCCAGTTTCAGTGCCTAATATAGGGATTAGTGCAAAGTGCATTTGTTCAATAAAATTATAAGGGTTCTTTAAACTTTATATATGAGGAAACTATTGAAATGTTAAGTAATTTTTTGTATTATCATCATTAGCAGTTTCTACTAATCATTGAATTTAAAAAGGTGTGTACCAAGTGCCTATAAAGTGCCAGGTACTCCTAGAAGTGTGGAGACCACTGTGTTACTTGCTCTCTTTACAACAACCTTGTTATTTGATGTCAGTTTTAAATGGGAGACTCACATTTTAAGAATAACTTTATAGGGTTGCTGCTATTCTCTGGCATTTATCAAATAATGTGTCATGGATATGATTACCTGCTTAAGGTCTGACTTTCTAGTAAGTTAGAATCAAGCTCAGACCTGTCAGACTCAAAAACAATTCTTGTCCTGATATGCATCTAGGAATATTGGGATTGATATTTTTCTCACTCGGCAAGCTAATGAACTATATATTAGGTTCATTTTGATGCCTTTCACATTTCCACATAACCTATGTAGATTTTGTTTATGTAGCTAAAATTTTCTCAGGTAAATGAAATTTTTGTAGCTCTATTTCTGTGTATTAATAATTGATTTTTACTGGACTACACTTATGAGCTCAAATAGAGTTTACTAAACTCTAAGTTTAAACTTTGATCAATATTTTATGGATGTTATTGAGTTTCAGTTTTCCACTAAGGATAGCAAGGCATTTTTCAGAGTTCTAATCCAGAACTCATGGTGTTAAAGAAAAAAGCATCAGAGCATAAACTTACTATTGTCCAGATGGCCTCAGTAACAACTGTTTATGTATTAAGATACTTCAGTGCTAAGAAAGAAATTATTTAAAACTAAAACACAATCAAGTACTGTAAGAATAATGGCAAATAGGCACCAAAGTGAAAGCTTTCTTTGATGATACTATTTAGAATCGTAGGAACAATCTAAGCATTGAGTTCTTTATTACTTAGATTCAATTTTGCATAAAAACTTCACAGCTTCTTTTTATAGGTTGCTACCACACGCATCAAACTGTTCTTCTGGTATCATGCAAAACTTTTAAAAATTATCCATGCTAAGGGTTGGTAAGATGACTCAGCTGGCTAAAGCACTTTTTTGGCCAATCCCGAGGACCTGAGTTTAGTCCTTGGGATTCACATGGAAGGAGGAGGGAATGTGCCTATGATACATTACACAATACATTAAATAAATTAATATAATTTTAGAAAGCTTACAAATTTGAAAGAAAATTATCCATGTTTTTTTGAGTGCTAACTATGAATGACCTATTCAGAAGAGGGAAACGATTGTAAGAGCTAGAGGTGACTCCAGGTACAATAGGACTGATATACATATGAAATCATAGAAACTGTCACGTCACTCGCAAGACCTATATAGACTTATTTATGTGTTTTAATTTTATGTGTATGAGTGCTCTACTGCCATGTATATCTACAGAATAAATACATACAGTGTCTTCAAAAGCTTTTTTTTTTTGCATTCTATCTGTAGTTACATGGTTCCTTCCACAATTATTGCCTGAAGCTATGCAGTTTCTTTTATTTTTCTCCAGTACATATTGCCATCTAAATTTACTGGATTTGTCTATTTGTTTTTCTAGCCAGTTATTCTGAATAAAATCACTTGAAGGTCAACACCCTTTTATTTCCTGTTTCTTCCCATTTTCCAATACCTAGATTGCATGTGTGGTGCACTGTAGTGTTTATTAAGTGGTACATGCTGTGAAATGATTTTACCTTAATCAGTTTTCATTTGCCCGAAGAGGTTGTTGAATCTTACACAGAAGAAAGGGTTACCTATAAATTGTTAACTACCAATTGATTTAGACAATAACTTCACAATTGTAGGTGTGGTGGTTTGAGTGAGAATAGCATGTGTAGGCTTGTGTGTTTGAATACTTGGTCTCCAGTTGGTGGAAACAGTTAAGAAAGATTAGGGGATATGGCTTTGTTGGAGGAAGTGTGATGCTGGGAGTGGACTTTGAGGTTTCACAAGGCTCTCATCATTCCCAGTGTAGCTCTCTCTGCCTTATACATGCAGATATGATGTCAGCTCTCAGCTGTTCCTCTTGCTATCTATGCCTTTGATCCTCTGTCATGTGCTCTAAGCCTCTATTATGTCAATGCCAAATCAAGTGCATTTTTATGTTTCCTTGGTAACCCTGCCTTGTAATAGCAATAGAAAAGTAACTAGGACAATAGATTTTCATGAAGGTATCAGTATTAGGAAGTGTGAGGGCAGTGTTATCAGACCAACTCAAAGGGTAATTTCATGCATGTATTATTAATTATATGTAGGAAATCATTAATATACATGTTGCTAGTGAAAGAAAATGAAAATAAAAATTTAATATTCTCAAAATAAAAAGCAAAAGTTATAGCAGGTAGCTAGCTATGTGCAGTTTCATGATGTGCCATTAGGCACCATTTTCCCAAGTGGGAATGACTTTTCGTTGAAATAACAGAATAAAAGTCAAATGATCCAAAAAAATTAGGAATTCCCAAACATTCATACCTTGCCCTGAGAGAATGAAAATATCACTAATGAACCACAGTGTGAAATTAATGTACTGCCTTGTGGGGACAATAATCCCCTGAGAGTCACCATGGTGCAAGTATTTACCAGAAATTGTTACAAAATAAAGTTCTTTGAAATCAGGATAGAAACTACTAGTAACATAAATTCTGATATATGCTAGGAAGCAAATCCTTTTTGTTTCCTTTGGGATTGTTTTTGAGTCATGGAATTTAAGAATTTAAGACCATAATATTAACATTGAATACATTCACTACAAAACATATTCCAAAAAACTATCTGTATATTTATAATATGATTTCAAAAGCAATGGACACTGACTGGCTATAGTGAACCAACACTGTGAGTAGTAGAAAGAAGAAAATGACACTAAAGAGACAAAGGGAAAGGAAAAAGGAAAGTAGGGGGGCAAGAGGAAGGGAGGAGAAAGGGAAGGAAAAAGAGACAAATGGAGAAGGAGAAAGGAAGAAAGAAGCACCAAGAAGGAAAGGAAACGGGGACAAAAGGAGAGAACAAAAGAAGAAAATAAAGTGATGGAATAAGACAGAAAGGCCAAGTGATAGTTGTCTTTCTAGTCACTATTACAAATAAAGAACTAAGGAAGAATTTATTCTCGTTGTTTGAGGGGCTACTGTTTACAAAAGTGGAAAGAGCACATGTGGCAAACCTCACAGTGGCAGAAGTGTGAGACAGACAGTTGCATTGAGCAGGCAGCCAGGTAGGAGAGTTGGAACTGGAAAAAGGGCAAGGCAATGCATCTTCAAAGCCCAACTCCCAGTGTCCGACTTCCTAAAGCAACACCCCCATCTGTTGAAGGTTCCACACTCTCTCAAAACATTGCTATCAAACACTTAACAACAGTGAAAGGAAAGATGGGGAGGGTGATGGAGAGATAGAGGGTGAAATAGAGGCAAAAATGCAAATTCTCCAAATCCTTAGAGAGCATAAGTTAAGGGGTAGTGCACACAGGTGAGCATATGATGAAAAATCTGTAATGTTAAAAGACCCACAAGTCAAGCATCACAGGAAGATGTGATGTATCAGTTATTGGCAGAAAGAGCATTTTCTAAGCCTCAGGAGGCAGTTGATTCCAGAACACAGTCTTTAAATATGAATAGAATTTAAATCAGAAACAATGTCCCAAAGTGGTAGATACAAACGCATCATCTACTGAATAATTAATATTCTGCTATTGAACACTATATAACTCAGTGACTCTGTCCTATCTATATATGACTTGCCCATATAGCTACAACTTATACTATACTTAATTATAAAGCAGATTGGCATTTAAATTTTTGAATCATGAGACTAATAATTTTACTGAATTCTTTGCTCTGCAAGTCTGTAATGTTTCGTTTCAAAACTTCAAATATATATCTATATATATTGAATATATATGTACATATATTATATCTTAAGGTGTCTTTATTCTTCTGATTTTGGTATTTGTATACAGTGAAGTATGTTTGATTGCACCCAGTCACCTTCGTGATTCTCGCTCCTGTTATCACTCCCAATGTATCCTCCTCCCAAGTGCATGTCTTTTTTTTGTTGGTGGTGTAGGTTTTCATAAATTCATTTACTTGAGGTTGGGAAATGCTGTTTGGAATCTTTTGTGTCTGTCTCATATCTTGGACAGCTTCTCAGTAACCACACAGAATTTTGCAGATACATAGAATAATAAGTCATATGTTCTGTGCCTTGACTTAAGTATATGCAAATTCAGTCTGCTTGGGCCAGACATCGCTTAGCATGTAAGCATACCTGCTTCCAAGCCTGATAACCTAAGTTCAGTCTTTGATATTTGACATGGTTGATAGAAAATTGGCTCCTAAAACTTATCTGATTTCCACATGAATGCCCTAATGCAGATGTATGTGCATGCACATGAGTGCATATGCACACACATACACACACACACAGCATAAATGAATGAAAAATAAATAATTATGTAAGCTACTTGGTAATTTCAAAGAGGAAATAATACTTTAAATTGCTCTAACAAGAGTGGTAATTCTGCAAGCACCATGAAATCAAGTTTTTCATAGTGATAATAGATACACTAGCTAGAATTTGTATCATTTAACATGTAGAGAAACTATCAATCACGGTAAGAATGTTTAGATTTCTCTAGGAAATAGCATACAATATTAATGAAGAAATAAGTAGAACTCAGGCTCCTGAATGCTTTGTGGACAACAGGAAAACTGTCATCTAGAAATGAAGCTAAAAACAAGAGGTTTAGCTCATAAATGAAGATCTAGTTCATGAAGGAAAGAATTCCAAAAACAGAATCAGAGGAGCCAAAGAAATACACATCATTTACTCTGATAAGACACTGTCTTTAGTAAATTCAGAAGGAAGACACTTTTCAGGAATCTGTGGGAAAACTGAGTGTAAGTGTGATTCACTAATGCAAGCTTCAAAGTGAACAGAAAGACAGCATTATGATACAACTCAAGGGAGGACAGTGAACAAACTTGAAAAGTACTTTGCTTCTTTTGTTGTTTTCTATTGGTTTGTTTTTAAAAAGATTTTAAACTAGGGATAAATACTGATTTACTACCCAAAAACCACATAGATTGCCCGAGTCTCCTCACTGACACCCACATTCAGGGGGTCTGGATCAGTCCCACGCTGACCTCTCAGCCATCAGTCTGGGGTTCAAGATTCCCCCCCTTGTTCATGTCAGCTGTTTCTCTGGGTTTCACCAGCCCAGTCTTGATCCCTTTGCTCATCACTCCTCCCTCTCTGTCACTGGGTTCCAGGAGTTCAGTTCAGTGCTTAGCTGTGGGTGTCTGTCTCTGCTTCCGGCTGTCACTTGATGGAGGTTCTAGGGTGGTATGTAAGACAGTGGTCAAAATCATTATTAGGGAGGGTCATTTAATGTAGTCTCTCCACTACTGCTTAGTTTGACAATTGGTGTCATCCTTGTGGGCTGGGGGGGGGTGGTAAGGGGAGTGGGCGTGGAAGAGTAAGAGAGGGGGCTGGGACTGACATGTGAAGCAAGCTTGTTCCTAATTAAAATATATAATAAAAAAGTGTAAAAAAAAAGAAAAATAAATGGCAGAAATCATGGGAAAAAAATCTTAAACTATCTTATTAATAGCACAAAAGGAAATTCCTGGTGCTTGGTGCTGGGGTTTTTGTTAGACAGTTCTTGGCTCTTGTGGGAAGCACGTACTTGTGGAGTTCCACCCTACACCAAAACACTACAAGCAATTAATGGCTACTGAGACAGTGAGATTTTGAGATAGTTCATATGTGAAAGTGTAGAAAAGGAGTGACTTCAAAGGAAGAAAAACTGAAATAGTCTCAAGGATCCCAAGAATCAATCACTAATGAAAACCAAACAATGAGAGTCTATATCTACAAACAGCAAAGGACATTGACTCTGAGATATAGAATCACTCATGCAAATACTTTACTAGTTACAGAATGTTACATTATTTGCATCTACAAAGTTCAGTTACTCTCATATCTTATTTCACAGCATGACTGATTTTGTTTTTATCTACTCCATAACTCATACATACGGGAAGTTATTATTTCAGGAATCTCCTAAGATTCATGATGGAATTTTACATATTTTCAACAATGATTACTCCACAGAGGGTATATTCCATCTCTTCAATTCTCAATCATTGTCTTCCTTTCAGATTCCTAGAAAAGATTTAGAAGGAAAAAAATAGTAAGGGTTGTATGATAGAATGTAAGAAATAGATATGATAAAATGTTGAGATATGTGGTTTTAGTTTGTTGCAGATATCACTAGGTTACTACTCATTGACACAGCTAGCATAATATCCAGAGAAGAATCTACACTGAATTTGCAAGCAAATGTGTGATTTAATAAATAACATTGTAACAGGTTGAGTAAAAAGCTTTTTTTTTCCTTTTAAACACATGTATAATAATTACTTTTCCATTTTTCCCTTACTGGAATTTGTTTAACAATCTTTTTTAATTTAAATTAGAAACAAGATTGCTTCGCGTGTCAATCCCTGCTCCCTCTCATCCTCCCCCACCCCCCAACCAGACCTCCCCCCAGCCCCCAATCCAATTTGTTTAACAATCTTGGTGTCAATGATTATCTGAAATCTTATGACATCAATTATAGCTGTTCCCATTATTGTTTCCTTGGGGTTCTTTACTGAAGATCAGTGTCTAGCATCAAGGAAATGCTAAGTAAATATTTGCAAATAAATTAGTGAACAATAGATGAGAATATTATAGAAAAGGAAAGAAATATCTAACCACTGAACTGTGTTAAAATCTTGAAGCAGCCATGGCGGTGTGGTCCCACTGCTCTGAAGACTATGATAGTGGGATCCCAAGTTCAGGTCCAGTCAGTGTCACACAGACATGAACCCTGATATTTGGAATATTAAAGAATTTTTAATTTAGATATCATAGATCAGAAATAGATAAATAATTGAGGTTCAGGGTGGACAACAAATTAAATATGTTTGCAATTCTAAATCCATAATCTTTAGTATATTAGAATTGTAAATTTATTCAGCATCCCAAGTTCATTATCAGTAATAACTATCAATTCATCTGGAAGTAAAATCAGTAGTACATGTATTTTTTAATTACATTAGAGCATAATCTTTCCAATTTTGAGAATTCAGTACATCTCCTTACTTAACAATGTTTGGTTTAGTAAACTCAAATACAACATCTAACCTTAGAATTAGTGATGAATTTGTAGCTAAGACACAAATGGTCATCTTCTTATAATTTTCAGTATGTTGCCATGAATGAAAATAATAGATAATAAACATAGAAATCAGCATTGAAAAGGGATCACTAATTCATGATGACAGTTATCTGTGACTGTCAACTTGATTGGATCTGGAATCAAGTAAAAAACTTACACAGGGGCAGGTTTGTGGGGGTGTTTCCAGGAAGGAAAACCTGAGGAGCTACATCCCTCCCTGGGAGCATGTAGTACCTTCCAAAGGCAGCCCAGATAAAATGTGATCTGAAGGGGAATGCACTCCTTACTTGCTTGCCTTTGCTTCATGCTGGTGAGTGAATGCATCTGTCACATGTTGCTGCTTTTAATGCTGGCATGAGAACCAGTTTATCATGCTTCCAACATGGATGGTAGGCCAGTGGCTCTCTGTGTAAATCCCAAGTTTTCAGTGATTGCTTGAGACTTCCAAGGCACTCAACGTGGTGGACTGAACAGTTACTGAGGACTCAGAGCCTCTAGCATTCAGGAAGCCACTAGACAACTCAGGCATCACAGTGAAGGTCATCTGACAAACCCATTCACTCTATTGTTTCTCTAGAGAATATTAACTAATACAATCCTATAAATAAACTCCAGTATGCTTTCATTGTAGGAATGATGCAGTGTGTGTGTGTGTGTGTGTGTGTGTGTGTGTGTGTGTGTGTGTGTGACTAAAACTTCATATTTCAGCCTGACCTTCAGGCAGATCTCCCACTTTTGAATAATCACTGTGGTTACTACCTTCTTTGCAAAGTTTGCATTACAATCCAGAAAGAAAAAAGGAATATCAATGGCTACAATTTTCAGCAACTATTGAGTCTAGGCTAAGAGAACTCTGTGGGCAAACATATTTGCTAAGGTTATTGGATGGCAAAACTGTGGCCAAGGGAGAAATTATGCTGGTTGACTGAGACCAGCTGTGTATATCCTGGTAACACATGCATTTACTACAAGAGGAAACAAGACTGAACATGGAATGCAATGCATTAACCACTCCCATTGTATTTCTACTCTCAAATCTCTCTCTCTCTCTCTCTCTCTCTCTCTGTCTCTCTCTCTTTGCCTCTCTTTATCACACACACACATATATACAGCAAGAAAGACTCAAGTTATACAAATGTACAAATGCATATAATAAATTAACATCAATTACTATTAACAAAAATTTAAACGTGTAATTATGGTGACAAAACAGGAAGGAATTTAAAGCATCTTTACTTAATTTATAGAAAAATATCATTTAGTTATACTTTCATAATATTTTAGTGTTTTCAAGTTGTTAACCAGAAGTGATTACTTCATTTCTCAAATGTTAATAAGTACTTTTATACAACTTGAGATAAATAATTGCTGATGTTAAAAAAATACCTGTCAAACTTAGGAATTAAGGGTCATGCCTGATGCACAGTAGGTACTGAATTAGTAACTATTGATTTAATGGTCTAACTTCAAATTTTGAGAGAATGTCAATTTGTTAAAACTATCATTTTCTTTTATAAATAAGCATTTTAAGAATGAAAAGATTCAGATTACTGCAGTATTCAGAGCGTTTCATCAGGTCTTCATTCGCTTACTCATTACAAACTTACCAGAAAAACTGAAAACTAGTCTTTGAAAGACAATGGTCCAAGTGATATGAACTTTTCTTTTCCATACTTCAATACATAGAACAAAATGTATATATCTGAAGCATAACACTAGTAATTTTTAATTTCTTTTTTCTCATTATTTATTTTTTAATTTAAATTTAAATTGGAAACAAGGTTGCTTCGCAAGTCATTTCCAGGTCCTCCTCTGTTTCCCTTCCCTCCTCCCATGCCCTCTCCCCAACCCCCGCAATATCCCCTCATTTCCCCAGGGAGGGTGAGGCCCTCCATGGGGGTGTCCATAGTCTGTCATTTCATCCAGGGCAGGGCCTAGACCCTCCCCTAAGAGTTCAGGGTGAGGGCGCATCTCACATTGTTGGATGGGAGTCCAAAGTACATTCGTATACCCGGGATAAATACTGATCTACTGCCCAAGCTCAATTTTTAATTCCCTATGCATTAGTTCAACTTATTTTGTGATTATCATTTACATGCACTGAAGTACACAAATAAAAAGATAAAAATAGACTAGACTAGCTGCCTATGCTTGGGGTCTACTGAAGTATCTCCGTCCCAGAGGTGAAAGTCAAAGCACCATAGTCTCCTGCTCCACCCACATGACTAAGACTATTGGGGCCTGTCTCCAGACACAGGGGTCTACCACTGGGGCTCCCATCCATCCTAGTGGGATCCAAAGAACCCCAGCATCCTAGTCCATTTCCCCACACATGAGACAAGGAGGTAGAGAGCAACCAGAGGATTGAACTTGCCTACACCCACCAGAAGAGAACCCTGATCCCACACCCACCAGAAGAGGAAGAGGCACCTTCTGGAACCCACTGCAAGAACAGATGGGAAGGAGACAATATAGAAACATAAGGAGCAACAGAAAAACCAATATGGCACCGCCAGAGACCAGAGACCCTATACCAGCAAGACTGGAACACTCCAACACAAATGAACCAGAAAAGAATGACATTAAAAACAACTTCATTAAAATTATAGAGGCCCTCAAAGAGGATATGAGAAAATCCCTTAAAAAGATGGAAGAAAAACAACCCAAAAATGCAAGAAATAGAAGAAAAGACAAAGCAAATATTGCAAGAAAAAATTCAAACAGTGCAAGGCTGAAATCTGAAATAGAAACAATAAAAGAACACAGTCTGAAGGAATATTGGAAATGGAAAAGCTGGGAAAACAGTCAGGTACTACAGACGCAAGCATAGCAAACAGAATATAAGAGATGGAAAAGAGTCTCTCAGGTGTTGAAGATACACTAGGAGATTAGATTCATCGACCAGAGAAAAATTTAAGTCCAACAAATCCCTAACACAAAATATACAGGAAATATGGGACACGGTGAAAAGACCAAACTTAAGAATAATAGGTATAGAAGAAGGTGAAGAAACCCAAATCAAATGGGCAGAAAACATATTCAACAAAATCATAAAAGAAAACTTGCCCAACCTATAGAAAGACAAGCCAATGAAGGTACAAGAAGCTTATAGAACACAAATAGAGTGGACCAAAAAAAAATCTCCTCGACACATAATAATCAGGACCCTGAACATTTAAGAGCAGTTAGGGAAAAAGGCCAATAACATATAAAGGCAAACCTATCAGAATTACACCTGACTTCTCCATGGAAACTATGAAAGCCAGCAGGTCCCGGATAGATATTCTACCACCATTAAGAGACCATGGATGCCAGCCCAGACCACTATACCCAGCAAAGCTTTCAATCAATATAGATGGAGAAAACAAAATATTTCAAGACAAAACCAGTTTTCAACAATACATATCCACTAACCCAGCCCTACAGAAAATTCTGGAAGGAAAACTCCAGTCTAAAGAAGTTAATTACAACCAGAAAAACATACGCAATAGATAATCCCACTTTACCATCAGGCAAAAGAAAAAGTGGTGGAAATCCACATAAAATTCCACCACCAACAACCATTCCAAAATAAACGAGATTGAGCTATCAAATGTCATTAATTTCCCTCAATATTAATGGTCTTAAATCTCTCACAAAAAGACACAGGCTAATAGAATGGATACAAAGACAGAATCCATCCTTCTGCTGCATACAAGAAACACACTTCAGCTTTGAAGACAGACATTATTTCAGAGTGAAGGGTTGAGAAAAGATTTTCCAGTCAAATGGACCCAAGAAACAAGCAGGGGTAGCAATCCTAATATCTGACAAATTAGACTTTAAACTAAAGTCAATCAAAAGAGATGAAGGAGGTCACTTCATACCCATCACAGGAGAAATCCACCAAGATGAAGTCTCAATTCTGAACATCTATGCACCAAATACAAAGCCATCCACATTACTAAAACTCAAAACAAATAAAACCTCACACACTTGTAGTGGGAGACTTCAATACCCCACTCTCTCCACTACACAAGACCACAAGACAGAGACTTAACAAGGATATGAAGGACCTAATGGAAGTTATGACCCAATTGTGTTTAACAGACATCTATAGAACATTACATCCAAACACAAAGAATATACCTTCTTCTCAGTGCCACACAGGACCTTCTCAAAAATCAACTACATATTTAGCAACAGGTACAAAAAATGGAATAACTCCATGTATGTTATCAGACCACCATGCTTTAAAGGTAGAATTCAACAACAACACAAATCGCAGAAACCCTACAAACTCGTGGAAATTGAATAATACCCAATTGCACCACTCCTGGGTCATAGAAGAGATAAAAAAAGAAATTAAAGATTTCCTAGAACTCAATGAGAATGAAGACACAACATACCCAAACTTATGGTACACTTTGAAAGCAGAGCTAAAAGGAAATTTCATAGCACTAAGTGCCCACATGAGAGTTGGTCATGGGGGAAAAGGAAGTTGAGGGGGTGGGGGTAGAATAGGGGGAAGAGGGAATCATAGGATCGAATACAGATCAGGCACCAGAGCAACCTCGAGTGATCTAAAGGGATAACACCAATTGGCAAGCTAAGCAATAGTGGAGAGACCATCTCGAATACCCATTCCTGATAATGAACTTGATGTCTATAACCATCCGGGAGCCTTCATCCTGTGACTGATGGAAGCAGAGGCAAACACACAATTAATCACTGAACTGAACCCAAGGAACCCAGTGACAGAGAGAGAGGAGTGATGAGCAAATTGGCAAAGAATGGGCTGGCAAAACCAGCAGAGACAGCTGATCTGAACAGGGGAGAGCTCTTGGACCCCAGACTGACAGTGGGGAGGCCAGCATGGGACTGATCTGGACCCCCCAAATGTGAGTGTCAGCGAGAAGGCCTGGGCAACCTATGGGGCCCTGAGCTGTGGATCAGTGTCTGTCCCTGATATACAAACAGTATATACAAACAGTATCTCTCAGCCTGGACTCTTAGGGGAGTGCCTGGACCCTACCCAGAGTAAAATGACAGACTCTGATATCCCCTATGTGGAAGGATTTGGCAATAGGGTGGGAGGGTGGGGAGGAAGGGGAGTGCGGGAGGAGGGGAGGGAGAGGGAACTGGGATTGACATGTAAAACAAGCTATTTAAAATGTAAAAAAATGATTAAAAAAAAAAGAAAGAAACTGGAGAATGGTCACTATAGAGAATTAGCAGCACAACTGAAAGGTCTAGAAGAAAAGGAAGCAAACTCACCCCAGAGGAGCAGATGCCAGGAAATAATTAAATTGAGGGCTGAAATCAATAAAGTAGAAACTAGGGAAACAATACAAAGAATCAATGTAACAAAGAGTTGGTTCTTTGAGAAAATCAACAAGATAGACAAACCTTTATCAAAACTTACCAAATGGCAGAGTATGAAATGGAAACTAATAAATTCAAAAATGAAAAGGGAGATATAACAACGGGCAGTAAGGAAATCCAGAGAAACATCAGGTTATATTTTGAAAAGCTGTACTCTACAGAATATGAAAATTTAAAGGAAATGGACAATATTCTGTATAGATATCACTTACCAAAATTCAATCAAGAACAGATAAGCAATTTAAATAGACCTATAACCCCTAATGAAATAGAGGCAGTCAAGGAAATTGAAGTTTGATGACTATCTTATATACCATCCTAGAACCTTCATCCAGTGACTGATGGAAACAGAGACAGATAACCACAACTAAACACTGAACTGAACTCCTGGAACCCAGTGACAGAAACGGAGGAGTGATGAGCAAAGGAATCAAGACCATGCTGGTGAAACCCACAAAGACAGCTGTGACTGGACAAGAGGGAGCTCTTGAACCCCAAACTGATGGTTGAGAGGCCAGCAGGGGACTGATCCAGACTCCATGAATGTAGTGTCAGTGAGGAGGCCTCAGAAATCTCTGGGGCCTTGGGTAGTAGATCAGTGTTTACCATGGTGCATCTGAATGAACTTTGGGAGCCCATTCCATATGAAGGGATGCTCTCTCTCTCTGGACACACAGGGAAGGGCCTAGGTCCTGCCCTGGATGAAATGACAGACTCTGGAGATGCCCCCAAGGAGGGCCTCACCCTCCCTGGGGAATGATATGGGGATTGGTTCGGAGGCTGAAGGTGAAGGGACAAGGGAGGAGGGGTGGGGGAGGTAACTCGGATTCACATGTGAAGTGTTTATGTTTCTAATTTAAATAAAAATATATATTGAGGAAAAAAGATAAAAATCCCCCCAACTATGTGTGAGGTAAGGGTAGCTATAGAAAAAGATTAG
The DNA here is from genome assembly GCF_017639785.1 of Mesocricetus auratus. Lineage (NCBI taxonomy): Eukaryota > Metazoa > Chordata > Mammalia > Rodentia > Cricetidae > Mesocricetus > Mesocricetus auratus. Next base: position 110,176,486 of record NW_024429182.1, on the reverse strand, counting down.
ATTTTATTTGATATGATATCATAAGCTTAAAGTATGCTAATAATAAATATTTAAATTAATAAATAATGTATTATAGGCTAAATGCATTGTGCCTTTTAGAAAATTTTACAGCATGTTCCATCTTCTCAAATGGTTGGGAATAGAACTCTAGTCAATCATGCTTATAAAGTCAATCAATTAGAAGTGCAAAACACTGAATTGGACAGATTGGATTTTATTAGAGTACTACACTAATATTCAAGACACTAAATTATGTGTTATATAATGCTGAGAACTTTGTAAATGATTAGATACTTTGGCTTTCCAAAACATGCCTGTTGCTGACTTCCCTGATACAATTACCTTCAGCACTTCTGTAAAGAAGACCATGGGACTGAAGGTGCAATTCTCAGTCTGCAGATTTGATTATTTGATTCTCTTCCATATGAGGATGCCTGTAACTTCAAGCATAGAAACCTATTTTGTTTCCACATTGTTTAAACTTGTCTGTAACCACACTGGACTCTTAAGTATTCCTTTTTGTTAGCTCAACAGTCGTTTGCAGTAGGCCAGCTGTGTGCCAGGATATTTACTTGATGCTGAGTGAGAGGTGTGGTAGAAGGCATTCAAACTTTCAAGACTGAATGATGCAACAGAAAGAAATGATAAGGCAGGTGACTAGGAAGGAAACAAAGCGGGTTTTATTTTAAACACAGTTAATTAATTAAGCAATGATTTAATGCAGATGAAAATAGCCCTGATAGAACCATCCATCAAGTAGTTGTACTTATCAGATGGTTAAATCTCTGGGGGGAGGTTGGATCTACATAGAGGAAGTCGTTAAGATAGAGATTTTAATATACCGTTCATTACCATGGCGATATCGACTTGTATCTAATGTCTCTCTATCTGGAAAATGAAGCTTTGTGAGTCAGTACTAAGCACATAATAATGGGGAAAAATTCCTGTCTCCCCTTCTTCTTTAAAGGCTGTTCTAGCCATCTTCTTTCTGCAGATTGACCTAGTTCCACTTCTTACTATTTTTTTCTACATAGCTTCAAGTCATACAAATTATATCATGTACAACAGCCTGACCAACTTGAAAACTTTAATCTTTCTGAATACATAAAATATTGCCTTTGATCTCAAATCCTCCACAAATTCAAAGCTTCATCCATGATCCACATATCTTTATTCATTCAGATAGTCAGCATCTCTTTCTCATAACAAAGTCCTTTATTTTTAGTAATTGTCTTATTCCTTTCCTCCACTTAAAATTAAAGAGCCCTTGTATTATAGACAGAACCAAGTGCTGAGCCATAGAACTAAAGCAGATTCATGACCAATAGAAGTATAAAAGCAATTGCAACAATTTTGCGTGTGATAATTAAGGAGGAGCTTCTTATGTTACATAAATGTTTTTCCCTTTCTAACTGTTAGGACCACACCCAACCTTAAGTGTATACATCTGAAAATAAATTTGAAGAGCAAAAAGAAGGAAGACAATAAAATGCCAAGCAAGAATGCATTCCTAATCAAGTATAGAGAAATAATGAAAATATGTATCTTCTAAGTGTAGAAAGTGCTCAGACATATAGAAAGCATAGGGAAATAATAAGGTAAGGAACTATTGTGTCTTCTTAGGAAGTCTGGGGCTGGGGAGTATGAAGACATGAAGCCTCAACACCAATATTAAAGGCCAGATGAGTCAGAGACACTGTATGAGAAATTATGTGGAATATTTATATTCATAGACAAATACAGCTCTAAACCTTCATTAAAGAAATCTATATAGACAGTGAATTGAGGTGAACACGGAGCCATTTGGCTACTCAAGGTGCAGAGAATAAGGGGCAATTGGGTGCTTATCCCTACACAGTGCATTTTTACTCCACCCTCATCTGAAGTATAAGCTAGCATTATGGAACAAAAGGCATAAAAAACATAAATATCATAAGATAGAGGGAAAGCTGCAAAATGCTGTATTCTGGTCATGGCCCAGCCATAGCAATTATGAACTCAGCTGCTGCAGCTACCTGCACTGAGTCTGCAAACTTTCAGGTTCAAGCATTCCTGGATGAACTATTGATCAGTAATGTTTTGTTGGTAGTAAAAGAGGCATTATCTTCAGTCATGTACTCATTGGGGAGCCCAATAGATTCCTTTGTATAGTTCAAATTTCAGCTACAGGGGCAGCTTTAGCTAAACTCTGTGGGTTAAAAAAAACAACACAAATGACATGAATGTAGGAAAGGGACTAGTATGGAGGAGGAAACTTAACTGGATTAGAAGAGTGATAAGGTAGGGGGTTAAGAAAAATCAGAATGCATTCATATGTGTATAAACTTGCCCAAGAAGAAACTAAACTAATCAAAAATAAAATATGAAAAGCAATTAAGAAAAGCAACCAGTGTCAACCTTTTACCTTTAGACATATATTCACATTCTGTCCACACACACACACACACACACACACACACACACACACACACACGGTATACATTTTTACTTAGAGCATAACAAAGCCAAAAACTTTTCAGCAGAAATGTAAAATTGTTAGATTTGGTTAAACAGATCTCATTGACAATGGCAAAGGAAGACTAGAAACACCTGGTCAAAGTGAGCAATGATGAATGCAACCATCGCTGAGGTGAGGTTGTCATAAGAGAGAAAACATGCTCCCAGATAGCAAGTAAATAGAATAGAAGCACTAATGCCCTGACTCTGAATGAGAACAGAGACATTACCCTAACCCCTTTACTTGCCCCCACCACCACACTGAATTCTAGATAGTCACTGAGGGGAATAAATGTCCATCCATCTGAAAACATACAGCCAGCAGATGGGGCAGTGATTTCTAAAAGTGCCAAGTACTGTTATTTTGGAGATGCCCCTGGGTAAAGCTGACATCTAGCTATTGAAATTCTGGAAGAGTAATGAGTCTAAAGAGGAAGAGCGATTTATCAGCAATTTGAAGAAAACAGTAATTAAAATCGTAGGATGAAATCTAAATGAGAGGCTGTTTAGAGAACAGGTGAAAAATACTAAAAGCAAGACTCATACAAACACTCCTCCCTGAGTTTCTTGTATAGGACAAAACACACAAAGATGACAGGGATGGTATTTCGAAAGTCTGATACTACAAAGGTCATGGGTGGAGGTGTTTTTTCAAGAAAAGCTGCCCAGCTATCTACAGTGCAGAAGAGTTCAGAGACTCTCAGGACTGCTTCTAGTACCCAAATGTACATGAGTAAATCCCTCTTCTTTGCAGACATTCCTTGGAGGCAGTCCATGCTTAAGAAGTGCTTGGAATGTCCCCAATGCTTCCATTATTCTGTCAGCCATGCCCTTAAAGTTATATCTGCTTATTCTAAACATCCCCACAGCCTACAAAACAAAAGGGCTTGGTATTTCCACGATATTTGCTTTTCAAAACGCTATGGCTTCCTCTAGTCTGAAAGCAGATTGATAGGAAACCGTAAACAATTTGGCAGTACCCTTCTTCTCTATGGTCTCATAGTCTTGTTTTATGTTTTCTATGAAAAGTGAAATACATTTCCCTAATCACCTTGGATTCCCTCTCTGCCTCTGAAACATGACTTTTGCTTTAAGTGGGCACCTGGGCATGAACAGTCAGTACATTGAACCAGTTAGAGAGAATTAAAGAAACACAAATGGGATTTTTCAGAATAAAAAAAAAAGATCTGTAATGAAATGAATCTGATGAAATGAGGGAAAATAAGAGTCAGTTCTTAGAAATAAATTATCCTTAACTCTCCAGGTGCCTCCGGGCTAAATTTAATAACTAGTTCAAGCAGAATTGCTGAAATTCTCAGTCTACATTCAGAGTGTTGATTGTTTTGTTTGGGGCTTCTCTGCACTGAATTGTGACTGAAATCTGCTTGTCTCATAGACAATAATACTAAATCATAGATCTTCATATGGTCCCAACTCATTATACCAGACAAAACTATCGTGGTCTACACAGTGAATAAAAACATTCTTTGTTGATTAGAAAATTTAATATTTTAACTCAGAAGAAAATAAACTGTGACTGGGAAAAAGGGGATGACACAATATAAATAATTATGGAGAACACACTGTAATGCATAATTTTGTTTTCTATTTTCTGAAAGATTATTATCTGTTTTGCTTATGTCTCACATACTGTTATGATCTGAAATGCACCTCCTTTAACATTACCTATACCATGCTAAAGACTTTTATTGGATATTTAGGATCTAATAATTACACTAAACAATGATTTATTGGTAACTTCTATATGCTGCTTTTAGTCAGGGTGTTTTATTACAGCAATATAAATGCAATAAAGTGGTCAAGCATATCTACTTTTTTCTGACTCCTGGATTTAACCATGCCCCCAGTAATACACAATTTTATCAAATAATGCCCATATTACAAATAATTATTTTGTTGTTCCAACTATAATCATTGGAATGAAATAAACAAATTCAAAATCAAAGGAACTCACTACCCTCCCCCTCAGATTAAAATATTACACCAGTAATACCTGGCTGTTTCCCCAGGAGCAGATAAAGCAGCTCAAGTGCCCAAGATCCAGAGAGAGACATTTTCTAATGTCCAGGCAAGTAAGTTTATTTTCTTGACTTTGCTGAGAAAAGATAGAAGAAAACAACCCAACATGGTCCCAGATGACAATGTGCCCTACTTTAGTTCTTTTACACAGATAAATACAAGGAAATAAAAGAAATGCCCATTCCTGTGTCCCACTGTTTAAGTCCCCAGTGTCTTTGCATTCTGTAAAAGGTGTACCACACATCCTCTTTGAATCTAGTCAAAGTATCCTTACAAAAGAGTATCTAGTGGGTTAGTGTGTCCCTTCCACTATGATTACCATTTTTTAATTACTAGTAAAATTATTAAGTACTAGCATGTGTCTGCACTATTAACTAACATTGTGTTCAGTATGCCATGGTCAGTAGCTTGGGTGTTATAATCTACAAAGAATGTTTCAGTGGTTTTATTAAAAACAATAGTTACAAAGCATAATACCTTCCTGGGAAAAAAAGAGAAAACTTTTATCTTAAGGAGAGAGGGTTATAATAACTCTCCAACACTATAGTCCAAACAAATAGAGAAATGCCAGGTGGAATTCAGAGGCTCTGGTGGAGAGCACCAAGAGATGTCACAAAAATACAGCAGGTGTTCCTTGAGTTTAGCTCAGTGTTTAGCTGTCAGTGTCTGGCTCTGCTTCCATTAGTCATTGGTGGAATGTTCTGTTTCCCGATTCTGGCAGTGGAATTGTAGGCTTGCACTCCCCTGATGCATGTCTAAAATCCATATATGTGTTACTACATACCATGTTTGTCTTTTTGTGACTGGGTTATCTCATTCAGGATGGTTTCTTCTAGTGTCATCCATTTGCCTGAAAATTTCAAGGTTCCATTTTTTTCTGCTGAATAATACTCCATTGTGTAAATAATTTTATCTTTGTTAAATTGTTTTTATATTTAGTCACAGTTTTTGATTTCTTTAAATAGGACTACAGGTCATTTATTAAGGGAAAGTATTCTCAAAAATAGTAGGGTGCTTCTGAGTGATAGGACAATCCCCCAAAACCCATTTGTAGCATTTTATGAATCGTAACCTGTTACTCCTTTTCATTTCTCTGAAAAAATAATGTGGATTACCATATTATTTATCTTTAAATGTCAGGAGGAAGTTGTCAGTTGACTAAGTTTTGTGTGTGTGTGTGTAAGGGTGTGTGTGTGTATGTGTGCGTGTGCATGTGTATCTGTGTGTATGTGAATTTGCTTGTGTACCTGTGTGTGTTTGTGAGTGTGTGTGTCTGTGTCTGTATGTGTGCGTAGAAACCTCTAGTGAGTCAGTCTCTTCTTACATCTTGTTTAAGAAGGGGTTTTGTTTCTCCTGCTGCACTGTATACTCCTGAAAAGCTGGCACACGAACTTCCCGGAAATCCTTCTGTCACTGCTTTCCATCTCACTTTAGAACTGCTAAGATTACAGACTCATTCCACCACATCTGGCTTTTTCACATGTGTTCCTGGTATCAAAGAACTAGTTTGGAGTCAAGTTTATTTTCTACTGTAATTTGTCTCCATACAGCTTACTTTCTTTTACCTTCTTCCTCCTAGGGATTTAATGTGATCCTTTTGATATCTTCCCATAACTTATTTCCTGTATTTTCCTGTTCTTAGAAATTTCTCTATCAACTTTTTTCCAATTAGTATTTTTATACCAGTTCCTGTGTTATTTCCCTCTCAGACCCATTGGATTTATTGCATATTTTCCACATATTTTCTGGCTTATGGCTTCTACCTTCAAAAACTCATTCACCCTTGATTTATCCTGTGATCCTCTACTGTTCTGTATTTAGGATCTCGAAACTTTATTTTGATTGTAATTATTCTATTAAAAACATAACAATCTATTGATCTTTTAATTTTATTTTATTTATGTGTGTGTGAGCGATAGATGTATATATATACATATATATGTATACACACACACACACACATATATATATATATATGTATATATATATATATATATATAGAGAGAGAGAGAGAGAGAGAGAGAGAGAGTATGCAGGTGTGTGTTGCACATGCCTGTGCATGCATATGTGGAGTTGAAAGGTCAATGTCTTCCTTTATCTCTTTTTACCTTATCAGTTGAGACAAGGTCTCTACCTGAATGTTGGAGCTTTCCATTCCAGCTAGAACAACACCCTCAGGATTTTTTTTGAAGGGGATACAGATGCTCCCATGTTTTGCCTTTATGTGGGAGTTGGAATCAAAAGTCAGATCTTCATTATTGTGGAGTAAGCATGTCACTCACAAAGACATCTCTCCAGTGTTCAACTATACCACATTGATAAGTGGCAGGAGTAAATTGTCTTTAGTATATGACATTAGTAAATTTGTCAATGGAAAATTGCTTCAGAGTCTATTATAAATAGAAGAAAGTTCATGCTGCATTTAAACAGAAATAAAAAAGTCTTGATTTTCTATTGGCTCTGTTTTTTTTATAATTACAATATATTAGAAAATACAGAATTGGTGTTCTAGAAGAGGAGGAAAGAAATTGTTTATGACAATTGTTATTTCACTAAAGAAGAAAATGGTGTGTGTGTGTGTGTGTGTGTGTGTGTGTGTGCAGATAGAATACCTTTTCTTTCAAAGCATTTCTCTATTACATGGAATTAATCTTGTTGCTAAATTGATATACATTTTAAAAATAGTCTCAATTTTTGCAATTCTCAAGAGTGTCATTATATAATATACTAACTTATCTTTTCTAAAAGTATGTTCCTCAGCTTCTGCTTGGTAAGAAAGTGCTTAGTGAGAAGACATTTCTGGGGAGACAAGATGACAAGTCAAAAGGGAGAATTTCTGCCAAACTAGAGTAAAAGAAGCAGGGTGGTATTCCAGTCATTTTAATAGGTTTATTTACTTTTTGTTATTTCTATGTTCTCATGTGTTTCAAGGCAGTCTACACTAAACAATCAGAATTATTCAGATCTCCAAGATTGTATCTCCTCCTATATCTACAGAATTGGTCTTCCAATAAAATGAAAGTAGAATAGAGGTAGGAGATGAAAGGTAACTGTCTGCTCCTGTGTGAAAACTGACATAAAATTTTCAGCATAACGGCTATTCATCTATGATATTGTACCCTCTAAAGATAAGAAGTTCAGGCATGCAACACTACCTCCTTTGTTCTGAATAAAACATAAAAAGGACTGAAATAAAATAATAGGCAAGCTGAACTCCTATCTGGAAGCTTTATGAAGAATTTGCTTTCGAGAACATCCCAGTTTGTCCTGAATTCAATTCCTTTTGGATGAGAGCTTCAGTCTCTACTTCCTTTCTAGATGCTTTCAAGTCTTGGAAGCCCCTGGCATTTCATTGCATATAGCTCTCTTTCTCATCAAAGAAATGTACCTGAAACTTTTTGTTATCAAAACCCTCTCTTGTTTGTTTGAAGAGCTGGTTCCTTCTCAGTGCTCATCTGGATGCTTAGATATCCAGAATAATGTCATTATTTGAGTTAATTGGGGATTTTGGTAACAATTTCAAATTTCCTTTAAATGGCATCTATTTGGATTAATGTTTCAATATGGAAAAGAGCTATATGTGAACCAAATAGTAGGAATTCTACTAGAACTCGACATGCATTTTTCTAACCCTCTACTCTGTTCTCTACACTCTAATTCAGGCTTTTAGATATGATTTAAAAGTAACTTTTGACAAAGGTCATTACATAGGAAGACCTATGAAAAATATCTATGAAATATAGGAAGTACTTTAATTTAGAAACTAGTGAGGTTAAGATTGTGATGGCTAATGTTGATTGTTGACTGTCAAGCCTATGAGACAAATCTCTAGACATGTCTGTGAGGAAATATCTAGATTAGGTCAAACTTGGGGAGGGAGGCAAGAACCCAAGGTGTTAGTAAGACTCCATTAGTTAGGATCTCAGATTGCACAAAAAAAGAGAAAGTGAACTGAGCATCAGGATTGATTTCTTGATGCTTCCTGTTTATATGACCAGACACCTCATGCTTGGCCTAGATACCTCAAACTATGAGCCAATGTCAATTTTTCTTCCTTCAACTGCTAATGTCTGGGTATTTGCTCAAAACTATGAAAAAAGTAGCTAAGATTAGGCCAGGTGTTGGTGGCACATGCCTTTAATTTCAGCATTAGGGAAACAGAGGCAGGTGGTTCTCTGTGAGTTTGAGGCCAGTCTCGTTTACAGAGTGAGTTCCAGGACAAGCTCTAAAGCAATACAGAGAAACCCTGTCTGGAAAAACCAAAAACAATAAGTAGCTAAAATTAGGACTTTGTATTTAATAACTCATGCTTCATAACTTGACTTTCCTTAGCCATAAGTTAAAGTTTATGTATATTATCTGTAGATCCCATAGAGAAATGGATAAAGTCACCATAGAAATCAGCAGACATGAGACACTTGGCAAACTGCAGGTCGCCACTTTACTGCTCTGTCATGATTGCTATGCTACAGATCCTGCAATCCATTTCTCTCATCCACTGTAAGTCCTATGAAATGGATTGAGAGTTCCAAAACTCAGAGATGGTATAGATTTTGGCCAATAACCTCACCTTTTTCTCAATGAATTGTTATAAGTATTTATAATAATTGTTATAAATAAGTATTTCATTACTGTAATATTGCAATATTTATATACCATTCCTTCTTTTCCCCTTTTGTTTAGAGGTTTTAGATTTTCTTAACCCCCCAAGTGGGGAAAACAGGAATGCTCAACCATCAGTAGACTCTTACTGTTAGAATAAGATATCTTAAATATCTTTTGTAAGGGCTATTTATAAAAGAGTTGCCAAGAAGATTATTACATGTGGGTATCACACCAGCTTTTATAATAGTTACGTGGGTTGTGAAAAATTCTGAAAACTAAAGTTGAGTTGCCATCTAGTGAATGTACCCACTAACCTTAATAGTATCAGGTAGAGAATGGAATGGATCATGCGACTGGGTGTCACTCACTCTTTCCATAAGACATATACAAGGTTAATGTTTTATCATCTGGAAAGTAAGTGAATGTGACACCTGAAAAGAATTCTACATTCTAGATGTTTATCATTTAAAGCATTATTTTCTAATGAGTTATATTAATCTTACTGAGGGGGGTGTAAACATTTGAACCCAGAGTATAGCAACTACTAGATATGTGCTTTATAACTTATCTCTCTCTAACTCAACGAGAAGTTGCTATAAACATTTTTAGAACATTTAATATGCATCAGCTATTAGAACTGGTACAAAAAATCCCAAAAGTATATATGTGACTTGAAAAATCGTAAGTAATTATAGGCATATTTAATGTGATAATTTCAATACTAATAGCATTATAATATCACCAGTGTGAAAGAGAAGTCTGCCTGACTTGCTTTTCTTTCCATCTCCACATTTCATACATTACTTGCATCGTAATTGTTTGGGAAATAAGTGAATGAATGCATTAGTTTTTTGGAAATGGGAAGGAGGTAACTGATATCTCCAGGAGAATGCAAGCAAAGGTTTAGTAAATTGCATTCAAGCCAAGTCTGTCTCTTTGATGGATAAATTGAATTTATTAAATCAGGAAATACATGAGTAAATGGGTGAATGGCACTTCATGCAACAGAAATAACACGCTCAAGGCATTAGAAATGTGATAGTGCAATGTATATGAGAAACTAGAACTAATGTGCTTTGATCCAGCAGTCAGGAAGTGTGTGGTCAGTCTCTTTAGAACTAGTATCATCCATACATTCAGAACATTGATTCCAGTGAGCAAGAAAACCATATGTCTAGAACTCTACCTTGTCCTTTCCCAAATACCCAAATTTGGAAGTCTTGATCAGATTTTAACAACCATTTCTTCTGGTAATAGTCTCTTAGTATCACAGGTCTCTGCATATTTATTCTGGCATTGTATCTTTTAACAGTATTTGAAATGATTTTTAAATTTTGGTTCCCATGATAGCCACAGTGAGATGCCTCCCTAGAACTCTATTTAGTTATAGGAAAGAAATAAGTTGTAGTTTGAGAGTTCAACTACGGAGCTATTATGTGGATTAGCCTTTGAAACAAATACATCAAGAAACTGCAAATGGAAGGCCAAGGAGTTTGGCAATATTTAGAATACTAATTGATCCAGGAATAATGTTGGGAAGGCAAGGTGAAAATGTAATTTTAATTAATTGATGATTCAGAGACTTAAAACCTAATGTTTATGAGTCAATAATATAAAAAGTAAAGAGAATGCTGATTCTGAAGGAAAAAGAACTAAATGCCTGTGGATTATTGGTGGTGGTGCCCATTCTGACAGGTCAACACAATGAACTCATGACTCCTGCTATGTATGGCCTGGTTTTAATGAAGAACACAAAAGAGGCATGCAAAGTTCATACCAAATCGAGGATTTGTAAGGAGTACATCATTGATTCTATTACTTAAGAGAAGTCAAGTTTTTGAGTGCTGTATGTGTTTTTCTATTTTTGAGGAAAATAATCGCAATAATTTAAAACAAATATTGATTCTAAAGGTGAGAAAATGAATTATATTTGAGCAAGAAATTAAAATTATTTAGCTTTTCTATTCAACATTAGACAATTTGTAATTATTTTTCTAAACTAGTTTTACTTACTCCAGTGAGCATGTATCCATTAAAGAGTCCCCATGATTTTGCTAAATAAATTTTGATGGTAAATCTAATTTTTATAAGGGCTGCTGTGATTTTATAAATATTTTTCTGAGCTTATGTATACATAATGTAATCAATGATAAAATAATTCTAATGTTGTGGTGCTTATAAGGCTAAATAACACAATGGCATTTCTAAAATCAAGAATCTTTTCTTGTAATTACTTATACTACCAAATTTGTAAGTCTATATTATAGAAATTTTAATTCACGAAGAAGTGAAATTTTGTAGAATGATTATATTTTTAAGATGTTTTCAGGAAAGAAATAAAGGAATATAAGGAACTGGTAAGAGTTCAACAGTTTACATCATGTGCTACTTACAGAGGACCTGAATTTGGTTCACAAGTCCTACATCACATCTCAGAAAACACCTGTTACTCCAAATTGAGGTTATCTGATGTCTTCTGGATTCCACAGGCACCTGCACTGACCTGTGTGCATATGCACACACACCCTAATACAAACACACACACATACACACACATATGCACACTATTAAAAATAAAATATATCGTGGATCTTAGGAAAATAAAGAATTCTAAATGTCTACCGAAGAAGTTCTATGAGAACAAGTGTGTATTCATGGATATTTTCTCTTTGGTTAAATCTTCCTGTGTGAGAAAGCTTTTCTTCCTCATAATAACCAACTTGCTTTGTTACTACAGGTGAAGCAAAGCTAGAAGAAACACTAGAACAAAATCAAGTTAAAAGTATATATGCATCAATTCTCATTTTTTTACTTCAATGTTCTACAAACGCTGCAAATTCTAAATTAGGAATTGCGATTTTTTTCTAGAGGAAATGTGTGTTTAAGTTACTCTAAACTTCTGATCACAGTATTTTCATCAACTAATCAACAGTCATTCTTGTCTCAGATGTGTTTCTGTTTGACTATATTCTTTCTTAATATGAAGTTAATTCACTATTATAACATGTCCAGGGCAGAGCATTTTATTCATTTCTGAATGCAAGTCATATAATGTATGCGTATTCTATATAAACACAATTTCCCTATGTTGTTGAACACTACATCACATACACGTTGTATCCTTGGGGCCATGTAAGAAAGTAGACACACCAACAATACCCTTATAAATATGGAAATTCTGAGAGTAAATACAGTATGAGAGACTTCCCTTTGTGAGAAATGACAGAAATTTCATTCAATCTCCTATGTAATATCATGTCAGGATACTCTGATTTTCCTTCTCTGCATGTTTGTGGATGACTCAAAATTAAACTAACATTTACATGGGTATTGTAATTAAAATGTAGAAAGTATTGAATTTGCAAATACATTGTGAGGAAAGTTGAGACTAAACCCTGGGCTTTGTGAACACAAGGTGCTCTGCTGCTGATCTATGCCCCAGGCCAGAATTCGCAAATAGGATAATAAAAATCAACAAGAGAAAAGAGAAAAATTCAATAACCTCCCGTGTATTTTAAAAATTGGGAAAGAGAAAAGTGGAATAGATTGTAAATTATGAGCAAAATACACACTAGTGAGAAGAAAAAGAACTTACTTAGACAGAAGGCTGGACAGACAGGCCCCAAGTCTGGAAAAGCACCTTAAGTGTGGCATTTCCTTAACTTTCTCTCATTTTTTCTTTGCTATGGTAAAACATGTGTCACTGGAATCATTAATGTTGAACACCATTCTATCAAATCAGTAAGCAGAACTGGGTGGTAGGAAAGAAAATTCCAGTTTTCCTTAACATGTATTTTACTTTTAGATTCTTTTTATCCCTTGTTTGAAATGCTCTGTCATTTTAGACAAGTCTGAAATCTCATTTGTAACAATCACTAGTGTATACTGCAACTTTCCAGCATAAAATACTCTTGAAAGCTACCTGACTGACATTCTTAATAAATTCAAAAAGAATAAACCTGTTTGGGCTCATTGCTATTGAGAATTTTCTGTTTCTTTATTAACTCCATGTTGCTTTGTATTTTTACTATAAATTGAAAATATCTGGATCACAATGACTTTAAACTTACACCTTGAGCTAGTAAAGCTGATTACAAAACATTATCTCCTTCTAAATTGTTGGGAAGATATTTACACCAGAGAAAAACAAAGAATAAAAGAACAAAGGCAAAGATGAACATATTAACATTCTTGAGTCCAGATACTTTTCAGCTATGGAAACTACACACAAGAGAGTTTATCAAGACAAGCTTTTTTTCAAACTCCATTAAATTCAGTGAATGGATTGTGAAGTAAATTGAGCCCATTATCATCTCACATTTTTATATAACATTCATAGTCACAGTGTTACATAACAGTGAGCTAACATTAAGCAAAGGAATAATTTGAATTCACATATCCATGGAGAAGGGAACTCTGCTTGACAGACAGAGCTTCCCATCCTGTTTGCAGTTCACCCATGCAGCTCCTAAGTGCCAGTGAGCCCCAAATTCTTGCATCAGCAACAAGAGAGGGAGGGATTGAGGTAAACAAGCCCACTTCACTTCAACTTGTCAGCTTTAAATAAAGGCTTCTGGAGCTGAACATTGGGACATATTTACTGCTTTCCTTTTTGTTTCCTAATCCACTACAACTTTTTAAAATTACTCTGTAGATAACTTTTAATAAGATATCTTGTCTAAATAGCCTATGGAGAATAATTGGATCATTCTGTTTGGTTATTTCTTCTTCTTCCTTTCCACCCTTTTGCCTTGGGAAATATCTCAGGTCGTCATGAGTAACCTCTGTTATCTACTAATAGTAATCTATGCCTTCTCTAGCAACTCCTAATTATCAATGCTTAAATCAGAATTGGATGGGATATCATATTTTGAGATATTCATTTTTTCTGTTATTTGTTTTCCCAGTACTGGTTTTATAGCCAAATTTTTATATTGAAAACAAATGTTTATTCAGGGGAAAATAATATAGATAATGTAAAGAGTGAATTATAATACAAATATTTTCTTCCACCAGCTACTCGAACTAAACATCTTCCTGCTTCTTCTTCACATTGGGATGGCACCCCTCTGCTCTAACCTTCATCTCACGCCATGTTACTTCTTTACTTATTTAGAGTTAGTTTTTCAATTGTCAACATTTCCCTGAAGGATATATTTCCCGAAAGACAACCCCCATGTCTTCAAGAAAAGAACAGCATCTCTTGGTGCAGAAGATAGTCATCATCAGTTGTGTGCTCCAGTGGACAAGAGGACAGACAAATCAAAGATTCCTAACTGCTACAGGACATGCTATTTTGTTTAAATGGCTTTTCTTGTGTTTCATTTCCGTTATTGTGTTTCCGTTATTTTCTACACAAACTTAGAATACTTTTCCTCATTCTGTTCTGGTCACTTAAGATGAGAGTCCTGGTGTGATGGTGAGTTAAGGAGTGTATTCCCTCTCATGGATATCCCATCGTTTAATTTCTTGAAGCCAGGAAAATATATAATTTCTAACATGTTTAAATGCACTTGAGAAGTTCCATAGATTGTCCAGAAGCAGATGCACTGTAGTCTATAAATATTTCAGCATTAGACTATCAAAAGTCAAAATTTAATAAGATGACTATCTGTAATATTTTAACCCTTATAATTTTTCTTATGTAAATAACAGTAATATCATGCCATAGTGTATTTTAATGAATACTGTGTATATTCTGCAAATATTTCCCATTCTTAATTGTTACTCTTTTAATGACTATTGTAATGTAAATGACAAGAATATATTTAAAGTTTATTTGATTTAGTTATAAAATATATAGGAAAATTATTCATGGCAAAATTGTGAAACTTGCAGTGTATTTTACAGTTTGTAAAATTCCATTAAAAATACTAACTTTTCATCTATAATAATTCAAGGTACGATAATTGCCTTCTAGCATCTGAAATCCAGGTTTTCCATCATGCTATTGCTTGCTTTTTACTTCTAACAGGCTGGTAGATAACAGTCAACTATGGCATGCAAAGCAAGGTCTTTGTGAGTCCTGAAGTAGCCATTTTACAATTAGAACCTCAAACCAGAAAGAGTCACTTCCTGGAATACTTTTGTTCTAAACTGAGGGGATTGTTTTTGTTTGTTTTCCCAGTGATGGCTGGGCTGACAGGTATGATGTGACAGATGGGTATCAGCGAGAAGCTGTTGGTGGAATTACCATCAAGCTCCAGTCTCCTGATGTCAAGTGGTTTGATGATTATTATCTGAAACTCCGGCCAGAAACAAACCTCAGAAACCCTTGGTTTCAAGAATTTTGGCAGCATCGCTTTCAATGTCGACTAGAAGGGTTTGCACAGGAGAACAGCAAGTACAACAAGACTTGCAACAGTAAGCCAATTTATTATTTCATTTAAAGTGGATAACACTATGGCTCCAATTTGTGTGAATTGTGTCAATTTGTGTGAAGTGTGTCATGGGATACTGACTATCATTTGTTAGTGATGAGAATTCTTCCATAAATAGAGTGGGTATTGCCACTTAATAGAGATAAACAGATTTTATTCTCACTAACAAAAACATCTTTGAGTAAGTGTTTACTCTATTGAGATTTAAAATAATTAAATTACAACTATTTTTAGGATCCAAAAATTTGAATGTTTTTCTGTAAGGCACTATGGTAGAAGCATCACATAAATTATCTCCAGAGTGAAACTACTCTTAACATCTCTGAAGGCAGGGTAGCTGCTCGATGCATTTCTATTACCTTGAACTAGTCAGCAAGGTTATGACACGTATGTATAAAGAATGAGTAAATAAAGGTCAAAGAGAAGGACTGTTTCTTACTTCCATAAATGGTAACAGGAAGTTTCGAGTATGTAATTAGAATGTTTTCGGAAACATAAGCCCACTAAAGCCATTATCCAGTCATGAAGCAAATACAGCTCAACAATGTGACAAATCACTACTTCAGTTAAAAGGGTACTGTCTTCAAAGTTTTA
This sequence comes from Mesocricetus auratus, assembly GCF_017639785.1. Lineage (NCBI taxonomy): Eukaryota > Metazoa > Chordata > Mammalia > Rodentia > Cricetidae > Mesocricetus > Mesocricetus auratus. Next base: position 110,160,371 of record NW_024429182.1, on the reverse strand, counting down.
GCGTCTTATAAGTAAGGTAATAGTGCTTAGAAAAATTGCAACTCCATGTCATCAATGTTGTGAGTGATATATGGCTTAGGCAAAGGATTTGATTATATGTAGCACATCCTAAGATCCTTGCTTTCAATAGCCAGGCAGAGCTAAAATTAAAATGTAAGTCAACTTCACCAAAACTTAGTTAAAATTGATAAGGACTTTATGGAGAATTGCTCACCTTTGGAACTGAAAGTTGATGATATAGTTACTTCTTCACGCTCAGTCATTGTTTGATTTAGCTTCCCTCTGATGGTGTCCCATTGTATGATTATTTTCTGTTGAGTTTGTCTCATATATCTCCTGAAAATAGTATATAATGTGCTGTACTTCTTAATAAGCTTGCGTAGCATAAGAAACATATTTTATGTAAGACCATCTGACCCCACCTGTTCTGTCTTTATCGTCTCATCTCCTAGCTACCTCCTAATTAGGGCCCTGCCAATGAAGAATGATCTAGGTTTAGGTCACCATTCCATCTTTTGTTTGCTATTCAAAGTATTCATTAGTGTTGTAGTTATTGTTCAGAATACTTGGATATCTCACAAGCTGAAAACATGACAGAAAAGGAAAACTAGATTTTTGAGAAGTGATTATCTGAGAGAAAAAGCTTCTAGAATTTGAGAACAGAATTGTAAAAGCCAAATAAGATGAAATCTATTAGGTAATAGATTTCTCATTGAGATCCCACATAATAACATTTAAAGAAAAATAACCTGGTAAAATTCTTATTTTAAAGTCAGAGTTTAAGAAATAGGAGGAATTGTGTTTCTAAATATTTATCCTGGTGTTTAGTACATCCTGTTTTCCTTGAAAAATACCCATCATCAAAAATTATTCAAGGAAATTACAAATGAAAGCTGTATATGTGGACACAGAATCCTCAAAATAAAAGAAGTATCTAAGAACTGAAACTTGAATATGTGCTGTGAAACAGGGTGCTGAGACTTCGATCACTTGCTGAATGCAGAAGGTCTACTGGATAAAGCAGTAGGTTTAGACTCAGGAAGCCTACAAATAAATCTGACTCATAACCACTGATAGAATATAACACGCACACACACACACACACACACACACACAACACACACATACAGACACTCACGCACACACACACACACACACGCATGCATGCACGCACACACACTGCCTTTCCAAGGCTGTTCTTGATAGTAATATAGATTATACAGTAAGTACACTACTTGAAACAAGTACCACTCCTTAAGCACACAGGGGGAACCAGATCAATTTTAATATATATTCTTGCTCTGCTAGTTCCTACAAATGTATTTATCCATAAAGCTGTGGCAACTGTGTGGGATTGTTGTTTCCACAGCCTCCACGACTGGCCTGTTTTAACAAGTAAGTAATTGCCAGTGCCACAACCTTTATAAATTGTAGAGAATGGCTCCCAGGCCAGATGGTTACTAAATAAAGGAACTGTTGTCCCCTACAGCTGTGACATGACACTAAAATAACAGGACAACCTTTCTATCAAAGACAGGGTCACTAAGACCATGGTGAAAATTTGACTTTTAAAAAGATCATTTGCATTAATAAATTGTAATTAAGTATTTGCAACATCAGGCAAATAAGAAGTAGAATCCAAAGGGAATGTATGATCTAATATTTGACATCAAAGCACTTAAGTTCTACTTAAGTACTAAAGATACAGTGTTAAAACAAGGAAAGGTATATATGCCCTCAGAAAATACATAGTGACAACTATTTGCCATCCAGTTTTCCTAGATGTCAAAGCTGCATATCACCAAAAAAAAAGAGAGAAAAATTAGTTAAAATCACAGAGCATTTATTCTTGTAAAGGAAGAAGAGTGCAAGATAAAACTGATCAGATAATACTGAATCTGGCTTTTAAGAAGCCAGAATTTGAGCAAAAGAAGGACTTCCGAAGGCACTTCTTGTCATTTTGTTTGATGGTTCTTGTTGTTATTTGTGTTCTATTCTGAGGTTACTTTGATTACAATTCACTTTTACACAGACTGTCAGATGATAAGGTGTTTATTTCACTGCGTTGCTTTTATAACAAGAGTCATGGACATATTTGCTTAGGACAAACTCTGCCCTTCAGAGTATCTGAAATAGTGGAAAGTGATTGTGGGTGTGAAAAAGACAGGGAAGAGCAGAGGATATAAGATAACTGTTTGAGAGAAAGGAAAATAGTGTGAGAATTGAATCTATTATGAAAAGGATTTCTGTTTGATCATGGTTGGTAATTATGGAATTCTTTTTCACAAGCCCCCTCACCTTTCATTGGGTTTTGAAGCTCATCTGTCAGTCTGTCAGGTTCTGAGATAGGAAGGGAGAAAATTGATTGAAGTATTGAAGTAAGGAGATAACACACACACACTCACACACTCACACACACACAAACACAAACAGAAACAAAGTGGAAACCTTATGGATATTTGATGCATTGCTGAAATGTCTGAGTTTGAGAATGAATAGCAACACTTAGCTGTTGGATATCTCTAAGCATGTAACCCTTTGTAATGGTGTTGAAGATGACCTGGTCATTATTTGGAGGAATTTATCTTTTAAGAATTTTTGCTATTACCATTTAAACTAATGGAAATGCATTCTTGGTATTACCCCATTCAGAAGAAAAGCTGTCATATTCAGATATCAAATTCCTTTGTGTATCAAAGCAATGGTGAGGCCAAGATAGAATAGGTGTTCCACAAATTCATTCCTTTTTTCTGCTTTCATAGGAAAGCAACATTTTCAAGCCTACCTTTCAGTAACTAACCAGTATTGGCCAACAGAATATGTTGTGCAGTGATGTGTGCCATTTATAGATATAGTACCTAAAAACTCACAAGAGATTCTAGGCTCACACTTCTTCCCACGTCCATATGACTGAAAATAAGCATTCAGGAGATCCAAAGTCATGTGATAGAAGTGTGGTTCCTTTAGTCACTTAAGACTCAAGAGCTTCACAGTTGGCCTCAAACTGTTATGTGAGCAAGAGATACACTTGCATTGTGTTAAGACACCAGATATTTGAGGGATATCATGGCAACTATTAATGATCAGGACTTGCTACCTTCCTGCCTTTCCCAGTGGATAAAAATTATTGGGCTTTTGTCAAGATTTGTAAATGCCAGTCAATGAGCAAAGTGACTACTAGAATTATAGGATCCATCTGTTACTATAGCAACTCCCCAGTGACTCACAGTTTACTTCCTTTTGGAATATACCCATGGTATTTAAGCTGTTGCTTCCAAAATATTGTACAGATTAGTTAGAGGCTCCATGATTATCAGATCAGATACTAAACAGTCCCTGAATGTCACATAATTTGTTTTCATTTAATGAATTATTGAAATGAATCCAGGGTGTTTATTAAGTTTAAGTTTGATAAGAAAACTGTTTTTCTTTATCAAATAATGTTTTTTTCAAAAATTCAATGAGCAAGATCATGAGATAATTTTAAGAATAATGGGACAGAATTCATAGACTGGCAGGTCTTTCCTTCAAATATTTTAATTCCTCTACAGATATTTCAAATACAAAATGTATAGGAATAAGGGAGTGATTGAAATACCGAGGCCGGTGATGTGGTTCAATCAGTAAACGATCATGACATGAGCATGAAGACATGAATTTTGCTTCTTGAACCCAAACAAGGAGCAGAGTTGAAAGAATGGGAGTGGGCACGGGTCACTTCATGGTTTCAAAATTAGGTCACTGACAAAATTTTATTAGTAAAATGAGAAGATAGATGAATTAAGTGGAATGATTCTTCACAAGGAACATAACGTCTGCTAAAATGTTTCAAGTTTGAAGGTACTAAGGTGCATGCTTACAGATAACTAGGAGAAACATGAAAAAGACTATAGGGTAGTACAGTGGTAATAAAAATACCTACCCAAAATTACTGACTGTAAGTAGAAGACTAAAAGTGTATATGGAAGCAATAGAAAGCCAAAGAGAGTATAATGAAGTCTCCTTAATGTGCATCTTCAGATATAACTTCAGGAATAACTGAATCTATTGGACCCAAAAATTCTACCAGTATAAGGTAAAATCACATATTAATAAACAGGAATAATATTATTATTTTGACAGACACATGGTAGGATAGTAGTTTCTGACAAGCTTCAATATTTGATAAATTTATTATATAGGTCTTCAAATTATTACCTCTATGATATGAGATGTTATTTCAAGTCTCATCACTTAGATTCTTCAGCTGTAAGTTTGAGGTAATACTAGATATTCACCTAATAAAACACCTAAGAACATATTATGAGCACTTAACATAGGGTCTTAGCAGTTGGCTTAGGAGCGAAATGACTGCCACAGTATTCAATAGAGAGGGTCTATGAGAAAGTGTGGTTGGATTTTGGTAAGAGCTCAGTTCTAGCTTTTCTCAAGAAAATTCACAGCACTAATCATTCTAAAACTTCAGAACATCTTTGTTGTATGAATGGGCATCTTTTGGATATATGCCTAAGAGTGGAGTTGCTGGGTCTTGTGGTAGGTTTATTCCCATTTTTCTGAGGAATCTCCATACTGATTTCCAAAGTGGCTGAACCAGTTGGCACTCCCACCAGCAATGGAGGAGTGTCCCCCTTTCACCACATCATAGCAGCTTTATTTGTAATAGCCAGAACTTGGAAGCAACCTAGATGTCCCTCACCTGAAGAGTGGATAGAGAAAATGTGGTACATCTACACAATGGAGTACTATTCAGCAGAAAAAATTAATGGAATCATGAGACTCGCAGGCAAATGGATGACACTAGAAGAAACCATCCTGAGTGAGGTAACCCAGTCACAAAAAGAGAAACATGGCATGTACTCTCTCATATATGGATTTTAGACATAGATCTGGGGAGTGCCAGCCTACAATCCTATGGCCAGAGAGTCTGGGAAACAGAAACTTCATTTAGTGGCTGATCGAAGAAGAGGCAGACTCCCTTGGTTAAGTACTGAGCTGAACTCAAGAAAGCCAGTAACAGAGAAGGAGGACTGATGATCAAAGGGATTAAGACTGGACTGGTTTAACCCCCAGAAACAGCTGACCAGACAAAGGTTAACTCTTGAATCCCAGGCATCAGCCTGGGAATCCAGCATGGGACTGATCAAGACCCCCTGAATCTGGGTGTCAGTGAGGAGGCCTAGGGAATCTATTGAGCCTTGGGCAGCAGATCAGTACCCATCCCAAGTATACACATGGACTTTGGACTCCCATAGAACAATGTGAGGTGCACTGTCACCATGAACTCTTGGGGAAGGGTCTAGGTCCTGCCCTATATGAAATGACAGACTATGGACACCCCAATGGAGGGCCTCACCCTCCCTGGGGGAATGAGGGGATAACGGGTGGGGGGTTGGGGGGAGGGCACGGGAGGAGGGGAGGGAAAGGGAGAGGGACCTGGAACTGACCTGTGAAGCAACCTCGTTTCTTATCTAAATTTAAACTGGAAAATAAAATATAAAAAAAGAAAGTAAAAATAAAACTTCAGAACAAATTCAAAAGCCATAATTCTGAAAATGAAATCAGTTAAGAATGGCATTGTATTAAGAAAGAGAAGTAAATGGAAATCAAAAAGTCTCCATCAAAGAAGAAAAGTAATCTTGAACTATTTGTGAATTTACAGACTATCTACAAATTTGCTGCACCAAAATTTGAGGTTAGGAGATTAGCATTTTTAATTTAATCAGTGTGTTTGTGAAGTTTATGTCAACTTGCAACAGACTACAGCCATCTAAGAGGAGGAAACCTCAATTGAGATCAGGCTGTGGGCCAGCATGTAGAGTAGTTTCTTAGTTAGTGATGCATAGGGGAGGGTTCAGCCCATTGAGGGAGGTGCCATCTCTGGGCTGGTGGTCTTGGGTTCTATAAGAAAGTAACATGTGGATCAAGTTAGTAAGCAGCACTCCTCCATGGCCTCTGCATCAGCTCTTGCTTCCAGGTTCCTGTCCTATGTGACTTCCTGTTCTGACTTCTTTCAGTGATGGAATAAATTATGAAAGTGCAAACCCCATTAAGCCCTTTCCTCCCCAACTTGCTTTACGGACATGGCATTTTATTCTATTGCTATAGACACCCTAACTAAGACAATTGGTAGATGTTGTCCCCAAGGAATACAAGCAAAGTAAGACAGCAATGTTCAAGCATGTTTAAACGCCTGGTACAATATCCATGCTATGGGAAAGTAACTCATAGCATATGAAAGATGACTTCAGCAATTATTCTTCTGTCCCCTTCTGTACCACTGTAGTCTTGGGCATCATCAACTATTTCCAACTTTATTCTAACCTGAAAAATCTGCTTTCAATTTATAGAATTGTTGGCAGTACTAGCTAAGGAACATGTGCCTGAAAGTTTAATGTGAAGACACCTGGTTAGAAAGGAGCCATCTGCTTCACACCTGCTCTATTTTTGTGACATCTCTTGGTGCTCTCTACCACAGCCTCTGAATTTCATCTGGCTTTTCTCTATTTGTTTGTACTATGGTGTTGGAGAGTTATTATAACCCTCTCTCTTTAGCTAAAAGTTTTCTCTTCTTTCCCAGAAAGGTATTGTGTTTTTTAACTATTGTTTTTAATAAAACCACTGAAACATTCTTTGTAGATTATAACACCCAAGCTACTGACCATGGCATACTGAACACAATGTTAGTTAATAGTGCAGACACATGCTAGTACTTAATAATTTTACTAGTAATTAAAAATGGTGATTGTAGTGGAAAGGATACTTTGACTGGATTCAAAGTGGGTGTGTGTTACACCTTTGACAGAATGCAAAGACCCTGGAGACTTAAACAGTGGGACACAGGAATGGGCATTTCTTTTATTTCCTTGTATTTATCTGTGTAAAAGAACTAAAGTAGGGCACATTGTCATCTGAGATAATATTTGGTTGTTTTGTTCCATCTTTTCTCAGCAAAGTAAAGAAAATAAACTTAGTTGCCTGGACATTAGAAAATGTCCCTCTCTGGATCTTGGGCATTTGAGCTGTTTATTCTGCTCCTGGGGAAACTGCCAGGTATTACTGGTTCAATATTTTAATCTGAGGAGGAGAGGAATGAGTTACTTTGATTTTGAATTTGTTTATTCCATTCCATTGATTATAGTTGGAATAACAAAATAATTTTTATTTGTAATAGGGGCATTATCTGATAAAATTGTATATTACGAATGAACATTGAGAACTGGCGGTTTATATTTTGATTCCCAGTAGTAATATCTTCATAATGTTACTGTAGTAGGTGGGTGGAGGGCATAGCAAATCCAGGAGTCCTAAAAAAGTAGATATGCTTAACCACTTTATTGCACTTATATTGCTGTAATAAAGCACCCTGGCTAAAAGTAGCATATAGAAGGAAGAGATTATTGAGCTATTGTTCCAAGGGGATAAAGTCCTTCTTGACAGGAAATTGTGGAAACAGGTGATAGTCATGGTGGCAAGAAGAGCAAAGAGTTCACAAATAGAACCACCAGCAAAAAGCAGAGACAATGAACTTGGAATGGCACAAGTTTTTCATCTGTCAAATGTTACCCACAGTGGCACCAGCTGCCAAGACCATGGGGAACATTTAATTCAAGACATGATACCACCAATCCCTGAAAAGCAGATAAAGGAACAGCGATCAAGGAAGGAAACAGTGTTTGTTTTCAGTGGAACTATGCTTCAAAGACTTAAGATCTAATAACCTACGGTCTCAGTGTTATGTAGTTAAAAAAAGAAAAGAAAAAAGAAAGGCAAGAATGGACTCCATCCAAGTCATCGTGGTCTGACCAGGGTATTTTGATTATTATCTTAGGCAATTATTTAGGGCTTTGTTTGTACCAAAAATATCTCTGTTGCTTGCTGTATATGTATGTACTTTGTCTTAAGATATTCATCCAATGGGCCTGTTTTTCTTGGTATCCAAGGCAACTGCAGACTTGGGACAATGCAGAAGCAGTGTGAGGAAACAATATGGAGACAGAAAAAAAAAACTCGAGTCAGCTAGGTCAAGGACTAGACACTTGTTAATTCTCTTTCCATAACAAAGGAGAAAGCACAAACATGGTATGCAGTGTGTTGTTTGAAATGTGGGAGAGTTTAAAATCATAAAAAGCCAGTTGTGGTTAGGATTGTGTTCTTATACATCAAGCTCTCTCAAATTAACCTTCTCAGCAGCACATGGTAAGTTTGCTAGTAAGACCTTCTCCAATACCTGACACTGTCAGCCACTTTATCCGAGTTACTTGGTTATCATCTTTTTTCTTCCTACTGACTTTCGCAGTGTCATAGGAGAACACACAAAAACAGATATGGACAAGGCCTGGCTTTTGTACTCTCAGGAAAGACTTAATTAAATTAATTCAACAGACCAGAGAGACAGGAAAATTCATCTATACATTCTTTCCCTAAACTGAATGGCCGACTCAGCTACAGGCAAGTAAAAGGCTGGCAAATAAGTCTACAGGGTCCAAGGAAGGGGAGAAGCTAAACATGTGAACTGGATTTGACATCGGTATTTCCCTTCTCAAACTGTTTGTATGAAGAGCCTTTTCCTTCAAGATTTGGGGTATTTTTTAGCTTGTGACTGACTATTGTTTATTAAAAGACTTTCATATTAAAGTCAGTCAAATACTTTAAACAACAGCTCTGACTTCTAAATGTGAAGTTTAACTTGTTAGTAGAATTCATTACTCTTCCTATCAGTGTGTGACAGTGCACTTGGAATACTGCCAGCCAGAAAAGTTCTCCATACGTCGGTGTCTAAAGTTTATGTCCGGGCTACATTGTGTAGACATGATTAGTTGATGCCCTCATGGCAAAGGTCCAGTCCCCACTTTGCTGACTGACCAAAACCCCTACCTAAAGAATATTTCTGATAACATCATTTTTCTTTATGGCATGATCAGCCTTCACCCTAAGACTGTCTGGTTTATCTAACTCTAATAAAAGACAATTATATCAGTTATGACATCAATGACCTCCTAGAAACTGAACCATGAGAATAGACCTCTTGGCCAAGGCCAAATTATTTACTGCACAGACTGTACTTAATAAGCCATATTGAGGTCATTTCCTATATGTCAATTCCAGGGTTTTACTTTTATGAAAGTTAAATATCATTACTCTGTTGAATTATCACTATGCACTTAAACCTAATAGTTTATCAAATAGATAAAAGGTACTAAGTGTTGGAAAGAAACATTAATCACTGATTTAAAACTTATATAATCAGTAAATAGTTTATCCATGTCATAGAAGATTGCTTTCTAAATAACAATTTAACGCATATCATGTTTTTTGCTATCATAATGAACTAGTGATAACTGCATTATATTAAGTAAATTAAATTAAATATATCTTTTAAATTACTATTTGGAGAAACACAGCCTTTCTTCTGCTTCTGCTTGTGTTACTTAACTTTCTGAAAAGGTGCTCCAATTTAGGGAGCAGTTGCTAAGATCTCATTTTCTGTCAGTCAGGGAATGCAAAACATGGCAGGCTGAGTCTACTTCAACTTCCTGAATGATAGGATTGGAGAGCTTCACATAATGTAAAGTGAAGATTTCATCAAAACTAGCAATGGGATTGATATTCCATGAGGCCTCCTTATAAATATTACACTATCTTAATTTAATAATTTGCAAAATTTAAGTGGTATCATTACAACCATTATTATCATAATTAACATTTTAAGCAATTGCTTGCTACGTTCTACACAATCATATTTTGTATTCCAATCAATCTTATGAGAGAGTTACCTTACTTGTGCCTTTACTGGTAGAAAATTAAAAGCTTACAGAGTGTCAAGACTTTTTGATATTACATAACTTTTCGTCTCAGGCTATGTAATTCCAAATAAATTAAAACTTGTGCATCTACACAAGAAGATTGATCTCTCTGTAACTATTAGATTTTTTATTGATTTCATAATACATCATATGTATAACAAGTATCTGAGAATTCTATTGATTAAAACTGCTTTTATATGTAGGTGGTACACGCTTGTAAAATGAGTGAATGAATACATACCACAGTCCAGTTAAAAGGCAAGATGTCAGCAGCTAGAATCTTCCTCTCTGTTTTAGCCTTTATTGAGCTGATGAGTTATAAATCAAAGGACACTATCATCCAACTTATAACAAAACAATACATATTCATAATGGCAAGGTTAATAATATATTTAATTGCTTTTCTTCATAATGTCTTTCAAAATACATTTTATAATCTTTTCTTTTTTAGTATGATGTGCTGTTAAAAATTTCTAAGAATCACTATTTTCTTCAAACAATTACTTTCATCAATGATTTTTGAAAATAGATTGATAGCAGATACTAATAAGAGAAAAGAAGTTGTGTGACTTCCTGGTGAGATATGGAGGAATATCATCTAAATGAATTTCACTTCCAAGAGTATGGGTAACTCAAAGGCAACCACATCACTGAAAAAAACCATCTAAAATGGGGATGTATATATAAAGCTTTCTTGCAAGTTGCAGATAGCTCCATCAGAATCTCTTCTTCCCAAGCAATTGTTTGCTGCTTGTATACCCTCTGATAGGAGCCCTATGACACTTGTACATTGATGAGCTGCCGTGGACTTACAAGTTCCATTAGCTTATTCAGTCTTAAAAGAGTCGTAAGAATTTCTCTTCACCTTCCAAAAGGGAATACCTACAATTATATGCCTTCTGTTCCGTTGGAGATACATGACTATTTTCTTCCATTTATGGCTGAGCATTTGCCCATTATGCCACAGTAGCAGTCACTTTTTCTCTAAAGTTTATGAAACTCCATGGTAACTACTACCTACAACAAAAATATATTTTCTGCACAACTAGCTGAGGCCAGCATACTGTGCACTGTGGCATCTTAAGTCCAACAAATACCTAACACAAAATATCCAGGAAATATGGGACACCATGAAAATACCAAACCTAAGAATAATAGGTATAGAAGAAGGTGAAGAAAACCACCTCAAAGGGGCAGAAAACATACTCAACAAAATCATAGAAGAAAACTTTCCTAGCCTAAAGAAAGACATGCCAATGAAGGTGCAAGAAGATTACAGAACACCAAACAGAGTAGACCACAAAAAATTCTCTCACCACATAATAATCAAGACCACAAACATACAAAATAAAGAAAGAATATTAAGAGCATCTGAGGAAAGAGAGTAAGTAACATACAAAGGCAAACCTATTAGAATTACACCTGACTTCTCCATGGAAACTCTGAAAGCCAGAAGGAGACCAGACTACTACACCCACCAAGCTTTCAATCACTATAGATGAAGAAAACAAGATATTTCATAACAAAACCAGATTTAAATAATACATATCTACTAATGCAGCCGTACAGAAAGTTCTGTAAGGAAAACTCCAATGCAGGGAAGTTAATTAAAATTGGGAAAACATAGGCAATAGATAATTCCACTTTACCAACAGCCAAAGGAAAAAAAGGCTGGAAATCCACACACAATTCCACCAACAATGACAACTCAAAAAAAATTATCAATCAATGGTCATTAATATCCCTCCCTCAAAATTAGTGGTCTTAAATCACCCATAAAAAGACACAGGCTAACAGAATGGAATTGAAGACAGTATCCAACCTCTGTTGCAAACAAGAAACACACCTCAGCTTCAAAGACAGACATTACCTCGGAGTTAAGGGTTGGGAAAAGATTTTCCAATCAAATGGGCGAAAGAAACATGCAGGGGTAACAATCCTAAATATCTACTAAATTAGACTTTAAACTAAAATCAATCAAAAGAGTTGAAAGAGGTCATTTCATACTCATCACAGGAGAAATCCAATAAGATGAAGTCTCAATCCTAAACATCTATGTCCCAAATACAAAGGCAACCACGTTCATGGAAAAAAAAAAACATTACTAAGACTCAAATCACACATAAAACCTCACACACTTAGAATGGGTGACTTCAACACTCCACTCTCACCAATAGAAAGGATCAAAAAAAGAAACTTAACAAAGAAACAAAGGAACTAATAGAAGTTATGATCCAAGTGGGATTAGCAGATATCTATAGAACATTCCATCCAAACATTCTCAGTGCCTCATGAAATCTTCTCAAAAATAGACCACATACTCGGCCACATATCAAAACTCATCAGGTACAAAAAAATTGGAAAAACTTCATGTATTTTATCGTATTACCATGTGTTAAAGTTAGAATTCAACAATAACACAAATTGCAGAAACCCTACAAACTCATGGAAATTAAATAATGTGCAATTGCATTATTGCTGGGTCAAAGAAGAAATAAAAAAGAAATTAAAGACTTCCTAGAATTCAATGAGAATGAAGATACAACATACCCAAACTTGTGGGACACTTTGAAAGCAGTGCGAAAAGGAAAGTTCATAGCACTAAACGCCCACATTAATAAACTGGAGAATAGTCATACTAGAGAATTAACAGCACAGCTGAAAACTCTAGAACAAAAGGAAGCAAACTCACCCGGGAGGAATAGAGAGCAGGAAATAATCAAATTGACAGCTGAACTCAATAAAGTAGAAACTAGGAAAACAATACAAAGAATCAATGTAGGGAAGAGTTAGTTCTCTGAGAAAATAAAAAAGGTAAACAAACCATTATCTAGTCTTACCAAACCACAGAGTGTGAACATGCAAATTAACAAAATCAGAAATAAAAAGGGGGACATAGCAATGGACACTGAGGAAATCCAGAGAATCATCAGGTCATACTTTGAAAACCTGTGCTCCACAAAATTTGAAAATTTAAAGGAAATTGACAATTTTCTCAATAAATACCACTTGCCAAAATTAAATCAAGAACAGATAAGCAATTTAAATAGACCTATAGCCCCTAAAGAAATAGACGCAGTCGTCAAAACTCTCCTAACCAAAATAAGCCCAAGTCCAGATGGCCTCAGTGCAGAATTCCACCAGAAATTCAAAGAACACCTTACACATATTCTTCTAAAAGTTTTCCATGCAATAGAAACAGGAGAGTCTTTGCCAAACTCTTTTTAAGTGGCTTCAATAACACAACTAAGAAAGGGAACTTCAGACCAATATCACTCATGAACATTCATGCAAAAATAGTAAATACTGGCAAATTGGACCCAAGAACACATCAAAAATCGCATCCTCCATGATCAAATTGGTTTCATCCCAGGGATGCAGGGATGGGACTACATATGAAAATTCATCAGTGTAATCCACCATATAAACAAGCTGAGAAACAAAAATCACATGGTCATCTCACTAGATGCTGAAAAAGTCTTTGACAAAATCCTACACCACTTCATGATAAAGGTCTTGGAGATATCTGGAATAACAGGAACATACCTAACCATAATGGAAGCTATATATAGCAAACCAACAGCCAACATAAAACTAAATGGACAGAAACTCAATGCGATTCCTCTAAAATCAGGAACAAGACAAGGCTGTTGCCTCTCTCCGTACCTCTTCAATATTGTACTTGAAGTTCTAGATAGAGCAATCAGACAACAAAAGGAGATCAAGGGGATATAAATGGGAAAGAATGAGGTCAAACTTTCACTATCTGTAGATGATATAATAGTTTACATAAGTGACCCAAAAAAATCTACCAGGGAACTCCTACAGCTGATACCTTCAGCAAAGTAGCAGGATACGAGATCAAGTCAAGAAAATCAGTAGCCCTACTACATACAGATGACAAAAAGGCTGAGAAAGAAATCAGAGAAACATCACACTTTACAATGGCCACAAATGACATAAAATACCTTGGGATAATACCAACCAAACAAGTGAAAGACCTGTATTGCAAGAACTTTGAGTCTTTAAAGAAAAAAATTAAAGAAGACACCAGAAAATGGAAAGATCACCTATGCTCTTGGATAGGTAAGATACATATAGTAAAAATGGCAATCTTGGAAAAGACAATCTACTGTTTCAATGCAATTCCCATGAAAATCCCAGTACAATACTTCACAGACCTTGGAAGATCAATTCTGAACTATATATGGAAAAACAAAAGACCCAGGATAGCTAAAACAACCCTGTTCAGCAAAGCAATGTCCGGAGGCATCAGCATCCCTGACTTCAAGCTCTATCATAGATCTATAGTCCTGAAAACACCTTGGTATTGACACAAAAATAGACAGGTAGACCATTGGAATTGAATTGAACACCCGAAATTAACCCATACACTTGGGAACACCTGATCTTTGACAAAGAAGCTAAAATTATACAATGGAAAAAAGCAATTATCTTCAACAAATGGTGCTGGAATAACTGGATATTGGCATGCAGAGGACTGCAGACAGATCCATGTCTATCGCCATGCAAAAAACTTAAGTCCAAATGGATCAAAGACCTCAAAATAAATCCAGCCACACTGAACCTCTTAGAATAGAAAATGGGAGGTAACCCTTGAACAAATTGGTACAGGAGACTGCTTTCTATACATAATACCAGTAGCACAGACATCAATAAATAATAAGTGGTACCTCCTGAAACTGAGAAGCTTCTGTAAGGCAAAGGACACAGTCAACAAGACAAAAAGGCAGTCCACAGAATGGGAAAACATATTCACTAACCCCACAGAGATCTGACAGAGAGCAGATCTCCAAAATTTACAAAGAACTCAAGAAGCAAGTCTCCAAAACACCAAAGGATCCAATTAAAAAGTGGGCTACAGAACTAAATAGAGAATTCCCAATATATGAGTCTAAAATGGCTGAGAGACACTTGAGAAAGTGCTCAACATCCCTAGCCATCAGGGAAATACAAATCAAAACAACTCGGAGATACCGTCTTACTCCTGTCTGAATGGTTAAAATCAAAACCACTAATGCTGGAGAGGATGTGGAGAATGGGGAACATTCCTCCACTCCTCATAGTAGTGCCAACTCGTACAACCACTTTGGAAATCACTATGGAGATTCCTCAGGAAAATGGGAATCAGCGTACTGCAAGACCCAGAATTTCCACTCTTAGGCATAAACCCAAAAGATGCATATAACAAGAACATCCATTCCACTATATTAATAGCAGCATTTTTTGTAATAGCCAGAACCTGGAAGCAACATAGATGACCCTCAACTGAAGAGTAAATAGAGAAAATCTGGCATATTTACACAATGAAATACTATTCAGGAAAAAAAAAACAAAGAAACAAACATAAAAACACCGGAATCTTAAAATGCAGGCAAATGGACGGCACTAGAAGAAACCATCATGAGTGAGGTAACCCAGTCACAAAAAAGACAAACATGGTATGTACTCACTCATATATGGATTTTATAGACAGATCAGGAAAGTGCCAGCATACAATCCCACTGACAGAGAGTCTGCGAAACAGAACCTCCATCCAGTGACTGATAGAAGCAAAGGCAGACACCCACAGCTAAAACTGAACTGAACTCCTGGAATCCAGTTACAGAGAGGGAGAATTGATGAGCAAAGGGGTCAAGGCTGGGTTTAACCCACAGAAACAGCTGACCCTTACAAGGGAGTCCAGCATGGACTAATCCAAATTCTTTGAAATTGCTGTCAGTGAGTTGGCCTAGGCAATCCTTGGGGCCTTGGGCAGTAGATCAGTATTTATCCCTGGCATACAAATGGACTTTGGGTGCCCACAACACAATGAGGGATGCTTCCTCAGCCTGGAGTCTTGGGGGAGGGCCTAGGCCCTGCCCTGAACAAAATACCAGACGCTGGAGATACCGCATGGTGGGCCTCACTCTCCCTGGAAAACAGAGTGGTGATTTTTTTGGGGGCAAGCTAGGGTGCCTGGTGGGGGTGCCGAGTAGGGTGGGAGGAAGATGGAACTGGGATTGACATGTGAAGCAAGCTTGTTTCTAATTTAAATAAAAAAGAAACAAAAATGCATTTTCATCTACCACTGATAGTGAAGGAAGAAGCAATCTCTAGTAATGATACTGATTTTTATAAGGTAATTTGATGAGTAACATCATATCAATTTAATTAAAAATACCTGAAGTTTCCCTACTAGTACCTGTGATGTGCAAAATCCTGTGCAGCCTGCCTGTGTTGCAAAGAGAAAGAAAGCATGTTCTCCTCTGTCTCTCTTTCCATTGAAGCCTACTTCCAGATTCTTATAACTTCAGCAGGGCACCTGTCATCCACCAGTCCTGACTCCTGAATGTTTGCTGGGGTATAACAATAGCAACCCAGCATACTTTAACAGGGAACACTGAATTGTTTACTTTGGAGGGATAGCTAACGACCCCTAGCATAAACTTCATCTTTTTCACCTGTCACTGTCTTCTATTCCTTTCACCTCTTTAGTTAACTTTCTAAGCCATAACTTCCAACGCCTGTCCAAGTATTCCAGAAGCACAACATTTGGCTTCCTGTCAAAATATTTCCCCTAAGAATACCACTTAGGCTCAAGTCTTCCCATGCACACCTTCAAGTGAACTGGACATGCCATAGTGACTGCTTTCCATCTTTTATCCCCTCCTGAGTATGTTAGCACCTTACAATCCTTATTTACATGTTCTCCTAAATGATTCAGAACTGCCATAGTCTTTCCTGTACCTTAAAGATCACCTCCCACCCTGGGGCTCAACAAAGCCCCAAGGCCTCATGCCAATCCTAATTTCCTTCTTTATTGGCTTCATTTATTTTTAACTCTCCTGAAAACACAGTCCCATCTTCACTACTTAAATTGGCATAAAAAAGCAAAACAAAGATAATGATGTTTTCTTTGAAATTTTCATAAACAAAGTATCAGTTTGAAGAATCTTTTTTTTTTTTTGGTTTTAGGAGACAGGGTTTCTCTGTATTGTTTTGGAGGCTGTCAACCAGTCAGGCCACGAACTCACAGAGATCTGCCTGCCTCTGCCTCGAGAGTGCTGGGATTAAAGGCGTGTACCACCACCGCCCAGCACTTTGAAGAATCTTTAAGTCCACAAGCTATATGGTGAATCATGTGATTTCCCTTCTGCTGTATTATTGTTCAGACCTTAGAGGTATCCCCTTCATTTTACCTTGCTTCTCTCCTGCATCAGGGCATGATTCTATCCATGAAATCTAGAGCCCTGAATGCCAGGAAGGGTTTGTTTGGTTTTTTTATTTTAGCACAGATCTAATTTTTACTCTCTCCTCTGTATTCTTCCCGATATAAGAAATGGCAAGCCCACAATTCCATCTCATCCTCCTCATCACTTTTCCTGCCAAATCAGAGATTAGTACAGAGGCATTCAGATGTCACTCTCCATTGAAGATCTTCCCTTACATGAACAAGTACTTACATAAACAAGTGGATCCTCAGCTGAGTGTTTTGTTAACCACAGCAAACTCCACATAACTCTTGTCATAACATTCTTTTTTATTTTGTTATTTTAATTTTAAATAGCTTGTTTCACATGACAATCCCAGTTCCCTCTCCCTTCCTTCCTCCCACATCCCCCCCACAATCCCCCAGCCTCCCACCCTATCGCCACTTCCTTCCACAAGAGTGGATAGAGAAAATATGGTACATTTACACAATGAAGTATTACTCAGCAGAAAAAAACAATGGAATCTTGAAGCTCGCAGGTAAATGGACGGCACTAGAAGAAACCATCCTGAGTGAGGTAACTCAGTCACAAAAAGACAAACATGGTATGTACTCACTCATATGTGGATTTTAGACATGGATCAGGATAGTGCCAGTCTGCACTTCTATTGCCATAACTTTCTTATGATCCCATCTTATCTGTGCTACTTTCAAGGACTGCAATACATTATCTAGCTTATCAGCTACTTGGGGACATTGTTCCACTAACATAGGAGTTCTCACTCACTAAGAATCTGTATTACCCTATACCACATAGAGATTCTCCCCAACAAGAATTCTGCACTCAAAGATAGCTTGAGCTTGATTGTTTGTGCCCTCTGCCCAACCTGAAGGAAGTTCTATAATAGTTACCCACAAAAGAACAGCATCTTCCATAGAACCCTACTATATATATTAATCCAAGGAGGGATGCTGTGTGTTTCATAACTTTCATAAACTTCTTGTTCCTCTTAAGATATGCTAGTGCCCTCAATTATATAAGTCTCCTTGTACTATCTACAAAGACATGTTTCACCTTGGCAGAAGTAGCTACAAAACAAATTGACATTACAGAGTGTAAAAACATTTAATGATCCCAGAAAGGCTACCAGATAAGAATACATCTCCACCCCAATTTCCAATAAAATTAGATCCCAAAAACAGAAATTCTTTCTTATGTAGTAATGAATATATTTTTAATTGCTTCACAAAAGATAGCTTGCAGTTCACAGTAGAACTGGCATGCATGACCTTCAAATCAATACATTATAAACTACTAATGTCAATATTATAAAGTAATTTATGGCTTCATTTCATTATTTTACTAGCAAATATCTCTTCATCCTCAAGCATTGCTATTTTCATGCTTTATTTGTGCAAACTAAAGCACAAAGAAGTTAATTAGTTGGTCAAGCAAAGAAAAATAACTGACAAATGAAGTATCATAATTTGAATCCATGCTTCTAAATGGAGTTTTATGATATGCTACTAGCTATAAATATAAAACATTTGTTTGAGTAAATTCCACCACTAAAACCAATTTGACCTTTGAAGAATTATGTGAAATGGAGAAAATGAATCCTTCACTACCATGCCCCATTTCCACATCACTGAGGAGATGTAGTATAGTGTGTTTCATGCAACTGGGTCTTGTCTTCCATGTAAGATGAAATGACATCCTTCAGAAAGGATACAGGGCATTTCACTTCGTTTGGAGCACTGATGACATGCATGCAGATGCTAAGCTAGGACTAAGTTTCAAAGATAATATTTACAGAAAATATTTCTTATACTCCTTCATGTTCCTTTAACACCAATCTAGCCTATCTGGAAGCTCTTAACTCCATATGGTGACAGTGCTTTACCAATTGAAGAGTTGCTCAACATACATGAATCTCAGATTTCTTATATACAAAAAAATTAGTAACTGATAATATCAAAGTTACAACTATAGTATTAGTTTCTTAATAATTTTTTATGTTTCCTATTGGTCAAAATGTTACATACACTCTCTCATTTTCTCTTCAGATTCTCTCATAAATTACCAGGATTATCATTTTCATTCTCATGAATAGGAAATGGCATTTGTAAGTGTAGCTATTGGATGTTCATTGAGAATTAAGAGAAAATAGAAGTGTATTTCAAAAAGTACACCTGTAGGATCTCCTTGAAGTAGACTTTGAAATTCTAACTCCTTAAGTATTAGTTTTGTGTCATTAGGCATTCCATTCTTTGAGCCTAACATTTCTCATATAAACAAGGGCATAATATAACACTCAACTCAGCTTGCACATTTGCTATGAGAGTTGAGGTGATGGATGTAGTGGAGCTGATAACAGGTATTGTGGGAGATTCTTTCCTCATTCTCTTTGCTCTATAACTGCCTTTGAAACATTTCATGATAAAATGGTTTCTATGATATCATTATCACATGGCTAAAAGTAGCAATGTCATGATTTAAAGTAATTCATACAATAAATAATCTACACCACTGGTACAATGACTACCACACTCAGAAGAGAGAACTGCACATAAACTTACTGTAAAGATGACCAGATGTCTCTAATCTTCCATGATCATATGTTCTACTCTATGTAGTCTTTTGTATCAGTGGTGACATTTAGTCTTTCCTGAGTACAATTTGTGAACTCTGCAATTGCAGTTTAGTTTTTTTTTTTACAGAAGGTTTGGATATGACAAGGTAATTCATTCTTTTGCAATTTTCTAATTCAATTACAGAGTTCATTATAAGGGATGACTTTTTAATTTAGCATGCTTTTTCTTTTTAATTAGACATAAAACCTTAATGGAAACAATCTTTATCATCCTCATCATCAAAACCTGGATTATAAGTAGAGAGGGTCATAAATTCCCAAATGTGGGCAGTGCTGATTTGCAATTATCTCAGACCAATCTAGTGACATCTTATGTAAATTGCAAGTGTATACAGCATTAGTGAGTTTTCAGTTATGTGTTGCTTCTTACCAGGGTGTGATTTACATGTATGTTTTCTCAAGTTTTCATTATACTTACCTGGAAAGTATAATTCTCTTTGTTTTCAACATGAGGTGAAAATACAGCCATTCAGTTCTACCTGGCAGACCCAATCTAGGCTTCAAAATAAAGTGCCCACTGGACTACAATTATGATAGGAAGCTAATTATATTTTTGTCGAAGCCATGTATTGTTATTCCTTGTTTTTTCCTCTTTGGGGGAGGCCCAACACCCAGATCCTATATAAATACCCATAGAGACATAATTCTTATTTATAAATACCTGGCCTTAGCTTGACTTGTTTCTTGCCAGCTTTGCTTTTTGTTTTTATTTGATAAAATTAGAAACAAGTATTTTTTCTGGCAATCCCAGTTCCCTCTCCCTCCCCTCCTCCCCTGCCCCCCCTTAAACCTCCTATCCCATTAGGGATAAATACTAAACCAGGGGCCCCATAGATTGCCCAGACCTCCTAACTGACACCCAGGTTCAGGGAGTCTTGGTCAGTTCTCTACTGGTTTCCCAGCTATCAGTCTGGGGTCCATGAGCTGCCCCTTGTTCAGGTCAGCTGATTTGTTTTGTTTTTTAATTTTAAAAACAACCTTATTTTACATATCAATCCCCCTATTCCCTCACTCTCCCATCCTCCCATGTCCCCCGCTAACCCCCCAATCTACCCCCCACCCACTCTCCAAGGACAGTCAGACCCTACATGGGGGACAATCAAAGTCCCTTACATCATTTAGGGGGAGGGCCTAGGCCCTCCTTCATGCATCTGGGCTGCAATAATATCCCTCCATAGAGAATGGGCTCCCAAATCCATTTGTGCAGTAGGGATAAACACTGGCTCCACTATTAGATGTTCAACAGGTCAACTGTTTCTCCAGCCTGGTCTTGACCCCTTTGCTCATCACTCCTCCCTCTCTGCAAGTGGAGTCCAAGAATTCAGCTGTGTTTAGCTGTGGGTCTGCTTCTAGGATGACATATAAGGTAGCTTCTGTGGCAGTTTGGATTGCAGACTGGTAATCCTTTGCTCTATCTCTAAAATCTACATATGAGTGAATGCATACCATGTGTGTCTTTTTGTGATTGGGTTACCTCATTCAGGATGGTTTCTTCTAGTTCCATCTATTTGCCTGCGAATTTCAAGATTCCATTTTTTTTCACTCTGTGTAAATGTACCACATTTTCTTTATGCTTTCTTCAGTTGAGGGGCATCTAAGTTGCTTCCAGGTTCTGGCTATTACAAATAATGCTGCTATTAATATAGTTGAACAGATGTCCTTGTATGAATGTGCTCCTTTTGAGTATATACCTTAGAGTGAAATTACTGGATCTTGTATTAGACTGATTCCCATTTTCCTGAGGAACCTCCATACTGATTTCCAAAGTGGCTATACCAGTGCATATTTGCATTCCGACCAGCAGAGTACAAATGTTCCCATTTCTCCACATCCTCTCCAACATAAACTGTCATTAGTGTTTTTAATTTTAGTAATTCTGACAGGAGTTAAGGTGGTATCTCAGAGTTGTTTTGATTTGCATTTCCCTTATGGCTAGGGATATTGAGCACTTTCTTAAGTATCTCAGCCATTTTTGACACCTCTATTGAGAGTTCTCTAGTTCTGTACCCCACTTTTAAATTAGATTGTTTGGTGTTTTGGTGACTAGCTTCTTGAGTTCTTTGCTTATTTTGGAAATCAGCCGTCTGTCAGATATGAGGATAGTGAAGATTTTTCCCCTTCTGTGGGCTGCTGTTTTGTCTTCTTGACTCTGTCCTTTGCCTTACAGAAACTTCTCAGTTTCAAGAGGTCCCATTTATTAATTGTCTATGTCAGTGTCTGTGCTATTGGTGTTATGTTCAGGAAGCAGTCTCCTGTATCATTTCCTTTAAGGGTACCTCCCACTTTCTCTTCTAAGAAGTTCAGTGTGACTGCATTTATGTTGAGGTCTTTAATCCATTTGGCCTTAAGTTTTATTCATTGTGATAGACATGGATCTATCTACAGTCTTCTACATGCCAGCATCCCATTATGTCAGCACCATTTGTTGAAGATGCTTTCTTTATTCCACTGTATAATTTTAGTTTATCAAAAAACAGGTGTTCATAGGTGTGTGGGTTAATATTAGGGTATACCTGTCTATTACTTGTGCCAATACCAAGCTGTTTTCAAGACTACAGCTCTATAATAGCGTTTGAAGTCAGGAACGGTGATGCCTTCAGAGGTTCCTTTATTATACAGAGTTGTTTTGTCTATCCTGAGTATTTCATTTTTCCATATAAAGTTGAGTATTGTTCTTTCAAGGTTTATGAAAAATTGTGCTGGAATTTTTATGGGATTTTCCAGCTTTTCTTAAATTAACCTGTCTACCTTTTGTCTCTAGTCTTTTGCCTTTCTCTTACTTCTGTAAATCTTTCTTTCTCCATGACTTGCTATGTAGCTGAGTGGTTGGTCTCTGATGTTTTCCTCTCCTTGTTCTATCTTGCTCCATGGATCTTAATACTCCAAGGAAAGCATCTGTACCATCTTTATAACACCACTTCTCTGACTAACTCACTGTATCTTAGGTCTCATACAGCAAGTCTACTGACTATTTCTATGTTCTTTTACCTCCCATGATCCACCAATAAAATATTGGAAATACTAAGCACTGTACTATATGCAGGAAAAATAATGACAAATAAAGCCAAAGTGCACTTGGTTCATGGAAAACTGATTGTCCATTCTGTACTAATCTCAGATCTCATGGTAGGATTAGAGGCTTTGTAAACAAGAAAAAATTATGTTCAACAAATATTAAAGGATTGAGTGAGATGTCTGTTTTAATCTACAGTG
This sequence comes from Mesocricetus auratus, assembly GCF_017639785.1. Classification (NCBI taxonomy): domain Eukaryota; kingdom Metazoa; phylum Chordata; class Mammalia; order Rodentia; family Cricetidae; genus Mesocricetus; species Mesocricetus auratus. The sequence goes on along the minus strand of NW_024429182.1, from coordinate 110,137,488 downwards.
TTAGAGCTTGTATAAAATACAAGAAAAGCAACATTGTCTTAGGCTTCAGGAAACTCATACTCTATTGGGGTACAGTGAAGTTTATTTCTAATATAGGTCATAAAGTATTACATGTTTTGGGTAGGAAGATGAATAAATTGCTAAGTTGTTTTCCTTAGTACATAAATACAAATCAAAACAGAAACCATTGTGGTGTAATACACTTGTAATCTCAGTGCTAGCAAAGCAGAAATAGTGAGATCTCCATGTCTTATTGACCAGACAGCCACCTGACTCCAGGGCCATGGAAGACTCTGCCTCAAAAGTCTAAAATATTGTCTGTACTGGACTACATCTTTTCTAAAGGGAAGTTTCCTTGATAAGGAGAAAGACTACACTTATCTATGGGTATAAGGTAAATGGATTGTTGTTAGGAATTATGCTGATTTAGTTCATAAGCATCACAGCTGGGTTAGGACTGTTGGTTGTCCTTTCCTCTCCTGGAAGCTTGTATGGTGACTTCTGGTAGTTTGAAAATTTGTCAGAAGCAATGCCAATAAAGTCTCACCAACTTGATTTGTCAAAATGTGAGCTGTACAACGACAACACCAATGGATATGCCAAAATGAATGAGAAAAAGTCCGTGAAACTCAGCCCTACTCAAAGAACTAAAGGCAACTGAGGAAAGTTGAGAGAGGTAAAAGTGATCTTCCCTTGGGAAAAACAAAATTGGTTGTCCTATGCCAAATACTCAGTCCTGAAAACATGCATACAAATAATATTTAATGGACTGACCTGGTTATATTTAGGAATATGCATGGACATATATGCATGTAATAACAATTAGTGCAAAAAGAGGTCAGAATTTGAAGGAAAGGGAGAAATGTTGTAATTGTGTTATAATCTCAAAAATAAAAATTTTAAAAATGGGGAGAATAGCTCTTAAGAGACGATACCTTTAATTGTTCTCACATATATACAAACACACATACACACAGAGAGACAGACAGACACACACACACACACACACACAGAGAGAGAGAGAGAGAGAGAGAGAGAGAGAGAGAGAGAGAGAGAGAGAGAGAGAGAGAATGTCACATGTTGTAATGGAAGTATAGGTACATACATTTCTGTGGAAACACAATGGTAAACTATTAACTTGCTTTGGGATATACTTTGGCTTTCAGTCATAACAGGAAATAAATGACTGTTCTACCCACTGTGCATAAGTGAAATTCATTGCTGTGTGCAGAGTGGGGTGTGCTTGATTCTATGCAATGCTTTCATTATAAGGTTACGATGTATTGCCCAATAGCACCCCCAAAACATCCAATTACCTTCTCGAACATGCTTTACTGCCTTCCCTTACATTATTCTTTTTATTTCTCCTTACTGGTGGGCACACAGAAGGTCAAAGAAATAATATAAAAGTATTTGGGCATTTAGAATAAGAGCAGACATAAATAATTAACATGCTATCTTTCTGTTGTGGTTTTTTTTTGAGACAGGGTTTTTGGAAGGTGTTCTAGAACTTTCTCTGTAAGCCAGGCTGGCCTCGATATGCCTGCCTCTGTCCCACCTGAATGCTGGGATTAAAGGCCTGAGTCACCAACACTAGGCAACTTGCTATTTTTTAAGTAAATCTTTGCTCATTTCTTCACCCCAGTTATGAGGTAATTGCTAAAAATATCATGAAATTTTAATGTACCTATAGTAATGAAAATAGCACTATTTAAAGAATTAGGAGACAAAAAGTCTTGGGGAAGTTCTTCCTTGTCCTTTGGCCTAATTTTTCTCATTTATAAACTGAGTTTTTAAACCAAACTAAAAAGTAGCAGTCTCAAATGAGTTCATGGGTTAGGAAGTCATGAAAATGGAGAGAGTTGAAATGGGGAGAATGAGGAAATTATGGTTATATTTTTATATTTACAAGTATACAAAGCTGGTTGTTTGAAATTTCTAAAAACTAGCACTTGGGTGGTTCAATCTATATCCAAATTCAAGTTCAACGTGGAAGCATCATTTCTGCCCCCTTTGTACTAGATAAGTTCTCTCAAGTCCCTGACATTGAGCATACTCCCAGATTTTGCAGTCCCGAAGTAGTCTTATTTTTTTATTTGTTTAACACACACTAAGCTTCAAAGTTAAGCTGCCCAGATGAATTAAAGACCTCATTCTGTGGACTGCAAAATTAAATTTGTAATCACAGATTGGGGGTTTTGTATATTTGAAAATCCTTCTGGCAACTTCTGACTTGATTATTTACTGTTAAAATTGGCCCTAAATAATAAAGTTTGTAAACCAATCTCCAATGTAGACTAAAGAAAACAGAAAGTTTAGCCTTTGTTTTTATTTCTCCTTCAAAGATGGCTGTGAATATTTGACAAGTTTAGGTTAGCACAGAACCTCATGGCAAACTGGGTCTGGCTTGAGCTAAGTTGACAGTTCTTTGGAGGACCATCTTGCAAACTAATTTATGTGCCTTTTTTCTCTAAAGCTTACAGAGTAAGAACAGAAGTTTGAATAAAATGTATCCTTTTATTATGGGCACTCAGACCATTGAATTAGCTTAATAAAATTAAATTTCCTGGCTCCTAACAAGCTATCATTGTGTCTATGGCTCAGATGTTGAGTTTATTTTTTTGCTTTTGAGGACAAGGATTTTACATTTTTCATCTTTGTATCACCAACATGCAACACTCTGACATGCAATACGAACTCTAATACATGATTTTATAATAATCAATTTCATCATCTTTGAATGAGTCAATTAATCAATGAATTAAAGAACTAATAAAGAAGAAATACCCTCTAGATATAAAGCAGCAATATCAAAAAATTAACTATAACTCTAACTCCGTAAATTTTTCTGAGACATCTGAAGAATGACTATTAAACCAAACAAAAACATGTCATTTAGATACATAAACAGAAGACAGGAGATAATAGTGAGGCTTTTATATCACACCTATATGATTATATGGTGTGGTTTTCTCCTACTTCAAATTTGGTATTATATAATGTTGATCCTGTTTAAATTGCATGAACAATACTTAAGGAAAATGTGCAGGTGTAGCGATACATTCATGTAATTCCAGAAGTCAAGAAGTTGAAGTGCAGGTATCTTGATTTTTAGTTCCACCTAATTATACAAACTACAGAGTAAAAGACAGATAGAGGTGGGGAGAAGAGAAAGAAGGTAAGAAGGAGAGAAAGGGCTGAGTGAAGAAGAAGAAGAAGAAGAAAGCAGCTAACTGGTTAGTTTCCAACCTGTAACCTAGCATCTTATCTCTCCAGTTGTGGTTCTATTACTAATTCTATTGTCAAAGCCTCCACAGTCTTGTACATTCATCATATACGGACTTCATCAAATGGTTGGTGTTGGTGTTAAGCAATGATTTACACTGTATTTTATGAGAGAAATGAGGGACAGGTTAGTCCATATTGGCTGAATCATAGATTTTTTTCCCAGGTAGTTTTATTAAATAGTGAAATCACACTGACTAAATGAATGAACTACTTGTCAGGCAGTGGTGACTCACACCTTTAACCGCAGCACTTGGGAGGTAAAGACAGATGAATCTCTGTGAGTTCAAGGCCAACCTGGTCTTCAAAGAAAGTTCCAGGACAGTCAGGGATACATCGAGAAACCCTGCCTTGAAAGAACAAAACAGAAGTAGATGAACTAGTCTACATGAAAAGATCCTGTTATAAATTTCTGTTGTTCAGTTTTTCTTAAATGAGCACTGTCCTACAAAGTAATCTGATTTGACAAACTGAAGAGTGACACTTGTGGAGGTGTCCTGTCATTCATCTGACCTAATTCACATACTCATCTTTCATTAGTAGTGCCAATTTTGTATCAGGTTCTAAGATAAGCTACAAAGATAGCGTCTGTGACCAGTGTAGACTCTTGGGAAATCCTAAATGTAAGGAAAGCCAATTAAAGGCTATTAGCACAGCTAAAAAAAAAAACAAAACAAAGCAAACAAATGAAAAAAAACAAAGAAAAAGCATAGACTTAAATCTAAGCTTCAGGAAATTTTCAAACAGGTAATTTATGATTTATGTTTAAGATGTTTAGTGTAATGACAGAAACCGTATTTGTGGAAAAGGGACCTGTAGTGATGGGGGGAGCAGCAGTGTGGAATAAAAGAAGGTATAGAGTAATAGCACATCCAATACACTATACACATGTATGGCATAGTCAAGGAACAACCTTAATCTATTTAAAAAGAAATAAAAACATGAATGCGGTAAATGGTGTTTTTTGGGAAAAGGGCAGGGTTGACAGATGTGGAAGGGTGGAAGAGAGGGTAGGTATGGCAGTAATAAGAATGAATAATTTATGGTATGAAATTGTCAAAGGGAAAATTTAATGGATAAAAATCAGTTTTAGTAACACCAGCAGAAAAGTATAAAGCACTCATCCAGCATTATTAAGGGATTTTATAAGTATAGCAGAATATTTTTCAGCCAGTTAAATAATGTAACACCCATATGGATTCCTACAAGGAAAGGATATCACCTCCACAGTACAGTATAAAAGAAGGATATAAAAAACTATGTGTACTACCATTTATGTGATGGCATCTGTATGCTAATTTATGAATGAAACTAATAAAGTCTTGGAGAAACAATAAACTAGAATATTGTCTATCCCTTTTAAGTATAGCAATTTCTGCCTCAAAGAGATACTGAATATCTAGGAGAAAAAGAGAGTTGTTTTCATTTTAGTTTTTTAAGTTTTTCACTGTGATCTTGAATTCATAAATCAGGCCATTAGCAATAGGACTGTTATTGAACAAGTTTCATTGGCTCCAAATCCATACTTAATTCACCACTGTTTCCTCACTGCTCACAAATAACACAACTTCATGTATTACTTGACAACATAAGTTTTTATTGAATTAATGAATTCATAGTTTTGAGATTGATTTGAGATTGGAGGAGCTGGATGATAAATTATTAAGTAGGTATAGTGAAGATCAAGTATGAGTGGAGCTACTTCTCTCAGTGGAAAGACTTACTATCTGTGGAAATGCAGATTGGTTAAGGATGTTTGAGCCAGGAAGCTACATCATAGGTGACTAGGGAAACTAATTTGACATTTAAGTAAATGGATAAATGGAAATACAAAGCTATTCTGACCTAAGCCATTGATCTAGTTAGGGAATCACATCTTTCCCCATGTTTTTGAAACAAAACCCACAAGTGGTCTAGAACAGTTAAGAAAAACATGCTAGCCCTCATTTCTTACTTCAATCCCCACTTATGAATGTGACAAGATCTTTCTAAATGTTTGGGAACTATGAGTGTGGCTATGGAGGACAGCTGGATAATATTTCAAAGTTAATTCTTAATTTATTTCTCAACAGGTTCTCTGACTCTAAGAACACATCATGTTCAAGATTCCAAAATGGGATTTGTGATCAATGCTATCTATTCTATGGCTTATGGGCTCCACAACATGCAGATGTCCCTGTGCCCAGGCTATGCAGGACTCTGTGATGCCATGAAGCCAATTGATGGGCGGAAACTTTTGGACTCCCTTATGAAAACCAATTTTACTGGAGTTTCTGGAGATATGATCCTATTTGATGAAAATGGAGACTCTCCAGGAAGGTACCATTACAATTCTCATTGTTGACAACAACTCCTGAATAATCCTCACCTTCTATTTTGGTTCGTCAGGTTTCTGGGACTGGTTTGGCTAAGGCTCATATTTCAAAAGGAGTGGAGACAGACAGGGACAACCTCAATTTCCGGTGGCCAAGGAAGAGCACTGACATTATTACCCACTATGTATTTTTTGATGCATCACCATTTCTGAGGCATAAATTTAGAGGCAGGACCCTCAGCTTATTATAGACAAATAAAATCCACCGCAAGGGTCTCTCAGGGCTCATTTGTCAGGTTATTGCCAGTCTTTAGTTACTTCTTATTGCAACACTATTCTCAGACAAGAACAACTCCATTTCTGATAGCCCAGAACTAGGGTGAGGAGGCTTCTCTTCTGTTCACTCAAACTGTGGAAGAGACACATCATAACTTTATTCTGTTATCCTGTAACAGAAGTGCTTTCTTCCTTATTGAGGTAGCAAGCTGCCTTTCACTCTGAATTTTCTAATATATATCGAGAGGTGACTGAAAACTATGGAACTTGTTCATAATTATAAGCCAGTCTTTAGGGAAATCACTAGGTATTGAAAACTTATCAGAAATCATCTCTATCTCCTACTTTAAAGATTTATTTTGTTAAACACTATATTTTGAATACATGGGGATAATTAATTGGATTTATAATGAGTTATGATAGAGCTAGGTCACTACTCTACAAAAAACACCCGACCAAATAAATAAAGAAATGAAAACCCAAAGGGTTCTTTGGTGCCATGTTCTTTTCCCAGCAGCAGCTTATGCCTAGCATCTGTGTTCAAAGAACTGTCTGCACACTGTTTGCAGCTCGTGCTGCCAAGAGAACGACTCGTGAGTACCGCCTCAACTTGGAACCCATGTGGCCACACCTTCTGCCAGCAGCCTTGGTGTAGCACTTTTCCACAACCTGAAGTAAGCTCGAGCTGGCCTTGGACACAGCTGTTAGCATTGCCCAAGCTTCACTGCCAAAGTGGCAGACAGCTAGATCTGGGTTCTTATGGCCAAGTGAAAAACTGAGTATTTCATATATTCTAGAGACTTAAAGACTTGAACGGTTTTAGACTAGCCCAGATATCTGCAAAACTAACTGGCTTTTGACTATTTTCTACTTTGGGGATCCTCTCTATGTTCACTGTGGGGAAATAGAAACATTTTATTAGTACCAAAGGAAATTTCACACGTACTGTCTGTCTCAGTACTAAGCTTAAACTCTGATTCCTGGGCATGGATTTATTGTACTTGTGTAAACTATAGCACTGATGTTACCCTTGGCCCTGTTAATAGATTGGTGATGGCAGCATCAACATCTCAAGAGCTTTCTTGTCATGTGTCCAAGCCAGAGCCACAAAGCAGATGAGAAGGAAATATCTCTGGTGGCTCATCTCCAACTCAGTGGGAAACCATAATGAATTAAACAAAACATCACTGCCTCATTCACAGATCTCCTAATAGTTTGTAATAGAGGTACTTTGGGAACACTGCTTCCTCAACCCTTTTTAAATATCTTGAAGACATAAAATTCTAGATATTTCTTCAATAATGGCATGCATACTATTTCACAAACAAATTTTATGAAGTCTAGCCATGCACTGTTAAATGTAGGTATTAAATTAAAACATTAATAATTATCAGAATTATTTTGCAACTTTTTGTCAGTGCTTCTAGTTCATATATATAGTATTTATAAAATATGCATGCAACCAAATGTGGCAACACAATAAGACCCAATCTGCAAAAATACAAATATAGCTAACATTTACTGAGTGTATATGGTTCAGAAAACACACTAAGCTAAACACTATTTTTAATCATATGAAGTAAGCAGTATTTTTATTCTCCTTTAGGGAATGAGATTTATAAAGAGTAAATGGGGGACAGGGAGATAGCTCAGTGGTATAGAACTTAAGCTAACATGAAGACCTGAAGTCAAAGTTCCAAAACCCACATAAAGCTTCACAAAGTAAGATGTATCAATAACTGCAACATTTCTACTGTGGCAAGTGGAGACAGGAGAATCCCTGGGAAGCAGATGGGTCAGCCAACCTGGAATAGACACACACACACACAGAGGGGGGAAGGAGGGAGGGAGGGAAGGAGAGAAGGGAGGAAGGAGAGGGAGGGAGGGGAGGCAGGGGAGAGACAGAGGAAGGGAGGGAGGAGAGACAGGGAGGGAGAGAGAGAATGAACTTGTCTCAAACATGACTGAAGGTTATAATGATCAATGACCAAAGGATTCCAAGGATGGATACCCAAGGCTATTGTTCTTCTTCTGACATCCACTTGTGCAATATTAGCAAACACTTGCTTACACACACACACACACACACACACACACACACTCACACACTAACTGACACACACCTGAATGACTGTGTCTCATTCAAAGGCAGAGTCTAGAAAAGGAGTGTTAATGATTTCAGTACTCCAGACTTCAATACCTAACCTTATACATCAGTCTTACAATCCACCAGGTCGAGATGAAAGAAATATATTTTCAGAGAAACGTATTTTCAGGAATTACATTAGGCTTTGTGAGGCAAAATTATCTTCTACACTAGACTAACAGGTTCCCTAGCTGAGAAAAGATACAGAGGAGCTCGAGGTAGTGAGGGATTCTGCTAAACCATCAGGATTGTGAAAGGATTCTAGACAGAGAAAGGAAGACACGAGTGTGCTGATAACCATCTTTAGTGCTGTGATTATATACCTGACAGGAAACAATGTACAGGAGCAATGATCAACCCCTTGACTTGAGAGTTCAGTCCTTCATGGTAGAGAATTCACAGAGCAGGAACCAACTTGAGGCTGTGGCAGAAGGAATGTGAAGTCCCACCTGGAACATCCAGCAAAAGCCTCTGCTGAGCACTCAGCTGAACCTGAGAAAGCACTTCTTAGTCCCACAGCTTGATTACAATACCCAATGACTCTCTTTGTCCAAGCAAATCTCCACTGCCATGGCTTGGTGCCATCTTTATTATATTCCTGAGTTACCAATGGGTGGGATCCTCCCTCTAGGTCACCTTTTCTATTGCAAAAGTTCTGCTTTACCTTTAGTGAACCTGATACTTTTAGAGTTATAGTCACTCTCCAGATCCACTTTGTCCACTCTGCCTGCAACTTAACAGACTTCACACTTGCAACCTTTTCCTCACCGAATTACTGAGTTTCTATAACTTTCTGCTCCCTTACTGTAAATCTGATCAGGAACAGAAACAAGTCAACCCATAGCTTTGGTGTTATAGTATGTAGGATACTGTCATAAATCTGGCAATTTATTGGAATCCCTTATCAACCCATCATCTTCCTTCCCTTCTCCAAACAACTCAGTCCATTATTTTGAAATTCACTCTAATTCAATTATGCAGAACACAGCCAGATTCTTTGCCAACATTTAACCCTAATTGTTAGTAACCCAATTCTGGATGATCTTGTTTCCCCTTTAAAACCTCATTATCATAGTTTGTATTATCCACATTTCTCTTGGTACTGTGAACTTTCAAATTATCTCCAGAATTTTTGCTTCTCTGCTTGTACAACTCTAGGTCTCCTCTTTGCCACAAATTCCAAACTCTTCTGCATTCCTCTCAGAAACCAGCTCCAAATGCTTAAGAACCAGGTCAGGTAGTCAGAGTAATGACTGCACTTCTCAGTATCAATTTTCTCTCTTAGCGAATTTTCTGGTAAGGATGACAAAATACTTGATAAACAAACTTAAAAGAAAAAGGATTTTTCTTGGGTTGCTCTTTGAGGGCACAATCCATCATGGCTGACAAAGTAGAGTAGTCATAATCTCTTATAGTTGTGGTGACAGGAACAAAAAGCTTTTGGCTCATGAAACAAAGGGGGGAAAAGAAGCAGGACTATTATATGGACCTCAAGCCTGCTTCCTAGTAACCCTTGTGTTCTAGTTAGTTCCAACCTACTAGGGGTTCCACAACTTCCCAAAACATATCCCCCACCTGGGTCCAAGTGATCAAACTCATTTGCCTATGGGTAGGCACTACTATAAATTTAAAATTGGTTTTCTCTGCATCCATTTTCAAATAACTAAACATGGTGAGCATGAGAAGTTAGAGGGAACCTTCACGAATATATCTGCCAATATTTAACGTTCTGGAGAGAAGGAAGTATAGTGTATGATGTGAGGCTATCCCATACCAAGGACCACCTGTAGTAAAAAAAATTCACGAGTGTTGAGTGGTTCATTGAAAGATCTCTGGAAAACTGTTTCATAAATACTCCCCTGGAAATACAAGAAAATGTTTAACAATTGCTTTACTCACTTTATATTTTTGGTCCTAGACTCAAAATGAGAACAATGGCTAAGAAAACTGAGAACTCAAGGCACACATCCGCTTTGCAGTATTTGTCAGCTAAGAAGATTTGAAACTATTTATAATGATTTTTTTTTAAAAAATACCCAGTGAGGAGGCCTAGGTAATCTATTGAGCCTTGGACAGCAGATCAGTACCCATCCCAAGTATACACACGGTCTCTGGACTCCCATAGAACAATGTGAGGTGCACTCTCACCCTGAACTCTTGGGGAAGGGTCTAGGCCCTGCCCTATATGAAATGACAGACTATGGACACCCCCATGGAGGGCCTCACCCTCCCTGGGGGAATGAGGGGATAACGGGGGGGGTATGGGGGGAGGGCACGGGAGGAGGGGAGGGAAAGGGAGAGGGACCTCGTACTGACTTGTGAAGCAACCTTGTTTCTTATCTAAATTTAAAATGGAAAATAAAAAAAATATTAATAAAAAAAATAAATAACAACAACAATGAAAAAAAACAAAAACAAAAAAACAAACAAACAAAAATACCCATTAAATTTTCCTTACACGACGAATTTACCCACTCATGCATAATTAAAAATATGCACAAAATCAGACCCATCCTTTTTTTTCTTGAAATTTAGCTTGTTTAGTCCTCAAACTTTCCATTGATTTAGTTAAAAACTAAAATATGGGCTAAAAGCAGTGAAACTCAGACACTGTTCAAAGTCCAGTCTCTTCCAGCCTTCCTTCTAAAGCAAAAGCTCTTTAGTTGTGTATACTAATTAGAAGAATAAGAAAAAATGTGAATGGGAACCATGATGTTTCATGAAACAAACTTTTGTGTTACTAAAGGATCCTTCCTAAATTACCCTTTAATTTCCTAACACCCAAAAATAAGAGTTCAAAGAATAAGTAATTTTCACAGTGAATAAGAAAATTCTTTGGCATGTCACTTGAGCGTGGTTAAACATCTCCCTGATTTTTCCCCCCGAAAACCAGCAGAAGTCCATCTTTAAAATTCCTGAAGATATTTCAAAACTGTTTATCATCCTTCCTGAGATCCGATCACTTTCTCATACAGGATTGTTTTCTATTTCAAGTGCAAGCATGACTCTAAAAATATGTCTGCAAAGTGAAAAATGGTATTCTAAACATACCATTACAGAAAATTCCAGTGTAATTTATACAACAGTAAATGTGGTTGGGGGAATGAAAGTTTTATCTTTGCATATATGAGTTTCTATGGTCTTAGTTGAATAATTATTATATTCTTATTTCTAAGGTATGAAATAATGAATTTCAAGGAAATGGGAAAAGATTATTTTGATTACATCAATGTTGGAAGTTGGGACAATGGGGAATTAAAAATGGATGATGATGAAGTATGGTCTAAGAAAAATAACATCATCAGATCTGTGTGCAGTGAACCATGTGAGAAAGGCCAGATAAAGGTAATATAAAACATACACTTCTTTAATTGTTGCAACGTTAACAGTATTAGTTCTCATTGGGTATTTTTTAAATTTGGCACTTATTTTGTATTTTACATCGTAAGCTTATAATTGCAAAAAATGAGTTTATTTCATATTTTATCCTGATTAATTCTTTAGGAAGACTAGCATTCAACCCATAATAGTCTGGGGAGCTAATCTGGGCTCATCGATTCAACTGAGTAGTCATATTTGTCCTGCTCATTCTTTCTGCACATGAATGTTTCTAAAGATAAAGGTAATGATTCCTGAGAATGAGCAGTTTATAGCTGGAAAACATATTTAACACATACCTTCAAAATCCTCAAAAGAATGAATAGAAATTTCTTGGCATGCTTCTCTATCATGTTGTATATGATATATCTTATATAATGGTAGAGCTGGAGTCCCTGTCACTATATTCTTAACATAGATTATATATATGCATTTTCTTAGTTATTCATTTTTAAATTGCTTTCTTGTAGATCTCATTTGCACTCTATTCAATATACATTTTACATCATTTTCTTAATATGTCTCAAAGCTCTAATTGGGCACCTTCATCCAGAATGACCTCTCCTGGCATTGTCCAGAGATTTATGAACTTGATTTTCCATGGAGGCTTGGAATTGTTTCAGTGACAGTGAAAACACCTTTATTTTCAGTATGTTCATAGTTGGAATGCTAGCAAAGAGCAGTGCCACTATGCCTTATAATAAGTAATGATGTGAATCAAAATAGAACATGCAAAAAGTTAATCCAAATTGGTTTTGAATAATTGGAAAAATATATCACGCTGTTGTGATTCAAGAAGACTGTTATATGGGAATTATTCTTGGAACAGTGAATACATTTAGATTGGCAAAATATTGACATTCATAATGAATGGAAAATGAGCCACAGGCTGTCAGCATATTTCAAGGGTGAAAAACTCAGTGTCTCAAATTTGCCGACCCCTGTAAAGGTCTAGAAAGAGCATCTCATTATTTTAAATGAATCTACTTAAGTTACATAATCTAAGAATTGTCTAAGAGAAGTTCAGATTACCCTGAAAATGAAATTCTCTCTTCCAAAGTGTATTTGTGTGTGTGTGTGTGTGTGTGTATTACTAATAAACATAGGTCAGATTTTAGAGCCTTACATTTTACCAATCACTGATAATAAGTAAGCTCTATAAAAGGAAATATGTTTGAATGAGAGGTATCTGGTTTAGTTTCTATGCAGCACCATTAATCAGAATTTCAAATATTTCCCTCAGGTGATCCGGAAGGGAGAAGTCAGCTGCTGTTGGACCTGCACACCTTGTAAAGAGAATGAGTATGTGTTTGATGAGTACACCTGCAAGGCATGCCAGCTGGGGTCCTGGCCTACTGATGACCTGACAGGTACTTGTATCACAGTGTCAGTACATTCCTCTGAAATCAACTAAAAAGTGATGCAGCCATGAAGAGGAAAGGGTCACGCCTCCACATATCTTTCACTGTGCATAGTCTAGGGTTCAAAGTATTCCCTGGGAAACAGAAGCCTTCCCAAAGCCTGACTCACCATGGAAGGCTTTAGGTTATAGAGGAAGTTCTTCCTGATTTCTATCCTCACTCCCAACAGAACTCTGGACTGTCTATTGGGTGTATTCAGCCCATCCTCAGAAACATTGTACACACTCCTAAGTAGACCCTGAGCTTCCTTTTACGACACTGACATACATCATAAGTCAAAGAATATAAAGAGAATTTCCTTTAGCTAAAATTGTATCTTTTTCTTTGTGGTTTTTCTATTTTGAAACCTGAAGATTCTCAGTGAAGCAATGTTGTTTTTATGCAACAGTTGTCAAAGGACAAGACAGGCATGCCTTTGTTTATTTGTTCAAATTTGGTTTAATCTAGTGTCTTCATTTCGAAGGCTACTTCTAAATGCCATAGTGTTCAATCTATACTCTATGTCCATTTCCAATATTTCCAATAGGAAACTGAAATTCAAATCCCACAACCTTCCTTACAACCCATCATCAACATACTCAATGTGCATATTTGCCTAAAAAAAGAAATAAAGACATGGAAATTAATATTATTCCTCTGTTTTAAAGAAGTTCACATAAATACAAAAATATGCAAACATGACTGATATAATAAAAGTAAATGAAGATAACCATATCAAGCAAATTGATTCAGATACAAAGACAAATGTTATAAGTTCATGCTTATTTGTGGGTCCTAGACTTTATAGAAACATAAAATAATATATGCATAAAAGATATGAAAGTAGAAACAACACTAAGTAGGGGAGCACACAGAACCAGTGAGAAGAGATAATGAGAATAGATATGGAATATGTTCCAAGAACAGCATATGTTTGCTTGAAAATGGTCTTCCATATCTTAGTATAATAAAATGAGGACTAGGAGAACAATCCTTGAGGAGTACCCACTGGGATATGTCTCATAGCTCTGGATTTAAGATGGATTGTAGCACAGAATTCCTAGAAGATAGATCATAAGATCATCAGTGTTCAGTCCCTCCCTCCCTCATGGAATAAGTGATTACCCATGGTCATTGTACCAGCTTATATCAAAGCCCTGCTTATAAAGACAAACATGGTATGTACTCACTCATATATGGATTTTAAATATGGATCAGGATAGTGCCAGTCTGCACTTCCACAGATAGAGAGTCTGGGAAACAGGAAAGAACCTAAAAGATATGCATATATGCATAGTACCCAAGAGAAGAGGATGGAGACAAGATCCTCTGAATGGATGGGGAACAGGGCGAGGGGGGGGGTAGTGGGACCTGGGAAGAGTAGAGGGGGTAAAGAGGAAGGGAGTTGGTCATGGGGGAACAGGAAGTTGAGGGGGTGGGGGTAAAATAGGGGGAAGAGGGAATCATAGGATCGAAGACAGATCAGGCACCAGAGTGACCTCGAGTGATCTAAAGGTATAACATCAATTGGCAAGCTAAGCAATAGTGGAAGGACCACCTCGAATGCCCATTCCTGATAATGAACTTGATGTCTATAACTATCCGGGAGCCTTCATCCTGGGACTGATGGAAGCAGAGGCAAACACACAACTAAGCACTGAACTGAACCCAAGGAACCCAGTGACAGAGAGAGAGGAGTGATGAGCAAATTGGCAAGGAATGGGCTGGCAAAACCAGCAGAGACGGCTGATCTGAACAGGGGAGTGCTCTTGGACCCCAGACCGACAGTGGGGAGGCCAGAATGGGACTGATCTGGACCCCCCAAATGTGAGTGTCAGTGAGAAGGCCTGGGCAACCTATGGGGCTCTGAGCTGTGGATCAGTGTCTATCCCTGGTATACAATCTGTCTTCATGTGCCTATGGCACAAAGAGAGATGCTCTCTCAGCCTGGACTCTTAGGGGAGTGCCTTGACCCTACCAAGAGTGAAATGATAGACTCTAGACATCCCCTATGTGGAGGGATTTGGCAATAGGGTGGGAGGGAGGGTGGAAGGGGAGTGCGGGAGGAGGGGAGGGAGAGGGAACTGGGATTGACATGTGAAACAAGCTATTTAAAATTAAAATAAAAAATGATTAAAAAAAAAATCCAAGTCAAGGAGGGGGCCAGGATCCAGCTCCAGCAAGCTGAATAAAAAAAATAAAAAAAAAAAAAAAAAAAAAAAGAAGTCTGTGATCGGGAGCCTTTTGAAGCTTGCTCATATTAAGAGTCCTTATTAGTGAGTGGTATTTATACAGAAGATTTCTTTCTTAAAAAGATTTAATAAAACATCCAAGTGCCTAGTGGTAGCATTGAGTTCTGTTTTTACCATTAGACAGACTTTCTGAAGCTTTTAAGCATTCCAGAGCTGACTCAGTGCTGAGCAGTAAGTCAAAATGACTTTTTGGAGTAGATGAATTATAATAGTTATGTACATGCACACAAAAGTAAATGCCTACAAGACACAATTTATTCTGATTAGTTTTCTGTGAGTTTAGTGTGTCAGATTATTTGGTGATGTTTTACTTACATTGATTCATTATGTTTTGTAATTTCAAATTATATTGCTGCTGAATTTTAAAACTCTTGTATGCTGCCAGAAGGTGGTAGTGCATGCTTTCAATCAATGCACTCGGGAGGCAGAGCAGGTGGGTCTCTGTGAGTTCAAGGCCAGCATGGACTACAGAGGGAATTCCAAGACATCTAGGACTATTATATAGAGAAACCTTGTCTAAAGAAAAAAAGAACACTTGTATCCTCGAAAATCTTGCATAATTAGTTAACTTGGCAATGAACACAGTGGTTCATTAGTATCTGTGGGGGTTTGTTTCAGGTCCCCAGATAAATGTCAGAATCCCCTAAGTAAATTTACTTAAATAAATTAAATAAAAGAAACTGGGACAGTATCCACATATCCCCTATAAGTATTAAATCATTTGTATTTGGTTTATAAGGCTAAATGCAATGTAAGCAGTTATATAAATATTTGTCATAAAATAGTTGTGGAATAATGACAAGAATATGAAGTCAGCACTTGATTAATACAGATGATCTTTTCCTGAATTTTCCTCTTTGCCTTCAGTAGTTTGAATCCATGAGTGCAGTACCCATGGATACAGCCAACACAATGCTTCTAATTGTAACTTTTTTTCCTTTTACCTTCTAAGATGATGCTATTGAAAGTGAGCATAGTCTATTACTTCATAACCGCAATAGATACATATTTTATTATTTTCATTATAATAGTGGGTGATATAGAAAGCAAATGGAAAACAAACATAGTTCTCACATTTGGTCTCAGTAATATAGTCTTCTCATTACCTTGTCCTGTTGTGAGAAGAAAAGCTTTAGACACACACACACACACACACACACACACACACAAACACACACAATTGTGCAAAATAAGCAAAAGAAAAGCAGAACATGTACCTTAAAGTTGTAGTCACAAAGTATTTCTCTAGAAAAATGTCTTATGTGATTAAATAGTAATTGCTAGCAAGTGACAAGAGGAATGGCATTCCTGACCAAGAAGACAACATATATAGGAAGGCAAAAGATGTGAAATAGTTAGTTTCAAAAGGTATCGGCAAGATCCAATGCTCCCTGGAAGAATGTACTCAGGATTTGAATTGTCAGTAGAGTGAGCAAACCACTGCAAGAATTTCAGTGGATGCGACGGAGTGATAAATGGTATCTTCTTCTATAGCATTCTCCTTTCAAATACACAGATTGGACAGTTATTGCTACAGCAGACAAGATGACTTGCTGCCTTTAACTAAACAATCCATTGACTATCTGACATAGGATTTGGTATAAAATCAACAATACCTACAGACAAACTGATACAGAAGGTGTTAAGCAAGACTGTCAAATTTTATTCCGTAAACATGAGAGGAATAACTTCCTTTGCTCATAAATATCTAGACTTTAGTGTTAGATTTGAACAATTTGAGACGCCTTTTCCAATTGTTTGTTCAATAAGAATTAATTAATTCTAAAGGTTGTGGCTTTAGTGTGTTCCAGAATATGTGCCAGGGGTTGGAAATAGAAGATAAAATTAAGTTCCTAGAAAACTGAAAATTTTGCTAGAGAAAAGTTTGTTGAAAAAAAAGTAACAACTCTGTGCATTTAGCATTATAGATACAGAATGAACAGTATTATGAGCAACTAGGGAATCAGAGAAAGTTTAACATAGAAATATAAGTCAACATTCACAGGAAACGTGACAATGATGATTCTAGAAGTGATTCTTCCAGTATCATTAAAATCATAACCTAGAAATGATGCAGGAATGGCTAATGCACTACTTTCTCGTCTAATAGAATAGGCACATATATATTTATACTCTTATAGCTCAAAAATGTCCTTGTGGAAAGACAAATTCCCTACTGTTGATTCCCCTTCATTCTTATTCAGCTAACTTCTTGAATAAGTAATACACACTCACACTATCAAACTTTCTCATGCTTGATTCAATAAAGAAACTTCTTCTACTCTCATCTTGCTATTAGAAAAATCCTGACAAAAGACCCTAGGTCTACTATAGTTTGGAACATCATGGTCATTTATCATTCATTATTCCACAGATGTGTCTGTTCAGTGAAATTGGCTTGATACTGAACATTTTGGAAGATGTTACCAGCCAGGTTTCTCTGCCCTATGTAAATATCATTTCTGATTTTTGCTTTATTTGTTTTATCTGTTTGGGATGAGATCTGCTGTTGACTGTTTCGTATAATCTAGGCCATTAAAAATGGATGATTGCCCAGATTAGTTGTTAACTCACTATGTTTTTCCTGTTACAAAATCTTCCCAAATGATTTGGTTTACTTTGATCTTTTAAATATCTGCCAATACCATCGTACTGTAATTGTTGTTCAGATATGGGAATATGATTTCCAAATGTACTTTCTTCTTCCGTCTGCAGACAGGACAGCCAGGAATTGACAAACCCAAATCCTCACATGGTCTTATAAGTCCTGAGGTGTGTGTGTGTGTGTGTGTGTGTGTGTGTGTGTGTGTGTAATGTGCAGTCTTTCAGCCAGCCTGGTCCCAGAGCCATGTAAGTTCCAAATGAACACACAGGATGCTATATTAATTATGAAGCTGTTGGCAATTTGCTATATTGGCTAATTGGGTAGCTCTGACTTAATTCCTGACCCTTAATGACTAATGTATATTTTTATAAGGATGTATCTTCCAAGGACACCCTCCTGACGCGTCCTTTCCTCCTGGGAGATCACATGGTGATGACTCTCCTCACTACATTTTCCAGAATCTTCCTAGACTCCTAGTCCCAACTATCTTGCTTCCCTTTTGGCCAACAGTACTTTATTAGTACGAATAAAAAATATACACAGAAGGACTTCCCCCATTGTTTGTTTGTGTGTGTGTGTGTGTGTGTGTGTGTGTGCTAATAAGGTAGAAATTTAGTTCGTATATATCTACCTACCAAATAATAATGAACCATGTTATGAATCAAAATGATGTACATTTAAGAACAGCCCAGAAACATACTCTTTGACTAAGAAGTTTACATTTATCCTGTCGACAGTATGAGACTTGCAAGGTTTTCAAACAGAAAAATTAAAGTGTTTGTTTCTGATTACCACCATAGATGTGAGTGTGTGTATGTTTGTCCTCATAGAGGGCAGACAGCAAACAGTTATACTTGCCAAATAGTCATCATGTGCCAATATCAGCAGCAATAAATGTAAAAAACCCTGATATACAAATGTTGACATTTTAAATATTGAGAGATGTAACAAGTGGTTAGATGTTATATCAGAGATGACCAGAACAATGTAGAAATCCTGATCGGTAGATGTTAACAGCTGCAGTTGAAAACTTACTTCTTCATTGAAGTGCATGTACATACGAATCAAAGAAAAATGAGTAGCTTCCTACATGGAAATTAAAGAGAAGAGTGTTTATGAAGTTAAAATGAGGGTCCAAGAAGAAACATTATGGAGAAGATGGTCAGGACAGCTAAGCAAATTCCAAGGCTTTTAGTGTTCTATAAATCATGGTAAGATTAAAGACATTTATTTATTCAGTCATCTAATAATCCACTCAATAAAAGCATATCTAGTGCCATCTCTCACCTAGATAAAGGGAAGGAAAATAACATTTACTTCTATCACCCACATACATCGTGTGAAGCCTCTCTGTCAAGAGATAGATTAACAAGAGATTCTACACACGTTTTAACTTTTGAGCCTTAGGTTAGCTTCTTTTGTTTTCTTTTGTTAGCTCTCTGTGCTACCCAGATTGGTCTTCAAGTCCTGGTCTCTCCTAATTGCTTAGGTTTCATGAAGAGCTGGACCTCAGTGAAGTACAGGCCTATGCTACCGTGCCTATCTAATATTAATTTTGGAGTGACATAAAAACTTCCATAAAGCAATTTATACCTGAGAGAGTAGTTAACATTGAGTGTTTCTATATTTAAGTTTGATACATAACAGGAGGGCTATGGTAAACTGTCATAGGGAAGTCATGGGCTAAGCTTTACAGGCTAGTTTGTTTCATTTCCCCTCTGTACTCTTTAGCTTGGCAGAGAAGGATGCTCTTGTCCTACAGGAATGACAGTGGAGGAGATATAAATGTCTTCTATCACCTGTTTCAGAGATGGTGAGGAAAGAACAAGAAATCCTTCATTGTACATTTTATTTCTCAAATTCAGTGTGCCAAGGTACCATATTGGGGTATAGTATGTCATGAACTCTGTCTCAGAATATTTTAAGGACTAAAGCATTTCTGTAAGCTAACCAGACAAAACACTCTGCCCTTCTATCCTAGAAAATAGTTTTCAACAAGGCCATTATGTCTAGAAATATCCAAAAAATCAAATAAGAAATGAAATTCAATCCTGGAGGACCACATTCTAAATATTATTTACACAGTGATAATGGAGAATGGATATTAAATTTAAGCATGAAATGGATGGATGGGTATGGTGATATCATCTAGAAAGAGTTACATAGGAATTATAGAAGAGGTTCAATTACGTTTGTAAAGTGCCTCTGTGGGACTGGGTATCATTTGAAAATAACATGACAAGATGTTAATGTTTTTTTAAAATCTTGATTTCTTTTGTAGTCATACTCTACATATTAAATTTTTAAACAAAATATTTCATAACATTTTCTTACATAACATTGAAGAATAAATTTAAAATAAATGACTGAAATGTAAACTCTAAGAAAACTACAGTAACAAGATTTATATCAATCAATGTAAATCTATTGTTGTATGAGCTAAAATAATGTAGTAGGTGTAAAAACAAATGAAGAAATATGAGGATTAAAATTGTTAAAATTAGGTAATTTGTTTTCTAATTTAAAAAATAAGACAGTGCAATATGGTCTACTTTGAGATGGGAAGGAAAAGTGGCAAAAAGCGACAATTGTGTGGAACAGTCAGAAGTTTCTAAAAGCTTCTATTTGCCAGAAATTGTTTCATGCTTCCCCATTTCTTGGACTATAAAAATTTCCTGCTAAAGCATTTAATAAGCTAAGTGGCAGGTAGCAAGATTCTCAGATCTTTAATGTCATGTCCAAAGCTGCAAAATAATTCCTTGTTGACTCTGTCAGGGGCTGGCACCCTCCAATAAACCTACTGAAAACCAAAAGTAAACTCAGCTTGGCTTTCAAGCAGAAAGGAGTGGGAAGTCTGTGACAGGAAGTTACAATAGTTTCCTGCTTCTCACTCACTAAGAAAAGGAACTTCAGGTGCAGAGCTGTGAAAATGGAAGGAAGGTGGGAATATCCACAGGGGGCATTCAATAGTGAGTCTTCCAGTTCTGTGAGTGACTTCATTGCCTTAGAGTTTGGGAACTGCATTTTCAACCAAAGAGGAAAAGTTAGGAGAGTTCAAGAGTAAAGTGTCTAGAGGGGATCTGGAGGAAGTGCTGGGGACAGGGGCTGTGAGCAGTGACTTGTCTCTGAACTCAGAGCCTGAGATACCCTTTGCAAATGTTTATTTAAAATATGTTTCTATTTCATCCTACTTTATGGGGCATTTTATGCCTTTTAGTATGCACACTCACTTAATAAAAGCATGTGATATTGTCTTGCATTGCTAACATCAATATCATCTTGAGTGTTTTCTGTTTCAATCTTGAAACTTAGATATTATATTTTACAACTGAAATGCCTAAAATTCAGGAAAATTGTATACATTATTTAGAACCATAGACTTCAAGGAAAATTAAGTCAGGGGGATATGCCATGATACTTCCCTTCTGTCACAGCATCATTGCTTAGCCCTGTATTTCCAGGAAATTGTAGAGAAAGAGAATTCAGAGTCAAATTTTTCAAAATATTAATTATCGCTGGGATTTTCTGGTATTTTTCACTCTAAATATGATTAAAGCAGGCTATTTGGTTTTTTTAATTAAACTTAGAAACAGAAATGGGTAATTCTTGCCATTTACAAATGTTTTGTTTTTCTGGTATTTTTTGTGTGAATTTAGATGGGAAATGTTTATTTTTATCTCTCTAGGTATAACAGCATTTGCATTAATAATTGAACAGATTTTTAGAATGGTGCTCTCTAGCTGTTAACTTCTAGTTTCTGTAGCAGTCTAACCAGGACCACATGCTATACAACTGGCTTCCCTATCATTGATTCATTTTACAAACAATTTAATGTCTTTCACACAGTGCTAAGTTCTGTTACTTCAAATGAAAGGTGACTAACCTTCCATTTCTGAGGACTCAGAAGTCCATAGTAGAAGTCTGACTTAAGTAATCACATTGGAATTATAGATGTGATGTAAACACATAGCAGGTGCAAACTCAACACTTGGTGATGGATACAAGAGTCCTACTTTGAATATTCCAGAATCTGGCTGAATATACAGGCAAAAAGTCTGTCCAGATATTCATGCAAATAAGGCAGCAATTCAATATATTAAGTTTCCTACTCTAAAATAGAAATTGATTTGACGATGGTCAAATAAAAGAAGAGGAAGAAATGAAGTTGAAGAAGAAAGTGGAAGTAGAAGAGGGCTAGGACTAGAGGAACCATTGGTCACTAAGGACTGTCAGCAAGAGATATCTGATCAGGTATTGAACATTTGAAGGATCTTCTAAGAGAAAAGGAAATGAGTTATTGATAGAATGAGAACTAAAGCTGGAAAAACTGAAGAGGATGCCCGCACAGCGGGGGATCAATCACTCCTGCACAAAATGCAGCCAAACACCTGTTTTCACAGACTGATCCTTTATTAAGCAGGGAGGAAAGTTAAAGAGGCTGCTTTCTAACTCAGGCAGAAAACAGCAGCAAATGACCTTGATGGTGTAATTTTTAAGAAAAAGGGAAGTCTGTGTTGGAATGGGCTAGGTAGAATGCAGTGTAAAGGTGATAGGAGACCAGAGAGAAAGGGAAGGGAACAAGGGAAAGGGGGCAGGGGTATTTGTCCTTGACAGATAACAGACTGCCTCTGAATAGAGATGAGACAGACACATAGGCAAATGGTGACTTATAAAGGTGTATGAATGAGGCTTTTAATTTTAATTGGGTGAACCAAAGGGGACTTTTGATAGCTAGACTTTGGTAGTCAGCCACAGGAGGAGGAAGTGGCCAAATAAGGGTGGGTAGCTTTAGGAATGTAATCTGATTTTAGCAAGGTAAAGGGAATAGGGCAAAGCCTGCCAGAGCCACATGTTCCAGTAAGCTAGTGTCCATTCAAAACCAACTTCAGGCACAAACACCATAAAGAATATTTATGCCACATATAAAGGATATGTATACACGTGACCTTTTTTTTTTATTTTCCAGTTTAAATTTAGACAAGAAACAAGGTTGCTTCACAAGTCAGTTCCAGGTCCCTCTCCCTTTCCCTCCCCTCCTCCCGTGCTCTCCCCCCAACCACCCCCCCCCATTATCCCCTCATTCCCCCAGGGAGGGTGACGCCCTCCATGGGGGTGTCCATAGTCTGTCATTTCATATAGGGCAGGGCCTAGACCCTTCCCCAAGAGTTCAGGGTGAGAGTGCACCTCACATTGTTCTATGGGAGTCCAGAGTCCGTGTGTATACTTGGGATGGGTACTGATCTGCTGCCCAAGGCTCAATAGATTACCTAGGCCTCCTCACTGACACCCACATTCAGGGGGTCTTGATCAGTCCCATGCTGGATTCCCAGGCTGATGCCTGGGATTCAAGAGTTAACCTTTGTCTGGTCAGCTGTTTCTGGGGGTTAAACCAGCCCAGTCTTAATCCCTTTGATCATCAGTCCTCCCTTTCTGTTACTGGCTTTCTTGAGTTCAGCTCAGTACTTAACCAAGGGAGTCTGCCTCTTCTTCGATCAGCCACTAAATGAAGTTTCTGTTTCCCAGACTCTCTGGCCATAGGATTGTAGGCTGGCACTCCCCAGATCTATGTCTAAAATCCATATATGAGAGAGTACATGCCATGTTTCTCTTTTTGTGACTGGGTTACCTCACTCAGGATGGTTTCTTCTAGTGTCATCCATTTGCCTGCGAGTCTCATGATTCCATTATTTTTTTCTGCTGAATAGTACTCCATTGTGTAGATGTACCACATTTTCTCTATCCACTCTTCGGGTGAGGGACATCTAGGTTGCTTCCAAGTTCTGGCTATTACAAATAAAGCTGCTATGAACATAATGGAACAGACATCTTTGTTGTATGAATGGGCATCTTTTGGATATATGCCTAAGAGTGGAGTTGCTGGGTCTTGTAGTAGGTTTATTCCCATTTTTCTGAGGAATCTCCATACTGATTTCCAAAGTGGCTGAACCAGTTGGCACTCCCACCAGCAATGGAGGAGTGTCCCCCTTTTACAACATCCTCTCCAGCATAAATTGTCATTGGTGTTTTTGATTTTAGCTATTCTGACAGGAGTGAGATGGTATCTCAGAGTTGTTTTGATTTGCATTTCCCGGATGGCTAAGGATGTTGAGCACTTTCTCAAGTGCCTCTCAGCCATTTTAGACTCCTCTGTTGAAAACTCTCTATTTAGTTCTGCAGCCCACTTTTTAATTGGAGCCTTTGGTGTTTTGGAGACTTGCTTCTTGAGTTCTTTGTAAAGTTTGGAGATCAACCCTCTGTCAGATGTGGGATTAGTGAATATTTTTCCCATTCTGTGGGCTGCCTTTTTGTCTTGCTGACTGTGTCCTTTGCCTTACAGAAGCTTCTCAGTTTCAGGAGGTCCCATTTATTAATTGTTGGTCTCACTGTCTGTGCTACTGGTGTTATGTTCAGGAAGCTGTCTCCTGTAACAATTCATTCAAGGGTATCACCCACTTTCTCTTCTAAGATTTTCAGTGTGGCTGGATTTATGTTGAGGTCTTTGATCCAGTTGGACTTAAGTTTTGTGCATGGCGATGAACATGCATTGATCCACAGTCTTCTACATGGCAGCATCCAGTTATGCCAGCTTTCTTTATTCCATTGTATATTTTTAGCTTCTTTGTCAAAGATCAGATGTTCGTACGTGTGTGGGTTAATACCCGGATTTTCAATTCGATTCCATTGGTCTGCCTGTCTATTTTTGTGCCAATACCAAGCTGTTTTCAGGACTATAGCTCTATAATAGAGCTTGAGGTCAGGGATGGTGATGCCTCCGGACGTTGCCTTGTTGAACAGGGTTGTTTTGGCTATCCTGGGTATTTTGTTTTTCCATACAAAATTGATTATTGTTCTTTCAAGGTCTGTGAAGAATTGTGCTGGGATTTTAATGGGGATTGCATTGAATCTGTAGATTGCTTTTGGCAGGATTGCCATTTTTACTACATTGATCCTACCTATCCAAGGCAGGGGAGATCTTTCCATTTTCTGAGGGCTTCTTTAATTTCTTTCTTTAAAGATTCAAAGTTCTTACGATACAGGTCTTTCACTTGTTTGGTTAGCGTTACCCCAAGGTATTTTATGTTGTTTGTGGCAATTGTAAAGGGTGATGTTTCTCTGATTTCTCTTTCAGCCCTTTTCATACTAAGAGGAGGTAGGAAATATAACACAAATAGCTTAAAACCTGTTTTGATAGTAATATTTCATATTAAATGCCATTCTTCTTCTCCTAAAGTTTTGAAAACAATAACTGAAGACAGGTGGATGGTTTAGGAGTACAGAAGTCCCTGCTGCTTTTTCAATCGTTATCTTGATGAGATTAGTCCCCTCCGTGTTGATAAGAACAATGTTGCTTTGTTTTTAATGATATGCCACAACTCTCTTGTGGAAAAGTTGTAAAATGCCTTCTGACTCTCCCTATGCCTCAACTCCTATCAATTTATGAACAGTTTCTAACCAGAAAGTCTAACAAGGTAACTAAAAAACCCAGAGACTGATATTGCAGTTAAGGCTTCAAGCTAAAGATTAGAAAAGCAAAGCATCTGGCCACTAGCTTAGTTAGACTGAAAATCATCCTGGCTCCACCATATCTCAGACTGTAATGCTGAGATTTACACTGCTATGCTCTCCTCAGCGTGGCTGGAGAATCCTGAGACTGAATGCCACCTCTGAGACCTTGCTCCTGTCTAACATATCTCCCTAGTATTAGGATTAAAGGTGTGTGATCCCAGGTGCTGTGATCAAAGGCATGAGCTCTGTTACTCTTCACTCTTGTGTAGGCCATGGTGGTCTTAAACTAACAGAGATTCATCTACCTCTTATGCCTAGGTACTGAGATTAAAGGCATGCACTACCACTGCCTGATTTCTATGGCTTGAGGCTGACTTTGCTTTTTGAATCCTCAGGCAAGCTTTAAAAATCATAAATAATATATCACGGCAAGAAAGTAGTAACTAATAAACATATATATATATATATGTATATATATATATATATATACCTGTAAACATCACTTACTCCAGGGAGAAAAAATGCTAAAAGCCCCATTCTCAATGGAAATCCCTACAACGAATTCTAAAAGAAAATATAAGTCAATTTGCATCTTGTCAGAAACACAGCAGTGAGAAATGACCACAGTGTTCTTCGTAGTGATCAATTTGTGGTCAGTACAAAACAATGGCACTGTGGCCCAAACCACTCTGATGTGGTCAAACTGGAAAAAACTATGTGGTTTCATTGATCTTAATTTCATATTTACCCAAGGTAATTATTAAAATTCCTCCAGAGAATATAAAACATTGTAAGTGAGTGCTTAATCCTACATTATCTAAACTACTTGGGGAAGGCTTCATCAATGATTAGCATATTATATAAGTGATATAGACGAGGTGAATGTATTCTGTCTTCACCTCTTGAGGACTACAGTAAGTGGGATGAAAAATGCACAGAATATTATGCTTCCTTGTACTTATGACTGAAGATAATTTAATGCCATTTTCTTGAAACTACTTACATGTAAAGAGGCCAGGAAAATATAGCAGCCTGTCTTTCCCCCGGAAGAGCATAGGACAGTAGAATAAAACACAGGCAATTTACCAGACATTGAGTCACTTTTGTTTTACATGCATACCTCTCCTTTCTCCCTCTTCCTCATTACATAATCATTCTGCCATTGTTGAAGTCACATACTGTATTGTTTTGCACAGTTCTCACAGCAGTCCTTGAACTGTAGGCAGGCAGGTATTATCATCTTTCCTCTGAAAGCCCTCAGTGGTTTCTCATCTAATGTCTTAACAGAGGTTTCCTGAGACAGTCTAATCCTCTGGTGACTGTATCTGTGCTGTAAAGTTAACCCTCTGCCTGACTCCACATTCTGTCTGTTTGCTACTCTTTCCATAGAGTTCCTTTCAAACACTCTACATTTCTTATCCTACCTCTGTCTCTTTAACTAAAAGTAGATTAAAAGACAATGCCCCATACCTCATAATAATGTTGTATCAGTATCGCTATAGCATTCAGCACAGTGACTAGCACTGTGATCACAAAGCTGGATATTTGGAGAGTCCTCCATAAAAACAAATGACTTCCTTTATAAATTCATAGTGCAGACCCACTATCTTAAATGAAGTTCATGCTCAATAATGCATATGGAATTTAGAACCAAATAGAAGGCTCTAGATGTATCGTGTGAATAGCTTTCCATCATTTCGTGGTAAGGAAAAAGCATTAATCTTTTCCCGTGTGCATCTTTCTTCTGTGTGTGTCAGGGAGTTGATCCCATATTTTCTTTCTGTAATAAAAACCAAACATTTTAATTAGTTAAACCATATAGTAGCTCACTTGGGAAGCACTTACATGATTGTATTACTTAAAAATTAGGAAGCACTAGCCTTGGAAAAAATACAGGAGGAAACATTTGTGTAAGTAAAGGCGTATGATTTTGCAAACAGCCTTAAGAAAAGCAATATGAGCTGAGGCTCAAGAAAATCCCAGCATGTCTCAAACGGGAAGAAAATCTAGGGTATGTGGGAAGAGAAGGAAGAAAGTGAGACTTAAAAAGTGTCTGCCAAAGGTCTGCATCACAAAGTCAGAAAGCCTTTGAACACTAGGAAGAAAAACCAACTCCTCGAAGAAACTTTCTGACGAATCTGACTAAAAATATGAGAAAAGTATCTTGACCACCATCCTGCCAGTTAGGGAAGGTAAATAAAAATCAACAGCAAACCCCTTCTTACAGCTAATATAATAACATGTAATTATCAGGGACTGGTTTAAAGTAAAGCCTGTGATGTTTGATTTTAGTGAAATGCTAAAATAATTCTAAGTGCTGTACAGATTCAGTTCTGTGAAGTTGCTTTACTTGTCTTTTCTGAGTCATTGTATTTATCAGTGAGTATTTCTATAATGGTTTCCGCAGGTTCAAATGTTCATTACAGCTAAGGAAAAGTTTAATTGCTTCCATTTTATGTGTGAAAATACAAACAAGTAGAGTAAATGAATGCTCCTGTAACTTGGAAATACTTACTTTCAAACTGAAAGTGAAACACATGTCTTCTTATTCCTCACTTGATCCCTTCTCTGGTAGGTCAATCATCTACCCTATGCCGCTGTCAGTTTTACTCAATCCACTGTCCTTGGCACTACCCATAATGCAATCACAAAGAAATTGTTTCTGTCCTTATAATGCTCAGCCGACCCTATGACACAGTCTGGCAAACATTGGCACAGGCCAGAGAGACCTATGATCTCATGGGAGGAACTTGCCAATGAGGCTTAAGGAATCCGAAAAGTCATTCTGTGAGAGAATCTACAAAATGGAAGAAAAATGAAGAGCTATCTGTGATGAGGACTAAGGGGAAAGTAGAGAGGGAGCGAGAGGAGTGCTACAGCTGCACTTACCATTTCAGTCCACGTGCTGTGTTTTTCCACTCTTATTCTTCTACAGTACTGTGACCAGAAGTTATATTTCTCAAAGCTGTTCCCTGTAGATGTGATGTGTGATAATCCTTCCCATCAGTATTCTGTAGTGCTATTACACTTTTCCTTATGTTTTAATTGTGAAATAAATCTTAGTGCAACATTTCACAACACCCCATAAAACATAACCAATAAATTAGCAACAAAAGAGATCTTTGAATTTTCAGTTCTTCAAAGGAGCTTTATTAAAAGAGTCTAAAACAAAAGGTGTGTAATAAACTATGACGGGAATGAAATTCCTCAATGATGAATAGGTGGCTACGAAACCATTCTGTAGCAACACTGGGAATGTATCAGGATTAATCCTTGTTCCCTTGTATTGTGATTGTTCTGTGCTAGAAAATGTTAGGAATATAGGAATAACAATTACTGCCCCACATCTCTGCCCAGACACCCTTAGGATATACACACCATAGTGAAAACGTATCGAAGAGCTTGAAACCAAGAGACCCCTTAGAAGGGTCATGAATTTATGCCAGAGTTACAACCATCAAGCAAGTACATCACCACTATCTCTGCTTTTCCCAGTGCAGACATTCCCATTTGATTGTGATTTTTTTAATTGAGTAACCTAAGGACCTCCTGCTGAGGAGCTGCCTTCCCCAATAGATTTAAAACAAGTAAATAAGTAAAGTAAATAAATGACTAACATCAAGATTTTGATCTCAGTCATAGCATGTCACTGTGTCTGATTTAGCTTCATATGACCCTCCCTGTGATCTACAGGCAATGATACTTACCTGTTTTACTGATTATAAAAATTATATATAACTTCTGGACTAGACGTGACAAGCCATGGGTCCTTCCTCCTTTCATTCTGGCATAATGAGAATAAACCTACTTCAGATTGGTGTAGTTACTAATAAAGTTACTGACATTTCCAGTAGAGATTAAAGTATATTTTGGGCATGGTTTGTTTCTTGGTTGGTTTTTTGAGACAGGATTTTTCTGTGACTTTGGAGGCTGTCCTGGAACTAGCTCTTGTAGACCAGGCTGGTCTCTAACTCATAGAGATCCGCCTGCCTCTGCCTCCCAAGTGCTGGGATTAAAGGTGTACACCACTACCACCTGTCTCTGGGCATGCTTTTTAAATTTATACACGTATTATTACTTATTGCAGGAGCATATGCCATAGGCCCTCAAGTAGAGATTACAGGGTAACTTGTGGGAACTTTTTCTCTCCTCTATTATAAGGCCTAAAGATTGGTCTCAGTTCCTAAAACTTTGTTTCAAGCTCTCCTAGGCTCTCGGTCTTCCTGCCAGCCTCATGGCATGTTTTGTTTCCTACCAAAATAATGGTTAAAACAGTGAGGTATTGTACGTTTCCTGAAGAGCACTTGGGGTCCTGAGGATTGTTTAATATTTTAAAGTGTTGCAATTAATGGACTTCATGGAAAGAATGTATTCCAAATTGTATAAGCAGATGGTATTTGTTATTGATTGACTTCTGGACTAAGGATGTGGGCCATTGGGTAGGAACTCTTGCCATATAAGCATGAGAACCTGAGTTCAAATCCTCAGCACTTACATAAAAAACTAGGAATTAGTTTACATGCCTGTAACCCCAGCACTGAGGGTGTAGACAGAGACAAATGGATTTGGGAACTGACTGACCAGCCAGCTGAACTAAAAGGACAAATTCTAGCTCAGTGAGAGATCTTGTCTTAGGAGAATAAGGCAGAGAGGAGTGGAGGAAGATAGTAAGTGTTCTTCCGGGCTCCACATATGTGTGGATGCTCCTGAATATAGAAATGCATGTAGCACAAGCATATATACCATAACACACACACACACACACACACACACAGAGAGAGAGAGAGAGAGAGAGAGAGAGAGAGAGAGAGAGAGAGAGAGAGAGAGGAAGAAGAATGATTCCATTTGCTGCATCTATTTTTTTTACTCATTTTTACATACCAACCACAGTTCCCCCTCCCTCCCTTCCTCCCACTCCCCCACTCTTCCCCAATCCACCCCTATCCACTCCTCAGAAAGAGTAAGACCTCCCACGGGGGAGTAAACAAAGCCTGATTCATTCAGTTGAGGCAGGGCCACCCTCCCATGCCTGCCCCCAGCATCATGGCTGAGCAAGGCATTCCATCATATGAAATGGTCTTCAAAAATCCAACTCATGCACCAGAGACAGATCCTGGTCCCACTGTCAGGGGTCCCACAAACAGATCAGGATACAAAACTACTGCCCACATGTAGGCTCCCCAGCTGTCCCTTTATTAACACAAGAAGTGAATTGTACAGATGCAGTGAATTTTTCCAAGTGATATCAATCAATGATAAATCATCATCTATAAAATGGGTAGGTAAGAGTGGAGATATTTCTAATATATAACATTTTTTTTACAAAGCCTGTGATCTGCTTGCCTAGTTTTGACATTTCTAGATTGAAATCTTACATCAAAAAGCTGTCTCTGGCAAAAAGAATTCAGAATTTCATCTATAATAGTTCATAATGGCTGTGTAACTTAGACTTTCTAGATGCAGGAAAAAATGACTTGTTCCATTCATCAAGATGTTAATTATATTCTTTTAAGGTAAAAATTAATTTTGAGTTGCTATGCCAACCATAGGCATGATTCTCATTACACTAAGACATCATTTACGGACAAGAGAAAAGCCTTATAATTAGCATCAGGTGCTGACAACATGTAAAGAAGACAGATTTAATACATTGCTGCATCTATAAAAAATAGATTGAAATCATAGTATGCATTGCAGACAAAATTAGGTACTTAAATTTTATTAAATTGTCTATTATAAATAGTTAAAATAGTAAACTATTTCCAATTCATCTGAACTATGAAAGTTAATTTTTTTCCTGAACCTAAATGAATAAAAGACATAGGAAGATAGAAAATGTCAACTTAGGAAACAATTCCAAATGTCCCTGAGATATCAAACCAATACCCTAGATATCTCATCTTGGGAGGTTAAAAAGAAGGGGCAATAAATAACATATGTCATACTGGCAAAAGAGAGTGAAAGCAAATGTGACATTTCAGTCAGCATTCCCTGCTCAGAACATGTCTGTTGCTTGAGTTTCAAAAGATGGATTCAATGTCCCCTACTCATTTTCTTGTTGCTGACATTGCCTGGCCATCAGCAAAGGGCACATGCATCTTATTCTCAGACATTTCCAGCATCAAATTTCTTTCAGCAGAAATGAACAGGGGCTAAGATGCCCCTGTTCTATCTGACTTAGAGAAGAACACTAGCATCTGTCTCTCAATCCTGTAGCCCGAACAGGCAGTTGAAAGAAAGCTTAAAATGCATCTGTCAGGGAACTGTTAACCATGGGAACATTGTGTAAGTGTGCTACCTAAATGTGAACCAAGAATGCCAGCTATGGGTGAGCAGTCATATCATATTTAGGGCTCAGAGTATAAAGCACTCATCGATCCCGTTATGAGATCTTGCTACACCTTAGGGGGAATCAAACAATCAATGTGGATGATACTATTCTGGTAGTTTCTTCACTTGAACAAATTGTTGTCTTTTCAGTTTAAAGGTGTGAAAAGATGTGTTATTATAGCGAAGAGAAAAATTGTAAACCAGATATGAAACAGAAAAAAGTCAATAGGAAGGAACCTAATAGGTGATGTCAGGCCCTGACAATTGTTTTCTATTCTAAGGCCCCACTGCTTTTCTAGGACAGAATAAAACACAGGGAACTCCATAGCTATGATGAAGATTAGTACTCATAAACATGATAACATATACTAAATCAATAAACTCATAAGTACAAGCAAACTATAAGATATACCCACTCCAAATTCATAGTTAATATCTGTACCTACTTCCTTACATGGAGAATGAATGAAATAGGCATAAAAACAAACCATTAGTAAAAAATACCAAGAAATTGGAAGAAAAAGTAAGAAGATTGGCATTTCAGATGTTTGTAGACAATATACGTACTAGGGACCTTCATCATTGTGAACAAATTCGCAACAGAGTAAATTTGTATTATTTTATGATTCTCTGAAATTTGATGGAGTATATTCCATATTAAACAGGTCAGCCTCTCTTAAAATTAATAATAGGCTCATGGTAGAAGAGGAAAAATTTATGATAACTTGCTACTAGAAGATTAACCTCTGAACTTGAATCTTCCAGTAAGCCTTTTTGGGTGAGAACTGAAAAAGAAACAAGTTACCATAGGAATCCAGAGTATGCCACACAATAAACCATTTTTCTTTGACAACAGAAACAATATTTTTCCTGTCCAGTGAATCTTAGGACATCCTTCACATATCCTACTTCACCTACCATTCCTTAATGAAAGACTGCTTTCTTCTGCTGCTATGGATTTTTTCTATCAATTTATTCACATGATGGTCTTTTGAACTAGAAACAGTTCACTTTAAATTAGCTACAACTTAGAGTTTCCGGTCCCATATGCTCACTTGGTCATGCATAGAACACAACACATCCAAACTGGAGACACACAGTATCACCATAAGTTGTGACACTTCTGTTTTAACTGTTCTTCCTTATTTAACAGTATTGCTATCATTTCATTAGAACCAAGTCATTGAATTCTCTGTCTGACTACTTCAACGTTTCTCCCAATACTAGTTCTGACATGTCCTCATAGTTATTATATTAAAATAGTGACTGTTAATTTTGTCCTTAATATTTCCCAATTCCTCTTTTAGTGAGTCTAATATTATTTTCTTCATTTTCCATTTCTCATTTCTACTACCATCTAACTTCCTCCCTATCCAAATTATCTTTAAACACATTCATTTGTCAAAAGCCTTAAGCAAAGATAGAATGGTCACAACTTAGATTTAACATGAGATATTCATTCATGCAACAAATGAGAAGTCAGCTTGAGAACCCTGTCACAGAATTGTTGACCAAAGACTAAAAAGCAGTTGTATAGAGCTATGCAAGTTGCATATTCAAAATCCTATTTATCTGCCACCCCTAGGCACATTCTCAAATGACTCCCTATCCTACCATGGAGGTACTTGCTCGTTCGTATTTATTGTTATTCTGTTCACAATTGCAATAAAATGAAACCAGACTAAATGTCCATCAACAGATGAATGAATAATGAAAACGTAGCAAATATATATGCTACATTTTAGTGGAATATATATATATAATTTTTTCCATATATAATGGAATTTTACTCAGCTATTTACAAAAATGAAAATCTCACGAGAATTGATAAAACTGAAAGTGAATATTAAGCAAGGAGACCCAGTCTCAAAAAGACAAAATTATGTATTCTCTCTCACATGCAGACCTTATTGATCTATGTATATCAAAATATTCTTTAGTGTTTATATGTATTTAAGAGTAATAGACATACTA
Source organism: Mesocricetus auratus (assembly GCF_017639785.1). Taxonomy (NCBI): domain Eukaryota; kingdom Metazoa; phylum Chordata; class Mammalia; order Rodentia; family Cricetidae; genus Mesocricetus; species Mesocricetus auratus. The sequence continues at coordinate 110,104,022 of NW_024429182.1, read as the reverse complement.
AAATGGGCAAGTGAAAACTCATATTAGTTCCACCCACACAAAGAAATGAAGAAAAATAAGGAATGCTGAAAGCAGGTGAAATACTCTTTCATGGGGAAGGACATACCATTTGATTATCCAATAACAAAGGTTAACCCTGAAAGCATACACACAAGTAGCATTATACAAACTGGGCAGGTTGCATTTGTGTACTTATGAATCTCCCTTTCTGTGTTTCTGTCTCTGTCTCTGTCTCTGTGTGTGTGTGTGTGTGTGTGTGTGTGCATGTGTGTTTGTGTGTGTGTGACAACAATGAATAAAAAAGGCAGCATGGATTTGAAAGAGAGTAATGATGAATTTATGAGAGGATTTCGAGGGAGGAAAGGCAAAGGGGAAATCATGGAATTATATAATGATCTCAGAACCTAAGAAAAACAATAAGCAGGGGGATATGAGAGGTATAGACTAAGACACCAGATAAGAGACCATGAGAAGAAAGTACTGGACAAGTGTGTTCAGGGAGGAAAAAGGGTGAAAAGAAGGTATTGGGGTAAAAAGACACAAGAAAGGGACAGATACAAAAGAATGGTGAGATAGAAACAATAAAAACAACTTTATTGGATAATATGCCATAATAAAGCCTAGTATTTATAAGCTAATATTTTTAAGCAGATGATTTGCTTCCCTGTCATAGAATATTGACTCAAAATCTCCTAAGTTTACAACTTTGAATTGCATTTTGTTATACTCCTTAAATTATTATGGTGCAATGTCTGGGCTGGAAGCTCAAGATGTCATTTGTTAATCATGCACTATAATGAGTCTAATATATTTGGGAAGGATGATTACAAAAGTGTTTAATGCAATGGTGTTGCCATTGAACTATGTATAAAGCTTCCTGAATGGTTCCCATTTTATGAAACAATATCCACGTGAATGTATAAATTCAAGTAAAGTCCAAATAACAGCGGCAGATGAGAGCCACTCCTTATTCATAGATTCTTAACACATAAAGCTAATGGGTTGTCATTAGTTTCATATATGAGGCACACAGACAGTTCAAGAATCTATCACAAATAAAAATGATGATTAATTCTGTCCTATGCAAAATATTGAGAAATTGGAATACTAATTGCATTTAGATAAAAAGATCTTTAGATAAAAGAATAGCAGAAAATTTAATATTTTAAAATGCAAATCAAAACAACTCTGAGATACCATCTTACTCCTGTCAGAATGGCTAGAATCAAAAACACCGAAGACAATTTATGCTGGAGAGGATGTGGAGAGAGAGGATCACTCCTCCATTGCTGGTGGGAATGCCGACTCATACAGCCTCTTTGGAAATCAGTATGGAGATTCCTCAGGAAAATGGGAATTAATCTACCACTAGACCCAGCAATTCCACTCTTAGGCATTTATCCAAATGAGGCAGGTTCATACAACAAGGGCATCTGCTCCACTATGTTCATAGCAGCATTGTTTGTAATAGCCAGAACCTGGAAGCAACCTAGATGCCCCTCAACTGAAGAGTGGATAGAGAAAATGTGGTACATTTACACAATGGAGTATTACTCAGCAGAAAAAAACAATGGAATCTTGAAATTCGCAGGGAAATGGATAGCACTGGAAGAAACCATCCTGAGTGAGGTAACCCAGTCGCAAAAAGACAAACATGGTATGTACTCACTCATATATGGATTTTAAATATGGATCAGGATAGTGCCAGTCTGCACTTCCACAGATAGAGAGTCTGGGAAACAGGAAAGAACCTAAAAGATATGCATATATGCATAGTACCCAAGAGAAGAGGATGGAGACAAGATCCTCTGAATGGATGGGGAACAGGGCGAGGGGGGTAGTGGGACCTGGGAAGAGTAGAGGGGGTAAAGAGGAAGGGAGTTGGTCATGGGGGAACAGGAAGTTGAGGGGGTGGGGGTAAAATAGGGGGAAGAGGGAATCATAGGATCGAAGACAGATCAGGCACCAGAGTGACCTCGAGTGATCTAAAGGTATAACATCAATTGGCAAGCTAAGCAATAGTGGAAGGACCACCTCGAATGCCCATTCCTGATAATGAACTTGATGTCTATAACTATCCGGGAGCCTTCATCCTGGGACTGATGGAAGCAGAGGCAAACACACAACTAAGCACTGAACTGAACCCAAGGAACCCAGTGACAGAGAGAGAGGAGTGATGAGCAAATTGGCAAGGAATGGGCTGGCAAAACCAGCAGAGACGGCTGATCTGAACAGGGAGTGCTCTTGGACCCCAGACCGACAGTGGGGAGGCCAGAATGGGACTGATCTGGACCCCCCAAATGTGAGTGTCAGTGAGAAGGCCTGGGCAACCTATGGGGCTCTGAGCTGTGGATCAGTGTCTATCCCTGGTATACAATCTGTCTTCATGTGCCTATGGCACAAAGAGAGATGCTCTCTCAGCCTGGACTCTTAGGGGAGTGCCAAGAGTGAAATGATAGACTCTAGACATCCCCTATGTGGAGGGATTTGGCAATAGGGTGGGAGGGAGGGTGGAAGGGGAGTGCGGGAGGAGGGGAGGGAGAGGGAACTGGGATTGACATGTGAAACAAGCTATTTAAAATTAAAATAAAAAATGATTAAAAAAAAAAAAAAAAAAGTTCTTAAGCTAAAACATTCAACATTTGCAGTTGCTTATGTGGTAGAAGAATCTGTGCTTCATGTACTACATAGGATTTTTTTAAGTTTGTAATAACATGTGGACATTAGAAATGCTTGACCAAACAGTAGGAAGGGTCTCTACATGATTTATTGTTATCAACAATGAAGTTCATTGTCAAATCACTGTCATAAATGCATTGTTCCATAAGAATGAAGATAATAGTAACTAATTCTTTCTTTTGCAAATACTTTCTATAAGGGAAATTCTATAAGTATAAACCAATGTTTCATAACATACTAAAGTATCAAGAGTAAAATTTTCTTAAACTCTTATTAATTAATAAATTAAACATGTTTTTGTTGTTGAGGCAGCATTTTATATCTCCCAGGGCCTGCCTTCCAGCTGGCTACGTAGCTAAGGATGAGCTCAGACTTCTCCACTGGTGGGATTACAAGCATGTCCCACTATCCTCAATTCATATAGTGCTAAGAAGTCAAACTTAGTATTTTGTGGGTTCTAGGAATGCACTCTACCAACTCATCTGTAGTCTCAGCCCAGTTTTGTTTTACTATATAAGTATTGTATATGGATATGGGTGACTGAACATGGATACAGATATCTGCATTAGTAGTAAGACATGCAGAATAAGATATATATATGTATATATATATTTGTAATTAAAGATGTATATAATAACATCTGCACTTTGAACTAACAAATTTTTAGGTTAAAAGATCTTTCATTTTTTAGTTCCATCCATTTGTCTGAAAACTTAATGATACATATTTAATACCTGAGTAAATCTCCATTGAATAAATGTATATTTCCTCTATCCATTCTTCTGTTTAATGGCATCTAGGCTTTTTCCAGTTTCTGGCTATTATGAATAGAGAGACAATGAACATGGTTGTGCAAGTGTCCCTGTGGTAGGATGAAATATCCTTTGTGTATATGGCCAAGTGTGGTGTAGCTGGGTATTGAGGTAGATAAATCCCTACCTTCCTAATGAACTGCCATACTGATTTTCATAGTGGCTGTATATTTACACTCCCATTGGTAATGGAGGAATGTTTCCCATGTCCACATACTGACCAGCATGAACTTGCATTATCAACCTTAGCCATTCTGAAAGCTGCAAAATGAAATCTCAAAGTACTGTTGATTTGCATTTCTGATGGCTAAGCATGTTCAACATTTCTCTAAGTATTTCTCTGTCATTTGAGATTCCTTTATTGATAATTCTGTTTAGATCTACATCCCATTTTTCAGTTGGGTTATTTGGGGTTTCTTTTGATGTCTAGTTTCTTGATTTCTTTAGATATTTTAGATATTAACCTTCTATCATGTGTAGAGCACATAAAAATCTTTTCCTATTCTGTAGGCTGCTACTTTCTCTGATTAGCGGTGTTCTTTGCCTTGCCAAAATTTTTCAGTTTCATGAGGTCATGTTTATTGTTTATCTTAGTGCCTTCATTAACAGTGGCCTGTTCAGGTCTGTGAATTAGCAGTGTGTTATGTATGTGTTTATAATTAAAGATGTATATAATAACTTATATTTACTTTGTAACAGTCAAAAATTTACAAGTTAAAAGATCTTTTAAAGGTTCTTGAGAATATAAATACGTTTTCTAGTAGAAGCAGTTTTGGAAAGTATGCAGATGTCCTCGGGCATATACAATTTTGTTGAACCTACAGTACTAATGACTAACTATTTGAAATATGAAATACTGAAGCACAATGCAAGAAGTGTAGATGTAGGGGAAGAAGATTCATTCCTTTATGTTTTCCAATTGTCTTTTGTGGGTTTTTTTAATTTAAAAATATTGCAAGTATTTTTCCTTTGTTTTCACTAGCATCTTCCCTTCAGTGACATCTAAAAGAAATTTCTGAAAATCTTAACTCTTCCTTACCAGTGTTGGTCACCCTTTCACAGATTTGCTTTTCATGTACTTCTGGATGCATTAAAACACCTTCGATGGTTATGAAACAGCTTGCGGCTTTGTCTACAGCCTGATTTCATCTGGATTTCATACATCAGTCAAAGCATGTCTGAAACGCAGCCACACAAATCTGCCCATACTGTTCCTCTACACAGTTCACAATAGTCACTTGCGGTCAACAGTCAACTTAAAAGTCTCTGATCTACAAGTTGCCCCACCTGCCTGTTGTGGAGCCTCGTTCAAGGCTGTGCATCACACTATTGCTCTGTAGCCTTTCTTTTTCTCCTTTTCTCACAGGTAGCCTGTGTTCCCCAAATATACTCAGTTTCATGTTCTGTCACACAGCATTTGCTAGTTTTATTGTAGGGATCCTTGGTTACTCCTGGCTAAGAATAAAGCCATGGCACTTCCCCTTAGGCTTACCCCAGTGGTAAGTAACTGTTTTAAAGATGCTAATTATTTTTTTGTAATGACAGGAAAAATGATCATCATCACTTAGTTTCAGAATGTAAGACAGTTCATACACCTAACAGTATTAATTTTTTTCTGAATGTATCTCTGAAGGAATAATTGTATGAGAGACTGAAATTATAAAGGTAAATGAGAGACAGACTGAAAAAATCAAAAGCAGCTTCTTGTAAATTGGGAACTTGTAAGTCAAATAACATTCTATCCTTCTTTCTCAATATGTGTCGCTGCAGGTTGTGATTTGATCCCAGTACAGTATCTTCGCTGGGGTGATCCTGAGCCCATTGCAGCTGTGGTATTCGCCTGCCTTGGCCTGCTGGCTACCCTGTTTGTTACTGTAGTCTTCATCATTTATCGGGATACTCCGGTGGTCAAGTCCTCCAGCAGGGAGCTCTGCTACATTATCCTTGCCGGCATCTGCCTAGGCTACTTATGTACTTTCTGCCTCATCGCAAAGCCCAAGCAGATTTACTGCTATCTCCAGAGAATTGGCATCGGTCTCTCTCCAGCCATGAGCTACTCAGCCCTTGTAACCAAGACCAACCGTATTGCAAGGATCCTAGCTGGCAGCAAGAAGAAGATCTGTACCAAAAAGCCCAGATTCATGAGTGCCTGTGCTCAGTTAGTGATTGCCTTCATTCTTATCTGTATCCAGTTGGGCATTATTGTGGCCCTGTTTATCATGGAGCCCCCGGATATAATGCATGACTACCCAAGCATTCGGGAAGTCTACTTGATTTGTAATACCACCAATCTAGGGGTTGTCACTCCTCTTGGATACAATGGATTGTTGATTTTGAGCTGCACATTCTATGCTTTCAAGACCAGAAATGTTCCAGCCAATTTTAATGAGGCCAAGTATATTGCCTTCACAATGTACACCACCTGCATCATATGGCTGGCCTTCGTGCCTATCTACTTTGGGAGCAACTATAAAATCATCACCATGTGTTTCTCAGTCAGCCTCAGTGCCACAGTGGCTCTGGGCTGCATGTTTGTGCCGAAGGTGTACATCATCCTAGCCAAACCGGAGCGAAATGTGCGCAGCGCCTTTACAACATCTACAGTGGTGCGCATGCACGTAGGGGATGGCAAGTCGTCCTCTGCAGCCAGCAGATCCAGCAGCCTAGTCAATCTGTGGAAGAGGAGGGGCTCCTCTGGGGAAACCCTAAGGTAACAGCTGTGAGGGTTTAGCAGGGAATGGTTGCTAGGGAAACCGTTGCATTTGCTTTTCTTTCCGTCTTACAATAGGGGATGAATGCATGACTCAAACTACAGGAGGCAGGGTACGTTATTGTTTGAGACTTTCCCAAGTGCTTATTGTAGGACTGTGGTGGCACAGACCGGTAGGATTTGCTGAAGGAGGCAGAGGAAGGAAGATTACGAGTTCGAGCCCAACCTGGGCTACACATTTAGGGCTAGATAGATGGCTCAGCCGTTAAAGGCTAGACTCACAACCAAAAATGCAAGTTCTTTTCTAATTACATTTCTCATCTCTTCCCATGTAGGTTGTGTAATACACTTGGTAAACTAAGTTATATTATTTTCTTCTATGATAAATGCCATAGAGTCTCTTGGTTTATACACAAAAGATCTTCCATATTATCTAACCTGCTCACATATTTCCTCCATGCCTTCTGACACCTCTATTAAACACTCCTAAAACTTGTGCAAAATCAGCTTTTCAGGCAGACTAAGACATTTATTTTTCAGACTTTTTTTTCATCAGCCATTTTTTTCAGATAAAAATTTTCCAAGGAAAGCTTGATTTATAAGATAGACAAGCTGGCATGGGAAGGCAATTGTTTGTCTAGGTCCTAGTACCAACAACTCAACAGTGAAGGTTCCTTAGAAAGAAAGCATATAGTGATGGCAAAGAATGCTGTGTAACCAGCTTTTCCCCTGTTTGAATGGTGACATTGTCATCTCCTCTCTGGACCTTACTGACTTCAGATGACTAATTGGGACCACTCCATTTATATCATTGCCTGTAAGGGATGGAAACACATAATAGGCACTTTAATCAAAGTGACATATTGTTGTGCTAGACTGTCCTGGAACTAAATATGAGCAGCAGAAATTAATAAGCTGTATAACCTTTGCCAGGTTTTCTAAGGCTCTCTGGGTCTCAGTTCCCTCTCTGATGAATGGAGATTGTGAAGTACAGCTGTTACTCAGTTTGAGGACTACATAACATATACACAAAGCATTTGTCACACAATACTTGCTCCTTAAGAACTATTATTTTAATGAACTAGGTTATCAATTGCCAGTACTCTTCAATACCTGAGAGTCAATTATATAAACAAATAGAATGGTATCAACAAATAAGAGAGCATCAAAAGGGCAGTGCAAATTTATGAAGACACTGCACACACAGTGTGCTCTTTCCAGTCTTTACCATCTTAACATAATACCAGGTAGTTTAGCACATCTTGTTTCATACTTTAGTCAAAGCAAGCTTCTTGGGAGTGTGAACCACACCTGACTTTCTGCAGATTCCTCTGTCCTTGGCACCTATCTGGAATCACACATGGCACGCATAGAAATTGATCATTAGTGATGTGTTGGCATATTTGATAAATTAATTTAGAAAGGTAGTAATGTACTGAGGTTTAGTTTTTGTTTGTCTTACAGTGTGCATAGCACTTTGCAGTGATCATACTAACTGTCATAGGAGTATGCCTGGAGTGTTCTGTGTTACAAATGTTCCTCACAGTAATATCACCATCGGTCTCAAGTCAAGAATTGGATGGACTGTTAATCGAATGTCTTGATACAGTATTGCTGTTTCTCTGATATTTTACTAATATTTTTACCTATCCTATTTTTAACTTTTGTTTTCTAAGTGATCAGAGATAAGATTTTGTGGCAATATATTATTAACTTGAATTTCTTTCAGAACCATGATGTTCATGGCATTGAATCTAGAAGTCAGTACAATTAGGTGTTACAAACTTAAAAATATAAAGAAGGACTTTGGGGCAACTGCTGTTGTTTTATGCAACCTTAAAGAAAGCCAGGTCTGCCAATGTGATTATAACTGAGATAGGCTATCATCTGATTATAGAGAGATTTTCTTTCTGCCACCAAATAGGATATTTGAGCTGGTATATGCTGTTGATATGGAGAGAAAGAAATTCAGAGAAAGCTGTCATCCTCTTGAAGTTCATTCCATCCCTGCTGCTGTTTTCAAATTGTAATCCTCAGTAAGGAATGTGACCTAAAATTCCTTTTTCTCTTTTGTTCCTACCTGATCCTAAACTAAAATGTTGCTCCTCTTTGACACAGAGTCAAAATGCTCAAAGCACTACCATACTGTTTTGCATATTGTAAGACACATCTGTACAAATTTAACTCTCCTTCAAATCCCAATTTTGTAAAGGTCAGTGTGTGCCGTACTGTCACACCAGAGTTTAGATAGCAGGGAGAGTGAAAAAGGTAACTCTATATTTTTATGTTTTCTTCTAAATTACTGCTATTACTTGTACTTTTCACTGACTGAATTCTATCTTGTGTTGCTGGGCTCATGTGTTGGGGTGTAGGAAGGCCTCCAGTAGGTAGCTAAGATCCAAATTTTTTAGGAATAAGCACCTGCTATCCAGACCTGTAATACAAAAGACAATTATTCATTAATTAACTCTTTCCAATAATTTCCTACATGAAGCGTAAATACCCTTTAATGGAAGAAGCACTTGTATACTTAAAATCTTTTGACTGGATCTACAAATCTCTCCATTTTTTTATTCTGATTCGAAGAAAGTAAATGTGAGTATAGTTATATAGTATTTATAATGTATGTGTCAAAGCATTGAACCATAAACAAGGCACTCATAGATGAAGTGAAACCTGCTCAGTATCCATGACATCTGAGGCAGATATAGAAAATGCCTAAAGTTTTGGTATAAAGGTAAGTTTATGGTCACTGTTTCCATCAAGAAAAGATCTACTTTCTTAGGTAAAAAAGTGGACAAAATTAACTTTGTAAGACATTTAGAGTAGAAAGGGAAAATACCTTATAGCTTTACTTTGAGGTAACCCATTTCTGAAGGCACATGCATACGAGACAGAATCAGTCTGATCCTTCAATGTGTTCTAAGATGGAACAGCTGCCTGTAAACTACTGGCAGATGCTGAAGTAGCAGGAAAATCCATCTAAGATGATGCTTTCTCCCTACTCTGAGATTTCTGCTCTTAAGGCATGCTTTACGGCCAGCTGTTGAATCTTGATGAGTAGACTTGGAATTAACTAGCACACATCAATAAAAATGCAGAAAAGGAGAGGCTTAGAGTCTCTTCAGACAATGTGTATCAAGGACATATTTGATAAGAGAAGAAACACTTTTATATATGAATATATACATACATATATATGTTTACATTATAAATAGCACAGAGAAAACACCTGTGATAATGTATTCTACATAAAACCTGTTATCCTCTCCTAGGAAGGTTCAAAAGAAAACTGACTTGTAAAAGATAATTTGGCAAATTCAAAGGGACAAATATCACATTTTTCACTCATATGTGAAATCCATAATACACATGCATATGTACGTATGCACGCATATGCACACACACACACACACACCTGAATATGGTTACAGAGTGTATTTTATGTCAAAGCATTGACTATTAACCAAAATGTCAAAAGAGGATCATGTGTGTGTGTGTGTGTGTGTGTGTGTGTGTGTGTGTGTGTGTGACATTAGGAAGAGTACTACTTAGGAGAGGAAAGTGATCATTAAGGGGGAGAGGGAAGAACAGAAAAGAACAGGAGAGGATAATGGATGGGCTGAATGTGAGTAATGTGTATGATATTCACAGGTGAAGCTGTCATAATAAAACCAGACTTTCTAAAAGAGATGATTCACCAAACTCAGAAAGACAGTACCATGTTTTTGCTCAGGTGCATGCTCGTGCTCATGCTCAGAATTTACAAAATTCCCATATAAGTGTAACATGGAAGGGGAAAGGATGTCAGAGTACAGTTGATTAAAGGAATCAATGAAATGAGAGGGGAATGAAGGAATCGATAATAGCAAAGCACACAGTATTCATATGTGAATTCATAGTGAGGTCAGAGGTCATTCATAATGAAATCTCTCGCTTTTTTAAAAGGATAATTTGAAAAAAACTTGCACAGCCCATTTAAACAACCTTGTAAATACACATGCACACAAACTGATTTAGTACATGCAAAGAACAGCAACTGAACCAAGCTTGCCCAATTTCAAACATTCTTCTCAGCTTGGGATAATTTTTAAAAGTAAAACAAATTACATATTACAGTTATAAAATCTTTAAACATCCTTTAATGTTATGAAGAAACAATGTTCCAATAGGTTTACCGTGGAGCACACCAGGACAGCCTACAAAGAAAATACGTATAAGGCCGCTAAAGAGTGGTTTATGGTCATTGAGAAGGAGCCAAGGGGAGTCAACTTGTACTTGTGGTGGTTGAGTGAGAATTACTTGGAGCACTGAGCACCTAAGGAAGGAGCACAGCTCATCTTCACTACTACAGCTCTTTTCTGGGAAGCGAAGTTGGCTTTCCCTAGAGTACAAAGGAAGAGGCCCAGAGTCAGTCATTCAGCTCACCATAATAGCAAAGGGAGAGCCTTGTTTAAGTAGGAATGAGTCACTATGTTTTTTTGTTATTTTTTTAATAGAAACATGCTATTTATGCCATCAATGTATAGAAGTCCCTATGATTAACATTTTGGTTCTAGACACTAATTTCACACGTGACATGGTGCAGCATCAAATCATTGTCAAGGGGATAATTCCAGGCTTCCATTTAAGTCCTTCACCTCTGCTGCAAATTGACAAATGAATGCAAAACCCGTCCCAATCTAAATAAATCACTGAAGTTGTTAAGTCTGAAGTTCTAGGTCTATAAGGTTGTGACTTTCCGGGGATATGGGATTGAGTTTCTGAGATTTGATGAGCCTTTCATGATTAAATTGTACAAGAGAAAAACCCTCCCTAGAAATTATGGTCAAGCTGCAATTAGTATTGTTACTGCTAACTTAATTTTAGAAACTATCACTTTCCACTCTGGTTTTAATTAACTAATTAACTTTACTTTGATTAACATTGTTATGAGGGCTTACTTAGGCTACTGAAACAACTATTGTCTCATGCATACCCATTGACCAAATTAAAACATGCCTGGAATTCCAATACACTCCAAACATTATCAGAGCTTGAATGTTTCCAATTGCTTAGAGTTCATGAAGGGGTTATTAGTCTGTGTGGAATGATGTGTATGCTATTTCTATCTCTTTAAAGTCTTTCGGGTCTTCTGTCTCTTTGGATCCTTCTATTTCCAAGGCAAAGATTCATTAAAAAAACAAAAACAATGTCACATAGGTTCGCTCATCTGTATTCTTAGAATGTTTGTGCCTTTTGCACATTCTTGGCATCTGTTTGTCTTACTTATTCATGTGTCTTTACTGAGACCTGAATATTGTCATAATCTGTGCTAGCCCCTATATGCATACATGAGTTGTTTGGTACACACACACACACACACACACACACACACACAATCTGTCACATCTTTTCAATTCTGTTTTTAATGCATTTCTAGTTTCCTCAGTTCCTGACCCACAGCAGTGCTTAATAGAGTATGCATACAGAATGGATTGCTTGATCATGAGTCTGTCAGGTAGCAGATCTCAAACCACAGCACACTGCATTCACATGTGAGAATTCATAATGAAACCTGTTGTTTAAAACAAAACAAAAGAGCAATTTGGTGAAACCTAGACAGCACATCTACATGAAGTACACATACACATGAAATGATTCAGCTGCAAAGGACAGCAGCTGAACCAAATGTTCCCAATTACCAAACTTCTCCCCAGCTTGGGAAATTTTGTAAAAGTAAAAACTTTATTTCCAGCACAGCAAATAAAATCTATTCACTCTGTTGACATTATTGCCCAGATTTTATCTAACAACACTTTGCCCTTAAAACTGTGAGAAGCATCTCAAAAATCACACTTCTCTTGAGTACCTCCTCTGTACTCATAATCCTTTCACATCCTGAGGATTCACAGATCAAAGCAAACTAAACAAAGCAAACAGAGAAACAAGAAAGGCACCTTTGGCCTTATCTTAATCTCTTGAAGGATACAGACTGGAAACAAATGAATTCAGTTATGTGGTGGATTGCTGGGATAGGAATCTGTTTAAAAAGGGCTGGGCAAAAGTACACTTTGTGAGAAATTGGGTCTCAAAATGGGGAGTTCAAATAAAAAAAGTCTGTACAACGATTCAGGGAGGTTCTGCACCAGAACCAGAACTGTTCCCCTAGATACCGTAAGACAGTCCATAAGTGTTTTCAGCTGTCAGGCTATTCTCTATGAGCTGTCCCTTCCCTCCTCAGATGGCTTTGCTTGTGGCCACTCCTCTGCATGACCTCTTTGTAATCTCCTGGTTTTCAGACCTCTGATGAGACGGACAAGAGCTAAGCATCAGGGAGTCATCAGTCTTCAAACTTCCCCAATGTCCTATCTGTAGCTTCATTCACCAAACACTCAGAAACTTTACTTGTCAAAAAAGTCTCCTATGACCACTTTTAGAAAAAAAAATCATGTCTCCCATCTCCATTCCCAATCAAGACATAGGTGTCCTCCAACTATTCTCTATCCTGGAAAACAGAATTACTATGCTAAATCATTTAGTGTGTATCTCACTAAGTATCCACAGGATTTTAAAATGTATTCACATTCAGAAAATTTACATAATATTTAGTATTAGAAATTATTAATTTTTATTCATAGACAAGAAAATAATCATATTCAGGTGATTAGTTGGTGAATTAATAGGTAGTGAGACAAAATTTTTTATTCAAACCCATGTACACAAATATTCAAAGCCATTTTCTATTCAAATATTGCCTGATAGCCATTTTTTCAGCCACATATCCCATTTTTCTGTGATTACTGTGGATTTTGTGGCTTTATTTATAGTCCTACGCAATAAGTGTGATTTTAGCTTCTGGAGCTACTGTGAGCGAAGCACGGGGGGATTAAAAAAATGACTTGATGGAGGAAACTCTATTCTCCCATAATAGGAAGCTCCCTGGAAGGGAAAAATACGATCACATTGTTTGCATTGGCTTAGTCAAAATAAATAAACAAGAAATTGTGGAGCACAGTCACAATTTGTCTCCTCTTCACAGGTTTTTCTTGCTGCCCCTTTTGTTGCCTTCTGTAACAAGTCACTTCAGATTGCAAATGTGATTCACATCAGAAAATGTGATTCCCCATTGCTGCAGTAAAGTGGAACAGAGAAAATGCAAAGTAGTGATGCCATTTTGTTTCACTTATCAATGTGCCTATCTTAGTACAAGCTTTAAAATGAGAAAGGGCATGGCTGCAAACATGGAATCAAATCCCTAAGCCAAGAGTTTCTGCTTTAGTACGTTTGAGATGGTGGAAAGTATTTGGTGGTTGTTTTTCTTGTGGGTTTGGTTTTGTTTTTTGTCAAATTGGAGTTATTATGTATGATGTAGCCTCACCTGACAACATGCTTTTCTGAGCAGGTGGTAATGAACTGCAAAAAGGTTAGCTTGGCAAGCTATAGGAAGCAAACCAGCAACCAGTGTTCCTATACTGCGTCTGCTTCAGTTCATGTCTCTAGGTTCCTGCATTGAGTTCCTGTCTTGACTTTTAGGCTATGACCAACAAGTCAAATAAACCATTTCTTTCCCAAGTTTCTTTTTATTGTAATTTTCATCAGAGCAATAGAAATATAACTAGGAAAAGTTGGGACCAGAAAGTATGTATATCTAATAAACTCCCAAGTGATGCTAAGTGATCTGATTTAAAAATAATTTTATACCCAGGCAGGGTGTCACATGCCTTTTAACCCAGTACTAGGGAGGCAGAGACATTCAGATTTCTGTGAGTTTGAGGCCAGCTTAGTTTACATAGTGAGTTGCAAGACAGTCTGAGCTACATATAGAGACTCTGCCTCAAATTAAAAAAAACAAATAAGAGATAAGAAAGAATCATTTTATAGCATTCTTTCAACAATAAACAAAAATACATCTTGTTATTATTATCTGTTTTAAAAGTGAGGAAATTGAAATGTAGCAAGGGGTGTGTGATCTGTTCAACATTACACAGCTGACCAGGAGATTCAAACTCAAGGACAACTGAATCCAAATTCCATGTTCCTTCTACAGTAGCATGACTGATAAGCTGCCAAGATCTATCAAGTGGATAATTGTTCCCACCATTTGTTCTCTATTAGGACTTTTGTTTAAGTTCAAAGTCATTAACCACCCACCTGAGGATAAGATAATAACATTTATTTTGAAAGGATTGTTGGTTGAATTTTTCAGTGTATTTTCCAGTGTGCACTTCTGTGAGGTTTCAGTATGTTTCAAAGATGAATAAAAGTCATTTATTTCTTGTTCTATTGATGAGAGTCAGTCATACCAGTCAGTGCTTTTTTTCTAGAGAAAAATCAATCATGGCATTGGTTGACACAGGCACCTCTGCCAGGGGATCTCTATCCATTGGGTACAAGGCCATTGGTGAGACTAGACCAGGTCAAAACTCTTGGGGAAGGGTATAGGCCCTGCCCTATATGAAATGACAGATTATGCACACCCCCATGGAGGGCCTCACCCTCCCTGGGGAAATGAGGGGATAACGGGGGGGGGCACGGGAGGAAGGGAGGGAATGGGAGAGGGACCTGGAACTGACTTGTGAAGCAATCTTGTTTCTTATCTAAATTTAAACTGGAAATTAAAAAAAATAAATAAATATTAAAATGAAAAAAAGTAAACTTTACTGCTCAATATACAGAGATTGCTTTTTCCAGAACAGTTAAAGACAGCCAGTTCTTCTAGCCCCAAAGACAAGAAAGTCATTGTTTTCCTCTCATTGAATTAAGAAATATAAAGAAAAAAGATGACTCAACATTCTTGCTCAAGAGAAGTCTCACTTTAAGATTTGCTTTAATCTAAAGTATGTGAAATAACCGATGTCACTGGAGGAAAACTGAGCACACTGACTCAGTGAAGAACTTTCAAAGGTGCATGCATTAGCAGAATGCTAATGTAAACCCGAGCAAAGCAGACGCAGGCTTCTGGTATCTTTCCTGGTCTTTTTTCACCTTCAAACTCCAAATCCTTGCATCAAAGTCCAAGTTATCTAATATCCCCTTGGACATTTCCCGGGGTTTTCATTTAACTGTATTCACTGTGCAGACACTGTTTTGTGACTGCATCTCCAGGGAGAATCGTGCCAGACATAAAGGAAGTAGCGGGCTGAAAGGAGCAGACAGCCTTTAAACTCTAGGGCATTTCTAATCATACTTAGTGATGCCAGTGAAGCAGCAGACCATATGTGTCAACATTTATAGGCTTCCTCCCCTCTTTCTCTCCTCCCACCACATGCAACCTGCCTTCCAACTCAACCTCCCAGCCCCTTATCCCATCCTCTCCTTTTACGGACTGTAGGTGGCGAGCAGATTCCCTGGGTAGCTTCTGTACTCAAGGCATGCACAGCTGTATGTAGTCTTGGTGTATGAATGCCAGTGTGGGTTTTTACAGAGGTTTATAGTAACCGAGGCAAATTTTCCCACAAGCAATGGTAATAGTGTACCTGTTAGCTCCCAGATACACACCAGTTGAAGAAGGTTCCTAATGCACATACTAAAATTTTACCTATTGGTTTTGTCATGATCATGGGAAATAACATGGCATATCATAGCTAGAAAAAGTCAACATTATTTCCTTGAAGACCAATACTATATTTTAAAATGTTAATCTTAAACATCAGTGAGTCTAGCCAAAATATCCTTCAAATGCTTACTTTTAATTTTAGAAATTTCTTTCAAATTAAATAAGTCAAACTTCAAGTGTTTGTTCCCAGGAATCAAACTGTCGTTTGATATATTTTAATTACTGGTGATAATGTATACTCTCGTTTTAACATAACTTTCACAGCCTAAGAAGAAAACACCTCAGTGTATTGTGCTTATGACTGCTTTATAGAGATGAGAAACACTCTCAAAGTGGTAAATGTCTAAATCAGAGTTTGGATTCTGATTATAGATTTGAGAGTTTTATCTCTAAATCTTCATTGAAAACCAACGCTCTGTCTGACAGTAGTACTGTAGAATAAGAAGTAAATCTATTTGACCATGTTTTCCATCACCTCACTTCCCAAGGGGAACAAAGTGTGGTGAAAAGAACAGAGAGCCTTTACTAGTCAGAGAAAATTATATGAAACATTGTATACCTAAATGTGTAATGTAAATAAGATGTGACTAGAATCAACTAGTGGTTACTAAATGAAAAGATAGATGAATAGTGTCTGGTAGGTGCTATAACTATTCCTCAATTTAAAATCAGTTTCCAAGATACTCAGCCAAAAGTCTAAATATGTTCAACCTAGAGAAGACAAGGTGGAGTGTCATGGGCAGGGAAAAGTTGATGGATGAGTAATATAAGACTGATGATGGTATATAGCACAATGACTATATTTAGTGTTCCATAAATATTCACTGAATCATTAAAACAACCTCTGTGATGATCAGCATTAGCAATCCAGTGTACAAATTAGAAAATTGAAAGTTGATGAATTTAGGTAAATTGCCCAAGATCATATAGCATGAAGTGTTGGGCCTCAAGTACATAGTAAATTTGCCTCTGTAGATCTTAGCCATAGCTACCCTACCAGAAATTAAGACACTAAGGTTGTGTTAGTAAAGGTAGTGAATCCTTTGCAGGAATCAATAGACAACTGGTATCAATCATTTTATCTGGGAAGTTCTAGTTGCAGTAACTACATTTCAGTTGAGTATCGCCTTTGACCACCTCAACCAACTGAAGAATGATTTACTGTCCCCTCTGCTTCTGCTAGCCACTTTTCTGTCCCCATCTCCTTCTTCTCTATTTTATGATGAAACTAATATCCAAAAAAATGACCTGAAAGCTGCAGGTGGGCATGTGAGATTAATTGTAAACAACACCAACTTTAAAAGAACTATAGACCTGGTAGGCCTTGTTTCTTGAGGACAAACAAATCAAGCATGGGGTTTTATTCCCAACTTTTATACTTTACTTGTATTTACTTTTTATCAATAGAGACTATTTTTAACATTATTCCTTAAAATGTGTAAGACTCAGTGGCTAAGATTACACACTGGTTTATCCCAGGTGAAATGAGTTTGCTTCATAGTATTCACATAAGGCAGCTCAATAATTCCTGGAACTTCAGCTCCAGGAGATTTAAAGCCTCTGGGCTCTGAAAGCACCTACACTTATAGGCACATACCCATATACAGACATACATGTACAGAATACACATAATTAAAATAAAACAATTTTACTTAAATGTTTTTAAATTTTTCATTCATTAGTAATGTATCATTGTTATCCTTCCCTCTCTATTTCTCCATCTTACCCTGGGCCCCATCTCAAGTTCATTACCTCTGCTTTAAATATGCAATTAATAGTTACCTAGAGGAGAATCAGTCAAGTTCCCTGATAGGTTATCCAATCCCAGGCTATCAGCCCCTAAACACATACATATACAAGAAATAGCAAATGGATGCAGTGGGCTGTATTTATAAATGTTTTTAAAATAAAGAAATTTAAATTTTAAAGTGTGACACTCCAGAGGATGTATTTTCAAAGTGATCAATTAGAGTTGCAAATCAACGCTAGTTTCCTAAACATCCATTTCATGCAAATATCTAAGTAAAGTTTTTGTTTTTGTTTTTTGTTTTTTTTTTTTTTTTGGTTTTACTAGACAGGGTTTCTCTCTATTGTTTTGGAGGCTGTTGGTCCAACCCGGCCTTGAACTCACAGGGATCTGCCTGCCTCTGCCTCCCGAGTGCTGGGATTAAAGGCGTGCGCCACCACCGTCCGGCAATCTAAGTAAAGTTTTAGGATGACTTGACTGTATATAATTATTTTAATGTATAAAACTTGCCAACAAAAGAAAGTATTTTGATCAAGAAGTAAAAAATAACTTCTTCTCTAGACTTCTTAGCTGATTTTTTTTCTCAAAAAACTTCTCTTAGTAAAAGCTGCAATCTGAACCCAATTTTTCAAATTTGTGTCATCATTGACATTTCAGTTCCCCTGACCCTTCAAATCTGACCAGTCACTTCTCACACTTGTTTAACCTCTTTTTCTCCTTTGGTTTTTTTCGAGACAGGGTTTCTCTGTTTAGCTTTGGAGCTTGTCCAAGCTCTAGCTCTGTATCCCAGGCTGGTCTCGAACACACAGAGATCTGTCTCCAGAGTACTGGGATTAAAGGTGTGCACCGCCACCACCTGGCCTGTTTTATTTTCTTTGCTGTATTTTCACTATATTACGAAGGACTGTGTCCTCTAAACATTCTGTCATAATGAATAATATGATCTGCATTGCATTACCAACCCCAATGTCCCAACACTAGCTTTCCACTAGTAAACTCTGAAACATATACCTCTTAACAGTGCCAAATTGCATTCTGCAGAGATACATCAAGCTATAGTCATTTCTTTACTTCTTATGCTTGTGACTCTGAATAGAGTGTCTTCTCTGTTTCTACTAATTGCTGCTTTTTATTTCTTAAGTTTCAAATCTAGAAAACACATTCTTACCCTCTAATTCCTACCCCAAACATCAAAATTATTTTATAAATTATCTGCACATAAGACTTTCAAAATCTTGTCAGGTAGAAATTATCAGATATTTTTGTATTGCTAGTTTAATTTTTAACTTGTTGGACATGGTGAAACCATACCTTCTGGTGTCAGCTATATGAATGGGTAAAGCAAGTAATTTCTTCACAAGATACAATTATGCAATGTAATGAGACCCCATATTTAAAGCATGCACATAAGTATGCAAAATATATAAAATGGTAAAATTGAGGTGCCTTGAATTAGATTATGTGTTTCTCCACTATATTAAATTGTGAGCTGTTTATAGGCATTGTCTTCATGCTCTCCATAACCAGCAACTAGAAAGTTACTGCTTTTAGAAGTTTATCTCATAAATATGTATTCAGAGACCAGCAATGATTCACATCTCTAGTATTTTGGTAATAACTCCTGATGGTGAATCAGCACTCAATAGTAGCCAATTTTTCAAAATAATAAATCATTCTTCCCTTATTAAATTAATTAGTTGATATTTATTCTTTCACAATTTCATACATATCTACAATTTGTTTTTACTCCATTCCTCCTTATCATCTTCTTCATCTATCCCCTTTCTCCAAAGTCTTGCTTATCATTACTTCCAAATATACCATTTAAACATATTCCCATCTTCCTCTGGGCCTGTGAAAGAAAACGCAAAGATTTAGATATCATAGGTAATAGTATTACAGATAATATAGTTATGGTGTTTTATTTTGGAAAGAAAAAGACTTTGAAATGATTAATTTAGAGGATTGACTCTGTGAAAATTGAACTATCTTTATGGAGATATAATGTTTGGCTGATCTTGATGGATTGTATATGAAACACTCCCGTTATAAAATGAGTCAGTGTTCCTGAATACTGTGATTACAGTGAATTTTAATTTGTATGTGATATTGCTGGTCTTATTCATTGCTATCTAAATTTGATTAAAACATTTTTCATTAATGGATGAAAGCTGAATGAATGGTAAGGTAAACTGGGAGTAGTTTTTTTCAAAGGCAGGGTGTCTTTAGAAATATTTGTTCTCAGGCTGAGCCTAGTGGTTTATGCCTTTAATTCCAGAACTCTGCAGACAAAGGAAGACAGTTTCTCTAACTTCAAGGCCAGCCTGGTCTACAGAGTAAGTTGCAGGACATCCAGGGCTATGTAGAGAAACCCTATCTCAAAAAGAAAAAGAAAGAAAGGAATGAGGGAAGGAAGGAAGGAAAGAGGGAAGGAAGAAAGAAAGAAAGAAAGAAAGAAAGAAAGAAAGAAAGAAAGAAAGAAGGAAAAAGAAAAACAAATTTTGAAAATTAGTGCATCTTTGAAGTGGCCTAAATTTGACCTGTCTGGAGCATGC
Organism: Mesocricetus auratus; assembly: GCF_017639785.1. Lineage (NCBI taxonomy): Eukaryota > Metazoa > Chordata > Mammalia > Rodentia > Cricetidae > Mesocricetus > Mesocricetus auratus. The sequence continues at coordinate 110,083,981 of NW_024429182.1, read as the reverse complement.
AGTTTTAGCTCTTTCAGAACATAAAACTTCAAATGAGAGAAAAGTTAGTCTCAGGCAAAATTATGCAAGTTAGCAATTCTGTCTTTCTCTCAAGCTCCATTTCTTTTGTGCAGAAGGAAAAGGTAAACAATGGAAAATAAGCAATGCCTTTCTCCAGCTTTCTCCATAAACTAGGTTCTCTATCTTTCCTTAGTCAACCAGCCATTCTTTTTCTGTTTCATTTTTCTGTGGCATGCTTCCCAGGCCTGCTCACTCACATACAAAGCATTCCATAGCTCTTGTATTTTGTTAGGTGGTAATCATTGTGCTGCGCCTGATGACTGGTACCAGAAGAAAGGAAAGGGGGATAGGGAGTTGATTCCATTGGTGAAGTGCTTGCCACAGAAGCAAGAGGACCTGAACTGAGACCCCATTACCCAAGCAAAAAGCTGGGCATGACGATGTGTACCTGTGGACCCAGTTATAAGGAGCCAGGGACAGAAGCATACCAGAGTTCATCAGCTAGACAATCTATTCAATTGATGAGCTCCATGTTTGCAACCAGACTCTGTCTCAAAAATTAAGGGGGAATATGACTGAGAAAGACACCAGGATGTTAACCTATGGCCTCCACATGCATGCGCATATGCAGCACCCATATGTACATGTAAAACACACAAAAACACACTCACACACACACACACACACACACACAGAGAGAGAAAGAGAAAGAGAGTAACATACTCTCATCAAGCTCCTTCATAGTTCTGTGTGCTATCATTTACTTTGTGCAACATTGCAAACCATCATTTATAACTATGGAAATTGAGGCTCAGAAACATGTAATACATATTCTAAGAATGTATCCCTTGTGATAATTGACACAGTTTTAACTCACAGTTGTTTCACATATTTTTTGACCTATTTCTCACCTTTCTTTTATTCTTTAGCTAAGTTATGTTCCAGATAGGTTTGAGAAAAGGAACCTGGTATAAATTTTAATTCTCAATTACTCATTGAAGAAGTTTACATTGGAGGTAGCATGACAAAAAAAGGATAAACTGAGTACTTGATTTCCTTGGGCAGGTATTTCAACAATAAGTAACTGAAGAACAAAATTATAGTTTGGAACCCTCTGCCTCCTTCCGTCTCTTAAATCTAAGTGTTCTGAAAAGTCAGCTGTGGTCCTGGGCTCTTTCTATTGAGCCACTTTCTTTGAAGAACTCAATTACCATTACATGACCGGTTGTCAAGTATCTCCTTTCCTTTTATTCTTTCTTTTAGTTGATGAATGAATCAAGCCAACTTCTACACAATTAAAATTCAACAACTTTTTCCTCACTCTTCTATAATAATTTTTTCCTGTGCTTCTGATTGATGTAACAAATTCTTGTATCTGCTTTTCAGTCTTAAATACTCGCCATGCTTAAACTTTCTTTTATCTTCAATTTAACCAGTATTTAATCAGATAATAGAGATTACAGTGCTATATTTTTAAAGACTTTTGCCCCTCTTTCTTTTCTTCCCCTACCTCATGTGTGTGTGTGTGTGTGTGTGTGTGTGTGTATGTGTGTGTGTGTGTGTGTGTGTGTGTGTGTTATGTTGGCTTACTTATTTTTCTATTCCTATGAAAGATACACCATGACCAAGGCAACTAATAAAAGAAAGCATTCGTTTTAGGGCTTCATTAATGTTCAGGGACTGAGTCCATGGGCATCTTGGTGCCACACATCACAGCAGAGGGACAGACATGGTCGTGCTGCAGTAGGTGAGAGTTTGCATGCTGAGATAAAAAATACAGGCAACAGAGAAACACACAGGGGAGTGGACACACACACACACACACACACACACGGGAGTGAGAGAGACAGAGAGAGGTAGAGGAGAGAGAGAGAGAGAGAGAGAGAGAGAGAGAGAGAGAGAGAGAGAGAGAGAGAGAGAGATCACTGACAATAAAGTGGGCTTTTAAACTTCAGAGCCCACCCCCAGTGACACACCTCTTCCAACAATTCTACCCCTCCTAATCTTCCTGGGTTTTTTTTTAGCTTCATCTTGTACAACTCCTAAGAAGAAAACTTCTTCAAAACTAGTCTGCTGGAATGAACCTCAAACAGTTCTCATACTTGGTAATTTCTGCAAAGCATTTATTGGCCATGGTAATGATCCTCCTTCATGTCTCCATTCCTTCACGTCTCCATTCCATCTTACATCTTTTAAAAAGTCACTCTTCACTGTGAGATACACAGAAGCCCTAAACATGCTGCTCACATGAATGACTGCCCCTCACTTAGATGGTCCTATGCATATGTTTTCGTGCATGTATACATGTTGTAAGAAAGAGTTTAGAGTATTTAAGTTATTATGCATATTATGTAATATTTTTAAATTACATTTTAAATTTTATGTTCAACTTTTAAGCTCTATACTTACTATACTAGAATGTAGTAATATTCTTCCTCACTTTTATTGCTTTGGGTTTTTTGTCTTGGTTTGGTTTTTTTGAGACAGAGTTTCTCTAGCTACAGCTGCCTAGAACTCACTATGTAGATTAGGATGGCCTAGAACCAGGACATTCTCCTGCCTCTGCCTCCCTAGTGCTGGGATTAAAGGTGTGCACCACCTCACCCTCTACTCTTTCACACTTTCCAGTGTTGTAGGCCTGCATAGGATTATTTTCTTTAGAGTACTGAAGATCTTTTTGTCCAAACTCCAGTCAAATTACAACAAAGGTATTCACAATCAAAATTCTTTTTTTGAAGATAAAAGAAATATCAATATAAATGAATATAGGATATTTTCGGTGAACTTGAACTACATTTTAATACTCTGACTTTTAATGTTTATTTGATAGTAAATCTGAAAATTACCTGCAAATGCTCTAAGCATAAAAGATAAAGTCATGAACTAAATGAAATCACAGCTCTTACCTATTATCAGCAATAATGACAATAAAGCAAATAACATATATAACATTAGTCACTAAAGAAAATGAACTAGTGTGAGATAGTACAACAAGGTAGATTGGAAATTATCTTACACACTTTCAGAGAAGTATCATGAATTCCTCAGCAAGTGAATTTAAAGAATATAGGTATAAAGTAAGAAATATAACATGAAGAGTTCTCAGAAATAGAGAGTAAGTTCTCTGAGAATAAGGATGAAAAACTTTAAATAATCCTGGAGCAGGAACAAGATTGAAATTTTAAGACATGAGCAAACTGTCCATTGTGATTAAAGTAAAACATGAAAAGGAAATGGTGGAGACAGAGTCTCATATCTGGATGGGAAGTTGGGGGAGGAGAAAATTTTATATTTTCTCCTGTCTATAACAGGAAACTTTAGAGATTTTCAGGTGTTAAATGAAAGGATAAATATATTAGAAGTGGCCTGATGTTTGTAGATAGACTAGACATAAAATGGAAATGAGGGAAGTGGACGTTGGGTATATATTATGATAATGGGTAACACAATATGATGTTTTCCCAGAGCTAGTGCAGTTACAGAACTTAACAACTGATTGGAAGTGTATATAAAGGATAAAATGGAGATTTAAGGTTTTCCCTGTAATTAAGAGGATTGAAGCAATGTACCTTAGGTTTGTGGGACGAAAGATTTGAAAAGGAAAATAAGGAATTGGGTTTGGATGCACTAATAATGTGCTCTCTGAATTCAAAAGGGAAGTGGAAGATGAAGATTGCAGCAAAAGAGTGACATTAGGAGAGCCATGAGTTTTTAGTAATGACGAAAGCCAATGAAGGAAGATGGGCTCTGAGTAGAAAGATAAACAGGTAAACGCATTTGGAAAAAGATGGAATTGGTTCGGAAATTTCAAATATCTGGAAAGATGGGGCAAAGATGAGAGTTTTCATGTGGATATAGTTTTGTAGAATAAAGATTAGGCACCATAGGTATTGAAATAATGTGGGGTGTTAGTGTCACTTGAGCCTCCAGAGACACAAATGATGTTATATCACTAAAGGAAAAGAGGATCTTCAGATATGAAGTAGTGGTCAGCAACTCTAGCCACAGAGAAGTCAAGATAAATAGCAGATTGTTAAAGAAAATAAAGAAACACAATGTTACTCCCCATCTCTTTAAAGAAGTGCAAATGACATTCATTCACTCATCTTCCTGTGTCAGATCCTAGATCCCATAGCATAAACTTTAATAGAATATTCAAACTGAAATGCTGATGAGATTCCCATAGCCAAAAATCATATTGGTATCAGCATCACTGTGAGCATGCAAGTCTCCTCCGAAATTGTATGTGTCATGGTTTTCATAAGCACACTCACTGGCTTATGAAATGCAGATCTCATATGCCTACCCAGTTACTGCATATATAAACTAGTGAGTGAAGAAATAGGCAAAAGAACTTAGAGTTTGGCAGCCTTCCCATGGAAATGACACTCCTATATCAGGACAGGTTGGGGCTGACAAGGATGTGAGGAACAGGCCCCCTAGAGGGCAGCAGAGTCCATTAAATTAGGAACATCCAAAGCAGGTGGAAGAGGGCTAATGGGGAGCTTTCCTGTTGGAGACACATAAGATCAGTCAACACATTTATGGAGGAAGAACCAAGGAAGTCCCAATTAATTTAAGGAGTTCAGTAATATAAGGGGGGAGTAACCAGGCATCGAAAATGAATAGGCTTACAGATAGAATAGGCACCTAGGTGCTGTAAAAGGAAACCAAGGCCCTCTGCGTGATAAATGCTGCTACCTGGGAAATAATAATAAATAGATACCATTTGCTGAGGAGCTTTATTTACCACATTGTCTGCCAACGTTAGATGATATTTTTTAAACTACAGCATTAGCAATGTACCTAAAAGCATCCCTACAATGAACAAAGCCTATAGTTCACAAAAAAAAGAATAAAATACTGTCCTTCCCCCAGGTGATACCAAAGATGTAAGCAACAGCATCAGTAAGAGCCGTAGGAGCCATAAGCCATTGTGGGAGACACTGATATTGTACCAAAAGGGAAAAACTCACATAAGAAGGGACAGGAAGGGTGTCAGTGAACTTTAAGCACATGTGCCAGTCTGGTTGGTGAAGCATTTGCTTTCTTCTTTCTTCCATCCCCTCCAATTTTGTTAGTCCTTTCCTGAAATTGTCCACCTTCTCCACCATATTTTTGTTTCTCACCCACTTACTCTTTTATACATTTATTTATTTATTATTTATTTGGAAACCCAGCGACATGATAGTTGTAGATCCTAGGATACAATGGTGTCTCTGACTTCATGGAATTTACAAAACTGTGTTACATTTGGGGGGAACAAGGCAGTCATCTCAAGAGAGTTAGCTTGCTCAGTGTGTTTTCCACTCTCTCCTCCTTATGCTTTGTCTTCCTTCTATAAATGACAGAGAAAAACTAGGTCTTTGGGTCTACAGTGCCTCATCTACTTGAGGACTGAGGTATCAGAAAAAGAACGTTCTAATCCTTTCATAGAATGTAGCTCTTCATGCCATTTACACATGTATCATAATTGTTAGTAGTTATACACAGCATGCCTCTCAGGCCAGAATAAGATCTACTTCCATTGTAGTTTTTTCCATTTTAGTTCTAGGAGTGTGGCCTTTCCAACACCAAATAAGTCACAATCATATAGAACTCATCTCACAGGGTGTTTGCATTATTAAATGCTCAAACCTCTGTAAAACACCAATCTTATGAAAGAAGGAGCTTTGTTTCCATTCTTCAAAGAAGAAATAAAATTACATGTTCTGTTCAAAATCATGCAAATAAGTGGCTATTCTAGTTTGCTTTCCATCGCCGTGATAAAACATCTCAACCAAAAGCCACCTGAGAATGGAAGGATTGTTTCATCTAGTAGACTACAGTATGTTTTTGAGGGAAGTCAAGGCAAGAACTCAGGCAGAACAAGAAATTAAGCAGAGAAGGGGCTTTAAATAGAAATCATGAAGGAAGGTTGCTCATTAGCTTGCTCTCAGGTTTGTGTTCAGTTATGTTTTTACAGAGCTTAGCCCACAAGTCTTGGAATAGCACCATTCACAGTGGGCTGAACACTCCTAATTATTAGAGATCAGTAAGATGCTCAGCAACCATGTCCATAAGCCAAACTGAAAGAAACATGTGTACATGTTTTGGTTGTTTGGGTTGAGTTTTTTATTTCTTTGCTTTTTATGAATACAATATTATTGACAAAAGATATGAGTATGTGGGAATTTTATTATCTACATTTTTTTGAAAGAATACCCCCTAGGTGCCAAAGATATGCGGATCCCTCTGTATATTATGTATATTCATCCATGATACACTCCTATATATACTTCTAAATACCCATGTAACTAGTTCCTACTTCCATATCTGTCTTAGTTAAGGTTTCTACTGCTGCTAAGAGACATCATGACTATGACAACTCTTACAAATGAAGACATTTATTTGGGGTAGCTTGCTCACAGTTTAGAGATTCAGTCCATTATCATCATGGTGGAGTACAGAGGTGGACAGGCAAACATGGTGCTGGAGAATTACTGAGAGTCCCACATCTTGAAGGCAACAGGAAGTCAACTGTGACTCTGAAGAAAGCTTAAGCAAAAGAGACCTCAAAGCCTGCCCCCAAGGTGACACACTTCCTTCAACAAGGCTACATCTACTTCAACAAAGCCACACCTCCCAAAAGTACCACTCTTTGTGAGCCTATAAGGACCAATTACATTCAAACTAACACAATACCAGACACATAATTGTAGGGAATCAAGAAAAACTAGTGAACGCTTCCTTGAGTGTCTCCCATTATAAAATTAAAACTGTCTATTTTCTACCTAATATGACAAATGTTTCTGTTCTAGTGATAAATTTTCACTTAAGGGAGGCAAATTGAGAAAATCCATAGGTTTTCACTTGAAGGAGAAAAATTAAGAAAATCCATCTGTTACCCATAAAATGTCAACTTAAAGCCAGGAAAATCTAATTCCCTTAATTAAAATGACTTTCTTAAAATCATGTAAAAGAATAGAAAGAAGCAGAACATAGATGTCTAGTAAAAAACTTATGACTTTGGTCCTCTCTTCTGGGTGCCATGGGCAGCGAAATAATTAGTCTGCATATTGTTTAACATCTCACAGGACCATGATTTAGCCAGGTACTCTTCCTTTCCATGGCTTCCTTTCCAGGCTTGGGCAGTAGTAGTAACAACAAGCATGGCTTCTCTTCCCATGCCCTTCACACCTCAGACACATATATGGGCCCAAACGATTCTGATATCCTTCTGCGACACCTACCTTACCTCATTTTAATCAAACTAAAGTGATTTTTACAACCTAAAAGAAAGAAAAAGTTGAGGACAGAGCAAAAGCACAAACAGAAACCAAGATCAAGAAGAAATCATGAAAGGATTTTGATAGTTGCCATTTCCCTTAGACTACTTAAAGACAAAATTTTGGTACAGGTAATATTTGTAGGAAGCAATGTATATCATGGTTACCAGGCTTGTGACTTTGAGCAAATTGCTTAATTTCCCAATATCTTAGGACTTTCTTACTTACAAAATAGGAACAAGAATAGTAACTAGTCAAGCGTGTTATGCCAGTTATTAAATCAAAGATTTGGGTATGTCCTTAGAACAGAGTGTGTTGTACGCTAGGTGGTTAATCAATAATAGCTTGTTTTGTCTTTATAATCCCAGGTTCTCCTCACACCCAGCCCTCTCTGTTTATTTAAACACAAAAACTTAAGGATAAATCCCCACTGGAAACAAAATCATTTCTATTATAATAAATTTTCCTGAAAAGCCCTTAGACCTGAGACAGATCCAAAACTTCCACTAATATTTAATTAATATTTTTCAAATTTTTCCCTTGAGGCTGGTCCTGATCTTGTGCAGTTTCTCCCTATACTTAACATTTACCTCCAGGCTGGAACATTTTCCTACATGAATATGCTGTGTACTTATAAAGCATCTTGGGACTAAATCCATGTCTTCTTCAAGACTTCTCTTGACTGAGACAAATGTTGAAGGAAAATATGCCATGAAAAGGCAATGACTGGAGAAGTTTTTTTTTTAATCTGAAAACTGTTCTCGTTGGAAGTGAGATTAGATATTGACCTTGGGGAATTCTCTGGAATCTAAATGAAAAATTTTATAAAATTTAATACATTTCCATAATATTTCATGCTGCAATTTAAACAGTTTAATTTATTAAAGTGTTCTCTTGTGGTTTGTTTTTTCTTGTTCAGTGGGTAGGTTTTTCGGTCATGTTTTTATAACATTAAAGAGAAAATGTTTGTGAAAAAAAGCTTCTGCACATATATTGAATTATTTCCTAAGAACAAATTCCCTTGTCTAGAGTTATTGGGTCAATAAAACCAATTCTTTACATTATGATTGCTTAGTTGCATTGCTTCTACACTTGTCAACTTCTGCCTTTATTTTCTTTTACAGAACACAGAATAATATGGTTTTTGACAGCATTTTGAATCTTTTCAAAGTTTATGTTTACCTCTGATGTTCTTTTATGAGACTTCTAAGCATGCTCATTTTTTTGTTTGTAAGCTGAAATCACTGAATGAATCAAACCAGCATTTTATATCTGTGCAAAAGATTTTTTTGTTTGTTTTGGTTTGGCTTGTTATCTATGGATCTGAGTTCATCTGTATTTTTCTTTTTTCATTTTATCATTGTCTTGAGAATTTCATACACTTATACAATGAAATATGGTCCTATCCTCCGTTCATTTTTACCCTCCTACCTTCTCCAAATTCTCTTCTGCATTAATGGGTATGCAATTTATGGAATATTTGGCAAGCCATTCTAATGTATTTTCTCATGTATGAATATACATAATTTTGAGGACCAAAGAGTTGCTGTGCAATGTCACATTGTGACAGCTTTTTATTGGGTCTTACTTCTTTTAAACTGAAGATCATTAGTACTTTTCCATCTATCTTCATCTAGAATTTTTCTCTTATCGACTTTGCTTGAAACTTTGGTTTAGACTTTCCTTTGGCATTCCTGGAAATACTTTAAGGCTTTTGGAGTCTTGCAGTCCTCATTGCTGTCTGTCTTCTGTTGCTGTGCTAGGTCACACACTGGCTTTCAGATTTCTTTGCTTTTCGGTCTAGGTGAACTCTAGGGGAAGGACTGGCATTTCATTTGTATGTTATGAGGAAGCCTGGAGAGTGGCTTTTTATCTACTTGGCCATTATGTAGTCAAATTTGACCTTTAGAAAATAATCAGGCTAGTTCTATTAAGCCCACACTGCTGCCTTCATATATGGCCTTTCTAGTAGCTCAAATACATTATCAACTACTTAAAGTTTTTCTCAGCATAAAATGAGGGAAGAGTAAGATGTTAACAAAGACCCTGTGATTTGGATGTAAAAGCACTATTTCTAGTCCCACTTCTAGGACTCACCAACTGTTGAGTCCCTGGGTATAAAGCTGAAATAGAAGCGTTCTTAGCCACAAGCTCTTAGTTTGAATGGTGGGGAGAAGCTTTTGGACTGTGTCCTGTGGTTCAGGAAATTTCATATCCGACTGTGTGTTCTTCAAATGCACAGGGCATGACAATTTATCTCATCTTGCGATTGCCTGGATCTAAAGTCAGGGTGACTCTAATGGGAAGAAGTGTCTTCTATTTGAATCCCTTGGATTTGTGGTTTCACTATGTTTTCATTTTAGTTCAGTTTCCCTGAATACTCCATTAACCACTTGCTGGTCTAAGATTGCACAGACTCTTATCCCAAAACTCCAACAATTGAGTGGCTTAGGAACAAGATTTATTTCTCACAGTTATAGAGATCGACTGAAAAGATCAAGACATTTCCACATCCAGTGTCTGGTGGAGGTCAACTATGTTTCTTAATGCATTCTTTGAAAATGTCATACATACATACAATGTATTTTGATCACATCCATCTGCCTATTTCTAACTCCTTCAAGATGACCTCACAATGTTACCTTCCCCAATTCATGCTTTTCTTCTTACAAATTTTTGTCCGATAAAATTATGTATTTTAGGATTTAACATTCAATTAAAAAATCAAAAATTTCAGTGTTTTCAAGTTCCTGGCAGATTATTCTTTGGTGAGTCATGGCTAAATCTGATAAATGTTATTCTTCAAACAAAATTTTAGTTATCCAAATGATACATTGTGAAGACTAAAATAATAAAAACTTTGAATTTTTAGAATTTCCTTTGTGTGGGTTCCTACCCAGTGGAAGGGGCAATCTTCTGTTGTCTCTGCTTTAAAGGCATGAATCCCACTCATGAGAGATCCAATACAACACTGCTACCCTTTACATTTGGATGCCATGTACTTTTGAGCAGTTATACACATATAGACAGTAGCACAGTGCAAGTCAGTTATTCAATTCTTTTGTTCTCAATTTCATACAACTCCAATCACATCCATTCAACTCTCTTTGATAATTAATCTGATCTCATTAGTAAGTCCAGGAGCACTTAACATGAATGTGATAAGCTTCCCCTCCTTGTGTCCAAATAGGTCTCCATAACATGATTCTCCTCATATTCATGCATTTATCCAGATCATCAAGTGACAAACATTATCACCTGTAAATAATGAGGTTAGCAGTGTCATAAGCAGAGGAAAGGTAGCAGTAACTAAAACTACTAAAAACCCATACCATCACAGAATTTACCATTTGCTAGAGATGTCACTGAGAAAGTATACAGTAGATTAAAGAACTAAATAAAATATTATTTGTATTTTATAAATACTCCTGATAAAAGCAGAAAATGCTAAGTAGACATACAGATTGAGACTTGTTCTTTTTAATGAGGGGATTTGGCAGAATGTACTGACATTTGAGCAAAGATTTTGAAAGGGTAAAGGAATTATCAAGTAGGAAAGCATGCCCTGCTTCTTTTTTTCTACAATTATTTTACCTCCAAACTCTAAACAATTTATTCTTTTCCTTAAACATCTTCATCTTTTCCTCATCCTTTGTCTCTTGACCCAAATCTACAAATTGTTTCAGTTGGACTGGGATACAACTCAGTAGAAGGACACTGTCCTAGCATGAGTAGGTATTGAGTGTCAATGTCCGGCACCACAAATAAAACAAAAAAAGATAAATAATAACAAAAATTCCTCATGGACATTTCATAACTCCTAAAGTTAACTTTTTATTTTCTTTCATTCATTCAGAGAATGTTTTTTCAGTGCCTATATTTTACAAACAGTAAATTTTTGTTTTGTATTCTCTGATCATTTCTCTGGTCTCTTAGGTTTATTCCTCAGTAATCTTAAAATCCTCCTTTACTTACCGAGATTAAAATACTTTCTGGGAATGTGTGTGTGTGCGTGTGTGCGTGTGTGTGTGTGTGTGTGTGTGTGTGTGTGTGTGTGTGTGTGTGTGTGTGTGTGTGTGTGTGTTGGAGGCCTGAAGTCAACCTAAACTATCTTCCTCAGGGACTGTCCACATTGAATTTTGAGACAGAGCTTCGCAAAGACCTAGAACTGACAAGTTTTCACAGGTTGGGCTAGTCTAGATTGCAAATGAGTTTGAGGCATCGTTCTCTTACTGCCATTCCGATATGGGAAGTTCAGTATATGCCACCACATTTCATCTCCCCAACATTGAAACTATAGTCATAAGCCACTCCACATGGCTTTTCACCAGGGTACTGGCATCTAACAAAGGTCTTCATGCTTGAATTGGAAGCATTTTAACATTGACAAACTTTGCAAACTCTTTATAATTTTTCTGTGACATTGAGTGATTTCTCCAAGTGCATCAAATGTCCCTCACTCAATACTTACTATATTTGTATTTTGTTGATTAAGGAGGATTCTTTCATTCCATATTGTCTTTCTCAGTTCTACCATACTTATTTTCTGAAAAAAACAGAAGGTAGTTGAAGAAAATATAAATTTGCTTTACAATTGGGAAAGACTTATAATGATAAATGTTTTTCGGAGAGTGTACTCCTATCCCTTTATTCTTTAAACTTATTCTCCCTCTTCTCATTAGTGTCCTTTCCAGAATAAAGTTTTAAATTTTTCACATAAAATAATTTCAATATGAATAAAGATGTATCTCAGTAACAAAACATACATTTAGCATGCATAAGGCATTAGATTCAAACCAGTATGCATACATGCATACACACGCATGTGCCTGCACGCACACACATGCACACACAAACATATACACACACACACAAACACACACGATGGGGGGCAATGTAAAGGAAAAGAGATGTTGAGAGAGAGGCAGGAGATATTTTGAGGAATAAAAGTGGAGATATTATAAAACACTTTTGAAGAGTTTAAATGACTGGTCATTAACCTAACAGAAGATTTCAAAAAATATGCTAAGTTCCTTTTGTAAGATTTGTAAAGCCATAATAAATTTAGTACTCCAGTAATGCCATTTAAGTTGGGACTCTACAATGGTATTTTAGTTGCACCATCCAATGCACAAATATAAATACCGAGTATTTAGCATCGATATATGAAGTGTTATTCAATGACAAGTTATTAACAGCTTCCTTTCTAAATTATTTCTGTCATAAAACAAAGATCCCTCTCTTTGCCTTTGCCCCATCTCTACTTCTTAAACAATTACTTTTCCTCTTCTATGTGGCCTTCTTCTACAATTACTTGTGTTTCTATTCTTCTTTTCTTCCTTCTTCCATCATTATGTGAATCTGCTAAGGCAAGATCTGATTATCTTTGCCGATGGCATATAAGCCTACATCTTATATGCTTGACTAGCATCTAGTTCATAAGTTAATCCATTACCTCCCTTGAATTTGTTATAAAGATCCATTTTAATCCAAATACAAACCAGTGTTAACACTTTGGAAAAGGGATAATTCTAAGGAGCAATAATTATCTTGATTCCATTCCATTTTATTTTATGTCCTTTTTTACTTGTGAGATAGCAGAAAAAGATACCAAAGAGAATGTTACCAAACTAGGCTAAACATGTCTTCTCATAGCAACTTCCTTTCTCATTGCCTGATGAATGCCAGGCATCACATCAATGAAAAAAAAGTACACACTCTCCAGCCTTGTACCTTGAAAAGTTATCCTAGAAGTTGTTTTCTATTGGCTTGTCTTGTGGCTTTGGAAAAGTCAATTAAATCAGCCTTGCTGTCCTCATTTGGAACTAGAACTGATTGTTTCTCCACTTACCCCACCGATTTAGAACAAATGAGTAAGAAACTATTTCTACACAAGCACTCCATCTCAAAAGAGCCTGCAGAAGGGCTCATCTTCAATACCTTTAGATGCGTGTTAAAGGGATAGAAGTACTCATTTTAGACAAAACAGCTAGTAGCTCCCTGAAGAGGTGAGCTATTTGGTTCTGCTACAAAATATATTTGATTTCAAACTGTCGATCACCCAAAGCTGACTTTCAGAATTTTAATGTTTATAGGAACCTTTCATATACACAGAACAGGCCTTATTTTTTCTTTTAATATTGCCAGTATGTAAATTAAATTCATATACAGTATCGTTCAGTAAAGTGAAACAATGACGCTTAGTCGTTTAGTTGTAAAAACTTGAAGATGAAAGGTTAAAGTTGGGTTTTAAACTCTGACTTTGCATTCAAAGCACAGATTAGATTAACCACTTACTGATTGTCTTGTATTAATTTACTTAATCTTTCAATTTTACATTTCTTCTTAAGTAACATGGAAATAATCATAGCAGAGCCTCTGTCACAGAACTGCTGACAGGAAAAAAATTAGCTAAAGCTCTAGTGCAAAGTGTGATACATGGTAAGCGATAAACAAACCCTTATTAATTATTATCTCTTCTAGATGCTAGGGATTGAATTCTTTCTAGCATTAACTAGAATGTGGCAAATTTACAGATCAATTCATTATGTAAAGTGTATATTGTGTTTGCTTTATTCTCAAAGTAAAAAAACCTTTCCCAGATTTTTCATATACCATTGGCATCAACACATAAATATCACAGGTCAGCCTCGGTTACGGTGAGAAGCAGAAATCCTTGTTTTGGTGTGGGGTGACCATGTTTGCAGTCATGGCTCTTCCTCAGCCTGGCACTTAAGCACACAATCACATCTTTCTGTTTGCTCCTGTCCTTGTTCATGCTCACTAGGTACAAAGACAGGAGACTGGCCCAGCACAAGTCGGAAATAGAGTGTTTCACCCCCAAAGGGAGTATGGGGAATGGTGGGAGAGCAACAATGAGCAGGTAAGCAAACTGTGAGTGGCCTGAGGTGGTGTGAATTAAATGTATGCAAGCTAGAGGAAGAGGCGGCTCCCTGCTCTGGGTCCTTGCTCAATTATGCATTCCATTCAGTAAGTCCAATGCGGGCCACCACTGGTTTGTTGTGTGTGTTTGATCTGTAAAACCTATGCCATCCTCATGCTAACTAATGGGAGCCTCCTGTCCCAGATGCTGCTGTTTCTTAGGGTTGTGCGCTTTGCATGTCAGAAGCCTTAGCTAACAGTCAGTTCGTCTCTGGATTGTAATTTATTGGCCAAACAGTTCTGGAGTTTGCAAAGTGGAAGATATTGGAGGAAATTCACTTTTTAGGAGTATCCAATTATTTAATGAAAGAAATGCAAAAGATAAGGACTGGAAACATTGCTATTGAGGGAACACTGAGACAGGAAGTTAATCTGAGTTATATTGAATGTAATATGTAATAGCTAAGAGCAAAGACAATGCCAAATGAGTGTATGATAATGCAAGAGACATTTTTAAACTCAAATAAGGAAAACTAATCCTCCTCTGGTACTATAGCTTTGCAGCTCCTTGACTTCGTTGTGTTGGTGGTGAACACTTTCCATCGCTGTGCTGTGCATGTTTCTTTGTACTAGGAATTTCCAACTGAGCTGTACCCTGTGGGATGGGGTACGTGGTACTATACGCAACAAGTGAGCTGTGTTGCATGAAATGAACGCGCTTTTTTTTTTTTGCATGCAACTGCGTTTTAAGAAAAGGGCTCTAGAGATACAATTAGGATTATATTAAACAATTCAGTAGTCTAGAAAAAAAACTTATACTGAGAAATCACTGCAGCTAACTCTCCTGTTAAATATTTTTGGGTGATTTCTCAATTCAACTGTGCTACAGAGCTGTTAAGGGAAAGTGTTGCAGATTACCCTATATGTAAGAAATGAAGAAGTTCAGAAAGTAGTGTGTCCATTTGTGTTTGCATGTGCTGAGAGCTTAAGGCCCAGCTATATAATCGGAAGATAAAATTGTTGACTCCTATTGAAATTTTACCTCCCAAACACTCTGTTTGCTTCCTCAGTGGTGGGATCTTACCCATTTTCGGCTTAATGGCTCACTTCTTTCAAGGACCACTACACTGAACAACTGCTGGGGTCGATTCATGGCAGTCTGTGAAAATGCTTCCAGGAACTGTGTGGTTGACATCACAGAAGCCATAGACAAGCGCTTAACAAATAGGGTTCATAGCTTTCAGAGACAATGTAATGAGTGTGTACACATGTAGGCACTTTTATGTCCATACACACTCTTCTGCCCAAAATCCCTTTCTTGGGTCTCAATAGATAGTTTTATGGAAGTGACTCAACAGATCACCTTTGTGGCTCTTGATATCCTCTCACTGAGATAATACAACATGGTATAACTTCTGCCCTTGGAAAATAAGCCAGCAGCTTTGGAGAAGAGTAGACAAGGTAATGGTGATTACATCAAATAGTGTCTGGAAGGTTCTGTCCCTAAGACTTCTGATAAGAAGTCTAGAACTGGAGTTCCCAAAATCAGCACAGGATCCACTGCCTATCAAACACACTGGAGAAAATCATGGATGTACAACATCAGACATTGTTGTGTAACAGGATGGCCAGGGCATTTCAATATACATATTGTGTATGTATATGTATATGTGAATATGCATTTTGCAATAAGCTATTCATTTGGGAGATTCTGTGGAGCTATTTAAGATAAGCGTAAGTTCCCAGTTTTTCCATTAAGTGGTCTTTTAATCAATTTTTAGAATTCTCTGATCTAGTCAGTCCAAAGACTGGATTTTTTAAAGTTTTATTTTATTTCTTATTTAAATTAGAAACACGCTTGTATTACATGTCAATCCCAGTTCCCTCTTTCTCCCCTCCTCCCCTGCCCCCCAGTAACCCCCTATCCCATCACCTTTCTGCTCCCTAGGGAGGGTGAGGCCTTCCATGGGGAATCTTCAAAGTCTGTCATATCATTTGGAGCAGGGTCTAGACCCTCCCCCCTGTGTCTAGGCTGAGAGAGTATTCCTCTATGTGGAGTGGGCTCCCAAAGCCCATTTGTGTCCTGAAAATAAATGCTAATTCACTACTAGAGACCTCATAGATTAATCAGACCTCCAAACTGACATCCACATTCAGGGGTTCTGGAACAGTCCTATGCTGGTTTCCCAGCTATCAGTCTGGGGTCTATAAGCTTCCCCTTGTTCAGGTCAGCTGTTTCTATGGGTTTCTCTAGCCTGGTCTTGACGTCTTGGATTTTATAAATTCTGTCTTGACTAATAACAAAAATAAGAGGACAGAAGGAATAGGGCATAGAGGTACCCCAATCCAAAAGACCAAGTATCTCTGAGTCAGATTCAGATATACAGAGGTGACCATTTCAATATATAATTCAGGAATAGCCCACTTTTATACAACAGCAAAATACCATTCATGTTTTGTGTGTTCAGTTGTTTGAATATGGTCAAAGTAATGACAAGGCTTATTTTACTGATGTATCATAGAAGAAAAGGGGACTAGTGCAAGCATAAGTAAAGGCATTTTGTTGAAGTAATATCCTAAGCCTCACAGATAAGGAGAGTTAATTGTGGACAAATGGTCTTTTCATTGGACCTTTTCTTCTCATGTCCTTGGCATCAAGGAGAAATTGAGAGGAAGTGAAGAGCGGGTGACAGGCAGGCGGAAAGAGTAAGGAAAAGATGTGTTTTGGTTGTCTAAGAATGATTCAGGACAGGAAAAGACCGAAAAATACACAAAAAGTAACACTAAAATTCACAAGATGCGTATATCCTTTTCCCTCAACTTTATACTTGATCTCATAAATAAGCAGATAAATTATAACAGTGAGTTTAAAGTGAATATTTAGAGAAAATAGGCCAAGATGGAAATAAATATTATGAAAATTGTTTCTCATTAACGATCCAGAATAGTTAGTTCCAATTTGTTTACTTGGGATTAAATATTTAACAAGAAGATTAAAAGATGCTTATGAGAAACCTGCAGACATTGCCCTTTTCTTCTGACATGGTTTCCTTTTTCTGTTCTTCCTAAAGTCTCCCTTAGTCACAACCCAGGCCTCCTCACTTAAGTAACCTTGTCTAGATAACCCCTCACAGACATGACCAGAGACTATTTCCACGATGATTATAAATTCTTCCAAGTTGATGATCAAAATTAATCCTCATACATATTCACTTCTCCCCTCCTATCTTCACCCAAATGTTGATAAAGGGATTAGACCATCGCATGCACCTATAGACACACTAGCTTAATGGAGTGCTATGTTTCCATATTCTCTTTACACTCAAAGTTTGTGTGTGCAGATGTGTTTGAGTAGCGTGTCACTTTTCATGTTTTCACAGTGTATAATCTTAGTGTGTGTCAGAATCTTTCTAAATGAAGAAGTATATGAAACCCCATCCAGGCAAGTGCTATAACCATGTGTGCTCTCTCAATCTTGTTGCTGCCATGTAGGTTCACACACAGATGGTCCACCCTCAGAAATGACTAAACCTCAATAGTGGATATTATTATCTCCAGTCACGAGAAGGGCACAGGGACACAGAGTCTGTGTTCTGATGTGTTCATGCTTCCCCATGATAGAAAATCATAGTTACTTTGTCTCTGACAACGGCCTGCATTAGTCCAAATAAGTAGTTAGATGTATAGTCCCTCACCAGTACTACAAGAAAAAAGGGTAGAGTGAGGTTACTTTATGAAAAGGAGGGAGACTAATGCTGATATTTTATAGCATTAGTTTTAGGAAGTGTTAATGCCCAATCACTTGAATAACTGATTTCACCTATGATGAAACAAGACAAGCAGAAAAGGAAGATCCTGGCTTTACAGTCAAGAAGTAAAAACTATGATGTTAGGTGAATGCTAGATTTTGTAGAGTACTTTCTGTTTTAGCCTCCCTTAATAATATGGATAAAATCTTGCAACTGTATACACTGCACTTTGCTGTGTTCCTATTAGGTAGGAGATTTTGAAAAGTGGGCAGAAACTAGACAGCAAAGCTGAGTACTATGAAATTTGAATTCATCATTTCATCTAATTCTGTGTCTTATAAACCAATTTAAACTGATTCTTCAATGTAGTTTTGTCTTAAAATGCTGGCTTATTGTTCGTGCACAAAACAGATATGTTATATGTGTAGTAAATTCTAAAATATGTGAAATGAACTTTTCGAACCTAACAGCTTTTCAACATGATGCTCCACATTCCTTGGAGATTTGGCACACTGCTCTATCAGTCACCTTGACTTGGGTAATTTAGTTAAGATCCATACATCTGAGGTTTTATATCTACAGTAATAATACCGTGTATGCTGAACACTCGGGATTGTATAATTTGCCTCATTTCACTAATTCTCCCAGCCTACAGTTTGACACCTGCTACCATTCTGAGCACTGAAGAGGCATACAGCACCTGCCTTGGGCTGCTCTAGATTTGGTGTGGGAGTTGACTTGCAAATAGTAGGCCCATTTAAAAAAGTGTTATGACACACAGCTGTTTGTGAAGGTCAAATATGATAACACAAGTAAAAATAACTCGCTATCGGTGAAGTTCTATTGAAATGGATTCTATTACCATCCACAATGTGCATTTTATGCAAGATTTATAATAAAGCTGAGTTCCCTGACTAGCCCATAGATACAAACAACTATATCTTGTTTGATTTTTTTCTTTACTAACTTGCTGAAAAAGACATCACTTCCTATTTTGGAAAAGCATAGACAAAACTAAGTTCCGTTTAATCTTAGTTGGGATACCTGACACAAAGCTTGGAATGTGTATGTCATGATGAAATATAATTTAGGTTTTAGACTTCAATGCAGGTAACGGAATCATGGATCAAAAAAAAACACTTAATTTAAGAAAAATTATTTCAATGACTCAAAAGATGCCAAGCTTTTGCACATACACAATGGCACATTCTAGTTTGTGAATTAATGTCTCTTTATGGGAACTTGGGTGCACCAGGGGTAGTACTGGTAGTATCATGTACTTTAACAGTTTTTGAATAGGCCTCCTGTTGCTGTTAAACCACAAAAGATAGAACAAAGTGGTTCTTCTATGGAAATTTCGTTAGCCATTAAAGGCCTGGGAAGAAATAATCTTTGGGACAATTATCATAAAAATATATTGTCACCAATAGTATGGAAAGAAGAAAAATCTACATCTAAGGAGATGAAGAAAGGTTTTGTGGCATTAGACATGGTGGAATACATCTCTCTGTGAAATATGCAATATGCACATTAGTGGATTTTTTTGCTTATCTATGTTGCTTAAAGTCCCTAGTCTTTAGACTACATTAAGCTGCACTTTACTTGAAAATCATTCATTTACACATAATTGTTCACTAGCAATGCCCCCCCCAAAGTCTTCTTATTATGAAGAAAAACCCAATGGGCAAAAGTAAATGTGTTTTCTCCCCACAGTTTTCCCACCAGTCCATTCCATTTCATTTTCACTCAGTCACAGTCATTTATATGTTAGCATCATAGCATAGCATTCCTATACTATCAAAACTACCCCTTAAAGAACCTTGGTTTGCTTAAGTTGCTTCTCTGTCTTTAAATCTCTAAAGGACTTTTAAATTTTTTTGTTTTTTGTTTTTTTGTTTTTTGTTTTTTGGGGTTTTTTTTGGTTTTTCGAGACAGGGTTTCTCTATGTTGTTTGGAGGCTGTCCTGGAACTCGCTCTGTATATCAGGCTGACCTCGAACTCACAGAGATCCGCCTGCCTCTGCCTCCCGAGTGCTGGGATTAAACGCGTACACCACCAACGCCAGGCCTAAATTTTGGGTTTTAACAGGATCTTGTATGGAAGTGGTGCTAAATTTGAAACATCACCACTAGGTGAAGCAGTGAAGAAGGTTCAAGACGATAATAGACAACGGTGCCTGAAGTCAAATAATCTAGAAACAGAAGTATCAAATGCACACCATTAAATAAGTTAGAATTTTACAGTAGAAGAATCGAACAGAAATGGATCATAAGTTTTTCTTTCTCTGCTCATTTATTAGCCAAGCATGTGGACTACAGTTGTTCTGTTAAACTATTGATCTATTTCAGTCAATGAAAAGCGCATTAGTAAGTTAATCGAATAGTAGAAGAAATGAGGGGGTCAATGCAGAGCCCTTAGTTGGAGGTGCCCACACAGAATTCTTACAGCACACAAAACAGTACAAACTCTTATCTTTTGAGGCTTTGACTGTCACATCATCTCCACATACTCAAACAAGATCATTGGCTGTCTCTTGAATGGTTTTTATGGTTTTCTCAAATTTAGATTCTGCTTCCTTGATGAAGAAGAACAATGCCTTTCAGTCTTGTAGCATTTCATTATGTTCGTTCAACTGCTGAAGCATGGCTGCATTTCATCCGTTGTGGGGAGGTGACTCTCTCTGGCCACTGCTGCTGGCAATGTCTTTTCCTTCCTGTCAAATTTTGAATTCTTTGTTATCTGTCCTCCATCAAAGCTCTGCAAATTGAACGCTTTTCCACGTGCTCCACTATTTCTTGTTGTCTTTGCTATTTGCAGCCTTCCACCTCCCATTTTCTTCCTTAGTTCAAATTCCTAGGGAAAGAAAAAAACAAACTCATCTCTGTCAAACTATTGTGACTAAATACTGACAGCCATCTTTTGTGTTTATATTTTCTCCTGATTTATTTTTTCTGTCACCTTTGAAATTCGTCTTACCTGTCAATAGTGCTCATCAACAAAATCAAAAGCATCGAAAATTGAAAACCACTTGTGAATATACCATCTACAATTTGTTGACTGTTGTCTTAGGGTTTATATTTCTGTGATAAAACCCCACAGCCAGAGGGTTACAGTTCATGACCACCAGGACATGAAGCACAGCATCAAGCAAGCAGTCATGGCACTGAAACAGTAGTTGAGAGCTTACATCTGATCCATGAGCATGAGGCAGACAAAGCTAACTGGAAATGACAGAGGTTTTTGAAAACCAACCCCATCCCTGTCACACACCTTCTCCAATAATACTATACTTTCTAATTCCTCCCCAAGATTATCATCAAGTGAGGACCAAGTATCCAAATATATGAGCCTCTGGTGGACCACTCCCTCATTTTCTTATTTTAATTATTTTATTCTTGACATTTTTGAAAAACAATATATTTTGGTTGTGATTTCCCTCCCCCAACTTCTCCCAGATTATTTCCACCCACTCAACTCCATCCACATTCTTTCTCTTTGTCTTTAAAAATAAAGCCAGAAACACACACATGCACCACACACAAACACAAACAAAACCCACACAAGAATACAAAATTGAAAATTAAAATATATAAGCAAAAGATCAAAATATTTTAAATGCTCAAACAAAGCAATATGAGACAAAAAGATTACAAAAATATCACTGAATTCATTTTGTGTTTTCTATATACTCCTGGGCATGAGGCCTGCCCTGAAATATGATTGATATACCCAGTAAGATTCTAGTGGAGAAAACGTTTTTCTTTGCAGGGTGTATAATTACAGATAGCTTCTTATTTAGGTGTGGGAACCTATGTTAACTTTCCTCTGCCCCCACTGAGACCCCTGTGATTGTTGCCTCCATACTTGTGAGTTTATCTTTTCATCAGTCCTGTTGTGTCTGGAGGACACTGTTTCTTTAGTCATACATCCCTACGGGCTCTTACTATCTTTCTGCCACCTCTTCTGCATGTATCCTCTTGAGCTCTGATTGAAAGAGTTTGATGAAGAAATTCCACTTAGAAACAAGTGCTCCAAAATCTTTCTTTCTCAGCACATTGTCCAGTGATCTGTCTCTGTGTTAGTTTTCATCTGCTGCAAAAACAAGCTTCTCTGCTGATGGCTGAGCAAGGCACTGATCTACAGGTATAGCATATGTCACTGAGAGTCATTTTATTGTTCTGTTCCTTTAACAGAACAATATTGCTCTCTTTCAAACCAGCACAACAATATTTGTTCAAACACCAAAAGTTTTAAGATGGCATGACTGTAAATTACTCATACAATTAAAACATACACTATTTATTAAAACCCCAAAATGAGTCAGAGAGAACTAGAACTACCCAGAAAAGTGGTTCTATTATTTCTAAGCATGAATAAAGACTGAAAAATGTCATATAATATTAGCATACCCAGTGTTGGCTTTTAATGCTTTCATCAAGGCATCTAGTCATTATCTCTAGCAAAAGTTGGCACCCGATCAACTGATATTATTGGAATTAATGACCAGAAGATGTGCAGTGAGATTTCTTGCTTCTCTGAGTAACTATATGACTAAAAAGTACATAGGTATGGGCTAAATATAAATCAAATGATAAATCTTATCTTCTTAAAGAACAAACTATTTCCAAACACCTAAAGTTTGTCATTCATAAAATAAGGAATGGTAGCGTGTGTGTGTGGGGTGTGTGTGTGTGTGTGTGTGTGTGTGTGTGTGTGTGGGTGTGTGTGTGTGTGTGGGTGGGTGTGTTTAGTGTAAGGTCATGGACATTGAAATCAAAACTGTAAGTCATGATATAGCATTTATCTCATATGGTCATTAATTAAGTCAAACTATGTAGGATAAGCAACCTAATCTCACTGAACCTATCTTTTAAAAGGCTATATTATCTTTTAAAAGACCTATACTGGCAATGATACCACCCACCTTGACAATCAGATCTTTCCTAAAAGTCTTTTACATAATATTATGCACATAAAAGATGGTGTCATTTGTGTTTTGCATCTGTGTTTGATAATGTATTCCTTGATTTCATTTCCTTAGAGTTAAGTGTTTTCACTATGTAAATCTCTAACACATACATCATCAGAGATGCTTAAATAGTTT
The DNA here is from genome assembly GCF_017639785.1 of Mesocricetus auratus. Classification (NCBI taxonomy): domain Eukaryota; kingdom Metazoa; phylum Chordata; class Mammalia; order Rodentia; family Cricetidae; genus Mesocricetus; species Mesocricetus auratus. Next base: position 110,060,978 of record NW_024429182.1, on the reverse strand, counting down.
CTATCAAAACAGTTTTAACATACATTTATGCTATAATTGAGGCAATTTATATAGATAATGCCTCCATTTTCATAGGTATAGTGTGTTTCTTAATGCAATTTAAAAAATCTAGATGTTAACTTTTAAGCAAATCTGCATTCTTTTGCCTACTTTGGAAAAGTCTGAATATAAAAATATTAACTTCTTAATTTATTTTTACAAAACTTGAACAATTTGTAGTTCAAGGTAAGTAGATAGTAAGGCATATTGACAAAGGTTTTTCCATATAGTGTAATTATTATTGCAAATTTTCTGCTTGTATTAGACTTACTTTATTAACTCTTATCATTAACTTACTATTTTCTGATACAATTCTATAGGCATCATTAGCTAAGGATGTTTCCAGTTTCTTAGTATTTTCATAAATATTTTTGTCTTAGGAAGCACAAAATTGCAGGGCAACTCCCTTCTGGCTAATCTCAAAGCTAAAAAACACAAACAAAAGAGGTCCAGAAATGAAAACTACTTAAAAATATCTTTTGGAGATTTTATGGCCTGAAATTTTGAAAGTTGGTAAGGCACTAATTCAACTATTCACCACCACCAACAACAACAAAGAGGTTTATTTTTTTAACTCAGAAAAAGGAAATTTTTAAAGCTTATATGCTTATATGTCACACTGTAAGACTAAATTAGTGTTTAGAAGGGACAATTACACAGGTTGTTTAGCTGCATTTGATATTAACAGAAACATTATATATATTCTGCAGACTTTTGTGATGGTCTCACTCTGATGTGTACTGCCTAATGATGGCATACTGGGGCAATATGCTCCAATTTTCTCAGATTTGGGCAGATGAATAGGGAGGTGAGAGAGGTCACCAGGCTGATAGCCAGAGTCTGTTGCAATGAATGAATTATTTAGGAGTCCTACACAAAAAGAGACCAAGAACAACTGTAGAAAATACAGGTCAAATGTACCATTTTGGCAACCCTGAAATGTAAAGAAAAAGAAACACCCAGCCACTGACAACTCCCCCCCCTCTTAAATAACATTACAATTTTCTTATTTCAGCAATGAAGAGAAAATTAACATAAAAAGGAGATGTTAGATTTTACAATATTATACTTTGAAATGGATTAGTGATCTTTGAACAAACAAGAAGTGGTATTTTACACCCACCCTCCAAGTTGGAGGGACTGTCTTATCCTGTCCTTTCATCTTCCACTTACCTTTTGAAACTCAGTATATGCAGCGGGGAAAGGTTAAAAGCTATAGACAAGTAAAGCTATATACCCTTCCTCTTTTCTTACCTTGGTTCAATAGACCAGACATATAAACCTGCAGCTGAAAAAAAACTTCTCAGTTGAAGTAATCAATACATTTTACTTTGTGTAAATGAAAGATGTAATGATGATGAATAATTTTCTGCATTTGCAGAGATGCAGTACTTGGGTGATTATCGAGTGATCATCTGGGCTCCTTGTAGAAGTAATATGAGTGTGTATCGTCTATTCTTTGCTGACAGGAACGAGTACAGAGATCCTAAGTGGGCCTTCTGTTAACATCAGTCAGGGGCAGATCTCAAAACCACAACTTCTGTCCTATCTCATCTCCATTACCCAAATTGTCTCAGTAAATGTTCACCACTGAGACGATTCACTAAAACCACTGTGTGTGTGTGTGTGTGTGTGCAAGCATGTGCATGCACATATGCATGCACACACACACTCCTCTGTGTGTGGGGGGCCCATATATAAGAGTTACAAAAAGAACTGATTTGTGATTCGAATTATAGAAAAGATATGTTTTTATATTTAGTTAAAATTTTGTTTGTACATACTATATAACAAACAGATCTATAAACAAAATAATTGAATTTTACTAATACTAGATGTTGAAAATGTAATTGAGACATCCAAAAATACAGTGTAAACACTTTTTAAATGAAGTGCATTGATCCAGTTAATTAGTGCCTACAAAAATAATTTAAGCAATAATCGTGTTCTGTACAAGTCACTAGATGTTGTGTTTATAACAGGGAACAAACTGTCTGTCTGTGCCTTTAAGGTGTCCCACCCAGAAGATAAAGCAGATATAAGACAGAGCCTTACATGCCTAAATTCTGTGATTATGAGAATCCAACTGAGCCAGGGTTGGGTGGGAAGATGCTTTTTATAGGACAATTAAGATGAAACAAATAAAATGAAAGGGATGGAGGGAGGATGGGAGATAGGAAGGAAAGAAGGAAGGAAGGAAGGAAAAATTAAGTTGGGCGCAGAGGAGGAGAGGGAAGACAAGATGTGCCTAAGCAAAAGAGGAAGAACAAGACAGCAATAGTGAGGCCAATGAGAACTTTGAGGAAGAAAGTAAAACAGATGTGACCACCCAAGAAAATCATGTAGGATGATAAAACTTAGAGTGGGTCGAGTCACAGGACTACGGAGTTCTAGTCTGGAAAAGAAACAACTGGGGGGACTTTATGGAATTACACACTGCTTTACTTTCCATGGAATTCTCTTTTCCTTAAACGCAGAGACAAATAGCACTCTCTGAGATGATTTTCTCACACATTAACCCAAAGGTTTCCTAGTACACTACTTCACTGCATGACTATGTATGAAAGAAAAGATTGCTAATGTTAACACAGAAGTTATACTCTATCACAATAAATTGAGGGGGAAGAGAGAGGGGGGAGGAATAAAGATGTGCATGTGTGTGTATGTGTATGTGTTAGAAAAAGAAAGAGGGAAAGAGAGAGACCGAGAGTTTTAAAAGCAGATGTTTGCATAACCTTCCTACTAAAAGTTGAAGCATCCCTAGGGTAAAACTTGGATGAACTGGTTCAAATACTCTTCTGGTTTCTAGCCCATGCTTTGTATTAAAAGGGGTGCAGTGACCTGAAAGTCTAATTACCCCTCTCCAAATGTCTGTTTCCTGGTCTGCTGGTAACAGAAAATGGGACTAGTTGGCAGCCATCCTCTAAATCAAATCCCATAAATAACCTGGGCAATTATTCTGGGCTATGCTATAGAAGTTAGCGGACACTTGGGAATACAAGAGTAATGAACTATGAACTCCAAGTCAAGTTAATGCAAAATGGAAATGTAAGTACTGAAACTATTAGAAGGAAAGTCGAGTACCTGTCAGAACTCCTTCAGCTACTACAGATGTACAGCTAACTGCAAACTTGGGAATGACTCATCCTTTCTTACCAGAGAGTGGCCATGTGTGGGACACTTTACATTCTGATATACTGAGATGATTAAACAGAATATGAGTTCACATGAAGGAGAAGAGAAAGGAAAACTGCAAAATGCAAAGGGATGGCAAAGCAGTGTTAAGTAGAATAAGAGAGAGTCAAGAACATTACTGTGGAAAGTGTGGAAAGGATGTCATCAGAGAAGTGTCGTAGTTTGGTTCTCCTGGCAATGACAAGTAGGAAACCTCAGAGTGGGTGGAGTCAGGCCTCTGCCTGCAAAATCAGCCAGCCCTAGAGCAAGGAGGCCTAAGGGGCAAGAGGAACCCAGACAACAAGGACCACTTTCCATCAGGGTTTCTCAGCTCAAGAATCACTTTTGTGGGAAAGGCATGAAATAAAATTCCTATACTATGAGTTGATGCCTAGCCCCAATCTAAAATATCAGAGTTTCCTGAGGGCACACTTGGTATTTGGAATAAATTCTATTGATGAATCTTATAAACAGTTATGTTTAGTTACTCAAACTAAGTTTAGTGGTAATCACTTCTTGAGAGAGAAATGTTCATTCTTTAGCACCTTATGTATACTGGGTAGAACAATGCTGGTTGGGAAAGAGTGGCAGACCCCCTACACCCCTTCCTCAATTTATCTTCACGGGGATCCCTCCATGAGCTATCCCTGCAAGACATGAAACATCCTCTGGCCATTATACTGTTTCGGATGGACCATCTATAGTCGGGTGGCTACCTGCCATTTTGTTGGAAAGAAGGATGCAGATACTGAAGCTGAGGCATCATCGCCATCTTCATCAGAGTAGCTTTCAGAGGCCAGAGGCAGCTGGAGAGAGAAGAGTAACGAAGGCCTTCACAACCTCCTGTCAGTCAGGTGCACTCATCAAGACCCTAATTGTAGATTGCAGTGCTAGGTGCTCAAGGCAATATACCACACTTTCTCTGAAGCAATTATCCATCAACCTACAGGCCTCCTGGTGTATAGAAATTATTAATTAATTAGAAATTTGTATGTGTGTTCATTAAATTTGTATTTTCCAGCAGATAAGCCATGCTAAATAAAACCATGTTCACAATCAACATTTCCCACAGCAATCCTTAGGTATATAAGCCCACCTGCAGAATAAATGCTGAGTTGGAACCACTGTCTACTTCTTGGTAATCCTGTCTCTTTCATCTTTTCCTCCCTCTCAAAACTGCTGGTGAGACGAGGTCTTGGTTTAATTAATGTCTGCATCTGTAGGCTGCTAACCCTAAGAAGTCTTTGGCTCTGTACCAGGCTTCTCTACACACAACACAATGGTGCCAGGCTCCACATCTGTATTTGCAGCATGAAGCATTGCTGAACTCACTGTGGTGAGGTATGAATGCCTGAAGAATACTGATAAATGGTCCTTTATCCTAATAATACCTTAGTCAGGTAAAGCACCTTTAAGTCAAACGTGATCTTTTCCTATACTGTCCTGGTGGGTCCTCTCTTCAAGGATTACAGTGTCCTTCCTGCTCAGATTCCCATCGCCTCCCACCATTGGGGAAGCCACATGGAAGCCTGCTAGGGCGCATGCTGAGTGACCTCTCCATTCTCTTCTTTCCACAGCTCCAATGGAAAATCCGTTACATGGGCCCAGAACGAAAAGAGCAGCCGGGGGCAACACCTGTGGCAGAGGCTGTCGGTCCACATCAACAAGAAAGAGAACCCCAATCAGACAGCGGTCATTAAACCCTTCCCCAAGAGCACAGAGAGCCGCGGGCCGGGTGCCGGTGCCGGTGGTGGCTCGGGTCCCGGGGTAGCAAGTGCTGGTGGCTCTGGATGTGCTGTGGCAGGTGGAGCAGAACCTCCTGATGCAGGCACCAAGGCGCTGTATGAGGTAGTGGAGACAGAGGGGCGCTTCCCAGCAGCTGCCAGGCCGCGCTCTCCATCACCCATCAGCACACTAAGCCACCTTGGGGGCTCCGCAGGCCGCACAGATGACGATGCACCCTCACTGCACTCTGAGACAGCAGCACGAAGCAGCTCGTCCCAGGGCTCGCTCATGGAGCAAATCAGCAGCGTGGTGACCCGTTTCACCGCCAACATCACCGAGCTCAACTCCATGATGCTGTCCACCGCGACGGCGCCTGGGCCAGCTAGTGCCCCTATCTGCTCGTCCTACCTGATCCCCAAAGAGATCCAGTTGCCCACGACCATGACGACTTTCGCGGATATCCAGCCCCTTCCGGCCATCGAGGTGACTGGAGGAGCTCAGCAAGCTGCAGGGGCATCACCTGCCCAGGAGACTCCTACAGGCGCCGAGGCCGCACCAGGCAAACCCGATCTGGAGGAGCTGGTAGCTCTCACTCCACCATCACCCTTCAGGGACTCGGTGGACTCGGGGAGCACAACCCCAAACTCGCCAGTCTCCGAGTCAGCGCTCTGCATCCCATCATCTCCCAAATATGACACTCTCATCATCAGAGATTACACGCAGAGTTCCTCTTCTTTGTGAGCCACTGGAAACTTCCTTGGGATCGCATGAGCAACAGAAGACCTCGGTGTTCACACATGGGCACAGCGACACCCATAGTCACCCCAACAGAGAACCTGAGGTGAACCATGCCAAGGGCGCACAGTGGAGACACGAGATCAATAGTGCTATTTCACAACAGCCGATGAGGACACCAACTACACATCTTCTGGCAGATTATCTTCTAGTGGCCTTAGAAAACATGGGCTTTTAAGACACTCTGCTTCTGTTTTTGGAGTGATGACCAGGAATGCCAGAAGCAGTTAAAATACCAAGTGCTTTGCTCTGAGGCAGCAACAGTGGGAAGCAGCACCCTGGGAGGTGAAAAGTGGAGTTAATAAGCAACTGTAAACAGTTTTGTTTGTTTACTTCATTTTCCCAGAAGAGTCTTTGATTCACCAAACACTGAATGTACATTTTCTAACAAACTCAAAAATCTGGGACCAAAAGTTAACATTCTGTTTTTTCTTTCCTTCCCCGCTCCTGCCATGTAGACCTTGAAAAGCTAATAGTAACTAGGGCTCAGTGCTTACTGAGACTTGTGAGTCTCCTGAATAACAAAAACAAACGGTACTGAGTGTTGTTCTAATGGACAGAGAGTTTCTAGCAGAGACTTTCCAATCAGACTGTGAGATACTCTTCCAAAAGCCTGCATCCTGGATTCCACCTACTTATTTCAGATTCACCTCCATTAACCAAGAAAACCAGTGCAAGATTTCTGGACTATTTCACCATGTTGCCAATCAATACTGGAGTAGCAAAAAAATATTTTCTGGGACATTGTTTTGTAATTCCGTCACTGGGGTGCATTGTGTAGCTGGAAATTCTCTTTGTAATAATTGGTGAGCTGTAACCTGGCTCTCTTTCGTGATACACAGGCACTCTTCCTTCTGAATGCCCTTCTGTTAGTGTTGCCAGCTGAGAGTAAGATCCACACTGAGCTTCCTCATTCCTTTCTTTAAGATCCTGATTTACAAAGAGATCCTCTGTTGGTGGTGGTGGTTTTGTCCCCAGTCACACTCCTGAAAGAGTGGTCAATAGACCCTATGAAGATGCAACACTTGGAGGGACTGTTATTGAAAAAACTAATAAAAACAGAATCTCAATGCAGGAGAGTCAGCATAGCAAATGATTTGCTATACCCATGAGCAATGATTTTATCTTTTCTTGGCTGCTTATGTGGGGCAGCTATGAACTATGACAAATGTAGATTTGTTTTCAAAGCAATACAGAATACTAAAACGGAGGAACCTTAATATCAAACACAGTCTTTCACAGCCATTCCAAAAAAAGGCAAAGCAATTATGAATCCTTTCCTTTTTAAAATAGTTATTAACATGGTTTTGTGCACTTCATACTGTCACTTTTTAAATACTGCAGGAAAAAGTTTTAGAGTTACAATAGAAACATACATGCTTTGGTGGACTCATATAGGTAGAACGTGTCAGTCGAGACCTGAATCTACTGTCATCTTTTTATTAGTCCCATTGCACCTATCCTCAGGTAACAAATGTTCTTGATTTTTAAATAAAGATAGTAATAAAATGAGGAGGTATTCTATAAATTAAAAGTTCAGTTGACCCAGCCTTATACTAAAGATAGCCTTATGAGAAAGATTTGCCAAGAGACAGAAGTATATTTTTGGCAGAGAGAAATTTAAATAGAACTTTAAAATTCTTATCTCAATATCCTTAATATCCTGGTCTCTTTCTTTTCTTTTCTTTGTTTGTTTTTGGTTGTTATTGTTGTTGGGTTTTGTTTTCCTTTGTCTGTTTACCATCTGATTTAAAAAGAAATTGAAACTGGAAGTCTATCCATTGGGATAATGTGTCATTTTCCAGTTTTAAAAGTTGTAATAACTACTGGCATTGCTTTTCTAATATTTGTTCTTATTTGAAATTCTAAATCAAATTTTCCACATTAAAACATTAAGAGCTAACAATAATTCACAAATGAATCAAGCATTCTAAGTCAGGTTAGAAAATAACATTATCAGAGTTATTTTCCCAAATAGTAATGAGATTCTTGAAACCGAAAAGACATCTAGCTAACTTGCATAGCTTCACTGAAAGCAAATGCCTGCCTCTACCTGAAAACCCATTGTAAATACTTTGAAATGCCAATGCTCTTTGGTATCCATCAAAAAAGTGGCATTTACCTGGGGTTAGTGTCTGTTTTCTTAGGTGTTAAAATCATTCTGGATACTCTATTTTCTGAGTTGTAAATTTTGTTTCACTGACTCTTTAACTTGGTTTCTGTTTCATTTTCATGTGCAGTAAGTTTTACTCCTTTAACATTTTTCGTGACTGAACTATGATTTCCATGACATTTTATATTTTAAAAATGATCACTTTATCAGAAATTGCATTAGAAATTCAAATTTAATGCAATTCCCATCTATAATTCATTGTGATGTTGTAATCAGCTACAATAAAATAATTTATTCAATTAAAGGAGATAAAATTGTTTTCCTATGTGTTAATATAACCTTTACCATCTCATTGAATACATTGTATATTGCACATATCAATAATACATCTTTGAAATCTTTTATTTTGGAATGATGCTAACTCTCTCTTTGCCAATTCTAATACCAGGTTCCAAGTAATAACTATAATATAAAGAGAACTGAATATTATTTATTCTAGGGCTACGATATGAACTTCCCAATTCATTTGGGTACCTGTTCTTACTGAGTTTCCTTAATAACAATCTGTTCCTGGTACCCACTGACAAATCAGTTGGGACCTGCATTTATATATAAAAGGAAGGGTAAACCACCTTTTAAGGTGGCTTAAAAGGAGACTTTATTCCGGGAAAGTAAAAGGAGACTTGGTTTGGCTAAGTTTAGGTCCACTCACTTTCCTGTTAAGAAGAGTGGAGTGAGCCTCAGAAGATTGTTTTTGGATGGATCTAGACATAGGGAGCAAGAAGGGAATCTGGAAAGGAAACTCATAAGAAAACTCGTAGACACAAAGGAGAAAAATGAAACAAATCTCCAAATGTGCTAATCTTTGAACGTAATAATCTTTTAGAAATGACTGATATACCAGCAAGTGATCAGAAAGACTCGGAGCTATTATTTATGACTGTAAATGCATTGTATAATGGCTCTGCTGCAGTCTGACTTCCAAACCAGGAATTAAACACTTTTTAAGAAAAAAAAAGAAAAAAGAAAAAAAATTCCTGTGCTAGTCTCCCAGCAAAATGTACATGGTCTGGGGACTTCAAAATTGTTATATGAGTTCACATTTAGCAACAGCTTATTAATAACCCTCAAGCTGTCAGAATCTCTATAGTTACCATTTACAATTTTATACTGTGAAAAAAATACAGATCAGTGAAAGCATAAAGGTAATTCAGAATTTGCTTTGAAGAGGGTCTGAGGCCTGGGAGAGTCTCTAATGTCTATTGAAGAATGGGGCTTGTACAAAACAGTTGGCTAGATTTCACTGATCTTCCCAATGTGAACAAATATACTATGTATATTGTGTGTCTTTCTAGAATTCAATGGCAGCTGCTGGTGATGTTGTAATTAGAAATCTATATAGAATATAGATGTTTAGAGAGATGGTGCCAATACTAAAATATTTGTGTGGGCTACAAGTGCTTGTACTTAATTTTTTCTGCATTCAAAACTGATTTGGTTTTAAAACTGTGTGCACAATCTGTTCTTTTTCTGTTGTTGCAGCTTGTACTATTAAAATAATAGAGAATGTTAAATTATTTTGATGTGAATTGCAAATGATTTTTTTCATAAATTTTAACATTTTTATCAGCATTGTTTCGCTTTGTACTTGTATAAATGTGTTTTATTTTAGCATTTTAAAATATACTTGCCTGCTTCTTGGTTGTCTAAATCACGTTATAGTTGGTGTTTGTGAAGCCAGTTACTTTCTGAAAAACATTAAAAAAGAAACTATGATATGACTTCAAAAATTTCCCCTCAAATGCTTAGAATGGTGTCCTAATGGTATTTCCTGATAATGAAGAGAGCCATGTTATAATTTAACCTTAACTTCTGAATCATACATACATTTGAACTATGTTATTGGATAATAAATTAAAACAAATCAACCACAAATCAAACAAAGATTCTGTCTACAAAGACCTCTACATACACATTTTAAGACAAAAATATTTACATTAGAAAAAATAACATGGGGCCACAGCTTTACTTTCTTTTAATTTATGCATATAAATTATAGGAGTATTCTTTAACTTATTTGTCTGGATACTGTTAATATTACACATATAAAATTGATAAGGGATCTGTAAGTACTTGTGTAAAGAAATTTGCACATACATTTATATATTTCTTGTGCGTCTTTCTTGAATTTCTGTACATACACATACATATATTTTTCAAGAAAAGAAAACATTGTTAAATCACTCTTTAATTTTGACTCCTAAGTGCTTAATTTTTAAATACCAGTTAGTGAAAATATGAAAGAAGAATATATACCTGATTTGTTTTACAGAAGTCATTGTATATTTTAAAATATATCCTCTAGGAGTTTATAAGCATTGTAATATTTGTGCTGAGGCATATCCTATACACAAGATATGAATGCATGAAATTACATTATTGTACAAATTAATCTTAAATGAGGAAGCCAGTTTTCTATAATGTCAGACTCAATGCCTCAACGTGTTCTATTTTTCAGCAAGCCATTTATATATAATTCACCTGAAAGTGAGATACCTGAAAAACTTGCAGAGAAAAATTTACCTTCTAAAATTTAAGATAGACTTGTTTCAGCAGAATCATAAAGGTCACTCATATCCAGCTAAAAATAAAATATAACAGAAAATACAAAGCCAGATTTATCACCTAACTATAATATTTTAGAGAGGTTAGGCTATTAATAAAGAATAACAATAAATATAAAGCCAGATTTATCACTCTAACAATATCATATCTTTAAAAGGTTAGGTTAATTTCTCTCTAATTCAGTTGCTTTAACTTAAAAAATAAGGAGAAAAAGAATCTGTTATGTTTCTTTCATTTCTCACATTCCTGGTCCACGGATGCATGTTTGGTACATAGAAGCTATTATCTGTGAAATTATTAACAACAGCATTTAGCCATTCAGGAGGTTGTCTTAACTCTCATATCCATGACAAATACATTAGAAATGTCTTACCAAATTTGTTACCTACTAAAAATGAACACTATCAGGCTGATCATGGTGTCATAAGCCTATGACCCATTGTCACGGAGAGTAAAGTGGGAAGAACTGAAGGTAGAGGTGAATTTAGGATACTTTGTGAGAACCTGTAACAGGAATTCTAATTGTTCTTAATAATAAAAACCAAGAGTCAGATATTGGGATTAAAGCTGAAGATCAGAGAGACAAATTGGCCAGCCACTAGAGAGTTCTTACCTCTACCAATGCACAGAAAAAAAAGGGAAAGCGATCCTGTCCTCAGATTGCACCTCCAGACTCTATCTGTTTCCACCAAACCTCAGAATGCACGGATCTCCTGCCTCATATTCCTATCTAGTGCTGGGATTAATGGTGTGGGATACCAAGTACTAAGATCACCTTTGTGTGACCTCTGCTTCTCTTTACACTTTTGTGTAGCTCAGAGTGACCTTGAATTTATAGAGATTGACATGCCTCTGTCTCCTGAGTACTGTGTTTAAAGGTGTGTACCACTATTGCCTGGCCTCTATGACTAACTGGTGTCACTGCTGGCATCATAGGTGTATGCCAATACTACGTGGGTTCTGTGGCTAACCAGCATGACTAGCTTTGTATCCTGATCTTCAGGCAATCTTTATTAGATCATAACAAAATATCACCACAAGAACCTATTTCAAAACTGAAAAATGAATAAAAACCTTCAGTGAGGGTTTTGCATGTTGTAGAACAGCTGAAGAAACTTCCAGAGACCATGGCTTTTACCTACCTGTATTTTCAAAACTCAATTATTTAATTAAAGATGATGAATGATATACATAAGACATGATACAATTACTATTGATTAAATAAAAATAGTAAAGAGAAACAAAACGCAAGAAATTATTTAAAGGTATCATTAACACTGGTATTTTCATGTATAAGGACAAAATACATGAAAAAGCATTACTTAGAGCTATTGAAGTAAAAGAATCAAACCACAAATACTGTAAAAGAACAGAGAAAGGCAGAGAGAGGAGGAGAGAGAGGAAACCAATAGCTAAATTTTTTAAATTTTTTTTCTTTAAGTTAGAAACAAGCTTGTTTCACATGTCAATCCCAGATCTTTCTCCCTCCCTTCCTCCCCATTTCTCCCTACCAGGTCCCCCAGTCCCCCCAATCAATCTTCACTCTCATCCCCAAGGAGGGTGAGGCCCTCCACTGTGGATCTGCAGTGACTGTCATTTCAACCAAGGCAGGGCCTACGCCCTCACCTAAGATTCGAGGCTGAGAGAGCATCCCTTACTGTGGCATGGGCACTCACAGTCTATTTGTATGCCAAAGATAAATACTACCAAGGCCCCATAGATTACCTAGGCCTCCTCACTGGCACCCACATTCAGGGGTTCTGGGTCAGTCCCATGCTTTCCACACAGCCATCAATCTGGGGTCCAAGAGCTCCCCTTTGTTCAGGTCAACTGTTTCTGTGGGTCAAACCAGCCCAGTCTTAACTCTTTTCCCATCAGTTCTCCCTTTCTGACACAGGATTCCAGGGGTTCAGTTCAGTGTATCTGTGGGTATCTGCCTCTGCTTTCATCAGTCAGTGGGTGAAGGTTCTGTTTCCCAGACTCTCTGGCAGTGGGATTGTATGCTGGAACTCCCCTGATTCATGTCTAAAATCCATAAATGAGTGAGTACATACCATGTTTCTCTTTTTGTGGCTGGGTTACCTCACACAGGGTGGTTTCTTCTGGTGCCATCCATTTGTCAGCAAGTTTCAAGATTCCTTTGTTTTTTTTTCCACTGAGTAATACTCCATTGTGTAAGTGTACCACATTTCCTCTATCCACTCTTCAGTTGGTGGGTATCTTGGTTGCTTCCAGGTTCTGGCTATTACAAATAATGCTGGATTATAAGGTTTTATTATAAGAAATAAGAACATGCAGACCATTTTAAACAGTACTTTTTAAAAAGCCAAGTTACAAAAACGAAACAAAAAGAAAGACAAAACATAGCAAAAATAATAGAATCTCATGACAGGTAATTTTAAATACCTTACTTCAAAAACCACAATCCTATTGTTTTAAAAGTAAAATTTGCATGACATATAAAAGCAGAGTGTGGGAAAACATGGATATATCTACTGCATTTTCTTGAGTCTTTCATAACTTTCCTATAAAAATAAAACAAATACAAAAATAAACTAAAATTATAAGGTAGATTATAAGATAGTGTAATAATCAGATTTATTTTAAAATTGTGAATCATATGTATTAATTTATAAAATTTTGATCAAAATTCATTTTAATAAGCTTGCAAATAAATAAAAATGTCATATTCCAGAATCAACTAGACTATAGGCCTATCCAATTCAGTGAACTTCTATACAGTTAGAATAGGTATTGACAACAAAGATAGTGAAGTTTACATCAAATTTTACATTTTAATCTTTATAAATTTTTCATTTAAATTAGAAACAAGCTTGTTTCACATGTCAATCCCAGCTCCCTCTTCCTCCCCTCTGCCCCCCACTCCACACCAGCTCCCTCCAGCCCCCCATCCAATCTCTACTCCTTTCCCCAGGGAGGGTGAGGCCTTCCATGGGGGATCTCCAGTGTCTGTCATTTTGGTCAGGGCAGGGCCTAGACCCTCCCGTGAGAGTCCAGGCTGAGAGAACACACTCATTGTGGGATGGGCACCCAAATTCCATTTGTTTGCCAGGGATAAATTCTGATCTCCAAGGCTCCATAGATTGCCTAGGTATCCTCATCGATATCCACATTCAGGGCGTCCAGATCACTCCCATGCTGGTCTCCCAGCCATCATTCTGGGGTCCAAGAGCTCCCCCTTGTTTAGGTCAGCTGTTTCTGTGGGTTTCACCAGCCCAGTCTTGATCCCTTTGCTCATAACTCCTCCCTCTCTGTCACTGGGTTCCAGGAGTTCAATTCAGTGTTTATCTGTGCAAATTTCATATTTTTAATATCAAATATACTGTACATACTAACCCATTATCCAAACCAAAATATCCATGACAGATTAGGATTAGATTTATATCCTCTTTTGTGATTCATGCTCATTACCTACATTCCAGCCTTCAAATTGTGAGATTGAATAAATTAGTAATACCTCATGAAGCAAATATAGTTTTTCCTAAAAGTTTAAAAGGTCAGTAATCGAAAACCTATCAATATACATATCATTGACACGTTAAAGAGAAGCATAATCTGTATGAAAGACAGCATTAGAATATTACAAAAATCTACCAAAATGTCTGCAATTATTACACAGAATAAATTAGCAACAAAACATAGAAGCAAATTTTCTTCAAATAGGAAAAAATAATACTTGAACTCTAGAACAAAGATGATCATAGTGACAAAATGTTAGAATTCTGTCAATTTGGGAGTGATGGAGATATACTGTATATGCAGTCTATAACTTTTATATAACAAAACAATTTTAGAGTTAAGTGGTAATGACAGTGGGGAAGTGACATTATTAGGATTATTTATTTCTGCACAGTTCTAAATAAACAAAGACTTGTACCCACTTTAAGACAGGAAAATTTAGTGTGGTGTTTAGCCCTCTAGGTAAAACTGCAACAATTGAAAGTAAAGCAGATAAGATACTTCATTAGGGCAAATGTATTTGCAGATTCATATGAAACTAGGACAGCCTAGCAAAAAATGTTAATATTAATAATAGAAACACACATTTCACATCCTAAAAGGAAAATACAGAAAAGAATGAAGAAAGCAATAGCTACATGACTTTGAGCAATCGATTTTTGTCCTTGGTAACACTATTAACATGCTGAACCCATTGACAAAGTTAAAGGTATTAATAAACTTAAAGCTGTGAAATATAAACTAAAAGCTTGGGTTACATCTAATAGGCTAATGGCATCCCATGGGAATCCCTAAATAGCCAAGACTGGTGCCACAACTATAGGTTGCTCTCTACAAACTGACAGCAAGGTCCCCTTTGTGGATATAACACCTATACAACTCACTGAACATGGAGAAGTCAATTTGATGCCTACACTTAGCCTTCACTACAATATGCTGGAGTATTTTGGTACAGGAAGATATTCAGCACAGTGGCACAAAGTTTGTGTGAGTAACCAACCAACATCTGAGTTGACTTAAGGTCTACTCCACACGACAGAATCCCTACCCAACACTGCTTGGGTGACCAAAGACATGAGACTAGATAGCCCAAAGACCTAGGGTAAAATCAAAAGTTGCTGTTCTATAAAAACAAAAAAGTAGCAATAGTATGACTCCTAATGACATTCTGCTTTGCTCAGTAATCATCAGAAATTTCTTCTTGGAGCAGATAGAAACAAAGGCAGAAACAAAAAAACAAACAAAGCCAGACACCAGGCATTATATACAGAATGAAAGGCCTTGGAATACTTAGCCCTAAATGGGATGACTCCATCAAATCTCTCCACTCAGGGTTCAAGGAAATCTCATGATACAATGGCAGAAAAAGTTTAAGAGTAAGAGGGGATGAAGAACAATCAGGAAACAAGGCCCTCTAAATCAACATGATTGGAGTGTATATAAACTCCAGATAGTGGAACAGCATGCGAAGGGAATGTATGGGTCTGTACCAGGTCCTTCACATGTTATAACTTCTAGTTTTATGGGACTCCTGAGTGTGTAGAAGAGTATGTCTGTTTCTTGTGCATTCTCTTGGGATCTTTCCTTTGTTACTTTTTTTGTTTGATTGGCTGTTTTGTTAGTTCTTTTTTATTTTTATAATACATAAGGTTATACTTTGATTATCCTTTTAAAGTCTGTTTTCTAAAGAAAGATACAAAGGGTTAGATGCAGATGCGAGGAGAGGTAGGGAGGAACTTGGAGTAGTAGAGGAAGGCAAAATCATAAATTAGGATATATTATGTGAGAAAAAAAATCTATTTTCAATTAAAAATGGGGAAAAAAAGAGAATACCCTTAATTTAAAGAAAAAAACATAGGAATAGTTATTAGTGAGGACAATATTTCATTGCACAATCCAGAAATGTTTCATTTTTTCCACATTTTTTTAATTTAGAAACAATCCCCTCCTCCTCCCATGCTCCCCACCAACTCCTGGCATATCTCACCCCCCCATGCACTACCCACGGAGTGTGATGCCTTCCCTGGCAGGTCATCAAATTCTGTCATATTATTTGGGAGAGGACCTATGCCCTCCCCCATGTTTCTAGGCTGAGAGAGTAGCTCCCAAAGCCCATTTGGGGAGTGGGCTCCCAAAGCCCATTTGTGCACTAGGGTTAAATACTGGTTCCACTGTCAGAGGTGCCATAGACTGCCTGGGTCTCTTAACTGAACCCATATTCAGAAGGCTTCGTTCCATTCAATGCTGGTTCCTCAGCTTTTCAACTGGGGTCCTTGTGCTCCCACTTGGTCAGGTTGGCTGTTTCTGTGGTTTTCTCCAGCATGGTCTTGACCCCTTTGCTTATCACTCCTCCCTCTCTGAAACTGGATTCTAGGAGTTCAGTTCAGTGTTTAGTTGTGGGTGTCTGCTTCTACTTCATCAGCTGCTGGATAAAGACTCTAGGATGGTGTTTAAAGTAGTCATCAATCCCATTATTGGGGAAGGGCATTTAAGGCAGACACTCTACTATTGCTTAGATTCTCAGATGGGATCATCCTTGTGGATCTCTGGATATTTCCCTAGTGCCAGAATTCTATTTAAACCTATAATGGCTCCCTCTATTATGGTATCTCTTCTCTTGCTCTCCTCTATTCTTCCCCTGACTTAGTCTTCTTGATTCCTCATGTTCTTTGCCCCTCCTCTTCTCCCCTTCTCTTTCTCCTACCTCCCTCCCACTCCCCCCATGCTCCCTATTTGCTCAGGAGCTATTGTCACTTTCTACATTTAGATTCCTATGTCTCTCTTAGTGTCCTCCTTGTTTCCTAGCTTCTCTGGAGGTGTGGACTCTAGGCTGATAATCCTTTGCTCTATGTATAATATCCATATATGAGTATGTAACATGTAGTCTTCCTTGTCAGCCACCTGGGCTCTGCTACAGTTGTAGTCCCCAAATAATGCACAAGACACTATATTAATTATGAAGCTGTTGGCGGTTTGCTTGTTTCTTACTGGCTAGCTCTGACTTAAGTATTTAACCCATAATTGTTAATCTAAGTAGTTCTCTTACTGGAGAAAAAGGTCCGGACCTCTTACTCCTCTGGCGGCCTACATTGTGTCTGCCTGTGTCTCTTTTTCCCAGAATCCTCCTTGACTCCTAATCCTACCTATCTTGCTTCCAGTTAGCCAACAGTGCTTTATTCAAACCAAACAGACACATTTTTACAGAATGACATCTCCCAATATGAATGAGTACATACCGTGCTTGTCTTTCTCAAAAGATTATTAAGAGCAGACCAAATAGATAATAGAGGGAAGCATTCATGCACAGGAAAGTGCACACCCATTGATATTAGACAGTTCATAGAATATTAAGGAAAGTACCATCTCTTGAATTTTAATATGGTTCCCATTGATAATTTATTGAGTTGATTAACAGTAGTCCTTATGAAGTGCTTGCATAGAGACAACATTTCTCCCATGACAGCTTCTCCACCATGGCAACCATAGTAATACCAGATTTTCAGACCTAAATTTAGATTCCTCCACTCACGGAAATCATCTTACATGCAACATTTTTATTCTTGTCTATGATGAAATATCTGTCTTACTTCATCAATGTTTCTAACAATTTCAAGTTATTCAAAGACCTTCAATCTGTTAGGGCAGCAGAAGCATTCATTTCAAAGTCTTTCCTGTAAAATCACTATGGTAAGAACATTTAAAATACAATGGCTTGCCCTCTGGAAAATTTTAGTTGTTCAATAGTGTTACTAACAGAGTGATTCATCTGCAAAACTAAACCCTTATACACATCAAATAGAAAGTATAATCATTCAACATTTGTCCTCCTTTTTCTATGTTATTTACTTCAGAATAATATCTTGAAAATGTATTATCACTATGGTAATATTTTCTTTTTAACAGTATTTATTATTCCACACCACTATTAATAGCAATAATAGTACTAATAAATTATACCCCAACTAAACATGAATAAGCTTAAATGTGTTTTTTTGTCTTCCAGTATTCTTTCAGCTATAATTTATAATAAAAATTAAAGCATTTTGGGAAACAGAATGATAAATTGTCATTATATATATAACTTAGTTGAACTGCAAACTGTTAATGAATGTCTGATATTTTTCAGGGTGCTTTTCTGGGTCTAGGGTTCTAGTAATAAGAGAAAGTAAAAAAAAATTTTCTTTATGAACTTTACTTAGAGTTGAGTATGACGGCAAGGGTTTTTGACCAGTTTTAGTTTTATTACCTTAAATGAGTTGTGATAGGCTTCCGTTGGAACATATCTTTGAGGAAAGACCAGAATAAGATAAATTTGACCTGCCATTTATAATAGATTTGTAGATTTTAGATCTTGGGTCTTAGCTGGAAAAAAAACCTTTGGACTACAAATGTCTATTTATGCGTTCATGATACTATAGGGTAATATTTATTTAAATAACATTTTTTTCATTTATTAAACATACAGACTGCAGTTTTCCCTCCCTCATCTCATCCCAGTTGCCCCCCATGCTTCCCAGATTCCCATCAATCACCCCTCTCCTTCCACTCTACCTCAGTCTCCATTCAAAGGGACAGGCCTCCCATGGTCTTGAACAAAGCATGGCACATCAAGGTGAAACAGGACCAAGTTCTTCCCCTTGCATCAAGGCTATGCAAGTATCAAAATATCAAACAATACAATAAAAAATGAGGTACAGATCTAAACACAAAATTCTCAGCACAAGAATCTCAAATGGCTGAAAGGCATGAATGGAATTCCTCAACATCATTAGCCATCAAAGAAATGCTGGAGGAATCTCCATACTGATTTCCAAAGAGGCTGTATGAGTCTGCACTCCCACCAGCAGTGGAGGAGTGTTCCCCTCTCTCCACATCCTCTCCAGCATAAATTGTCTTCGGTGTTTTTGATTTTAGCCATTCTTACAGGAGTAAGATGGTATCTCAGAGTTGTTTTGATTTGCATTTCCCTGATGGCTAAGGATGTTGAGCACTTTCTTAAGTGTCTCTTGGCCATTTTAGCCTCCTCTATTGAGAATTGTCTATTTAGTTCTGTACCCCACCTTTTAATTGGATCCTTTGGTGTTTTGGAGACTTGTTTCTTGAGTTCTTTGTAAATTTGGAGATTAGCCCTCTGTCAGATGTAGGGTTAGTGAATATCTTTTCCCATTCTGTGGCCTGCCTTTTTGTCTTGTTGCCTGTGTCCTTTGCCTTACAGAAGCTTTTTAGTTTCAGAAGGTCCCATTTGTTAATTGTCGATCTCAGTGCCTGTGCCACTGGTGTTATGTTTAGGAAGTGGTCTCCTGTACCAACTCGTTGAAGAGTATCTCCCACTTTCTCTTCTAAAAGTTTCAGTGTGGCTGGAGTTATGTTGAGATCTTTGATCCATTTGGACTTAAGTTTTGTACAAGGTGATAAACATGGATCTATCTGCAGTCTTCTGCATACCAGTACCCAGTTATGCCAGCACCATTTGTTGAAGATGCTTTCTTTTTTCCATTGTACAGTTTTAGCTTCTTTGTCAAAAATCAAGTGTTCATAGGTGTGTGGGTAAAAATTAGGGCTTTTGATTCGGTTCCATTGGTCTACCTGCCTATTTTTGTGCCAATACCAAGCTGTTTTCAGGACTATAGCTCTATAATAGAGCTTGAAGTCAGGTATGGTGATGCCTCCTGAAGTTCCTTTATTGTATAGAGTTGTTTTGGCTATCCTGGGCCTTTTGGTTTTTCCATATAAAGTTGATTAATGTTCTTTCCAGGTCCTTGAAGAATTGTGATGGAATTTTGATAGGGATTGCATTGAATATGTAGACTGCTTTTGGCAAGATTGCCATTTTTTATTATGTTGATCCTACCAATCCAAGAGCATGGGAGATCTTTCCATTTTCTGGTATCTTCTTTGATTTCTTTCTTTAAAGACACAAAGTTCTTGATATACAGGTCTTTCACTTCCTTGGTTAACATTATCCCCAGATATTTGATGCTGTTTTTGGCTATTGTAAAAGGTGATGTTTCTCTGATTTCTTTCTCAGTCACTTCATCATCTGTATATAATAGGGCCACTGATTTTTTTGAGTTTACCTTGTATCCTGCCACATTGCTGAAGGTGTTTATCAGCTCTAGGAGTAACCTTGCGGAGTTTTTTGGGTCACTTATGTAAACTATCATATCATCTGCAAATAGTGAAAGTTTGACTTCTTCTTTTCCTGTTTGTATCCCCTTTATCTCCTTTTGTTGTCTTATTGCTGTAGCTAGAACTTCAAGTACAATATTGAAGAGATATGGAGAGAGAGGACAGCCTTGTCTTGTTCCTGATTTTAGAGGAATAAGAGGTTGGCCTGAGCAAAATAACAAAACCCATCCTTTAAAAACAAAGTGAATCAAAACACTTCAATCAGCACACTGGCTACAAGTTGGACTTTTGCAATCATTTAAGGATCCCCTCTCACTATTAAGCAAGCAATTCACTATTATGACACTCTATTAATGTTTCTTTCTCTAAGTAGTGGCATGGCTGGCAGAGCAGTTGGCATTCCAAATATTCTCACATTCTAAATACCCATCAATCCTTTCCATTCTGACATTCCATAATATGAGGATTGACCAGCATGCTTCCTTCCAGAATAGCCACAGTTGAATGGAAACATCATTCCTTGGCTTCACCAGTGACAACAAATGATGATGTTTCAGTAAAACTTCATCTTCTAGTTTTGACTGGTAGAGAGCAGGGCACAATAGTAGTATTTCTCTCAGGAGAACTCAGAGTACCAGGCCTTGGATATGGTATCACATGAAGGGCAAGAACTGTAGAAAGATCTAATAGATGCACAAATCAGTTGTGTGGTTGTCTAGATAAGTTTCCTAGAGAAGATGATAAGGGAATCTGGACTTAAGGGATTGCATGAGATGTTCTTGGCTGAGAAGATAGTGCACATAAAAACACAAGAGTAAAGTGCTTCATTTCATTTTTGTAAGCATCATGGACATGGTAAGATTAAAGTATAGGATATTTACAAGGAAGTAGCATGAAAACAGCTAATGAGGTTAAAAAAAAGAGGAAAGTGAAAAACAAAAGCAACAGTCAATACATCAGTTATGGAAAAGTATCTAGACTTTATGTTAAAGGTTTAAGGGTTCATTGAAGAGTTTATGAAGTAGATTATAACAGTTTTTGTTTATAAAGTTTGGCTCAGATGGAATGAAAATGGTGAAAAACAATAAGAAGCAGCCAGAGCAGGGCAGATGGTGATCTACTTGACAAATAATGAGAGCAAAAATAAAGAGATGGTGAAGATGTGTATTCAGGATGTGATCTGAAAGAGGGAATTAATATAAATGAGAGACTATATCCACACAGAGAGTAAGATAGAAAAGGTCTTGTGTGCCATCCAGGTGTGCGATACAGACCAGTGCATTGCAAAATACTGCTGCTGTGAGACTGCAGCTCGGGATGATTTCTGCTTTAGATACAATGCAAAGTTAAAAACTACTTAACATACTGCCCCATCACGGGTATCCAATAGGCAGTGGATAATCAGCTTCAGGCTCAAGAGAGAAGATGAGAAACGTTAGTTTCAACAGGAAACCATCCATCCAAAATGCTTACTTGAAAGGTGTTGGTGGCAAAAGTATTTACTAACATGTGAGCAAGCAAGGTTAGGTCATTAACTGACTGTGAGCAGAGATTGTAACAGTGGAAAACACCTGGCTCAGAGCATCCCCAACCGGAGAAGCCATTTGAAAGTGTCTATAGTCTTTGGAGCTGCGAGAGGGCACTCTCTTTCTCCATTGCTGCCTAGAACAATAGCAGCTTTCTTTATGAGAAACAATAAGTAGGTGTGGGCAGCCACCCCTCCAATCATGAGCCCCATGAATCAGCCAAAGGAGACTGCCTATTAACACATGTTAAACAGTTACCCTAGCTTACAATATCCAAAGTCATGCATCCATTGGTTAGTTTTGTAACCCCAGCTTCCTGACAACTAGCACAATCAATTAAACTTGAACACACAGGTCACCTGTCAATGGATATTATTACCAAATTTATTCAGCTTTCATGTACCTAATAACTTAAACCATGAAGAAAATACATGAATCCAGAAATAAGTATACATAAATTAAGGCATTCACTGACTATAAATTGATATTAAACACTTAACACTTTGCTTGGCAATATAGTGTCTAAAATGTGTTAATATCTATCAGTTCTAATTTCATTAAAGATGAGGTTTCAGGGAGTCCCATTGACTTGCCCAGTGCTGCAGTAGCTCCTGAAAGAGAAAAAGGAAGTAGCTCCTCATAGAAAAAGGAAGGATTGAGCATGTCACATATCCCAGCAGCTAGACATATAACTTATGCAATGCCATGTATTCCAAATAAAAGCTCATGAATTAAGACAGGACACAATTTTCAGCTCTGTACCAAGAGTTTTTTACTTCAGCACACTGCTTCAATTTAGTCTAAAAATCTCTGCTTGTTCAATACATAATTATGCTGGCTTCCGATGGCAGAGAAAGCCCAATGACATTCATATCTAATTTACCCTCATTTTGTAGAATCTATGCTGCTTACCGTCCTGACAGGTGGTTCAAAATTGTAACTAGATAAGAATCTGGAGAGACAAAACACAGCAATTAGCAGGCCAAGGTCATCATGACACCCAGGTCCAAATGGATTAGAAGATTAGAATCAGAATTGGAAAATCCTACCATACAGTTTAGTTTCTTGGGTGAGTAATACAGCATGATCTCAAATGACTTATCAATCAATCAATCAAGCAATCAATGATACTATCATCTGCTTATGGAAATGCCAATTTGGAAATATTCTCAGGAAATGAGTGAGACATATGTTTCATCATTTCTGTCAGCATTGTCTGGAAATGAATAAGGTACATTTGTAACTGAGAAGACTAATCAATGGGAATATAGCCACTACTAACTTAATCCATGTGGAAAATAAGTTATTAAAGCTGATTCATCCAATAGATGGGGAAGACACTATGCAATACTGCCTACAAGAAAAAGGTCCTCTTTAATGATTAAAACTTTTTGAGCAGTCTATGAATTCTCTGGTAATGGAACAGCACTTATACCTAGTGTATGAATAGATGTTGGGAGCCCACTCCCCATAAAGGATTACTCTCTTACCTTAGACACATAGAGGAGGACCTAGGTCCTGCCCCCAAATAAATCCCCATGCCACTTCCATCTGCCTTTAATAAAGTGAAAACTGTGCATAAAAGGTGAACTCACAGATAGAAGAAAGGAAGGTTTAGTGGGTCATTAGCTGACATCTCCGGATCATGGTTTTCATTGGAACAGTGGCTGTGAATGCTAGCTTAAATTCTTTTTTTTTTTTTCTTTAAGTTAGAAACAAGCTTGTTTCACATGTCAATCCCAGCTCCCTCTCCCTACCTTCCTCCACCCGTCCTCCCCCCCAGGCACACCAATCCCCCACCCAATCTCCACTCCGATCCCCAGGGAGGATGAGGCCCTCCATGGTGGATCACCAGAGTCTGTCATTTCATCCAGGGCAAGGCTAGACCCTCCCACAAGAGTACAGGCTGAGAGAGCATCCCTCATTGTGGGATGGGCACTCAAAGCCCATTTGTATGCCAGGGATAAATACTACCCAACGCCCCATAGATTACCTAAGCCTCCTCAGTGACACCCACATTCAGGGGTTCTGGGTCAGTCCCAAGCATTCCACACAGCCATCAATCTGGGGTCCAAGAGCTCCCCCCGTGTTCAGGTCAATTGTTTCTGTGGGTTAAACCAGCACAGTCTTAACTCTTGATTTAAATGAAATGAAATAGAGGAGTGTCCCAAATTTTCTAGGAGATGGAATATAGGAAAGTTCCCTTAAAAAAAAAAACAATGACTTTAACATTTCCCAAGGTCTAATAATCTCTAAATCTTCATTCCCTAGATGCCATTCTCTGCAGAATGAGTGCTGGCTCAAGAGAAATCATGTTTACAATGAATCCCACTCATGAGTTGATTATTATTATTAATCTTACTACTCATAGTTCCACTCCAAATAAGATGTGTATTAGCTTTTTGACTGTTATATGGTCCTACAACAGTTTTCACACTAGAATCCTAAAACTTTCACTGCATTCTCCTAAATTATAGTCCAAATAGAAGGGCTACATTCATGACTCCTCATTATCCCTTCTTTTTTAATATGGGTGCAACTAATCAAGTCCATTCCTTTGAGAAACACTAACATGAGTACCATCACTCATATCCCCTCATCTTGTGTCTATGTCTCCACAGAATAGTACCAGCTAAAAGCTGCTTTGCTTACATAGGTTGGAAGACGAGAAAAAGTGTGACAACAGACATACTTGGGTCTGAGTCAATACTAGTAGACAGCAAAGCAAAAGGCTAACCCTGATCTGCCACACAACAGAGTGAAGTTCACTCTGTTGAACATAGCTGCCAGAAACTAGCTATGAGATCTGAAGCCAAGTAATTTCATTTCCCTCAGGATTTCTGTTTCTAACATGAGGGGCAGGGGAGGGTAATTTCACATGTCCCATTTCACTATTCCTTAGAGTATAAAATAATTTTAAATGCATATAAATGCCACTGTCAATACAAAAACTATAAAACATATTAGTCATTAGCTGTTATATTAGACATCCAATATCAAAATGTTTCTGCATAATCTGTTATCAAATCAATCTCATTCACTTAAACTGAATCACTGTTTCACTGTTGCCTTGCATTGGCTCTTTTTAATTTTTTGTTTTCTCGCTCCCTCTTTCCCCTCCCTCTTCCTCCCTCCCTCCCTTCTTCCCTCCCTCCCTCCCTCCCTCCCTCCCTCTCTCTCTAGCTCTTTCTCTTTCTTTCTTTCTTCTTTCTTTCTCTCTCTCTTTCTTTCTTTCTTTCTTTCTTTCTTTCTTTCTTTCTTTCTTTCTTTCTTTCTTTCTTTCTTTCCCAAAGTCTTTCTGGAACCCAGATTGGCACAAAACTTACTGTGTAGCTAGCCTCAAACTCATAGCAGTCCCCTTGCCTTTCATCCACATTGCCAGGATCACAGACATGTTCTGGCATGCACAGGCAGAGATAGCGGGTGTTTTTTTGTTTGTTTGTTTGTTTTGTTTTGTTTTTACGAGACAGGGTTTCTCTGTATTGTTTTGGAGGCTATCGGTCCAGCCCGGCCTCAAACTCACAGAGATCTGCCTGCCTCTGCCTCCCGAGTGCTGGGATTAAAGGCGTGTGCCACCACCACCCGGCGATAGCGGTTTTTTTTTTCAAAAATATTTTCAATTTATTTGCAGTATTTTATCTTTATAATTGTTTCTCCTGAATGTTGATATGTGCATCCTTGAGGAAGTAAAAACATACTGGATGCCCTGAAACTGGGGATCTCCAGTACTAGATGGTTGTGAGCCACAATGTAAGTGCTGGAACCAAACTTGGGTTCTTTGGAAGGGCAGTGAGTTCTCTTAAGCATAGGAACTTAAGTGGAATGTTCCAAATTGTGGGGAAATCACATGACCCTTAGCTCAAGAGAGGAAAAACTGGGAGCTTCT
Organism: Mesocricetus auratus; assembly: GCF_017639785.1. Classification (NCBI taxonomy): domain Eukaryota; kingdom Metazoa; phylum Chordata; class Mammalia; order Rodentia; family Cricetidae; genus Mesocricetus; species Mesocricetus auratus. The sequence goes on along the minus strand of NW_024429182.1, from coordinate 110,035,486 downwards.
GATCCAAGAGAACCAATGAAAGTACTTTGCAACAGAATCCTCTAGACCTATGCACATCTTGACACCTTCACCTGGACCGCAATTTCTTATTTGTTGCTTCTCAAAACCCTATGTATATTTATGTCTGTGTTTAGATTTCACTACTTTCTTGGATCATTAACTGATTCTCCCAGACAAACATAGTTGCTCTTTTCCCGTATCTCAAACAACTGGGTTTGTCTCCTAAGTATTGATAGATTGATACACCCTTGAATTGCATAGGTCTCTGATCAATGAAAAATTGGGTGTTTTAGAATTTTAGTGCTTGTTTGGAAAGGGAATACAAAGCACTTTCTTGCACGAAAAGGTGTCCTAGAAAAGACTCTGGGCACGTCTTTCTCCTTACATCTTTCCTGCTACCTCTCATTTCAATTAGGATGCCTTAGACTAAAGCAATAATCTCTAGAGCACTTCATGGATATTAATGTCAACAGAAACATGATGAGGACGCTATACATAAAAGAATTACAATGCTGTATCTCGAGAAGCCCCTATAAATTCTTATCAAGTACATCTTGACAAGTGTCCAGGTATAATGCCAAATAAGCAGAGCTTTTTATGATAACTGTCTTAGCTGCTAATTTCTATAATTTTGAGTTTGAGACATGAGTCTTATATAGCCCAAGTTGACTAAAAGCTCAATGTCATAGAGTGTGACCTTGAACTCCTGTGTACTAAGATAAAGAAGATGGGAGCTTAGAATTATAAAGGAAAACTATAGAACAAAGAAGAAAAAGATGTAGAAAGCATCCTGTAAGGTAGAAAACAACCTATCTGGAAAGCACATTTTTACACATTGACAACATTTTGCTTTCCTTATTTTGCCACTATACTTACTAATAATTCTTGGATTTAAATGTAAATAGCTTTCAGGAAAAAATGTGTGAGTAGAACATTATAGTATTCTTGCCTTCAGAAATAATTTCTCAGTGTAAATTAATAAATCAACATCTTAGTAATTGTATGTTAACCTCTACATGCTTATTTACTGTGAGTTTGGCCGAGGAGACATATCCATTACCATTATATTAAAAAAATCAGGTTACTGTATTTGCAAATTTTCAGGCTTTGAAAGTACAAAGTCTCTCCTACTAAACACTTATGCATTAAAAGTTGGTAATAACCCATTGCCTTTTCTTGTTAATATGTGACTAATACATGAGAAATGAGTTGTGGCAGTACAACATAAATCTAACTGGATGACAAAAGAAAAATGATGCCAAATGTATAAATTATTGATCTCAAGCAGGATTTAGAATCCATAAAGTCAAAGTAGCTTGAAGAATAATTCAATTCCATTTTACATCATTCACTTATATTCATATTAAATATTTGTGTTAAAGAAATACAAGTATTTCATAAAAATTTATAATTATATGGATACATAATATAAATATATTTCATAAATAACATTTTTATGTTAGCATCTCTGTAAGAAACGATATTGAAGAAACTGGATACTACCACATAGAAGACCAAGGTCAGACCTTAATCGATTATTCACTAAGTACAAACTCAACTTGAGATTTATCAAAGGCCTTAGTGAAATACCTGAAAGAAAAAAACTACTAGAGGAAACACTCTAAGATGGAGTGTTTAGGGAACCCAGTAGAACTGTAAACAAAAGCAAAACTTGAAAAGTAAGACAGCATCAAATTAAAACTGGGCGTTGGTGGCACACACCTTTAATCCCAACACTTGGGAGGCAGAGGCAGGTGGATCTCTGTGAGTTCCAGGCCAGCCTGGTCTACAGAGCAAGTTCCAGCACAGCTTCCAAAACAATACAGAGAAACCCTGTCTTGAAAAACAAAAAAACAAACTAACAAAAAAAGTTTGCATCAAATTAAAACCTGTATTGTAGAAAATGAAACAACAGATTGAAGAAACACCACAACAGCAGAAGTATGGGATTAGTAATGGGGATTAACAGAAGATGCAAGGATAAAGAAATGATCGTATCCATAAAGAAGAGCAAAGTTATATCGTTTTTAGAAGATGGATAGAATTTGTAGACATCCTATTGAGTAAAATAAGGCAGAAAAAGAACACTGCATGCCACATTTTTTTCATCCAGGACAACATGTATTTTTTACTTACCTATAATTGTAGCACAAATATAATTGGTTTTAATAATAAAAACCTGGGGTCAGATATTAGGGAGTGAAAGCTGAAGATCAGAGTGTGGATATATATATATATATATATACATATATATTTATCAACACAAAAACACAAGCAACAAAACCTAATTTATCCTGAAAGTAGAAGAGAGGCACTCAACATAGTGGAGCAGTCTGGGGCAAGTGACTTTGCAAATAAATATGTTTAATAATAAAATGACAAGAAAAGTGGTGAATGGTTTGTCTGGAACAAGAACTCTTACTCTTTGTTGGGTGTTTGACTTTTATTAGCCTGCACCCAGATCAGCAGCCTCAACTCTTACTCCAGAAGCTGCAGATGGTTGCTGTTCACATATTAATTTCCTTGGTGCCATTGTGCACCTACCCAAAATCCTTGAGCACAGAGTGTTTGCCAAAACATTCTTGTTCTTTATATCCGTTTCCTATATGTGTGGTACTGCAGTGAATTTATTTCTGCTATCTTCAGGTACCCCCAAGGACTTTGCCCTTACGTTTCCTGAATCCAAGCTGTTTCCAAAGGCAACTCATGGAAGGTCACAAACTAAAGCATATCTACTCTACTAAAAAAGGTTAGTCAATCAGTCTCTTTCCAATGAATTGACAAACACACAGGTTTCTAGAAAAAGTTTATTAGCTATATTAAGCACACAAAACAACATCTATCTCAAGTCTAAGTTGAGCATGGATGTACCCAGCACCACAGAGAGTATCTCAAAATTCCTCTCACATTAACTGCTCTCTGCTTTCCAAACCTAGATTGTTTGTGGCTCCTCTTGTCATTTACTATTGTTTAGAAAATTGAACTGTGTTGTTGAAACTCTGAAGATCAATTATTATTGTCTTTTTTTGGCTTTCTACTTTCTTGAATTGCTTAGTTTTCTAGTCTCTGAAATTATGAAAATGCTTTAGATTTAAAAGTTACAAGAGTCCTTTATACAGAATGTCTTAAGGGAGAAGAAGCCTAAAGTCTTACTAATACTGGACTCCTTTATATATTTTTCTTCTTTTATTTGTTTTTTCTTTAATTTTTTTTACAAATTTCATACATGAGCATTATATTTATATCATCTTCACCCCTACATTTCCTTCCAACAACTCCTCCTGTGCCACTCCAATTCCCTCTCAAATTCATGGCCTCTTCTTTTAATATTGTTATTGTTAAGCATATATATGTATGTGTATATGTATCTAATATACATGTACATTTACCTATACATATACATGCTCATATATATATATAACTAGGCAAGCATATTTAGTGTTGTCCATTTGTACCAGTGTTTAGTACTGACTAGGATTGGAAAACCTTTCAGGGTCTTCAACCTTGGAGAAAAATAAATCTTCCTCTCTCAGCAACCAATAATTACTCTTGACCTAGGGTAGAATTTGGGAGATTTCCCCCATTCATGTTGACATGCCAACTGGTGTCATAATTCAGTTTTAGTTTGTGCAGCTATATTGTTGAGATTTCATAGATGTAACTCTGTCATATATAGGAGATACTATCTGCTAGTTGATGACCTGGTTCTCTGGCTGTTACTATCTTTCTGTCTTTTCTTCTATGTTACTTGAACATTAGGTATCGGAGTTGTATTGTAGATGTATCTGCTAGGGTCAGGCATCCCATGATGAGAAACCCTTACCAGCCAAGTACCAGAGCAAGTTGACTGTCCATTTGTACACAACAGAGTTAACACAAGTTTGTATAGATGCTAAGCCAATTATACAGTGTATAATTGAAACATAGTAGGAATTCAACTACATTTATATTTTAATTTTGGGAATATAGTTGTACTTTATGACCAAGCTCAAGCAAATGTGATGACAGTCACTGTAAATACCCCATCCAATGGAGTAAGATAGATATGACCATGTGACATAGACACTAAGACTTCCTGTCTGAGCACTTACTTCCAATCCAAGGAACGTGTTGAGGCTAAATGACATTTTAGGCATCCTTATTGTCATTTGTTAAATGATAACTTTTTTATATGCATCTTACAGTGTCAGAGGCCTCCGGCCATCAGCCAGCTGTGGCTGCATCACATACTCATACAGAAGATGTGACTCCATCCTCATAGAAAGTATGTGACTAAGGACTACCCTGCTATCTCTGATAAACTCCAGGTTAATTGTCAGTTAAATATTAGCTCAACAGAAAGCCCCAAGTCTACCAGAAGATAGGCTTGGACAATAGGAAAAGACTGAGATAGATAAAGTAAGATCCTATGGTCAGGTTATCAAGCAACACAGGAAATTCTACCCCTGATCTTTTGCCCTGTGGATTAGGATTCCAAGCAACACAGGGGACTACCTCTCCCACTGCCCTTTTGCCCTGACAGCTTCTTTGAAGCTGCCATTACTTGCTTCCTCCTCCAAGCCCCATAAATATACCTTGGAAAGAATAAAGGTTGTGAATTTGATCAGATTCCTGTCTTGGTGTCCTTCTTTGTATCTCCTGTCCCCCATTTTTCTCATAGGTGTCCTGCAGAACCATGCTGAATGTCCCATGTTGGATCATTACAGGCCCATTGTGGTAACACACTGTATGAGTAGAAATATGAAAAACAAAATGCTTTATAGTACACATGATGCATTTTGGCACAGGAAAGATTATGAACCTCCAAACCACTTTAATATCACAATTTCCACAGAGTAATAGCACTGTTACATTACTTAAAACAGAAAGTGAAGAGGTTGTAATAAAATCATTGATAGAAACCCATCACAGAAAATGTATACAATATTCTTAGTTACGGCTGAGCATTTTAGGAACACATTAGTCACCTTTATCACCATGAAATCCAGGATTTAGAACCATGGACCCTGAAGGTGACCTGAGGAAGTAAGGAGCCAAAGAAGTTAAACATATTGTCTCAGGTTGCTTGGCAATGAGCGTAACAAGGAGCAAGCTGGTATGGCTCCAGACCCAAGCTCTTGCACCACATGGTTCTGCCTTAGCAGTGTGAAATAACAGATGCTGCCAAAATTAAAATTACAAAGAGCTGTGACGATAAGCAGATTGGCATGGGCTCTGAAGTAGGTGGAGCAGCTGCTCCAGCAAGGCAGAAGTGTGTGTGCAGTCTGAGGGGAATCAGTACAAACAATCAAATACTGTGCCTACAGGGGGAAAGAGTCTGCTGCTCTCAAAATGTTTAAACACTGAGTTTATAGTAGAATCCCCATTTCCATGTAATAAATAGTGGGAGATCAAAGTGTTCTTAGTGCGACTGCCAGGAATAGTGTTCTAGGTTGCAAATTGCCATAAAGGCACAATGCAACCTTTAAATTCACTTTACTTGAAGGGTAATCCTTCAATCCATTAATTTCCCTTCCAACCATATCTTTAAATGGCTTACAAAAATGTTAAAAAGAACAGGACTTGATGGTTCAAACCTGAAGTCCCAGCATTCAGATTTCAAGAGGCTAGACAGAGCTACATACCCAAAATCTTCTCTCAGAAAACAACTCAAATGTCATTCCAACTTTTCATAGAGACACTAGGAGAGATTTCTGAGTACCTATAATGTGGTCAAGAAATAGCTGCTGGGGGTGGTTTCCTGGAAACAGTCCGTCTTCTTTAATGGTGACAGAGTACACCAACTTTCACTAAGAAAGTTAGCTAACCTGTCTAGGATAGAACATAAAAGCTTCAGATAACCAGTTCATTCTCCCCTCTTACCTGATCATAAACTCCTTTCACAAACACCATAACAATGGAAACTTTAATAACAGGAAAACATGGTAGTGAAACTCTAGTGAATTTTCCAGGCAAATACTTAGTTTCCATGCATATCTTTTAAAGTTTCCTATTATCTATTTAGTAGCTTCTTAGCATATTGATAGTGCTTTTCTCTCACAAATCCTCCAGATCCTTACCTATAAAATGGGGTAACCGAAGGTGCTTTTCTTAAGCCTTCCATTTCTTTCATATTCAACCTTTGCTGTTTTATTTTTCAAGCTTGTATGTGCCGTTTTCCCTCATACCGGAGAATGGTTTACATAGAATGAAAGAATCATCATGAAAACACAAGAAAAAGTAATTCAGAGGCAGAGACAGATAGACACCACATCTTTTGGAATCAAAACAGGCCTTGTGCCATGGGGATATAAAGAATAAACTTGAATTTGAAGAATTTCTAGGACTTAGCAAACTGTAGGATTCTTTTTAGCAAAAAGTATTTAAATAACAAAGAACATCACAAACACAGGCACTGAGGCAGGAAAGTGATTTAAAAGAAATATACAAGTTGGAGAAGTTTAAGTCAGGAAGACAGCAGTGTGCAATGAGACAATTTGAAGGATGCCAGTAGGATGATGATAGAATCACAGACTTGAGAACATCCATCCATATTCTATTTCTTCTCTTTTACTGTGTCAGAGTGATTCCAAAGCAGAGAAATACTAAACCCATAAAGAGTGCATTAGGCACTAGTCACAAGTAACATTAGCAACTGAAGACCAGGTAATGCATGGATAACACAAGCAATCATGAAAAAACTTTGTTAGTTGGTTAAGTCTGTGATTATTTGCATATAGTGAACATTACACACATCTGATAAAAGTACTAGAAAAATACGATCAATTCACAAGACCTTTCAGAGATAGAGACAGTGGGTCATTTAGAGATAAAGATTGAATATTGCAAGATAACGGAACTTATGATAACAACAACATATCTAGCTCAGGTAAAGAAGATATCAAAAAGAAAGCTTGGGCTCAAGGAGTGTATACAACCCATTGCTCATGGAGACCATGAGTGATTTTAGACTCACTCTAGGTGGATATTGAGTTTAAAAAGAAATTCATGGAAAAAAACACCAGCAAACATGCAACTGGAGATTTTAAAGAAAATGTAAGACATAAAGATTAGAGTGTAAATACTGATGTTGAAATTATGATTTTCACGCATTAAGAATAACTTTAGGCTCAGAATATGATAGGGTAAAAATTCCAGATTTGTAGTGCTTGAATTCATCTAAATAAATGTACATTGGAAACATGTAAATTGTGCATGACAGGGCCATAGGTTCAGCTCTGGATAAAGGTTAAACATTTAACACAAATTGAAAATGGTCTGTTATTATCTCCAAGAAAACATTAATGATACTATGTATCTGACACTAAATCAGCTTCTATGGTAATTTCCTAATGATGATTTTTCCAACTGGGCTACATAAAACAATGACAAATGCTCTACTTAATGAGCCACAAAGCAATTAAGATACAAATTCATCAGAGAATTCTCTTTCATTTAATCATCAGAGAAATAATAAACAAATTGCACTCTGATGATTAAATGAACTTGATAAATCAATTATAATTTTATTTCCAGAACAGATTTTTTGAAAGCTACAAAATTCTTGCGTGACATGCTCACATGTTAGTTTTCAGGTTCTGGAGAATGGTAGGGAAACACTGAAGAAAGGACTTAATTATGACATAGATAAACTGAGATTTTACCTGTGTTCATCTACCAATATTATTACTTCATTAATTTCCTGAAATCATTCTATTTCTGTGATCTTCTAGTTCATTATTTGTAAAAATTAAACTAAAGTAACCAGGATTCTAATTATTAAGTAATTTTAGGTTTTAAAAAAATGTTTCAGAGTGTCTTAAGGTTCCTGTGCTATTTTGCTTCTACCTTGCAGAGAGCTGATGATTTGGGTCTATAATGTCTTTGACAAGGACAGTGAGCCTAATGACCAAGAAATCCCCTTACTTTTCCCACACCCACTAGTTTGATTAGCCTTGTGTTCAACCCTGGACATGAATGAGCATTGCAAGCTCATCACAGAGAGAACCCATCATCCATTTCTCAGGAAGAAAGTCACAATGATAAGCAAAGATAAGAAGAAAAAGTCCCACAGAATTCCAATGTTCTTATTTATAAAAAGAAAGTGATTTAAGAGAAGCCAAATATTTAGAATTTCTATTATCTTCTACCCCTTATGGAAGATTTTCATGATAAGAATCATGTTAATAATTTTATTTTAAGGGCAAAGGACTTATATTAGCTTCCCAACACCTACATGGCAGCTCACGACCAACTCTATCTCCAGTTCCAGGATATTTAAACTCATATTCTGGCCTTTGCAGGCACCAGGCTCACACATGACCCACATCTGCACATGCAGACAAGATACAGATAAACATATAATAAAAATTAAATAAATCTTAAAAATAAAAGGTCTATGTCTCTTTTCTTGCTCTCCCCTATATGATAGGATTCCTTGCTCAGCCTTAATGTGTGGGGGTGGAGTGGGGGGGGAGTAAGAGATGGGAGGGCTTGGTCTTCCTTCAACTGAATGTGCCAGTCTTTGTTGACTCCCCAAGGGAGACTTTACCCTTTCAGAGGAGTGTATGGGAATAGGCTGGGAGAGGTGTAGGGGAAGGGTAGGAAGGGAGGGAAGGGGAACTGTGGTTGATATGCAAAATGATTTAAAAGACTAAATTAAAATACAGTACAGAAACCTGTTGGAAGGAGTGGATGGGGCTAGGAGGGCATGAGGAGGGGTGGAGGGAGAATTTTGGTTGGGATGTAAAATTAAATTAAAAAGAAATTTAATAAAAAGGAAATCAGAAATCTAATTATACTTTACTATACTCAGTGCCTGGCCCAGTTGTTTTCAGAGATACTTCATTCAGCAGATGATGGGAGCAGATGCAGTGACTCACATTCAGACTTAGGCAGAGCGAGAGAGAACCCAAATTGGAGATCACTATTGGTCCCCACAGAAGACAGGGAGGAAGAACTGTGGGAGTCAGAGGTGTCAAGGATACCAAATCAATACTTCCCACTGAATCAACTAAGCAGGACTGACAAGGGTTCACACTGAAGCAGCTATGGTTATAGAGACTTCGTGAGAGTGCACTAGGTCCTCTGCAAACATGCTATGGTTTTTAGCTTGGTGTTTTTGTGCGACTCCTAACTATTGGAGTATGGATGTCTCTGACTCTTTATCCTGTCCTTGGGACCCTTTTCCTCCTACTGGTTAGCCTCACCCTACTTAGTCTTATTGTAACTTGTTATGCCAGGTTTGGTTGATATCCCTGGGAGGGCTGCTCTTTTCTGAAGGGAAACAGGGTTGGTGCTGAGACAAGTGGAGAGAGCAGGAAACTGTCATCAACATGTATTTTAGGAGAGAAGAATAAAATGTGTGTTATCTTTATATTTTCTTGCAAATAAATATTGATATGTTTAGGAAAGAAGAAAGGAAGGAAGGAAAGAAAAAGAGAGAGGGAGGAAGGGAAGAAGGAAGGAAAAAAAGGAGGAATGAATTACATAGAATCAAAAATATGACTGCATGAGGCTACATTGCAAACATGAGCCAGAGGTCCCATCTTACCATATGTTCATATTCCCATGGATAGTATTAGATTTTTATGACCAAAAAGCTCACGGATATAATTGCCTTTTTCTAATCTCTTGTGAGTGAGCAACTGTTCTAAGAGCTAAACCTTTACTGTGTATGCTACTTCAGAATGTCTCAGTGAAAAAGACAGAATAGAGGGTGGGAGATCCAAAGAAATATGCATCCTATAAGACAGAGACACCCAAAAAAATCAGCATCATGGTCCGAGTCCAAATATGAAAGCCGGGAAACAGAAAGATCAATGATATAACACTCAGTGCTTACTATAGGACTGTAACCTGTAACACACAGTCACTGCTTACAGTAATACAGTCAGTTCTTACTGTAACACACAGTCAGTGCTTACTGTAGCACACAGATGTACCAATGCTCCAAAGCAGAATAAATGAATGTTCCAACTCAAGGAGAATTGTAATCCACACACCTTCCCACATGCTCCTTCTTTAACTCTTTCTAACTCATGAATGCCTCTTTTTTCATTACTTATTATTGCACACACATATAAGGTGATCTTTATAACCCCTATGAAAAGAGTAACACTGTAATGCCTAACTGAAATAGTCTCTGGAACACACTCAGAAACAGTGTTTTACCAAATATTTGAACAGTGCTTACGCCAGTGAAGCTGATAGGTCAAATTAACTATTTTTATAATTCAACTATCTCTTTCTGCTAGATGTTAATGGTCTCCAATTCATCAAACGGTAACACGTGGCTTTCTCAGGAAGGTGTCATTTGGTTTCCTCAGGAGATGAATTCTCAACATGGATGTGTACTCACCCCTAATTTCAGCAGCTTTTTCTCTCTCACTCTTTTTCTTCAGATAAATGGACTCAATAGGTCATTTCAATAACAACTTTTAAATTAATTTAGCTGATGTTTATTTTTAATTTTATTAATTTCTGCTTTCCAATTTTTTAAGAACAACGATTTTGTGATACTTGTATTTTACATGATCTCAATTGTTTTATCCTTTAAAATTATAGCTGTAATTATGGAATTCCATTAGTTTGTTTTCCATTAGCAATGATGAAAGTAAACATATATACTTTATTTTATGAGCTTTCTTTGTCTCTTATGGATTAAATTTCAAGTATTTATTTCAATTTTGTTCTTTGTAAAACTAAGTACTGTATGTGTGTGACTTCTATTATAATGTTGAAAGATTATCTGAATGTTTATTTATGGGAAATACTTGCATCATTGTATTATTTAATAGTTTTTTTCTTCCTATTTCTATTTAAGTTACAAACAAGCTTGTTTCACATGTCAATCCTATCTCCCTCTCCCTCCCCTTCTCCCCATCAGGCCAATCAGTGCCACACCCAATCTCCACTCTGATCCCCAGGGAGGGTGAGGCCTTCCATGGTGGATTCCCAGAGTTTGTCATTTCATCCATGGCAGGTTCTAGGCCCTCCCTCAAGAGTCCAGACTGAAAGAACATCTCTCATTTTGGGATGGGCATTAAAACTCTATTTGTACACCAAAGATAAATACTACCCAAGGCCCCAGGTATTACCTAGGCCTCTTTACTAACATCCACATTCAGGCAGTCTGGGTCAGTCCCATGCTTTCCACACAGCCATCAATCTGGGGCCAAAGAGCTCCCCCTTGTTCAGGTCAGATGTTTCTGTGGATTAAACCAGCTCAGTCTTAACTCCTTTGCTCATCAGTTTTCCCTTTCTATCACTGAATTCCAGGAGTTCAGTTCAATGTTTACCTGTGGGTGCCTGCCTCTGCTTTCATCAGTTGCTGGATGAAGGTTCTGTTTCTCAGACTCTCTGGCAGTGGGATTGTAAACTGGCACTTCCCTGATTCATGTCTAAAATCTGTAAATGAGGGAGTACATACCATGTTTGTCTTTTTGTGACTGGGTTACCTCACTCGGAATGATTTCTCCAGTGCCATTCATTTACCTGCAAATTTCAAGATTCCATTGTTTTTTTTCTGCTGAATAGTACTCCATTGTGTAACTATACCACATTTTCTCTATCCACTCTTCAGTTGAGGGGCATCTAGGTTGCTTCCAGGTTCTGGCTATTACAAATAATGCTTCTATGAACATAGTGGAGCAGACATCCTTGTTGTATGAATCTTTTGGATACATGCCTAAGAGTGGAATTGCTGGGTCTTGTGGTAGACTGATTCCCATTTTCCTGAGGAATCTGCATATTGATTTCCAAAGGGGCTGTACAAGTTGGCACTCCCACCAACAGTGAGGGAGTGGTCCCCTTTCTCCACATCCTCTCCAGCATAAACTGTGATTGGTGTTTTTGATTTTAGCCATTCTGACAGGAGTAAGATGGTATCTCAGTGTTGTTTTGATTTGCATTTCCTGGATGGCTAGGGATTTTGAACACTTTCCTAAGTGTCTCTCCACCATTTTAGACTCCTCTAATGAGAATTCTCTATTTAGTTCTGTACCCCACTTTTTGATTGAATCCTTTGGTGTTTTGGAGACTTACTTCTTTTTTTATTTATTTATTATGTATGCAGTATTTTGCCTGCATGTATGCTTATATAACCAGAAGAAGGCACCAGATCTCATTACAGATGGTTGTGAGCCACCATGTGGTTGCTGGGAATTGAACTCAGAACCTCTGGAGGAGCAGCTAGTACTCTTAACCTCTGAGCCATCTCTCCAGCCCCTGGAGACTTACTTCTTAAGTTCTTTGTAAATTTTGGAGATCAGTCCTCTGTCAGATGTGGAGTTAGTGAATGTCTTTTCCTAATCTGTGGGTTTCCTTCCTGTCTTGCTGACTGTGTCCTTTGCCTTACAGAAGATTCTCAGTTTCGGGAGTTCCCATTTACTAATTGTCGATCTTAGTGTCTGTGCTATGGGAATTATGTTCAGGAAGCGGTCTCCTTTACCAATTCTTTCAAAGGTACTTCCCACTTTCTATTCTAACAGGTTCAGTGTGGATGGATTTATGTTGAGGTCTTTGATCCATTTGGATTTACTTTACAGTTAATATTCAATTATGAGTGAGTGCATATCATGTTTGTCTTTCCAGGTCTGGGTTACCATACTCAAGATGAATTTTTTTTTCTAATTCCTTCATTGGCCTTCAAATTCCCTCATATTGTTGTTGTTTTAAAGGTGAGTAATACTCAATAATGTGAATGTACCACATTGTCTTTAACTTTTCTTTCCTTTAGGGGCATGTAAGTTGTTTTCAGGTTCTGACTATTAAAAATAAAACTGCTATGAACATAGTTGAGCATCATATCTCTTTACTCCCTTCTTTTTTCATCCAGACCCTCTAAGATGCCCCAAACTCTCAAGTTTATAGCCTCTTTTTGATTGTTATTGTTGCATATATATATATATATAACTTGCTGAGTATCTTTTGTTTTGGTATGTGTATGATTTCAACACTGATCACTCCATCTGTACAACCAATAAGACATTGTCCCTAGGAGATGTTAAATGTCCTGCAGATCTTGGGGACACCCACCCTGATAGAAACATCTTCATCACAGCTTCATATCTCAAAGAATATTGCCATATAGGGGACAGGAAGACCGTAAGAGCCAGAATACAAGCCAGTCTGTTGTGAAACAGTCTTTCTTAGAAATTACACCACAAATAAGCCCAGAACAATGGTCATTTTAAAATGGAAGGCAGAAGTTTTATAGAGTCACACACCTACACAAAGAACTGCACATTAATATTCTTAACAAAATATCTCAGTAAATGCACACTGTCACCAAGTAAAAAAAGGCTCTTCACAAAGATAAAACTGTCAGTAATGTAAGTTCTTCCTGGGTTTCTTCCTAGAAACATAAGTAAAAAAGTCACTTTCAAGTCTCTGGTACCTTCTGAGATTTTGTTAGATGTTAGTCCTCTTTGGACTAAATGAAGGAAATAGAATAAATGAAATTGTTTATGATAATATCATTGAAACACCTGTTTTCTTAACTTCTTATTAATAATTTGTACACCTAACACTGGGCTAATTTCCAGGATTCAATAAAGTAAAAAATTAAAGATCTTTATTATGTCATCCATGTTCCTTGACCTACTCAAGGGACACTTTCACATAACATGCTAAGTACCCTAAGATTCAGAATTAATACTGAGTTTAATTCAAAGTGTATGCTACATTACTTCCTTTTTTGCATTTGCTTTTCTTTCATGAATTCTATTTTTGGTTTTACATTAAGGTCATTTTATTTATTGAACTAAATTACCAGGCCGATTATTGATGTTTCCCTGTTTGTGAAGGAAAACAAAACACTAGCACCTCTGTTAAGAAAGCATTTATAAGGGCTGCAGAGATGGCTCAGTATTTAAGAGAGCACTGGCTGCTCTTCCAGAGGAGCACATTTTCATTCCCAGAACCTGCATGACAGCTCACAACCACAGTAACTCCAGCCCCAGGGAATCTGATACATGTTTCTAAATTCCATGTACTGCACAAATGTGAGTACACAGACACAGATGCAAGCAAGACATACACAAAAATAAATATTTTTGAATCACTTAGAAAAAGCAAACCTGACTAATATTTTGTACATGAAATTTTGAATGACTTCTACTTAATAATCATGAAAGTGAATATTCAAGGACCGATACAATATCAAAGCAATTTTGTAGCTAGAGTTTAAGGGACAATGATAAGAGTCTTAGATATATTAGTATTTTCCTTTTGTACTTGTTAGACATGAATATGAAGCTTATAAAGATGACTGAAATGATTTAATGTTTGATAGTAACCTGAGAAGCTTCTATTTGAAGACAGTACCTATTAACATATTTGGAAACTCACAAAACCTTGGCAGTTATTTCAGTTTCTGTGTGACATTGTTCATTAGCTTCTCATGATTTTATTCAGTGTCTCAAGCTGAGAGAGATGACTTACCAGTTGGTATTACTAGCTACACTTTCAGAAGACACAGGATCTATTCTCAGCACCCACAACGTGGCTCACTGCAGACTGTAACTCCAGTTCTAGGATATCCAACACTTTCTTCTGGCCTCTGAGGGTATTAGGCACACAGAGAGTGCACAGAAATACATGCAGGCAAAAATACACATATATGCAATAAAATAAAGTGAAATAAATATACCACATGTTTACATTCCTATTGGAATAAATTTTGTGTGGTTCAGAGATGTACCTCTGAATTCTGGTTGTGTCCATAGGAAATGGCTGCTGATACAAATGAAGAATTTCTTCAGCATAGCTTTTCAACACTGACTGGAATTTGGAATTTCAAAAACCCCTTTTTGATTTAATGCTCTCCCTTTTCCATCCAAAATAACTAAATATGAATATAAACCTGCGGGTTACTAGTGCATTGATTTTATTTACTGCAATTTAGCCTTGGTATTTTTTAACTTTTTTCCTTTTGTTTTATAATTGTGTATGTACACATGTGCACATGTACATACATATACATTTGTGTGTACATACAGTTATGAATTCATGTGTATACACATGCATGTGGAGACTACAGGACAACCTTGGTAGTCATCATCAGGAGTAATATTCACCTTCTTTGTTTCTGCTTCTTCATTGCTGATAATAACAGTGTGGTTGGCTTTTTTACACAGGTGCTAGTGGATCAAACTCAAGTCTGTGTGCTTTTGATGTGAGCACTTTCCTGAGTGAGCAATTTACCCAGTCATTTGTGAATCAGTTTATAAGTCAAATAATTAAACAAAAGCCATGCCAAAAATTCCTCAAGATAAGCTGTTTCTACCTTTCCACCTCATTAGAACTCTCTTGGGTTTTATATTTCTTTCAAGTCCTATTGTCAAACATATTCAAGGCATCCCCATTCAGAGGGACATTTTTAACTTTAGAAGGATCTATAATGATATTGCTTTGTGAAACTTTGAAGTTTTAAACAAAGCATCTCATCTCCCTACCATGACTGTGATTTTTTACTGAAACACATTTTTTAAAACTCATAATCTTTTGATGTCTAGAGAAGGTGGGAATGAGATACAATTATGACTTTGAACTTATGGAGTCCTTAGTCCTTTCCATTTAACCACTTCTTCCTTTTGTCTTTCTTTCACAATGTCATGACAATGAGGGACGGATATTTTCTTGCAATGGTATTTCTAGCAATCTTCTCAGCTACTGCAAAATTTATAGTCTCAGTATCCTTTTATCCACACTGCCATAGGTTACAACATTGATAAATCTCCCACTGCCAAACACAAGTATCCACATTCTTCAGCTACCAATAAAATATGTCATTCCTTCATGGTTTCACCAAGTATTCTCAAAACTAATGTCTTCACTGTTGCTCTCTTAGAAGTCAACTTTGGCTTTTATGTGCTGCCCAGTCAATGGTAGCTGTTCTTGATCATGTTGCCCTCAATTTCTGGTATGTGACTGTCTTCCAGTCACACTTAGGCAGCTTCACAAGTTCCTTCAGCTGAGTGATATAAATCAAACTTCCTTTTATTACACTTGCGGATTCAGGAGAACATGGATTTAGATAGGGCAGTCTAGGTTAGGTGCTTTCCACTCGGATTCCTGTCCTCAGATAGTGAAGCTAAGCATGACTCAGTAGCTGAGATTCACAATCTGAAAGCTTTCTCACTCACATGTCTGGTGGGTTTTGCTTGCAGTCATTTCGGGAGTCATGCCAGCATATGAACTCAGAGAAATATATCTGGGATGTGAATGCTTCAGGCATTCTCATGTACCGTGATTAAAGCTCCAAGGGCTCTCCTCCCAAGACAATAAGAATTAAGATGAACCAATATCAGAGGTAAATTACAACATTAGAATAGCAGCAACCTAACCAGTATGAAACAGAAACACAAATGTCAACTTTTTTCTCAATATATGTTTTTATTTAAATTAGAAACGTGAATGTTTCACATGTCAGTCCCAGCTCCCTCTCTCACCCCTCCTCCCTTGTCCCTCCACCAGTCCCCCAGCGCCCCACCCAATCCTCACATCATTCCCAGGGAGGGTGAGAACCTCCTTGGGGGGATCTCTAAAGTCTGTCTTTTCACCCAGGGCAGAACCTAGGCCCTTCCCCATGTGTCCAGGCTGAGAGAGAATCCATCAATTTGGAATGGGCTCCCAAAGCTCATTCATACACCATAGTGAACACTGATCTATTACCCAAAGCCCCAGTGATTTCTGTGGCCTCCTCCAGGAGTTCAGTTCAGTGTTTAGCTGTGGGTATCTGTCTCTGCTTCCATCAATCCCTGGATGAAGGTTCTAGGATGGCATATAAGTTAGTCATCAACCTTACCATCAAGGAGGGGCAATTAATGCAGTCTCTCCATTATTGCTTAGTTTGTCAGTTGGTGTTATCCTTGTAGATCTCTGGAGATCCCACTAGAATCAGCTCCCTCCTCAAGCCTATAATGACTCGATCTATTATGGTATCTCTCATCCTGCTCTCCTCTAACCTCACCTCCACTCAACCTTCCTGCTCCCGCATGCCTTTTTTCCCCTCCTCTTATCACCTTCTGTGTTTCTTGGTTCCCTCTCCTTTGCCCCGATGTTCCCAATGTCAACTTTTAATGAGAGAAAAGTCACATTGCAAGAAATATATGAATGATGGGAAATATTTCTTTGACTATTATTGGATAATATAATCATCACCAATAGTATGTCTGAACTAGGTAAAACATACCTTCAAGGTTAAATGTGATAGAGATGCCCCCAAGAAAATGGAAGCTAAAAATTATAAAATATGAGAAGCATTTCCTAAAGAATGTAAATGTTTGACTGTTAGGAAGCTGAGGCAAGAGGATCTTAAATTCAAAGTCAAACTAGACTACATATTGAATTCCAGGTAAGCAAGGGCTATGTGCAGTGAGATACTGTTCTCAAAAAATAAATGTTTTATAATGATATAGAAGAGTGATGAAAGACAGTATAAATCCTGGGTGTGTAACAGTCACTTTTTCTCAACTGGTTTTGAATCATATTATCTTGTATTTATCAATGAAACATTTATAAGATTCAACTGTGTTCTTCCTGGGTGACAGAGAGGAGGCCTTGGCAATCTGTGGGACCTGGGAGAGTGGAGCAGTATTTATTCCTGACATACAGAAGGACTCTGGTAACCCATACCATGTGGAGGGATGCTCTGTCAGCCTGGACACATGAGGAAGAATCTGAGCCCTTCCGGGATGATGTGACAGACACTGAAAATCCCCTCATGGAGGCCCTTGCCTTCCCTGGGGAGTGGAGGAGGGGTGGAGGCGGGGTGATGGGTTGGGACAGTTGGGGGGGTGGGGGAGGAGGGGAGGGTGAGGGAACTGAAAGTGACATGTGTAGAAAGTTAAATAAAAATTATATGGAAAGAAAAAAAGATTCGTCTGTGTTCTTGAATATAGTTCAAATTTGTTCATTTTTGATATTACATGAAAGTTTTTGTGACTATCTTAAAATATATTTGCTCATTTTCCTGTTGAAGTACTTTTTGGTTTGGTCATTATGAGTAATGCTGATTTAACTGTTCTTGGACATGCATCCTTGGTGCTCAGGTGGATTTTCTGGGATGCTCTCCAAAAGAACAAAAAGGAAACCACAGAGACCATAAATCTTCAGTTTTGTTGGATAATATCAACACACTTTATACTGTAATCAACTCAATTTGATGTAACACAACCAATAAAAATATGGTTTATTTTTATTGTTCCACATCCTTGCAAAGAGTATTGTCAGATTTTATAGTTTTGATGGCCACTTTGCTGTAGTGGTTCAGTTTAATTTTGCTTCTGGTCATAAGGTACACTGTATATTTTTAAATGTTCATTGGATGTTTAAATTGTCTGTTTGTACAGTTCAAGCCTGGTAAATATTCTATTGTACTTCCTTTTTGTGTTTTTCATTTTGTCTTACACAATCATTTGTTCTGGGTACAAGCCTTTTGACTGTTATGTGTTGAAAATATCTGCCTTTATCTTTTTTATTACCTTAACATGTCAATAATTTGCTTTGTGGTTATTTGTTCTTCGTTTACGTGAGAAAAAAATCCAGTATTTACAAATGTACATGAAGGCTGATTGTGGTGTGTGCCTTTAGTGACAGCACTAAAGAAATGTAGAAGGAAAGTTTGAGTATCTAAGTTCAAGGCAAGTCCCAGCTACTCAGAGTGTATAAATCAAGGAAAGGGCTATATGGTCTTAAAAACAATAATAACACACGGTTATATTTTTCAATGTGCTCTTCTGATGCCCCTTTATATTTATATCTGCAAAGTGAGGTTTATTTGTTCCATATGTTGGTAGCTGTTCAGTTTTTTGTGTCCCTCTATAAACATCAATTGTCCAGAGCATCTATTGAAAATGCATGTTTTCCCTAATGTTTCACATTTTAATGAGATCTACCTTACATTTGTTGTAAATTCTGATATACTTGTTAACTGTTTCTTTTACTGTGAGGACATTTTTCAGTTTTAGGAAGTCCCATTTGCCTATTTTTGTTCCAGTGTCTTTTTTTAAGTCAGATCCAAAAGTATTTCAGGTCATATCAATGCTTGTAGAGATTTCCCCTTAAGAATATTTGAATGGTTTTACAATTTCATGACTTGCATCTAAATATCAAATCGGTTTTAAGGTGACCTTTGAGCACATTACAAGAATCAAATTTAATGCTTCTACATGTAAGTAACTAGTTTTCAAGGGGGCACTCCTTAAGTAGCCTTTACTTTATTTGTTGTGTGTTTATGGTAGCTTCATCAAAAGCAAATTGGCATTAATCTTGGATAATTTTGTGTCCATGCTTTCTTTCTGTCTTGTCCCTTTGAATAATACATCCATTTTCATAGTAACAGGATGCTAATTTGATTAAAACTGATTATTATGTTCTTTGCAGTCAGATAGGGTGACACCTCCAGTTTTGTTATTTTTAACTAAATTTGTTCGGGTTCTTTTTGATGGTTTATGCTTTCATGTAAACTTAAAAAATGTTCTTCTACCTCTATGAAAAAATTAGCATTGCAATTTTGATTGTTTCTATCAAATCAGTAGTTCCCACTGGGTGGCATAAAATGCCTGTACTCTAATACAAACACTGTATTAGAGTAGCCTGGGTTTTTTTCAGTTAAGGGCATCAAACTTTGCCCTACTCACTATCATATTCCAAGACACCTTACAGTTTGAAGTATGTGAATATCTGGCTATTGCCGCCTGGTAGCTATGCCTGCTTCCTATGACTGCTAGAACAAACTTTAAACATAGTAACAACAGAAATTTGTTTCCATAGTAAACAGAATAGTAAGCAAAACAGAAAAGATGAACAATTCTGTGTTATCAAGAATTTGGATCACCCAAAATATAATCTCATTTCACTTGGTGATAACATAAATTTATTCAATTATATTAAAAATTATTTTGGCATTGCCTAATAAATCTGAACGTACACATGATGTATAGTTCTAGAGTTCAAAAATCTCATGTGATTTTAGTTCTAAAATCATGGTATCAACAAGTACTTCTAGAAGCCCCAGAGACAGATCAGTGTTTTTTTGTTGTTTTTTGTTTTTGTTTTTTTTTTGCATTTCCACGGTCTAGAAGTCATCTACATTGTTTAAATAATATCCCCTTCCTCTCTCTTCAAAACTAGAAGGGTATTACTTTCAAATCACATAAGGTTCTGTTGAAACTTACAGGGTGAACAGGAGAGATGGTTCAGTTGAGTTAAAAAAAATCTTGCTATGTAAAACTGATTACCTGAATTTGTTTCCTTAAACCCACAGTGGAAGAACATGAAAAGACTAGTCTGTTAGCTGTGTTTAGGTCTCATTCCCCAGGACAACTACCTTAATAAAGAGAGCATAATCAAAAATTTAACTGAAACTAGCAATGGGATTAAACAGAAGTTGAAGACACACATAGTGAAATGATTAATTGATTAAAGATAGTAATCAGACAATAGAAACATTCATACCAGTAATTTGAACCATTTTCATCACGCTTGTGCTAAAACCAAAATGTGATTATAAGGACAATTAATGATACTATTAGAAAGTGATGAACATGTCTGGCACTGTTTGAGCAATGTCAGTGGATTTGTTCTAAGTTGACGTCACGGTTGATTGTGAAGAAATGATGAGAGCTTTCTGTTACTAAGACATCACAGTGGAATTTCGAAGTGTCAAGAGATAAGTTTCCTTTCTCTTTCTTTTTGTATTCCCAGTGCAGATATAGGAAGATCTGAAAATGACTCTAAGAATAGAATGGAAGTTTTAAAAAAAGGTGAAATTTATCACCTTCCATGTTTTGTGAAGTGGTCCCTTTTTAAAAATAATCTAACAATAATGATTCAATTTTTATTGTCAGGCTTCAGCAAGAGCCTTTTGTGCATTTTCTGTTTAATCTTCATGTGTACCATGCAGAGCAATATTTACTCTTAATGTTACTGTTCTAAAAGTGAATTTACTGAACCTTAGATTGCTAACTCCCAGGGTGAAAAAAGAATAGGAACTCCAGCCTCTCAGTCTCCAGGCGTTCTCCTTTGAAAGAAAACCAAGTTCTACAGCTGTGTGTGCTGGTAAGAGGTTAAGTTGGTAAAAGCAATGTGCCCAGTCACAGAGATACCCTTTCCTCTCTGTGACCCATTTTGTTTCTCTGTGAATTAGATCTGTTTCCCATTCACTGACTCACAAGCCAGTAATGCCAACTGTTTGCACTCCCTTCTTCTTGCTCCCTCCATGGAACTGCACAGTCAAAGTTCTCCTTCACTCTGCACCCATGTTCCACATTTCACTAAGTATACAACACCAAGGGCAAAGCATAATTTTATCTGCAAACTATCAGATGATGGCATCTAACCGTCCGCCATGTGACATGCTACTGGTGGCAGCCACTGCTCCATCTCTAAAGTGTTGAGTGTACTCTACCACACAGAAGAGAAATTCTACTTATTAAAATGTCTTTGAAGAAATGTTTTCTTTTGTACAAATGAGACTGAAATAAGATAAAAATCCACTGAAATAAGATAAAAAAGACTGAATAGAATTCCTTTTCTGTTGGTGAGTTTTTTAATGATTAGGATATTAATAAAATATAAATGATATAAAATTGGTTCAGAGCTTTAGGATAGCTTTACATTCTGGAATTAACTGTAGAGAGCAGATAAAAACCAAGAATGATTCCCTGGAGTGAACCTGCATGGAGTAATTTGACACTCACAAAACACTTTAGTCCTGAGTCTGCCACAAAGTTAATTGTTCATCTGACTTTGAAATTTTATTTCATGGCACTCCTACTGGCATGAAAGTAACAGGCGGTCTTTTAAAGTAAATGCTGAAGTGCAGAAAGTTGTTATATGGAAGACTCACACTCTGTGACCAGATGAAAAGCAATATGTTCCTTCGAATGAATTATATGACATGATTTAGGACTGTTAAAACAACCAAAGTTTCCCCACAATAGGGAAATTATCTCTTTCCTACAGTCCATCAGACACTCACTTGACTGTAGTTAATGGAAGATACCGATAGAATGACATGAAGGTGTCATTGGGGTGCCATTCTTTATAAAGTTACCCTAAGCAGACATTGTGAGAATTCTACGGGAGGCATAACCATCAGGATGAAAGAAGGCAAGATAATAGTGCAGAACCTAATGAAACGAGAGAGAATTGTACAACCTAGTGACTCTGAGATGGGCCTCGGTGGGCCGCTGGTATCCTTGATGCTCACAGTTGTATTGGGACACACTCTCATTACCTCCGAAGCCCAGCTATTGCCTGGAAACAATGAAGAGGATTAACATGACATATATTCCAATTACATTGAGAATTTGTGCAAGAAAAAATATGGAGAGTAAAATAAAAGTGCTCATATTGGATTAAGAAGAAGAACAGGTCTACCTGACACCACTACTCTAGAATCTAATGTTGTCAATGAGGAAATAGATGATACCAAAATAATCTCCCAGAGTTCATTTCTATGAATTTATCACACTATTCTTATTTCAGTTAGAAATTTAATGTAGGCATCTCTGGGATCTCCTGGATTGGGGACTTCAGCAAGCTCGACTCGCCCCCAGAGGACCATGCAACTAGGAGCCTGCTGAGAGAGCCAGTCTACTCCAGCGCCCACACAGTGCAGAGAGCAAAAGGCAGAAGTCAGAGGGCAGAGCTCCCACCCACAGGCAGAGGGAGTGCCTCAGACTGATCTTCACCCACCATGAGACCCTTCAGTGAATTGGACCTACTTACACCCACATAAAAGAACCTTGGACCAGTACCCACCAGGAAAGGAAGAGACCCCACCTGTACCCACTGAAAGAAGGAATGGAAAGATGACAATACAAGAACAAATTCAATGAAAGAAAAACTAATATGACACCATCAGAGTCTAGGTACTCTAAGCAAGCAAGATTGAACATCACAACACAGATGAAACAGAAGAGAACAAACTTAAAACCAACTTCATAAAGATGATAGAGACACTAAAAGAAGGAATAAGAAAATACTCTAAAGAAATGGAAGAAAATACAAACTAAAAATTACAAGAGACAATTCAAGCAGTGCAAGGTTTGAAAGCTGAAATACCGACATTAAAAAAAAAACCACAGTCTGAAAGAATGCTGGAATTAGAAATGGTGAGTAAAAGATGAGAAATTACAGATGCAAGCATAATCAACAGAATATAGGAGTTACAAGAGTTACAAGAGATAATATCAGGTTTTGAAGATTCACTAGAAGAAATAGATTCATCCACTAGAAGAAATAGATTCATCGACCAAAGAAAATCTTAAGTCGACCAAATACATAATAAAAGCAATGTACAGGAAACCAGCAGCTAACATTAAACTAAATGGAGAGAAACTAAACGCAATGCCTCTAAAATCAGGAACAAGACAAGGCTGTCCACTTGCCCCACATCTCTTCAAGATTGTACTTGAAGTTCTAGCTAAAGCAATAAGACAACAAAAGGAGACCTAGGGCATACAAATTGGAAAGGAAGAGGTCAAACTTTCACTATTTGCAGGTAATATGATAGTTTACATAAGTGACCTGAAAAACTCTACCAGGGAACACCTACAGCTGATAAACATCTTCATCAAAGTGGCAGGATACAAGATTTACTCAAAAAAAATCAGTAGCCCTATTATATACAGACAATAAATGGACAGAGAAAGAAATCAGAGAAACATCGCCCTTTACAATAGCCCTAAACAACATAAAATATCTGGGGATAACACTAAACACACAAGCGAAAGACCTTTATTGAAAGAAGTTTGAGTCTTTTTTTTTTATTTTTAAGTGTAAATTTAGATTAGAAACAAGGTTGCTTTACAAGTCAGTTCCAGGTTCCTCTCCATTTCCCTCCCCTCCTCCCGTGCCCTCCCCCCAGCCCCACCAATATCCCCTCACTTCCCCAGGGAGGATGAGGACCTCCATGGGGGTGTCCACAGTCTGTCATTTCATCCAGGGCAGGGCCCAGACCCTCCCCCAAGAGTTCAGGGTGAGAGTGCATCTCACATTGTTGGATAGAGTCCAAAGTCCATTTGTATACCCAGGATAAATACTGATCTACTGCACAAGGCTCAATAGATTACCTAGGCCTCCTCACTGACACCCCCATTCAGGGGGTCTTGATCAGTCCCATGCTGGATTCCCAGGCATCAACCAGGGATTAAAGAGTTAACCCTTGTCAGGTCAGCTGTTTCTGGGGGTTAAACCAGCCCAGTCTTAATCCTTTGGTCATCAGTCCTCCCTCTCTGTTACTTGCTTTCTTGAGTTCAGCTCAGTGCTTAGCCATGGCAGTCTGCCTCTTCTTCCATCAGCCACTGAATGAAGTTTCTGTTTCCCAGACTCTCTGGCCATGGGAGGCTGGCACTCCCCAGATCTATGTCTAAAATCGATATATGAGAGAGTACATGCCATGTTTCTCTTTTTGTGACTGGGTTACCTCACTCAGGATGGTTTCTTCTAGTGTCATCTATTTACCTGCAAATCTCAGGATTCCATTGTTTTTTTTCTGCTGAATAGTACTCAATTGTGTAAATGTAACACATTTTCTCTATCCACTCTTCGGTTGAGGGGCATCTAGGTTGCTTCCAAGTTCTGGCTATTACAAATAATGCTGATATGAACATAGTGGAACAGACATCCTTGTTGTATGAATGGGAATCTTTTGGATATATGCCTAAGAGTGGAGTTGCTGGGTCTTGTGGTAGGTTTATTCCCATTTTTCTGAGGAATCTCCATACTGATTTCCAAGTGGCTGAACAAGTTGGCACTCCCAGCAGCAATGGAGGAGTGATCCCCTTTCACCACATTCTCTCCAGCATAAATTGTCCTTGGTGCTTTTGATTTTAGCCATTCTGATGGGAGAGAGATGGAATCTCAAAGTTGTTTTGATTTGCATTTCCCGGATGGCTAAGGATGTTGAGCACTTTCTCAAGTGCCTCTCAGCCATTTTAGACTCCTCTATTGAAAATTCTCTATTTAGTTCTGCAGCCCACTTTTTAATTGGAGCCTTTGGTGTTTTGGAGACTTGCTTCTTGAGTTCTTTGTAAATTTTGGAGATCAACCCTCTGTCAGATGTGGGATTAGTGAATATTTTTTCCCATTCTGTGGGCTGCCTTTTTGTCTTGCTGACTGTGTCCTTTGCCTTACAGAAGCTTCTCAGTTTCAGGAGGTCCCATTTATTAATTGTTGGTCTCACTGTCTGTGCTACTGGTGTTATGTTCAGGAAGCTGTCTCCTGTACCAATTCATTCAAGGGTATCACCCACTTTCTCTTCTAAGAGTTTCAGTGTGGCTGGATTTATGTTGAGGTCTTTGATCCAGTTGGACTTAAGTTTTGTGCATGGCGATAAACATGCATTGATCCACAGTCTTCTACATGCCAGCATCCAGTTATGCCAGCTTTCTTTATTCCATTGTATATTTTTAGCTTTTTTTTTGTCAAAGATCAGATGTTCATACGTGTGTAGGTTAATATCAGGGTTTTCAATTCGATTCCATTGGCCTACCTTTCTATTTTTGTGCCAATGCCAAGCTGTTTTCAGGACTATAGCTCTATAATAGACCTTGAAGTCAGGGATGGTGACGCCTCCGGACGTTACCTTGTTGGACAGGGTTGTTTTGGCTATCCTGGGTCTTTTGTTTTTCCATACAAAATTAATTATTGTTCTTTCAAGGTCTGAAGAATTGTGCTGGGACTTTAATGGGGATTGCATTGAATCTGTAGATTGCTTTTGGCAGTATTGCCATTTTTACTACATTGATCCTACCTATCCAAGAGCATGGGAGATCTCTCCATTTTCTGTGAGCTTCTGTAATTTCTTTCTTTAAAGATACAAAGTTCTTGGAATACAGATCTTTCACTTGCTTGGTTAGCATTACCCAAAGGTATTTTATGTTGTTTGTGGCAATTGTAAAGGGTGGTTTTTCTCTGATTTCTTTCTCAGCCCTTTTATCATCTGTATATAGTTGGGCTACTGATTTTCTTGAGTTGATCTTGTAGTCTGCCACTTTGCTGAAGGTGTTAATGAGCTGTAAGAGTTCTCTGATAGAGTTCTTTGGGTCATTTATGTAAACTATAATATCATCTGCAAACAGTGAAAGTTTGACCTCTTCCTTCCCAATTTGTATCCCCTTGATACCCTTTTGGTGTTGTATGGCAATGGCTAGAACTTCAAGTACAATGTTAAAAAGGTATGGAGAGAGTGGACAGCTGTAAAGGGAAGCTTTTTCCTTGTGAGAAGCCTTCCTGCCAGCCTGGTTCCAGAGCCGCATCAGTCCCAAATAAACACACAGGAGGCTATATTAATTATGAAGCTGTTGGCCTTGTTTGTTTCTTACTGGCTAGCTCTGACTTAAGTCATTACCCGATAATTGTTATTCTAAGTATTTCTCTTACCGGAGAAGTTTCCAGGCTTCCTACCCCATGGTGTTACATCTCGACTCCCTGTGTTTCTCCTTCCCAGAGTTCTCCTGGACTCCTAGTCCCACCTATCTTGGTTCCCTATTAGCCCAACAGTGCTTTATTAGCATATACATAGGACTTCCCCTCATCAGACAGCCTTGTCTTGTTCCTGATTTTAGAGGAATTGCGTTGAGTTTCTGTCCATTTACTTTGATATTGGCTGTTGGTTTACTGTATGTAGCTTTTATTATGTTTAAGTATGTTCCTATTATCCAATATCTCTCCAAGACCTTTATCATGAAGGGGTGTTGGCTTTTGTCAAAGGCTTTTTCAGCATCTAGTGAGATGATCATGTGATTTTTGTTTTTCAGCTTGTTTATATGGTGGATTACATTGATGGATTTTTGTATGTTGAACCATCCCTGCATCTCTGAGATGAAACCTACTTGATCGTGGTGAATGACTGTTTTGATGTGTTTTTGGATCCGATTTGCCAGTATTTTATTGAGTATTTTTTTCATCAATGTTCATGAGGGATATTGGTCTGAAGTTCTCTTTCTTAGTTGTGTCTTTGCATGGCTTGGGGATCAAGGTGATTGAAGCCTCATAGAAAGAGTTTGGCAAAGACCCTTCTGCTTTTATTGCACGGAATACTTTGAGAAGAATTGGTATGAGCTGTTCTTTGAATTTCTGGTAGAATTCTGCACTGAGGCCATCAGGACATGGGCTTTTTTTTGGTTGGAATAATTTTGATGACTGCTTCTATTTCCATAGGGGTTATAGGTGTATTTAAATTGAATATCTGTACTTGATTTAATTTTGGCAAGTAATATCTATCCAGGAAGTCGTCCATTTCCTTTTAATTTTTGAATTTTGTGGAGTACAGGTTTTCAAAGTATGACCTGATGATTCTCTGAATTTCCTCAGAGTCCATTGCCATGTCCCCCTTTTCATTTCTGATTTTGTTCATTTGCATGTTCACTCACTGCTGTTTGGTAAGATTAGACAAACGTTTGTCTATCTTGTTGATGTTCTCAAAGAACCAACTCTTCGTTGCATTGATTCTTTGTATTGTTTTCCTAGTTTCTACTTTATTGTTTTCAGCCCTCAATTTTATTATTTCCTGGCATCTACTCCCCCTAGGGAAGTTTGCTTCTTTGTGTTCTTGAGCTTTCAGCTGTGATGTTAATTCTCTAGTATAACTATTCTCCAGTTTCTTCATGTGGGCACTTAGTGCTATGAACTTCCCCTGTAGCACTGCTTTCAATGTCCCAGAGTTTTGGGTATGTTGTGTCTTCATTCTCATTGAATTCTATTTTTTTTTAAATTTTATTTTCGAGTTTAAATTTAGATAAGAATCAAGGTTGCTTCACAAGTCAGTTCCAGGTCTCTCTCCCATTCCCTCCCTTCCTCCCGTGCCCTCCCCTCCCCCCCCCCCCGTTATCCTCTCATTTCTCCAGGGAGGGTGAGGCCCTCCATGGGGGTGTCCATAGTGTGTCATTTCATATAGGGCAGGGCCTAGACCCTTTCCCAAGAGTTCTGGGTGAGAGTGCACCTCACATTGTTCTATTGGAGTCCAAAGTCCGTGTGTATACTTGGGATGGGTACTGATCTGCTGCCCAAGGCTCAATAGATTCCCTAGGCCTCTTCACTGACACCCAGATTCAGGGGGTCTTGATCAGTCCCATGCTGGCTTCCCAGGCTAATGCCTGGGATTCAAGAGTTAACCTTTGTCTGGTCAGCTGTTTCTGGGGGTTAAACCAGCCCAGTCTTAATCCCTTTGATCATCAGTCCTCCCTCTCTGTTACTGGCTTTCTTGAGTTCAGCTCAGTACTTAACCAAGGGAGTCTGCCTCTTCTTCGATCAGCCACTAAATAAAGTTTCTGTTTCCCAGACTCTCTGGCCATAGGATTGTAGGCTGGCACTCCCCAGATCTATGTCTAAAATCCATATATGAGAGAGTACATGCCATGTTTCTCTTTTTGTGACTGGGTTACCTCACTCAGGATGGTTTCTTCTAGTGTCATCTATTTACCTGCGAATCTCATGATTCCATTATTTTTTTCTGCTGAATAGTACTCCATTGTGTAGATGTACCACATTTTCTCTATCCATTCTTCGGGTGAGGGACATCTAGGTTGCTTCCAAGTTCTGGCTATTACAAATAAAGCTGCTATGAACATAGTGGAACAGACATCTTTGTTATATGAATGGGCATCTTTTGGATATATGCCTAAGAGTGGAGTTGCTGGGTCTTGTGGTAGGTTTATTCCCATTTTTCTGAGGAATCTCCATACTGCTTTCCAAAGTGGCTGAACCAGTTGGCACTCCCACCAGCAATGGAGGAGTGTCCCCCTTTCACCACATCCTCTCCAGCATAAATTGTCATTGGTGTTTTTGATTTTAGCCATTCTGACAGGGGTGAGATGGTATCTGAGAGTTGTTTTGATTTGCATTTCCCGGATGGCTAAGGATGTTGAGCACTTTCTCAAGTGCCTCTCAGCCATTTTAGACTCCTCTATTGAAAACTCTCTATTTAGTTCTGCAGCCCACTTTTTAATAGGGTCCTTTGGTGTTTTGGAGACTTGCTTCTTGAGTTCTTTGTAAATTTTGGAGATCAACCCTCTGTCAGATGTGGGATTAGTGAATATTTTTCCCATTCTGTGGGCTGCCTTTTTGTCTTGCTGACTGTGTCCTTTGCCTTACAGAAGATTCTCAGTTTCAGTAGGTCCCATTTATTAATTGTTCATCTTACTGCCTGTGCTACTGGTGTTATGTTCAGGAAGCTGTCTCCTGTACCAATTCGTTCAAGGGTACCACCCACTTTCTCTTCTAAGAGGTTCAGTGTGGCTGGATTTATGTTGAGGTCTTTGATCTATTTGGACTTAAGTTTTGTGCATGGCGATAGACATGGATCGATCTGCATTCTTCTACATGCCAGTCTCCAATTATGCCAGCACCATTTGCTGAAGATGCTTTCTTTATTCCATTGTATATTTTTAGCTTCTTTGTCAAAGATCAGATGTTCGTACGTGTGTGGGTTAATACCCGGATTTTCAATTCGATTCCATTGGTCTGCCTGTCTATTTTTGTGCCAATACCAAGCTGTTTTCAGGACTATAGCTCTATAATAGAGCTTGAGGTCAGGGATGGTGATGCCTCCGGACGTTGCCTTGTTGAACAGGGTTCTTTTGGCTATCCTGGGTCTTTTGTTTTTCATACAAAATTGATTATTGTTCTTTCAAGGTCTGTGAAGAACTGTGCTGGGATTTTAATGGGGATTGCATTGAATCTGTAGATTGCTTTTGGCAGGATTGCCATTTTTACTACATTGATCCTACCTATCCAAGAGCATGGGAGATCTTTCCATTTTCTGAGGGCTTCTTCAATTTCTTTCTTTAAAGATTCAAAGTTCTTACGATACAGGTCTTTCACTTGTTTGGTTAGCGTTACCCCAAGGTATTTTATGTTGTTTGTGGCAATTGTAAATGGTGATGTTTCTCTGATTTCTCTTTCAGCCCTTTTATCATCTGTATATAGTAGGGCTACTGATTTTCTTGAGTTGATCTTGTAGCCTGCCACTTTGCTGAAGGTGTTAATCAGCTGTAAGAGTTCCCTGGTAGAGTTCTTTGGGTCATTGATGTAAACTATCATATCGTCTGCAAACAGTGAAAGTTTGACCTCTTCCTTCCCAATTTGTATCCCCTTGATCCCCCTTTGTTGTCGTATGGCAATAGCTAGGACTTCAAGTACCATGTTGAAAAGGTATGGAGAGAGTGGACAGCCTTGTTTTGTTCCTGATTTTAGAGGAATTGCATTGAGTTTCTGTCCATTTAGTTTGATGTTGGCTGTTGGTTTACTGTATATAGCTTTTATTATGTTTAAGTATGTCCCTGTTATCCCAGATCTCTCCAAGACCTTTATCATGAAGGGGTGTTGGATTTTGTCAAAGGCTTTTTCAGCATCTAGTGAGATGATCATGTGATTTTTGTTTTTCAGCTTGTTTATATGGTGGATTACATTGATGGATTTTCGTATGTTGAACCATCCCTGCATTCCTGGGATGAAACCTACTTGATCGTGGTGAATGATTGTTTTGATGTGTTCTTGGATCCGATTTCCCAGTATTTTATTGAGTATTTTTGCATCAATGTTCATGAGGGATATTGGTCTGAAGTTCTCTTTCTTGGTTGTATCTTTGTGTGGCTTGGGGATCAAGGTTATTGAAGCCTCATAGAAAGAGTTTGGCAAAGACCCTTCTGCTTCTATTGTGTGGAACACTTTGAGAAGAATTGGTATAAGCTGTTCTTTGAATTTCTGGTAGAATTCTGCACTGAGGCCATCTGGACCTGGGCTTTTTTTGGTTGGGAGACTTTTGATGACAGCTTCTATTTCCATAGGGGTTATAGGTCTATTTAAATTGCTTATCTGTTCTTGATTTAGTTTTGGCAATTGATAGCTGTCCAGGAAGTCATCCATTTCCTTTAAATTTTCGAATTTTGTGGAGTACAGGTTTTCAAAGTATGACCTAATGATTCTCTGGATTTCCTCAGAGTCTGTTGTTATGTCCCCCTTTTCATTTCTAATTTTGTTAATTTGCGTGTTCACTCTCTGCTGTTTGGTAAGTTTGGACAAAGGTTTGTCTATCTTGTTGATTTTCTCAAAGAACCAACTCTTCGTTGCGTTGATTCTTTGTATTGTTTTCCTGGTTTCTACTTTATTGATTTCAGCCCTCAATTTGATTATTTCCTGGCATCTACTCCTCCTGGGGGAGTGTTCTTCTTTGTGTTCTAGAGCTTTCAGCTGTGATGTTAATTCTCTGGTATAACTGTTCTCCTGTTTCTTCATGTGAGCCTTTAGCGCTATGAACTTCCCCCGTAGCACTGCTTTCAAAGTGTCACATAGGTTTGTGTATGTTGTGTCTTCATTTTCATTGAATTCTAGGAAGTCTTTAATTTCTTTTTTAATTTTTATTTTACCCAGGAATGGTGCAGTTGTGCATTATTTAATTTCCATGAGTTTGTCGGTTTTCTGCTATTTGTGTTGTTGTTGAATTCTAATTTTAAAGCATGGTGGTCTGATAAGATGCATGGAGCTATTCCAATTTTTTTGAAACTGCTGAAATTGGATATGTTGCACAGTATGTGGTCAATTTTGAGAAGGTTCCATGTGGTAGCGAGAAGAAGGTATATTCTTTTTTATGTGGATAAAATGTTCTATAGATGTCTTCTAACCCAGTTATTTCTATTAGACCCTTTGCTTCTTTTTTGAGTTTCTGTCTGGTATTCCTGTCTAGTGGTGAGAGTGGTGTGTTGAAATCTCCCACTATAAGTGTGTGGGGCTTTATATGTGATTTAAGTTTTAGTAATGGTTCCTTTACTAATGTGGATGCCTTTTTATTTGGGGCATAAATGTTCAGGATAGTCACTTCATCTTGGTGGATTTTGCCTGTGATGAGTATGTAATGACCTCCTTCATCTCTTTTGATTGATTTTATTTTAAAGTCTAATTTGTTAGATGTTAGGATTGCCACCCCTGCTTATTTCTTGGGTCCATTATTGGAAAAAATTTTCCCAACCTTTAACTCTCAGGTAATGTCTGCCTTTGAGGGTGAGGTGTGTTTCTTGTATGCAGCAGAAGGATGGGTTCTGTCTTCAAATCCATTCTGTTAGCCTGTGTCTTTTTATGGGTGAGTTAAGGCCATTAATATTGAGGGATATTAATGACCATTGATTGCTCATTATTCTTTGAATTGGAATGTTTGTTGGTGGTGGAATTATGTGTGGAATTTCACCCCTTTGTTCTTTTGGCTGTTGGTAGGTAGGGATTCTCTAATGCCTATGTTTTTCTGGTTGTAGTTAACTTCCTTGGGTTGGAGTTTTCCTTCCAAAACTTTCTGTAGGGCTAGGTTAGTGGATACGTATTACTTGAATCTAGTTTTGTCATGGAATATCTTGTTTTCTCCATCCATAGTGATTGAGAGCTTTGCCGGGTATAGTAGTCTGGGCTGACATCCATGGTCTCTTAGTGTTGGTAGAATATCTATCCAGGACCTTCTGGCTTTCAGAGTTTCCATGGAGAAGTCAGGTGTAATTCTGATCGGACTGCCTTTATATGTTACTTGGCCTTTTTCCTTAGCTTCTCTTAACATTCTTTCTTTATTGTGTATATTTGGGGTCTTGATTATTATGTGGTGAGGGGACTTTTTTGTGATCCACTCTATTTGGTGTTCTGTAAGCTTCTTGTACCTTCATTGGAATGTCTTTCTCTAAGGTTGGGAAAGTTTTCTTCTATGATTTTGTTGAATATGTTTTCTGCCCCTTTGAGGTGGTTTTCTTCTCCTTCTTCTATACCTATTACTCTTAGGTTTTGTCTTTTCATGGTGTCCCATATTTCCTGGATGTTTTGTGTTAAGGATTTGTTGGACTTAAGATTTTCTTTGGTTGATGAATCCATTTCTCCCAGTGTATCTTCAACACCTGAGATTCTCTCTTCCATCTCTTGTATTCTGTTGGTAACGCTTGTATTGGCAGTACCTGACTGTTTGCCCAGCTTTTCTATTTCCTGCCTTTCTTCAGATTTTTTTTATTGTCTCTATTTCAGTTTTCAAGCTTTGTGCTGTTTGCATTGTTTCTTACAATTTTCAGTGTATGTTTTCATCCATTTGTTGCATTTTATGAATTTTTGGTTTGCTTTTTCTTCCATTTCTTGCATTTTTGGTTTGTTTTCTCATCCATTTCTTGAGGGATTTTCCTACATCCTCTTTTAGGGCTTCTATCATTTTCATGAAAATGGTATTAAGGTCATTCTCTTCTTCTTCATTTGCAATGGAATATTGGAGTCTTGCTGGTGTGGAGTCTCTAGAATCTGGTGGTGTCATATTTGTTTTTCTGTTGCTGACTGTGTTTTTGTATTGTCTCTTTCCCATCTCTTCTTCTAGTGGGTGCATAAAGAGCCACTTACTGGTCTGGTGGTTAGGGGACCAGAGTTCCTTTTTGATGGGTGCTAGCAAGTCCAATAATCTGGTAGTTCTTCTATTCCTTGTCCTAGTTCTGGTCCCATGGGCAGAGAAGAAGACCAGGAATCTGGGGTGCTTAGCCTCCCACCTGGTCCCCTGCCCCTTTTGCTGTATCCTCTGGTTTCCTGGTCTAGGTGGGAGAGAAGACCTGGAGTCTGGGGTGTTTGGCTCCCGCCAGGTTTGGAAGCTCTGTGCAGTTCCCAGGCAGTCTCCAGGCACTGGAACACAGGCCCCGAGTCTTTAAAGAAAGAAATTAAAGAAGATACAAGAAAATGGAAAGATCAAACATGCTCTTGGATTGGTAAGATCAACATAGTAAAAATGGAAATCTTGCCAAAAGCAATCTACAGATTCAATGCAATCCCCATCAAAAAACTGGCACAATTCTTCACACACTTTGAACGAACAATAACCAACTGTATATGAATGAACAAAAGACTCAGGATAGCCAAAACAACCCTGTACAATAAAGGAACTTCCAGAGACTTCACCATCCCTGACTTCAACCTCTATTATAGAGCTGTAGTCTTGAAAACAGCTTGGTATTGGCAAAAAAATAGACAGGTAGACCAATGGAATCTAATTAAAATCCCTGATACTAACTCACACATCTACCAATACTTAATTTTTCACAAAGAAGCTAAAATTATGCAATGTAAAATAGACAGCATCTTCAGCAAATGGTGCTTGCATAACTGGATATTGGCATGTAGAATACCGCAGATAGATCCATGTCTATCGCCATGAACAAAACTTGAGTTCAAATGGGTGACATACCTCAACATAAATCCAGCCACACTGAACCTGTTAGAAGAGAAAGTGAGAGATACTACTCTTGAACGAATTGTACAGGAGACCACTTCCTGAATATAACACTAGTAGTACAGACACTGAGATCAACAATTAACAAATAGGACCTCCTGAAACTGAGAAGCTTCTGTAAGGCAAAGGACAAAGTCAACAAGACAAATTGGCAGCCCAGAGATTAGGAAAAGATATTCACTAACTGCACATCTGACAGAGGGCTGATCTCCAAAATTTACAAAGCACCCAAGAAGCAAGTCTCCAAAACACCAAAAGATCCAATTAAAAAGTGGGGTACAGAACTAAATAGAGAATTCTCAATAGTGGACTCTAAAATGGCTGAGAGACACTTGAGAAAGTGGTCAACATCCTTAGCCATCACCGAAATGCAAATCAAAACAACTCTGAGATGCCATCTTACTCCTTTCAGAATGGCTAAAATCAAAAACATCAATGACAGTTTATGCTGGTGAGGATGTGGAGTAAGGGAAACACTGCTCCACTGCTTGTGGGAGTGCCAACTTGTACAGCCACTATGGAAATCAGTATGGAGATTCCTCAGGAAAATGGGAATCAGTCTATGACAAGACCCAGCAACTCCACTCTTAGGCATATATCCAAAAGATGTCCATTCATACAACAAGGATGTCTGTTCAACTATGCTCATAGCAACATTATTTGTAATAGCTAGATCCTGGAAGCAACCTAGATGCCCCACAACTGAAGAGTGGATAGAGAAAATGTGGTACTTTACACAGTGGAGTACTACTCAGCGGAAAAAAGCAATGGAATCTTGAAATTTGCAGGCAAATGGATGGCTCTAGATGGGGGTGCAGCAAGGTTGAATTGGGGGAAGAATAGAGGAGAGCAGGATGAGAGATGTCATAATAGAAGGAGCCATTGTATGTTTGAAGAGAGATCTGGCACTAGTGAGATGTCCAGAGACCTACACAAGGACACCAACTGGCAATTTTACCAATAGTGGAGAGGCTACCTTAAATGCCTTGCCCTGATAATGTGATTGAAGACTTCCTTGTATGCTATCTTAGAGCCTTCATCCAGTGGCTGAAGGAAGCAGAGGCAGACACCCACAGCTAAACACTGAACTGAACTCCTGGAACCCAGTTGCAGAGAGGGAGGAGTGATGAGCAAAGGGGTTAAGACTTGGCGGGTGAAACCCACAGAAACAGCTGACCTGAACAAGGGGGAGCTCATGGACCTCAGACTGATAGTTCAGAGGCCAGCATGGGACTGATCCAGGCCCCCTAAATATGGTGTCAGTGAGGAGCAATAGATCAACATTTATCCCTGGCATCCAGATGGATTTTGGGAGCCTATTCCATGTGGAAGAATGCTGTCTCAGGCTGGACAAATGGGGTAGGATCTAAGCTGTGTCCCGGATGCATTTACAGACTTTAGAGATCCCCCATGAAGGGTCTCACCCTCCTTTAAGAGTGGAGTGGGGATTGGGTGGGGGGCTGGGGGAGGGTTGAAGGCAGGCAGGGGAGGAGATGAGGGAAAGGGAGCTGGGATTGACATGTGAAGGAAGCTTGTTTCTAATTTTAAATTTAAAAATTAAAAAAAAAGAAATTTAATCTAGGAAAAAACAGCAAATGTACATAAATTGGAAGTTTCTTTTTAAAGATTTTTAAAAAATGTGTGTGTGTGTGTGTGTGTGTGTGTGTGTGTGTGTGTGTGTGTGTGTGTAGATATGAGCAAGGAAACGTTCAGGTTCCCATAGATTCCATACAAGGAGTTACCAGTGGTTGGGATCTGCTTGGCTTTTTTCTCTTTAGTCAGGAAATTTCGTTCTAAGAAAAACATGGCAGCTGGGCAGTGGGTGGTGACGCCTTTAATCCCAGTACTCAGGAGACAGAGGCAGGTACACCTCTGTGAGTTTGAGACCAGCCTGGTCTACAAGAGGTAGCTCTGGACAGACTGCAAAGCTACAAAGAAAACCTGTCTGGAAAAAACAAAAACAAAAAACAAAAACAAAAAAAAGGAAGAAGAAAAGAGAAAGATCATGACCTAAACTTACTTATTTTAATATGGATAGTGTGTCATGCTACCTTTAACAAAAGTCACTAATTTAAAGTGAAACCATTAGCCTACAGAGTAATATGAGCACCTCCCTTCTGTGAAAAATAATAATGATAAGGAAATTTTGGACACAGAGGCTGACACACAGAAGGCATGGCAAAACCATACAGACAGAAGACCACCTCAAGGCAGAGCATGTATCTATAAGCTGAAGCATGTCAGAAAATTTAATCCACAGCTTTTAGAATACATATGGCCTATTGGCACCTTGATTTAAGACCTCTGAACTTGAGCTTCGAGGGAAAAAGTCCTGTTGCTTCCACCTAGGTCATCTGTGGCACTTTGTTACAGCAGTCCCTAGCACACATGTCCATTATGCTTTCAGCTTTCATCTTCATACCAGTGTCTTCAGTCATCACTAAATTCCTCCGAATGCTGGGCAGTGGTGGCGCACACCTTTAATCCCAGTACTTGGGAGGCAAAGGTAGATCTCTATGAGTTCAAGACCTGGTCTACAAGAGCCAGTTCAAGGACAGCCTCCAAAACCACACAGAAACTGTTTGGAAAAGCCAAAAAGAAAAAGAAAGAAAGAAAGAAAGAAAGAAAGAAAGAAAGAAAGAAAGAAAGAAAGAAAGAAAGAAAGATTCCTCCATCCTCTAACTCTTCTGGGCAACATGTCCTGTCACATCCAGAAAATAAAAAGAAGACAACATCTTCTGTTGTGCCTCCTATTTTAGGAAGAAACAAATCCCAGTAGGAAAACTCAAGTTTAGGTTTCAGGAAACTTTATTTTCATTTCCATCAGTTGGGAGAGGTCATGTGCCCATTCTCTAGCTGAAACAGACACAGCAAATTGAGTGACTGCCATAGGAAGCAAGCATTGCCTTCAAAGTGGCTGTTAAACAGGCAAGCAGTGCCATCTGCCTTGACACATAAAGGCTTTAGACTTGTGGTGAGAGCTTAAAGTCACAGTCACATTCTATTTTAGCATTTCCAAACACACTAAGTATAATTAATTTTTGTTTTACAATAACAGCCAGATACCATCAATTTCAACATCTACTGTATGCTAGTCACTATCATAGCACGTGATATGAAGTCCCTGACTTATTTTAATGTTTTTGTTATTTTGTGTGTCCTGAAACTTGTCCTCCCATCTTAGCCTGGGCTGCACTCCCCCCTCTTGTACCTACATATCCTAATTTTAATGAACATTCTACTGCTAAGGTTAACATAGCAGCAGAAAAGCCCAAAATGAGTACATTACAATATCATGTAGTGCCATAAAACTAAGAAGTGATTGAACTAAGAAATAATCTTGAAGAGTTTAAGAGAAAAACAGCCATATAATTTCTGAAACATGAAATAGAAAAATAATTTTAATAATCATGTTTCTGTTTATAAGCACAGTGGCAAAGTTAAAATTTTCATAAAATAAATGTTCTCATTTTTTCAAACTGCTTTGAACATAGAATGTCATGAAAATGCTTCAGCTATACACAAAAGGTTCATATTCCTCATCCATATTTCTCAGAGAAAAACATTTCATACAGATGCAAACAAAAATAGTTCAAAAGTAAGTGCAAATTGCTTTATACCAAAAAAGTATTATTTCAAGGTAGTAGAGAGCCCATGTACTTTTTAATTAGATCCATTATTTGAATCCCAACTTAATTTTATGGAATCACATTGAATGAGAATTGGACCTCACAGGCTCATCTATTTGCATGCTTAGACTCCAGTTAGTGAACTGTTTAAGAAAGATTAGAAGGATTAAAGGGTGTGGATTTTGGAGTGGGTGTGGCTTCATTGGAGAAAAATGTGTCACTTGGGGGAGGGGTTTAAGGTTTCAAAATTTTACAACAGATTCAATGTCTCTGCTTTTTGCCTGCAGATCACAGTGTAAAAACTCTCAGCAACTTCTCCAGTACCATGCCTGCCTGTCACCCTACTCCTCCTCATGACAATAATGGCTCAACCATATGAAACAGTAATAATGCTCCCAATTAAATGATTTCTTTGACAAGAATTGCCAAATGATAAGAATTAGAGTGTCTCTTCACAGCAATAGAATGACACATAAAGCTAGGCCACATAATGTACTGCCTAAAAAGGTCATTGTCTCCATATGTCAAGAAGATATGATAATGTGTAATTTATATGGTTATTTAAGGATATAATAAAGTTATAAATGTAAGACATCTAGTAGGTTATATATTGTAGATTAGCCATGCCCTCATTAATAACCTTAATTCTTATTCCATGTAGAATTCACTGTCTTAGTTCTCATGCCTGGACACTGTCACCAAAAATAACATCATAAGTATATTTTTAAAGGTATCTGCATTGATTAATTTTGGGCATATCATTAATCACGCTTGGATTCAAACTGGAAAACAAAAAACAATCCAAACAAGGATTTTGCATATGCATTGGTGCAGCTTCAACAAAATGCCGTCTCGGCTAAATGACCATACTTTTGGAGTAACTAAAGTTACTGCTTTTAAAATTTAGCTTACACTAATTACCACAGTCATGGGTCTTTCTGAGCATTCCATATCCAAACAAAACAGAGATTATAATTTCTAGGATTAGGCACTTTTTAGTTATCTCAGTTATCAAATTAACGACATGTGTGTGACTTTTATTACAGGTCACCAATATTTTGTTTTCTTATTCATTAATGAGGGAATCTTACTATGCCTGCTTTATAAATTAAATTAAATATATAAGTTATAAATATATATAAGTGTAGAAAAATGTAGTATATGTAGGGTTAGGAGCTGCCCATGGTTACAGACTTCCACTGGGACTCTTGGAATTCAACTCCTACAAATAAGAGGAGACTGCTGTGCTAAACAGAAAAAAATCTGATCACTCTAGCAAGCTCTCTGCACAGCACTGTAATTTTTAAAATTATGTCCTTGTTTGTTGTTGAGGCCACTTGCTGCTTTACAATGCAAGCCACTTTCTGTTTTCTAAGAGCTTTGCGGTCTTTCCGGTAGACTTCCCTTCCAGATGTCTCATGATGCTGTGTCATGACTATTTTCTCGCTAAGGTTCTTAAAATCTGCTTGTTAAAGGAAACTTCAGATTATTACACTATGTCTTCTTTTCTGTAGTTCTTACAAATTGACAAATGGAGAAGCTTTCTACCCAGATATGGATGCTATGTTTGAACCCCAAGTATCAGTTCCTCATGATGGTCTCTTCAAAAACAAAATCAGCCCAGAGAATGGCAATGTGATGAGATGTTTTTTGTTCAGCTGAAGGGTCACTTTTGCATATGTTGTGCAGTTGGCTTTTCCTTTCCTAGTTGGGACCAATTATTAATTTCTATAATGACTTATTTCTTCTCCTAGCATACAACTACCCTTGTAGAACTCTGTTTTCTTACAGTTTTGTTCATGAAAATACACCTAAAACAATTTCCTTATTTCTTTGTAGCACACACTCTTGACAAGATTATAGAATTTCATCTTCCAGATACAAATATGTATTTGTTATTGATGATGCTGTTGTTGTTATTTTTGAGAGAGTGTTTCTCTGTGTAACTTTTCTGCCTTCCTGGAACTCCCTTTGTAGGCCAGGTTGACCTTGAACTCACAGAGATCTGCTTGTCTGTTCCTTCCAAGTGCTGAGATTAAAAACATACACCACCACCACAAGGTTGTATCTTTTTTAATGAGATGCAATTTTAAAAACAATTTATTTTGTTTTTGAGATTATATCATTTTTGCTTTCCATTTCCTCCCTCCAAATTCTCCCATATACATATTTTTGCTTTCTTTCAACTCTCTGTCCTCTTTTTCATTAATTGTTGTTACATACATACACATGCATTATATATATATGTGTATTATATATATAAGCATTTGAAATATGTATGTATTTATAAATATAATTTAACCAGTATAATATTACTTGTATGTATATCTTTTCTCCATCCACTTTGGAATAATTCCTAATTACATTTTAAATATTTGCCCTTATACCCACAGGTAAGTGTAGCCCATACACCTCATCAAGGAAACTTCTTTCTACAACAGGTGGAGACTATTACAGAAACTACACCCAATCAAAATCCAGCCTTGTGGAGCCCAGTTCCAATGGCTACATCTACAACTACAACTAACAACTACAACTACATCTACAACTTCCCACCTAAGTCTCAATGAACACTGCAGAAGACAGGACAGAAAGATTCTAAGAGCCTAGAGATGAAGGAGTTTATTGTGAGATTGTGTAGGAACATCAGAAACTATTTCTATTAAGTCAGCACAGCATGACTGTCTAAACATGAACTGAAGAAGGAAAGCAAATTTCACCTTTAAACCACCTCTTTGAATCTTGCACATCAACAAAGATATGTTAGCAATCTTTGTAAGATTATTCTTATATGATAACTTAAATTTCATACTAATAAAATAGTATACATTATTCATTCCTTTTTGTTATTATTTCAGTTTTTAGAATTGCAAAGTACTTGACACAGGTTTTTCCCCCTTACAGATCTGTCCTTTAGAAGATGTCACTAACAACCTGGATTCTGATAATCAGATAATGCAGATATAGTATGTAATTCTCAAAGCTCACAGCACATCAGAAGTTCCTCTAAAACTTATATAAAGTTGCCCCTCTCTTGCCCTACTGACGTACACTGGTGGTAGAGCCCCAGAACTAGAAATGACCCTTTGAGGATTTCTAGTCTAGAGAAGCAAATGTTCGTCTTTTACTAAGATAGGCTATACCATACAGGATATATCATTTGCATATCTTGGGCAATTGTCCAGTAGTCAGTTCCATCAGGGTAGACAAGTATTTGTGTCTGAAGACTTTCTCTTGTCCCAAGATTTATTGATTGGAATACTGTAAATGCAATCTGTGCAGATAATTTATTCCTTTAAAACCCTGCCCTAACCTTCGGAAGGAATTTCAATTTCAAATATAATTAATCATGTGATAGCTAGGAGAGTGAGAAGTGTTTAGCCAGTTTGCATAAACTTCTCCTTTGATAGCTCTTTTGAAAAGCAGAACATTTCCTGAAAAACGGAAGTATTAATATTCCTCTGCATCTACATCAGAATAGGTAGGGACTAATACACATGACAACTGATGCCTGACTCTTGTGTTCAAGAGTGACATTTCAGTTACTCCAAGGTGTGCAAAATCTTTCTTACAAGATTCTCTCTTAGACACGAACTCTATAAATAAATGGTTCTAAACCAGGCCTCAATTTAATTCCTGAGGCATTTCTGGAGACTGTCCTGAATGGACAGTGGTGTGTTTACTGATACTGGTAAGTTATCAAGGATATTACTAAACATCTTTCAACATACAGGACATGTTGCTCACAATAAAAAAATAAATAAATACAAAGAATACCAAGAATTATAAACCCTACTTCATAGTAAACTATTTATGTCTGTCAATAATGCATAACTACCACATGCTTTCTCCATTTGTTTTTTTATTAAGATTGCATCACTCTAGATTAGTGTCACAACTTTTCAAATATCATTTTCATGATATACATTTTGGCTGCAACTGTTAGACTTTTATTCTAATATGCTCCTTTTCTCCCTTTCTTTTTATATATCAGAGTATATATGATTTTGGATATTCATGTTCTTATATGCAAAGCAATACTTGCTTGCGGGAAATAACATCTCACTTGCCTGGTGTGTTACTTGTGAACATCTGAATCTTGAACACAAGCATGGTCTTGAGATCCAACACTGTAACAATCTGTCTTTATTCACTGAACAAAACCTGAGTGCAGCACAGCTGAGGCTAATCCGGCGATAACTGCTTCAGTGTTAGTGCAGTCTACACTGATTCCTCTAACTGTGCACTAACTACACAGAGTCTTTTCTGTTAACTGTCCTTTTCTTGTATGGTATCCTCGGAGACTGATAATTATCCTAGTAGCCCAAAAGCACAACAGAATAAACATTTCCTTCTAATGGATATGCATACCTGGAAGAAATGTTTTCTCAATTGTTTCATATCGTTCTTTAAGAAGAAACCTGCTTGGCATAATTTCACTTAGCTGTGACAGTGTACTTGAGGAGAAAATGTAGTCTGCCTGCCTCAAAGCTCTGAAACCATTGTTTCAAACTCCTCTCAATGAGAAAAGTCTTTCACAGCAGTGATAATCACATGGTAGCCTCTCTTCCAGTGCTGTGAACAACACAACACTAAAAATGGCAATAATGGGGCTCTTGTGACTTCATCCTGCATGAAACAGTTTACATGAAGACTTGGGTGTCATCCAAAAGAATTAACAGATCTTGAGTTGAATCCAAGGATCTGCTTTTCTATCAAGTTCCATGGTGGTTCCACCAAGGAACTGTCCTTCAAACATGTGCACAGCACCATACTGGGAACCTGTCACTGGTTCTTACTTTTTTTTTTCTGGCATACAGTAGCCTTTATTATCATTCCAAAATATCTTTGTCCTTGGAGTAATGTAACAACATCAAAGTCCTGAGAATAGGGGTTTTAAAAATTGGTGTTCACCAAGTATCAGATGCGCAAGCTGTGATGTATTATCCATTCGGACTGGGCTCCCTTTAATCTGCTGATCTCTGCATTGTGTCCAGGTGTGGTTTTCTATGTTGGTCTCCACTTGCAGTAAGACAGGATTCTCTGGTGAGGCATGGTAGCTTGTTTGCTTGGTTCACAGATGCTGTAGCTGAGCAGGACTGTTGAATTGCTTCCTTCCTTGGCATCTTGAATAGTATTTCCTGGAACAATGGAAGCTAGACCATAGCAAAAGAGGTTTGCAGTTAGATCCAGCTTGAATCTGAATTCTAGGTTCTCAATGTGCAGTGTATTTAGCAATAGACAACCACTCTCAACTCCTGAGGGGCAACCAAGGGCTTCATCTATAATCTATATTGTTTTTGGAGTTTGAGAGGAAGAAAGATGATAAAAGTCAGAACAGTGGGAAGTCTGCTGTGAAACTGTCATAGAAATGACTGCATAAATAAGACCTGGAAAATGCCAATATCAATGGACATGTTAATGTGGAAGAAGAAAAGCTTCATAGACTTCCATCCCTAGGAAAAGAGCTACAGGCAAGTAATGGCTTCTTGAAGAAAAAGAGTTAGCTTCTCCCAAGGGTGAGCCCCTTATTGGCTTTCCATTGGAAAATGGTCAACCTTGAAATCATATATATACAACAAAATGGATGCAGATCACTCTATTTATATATCTTTGTGCACACACATATATAACAATAATAATAAAATGAAAGAGAGCATGACCTTGATGGTGGAGATTCAAAGGAGGGTAACTGGTAGAGGCTGAAGGGAGGAAAGGAAGAGGGGAAGTGACATCATCCTAATTTAATTAAAAATGTACAGGTCAATTGTTGGTACACTGTTCCTTTAAATATAATTATTTTTTATTAATATTTTTTTTATTTTCCATTTTAAATTTAGATAAGAAACAAGGTTGCTTCACAAGTCAGTACGAGGTCCCTCTCCCTTTCACTCCCCTCCTCCCGTGCCCTCCCCCCCATCCCCCACCCCGTTATCCCCTCATTCCCCCAGGGAGGGTGAGGCCCTCCATGGGGGTGTCCATAGTCTGTCATTTCATATAGGGCAGGGCCTAGACCCTTCCCCAAGAGTTCAGGGTGAGAGTGCACCTCACATTGTTCTATGGGAGTCCAGAGACCGTGTGTATACTTGGGATGGGTACTGATCTGCTGTCCAAGGCTCAATAGAT
Organism: Mesocricetus auratus; assembly: GCF_017639785.1. Classification (NCBI taxonomy): domain Eukaryota; kingdom Metazoa; phylum Chordata; class Mammalia; order Rodentia; family Cricetidae; genus Mesocricetus; species Mesocricetus auratus. The sequence continues at coordinate 109,991,509 of NW_024429182.1, read as the reverse complement.
TACCTAGGCCTCCTCACTGACACCCAGATTCAGGGGGTCTTGATCAATCCCATGCTGGATTCCCAGGCTGATGCCTGGGATTCAAGAGTTAACCTTTGTCTGGTCAGCTGTTTCTGGGGTTCAACCAGCCCAGTCTTAATCCCTTTGATCATCAGTCCTCCCTCTCTGATACTGGCTTTCTTGAGTTCAGCTCAGTACTTAACCAGCCAGTAAATGAAGTTTCTGTTTCCCAGACTCTCTGGCAATAGGATTGTAGGCTGGCACTCCCCAGATCTATGTCTAAAATCCATATATGAGAGAGTACATGCCATGTTTCTCTTTTTGTGACTGGGTTACCTCACTCAGGATGGTTTCTTCTAGTGTCATCCATTTGCCTGCGAATCTCATGATTCCATTATTTTTTCTGCTGAATAGTACTCCATTGTGTAGATGTACCACATTTTCTCTATCCATTCTTCGGGTGAGGGACATCTAGGTTGCTTCCAAGTTCTGGCTATTACAAATAAAGCTGCTATGAACATAGTGGAACAGACATCTTTGTTATATGAATGGGCATCTTTTGGATATATGCCTAAGAGTGGAGTTGCTGGGTCTTGTGGTAGGTTTATTCCCATTTTTCTGAGGAATCTCCATACTGCTTTCCAAAGTGGCTAAACCAGTTGGCACTCCCACCAGCAATGGAGGAGTGTCCCCCTTTCACCACATCCTCTCCAGCATAAATTGTCATTGGTGTTTTTGATTTTAGCCATTCTGACAGGAGTGAGATGGTATCTCAGAGTTGCTTTGATTTGCATTTCCCGGATGGCTAAGGATGTTGAGCACTTTCTCAAGTGCCTCTCAGCCATTTTAGACTCCTCTATTGAAAACTCTCTATTTAGTTCTGCAGCCCACTTTTTAATAGGGTCCTTTGGTGTTTTGGAGACTTGCTTCTTGAGTTCTTTGTAAATTTTGGAGATCAACCCTCTGTCAGATGTGGGATTAGTGAATATTTTTTCCCATTCTGTGGGCTGCCTTTTTGTCTTGCTGACTGTGTCCTTTGCCTTACAGAAGTTTCAGTAGGTCCCATTTATTAATTGTTGATCTCACTGTCTGTGCTACTGGTGTTAGGTTCAGGAAGCTGTCTCCTGTACCAATTCTTTCAAGGGTACCACCCACTTTCTCTTCTAAGAGGTTCAGTGTGGCTGGATTTATGTTGAGGTCTTTGATCCATTTGGACTTAAGTTTTGTGCATGGCGATAAACATGGATCGATCCGCATTTTTCTACATGCCAGTCTCCAATTATGCCAGCACCATTTGTTGAAGATGCTTTCTTTATTCCATTGTATATTTTTAGTTTCTTTGTCAAAGATCAGATGTTCGTACGTGTGTGGGTTAATACCCGGATTTTCAATTCGATTCCATTGGTCTGCCTGTCTATTTTTGTGCCAATACCAAGCTGTTTTCAGGACTATAGCTCTATAATAGAGCTTGAGGTCAGGGATGGTGATGCCTCCGGACGTTGCCTTGTTGAACAGGGTTCTTTTGGCTATCCTGGGTCTTTTGTTTTTCCATACAAAATTGATTATTGTTCTTTCAAGGTCTGTGAAGAATTGTGCTGGGATTTTAATGGGGATAGCATTGAATCTGTAGATTGCTTTTGGCAGGATTGCCATTTTTACTACATTGATCCTACCTATCCAAGAGCATGGGAGATCTTTCCATTTTCTGAGGGCTTCTTTAATTTCTTTCTTTAAAGATTCAAAGTTCTTACGATACAGGTCTTTCACTTGTTTGGTTAGCGTTACCCCAAGGTATTTTATGTTGTTTGTGGCAATTGTAAAGGGTGATGTTTCTCTGATTTCTCTTTCAGCCCTTTTATCATCTGTATATAGTAGGGCTACTGACTTTCTTGAGTTGATCTTGTAGCCTGCCACTTTGCTGAAGGTGTTAATCAGCTGTAAGAGTTCCCTGGTAGAGTTCTTTGGGTCATTGATGTAAACTATCATATCGTCTGCAAACAGTGAAAGTTTGACTTCTTCCTTCCCAATTTGTATCCCCTTGATCCCCCTTTGTTGTCGTATGGCTATAGCTAGAACTTCAAGTACCATGTTGAAAAGGTATGGAGAGAGTGGACAGCCTTGTTTTGTTCCTGATTTTAGAGGAATTGCGTTGAGTTTCTGTCCATTTAGTTTGATGTTGGCTGTTGGTTTACTGTATATGGCTTTTATTATGTTTAAGTATGTCCCTGTTATCCCAGATCTCTCCAAGACCTTTATCATGAAGGGGTGTTGGATTTTGTCAAAGGCTTTTTCAGCATCTAGTGAGATGATCATGTGATTTTTGTTTTTCAGCTTGTTTATATGGTGGATTACGTTGATGGATTTTCGTATGTTGAACCATCCCTGCATCCCTGGGATGAAACCTACTTGATCGTGGTGAATGATTGTTTTGATGTGTTCTTGGATCCGATTTGCCAGTATTTTATTGAGTATTTTTGCATCAATGTTCATGAGGGATATTGGTCTGAAGTTCTCTTTCTTGGTTGTATCTTTGTGTGGCTTGGGGATCAAGGTTATTGAAGCCTCATAGAAAGAGTTTGGCAAAGACCCTTCTGCTTCTATTGTGTGGAACACTTTGAGAAGAATTGGTATAAGCTGTTCTTTGAATTTCTGGTAGAATTCTGCACTGAGGCCATCTGGACCTGGACTTTTTTTGGTTGGGAGACTTTTGATGACAGCTTCTATTTCCATAGGGGTTATAGGTCTATTTAAATTGCTTATCTGTTCTTGATTTAGTTTTGGCAAATGATAGCTGTCCAGGAAGTCATCCATTTCCTTTAAATTTTCGAATTTTGTGGAGTACAGGTTTTCAAAGTATGACCTAATGATTCTCTGGATTTCCTCAGAGTCTGTTGTTATGTCCCCCTTTTCATTTCTGATTTTGTTAATTTGCATGTTCACTCTCTGCTGTTTGGTAAGTTTGGACAAAGGTTTGTCTATCTTGTTGATTTTCTCAAAGAACCAACTCTTCGTTGCATTGATTCTTTGTATTGTTTTCCTGGTTTCTACTTTATTGATTTCAGCCCTCAATTTGATTATTTCCTGGCGTCTACTCCTCCTGGGGGAGTTTTCTTCTTTGTGTTCTAGAGCTTTTAGCTGTGATGTTAATTCTGTGGTATAACTGTTTTCCTGTTTCTTCACGTGAGCACTTAGTGCTATGAACTTCCCCCGTAGCACTGCTTTCAAAGTGTCCCATAGGTTTGGGTATGTTGTGTCTTCATTCTCATTGAATTCGAGGAAGTCTTTAATTTCTTTTTTTATTTCCTCTTTGAGATGGTGCAGTTGAGCATTATTCAATTTCCATGAGTTTGTAGGTTTTCTTCAATTTGTGTTGTTGTTGAATTCTAATTTTAATGCATGGTGGTCTGATAAGATGCATGGAGTTATTCCAATTTTTTTGTAGCTGCTGAGGTTTGATATGTTGCCAAGTATGTGGTCGATTTTTGAGAAGGTTCCATGTGGTGGTGAGAAGAAGGTATATTCTTTTTTATGTGGATGAAATGTTCTATAGATATCTGTTAATCCCAGTTGGGTCATTACTTCTATTAGACCCTTTGCTTCTTTGTTGAGTTCCTGTCTGGTATTCTTGTCTAGTGGTGAGAGTGGTGTGTTGAAATCTCCCACTATAACTGTGTGGGGCTTTAGATGCGATTTAAGTTCTAATAATGTTTCTTTAACGAATGTGGATGCCTTTGTATTGGGGGCATAGATGTTCAGGATAGACACTTCGTCTTGGTGGGTTTCACCTGTGATGAGTATGTAATGACCTCCTTCATCTCTTTTGATTGATTTTATTTTAAAGTCTAGTTTGTTAGATATTAGGATTGCTACCCCTGCTTATTTCTTGGGTCCATTTGATTGAAAAATTTTTCCCAACCTTTAACTCTCAAGTAATGTCTGTCTTTGAGGGTGAGGTGTGTTTCTTGTATGCAGCAGAAGGAAGGGTTCTGTCTTCGAATCCATTCTGCTAGTCTGTGTCTTTTTATGGGTGAGTTAAGGCCGTTAATATTGAGGGATATTAATGACCATTGATTGCTCATCCTTCTTCGATTTGCGATGGTTGTTGTTGGTGGAATTATGGGTGGAATTTCGCCCCTTTGTTCTTTTGGCTGTTGGTAGAGAGGGATTCTCTAATGCTTATGTTTTTCTGGTTGTAGTTAGCTTCCTTGGGTTGGAGTTTTCCTTCCAAAATTTTCTGTAGGGCTGAGTTAGTGGACACATATTGGTTGAATCTAGTTTTGTCATGGAATATCTTGTTTTCTCCGTCTATAGTGATTGAGAGCTTTGCCGGGTATAGTAGTCTGGGCTGGCATCCATGGTCTCTTAGTGTAGGTAGAATATCTATTCAGGACCTTCTGGCTTTCAGAGTTTCCATGGAGAAATCAGGTGTAATTCTGATAGGTCTGCCTTTATATGTTACTTGACCTTTTTCCTTAGCTGCTCTTAATATTCTTTCTTTATTCTGTATGTTTGGGGTCTTGATTATTATGTGGCGAGGGGATTTTTTTTGTGGTCCACTCTATTTGGTGTTCTGTAGGCTTCTTGTACCTTCATTGGCATGTCTTTCTTAAGGTTGGGAAAGTTTTCTTCTATGATTTTGTTGAATATGCCTTCTGCCCCTTTGAGGTGGATTTCTTCTCCTTCTATACCTATTATTATTCTTAGGTTTGGTCTTTTCATGGTGTCCCATAATTCCTGGATGTTTTGTGTTAAGGATTTGTTGGATTTAAGGTTTTCTTTGGTTGATAAATCCATTTCTCCTAATGTATCTTCAACACTTGAGATTCTCTCTTCCATCTCTTCTATTCTGTTGGTAATGCTTGTATTGGTAGTGCCTGACTGTTTGTCCAGCTTTTCTATTTTCTGTCTTTCTTCAGATTGTGTTTTTTTTAGTGTCTCTATTTCAGTTTTCAACCCTTGCAGCGTTTGCATTGCTTCTTGCAATTTTCTGTTTATCTGTTCGTCCGATTGTTGCCTTTTATGAATTTTTTGGTTAGTTCTTTCTTCCATTTCTTGCATTTTTTGGTTTGCTTTTTGTTCCATTTCTTGGATTTTGTGCTTTGTTTCTTCTTCCATTTCCTGCCTTTTTTGGTTTGTTTCTTCCTCCATTTTTTCATTTTTTGCTTTGTTTTTTCTACCATTTCTTGCATTTTTTGCTTTGTTTCTTCTTCCATTTTCTGCCTTATTTGGTATGTTTCTTCTTCTAATTCTTGCATTTTTTGCTTTGTTTTTTCTTCCATTTCTTGCATTTTTTGCTTCATTTCTTCTTCCATTTCGTGCCGTTTTTGGTTTGTTTTTTCTTCCAATTCTTGCAATTTTGGTTTGTTTTTTCTTCCATTTCTTGCATTTTTTGGTTTGTTTTTCTTCCATTTCTTTGAGGATTTTCCAATATCCTCTTTTAGGGCCTCTATCATTTTCATGAAAGTGCTTTTAAGGTCGTTCTCTTCTGCTTCCTTCGCGTTGGAATATTGGGGTCTTGCTGGTGTGGAGTCTCTAGAATCTGGCGGTGTCATATTTGTTTTTCTGTTGCTGACTGTGTTTTTGTATTGTCTCTTTCCCATCTCTTCTTTTAGTGGGTGCAGAAAGAGCCCCTTCCTGGTCTGGAGACCAGAGTTCCCTTTTGGTGGGTGCTAGTAAGTCCAGTAATCTGGTGGTTCTGCTATGCCTTGTCCAAATGCTGGTCCGTGGGTAGAGAAGAATACAGGAATCTGGGGCGCTTAGCCTCCTACCTGGTCCCCTGGACCCTATGCTGGGTCCTGTTGTACCTGATCAGGAACAGCTACTCCCCTGGTCTCCCTGGCTCCTGTAGTTTCCTGGTCTCTTTGGTGGGAGAGAAGATCTGGAGTCTGGGGTGCTTGGCTCCTGCCGGGATTGGGAGCTCTGTGCAGTTCCCAGGCGATCTGCAGGCTCTGGAACACAGGCCAGGAAGCTGGCCTGTTTACCTGATGATGCCAGAGGGACAGCTACTTCCCTGTACTCCCAGCCTCCTCTCCTTTTCTGGAATCGTTGGTGGGAGAGAAGATCTGGAGTCTGGGGTGCTTGGCTCCCGCCGGGATTGGGAGCTCTGTGCAGTTCCCAGGCGATCTGCAGGCTCTGGAACACAGGCCGGGAAGCTGGCCTGTTTACCTGATGATGCCAGAGGGACAGCTACTTCCCTGTGCGCCCAGCCTCCTCTCCTTTCCTGGAATCGTTGGTGGGAGAGAAGATCTGGAGTCTGGGGTGCTTGGCTCCCGCCGGGATTGGGAGCTCTGTGCAGTTCCCAGGAGATCTGCAGGCTCTGGAACACAGGCCGGGAAGCTGGCCTGTTTACCTGATGCTCCCGCCGGGATTGGGAGCTCTGTGCAGTTCCCAGGCGATCTGCAGGCTCTGGAACACAGGCCGGGAAGCTGGCCTGTTTACCTGATGCTCCTGCCGGGATTGGGAGCTCTGTGCAGTTCCCAGGCGATCTGCAGGCTCTGGAACACAGGCTGGGAAGCTGGCCTGTTTACCTGATGATGCCAGAGGGACAGCTACTTCTGTGTGCGCCCAGCCTCCTCTCCTTTCCTGGAATCGTTGGTGGGAGAGAAGATCTGGAGTCTGGGGTACTTGGCTCCTGCCGGGATTGGGAGCTCTGTGCAGTTCCCAGGCGATCTGCAGGCTCTGGAACACAGGCCGGGAAGCTGGCCTGTTTACCTGATGCTCCCGCCGGGATTGGGAGCTCTGTGCAGTTCCCAGGCGATCTGCAGGCTCTCGAACACAGGCCGGGAAGCTGGCCTGTTTACCTGATGATGCCAGAGGGACAGCTACTTCCCTGTGCGCCCAGCCTCCTCTCCTTTCCTGGAATCGTTGGTGGGAGAGAAGATCTGGAGTCTGGGGTGCTTGGCTCCCGCCGGGATTGGGAGCTCTGTGCAGTTCCCAGGAGATCTGCAGGCTCTGGAACACAGGCCGGGAAGCTGGCCTGTTTACCTGATGCTCCCACCGGGATTGGGAGCTCTGTGCAGTTCCCAGGCGATCTGCAGGCTCTGGAACACAGGCCGGGAAGCTGGCCTGTTTACCTGATGCTCCTGCCGGGATTGGGAGCTCTGTGCAGTTCCCAGGCGATCTGCAGGCTCTGGAACACAGGCTGGGAAGCTGGCCTGTTTACCTGATGATGCCAGAGGGACAGCTACTTCCCTGTGCGCCCAGCCTCCTCTCCTTTCCTGGAATCGTTGGTGGGAGAGAAGATCTGGAGTCTGGGGTGCTTGGCTCCTGCCGGGATTGGGAGCTCTGTGCAGTTCCCAGGCGATCTGCAGGCTCTGGAACACAGGCCGGGAAGCTGGCCTGTTTACCTGATGCTCCCGCCGGGATTGGGAGCTCTGTGCAGTTCCCAGGAGATCTGCAGGCTCTGGAACACAGGCCGGGAAGCTGGCCTGTTTACCTGATGCTCCTGCCGGGATTGGGAGCTCTGTGCAGTTCCCAGGCGATCTGCAGGCTCTGGAACACAGGCCGGGAAGCTGGCCTGTTTACCTGATGCTCCCGCCGGGATTGGGAGCTCTGTGCAGTTCCCAGGAGATCTGCAGGCTCTGGAACACAGGCCGGGAAGCTGGCCTGTTTACCTGATGCTCCTGCCGGGATTGGGAGCTCTGTGCAGTTCCCAGGCGATCTGCAGGCTCTGGAACACAGGCCGGGAAGCTGGCCTGTTTACCTGATGCTCCTGCCGGGATTGGGAGCTCTGTGCAGTTCCCAGGCGATCTGCAGGCTCTGGAACACAGGCCGGGAAGCTGGCCTGTTTACCTGATGATGCCAGAGGGACAGCTACTTCCCTGTGCGCCCAGCCTCCTCTCCTTTCCTGGAATCGTTGGTGGGAGAGAAGATCTGGAGTCTGGGCTGCTTGGCTCCCGCCGGGATTGGGAGCTCTGTGCAGTTCCCAGGCGATCTGCAGGCTCTCGAACACAGGCCGGGAAGCTGGCCTGTTTACCTGATGATGCCAGAGGGACAGCTACTTCCCTGTGCACCCAGCCTCCTCTCCTTTCCTGGAATCGTTGGTGGGAGATAAGATCTGGAGTCTGGGGTGCTTGGCTCCCGCCGGGATTGGGAGCTCTGTGCAGTTCCCAGGCGATCTGCAGGCTCTGGAACACAGGCCAGGAAGCTGGCCTGTTTACCTGATGATGCCAGAGGGACAGCTACTTCCCTGTACTCCCAGCCTCCTCTCCTTTTCTGGAATCGTTGGTGGGAGAGAAGATCTGGAGTCTGGGGTGCTTGGCTCCCGCCGGGATTGGGAGCTCTGTGCAGTTCCCAGGAGATCTGCAGGCTCTGGAACACAGGCCGGGAAGCTGGCCTGTTTACCTGATGCTCCCACCGGGATTGGGAGCTCTGTGCAGTTCCCAGGCGATCTGCAGGCTCTGGAACACAGGCCGGGAAGCTGGCCTGTTTACCTGATGCTCCTGCCGGGATTGGGAGCTCTGTGCAGTTCCCAGGCGATCTGCAGGCTCTGGAACACAGGCTGGGAAGCTGGCCTGTTTACCTGATGATGCCAGAGGGACAGCTACTTCCCTGTGTGCCCAGCCTCCTCTCCTTTCCTGGAATCGTTGGTGGGAGAGAAGATCTGGAGTCTGGGGTGCTTGGCTCCTGCCGGGATTGGGAGCTCTGTGCAGTTCCCAGGCGATCTGCAGGCTCTGGAACACAGGCCGGGAAGCTGGCCTGTTTACCTGATGCTCCCGCCGGGATTGGGAGCTCTGTGCAGTTCCCAGGAGATCTGCAGGCTCTGGAACACAGGCCGGGAAGCTGGCCTGTTTACCTGATGCTCCTGCCGGGATTGGGAGCTCTGTGCAGTTCCCAGGCGATCTGCAGGCTCTGGAACACAGGCCGGGAAGCTGGCCTGTTTACCTGATGCTCCCGCCGGGATTGGGAGCTCTGTGCAGTTCCCAGGAGATCTGCAGGCTCTGGAACACAGGCCGGGAAGCTGGCCTGTTTACCTGATGCTCCTGCCGGGATTGGGAGCTCTGTGCAGTTCCCAGGCGATCTGCAGGCTCTGGAACACAGGCCGGGAAGCTGGCCTGTTTACCTGATGCTCCTGCCGGGATTGGGAGCTCTGTGCAGTTCCCAGGCGATCTGCAGGCTCTGGAACACAGGCCGGGAAGCTGGCCTGTTTACCTGATGATGCCAGAGGGACAGCTACTTCCCTGTGCGCCCAGCCTCCTCTCCTTTCCTGGAATCGTTGGTGGGAGAGAAGATCTGGAGTCTGGGCTGCTTGGCTCCCGCCGGGATTGGGAGCTCTGTGCAGTTCCCAGGCGATCTGCAGGCTCTGGAACACAGGCCGGGAAGCTGGCCTGTTTACCTGATGATGCCAGAGGGACAGCTACTTCCCTGTGCGCCCAGCCTCCTCTCCTTTCCTGGAATCGTTGGTGGAGAGAAGATCTGGAGTCTGGGCTGCTTGGCTCCCGCCGGGATTGGGAGCTCTGTGCAGTTCCCAGGCGATCTGCAGGCTCTCGAACACAGGCCGGGAAGCTGGCCTGTTTACCTGATGATGCCAGAGGGACAGCTACTTCCCTGTGCACCCAGCCTCCTCTCCTTTCCTGGAATCGTTGGTGGGAGATAAGATCTGGAGTCTGGGGTGCTTGGCTCCCGCCGGGATTGGGAGCTCTGTGCAGTTCCCAGGCGATCTGCAGGCTCTGGAACACAGGCCAGGAAGCTGGCCTGTTTACCTGATGATGCCAGAGGGACAGCTACTTCCCTGTACTCCCAGCCTCCTCTCCTTTTCTGGAATCGTTGGTGGGAGAGAAGATCTGGAGTCTGGGGTGCTTGGCTCCCGCCGGGATTGGGAGCTCTGTGCAGTTCCCAGGAGATCTGCAGGCTCTGGAACACAGGCCGGGAAGCTGGCCTGTTTACCTGATGCTCCCACCGGGATTGGGAGCTCTGTGCAGTTCCCAGGCGATCTGCAGGCTCTGGAACACAGGCCGGGAAGCTGGCCTGTTTACCTGATGCTCCTGCCGGGATTGGGAGCTCTGTGCAGTTCCCAGGCGATCTGCAGGCTCTGGAACACAGGCTGGGAAGCTGGCCTGTTTACCTGATGATGCCAGAGGGACAGCTACTTCCCTGTGTGCCCAGCCTCCTCTCCTTTCCTGGAATCGTTGGTGGGAGAGAAGATCTGGAGTCTGGGGTGCTTGGCTCCTGCCGGGATTGGGAGCTCTGTGCAGTTCCCAGGCGATCTGCAGGCTCTGGAACACAGGCCGGGAAGCTGGCCTGTTTACCTGATGCTCCCGCCGGGATTGGGAGCTCTGTGCAGTTCCCAGGAGATCTGCAGGCTCTGGAACACAGGCCGGGAAGCTGGCCTGTTTACCTGATGCTCCTGCCGGGATTGGGAGCTCTGTGCAGTTCCCAGGCGATCTGCAGGCTCTGGAACACAGGCCGGGAAGCTGGCCTGTTTACCTGATGCTCCCGCCGGGATTGGGAGCTCTGTGCAGTTCCCAGGAGATCTGCAGGCTCTGGAACACAGGCCGGGAAGCTGGCCTGTTTACCTGATGCTCCTGCCGGGATTGGGAGCTCTGTGCAGTTCCCAGGCGATCTGCAGGCTCTGGAACACAGGCCGGGAAGCTGGCCTGTTTACCTGATGCTCCTGCCGGGATTGGGAGCTCTGTGCAGTTCCCAGGCGATCTGCAGGCTCTGGAACACAGGCCGGGAAGCTGGCCTGTTTACCTGATGATGCCAGAGGGACAGCTACTTCCCTGTGCGCCCAGCCTCCTCTCCTTTCCTGGAATCGTTGGTGGGAGAGAAGATCTGGAGTCTGGGCTGCTTGGCTCCCGCCGGGATTGGGAGCTCTGTGCAGTTCCCAGGCGATCTGCAGGCTCTCGAACACAGGCCGGGAAGCTGGCCTGTTTACCTGATGATGCCAGAGGGACAGCTACTTCCCTGTGCACCCAGCCTCCTCTCCTTTCCTGGAATCGTTGGTGGGAGATAAGATCTGGAGTCTGGGGTGCTTGGCTCCCGCCGGGATTGGGAGCTCTGTGCAGTTCCCAGGCGATCTGCAGGCTCTGGAACACAGGCCAGGAAGCTGGCCTGTTTACCTGATGATGCCAGAGGGACAGCTACTTCCCTGTACTCCCAGCCTCCTCTCCTTTTCTGGAATCGTTGGTGGGAGAGAAGATCTGGAGTCTGGGGTGCTTGGCTCCCGCCGGGATTGGGAGCTCTGTGCAGTTCCCAGGCGATCTGCAGGCTCTCGAACACAGGCCAGGAAGCTGGCCTGTTTACCTGATGCTCCCCCCGGGATTGGGAGCTCTGTGCAGTTCCCAGGCGATCTGCAGGCTCTGGAACACAGGCCGGGAAGCTGGCCTGTTTACCTGATGATGCCAGAGGGACAGCTACTTCCCTGTGCGCCCAGCCTCCTCTCCTTTCCTGGAATCGTTGGTGGGAGAGAAGATCTGGAGTCTGGGGTGCTTGGCTCCCGCCGGGATTGGGAGCTCTGTGCAGTTCCCAGGCGATCTGCAGGCTCTGGAACACAGGCCGGGAAGCTGGCCTGTTTACCTGATGCTCCCGCCGGGATTGGGAGCTCTGTGCAGTTCCCAGGAGATCTGCAGGCTCTGGAACACAGGCCGGGAAGCTGGCCTGTTTACCTGATGCTCCTGCCGGGATTGGGAGCTCTGTGCAGTTCCCAGGCGATCTGCAGGCTCTGGAACACAGGCCGGGAAGCTGGCCTGTTTACCTGATGCTCCCGCCGGGATTGGGAGCTCTGTGCAGTTCCCAGGAGATCTGCAGGCTCTGGAACACAGGCCGGGAAGCTGGCCTGTTTACCTGATGCTCCTGCCGGGATTGGGAGCTCTGTGCAGTTCCCAGGCGATCTGCAGGCTCTGGAACACAGGCCGGGAAGCTGGCCTGTTTACCTGATGCTCCTGCCGGGATTGGGAGCTCTGTGCAGTTCCCAGGCGATCTGCAGGCTCTGGAACACAGGCCGGGAAGCTGGCCTGTTTACCTGATGATGCCAGAGGGACAGCTACTTCCCTGTGCGCCCAGCCTCCTCTCCTTTCCTGGAATCGTTGGTGGGAGAGAAGATCTGGAGTCTGGGCTGCTTGGCTCCCGCCGGGATTGGGAGCTCTGTGCAGTTCCCAGGCGATCTGCAGGCTCTCGAACACAGGCCGGGAAGCTGGCCTGTTTACCTGATGATGCCAGAGGGACAGCTACTTCCCTGTGCACCCAGCCTCCTCTCCTTTCCTGGAATCGTTGGTGGGAGATAAGATCTGGAGTCTGGGGTGCTTGGCTCCCGCCGGGATTGGGAGCTCTGTGCAGTTCCCAGGCGATCTGCAGGCTCTGGAACACAGGCCAGGAAGCTGGCCTGTTTACCTGATGATGCCAGAGGGACAGCTACTTCCCTGTACTCCCAGCCTCCTCTCCTTTTCTGGAATCGTTGGTGGGAGAGAAGATCTGGAGTCTGGGGTGCTTGGCTCCCGCCGGGATTGGGAGCTCTGTGCAGTTCCCAGGCGATCTGCAGGCTCTCGAACACAGGCCAGGAAGCTGGCCTGTTTACCTGATGCTCCCCCCGGGATTGGGAGCTCTGTGCAGTTCCCAGGCGATCTGCAGGCTCTGGAACACAGGCCGGGAAGCTGGCCTGTTTACCTGATGATGCCAGAGGGACAGCTACTTCCCTGTGCGCCCAGCCTCCTCTCCTTTCCTGGAATCGTTGGTGGGAGAGAAGATCTGGAGTCTGGGGTGCTTGGCTCCCGCCGGGATTGGGAGCTCTGTGCAGTTCCCAGGAGATCTGCAGGCTCTGGAACACAGGCCGGGAAGCTGGCCTGTTTACCTGATGCTCCCGCCGGGATTGGGAGCTCTGTGCAGTTCCCAGGCGATCTGCAGGCTCTGGAACACAGGCCGGGAAGCTGGCCTGTTTACCTGATGCTCCTGCCGGGATTGGGAGCTCTGTGCAGTTCCCAGGCGATCTGCAGGCTCTGGAACACAGGCTGGGAAGCTGGCCTGTTTACCTGATGATGCCAGAGGGACAGCTACTTCTGTGTGCGCCCAGCCTCCTCTCCTTTCCTGGAATCGTTGGTGGGAGAGAAGATCTGGAGTCTGGGGTACTTGGCTCCTGCCGGGATTGGGAGCTCTGTGCAGTTCCCAGGCGATCTGCAGGCTCTGGAACACAGGCCGGGAAGCTGGCCTGTTTACCTGATGATGCCAGAGGGACAGCTACTTCCCTGTGCGCCCAGCCTCCTCTCCTTTCCTGGAATCGTTGGTGGGAGAGAAGATCTGGAGTCTGGGGTGCTTGGCTCCCGCCGGGATTGGGAGCTCTGTGCAGTTCCCAGGAGATCTGCAGGCTCTGGATCACAGGCCGGGAAGCTGGCCTGTTTACCTGATGCTCCCACCGGGATTGGGAGCTCTGTGCAGTTCCCAGGCGATCTGCAGGCTCTGGAACACAGGCCGGGAAGCTGGCCTGTTTACCTGATGCTCCTGCCGGGATTGGGAGCTCTGTGCAGTTCCCAGGCGATCTGCAGGCTCTGGAACACAGGCTGGGAAGCTGGCCTGTTTACCTGATGATGCCAGAGGGACAGCTACTTCCCTGTGCGCCCAGCCTCCTCTCCTTTCCTGGAATCGTTGGTGGAGAGAAGATCTGGAGTCTGGGGTGCTTGGCTCCTGCCGGGATTGGGAGCTCTGTGCAGTTCCCAGGCGATCTGCAGGCTCTGGAACACAGGCTGGGAAGCTGGCCTGTTTACCTGATGATGCCAGAGGGACAGCTACTTCCCTGTGCGCCCAGCCTCCTCTCCTTTCCTGGAATCGTTGGTGGGAGAGAAGATCTGGAGTCTGGGGTGCTTGGCTCCTGCCGGGATTGGGAGCTCTGTGCAGTTCCCAGGCGATCTGCAGGCTCTGGAACACAGGCCGGGAAGCTGGCCTGTTTACCTGATGCTCCCGCCGGGATTGGGAGCTCTGTGCAGTTCCCAGGAGATCTGCAGGCTCTGGAACACAGGCCGGGAAGCTGGCCTGTTTACCTGATGCTCCTGCCGGGATTGGGAGCTCTGTGCAGTTCCCAGGCGATCTGCAGGCTCTGGAACACAGGCCGGGAAGCTGGCCTGTTTACCTGATGCTCCCGCCGGGATTGGGAGCTCTGTGCAGTTCCCAGGCGATCTGCAGGCTCTGGAACACAGGCCGGGAAGCTGGCCTGTTTACCTGATGCTCCTGCCGGGATTGGGAGCTCTGTGCAGTTCCCAGGCGATCTGCAGGCTCTGGAACACAGGCCGGGAAGCTGGCCTGTTTACCTGATGATGCCAGAGGGACAGCTACTTCCCTGTGCGCCCAGCCTCCTCTCCTTTCCTGGAATCGTTGGTGGGAGATAAGATCTGGAGTCTGGGGTGCTTGGCTCCCGCCGGGATTGGGAGCTCTGTGCAGTTCCCAGGCGATCTGCAGGCTCTCGAACACAGGCCGGGAAGCTGGCCTGTTTACCTGATGATGCCAGAGGGACCGGTTCTTACTTTTTTTATAATATTTTTACGCATGTCACTTTCAGTTCCCTCTCTCTCACCTCCTCCCCCATCCCCCAATCCTCCCAACACAAAATCCAAGACCCCTTCATGATAAAGGTCTTGGAGAGATCAGGGATAACAGGAACATACTTAAAATAATAAAAGCTATATACAGCAAACCAACAGTCAGCATCAAACTAAATGGAGAGAAACTAAAGACGATTCCTCTAAAATCAGGAACAAGACAAGGATGTCCACTCTCTCCATATCTCTTCAATACTGTACTTGAAATTCTAGCTAGAGCAATAAAACAACAAGAGGAGATCAAGGGGAAATGAATTGGATAGGAATAAGTCAAACTTTCACTATATGCAGACGATATGATAGTCTATGTAAGTGACCCAAAGAATTCTACCAGGAAACTCCTGCAGCTGATAAACACCTTCAGCAAAGTGGCAGGATACAAATTAATTTAAAAAAATCAGTAGCCCTACTATATATAGACAATAAAGGGGATGAGAAGGAAATCAGAGAAACATCACCCTTTACAATAGCCACAAACACCATAAAATATCTTGGGGTAACTCTAACCAAACATGTGAAAGACCTCTATAACAAGAACTTTGAGTCTTTAAAGAAAAAATTTAAAGAAGATACCAGAAAATTGAAAGATCTCCCATGCTCTTGGATAGATAGGATCAATGTAGTAAAAATGGTAATCTTACCAAAAGCAATCTACATATTCAATGCAATCCCTATCAAAATACCAGCACAATTTTTCACCGATCTCAAAAGGACAATCCTCATCTTTATATGGAAAAACAAAAGACCCTGGATAGCCATGGTTCTTACTTTTAATCTTCATTTTATTTCAAATAATGTGCAACCACCTTGAACTGGCTTAAACTAGAAAGAAAGTTTATTTTCTAACGGCAACCATAATTTAGATGACTTTAATGGTAGTACTATTACATTGCCAAATACATGATTATTTCAAAGGAAAGGATTCTTTTCCATGCTCTGACTCACAGCCTGGGAATGAAGCATATTAGATAAGGTCAATAATGCAGCTCTATTGCTGGTCCCAAATGATCATTCTGTTGCTAAAAACTATGAAGCTGTGAGGTCTGGATGTAATTGAGTTTACCAATCTACATTTCTCAAATTTATCTTGAACTGTAACATCATTTAAACACATTATCCCCTGGACACACACACACACACACACACACATTTATATATATATGCATGTATTGTTCCTTAAAGCTAGGAATTCCTATATCCTGGGTATAGAGTAGAAGTAGAGATGGTCACTGTCCTAAGAATCTGAAAAGTTCAGTTTCAATGACTTTCTAGGCTTCCCTAGCTCCCTACTTCCATTCTGTTTATCAGACCAACTTAGAAAAGCTGCCTATTCTTGTCCTCTCTCCAGCAAATATGTTATACTGTGCATATGTATGTAAATAGAAAAATGTAACAAGTATAAAGAAGCATTACTTAAGTCAAAAGATGTGAGTAGGATATGTGGTGATATAATTAGGGACTTTCTAATTTGGATCAGTATCCACTTAGTTGGTTTTATTATGGCAATCTCCATCTTAAATGTGAAGCACGTGGATAATAAAGATAGCACAAACTTAAGAGTCTCATAAAAGAAATTACATAGTATCATATTAAATTCAAGTCTCAAAAATATTTGATGTTGTCTTGAAAATCAATGGCATTGTGAGGCAGTGCTTTTGTAAAAGGTGTTCTTCCTTGAGTTAGCTAGCTGTTGTGTTTTCACATAATAACAAACATATTTTTGAGCTACAAAGTCCTGAATCAGATATGTCTTCCTTTGAGTAAATACTGTGATGCGTATGGAGTTGATTTATAGCTCCATTTGCGCTATTTGCTTTACTGATAGTCTTTTCTCTTTCAATCCTGTATGGTAAAGTGCTGTCAAAGAAAACAAATGACTTGGGCTCTGTGTGTGTGTGTCAGTGTGGGACTTATCTGGAATCCTTCATGTTCATCCCTTGTGTACATCTAGCAATGTTCTTTCAAGGTCAGAGAAAGGATGAAGACACACTACTGGTAAAAGTAGGAACAATCAGGTAAGGATTTCAATGAAGTCTTCCTGTGAATACAAACCACTCTTAAGATCAGAACCCATGCCCAGCAGTAGATGGCCAATACAAAACAAACTAAATTGCACTTTTCCCCCCAGGGCATTTATCTTTTTTAGCGTTATAAGTCATTTCCATATGCATTATAGTTTCTGGTTTTTTATTTTTATGGGATTTACGTGTGTTTGAAAATGTGGGTCCCCAAGGGGGAAAGCCTAGGCCCTGCTCCAAATGATATGACAGACTTTGAAGATCCCCCATGGAAGGCCTCACCCTCCCTGGGGAGCAGAAAGGGGTGGCATAGGGGACTGGTGGGGTGCAGGGGAGGAGGGGAGGGAGAGGAAACTGGGATTGACATGCAAAACAAGCTTGTTTCTAATTTAAATTAAAAAAGAAAAAAATCAGGTAAGGATTTTCTTGCTGTTTCCTTTGGAGGTGCTGAGATAAAACCCAAATCTCCCTCCACATCTCTGCATACCCACTGAAAAGGAAAACTCAACAATTTCCTATGAATAGGGCCATTTTTAGAGCCTGACTGAGTTGGAATGTTGGACTAGAGTTGTAACAGATAAATTCCCACTTTTTAAGCCATCTAGTTTATTTTATAGCAACATCCAAAGCTGCAACAGTTTGCATTACCTAAATGATGTAGGATCTAAATTCCACTCTTGGAGCACAAAACCTTTTATGTACCAGCACCAAGGAGGCCAGTGAAGGACACTGAATAACCTTTGTATGCATTGGGTTCCTTACATTCTATGACCTAATAATGAACTGAAAGAAAGTTACATCAAACACTCCTGCTGCCTTTACAATAACTTGAGAATGTTACATTATGAACACACTTCCCTTAAGGTGGCTTCCAGGTAAAGCCCACATTGTCAGGTCATGTCTTTACCCATCTCTTCATCGTGGGTGTTTGAGTAGCTGCAGTGAGTGGGGAAGTACAGATAGCTGACGTGAAGGGGAAGTTCTGCCACACTAAAACATGTAGAACTTCTTGTGACCCCAAGTGAGACTAGACTAGGGAACTCAACAGCATGGGAAAGTAAAATCTATAGCCACATTGCCTGCTCCAATTGCTCTTTGGGGTAATATTCACTGGCTTCCACAATATAAGCGGTTGTATCCTTTTAAAATTCATCTGTTGAAACTCAAGTACAGTTGCAATAATATTGGGAAGTGAGTGCTTGCAGGGCCATGGTCTGATCATATAAGACATGACATTGCAGGGAAATCAAATCGACCCGGTTGGCCTCTTCTCATCCTCCACAACTAGAAGGCTCATCTACAAACCAGAAAATTGACCCTCAGCAGATATTGAATCTGTTCATACCTTGAATTTAGACCTCCCTGTTTCTAGAAATAGAATAAATTTTTAAACAATTCATTTTTATTGTGTTATAGAAGCCAAGGAAACTAAAGTATTGATGAAATATCAAAGAATTAATAACCACTTCACAGCATTAATAAGCAATGAGTAAGCAAAATATAAAGACACATAAATGTTGATTATTGGTAATAAAAAATTATAACTCCAGTTCCAGGAGATCCGACACATTCCTCTGACCCCTTGTACACCAGGCATGAACATGTAGGCAAAACCCTGATACAATACAGAAAGCAAGTGGCTCCACCTTTGATTTTTTAATGGCCTTTGGCAAGTAACATCATAGCCCTTGAGAAATAAAATTGCACTTACCTGCACTAACATATGTAAGGTACTTAACCAAGAACACAGCATATAGTGAATTCTCATCATGGAATAATGAAACTCTGCCCTTTGAATGTTTAATAAAGGTCATCTTGTATGCATGTGAAAATTAGCAGTGCTTTACAAGAAGGAAGTCTTTTTCTAAACACATGACAATTTGACAGTTTCTATGGATGGTGGCACATGGATATAGAGAGACAAAAAGACATGCAAAATTTGTCTCCTCCTCGAGCCAAAAGATCTAATTTGCCAGGCAGCACCATAGACTATAGCTGGCTGTAGACAGTGGGGTGGAGAAAAATCTGAAATTCTAGTCCAGTTACAGACTAGCATGTGAATGCTAGTATACACAGCATATTTTACCTGATAGAGACTACAGAAGAGTGACTTTGTCTCTTGGAATTTCTCACTCTTCCAGAGCCCCTGCCTTGGGAAATTTCAGTCACTCCCAGACCGATAAATAAATAGCTTAAATAAATACAAACCATATAAATTCTCAAAAAATCCCCAAGAGAAATATTCTTTTATTGCATATGAATGTCTGTCTCCAAGTTTTATTTCATTGACAACAATTCTATTTTAAAAAGAAAATGTAATAAGGGTAAGGGAATATAAAATGATAATAAACAGATTTTTACAAAGGAAATACAGTCCCCTGGCTAGTACTAGAGTTTTACTATATGCAAAGATTTTCCCTTTGCACAGTAGGGACAGCTGGGTAGCTTCTCTCCACTTCACTGAAGGGCATGATGGGAGGCACCAGGCCAGTTGCCAAGAGGAAGATGTGGGTGGTATTTTTTCTGGGTAATTCTTGGGAAAGTGATTCCTCAAGTCTTCAGGTTACTGAATATCATATGATAGGTAATTTTCCAGGGCTCACTCATAAAACTTTGAAGCCAAGAGCAACTCTCTGTCCCCTACCCATAGATCCCTCCCTGGTCATATGCTTTGGGCCTCAAAACCTTCCCCCTGAGGTATACAAAGACACTTCCAGGACTCACATTTTTCGTGCCAGGAGCACACTTTTGAAGCTTCGAAGAGACCTCCACGGCAAGTCAAGCATTCCAGTGGTTTAGTCCAGCCTTCTTCGCTGGGTCAGTTTAAATCTTGCTATCTCACTTGAGAAAGCTCACTGTCATATACCACCATGATATTCTGCGAAGACTGAAAATACACGTGGAGTCTTCCTGGCCTTGAAACCTAAATGTGAACATGAATAGGTCTTCAGGAAAATCTAAGACACTTTAACCCCCTGATATCTGAAGTCTGAAAGCAACACACCTCAGAGGTCCCTCAGGAGAAACGACGCTATTGTGATGTACTCCATAATACCGTGCCCCTCCCTAAAGTGCCACACTTGCCTCTGGATCCAATCTCTCCACATTACTGTCGCCTTAACTGTCTCCCAACCCCTTCCTCTTTGCCTTCTCTCTCCTCCGGATTAGGATTTCTCTTGTCCTTGGCTGAATCATAGTTCACCTTCTTCATGTCCATTGAGGCCTCCAACCAGGAGAGCTGTGTTCACCCAGAGTCTGGATTTGCAGCGCTGTACTCCGAGGAAGGTAAAATCTGTCCCTTTTCTGGAAGCAGTAAAACCTTTGTATTTCTAAGTGAAGGAAAGGTAGTTTAAGACTTAAAATCACATCATGAAAGTGTTTTCTCATTTGAACTAATCATAAAAAAGCAGATCTTGACAAAGGCAAACGAGCAGCCAAAAAGAGCCTGAGATTTATTCCTTCTGATTCCTTCTGACTCTCCTCAACACGCACAGAAAAGCGGCCAAATTGTTTCAAACTGCCAGCCAGCTTGTTTTGACATCATGTTCTTCTGACTTTCCCAGGCTCTTTGCTTTCTCTCAGAATTCCTGACTCCTTTTATGTTGCAGGAATTCCTGTAGCCACAAAAAGCAAAAAGAAGAAAAGAAAACAAGCAAACAAACAAGCAAAAAAAAAAAAAAACACTGCCTTTCTCTTTTCCCAGATAAAGTCTCTTCCCAGCCTTGTCTGTGACTGCATACATGACTCAGTGTTTGCTCATGTACTCTTGTCTGTTCTTGAGACCTGCGGGGTCTTCCTCTGAACTATTTCTCAACTTGCTGGTTTTTCCCATAAGCCTACAACTTGCCTCTGGGCCAGAGGGCAGAAATTTCTAACCTCAAAAATGCCATCTCGGGTCTTGCAGATGATAGAACTAAGCAAGCCAAGTACTGAAACCTGAGTTAACAGATCTTTGTTTTTCCCATCCCCTTTTAGACTCTTCCTTCCAGTTGGTAGATCATGTAGAGACTCAAAAGTTCAAAACAAATATGGAGTTTTCTTCTATTTTGTTTACATTTTTATTGACATATAATTGTACACAAATTTCAAGACTCATGATATTTTCACACACATGGAAATGATGATCTGATTAGTGGAATTAACATACTTGTCACTTCAATCATTTGTTGTTCAATTGTATTCATACTGATCTTTTACTCCCCTGGGTCCTCCTCCCAGCTTGACATTCTCTAGACAATTTTGGTAAACTTTCATTTATTCTTTAGGGCTAAGAATAGAAATTCAACTCAAGCACTATTCAATATTGAAAAAAATTATTTATCCACATTTGTACCTTCCAGTATGTTTCACCTTCATGTTTCTTGTCACTTGGCGGTTTTGCTGAAACACATTAGATTATTCTATTAAAAGAAAAACCATGGTAAAAGAAAATCATGGAAATTCAAAGTCATCAGGAGCAACATACTAACATGTGTGACAGACACATTTTCTCATTAAATCCATGCATATATGCTCATGTGTTACTCTCGTGTGCTCCCAAATACCATGTATACAAACAGAAGCACATGCCTAATCTAATGAATCTTATAAAGAATTTTCTCTTGGTGCTTAAAAACTAATGTGATATTGTTGTTTTATGATTAGCATTCAAAGAGTAAGTCCTTGATGGACAGATAATTATGTATGCACACACACATGTGTCTTTGTTTTCATGCTTGTAAAATAAATACATTAATCTTTATGGATAATACACAATAAATTGTTGGCAATTATTTGTTGAACTAATTTATGAAGGGAAACAAAAGAAAAATAAAGGAGAGAAGCAAGGGAGGAAGGAAGAGAGACTATCAAGTGAACTGGAGCACATGGAAAGAGGAGAGCAACATAGTACATCATTTTAGCAATGCAGTTTTAACCTTGAAAGCTGTTGATGCTCTGTGGTTGATTCTCCCTATAGCTATCTGAAATAGCTATTGCAGCTATTTACAATCCAGCAAAGGGAAACTCAAAAAGATTAAGTGTCCTGTTCAAGGTCTAGTACCTTGGAAGTGGAAGAGCTAGTTTTTGTTTTATGTTTTTATTCTTTCACAGTTTCACACATGTATATGATGAATTTTCAATCCTTTTTGTCTCATCTCGCCTCTCCTCCCCATCCCTCCCTACTGAAAATCATCTTTTTTCCAACAAATCCCCTACTTATTTTTATGTCGTTTCACCCCAAATTGACAGAACTAGAGTTAGTTTTGTGTTTCTTTTTTTAAAATTTAAATCCATAAACTACATAATATCCTATCATGCACAGCAGCACAAAATAAAAGGTAGTAGGGACCTTGCCCCTAAGGTCTAGACGCCCAGACCACAATGTACTAAGTAATTGTTAACTGAGGAGGGGGAGAGGAGCATAAGGAAAGAGAAAAAAAATTGGACA
The DNA here is from genome assembly GCF_017639785.1 of Mesocricetus auratus. Taxonomy (NCBI): domain Eukaryota; kingdom Metazoa; phylum Chordata; class Mammalia; order Rodentia; family Cricetidae; genus Mesocricetus; species Mesocricetus auratus. Next base: position 109,969,541 of record NW_024429182.1, on the reverse strand, counting down.
AAGGTCAGCAACCAAGCTCTGCACCTAGATCCATTTTCTTCTTCACCGTGTTTATCTGAGTCCCCCACCAAAACCTATTGCTTCAACCTGTAGTCTATGCCTTTGGTATACATTCCTCATAAATGCAAGCTGCTTATGCTGAATTTTTGTTGAGTCCCTTGGATCTTGAAAATGATTTACAATACTTTCCTGAGTTAAAAGTCTTTTCTTGACACGTATAGTTCTTTTGAATCTTTAGTTGTGTCTCTTTTTGCTATGTCTGTCCCTCAGGCATATTCAACCCCTCTAAAACATCAAAACACTAAAGCATTCTTCTCAAAGTACCTCCATTAAATAATAATAATAATAATAATAATAATAACTGTACTAGGTTCTGCTGCTGTGGGACAAATTATTATAAATGTTAAAATTTGAAGCATCAGTGATTTCTTTGGAATTCTCTATGTGTTGTCATAGTGTGGCTGAATTATTTTTTTCTGTTCTTATTAGACTAGAATTGAGGTATTAGTGACAGCTCCCTTCCAAGGCATAAATTATGAGCTTCCTGGTTACTGGCAAATTTCAGCTCCTTGTGGCTCTAGGATTGTAATGTGGCTCTTGTTTCTTTGTTCCACCATACTGTCATCATTCATTAACCCCTGTATCTTGAAACTCTCTTCTTTCTGCCCTTCCCTTCCCTATATGCTTTAAGTGTTCATGTGTTTATATTAGTTTCTGCCTTAAGTTAACATCTCCATACCCTTAAATATATCTTTGTCATGAAATGTAATGTATTCAAGGACATAAACACAAGGTAGGCATGAGGAACCAAAGTCTTGTTTACTATATTTACCAAGTTTAGCTCACATATCCTTCTTTCAAGCTTCAAACTAATTTATTTCTCCAACGCCATTTGTAGACTATGAACTATAACAATAAATAATACCAAAAACAAATTGGCAAGAAAAGGGTTTATTTGACTTATGCATTCAAGTCACAGTCCATTGCTAAAGGAAGTCGTGGAAGAAATCTGGAGAAAGGAACCGAGGCAGAGGACATGGAGGAATTCTACTTACTGTCTTGCTCCTCATGGCTGGCTGGCTGGCTTGCTTGCTTGCTTGAATTTCTTTCCTTAGAGCACCCAGGACCACCTGTCCAGGGATGGCACTCTCCACAGTGAGATAAGCCCTCCTACATCAGTCATTAGTCAAGAAAATGCCCCAAAGGCCTACCTACAGTGAAAGTTAATGAAATAATTTGTTAATTGGGCTTCTTCCCTGATGACCCTCCCTGCTTCAAGAGGGCAAAAACTAACAAGCACATAGACTTACAAAAACAATGATAAATGTGTGAACAGCACATACTGAATTGAAAGTATTTGAAAGTAATTGAAAGTTCAAATCCAACTATGCGAAAATTTGAGAAAATGTTTCCAGTATGGAAAATCCCTTATTCAGAGAAGAGACAACTTATGTTATTGACAAAAGAAGTAGTGCCTATGACCTAAACTTACTTTTATATTACTGGTTGATTTTAAAAGCTTATATAGGCTGAACAGGTTCTGTTCATCTATTTAGTATTATACATACGTATGTATCAACGATTAATGAAGAAAGAAGAAGCCATGGATTTGAAAAAAACATAAGAATAAGTATATGAGAGGGTTTACAGGGAAGAAAGAGAAGGGAGAAATTAAGTAATTATATTATGACTTGAAAAACTAAAATCAGTAATTTTTAAAGAGTCAAACATTTATCATTTACAGCCATAGCATGGGCAAGGCTGTGTAAGAATCTAGCAAACAATAGCAGAAGGATTCTCTTGAAACAGTTCGCATTTGAATTTACAATAGAGAATAAACTATATGTTATACATTCTTTGCAATAGCTTGTTTCCCATGTATACGTGGGTGTGGGATGTGTGTGTAGTGTATGCATGTGTTAATGTGGATGTACATTGCATGCATATATGTGTGTAAACCAGAGGGTAACAATGGGTGTATTCCTTCATCACTATTCACATTATTTTCTGAGACAGTATCTCTCACTAAATTTGGAGATCATCAGTTCAGCTAGGATTGCAAGTGAATTTTGCAGGAATCCAGCCTTCTCCAACTTACTTTTCGCAAAATGCTATGATTACACACAGAGACATGCATCATCATACCTGGCTTTTTACATGAATTCTGGGTATTTGAACTCAACTACCCATGCTTGTATCTTCATCACTATGTACATAAAAGTATATACACATTTACCTGTGTATTTGTGTACAATCATTTTAATATCTGCCATTAAAGACTAGCAAGCCAGCACTGTCTCTACTGACTACACATCTAGAATTCATCACAACTCCTAGCACACAGTAGATGCTCTGTGAATATGTAATGAGTCCACATAATGGACTAGAGAAGACAAGCTGTGTAGAAAGGAAACAGGAGCCAAAGGAGATGCACTAATTTGGAGGAGTTGGGAAGGTCAGAAAGACAAGAAGTCTGGAGATGATTCCTATGAAATTTAATAGAAGTGAGGAAGTGAGTGGAGAGAATTGAAGTAGTTCTGAAGAGGAAGATAGAAATAATGGGACACCTTACACTGTTAGTCTATTAAAGTTAATATAATGTATAGTTCTGTATGTCTTCATCTATTCTCACTTTATAGGACCTTGAGGGAATTGCATTAGGAAGGTTACTAAGTATGCTTGCTGGGACCCAATCAGTCTGTAGAAGGTAAATGCTGGTGTTTTTAAAAACCCAAACACTGAACTCCTAAATACTACATCACAGTCAAAGTGCAGACAAAGGCATTGGTTAGTTTTCGTTAAGGCTATGCTAGCCACAATGAGCTTTAGAAATCCTGAAGAGGCTGCATGTAAGAGCTGCTGATCAAAATTCCTCTGTCTTTATTCTTTTACAAGATAGCATAGAAATTTGTTAGCCTTGGAATGCTTAGAAACCACAGAGTTTGAGGGTGGATGGATCAATGGAACTTAAGCCTGCAGAACTTAAGGAAAGCTGTTGAGTTACAAAACTAAAGTTGCAGAACTGTGGCATACTAAAATCAACTGGAGGCATCATAAATTGTCTGAACACTAGTAACTTGAAAATAATTCCAACACATGGCCATGCTGAGAGCACAAACAGCACCTCTCTTAATGGCTTCTTATCAGATGAGCACATCTGCTGGCATCTAAACAGTGAAGCAAATGATTGTGGGACTGACTTGGTGTTAGAAGTGCTACTCCTTATTTTAATCAACCTGCTTTCTTCTGGTGTTTCTTCATTTTTTGAGATAGGATTTCTCTGTATTGTTTTGGAAGTTGTCCTGGAACTCGCTCTGTAGACCAGGCTGGTCTTGAACTCACCGAGATCTGCCTGTCTCTGCCTCCAGAGTGCTGGGATTAAAGCCGTGCGCCACCAACGCCCGACCTCTTCTGGTGTTCATGTTTGTTTGTTTGTTTGTGTTTTTTCCTTTCTCTTTAAACAAACAGCTCTGCCTTCTCTGGCCAAACAACACACCCCGTGGCTCTTAAGATTTTACATGTCACATATGTCTGGCCTAACACAGCCTCTCTCCTCCTTTCCACAAATCTATTCCCTCTGCTTTTTATAGCCCTCATTTATTTCCTTTTATTTTTAATTCAATCTTTGTCTTTTTGTTCTCATGACATAACAGTCTTCCACCAGGATCAAATTCTACCACAGATCCGTGGGAACAATCTGTACAGAATAAACAGGAGGATTAAAAGGAAGGAACACAGTTCTGCTTGCTCAAGTCAGGTATTCTCTGTCTTTACAAATGCCACTGAAGCAAAGCTTCCTTTAATGGAATCCTCTGCTGTGCAGTAACGACCCACAACCCACAAAAGAGGGCTGCATTCCCTCCCACACGCATTGCTTTTTCTCAGGCAGCAGATTGTATTCTGGTTGACTGCTGTGCAACAATAGTTGGCTCATGCTGGAGAGCTCTCAAAACACATCTTGCAGTAGGAAAGGGAAACAGAGCAAATTGATGCTTCTGGTTTTCTCTCAATAACCCCTTCCCAGGCTCCAGGTTTACATATAGGCTTCTGTTGCCAATCTTGTGTGATCTTTTTAAAGACGTCCCTGTGTCTCTGGATAACCTAGCACCTCTGTAGGACAAGGGTAGAAAGTTATATCATGAACAGACTGTCCGCATCTTCTGAGTTAGCGACCAGTCTCACCAGCTGCTGGTCCTGCTGCCAGTAACTCTGACCGGGCATAGGACTGGTTCTTTCAGAATTTGCTCTATTGTTAATAGTATCGGAACCAATTATTAGGTAGTGGGCTGTGGAAATGGCAAAATGGCTCTGCTAAGTATAACATGAAATAGCTCCTAGCTATTCTTTTGCTGTGAATACTTCAGGAAATGTGCGAATCAATCAATTTCACTTCCTCTTTTGATATCCCAGAAAGGCTGAAGACAAAGGAAGAAGAGGGAGTGGTGGCTGTAGCTTACAGAAATTAGAGAAAGAAGATACAGAAACAAATGTGTTGAAAACACGAAACCAAAATAGCCTAGAAAAAGGAAGGCAAGCAAAATTTCTCTTGATAGCTGAAAAGCTTTAATATGCTTTGGGTCCTTTTTTGAACTTGATTATTTAAATTACCCAATGTTGTGGCTGCAGAGATGGCTCAGAGGGTTAAGAACCATGTCTGCTCTTCCAGAAGACCTGGGTTTGATTTCCAGAACCCACATGGCAGTTCAGTTCCACAGGTCTGAAGCCTTCTGGCATCCAGAGCCAACAGGCACACATGTGATGCATAGACATACATGCAGACAAAACACTCATTCACAATTAAAATACACCAACTGACTCATTAAAAATAATAAAATGTTCAGGTAATGAATTCTAAGAACAGAGTAACTCATTCTCATTCATTTATTTCTGAATGCTCACCTTTAATCACTAATTCATTCATTTATTCATTAACTATTTACTGAATACCTGATATGATCAACAGATTCAAAAAAGAGAGGAATAACATACTTTCTGACCTCATGTTGGTCACAATTAACTATCATCTATCCATCCATCCATCCATCCATCCATCCATCCATCCATCCATCTATCTACCCACCTATCAACTATATTATCTTCATTATCATGTTCCTATCTCTATTTCTATATCTGTCTATTTGTAGATAACCAAACACAACCTCTGTAATTTTTACAGATGCAGTAGTGAAAATCTTTGGCAAACACTAGCACTCTCACCCTTCTTAATATAGTAATCAAGCTGTAGGAGTGGTTGCATCAAGGTGGGGAATTTTTCTGAAAGTAATGGGAAAAGGAAGAAATTTCCTGGGTGAGTGGAGCTTCTTGGCTTCAGTAACATCTGCATTATAAGAACCAGATGCTCAGACCATCTCTACTGCTTTTCTCTATGTGAAACTCTTGTGTCAACTGGGAAATTTTTCCAGCATCTGAATAACCCCAGGATGTTTTGTTCTCAGAAGAAATTACTCTGCTAGCACAATCTGCTTTTCTTAGAAAGCACTTAAGGTTTTACATAGCAATCTCCTCCCACATTCTATCCAGCACCCTTCACATTTGACGGTGGTGTTATTTATCAGACATGGCTTTCTTTCCTTCCTACATTTTCTTTGGTTCTCTTCATAACAGATTAGCAAGGGCCAGAGTTCCATGACTGTACAGCCACGTCTCCCTTTGAATACTAACCACTGCTTTTTTTCCAGATCATGAGTTTGTTAAACCTTGATGTGTTGGGCTAGAGAGATGGCTCAGTGGTTAAGAGCACTGGGTATTCTTCTAGAGGACCCAGGTTCAATTCCCCGTACCCATATGACAGCTCACAACTCTCTGTAACTCCATTTCCAGGGTACCCAACACTCTCAAACAGACATGTATGCAGGCAAAACATCAATGCCCATACAAACCTTGATATGTTGAAGTATCTAAAACGGGTACCCAAAGAAACAAGTATTATCTACCAATTAGGATATGAAAAATGTGTTACCACCTTGGGCATATGAATTATGTAAACATTAATTATATACTGTATATGAAATTAATCTTTGTTCTGTTCTGAAAGATTTCAGAGTCAATCAAATATGAAGATCAAGTTGCTTTAAAAAAAAGGTGGCATCTTTAGAGTTACAGGTATCCACTCAGGGGCTGACTCTATAGGACCATCTTCATTTAGAACTCATTTCCCACATCATTAGTTGGAACATTACTCCTGTGTTTTGCATTGTACTTCATACTGCATGCTTCGTGTCCTGGGATAGAATAGCAATCATACAGAAATGTCTTCCAAGAAGAAAGGAGAAAAATGTCATGTTGTAAGGTGCTATATGTTCTCTTTTCCCTTTGTGACAAAAAAGTCCTTTTTCGCGCTCATAGAGCTCAGAGGATTACAAGTGTTGCATTTTAACGATGCTGTCTCCTGTTTCTTCTCTTAGCTATGAGTCCCTAGAAGGCCATAGCCATCAGCATGCTAAGAGGAACCTTTTGAAAGGAAAAAGGGAAGTACAAAGAGAAGGACAGATAAGTCTATGGTCATTGGTGTCTGTAAAACTACTCTATAATCTTTTTAATTTGCTCTCTTCAGACAAATGGCTGATCTTACACAGTTTGCAGAGGCTTAACACAAGACCCTCAGTTGTCAGTTTCATCTAGGTATTCATAATCTAAGCTTCAAAATGAAGCTCTTAGAGTGAGTACTAGTGCATTTGACTAGTGTACTAATGTCAAAAGAAAATATAGTCAAACACAGCAAGTAGGACACACAGAAAAAGACCCTGTGATGGCACACTGAGAAGCAGGCCATCTATATGACATGGGTGAGGACCTTGAAATAAGCCAAGCCTTCTGACACCTTTATCTTGAACTCCAGTGTTTAAAACTACGAAAAAATAAATTCCTCTTGTTATGGCCACCCAGTTATAGTTTTGGGTCATGGATAGTCTTAGCAAACTAACATACTTCAAAACTACTGTTTTCAAGTTAAAGAAATCATTGAATCTAACTCTAGATTGCCTCACTATCCAGTAAATATTAACTCTTACCAATTAAATTTAAAATAGTTAAGTGAATAGAGTGAATTACAAGGTGAAAAGATCTGAAAAATGGAATGTGAGTTGCAATTTAAAAGGAATCCATCTCTGTAATCTTGGATAAACCTATCTTTGAAATAACAGAGTGTTCTGATTTTTGACTGTGAGATAAGTGACTTATTTTGTCCCTTAAGTCTGAATAGCATATCATTTTCTGTGCAGAATTTAAACGGAGTTATTTATAATGAAAAATAAAGAGATTCTTCCTAGAATTTCATCAGCAATATGCAGGTACGAGATCTGACCATCAGTAGATGGCACTTGTTTGTATGACCTTGAAAATGTGAGTAGAAATAAATGTTTTGTAGAAATGACAGTCTTTGAGTATGTAGTGAAACCATCTTACCACAACAAGCTAGGTGGTGCTGTATGCAAAACAATATCTACTATTCCCCATTCCCACTTCATATGAGAAGGAAAGGAATAAAGGTAGATTTCATCAATAAAGAAAACTCTCTCTTTCCCTCCATTCCTGCCCTCTCTCTCTCCTACTTTCTGTACATCAACTCAGCAGTTCGTATAATCACTTGAAGACCCAAACTGTTGTGTATTAAGCTTTCAATAACTACTTTGGAAAGAAAAGGACAAGTGAAGCATGGCTCTCAAACCATTCACTCGAAATAGTCACTTGTCACATTTATTCGGATTCCCTGAGGAAAAGCAAATCATGTTGGCATTCCTAACAGCAAATAAAATGGAAGGATAATTTTTCTGTAACACAAAAATTGTGAAATATTTGTGAGTCACTCAGTAATGATCGTAGGATGCTCACGGAGTTCTGATTGTGTAAGGGCTGGTTGCAAGACAGTTGGGACCTAATTTTGAATTTTCCAGAACCCATGAATAAGGCCTGGGTGCCTATAACTCCTGTAAGAAGATAAATAGAATTTACAAAAACAAGTCTGGCCCAAAATCCAGCATGCTCCAGGTAGAGTGACAGATTCTGTCTTAATGGGACAAGGCAAAGAATGACAAAGTATCAAGCTCAATGACCAACTCTGGTGTCCGCATGCATTGTTGTGAATGGTGCATGTTTTTGTATACACGCATGCACGCACACGGGCACACACACACAATGATTGTGTCCATGGGTAAATATAATTGAGACATCTCAGTTTGCTGAAGCTTAGAAAATATGCTTAAAGTTTGAAAGAGTAAGTTTCACCGGGAAATGTAATGGAGAGACAGAAAGAGGAAGTAGAAGGAAAATAAAGGAAGTTGGAATTTGGCAGCTTATCTCATACATAAAGAAGCAAAACTACAACATGTTCTATTTCAGGAGCATTCACAACACAGAAAACTGTGTCAGGAAATCTAAATCAGTGCATGTAACTGTCTTCAGGCAAACTCAGAATGGAAAGAATTGGAGATAACTCAATATTCCTAATCACTAAGTCACTCAGTTATTCTGAGCCATTACTTTGATTAGTTTCGTTTGTTAGGCTAGTTAATTTTACAAGGAAATGTAATCTTGACATTCATACATGGATACACACTGCAGTGATTTAATGGCCATAACAGTACAGGGTATAGATAGAAACAAATATAATATGGCTTAAAATTTGAATTTTCTGTCAACCTATTAAAAAAAAAAAGGACAGTCACTTTTGCAACATAAAATGAGTCTATGCCTAATAATCTTAGCAAGTCAACCTCAAAATGGTTTAATGTAGAAATTTCTGTGAATATTTAATGCTGTCACTTTATTTATTTTCGTTTTTATGGTGTGGCATTATGCATGAGTTTGGGCATATATGCATGCATATGGAAGTCCCATGTTAATAATTTGTATCATTCTTGATGGCTTTTATAGTTTATTCAGTAAATCAGTGTCTCCCAACCAAACCCACAGCTTACTGATAAGTTAGGTCTTGCTAGCCAGCTTTCTCTAGGATGCCCTGTCTACACTTTCCAAAGCTGCAATTACAGGTAGACCAACTGGCATTTCTACAGATCTCTGGGGATCTGAATGCTTGTTCTAATGCTTGCACTGCAAGCACTCTAAACTGCTTAGCCATTTCCCTATCCCCTCTGCTTGGTACTGTCTATGAAGTATTATGCTCACACTTCTCTCTCTAGAGATGTAATGTTCCTGGAGGCTCTCAGAGCCAAGAGTGATTGACATATGACCTAAAACCATCTTTCCTGTCCTGGAAGTATTTGGGATTATTTGTCTCTCATTTGTGACTCTAATCACAAGCAAATCCTCAACCTTTCAATGTTTTCTATAAGGGAGTAATAAGGAAAAATGATAAATGAGTGATTATATTGTATTAGCCTTTTGAACTATGTCTATGAGCTATGAGCTTGGGAAGACTCATTTCCCATTGTCAGGCTTACAGAGAAAAAGCAAGGAAGTCTTTGAAGGAAAGGGAAAGAAAATCATCCCCAATGAAAGACAAGTGTAGAAACATAAAAGAAACATAGGTGGTCAATTGGTTCCTGAATACAGATTTTGTTAAATAGTCCCTACTTTTCCGCATTCAGGCTTAGGCACAAAGGCTGTGTTGAAATGCAAATATAAAGATATACTGAGTGGATAGTTGAAAAGACAGTTTGATTATACTGTGCGATGTATTTCTTGAGATTCCAAACTTACACTAGTTTGTGGCATAAAAAGAACAAATTAATATGCTGACTCATCTGGTAAACAAGAATCTCTTCTGACTGACCTGGAATCTCTGAAGTAATTTGTATTTGGTTCCACTTCACAGATGAGGAAACCGAGGTTCTGAAAGGCCAATCCATCAGTGGCAGATGCAAAAGGGATGTTTCCCTAGTCACTGCCTATTCACTGCCTGCCCTAGTCACTGCCTATTCACTGCCTGAACCCTCGACACCTTTGGTCTTTCCTTTTATTGACTTTGAATGCTTTTCTTTTCCTCTCCAGGACTGGGGAAGTCTCCAGGTGGTTGTTTTCTCTGTTCTAAAGAAACACTAACCCACAAAACCCTCAGCCTTTCCCACACCCTTCATTTGTTTCTCACGGGGTTCAGCTGAAGCATCTCTTACTTTTTTTGTCCAGAATTTATATTTTAAAACAACAATTGAGACAGTGACTGATGAGACAGGGGTGTCTCATGGTGAGTGAGGGTAAAGACTCTAAGTAAAAAAAGTGAGAGTGAAGACTTTGTTTGTATCCTTGAAGTCAAACGGTCAAACTGTAGGTTCCACGTATGGATGGTCTGGGTTTGCACCTTACATGACACCAGAAACCTGTTAGGATATTTAGTATTCCTTGGCAGGAAGCCAAGAAACTTAAACCAAAGAAAGTTTCCCCGAAACACATGGTCACAAAGGGGAGGATCTGCTGTGTTTATTCAAAAGAGACCATCCACTACCAATCCTATTCTCATCAGTGCAGAGTGATCACAGAGTTCCATGCCTTTTCCATCCCTTTCACTTCGTTTTCTAAATTAAAACAGTTGTTTCTACTCAGCTGCTTCCTTCTTGGTCTCCTACTTGGCTGGACTCCCTTTGTGTTGGAACACCAAGTCCTAGAGTGGGTATATGGTAATGTTTCGGTACAGGCTCACCTGTGAGTGATAAGAACTGGTTGGAGGCAAATAAAGCAGCTGGAGACATGTTTTGTCAAGAAATGAAATACTTCTAAGAAGTTTTGCTATGATTTAGTGAAAGAAGGACAGGAGAACGGAGGAGCTACTTTCCAGAAAGTTCTCTTCCCACCTTCCTTTCCAAAGACTAATTGGCACACCAGTGAGCACATCATTGAATTTCCCTGTTGCTACTTGCTCTGTGTCATTTTTCCCCCAGAGTGTTGCAATTGCTTACCTAAGATCCATCACCCACTTAAGCAAACACTAATGGGAATTTCCATGAAGTATATTTCTAAAAAGCATTTTAGGTAGGTCACTACATTTGAAGTGGCTGTATAATAGCTAATGCTATTATGTGGAAGATTGGATTGCTGTTAGTACCAAAGATCTGCAGGTGCTCAGTATTCTTACAGAAAATGGAATAAATTAGCAAATAACATATGTCCATCCATTTCTCACATAATCCAAGCCAATTGCTTGGTTAACAGTTGTCATGTGAATTATTTAAGAAATAATAAAAAGGAAAAGATTTGTCATCTTCAGCATTGATGTAAAATATTTTTGATATATTTTTGACCTGTGGTTTGTTGAATCTGTGAATATGGAATCCATGAGTGCACACACAACCGAGTGTCTCCATCTCTCAGAAGAGAGGCATGTTTTAGATACAGTCTAGTTCAACAAAGCTGGAGTAGAAAGATGATTGTTTCTAAAGAGATCTATTAGTTCCTACAGGCATTATGCATCTAAGGGGTTAGTCTGACTGTTAGGTTAAGAAAATGGAAATCATTTGGAAATGGAAAGTTTTCTGGCATTCAAATACCTGGGCTTTAGGCAAAGTGCTGACTCATTGTTCAACAATTTCCCATAGAATTCATTATAAAGTGTAGTAATAAGATGGTACTATGTATACATAAGAGACATAAAATTTAGTTTTCACAATCTTGTAGGAGTGAAGTGAAATAACTTAAATCCTGGTGTCCCCAGCATACAGACATATTGTCAACTGATGTTAACCAAAATCCCAATACAGGGAAAGGAAATTTTACCTGAAGATTCATGATGCTAGGAATGTGTTACTTTATGTTGGTATGTATGCTCAACTTATGTAGTTGAACATATTCCTATGCATGTATTTCTGGATGACATATGTGTTTCTATTTATATATTATTTTAATAAAGCCTAAAGCCGTAGGTATTTAGCATCATTTCCAAACATTATCCAAGAATCATTCACCATCTGGCGAGATTAAATATGTTTTCAGGCAAGGAGAAACACACACATGCACATTTTTGTTCATGTAAATGCATTGTAGAAAGTGGGCCAGGCACGGATCAAAAGGTCACAGTCCAAGAGAAACTGCTTAGCCACCACAAGACTGAACCTGGGTCTCCATGTTACCTGTGTGGTGTTTTTAGGGACAATATTCAAGGATCATGGAGGACTGGTAAGGGATGAAAGAATATGAAGAAATTTCGATGAAATATGATTTTTCTGCTCAGCCACTAATCTACACCACTGGTTAGTGTCTTGTGTCCACCAGCTCACCAGGAGGACCTGAGAACAGCCACTTTTCCCAGCCAGTACTAAGCTCTTCTATCTTCCTTCTTTTTGAATTCCAAGAACTCAGATAAATAGCAAAGATGCAGCTAGTGACACAGAACTTGCATACTGTGCACAGAGCCCTGGATTAAGTCCCCAGCACTAGAAAGAAAGAAGTAAAGAAAGAAAGGAAGAAAGAGAGGGAGTGAGGGACAGGAGATAAGGATGGAGAAAAAAGGAAGGAAGGAAGGAAGGAGACACAGTCACTACAAAACTCTTTGAAAAAAAATCACCACACATTCTTCCAGATCTCAAATAATTACTGTGTGGTCAATAAAATCTGTAGGCCAAGCTGAATCGACCACATCCATTAAAGTAAACATCAATTATTCTTGTCTTCAAATTTTTATTACAGCAGGTGTAGAAAGGTAAAGAATCCCTCATTCATCTTTTAGGTAGCTCAAGTCAGCACTAACATTTTCATAAAACAGGGATATAAATAAAGAACCATACTGGGTTTTGCTGTTTGTTTCTCTTGGTGTTAGAGACTGAACCCAGGACTTCACTCCAGGAAACACTTGCTTTACAATTTAGCACTGAGTCACAGTCATCCCAAACACTTATCACCTCCCTTATTTTTGAAATTTGGCTTCTTTATATGATTACAAAACAAAATTAATTGATCCACCAGAAATCAGAACCTTCTATATCATGTGATATTTGGAATAAGACCCACTATTTTCATCCAGTCCACTTGTTCAACTGGCGAGAATGTAGATACTCAGAGAAACCATGTGGCCAGGGGAAAGCCAGTGCCAGGCCTTGCTAACAGAGCTTTTTTATTATGGTGAACTTCCCATTTTTGTCACTTGTAGCTTTGATACTTCCTCAGCCAAAATGTTCTCTTAGTATTTTTGTATTCTTATTTGAGGTCATATTATTTAGTTTTCCCACATGCCCCACACATGAGTCAGATTCTTCTCAATTAACAGTAGTGACACTTTTTGCAAACTTCTAGTAATTTCTCTTTGGGGATTAAATGTTGTAGCCCTATGTTGAGGGGACACCTATGTCTGGGCCCACCAGCTAATTCAGGTTCTTACCTGAGAAGGGGAATGGGGAATGCGAATGAGGAAAGAAGCAAACAAGAAACAAGAGATAGGGTCAGGAGGGCATTCAGTAAATAATGAATCTTCCCAAGTTTTTTTAAACATTTTTAAAAATTTTAAATAGCTTGTTTTACATGTCAATCCCAGTTCCTTCTCCTTCCCCTCCTCCCGCATCCCCCCACCATCCCTGCCCCATCCTCCCAGAACAGAACCCAAGGAACCCAGCGACAGAGAGAGAGGAGCAAAGAGCAAATTGGCAAAGAATGGGCTGGCAAAACCAGCAGAGACAGCTGATCTGAACAGTGGAGAGCTCTTGGACCCCAGACCGACAGCTGGGAGGCCAGCATGGGACCGATCCAGACCCCCTGAATGTGAGAGTCAGTGAGGAGGCCTGGGCAACCTATGGGGTCCTGAGCTGTGGATCAGTGTTTATCCCTCGAATACTAACAGACATCCTGTGTCCATAACACAAAGAGGGTTGCTCTCTCTGCCTGGACTCTTAGGGAAGTGCCTGGACCCTACCCTGAATGACTCTAGATATCCCCTATGCAGAAGGAATCTTCCCAAGTTTTAATGTTCAAAGATTTTTACACCCACGTTCATTAAAAGAGGGGGAGAAGGGAAAAAAACTTCCTTTCCAGTGACACAAGGAACAGAGTAATTCCAAAGTCACCTAAATTCTCAGGATATTTTCCTGTTGAAGATTTTAAAAAAGCAAACCAAAACAGGTGCCACCCTAAATGAAGAGCTAGAAGCAATCAAAGACTGCTGGGAGAGAGAAAGAAATAGTCTTCCCCAGGGATGAGGACACTAAATAATTATCCAATCCCAAGTGTTCATCCCTAAAGTGTATACATATGAACAACATTAGACAGATTCAGCAAGTTGTGTTTATGTTTTTATTTGCACTTACACATATAGCAATAATAATTAAAGAATAAGAGGCCATGAATTTGAAAGGGAGTGCCAGAAGGATGTGGGAGAGGTTGATGGGAAGAAAGGGATAGGGAAAATTATGTAATTATACTTTAATTAAACAAAAAATTTATACATATAAAAGAGGGTTTAAGGTGGTTTAGAGAGATGTCTTAGCAGTTAAGAATAGTTGCTGCTCTCTCAGAAGACTTGAGTTTGATTCCTAGCATGATATGAAGTATGTGACAGCCCACAACTGTCTGTAACACCAGTTCCAGGCAATCGTAAATTCTCTTTTGGCCTCTGCAGACAGCAGGAATACAGAAGGTACACATGCATGCAGGCAAAACCTATATACATACATATACATATTAGATATAATATATATTATAATTTAAAAGAATATAGGGCAGAAACCTCATCTACAAATTTAATGTGAATTAATAGGGGAGAAGGGAGAGAAATATACCAGGATGGTAAAGAAAAATTTAGCAGAGCCTACAAGACTTTACCCCACACAAGACATACCTGCGACATCAAAATAAGAGGTCCCAAAACAGTAAATTTTGCAAAGGAATAAAGAGAAGACGCATCTGAAATATCTTTCATAAAATAAGTTAAAGAACAGTAAAATAGAGTCCATACTTGGTAAATCCACTCAAGCATTTACTTATCTATGCAACAATTCAAAACTACATTTTTAAAGCATAACTCCTTACAAAACAGCTGTGATACACTGTTAAATCCTTCTTTAAGTTCTCAGAACCCAAGCTCAAAGAAATAGCAAAGAAAATAGACACAAGTGCTATGTACTGTTATATTTTCTGCATTTGTTTTAGACTTGTTATTCTGGACATTGATGTGTACCTCTGAGACTGTTGATGCTTTTGTGTTTCTAAGAAACCAAGTGCTACAAAGTAGCGACTGTGAGGAGTTAAGGACTCAAGTGACAATTTAAAAAGAATAGAGATAACTAAAAATATTTCCTGTCCTCATTTTTGAAACCCTGAAGGTAAAGTTAGCTTTTTATAAAAAAGAGTTCACACTATGACCCAAGTGGAAAATACTTCTCTCTCTTCCATAGTGCTCTGTGTAGAGCATTAAATGAGTATGGAAAGTGGGTTACTTCTAATTATGTATAGATAGGTAGAGTCATAGCCTTTTGCAGCCTGAAAGTCTGCCATCTACTCTAGGGACTGTTATGAAACAAAATGCGGAAGTATACTAAACTGTTATATATAACATAGATCCTGACAGCCAGTAATAATGCATTCATGATAGACTATATATACAAAGTGAGCTCACTTTTGCAGGTATGAACTATGGTTTTCCTGTCACAATGATGGCCATTACATATGAACTGTACACAACACATAGCACATATCCTTTTGCAATTCTTTTCCTTCATTCATCTCAACCTGCCCCTCTATTCCTCATATTTCTCCAGAAGTTTCTTGTGTAGCCCAGGTTAACCTTGGAACTTTAACTCAAGTTGTTCCTGCTTCATGTGCCACTACACTAAACCTAGCTCTAAACCTAGAGTCTGTGTTTTACAAAAGATGTGGTCAGTAAACTTGTTACACTGTTGCTCTGTTTGCACTAACACAAAAGTTGAAAGCTTTCCTCTCATATGTTCCTTCTTGTAATAATTTACTCTCATCCATCTGCCCATATACCTCTCCATTGGCAGTTCTATCCAACCCTTGAAGTTACTTTAAGTCCTACACTGAATACTTCAGATAGGTACATCCCTGTGATGTACAAAAAGGATGTAGCTCTCTTCCTATACTAGTTCCAGTTTAATAGAGGAGAAGAATAAAAATCAACTGGCTACCTAAAAGCCTATTAGTTATACAGGAAAACACAAGCTATTGTGGGCAGACAGGAAGAACAAACCACAGAAGAGAATATGTTAAAGTCTAATTTAGTTTGGAGGTGTGGGGCTAGTTATGGAAATTGTGCCTGGATATCTAAGAATAATAACTCACTAAAATTAGTCATTAAGCAAATGTAAAATGGCAGTGGGGTAAAGAGAATTTCAGGAGACTCTAAAGTTGAAAAAAAGATGCATAAAGTTCAGCTAGTTCTGGGCACAGAAGGAACTGAAAGATGCTAGTGAAAGCTACAGTAGCAAGAGCAATATGAGAGACTGAAAACTGTCTTTTAGTAAGAGACACCCTTTAGACTCCAAAGTTTGAGGAAAACATGATTATCCTTTGTACACTTGTAGCTAAGTGTCTCTCAGAGCTGCCCTTCCCTTCCCAGTGAAAGTCCTCCATTCAGGCTCCAGTCCTAGCACTGCAGTGTCCCCAGTTTATGGGTACCCCAGAGCTTCAAGTCTAGAGCTTTGTCCACTCTTCCCATAATTCTGCTACCATCCTCCCCTACCAGCACAGACTCCAGCCATGGGCCTCACCTGATATTGTTAGTTTGGATTGTTTCAGAGAGAGAGAAGGGGGAAAGTAAAGGAGAAAACGAAGGTGAAGACAAGAGAAAGGAAGTGAAGAGAACAATTCAGGCAATAATGCAAGGTGAGGAAAGCAGAGATATGGAAAATAAAGTCATAAACTTAATAGTATCTGAACACCATACAATTTGCTGGTCCCTAGACCTGTCTGGCTCTTTACTACAGTCTTCTGGAGGACATTCAAATATTGACAATGGAGGTGTGTGTGTGACAACAAAGAAGAGAGAGAATTGTTGTACATAGGGAGGGCCGAAGAGAGGAAAGAGAAGAGTGAAATGGTAACACTATTTAATTTTTTAAAAAAATTAAAACACTATTTTTTTAAAAATTAAAATACTAATGATTGGCTTAGATTTTTTTCTTGAAGCTTTCCTAATGCAAGTTCCACTTGCAAGTTTTCTGTCAGTCTTGTGTAAAAACTGTCACTGTTTAATTTGTGTGTGTGTGTGTGTGTGTGTGTGTGTGTGTTTACTGGAGAGATAGTTCAGTACTTCAGAGCACTTGCTTCATAGTCATGAGAAACAGAGGAGTTCAGATCGCAAGCCAACGTTTCTGAAAATACGCTTGTAATGACAGCTCCATGTGCGGTAGAGAAGAGGATCGCTGAGGCTTGCTGGATGCCAGCCTATTCCAAACCAAGGTCCAAGGAAAGACTCTGCCTCAGAAAGAATGTATTTGTAGGGAGGAATGGGGAGGTATTATTAGGGCAGGACAGAGAGGATAGCGAGTGGGATGGAGATTTACAGTATTTAGAGACGCCTATATGCATAAAGCATTAAGCTGTCAAAGAATAAACTCATTAAAGTCTTTTTCAAAGGAATGGAAAGTGGTAATGACTCCCAGCACTATTTTTCCTTTCCATGCACATGTACACATATATGCCTGCATGTACACACGCACATACTAACATAGATACATACATATATACACATACAAACTAATAATCAATTAGATAATTAAAATATGGAGAGTCCTATGAGATCCAGGGAAAGTCCATATTGACTAGATGAGAATTTTAGGAAAGGCTTCCTGGAGAAGCCAGAAGAGTTACAAAGCTTGCTCCCATTCTTCAATTGCAAAGCATCAGCAAATACTGTCTAGATAAACTTCAGCTTGTACTTACTGTTCTATGTGAAGTCATTAGAGATCATGCAACAGCCTCTCAGTTTTAGCTGGGTGAGTAGCTATGTTCTGAAGCTTGTCCTCATTTACTCCTTCCACACCCCATTTAATGAGCAGTAATTATTTTGTTTTTCTTTTTCTTTGGGAGAAGGTAGCCTGGTATGAAACAGTGTAGAAAAGGTTTGATGCTAAAGAGCTTAGATTTTAAAGCTGACTTCACCAATCCTCTGGCCTGAGACACTGGGCAATTAAACATTTATAGTTGCATCCTTAATAAACCAAAAGTAAATATGTCTTATCAGCTACTTATGTCATTGAATTAAGCATGATTTAAACTCAGATCTTTGTAATTTAAATGTTTCGTAAATGTTAGGTTTTTTTTTTTTTTTGAGACCGTGTCTCACTGTGGAACCCTGGCTATCCTGGAACTCAGTCTAGAGATGGATGGCCTCAAATTCACAGAGTTCCTGAGTTCATTTTTAAACTTTTTGACTACAATATACATACTTTGTTATTAAAATGGGAGGGATTTTTTGTGCAAAGAGATGATTGCCAGCTCAAAATTTGATGTGTACTTCTTGGCAAATGAACCTTTGTAAAGGTTACTTAGAAAGTGTGATGGGAGAGGAGAATACCAAGCTCTTTAGACACATGTGTCCTTGGGCTGCCAGATCACAAAAAATGACATGGAGACTTATTATTAATTATTTAAGCTCAACTTATAGCTTAGGCTTCCCAAATAGCTCTTATAACTTAAATTAACCCATTTATATTAATTTATGTTTTGTCTTGGGCCATTTTACCTCTATTCCATCTTGCACTTCCTATTTATTCTCTCTCCTCTGGCCTTTCTATTGTGCCTAGATTCAGTTCCTCCTCTCTTCTCTCTGCTCAGAAGTCCCACGTAAAGTCTTCCTGCCTAGCCATTGGCTATTCAGTTGTTTATTAAACCAATCAAAAGGTACATTGGCAAAGACATATCTTCATAGTACACAAAAAGATTATTTCACAATAAATCCCAGTGTGTAGCTTAAGAGATACTAGAAATGGGCAGCTTCTGGGAAAGGGAATCATTTTCTTTGAGGGTGGTCACTTGTAGGTTGTTCATCTCTTAGTGCATGACAACACACCCATGTGCATGTTGGCAACAGTATAGTTGGACCCACTAGGCTATTTTAAAAGGAGGGCATGAAGTTTGGGGAAAGACATGTGAGGAAGGGACCCCAGAACCATAGAAGGAGGGATTGGGAGTTGATATAAGCAAGATATATTCATTTTATACCTGTATGGAATTTTGGGGGGAAAAAAAGATGATGGCTAATTTTATTTTTACATTCTGTTTTTTAAGTACAAGTTTCTTATTTATTCTTTGTGTCTTTCACATCATGCATCTCAGTCTCATTCATTTCCCTGGCCCTTTGTATCTTCCCTCTTTCCTTGCAACCACACCCACCGAATAAAATAAAATTTAAGAGAAAAAATGGAAAGGAAAACTCTTGTTATGGAAGTTACAGTGTGACACAGTGAATCACACTATAAACCCTTTTATCCATGAATCTACTTGTAAATGTTCATTGTAAAGTGTCATATGTCTGGTCCCAGGCTGATTTCTACCACATTATGATGCTGGCCCCACATTGTGCTCATCTCAGACATCCTGTTGTTGCCCTGTGTCATAGAGATCCTGCAGTTTTGGGTCTGCAGGATTGGCCCCTTCACATGCTCTGGCAGATCATATATGGGGTGGATGTAGGGGTGGACCAATTCATAGCCCTGGGTCTGGGCCTGAATAGTTGCAAGATTGATCAGCCTGCCAACTCTCCCCATCCTCACCACCAGCAATAAGCAAGGGGCGGAGATATTTCTGCTTTCATACCCTCTGGGTTGGCTCTCCCACACTTACACCATCAGGGTCAGCTCTGTTGTGCTGCCCAGAGGAGGTTCAGGGCACACTTTTCTGATTGCTATAGCAGGTAAGGGGGAGGAGAAGCTCTCTCATCCACCACAGGTAGCAGGAAAAAAAGGGAGAACATCTTTCCCTCACCCTCACCGGTTGATGATTAGTTTGACCATGAATTTGACTGGATTTAGAATCACCTAGCATACATACCCATCTACATGTGTCTATTCCAGTATTTCCAGTGAGGTTTAACTGAGTGGGGAAGTCTCACCCTGAATGTTGGCAGCACCATATCATGACTGGGGAGTCCTGAATGAAGGAGGAAGAGAGTTAACCGAACCCTATATTGCATTTATCTCTCTCTCTCTCTCTCTCTGTGGACTCAACCCAGGAAGCTACATCACACTCCTCAGCACCTCTTCTGCACTTAGACAGACCACATCCTCCCAAACTGAGAGCTGGAAATAACCCGTGTCTTCTTTACATTGCTTCTGTAAGGTAATTTATCACGGTGGTGAGAAACATAACTAACAGAAAGGTGATGATTTCACAGATGGACTAAAGAGCTAAACCATCATCATGAGATTGAAGAAAAGGGAAACCATTTGAGTTAGAGGGAATCAGAAATCTTTATACATGAATGCAATTTGTCAACCAATAGAAGAGCATGGAGAAGTGGAGAGATGGAGAAAACCTTTTCCCAAATGTTGGCAAGCTGTCACTGCTACATAGTTGATTGATTCCATAAACTCTATTGAAACTTGATTTTAAGACTCAAGTTTCAGTTTATACAAAAAAGACCAGGATAGAATATTTGAATAAAGAACGTCTAATAATAAAACTTTGGAGAACTGTGATTATTCGCTCAAAATTATAAGATGGAATTGAGAGCAGAAAAAAAATGGAGCTCAGGGAAAACTGCCAATCCCCACAGCTATTAAAACACTCTTGTAAAAAGTTTTTATTCATTAAGTAAGCTTTTTCCAATGCCCCCTCTTTGTTAAGACTACACATAAGTTAGCTAAACCTTGTTGACCATTTGTTTTTGATGCCATATACTAATTTGCAGCGTTTGTTTTAAAAATAAAAGCAACCACACCTATACTCTAAATGTTATTCTCCATAAAAGAAAAAAATGTTCACTAGAGAAATGACCAGTTTTCAGTAGAACAAGAGAGCTCACATGTGGTTAGACCATCTTTCTATAATAGAATGAACAGTCTGAAGATGGAGCAAACAGACACAAGTGTCAACTTTAAATGCCCCCTTTGACAAAACCACTGTATACCATCTATGATGCACATGCTCTGGCTCAAACACACCTACACAAAATCAGTAAATAGAGTACAGCACAAAATTACATAAAAAGTTAAGGCCAGATGGGGAGCATGTACTAAGGTCTCAAAACCCAAGAGGCTGAGACAGTGTTGTCAAGATCTCAAGGTTATCTCGGGATTTAAAGTAAACCTCAGATACACAGCCTTAGATACACAACAAAACCTGTCTCCAAAAAGGGGAAAAAGTGTGTGAGGGGGAAACCTCAAACAAAAAGATACACAGGAAGCTGAAAGTAGCATTTCTTTCATCCTAGAAAGGAGATTAAAAAGGCCAATTATCAACAAAGTTAAGATTTTTATTTGAAACTATCCGAGGTCATAAAGCAAGAAAGTAACTGAATTCTAAAGACTGAAAGGTTGTCTGCAGACTTGAATAAGTGTTCTTGGTTGCAGTGGTTACATAAAAGGGTGAGACAATCATCATGAAACCAGATAGAAAAGTACACCTGATCTGTAGAAAGTTCGGGGAGGCTAGATGCATATGAGCATAACAGTTAAGTGTTTCCTGGAGTCCCAGTTACTGAGAAGTTCTACTCTCTGAACAGCAATGTTCTATGTATGTCTATCAGGTGCTCAGGAGAAAAAGTAGAGACAGAACAACGAGAATTCCAACTCTCCCTAAGCCTCATTCCTAGTAAAGAGCACAGGCAAGGACATAAAGAGATAGTGCCTATGTGACATGGAAGGGAAGGTCTAAGAAAGCAAAGGGAGGAACAAAGGTGAACAGAAAACCTCCAGGGTTGTTAAGCTGTGCCTTAAGACCAAGTACTGAAATCTCAGAAGTAGAGTTGGAGCTTATTACACACTGGAGGCAATGCAATTTTTTCCAAACCATTTGAGTTGGGTTTTCTTTTCTTTTTTTTTTTGTTTCAGAGATGTAAAGTTGTTGTTTAACACACAAGCTCTTTCTCTTATAGTATGTATTCCTATAAACTCGCTGTATCATGCTACATTCACCGCAGCACATTTGGTTAGGTGAGTTGCATTTTCTTCTTAAATTATCTCAACATTATGCAAATATATTCACGTAAGTATTTGAACATATATGCATTTACTGATATGCAAATGTATATAAATATGTACATATATAAATGCTGACACACATACATACATACATACATGGAAGCATGCCTGTGTTTGTGCGTGTGTGTGTGTGTGTGAGGAGAGAGAGAGAGAGAGAGAGAGAGAGAGAGAGAGAGAGAGAGAGAGAGAGAGAGAGAGAGAGAGAGAGAGCCGTACAGGATTTCACACAACCCAGGCTGGCCTCAAACTCACTACATAGCTGATAATTATCTTGAACTTCCAATAATCTGTCTCTATCTCCAGAGCGCTGGGATTACAAGTGTACAGCCATACCCAGGTTGAACATATTTTCTATTTCCTTTTGGATATCTTCTTTGAACAATGATTGCTTAAGATTCTGTTACTCAATTTCTAAACATCTGTCAATTTCCCATGTTTTCTTCTGTTCCTGTTTTACTGTTTTTTGCTATGTGGCAATTGCAAAAGCTTTTTGATATAACTCCAACCTTAATTTCAGGAAAGATTTATTTTTATTTATGCATATATGTGTGTGTTTGTGCATCAGTGCTTGGGCGCATGCATGTGAGCATAACAAGCGTGTGTGTGTGTGTGTGTGTGTGTGTGTGTGTGTACATGTCTGCATGTAAACTAGCATGCAGGTGCCTGATGATGTGATGATGTCAGCAGAGAGGTCCAGATGCCCTAGAGCATGAGTTTTAGGTAGTTGTAAACTACTCAATGTAAAAACTAGAAATTTTGTCCTTCAAGAAAAGCAGCAAGAACTCTTTAACATCTCAGTCTTTGTTCTAATTTCTCTAAGTCAATTTTTTAAAACTTGTTCTATTATCCAACATGTGACAGACTAGGAAAATGATCCCTGAACACAATTGAGTGTGTTTTTGCTATAGTTGGGTGGAAAGTTCTAATTTGTTTGCTATTGTGGTCTTTGCCTCAGTGTAGTTCAAATTTACTATTTTTTATTGATTTTTCTGTCTGGATGCTTAATCTACTGTCAAAAGTAGGTATTGAAGTCTCACATAATTTTACTAACACCACTTCTTTCTCCAGAACTAAGAAAGTTGCTTTGTGTATGTAGGTGTAATGATGAGACACTTAAAGTTACACTCCTATAGCTTCATATTAAATCAGCCTTTTCCATACCCTACAACTACTTTTAAGTATTGCCAATCATATTAATCATTTTTATTGTTGCTGCGACTGAATACCTGTTAAGAGTCAACCTAAGAGGAGGTTTTATGTTGTATTACCTTTGAGAGTTATAGTCCATCATTGTGTATGGGGGATGGACATAGTGGTTTTAAGTGTGTGATTACACTATTTCTGAGTTTCGAAAAAAAGAGTAGACAAAGAGTACAGCAGGGCTGGAAATTTCAAGGCTAGCTTCAGTGACACACTGCCTTCTACAGGGCTTTGTCTCCTAAAGGTCACACAAGTTGTAAAGCAATGGGAAACACATGTCCAAACACACGATCTCCTGGAGTCATTTCACATGCAAACCATAGCACTATCTCTGTCCTTGTTAAATCACAGTGTCCTTGGTATACTGTAATCCATGCTGTCACCTTCAGTTTACATATGTCTTTAATTCGAAAGTGAGATTCTTGCTGGGCAGTGGTGGCACATGCCTTCAATCAGAGCACTGGGAGGACAGAGACAAGAGAATCTCTGAATTCAAGGCCAACCTGGTCTACAGAGCAAGTTCCCAGGAGAGGCAGGACTACACAGAGAAACTCTGTCTCCAAAAGCAAACAAACAAACAAAAAATTGAGCTTCTTTCAGGAAGCATATACATTAAGCATTGTTTATCTATTCAGCCATTCCATGTTCTCTGATTAGCAATTTTAATCCATTTTCTCCCTACTGTTAGTTCATTAGTATAACTCTGAGATTCTCAGCATCTATCTTCAAGATTAGCATGAATGCTTTTTTAGGAATGTAACAAAAAGTTAGAATGATTGCAAGGGATATACAAACTATGGTAAGGATGCTACAATACAAGTAAATAGAATAAAACAAATATTGATATTGATAAAAATGTGTATTACAATCTTAGAGATAGCATTAAGCAATGTCTGTGTAAATACTCTTAAGTCATATAGAAATGACCCAGTGTCATCTTTTTGGCTACTCTGATGACAGAACCTTAGTTTATAAAACATGAATTGTCTTAATTGTTCATGCTGTGAACTAAATTGTGTCTCTCCAAGAGTCATATTGTGAATCCCTAAACTTTAATATGATACCACTGAATGATGCAGCCTTCAGGAATTAATGAAGGTCAAGTTAGGTTTTGAGAATGGGGCCTTGATGATGAGATCAGTACCTAAATCTACAGAGAAAGAATTCATGTTCTGATATAAACACAGAGGTATCCCCCTTCCTCCCTTTTGTCTCCCACATTCCCGTCCAGCCCTATGAAGCATGCATACAGGTGATATATGAGGCCACAGCTATATGGATAACTGTGTGAAAGACAAGAGCAAAGAACATGAAATAAAACTTAGCTGACTAAAACCTTGACGTTCAGTTTTACAGCTTCTAGAATCAAGAGGAATAAAATTTTAATGTGTAGGTGACATTGCCTAAGTTAAGTTGTTTTGCAGACTATTCCAAACACCAACAGAAATCTCCTTAAGTGGTTGAAATTTGACTCTGCAGGAACTCTTTCTATATTGCCAGAGTGAATACAGATGAATTTAAAGGACATTTAAAAATTATTATTTGACATAAGCTACAGAAAATAGTAAAGAATAAAATAATAATTAACACATAGTTGACATAATTGATAAGACTATAAAGTTTGCAAATCTTTGAAACAAGTAAGGAGATCAGCTGATACAAATATAAACTTTAGGGCTTAGAGTTTGAAGACATGTACATTAAGGTGGTTACAGAGTTATAGATGAAACATTTTATCATAATTTTGTGGCACAATGCAGAGATAAAATCCCCTATTGGAACTTCAATTTGTTGATACTTTGCAGGAGTAAAATTTCATTATGTCATTTATGCTCCATATAATAGCATAGCATTCCATGTATTTTAATAGGTCATTAATATCTGATGATTCAATTTAATTTTATTTTTAATTTTATTTCTTTTGATTGCATGTTTCTTATTCCCTGTAGCCCTAATAGTAACAGAAATCAATATTGCATTTCACCTGGTTAATCACAATATCAGTATCATGGAAAAATAACATTAGTACAAATTTAGGATCAAAGAAGTTTACCATTTTGTTATGAAGAATGGGAGCAACCATTGCTCCTTTGGGGATCTCTGTTTGGTTCTCAGAAAACCATATGACTACAAGATGATTCTGTGTTCTCATGCATTCATTTATTAATATTACTCCACCAAATAAATACCACATGTTCAGCCATGGAAACATAAATGATAAGTTTCCATTTATGCATTCAGGAATGTGTATTGCTATGAATATAATAATTAATGAAAAAGAGGCCATAGATTTGAAAAAGAAACAGGCAAGGAAGGATACATGAGAGAGTTTGAAGGGAGGCAAGAAAAAGGGTAAGTGATGTATTGTACTCTCAAGAACTAAAAGATGGGGCCTGCCACTCACAATAGATCCTGCACTTCCTGACACTGTGAATCCAGTTGTATCCAATTCACCCACTGCATCATCAGGAACCTTGTCTTCCTTCAGTGCTGTTCACATCGGGAGAAAATATTAGTCTTGTGTCAGATCCCCAAGACTGAAAAGATGAAAAGTCACATTCTGCAGATTCACTTACAAAGAAGGCCCTGGATATGTTTATGTTTCACCAATCAGATGTGCAAGCTGAAACTTGAATTTAAATTGGATTAAGTGGAGGAGGGAAGCCAGGTGTGAGGCATTTGCTTTGCTAGTGAGAATGGCAGAGAGCTGAGAGGTTATGGGACTTGCTGGATCAGCGGTTTGCTGTTCTGTCAACAACTTCATGCTGGAAGCTGTGGCAGGCACCCGCTGAGACAGGGTTCTGTGATGTGCCCTTGTGAGTTGTTGCAAGTCGAGCATGGATGCCTGTTTTTCTTTTTTTTTTCTCCAACTTCTGTTTGTCATTTTACTCATGTTGTCAATGTTTTTCTACTAGTATTAGTTCCAATAGGTTCAAAATGGTAATGTTTGCTGGGCGGTGGTGGCACATGCCTTTAATCCCAGCACTCGGGAGGCAGAGGCAGGCAGATCTCTGTGAGTTTGAGGCCTAGCTGGTCTGACAGCCTCCAAAACAATACAGAGAAACCCTGTCTCTTAAAAACCAAAAAAAGAAAAAAAGAAAAAAGAAATGGTAAGGCTTAAATACTGCAAAAGCCTAGCACCAGAATCAGCCTCAAACATACAACATTAATAACAGTGAGATACAACATGCTAAGTGTTGGAATTTTCTCTAGTAAAGGGAGAAGTTAATTCAGCTATGATTGCCAAGGAAATGTAAAGCCAGAGATGTGTTGTCCAAGATCCAGAAGTTTTTTAGAGATGGCACTAGCTAGATTGCAGTAGAATTTTAAACATGATGAGTAAGGGTGGGTCAGTGTGATTATACAGCAAGTTATAATTTCTGCAGGTGCAGTGAGTTGAGCAACACATGAGCAAAGCTCACTACCTGGTTAGATACCATACTGTCAATTAAGCACTTAGGATAAGAAGAGAGGGGGAGAAGCGGAGGGGAGAGAAGGACATGGGAGAACAGGAAGTTGGGGGAAGAATAGAGGAGAGCAGGATGAGAGATACCAAAATAGAGGGAGTCATTCTAGGTTTGAGGGGAGATCTGGCACTAGTGAGATCTCCAAAGATCTACAAGGATGACACCAACAGGCAAACTAAGCAGTAGTGGAGAGACTTCTTTAAATACCCCTCCCTGATAATGATTTGATGACTATCTTACATACCATCCTTGAACCTCCATCCAGTGACAGAAGGAAGCAGAGGCAGACACCCACAGCCAAACATTGAACTGAACTCCTGGAACCCAGTGACAGAGAGGGAAGAGTGATGAGCAAAGGGGTCAAGACAGGGCTGGTGAGACCCACAGAAACAGCTGACCTGAACAAGGGGGAGATCTTGGACCCCAGACTGATGGCTAAGAGGCCAGCATGGAACTGATCCAGAACCCCTGAATGTGGATGTCAGTGAGGAGACCTAGGAAATCTATGGGGATTTGGGTAGTAGATCAGTATTTATCCCTGACACACAAATGGACTTTGGGGACCCATCCCACAATAAGGGATGCTCTCTCAATCTGGACACTTTGGGGAGGGCCTAGGTCCTGCTCTGGATGAAATGACAGACTTTAGAGATCCCCCATGGAGGGCCTCACCCTCCCTGAGGAATGGAGTGGGGATTGGGTGGGAGGCTGGGGGACTGGTGGGAGGGAGTGGGCATGGAGCGGTGGGAGAGGGAGCTGGGATTGACATGTGAAACATTCATGTTTCTAATTTAAACAAAAACATTACAAAAAATCATCTGGCTAATGTAGACTCCCTTATCTGAAGTCCATGGTATTTCATTCTCTGTAGCTTATCCAATATAAGATATGAAAGAATAAATTGTTCAGCACCATTATTACAATGGGAGAGGGGATTCAAACTTTATGTTGCTTTTTATTTTCTTCAGAGATATCACAGAACCAGGAATAAACTAGTGTCCTGTTGTGTCACTGTTTTCATTGCTGGTTTTTTTTTTGCTGTTTTTGTTTGTTGCTTATTTGCTTTACTTTACCCATTTCAATTTATTATGTAATGTAATTCATACTTAGGCAGCCAGGGAAGTTTCTCTAAGGACAAGGGCCTTGTGATCAGATATAAGTGAATGGGAAGCAGTGAGAGCAAGAAGAAGGCAACAGGCGGTAGAACACTGTATTGTGTTCAAGAGACAACAATGCTGGTAGTATTGAAGTATACTGAGTGTAGAAGAAAGAGAAGTTGGAGCCATATCACATGCAACACTGTAGAGAACACTAAGAAGTGTGAATTACACACCAGGAGTGTTAAGAAGTCATCAGAGAGCTTACAACAGAAAAGATATGATCTCTTTTCTATGTATTTCTCAGAATGCATCATAATGTCAGTGACAGTTGGGCCCCCCAAAGTCAAATGGTTTCAATACACATGTGTGTGAAACAAATGACATAGTCAGAACATACTTGGCAGGCATTGCTGATGTCAATTACTACTTCTTGGGACATGACAACAAAGCATAGAAGGACCTTCAACAACTTCCAAAAAAATTAGGGAATCCAAAAGCACAAGCAGAAGAAAAACCCTGGCTCAGACTGAAGATCACATTCCACCTATGACTCCACATTCCACCATACCAAGCAGAGGCTGTGTGGGAGAGTGAAAAACAGAAACAAATCTGAGAATGGGTCTCTACTGAGGAAGCATGGGAAATCATGCTGTCAAAGGCCAGAACAAAGAAGTCTTTCTAAATAAAAAACTTCTAGAGGATAAGTCAGAAGCAGGGGTAAGGACTCTATGGGCTGTGTTGACTAAAGCTGATTGAGAATAAAGACCTACATGGTAGATAAAGGGGTGGGTAGTGTAGTCCTAAAATATTTGTTCTGTATTTCTTTTCATGTTGTTGTCATATAGCTACCACAGTGTTTAGATGGCCAGAGGAACATTTGAATTGAATAGAGAGCAAATGACTAATAAAAAATGTGTGAAGATTAGCAGATTTATGTAGGTAAAAAAGACTAGAAACTAGAAGTGAGGAGGAACAGTGAACCTTTGATAGTACCAGCATTTCCTTTCTACAACCAAATAATAAGGATGATGATGATAATTTCTAAATTCTTATCTGACTTTGGATATTGACCTATTAATGCTTTACTTGTATGTTGTGGTTTTAATAATATTTCATCTGGTTTAATTTGATTTTCTTGGCTGTGCCTGGTCCTATTATAAATTTCCAATATTGATCTGAGACAATGCCTTTTTGTTTTTAGAATTTCCATTAACTGTTTTATTTTTCTCACCTCTATGGCAAAATTCCTTATCTTCCCATTAATTCTGTACTTTTTCATTCATTAATTTAGTGTACTAATCACAATTATTTTATTGTTCCTGTCTGATGATATAATATATAACCATGGGACATGAACATATTATATATATATATATATGTACATATATATACATATATGGGTCATTTCTGAAGGAATATGCCACCATGCCAGGACATTATTATAATGTCTGTTATTCTTTTTTGCTCTTGTGGATTTGGATCATCATTTCATAATATTTCATTACATATTTATGATTGTGTGCTCAAGAACTATAAAGATGGAAATAAAATGTTCTTGTGTCTAGAAAGAAGCACACCCTATTTCTACTGCTCACATGCGTAATTAAGTAGAATGTGCTCACCGTATCTACTATGCTTTACCAGAGTGCTCTACATACTTCCAGTACCTCCAGGGATGGGATATGTCATTTCATGCTGTAAGTGGCTTTTTGTTAATCAAATATTTAATTTGTTTTTTACCAATTCTCCTGCTCCACACTCAGTCTTCAGTCATCTGTACACTTCTATAAATTGTTGTCACAGAAGGGAATCTCTCTACAAGCCTTGTTTCATGCCAAGTTGTCAAACAATAATAATGAGATCATTAAGTTAGTCTGACAATAAACTAAAAGTAGGAAATGTACAAATAAAATCTAAGATTGTGTCTGACAGTAATTTAAAAGTAGCTCATAGTTACTTTTTCTATTAAGCAGTTAATCTTGTACAAAGAAAACATGTCTATGGCATCAATGTTGTCGGGAGAAATAGATAAAGTCCCATAATATTTCAACTGAGGAGGAAGTAAGAGTAAGAGTCACAGGACAAAGAGGCCCACAGTTCTGTTATGTCTGTGGCCTCACTTGCCTTCCTGAAAATAAATGATAGCATTTGTATCTTAATGGTGACTTCCTTAAATCTTCTCAACACACACTTTTCTTACATTAGCAGATATAGTTGATATATAAGACTTGATGATAGTTTGTAAGAAGCATTGGACCTTCAGAGCACATCATTTTCCATGAGCTGGCTTTGACTCAAGATTACTGTCTGCCACTTTAGAGTAACAGGGAGGGCATTTATTTCTTCTCCAATTGTCTACTCTTAAATATATAATACACGACATTCCTGTTCCCTTTAAACTTCTTCTTGCTCTGCAAAGCATCTCTAGATCTTTCAAGAAATCTCTTCCTGTTCTGCCAAGTTTACCTTTCTGATTATTTACTGTTGTTGCTGGCTTAAGAAAAGCATTAGGAATTCAGCTGCAAGCATTGTTAGATGATCTGGAGAACTGTGAAGAAAAATAAACAACTGAAAACATGCCGTTTAAACTTACTATGGATTTCAATCTTCATCTGAGTTTCCATGTCCAAAAAAATAATAGCAAAATATGATTAAGTGTCATATTTCAAGCATATTTAACAATATAAATAAAATTCTTGAAACACAAAATAGAAAAGAAAGAAATAATATTGACTTACAGCTCCTTTATTTAACACTAAAGTTATCCCTAGTTCTCATTCAGGAAATTGCAAAATATCAACGCTAGTGTGCTTAATTCTGTAGACATTGAGAAAGGACAGAGAGCTAGAAGGCAACAAAGTCAGGCAATTTGGTATCAGTTTAGATGATACTATAAACCTTTTGATACAATCTGAACCCAGGACAATTCTTCCTCTAATAATCAAGGAAAATATCCTCCCAAGCTGAGATAATGCTGTCTTCGGGCACACTTATGATTTAGCTAACTGAATTTCTGAAGAATCAGCTTGTATCACTTGGGTTCCTTAACCAATGTCTGCCAATGTAATTTGAGTTAAATGAAAATACTTCAATCATCCTGGCTCAACCCAAACTTTCTTCATGCTAAACTTTTTCATGGCTTTCACTTCCAGAGTGGTAGGAATACAAGGGATGAACTGGAGAATGTCTTCTTTGATTTAAGCATTCTACTTCCTTCCTCCATGAAGACACAATCACTAAGGCACTCTCCATAATTTCCAGTTTTGCACTTTTACGACCAAAGGCTCAATTTTATAAGATGGTTGTACAAGGTTATGACCACAGATTTATATTTTTCCCTATGTATACCAATGAAACTTCTACAGACACCAAACCCTGGAAATGCCTATGGCTTTACTCAAAACAAAAAAGCAAACACTAGCAATCTTCACAAGCATGAAATCTAGAGGTAGGTGAGTCTATTGGATTGTCCTAAAAGGAGCAAAGTTTCCCTTTGATGATAGTACTAATTCTGTCGAGGAATAAAAACCTTCTCCAACATTTTTTTAAGATTATGACTTTAGAAAAAAGACTTTTTTCCATAACATATGCTGTGGCACATATGCTTCTCTCAGACTTGAGAGCCAAAGGAGATTGTCCCCATTCACCAGTTAGCAACCACTGATGACACACATAAATTCACATTCAACTCCTCACTAAACTGAAAATGTGATGTTGAACTCTGTAGTTTGTTACAATCTCACTGGTTATTTCATAACCTCATATGTGACCCACTGGAAGTCATTTTGTTGAAGAAAATATTCTAAATATGTACTTTGTAAAAGATAATGCGTTAGTTTTATTTTAAACAAGAATTTGTATAGAGATGATCAAATATAATTTGCATATATAGTAAAGCATATAAAATATAGCTGAAGTGATGAACAAAAGGAACTTTTGCTGCCAGTTGAGGAGAAAAGAGAGCATGCCAAGATTTGAATTGGTCCATGTAGGTAGGTAGAGTTTGAGGATGGACACCTGGGATGATCCAACCAGAAAGCAGTGCACGGGCATGGTGCATTTGAATTGAGGCATATATTTGTAGGAAAATATTGAAAGGTATGTTTGTGATGTAGGTTTGAGACCAGGAATTGTGAGCAAAGGTAGGTGTTTTAACTTCTTCTCAGATCTAGAATCATTGTTTTTACTAAAAAGTTTTTCTGGGTAAGATAGACTCTTTCCTGAACAGGGTCTAGTTGTCTGACCTTAGTTTCCTTTACAGGAAATACATCGTCATGACTCCATCTTTATACTACTTCTACTTTCCTAGATCCTATCATTCTACTTAGTTCTTACCAATCCTTCAGATATTAGCAGAAATACCACACATTCAAGAAGACATTCTTTAATCTACCTTACCAAGTCAGACTTACATTTTTATAATTATTTAAAACATGCTCTGTATCAAATATAACAATTTAATTATATAATTCACTGTGTGATGATTTTGCTCTTTGATGGATGTGAAACTTCCTGAGGGCTATATCCCCAGTACCTACTAAACTCTCTTGTTCATAATAATTTTTCAATAACTATTTCTTTATCAAATGAAGTCAGTTACCAATATGATTAATGAAACCAAGGAAAATAAAAATTTACAGGATTTACGAAAAAAGAGTGATAAACATCATTGTACTCTCTGTAGTCAGGCAGGGTTTAGAAGGGATGTTATTTATGTGGTGTAAAGAATCTGAAAATTCAAGCAACATCAGTAAAATAGATCTAGGCTGTGTATTTGAAGAAACAGTAGGACTGTAAGCAGTAAGGCAATAGCTCCATACAACAAAGGTTTACTGTGAGTTACACATGCATCACCTCATCCAGAGATGAATAAAGCATGACACCAGCCTGAGGAAGTCATCATGGAGAGGAAATGTTAATGAGTGATGCAAATAATTAACTCTAATTTAATGTTGAAACATTATCACTAATTTAGGATAGAAGCAATTATAGTGAGTTTCAGAAAACACAGAGCAGAGGAGAAATTAGCTCTGCCTGGGGCATCCAGAAGGGATCTGAAGAGGTGACATTAGGCAAAGTCCTTGAATTCGGCAGGAAACTTTCCACAGAGGGGTAGTGTCAGGCTGTTCTTGAGAAGAGTGTATCAGAAGGCATTAGCATATGAGGGTTCTTGGTCTATTTTGGGAATGAATAAGTATTGATGCAAGAGGTAAGAGAAAGGATAAGTGGTTTAAGATAAGGGTGGAAAAGTAAATATAGAAATTTGGATATCACAGTATTCTGTAAACACTGAGGAAAGCCCATATTCTGAAAAAAAAGTGTGTACACTCCTAAAGACTTTTCAAGTGAGGAACTGAGTGAGATCCAACTTCCTTTTTATTTCATACTGTGAGATGGGTTTACTAATATCCTTCAACTTGTGGTACTCCTGCCTCAGCTTCGAATGCCTGGTTTGCAATCTATATTTTAGAAATTATAAGACCTAAGCAGATGGTTTAAGGGGAAAATCCAATAGATAAAAGGCTATATTTGGTTAGCAACTACCATAAATATGTGTGCAGGGTGTGTACCTGGGACCTCTACTTTGAGTGATGGCAGATTCTGCAATAGTACTTCATAGAATTTCTTCAGCAAAACTGCAGTCACCCTTGGCTGTATTATCATCAATTCCCTATCTTCTATAACTAGTAGAGTTAGTGTCCAAATCTTCACAGCTGTTTATAATTGTATTTTTCAGTCTATCTTTTCTACAAAGCCCTAAAATCTTAAATATGAAATATCAACTAATACTTTCCTAATGTAGTTTTTTTAAAAAGACTTTTCACCACTTTCCAAGGTAGTTGGAATTTGCTATTAAAATGTTCAAGTAAATTAGTTTGTAACCTCACATTAAGGTGACAACCCCATGACACATTTCTTTGCATATTATCATGTACTTTTGTGTGCAGCTAAGTATCTATGCATATGATTGTTTTACTCCCTTTGATAAATGTGTTTGAAAACTTGTACATTTTAATGTATGATTTTACTTTAATTTAAATTATAATTGATTACCTTTCAGGTTAACATCTGGAGATATAACACATATTTTTAAAATTGTATATATGATCATTGATTTAACTTCATTTGATTAATGGCTATTTAAGAATTTTGTTTTGTTTTGTTTTGTTTTGAGACAGGGTTTCTCTGTGGCTTTGAAGGCTGTCCTGGAACTAGCTCTTGATGACCAGGCTAGTCTCGAATTCACAGAGATCCACCTGCCTCTGACTCCCAAGTGCTGGGATTAAAGGTGTGCACCACCACTGTCTGGCTATTTAAGATAGTTTAATGGTTTATATTTATTAACCCTAATATACCTTTAAGTATTCTTGTGTTATTTATTTCTAGCATCAGTTTTGCTTAGTCAAACTAATGTTTCATTTTTCAAACTGTTTTCCAAATGGGATGTACAATAAGAAAACTAATGAATTGCTTGATTTCTGAAGTTGTAGTGTTCAACACAAGTGGCACTAACCTTAATTTAAAATATAAAGAACTGAAAATTCAATTTTCAGGCACACTGGCAATATTGTACCTGGCCAACTATCACACGCAGTTAGTGACTCCTACAGCGGACACCAGTATTCCAGAGAGTTTTCACCCTCACGGAGAGTGAAGTCACACTGCCACATCAGATTATGGACTAGATGTTATGCCTAATTTATATTTTGGCGATATGACAAATCCAGTACAATCTTATCACAGTTGTTTTTAATTCCAGGTGTGACCTTATTAGCAATATATTGATTGTTTCTGTTTCTTCTTGTGTTCTTCTTTTTCTCTTTTCCTATAGAAGTGCTTGGAATTTATTATTAATATGCAATGCAAATATTTAATGACTTAAAACATGTATGACTATCACAGAAAAAACACACTTAAATTACATTACAATGACATTATTCTACACATAAACAGGATTTTGAACTGATAATAAAGAATAATAAGCAATTATGTCCAAAGAAATACTTCATAGTAAATTAAAAATTATGTATTTATCCATCAACATAATTTTCCAAGTATCCTATATTGTCATCACTTGATTACAAAACCTGTGATTATAAACCAAGACTAATTAAATGAACTTCTTGATAAAGAAACAAGTACAACTGCGTTGTCTTATAAATCTATTTTATTCCAAGGTTTCCTTAGGAAGGTTTTGTTGAACTAACTGACTGTAAAGTCCTCAAATTTTAAGAAACTATTTCACAAATGGGAAAAGTCTGTCTTTCACATTGTCAGTACAAGTAGCCTTCTGTCTGATCACAATATAATATTGTAGACAAAATCAAGACGTACATGAGGTTTTTGTTGCTTTTAGTTTCAAAGACTGTAGTTAGGAATTTACTAACAACTGGCCAAAAGGCAGAAATAAATACAACTTTAACTTCCAAAGTACTTCATAATTTCAAAAGAATGTTCACAGAAACCAATTTTATAGCAAAAAAAGAATACACTAAAAACAATTAATGTTTAGAGAAAGTCCAAAAATATAGAGTTGTAAGGTTAATGGTTTAGGTTTCAGAAGAATTATGCTTGGAATTATACTTAGAAAAATTACTCTTGGAATCTGATCTTGGCCATTGACTCATTGGCCAGATTGACTGAAGGTGCTCAATGAAGGTACTGACACCAGAAAGTCAAGGGGCAGATTAGAAAGTGATGGAGCCTGCTGACTAGGAAAAAAGATGCAGTGAGAGGTGGAGAGAGGAAAAAAAAGCAAGAGGAGACAGAAACACCTGGCATTCTGAAGTTTGGTAAAGACAAAGACAGTGTGAGGTTTGGTGGGGAGCAGTGTAATCTGGAGATGCAAGCTGAGTATAAAATCACCCCTTAGGTCTGTTCATTGGTAGAGCTGAGAACTCTCAAGAGCTGGCCACTTTGGTTTTCCTATCTTTAGCTTTAACCCCAATATCTTTCTCTGAGTTTTTACTATTAAGAACAATTATTCATGCTACAGTTTTTTTTTTCATTTCCACAAAATTGGTTCAGAAAGATGTCAGAAAGATTGTCCAAACCTGAGGAAGTGAAGTATCTGAGGATCTACCTGAATCCTTAGGCACAGTTGACATAATCAACACAACTGTTCTTTAAGAAATGAATGTTGTGCCGGGCGTTGGTGGCACACGCCTTTAATCCCAGCACTCGGGAGGCAGAGGCAGGCGGATCTCTGTGAGTTCGAGGCCATCCTGGTCTACAAAGCGGTTTCCAGGAGAGCCTCCAAAACAATACAGAGAAACCCTGTCTCGAAAAACAAAAAAACAAAAAAACAAAAAAAAGAAATGAATGTTGTAAAGATAGATACTATGGGGCAGAGCTGTGAACTGCTTTTGATGACCTGGATTTACATGAGGAATATAAGCATCAATTCAGGGTTGGTTTCCTCAGAACACACAATTCTCCCATGAAACCCATCTTGTCACCTCTTTGCTTTCACTCTCTAACTCCACATGACTTGGAAGTTCCTGGTCCATTTTTCTTTTGATCCTGCTATCAATGAAAATTGAGAGAAATGTGTTATTATGATATTTTTTATCATAAGTAACACTAAGGACATCCAGTGTTTCAATGGCAACAAGCAAGATCTAATTACAACACAGGGCCCTCCAAATGTGTATAACAATGGGACTCTTCAGTCATAGTGAGATAGGGTCTCTGCTTTACATTACTTGACATCCATACTAAGAATGTGTCAATTTCTTCCATAATGACTCTAAACTATAACAGAGGCTTTTCTGACCCACTCATCCCCACAGCCATTTCTAAATAATCACTCAGAAACTTAAGATTAATTATAAATATTTGGCCAATGGCTCAGGCTTATTACTAGCTAGCTCTTACATTTAAGTTAACCCATTTCTATGAATCTGTATATCACCATGTGACCTGTGGCGTACAGGTGTTATTCTGGTATGTTGCTCCATAGGTGGCTGCTGGTGTCTCTCACACTGCCCTTTTTCTCCTGTATCTCTGCTTGGATTTCCCACCTAGCTCTATCCTGCCTTGCCACAGGCCAAAGCAGCTTTATTTATCAACCAATGAGAGTAACACAATTTCACAGCATACAGAAAACATCCCACATCACTCAACAGTTTATTTTCTTTGAATTTCTGCTCATAGAAACATTAGATAAGAATATTTTATAACTCAATTTTCCATTTCTGTAACTAAAGCACAGAGATAAGCAGTTTATACAGAGGAATGGTTTATTTGGGACTGTGGTTTCAGAAATTTTAGTCCATAGCCATTTGTCCCCATCAGTCTGGGTCTGTGGCAAGGCAGAATATCATGATGGGAAGAAAGTTGCTCACATCTTGCCATAAAGAAAGCAAAAGTAAAATGGAATGTTTGTGTCCCAGTATACTCTTCATGGACATTATCTACCATGACCAAAGGTCCTTCCTCTCAGCCCCACCACACATTTTCTCAAGAGAGCTCACTCATATAGCACCACAGGCTTCAACACTGGGACGTGGAGGGAACACTTGAAATCAAATTGTAACAAATAAGCACCTGATTGGATCCGCTGGAAGACCAAATGTGATGGTCTACCTGTGCAGTGAAGTTTCATGAGAAACACTTCTTATTAAATCCTTTAATGATGGGGAATATCTTTCTGCATGTTGTGAATATATGTTTTTCTTATTGGCTGATGAATAAATGCTGGATGGCCAGTAGACAGACAGGAAGTATAGGCAGGGAAGAGGAAGGAAGATGAGTCTCCAGAGAGACATCTTCTAGTTACTGGGAGGACAGGATTCCTGGGCATTCTTCAATGAGCCAAGACTAGGTGGAGATACTTAAATTAATAGGAATGATTAAATAAGTAAGAGAGAACTATCTAATAAGAAGCCCGAGCCATCAGCCAATTTATAATCCATACAACCCTCTGTTATTTGAGACTAAACTTCTGTGGGACTAGGCATTACAGAAACTCCATCTTCACTTCTCAGAATCCCTAGAGACAAATATAAATACTGTTTTAAAGTTTTTATTGCTGTGCTAATACATCATTGACCAAAAGCAACCTAAGAAGAAAGAGAAGGATTTGTTTCAGTTCACAGTTCCACAGCATAGTCTTTCACTGAGATAGTCGGGGCAGAAACACAGGGCAGGAACTAGAAGCAAGAGTTAATGCAGATGCCACAAAGGGATGCTTATTACTGAATCACTCAGTTTGCTTTATTATAGCATCCAGAACCACCAGTTTAGGGGTGAAATCTCCTACATAGGCTGGGTGGTCCCATACCAATCACTAATTTAAAAAATGCACTACAGACTCACCTGAAGGCTAATCTTTTGGAGACATTTGTTTTTATTCAATTACGAGGCCTTCTTCTCAAATGACTATAGTTTGTGTCAAGTTGACCTATAAATACTAAAAACTCATGAGATCCTCTATCCAAAACAAAAACAAAAAAGAAAAGAAGCTGTAGTGTGGCCTGTTGAATCACAGTTTACTCATTAGTCCATTCATCTTTACTTGCAAATGTTCAGTGTTCATTGCCATGAGTCATTGGTCTGGCTCGAGGCCTCTTGCTTCTGTTCTGCCACTGATAATGGGCCACTTCTCTCTGTCCCTAGGGCCATTTCTCTTGCCTACTTTGCCTACCACAGGCAGCAAGTGACAGAGGAAGGAGGGCATCTTTCCCTCACACATGCCACAACACGGCAGTTGAGAGGGGACAAGTTCAGCTCTCCTGCTCTCATGCCCTCAGGGTTGGCTCACCTGTATCCCAACCACAGGGTCAGCTCTAGTGTACTTCCCATGTGAGGTGCAAGTCTAATGTGAGGGGAGGGGTTGTGGCAACTGCAGCCACGGACACCCCCCCCTAGATCCTAGCTTCCATGGGGCCTTGGACTCAGACATTGACCTAGGCAGCAGCCAGTGTCCAGATGTCTCCATGGCTCCATGTGGCAGCACCAGATCAGCAAGACCCAGGGTACAGCACGGACCTCAGACACTGACATAGTCTAATGCAGCCAACTAGACCTGGTCATTCTCATGTCACTCAGTGACAACAGGAGCCCTGGACATTAGCTCAGACCCTGGCTGCTGTAGGGCTATGGACTCAGACATGGCCCTCTGCAGCAGCCCTGGCCCTAATGACACCCTAGTGTCCCTGGTGGCAGCAAGATCATCAAATGACTTCAGCGTCACAGGTTGCAGCCTAGACCCTGAGGCATCTATGTGGCCTTTGATGACATCATGTAGGAGGAAACAGCACTCCGTCATTAGCCATGTGACTTATTAGAGGCGCATACAGATGAGGTAATAAAAGGGTGGTTTACTGCACTGCTAACCACAACCACTTTAGGCATGACTAAAGACATATACAGATGTAGTCAGTGAACTACATCACTAGCCAGGCCCACTTTTGGGCATGGCTAGGGGTGTGTACGGAGGAAGGGATAAAAGACTGAACAGCAGAAGTCTTGCTCTCTTTCTGGCTTTATGGCTTCCAGTTCAGCGATGGATTGGCTCATCTCCGTTACTTGTTGTTCCCTTGTGAGTAATTTCCACAATAAATACTTACTTATACTTTCAGTAAGTGTGCCGTTTATCGTTGCAGCATCATTTCAATATGCACCTTAGCTGTGGTAGGACTGTGGACCCAGATATCATGATGGTCCCAGGTAACAGTGCAGGTCACTGAGACTAGCATGGTCCCTGCAGCAGTGCAGCTGTTGGACACCAATATAAGGTTGACGTTTTTTACCTTCAGTTTTTCTCTATAGCTATGCAAAGCAACCCAGCATGAAGAATAGGATCCCAAAAGCCTGTAAAAGCATTGGTGACAAACCCGGTTCGCACCATTAGGAGTCCCCTGAGTGGACCAAGCTAAACCACTGTAACATATATGTGGAGTGACAAGGTCAGTCCTTGCATGCTCAGTGGTTGTCTATGAGTCTATGAGTCTATGGGGAGGTTCTTAATCTTACTGCAATTTGATATGTCATGTTTTGTTGATACTCATGAGAGATCTGCCCTTTCCTAAGCAGAAATGGAAGAGGAGTGGATTGGTGGATAGAATAATGGGGGAATGAAAGAGTGACTGGGAAAAGAGGAGGGAGGGGAAACGTGGACCAGGATGTAAAATCAATAAGTAAATAAATAATTTTTCAAAGAAAAGTCTTTTTCCTTAGCAGAAGCTATTATGTAGAAATTAAATGATAAAAATGATAGGACTGTGGAATATTGGAGATAGTTCTCCTTTAGAATGGTGAATTACAGACATTGTGTATTCTTCCTCACTCAAAATCAATACTGTTTAGAGCTGTCAGGTTATCTGGGAGTGTTTTTTATATACACATAAAACACTAAAATATTTATTCATCAGGTCATGTTTTTGTATCGTGCATCTTAAATATTTCCAGTCTGTGTTTAAATTCTATTTTGATAGTCCCATATCTACTCCATTGTGTGTTGCATCCATAATACTCACCATTTATTCTCATAGACAGTTATGCAATAAGCCTGTTAGCCATGGAATTGCACTCACATGGACTTAAAGTCATGACTGATACGCTAAATTACTCTTCAAGAGAGGTCATTTCCATTTCTTTCCCCCACTAAAACATGTGACAATATCTCTAATTCCTGCATCTCCACACAAATTAAATGTGATAAGTGCATTAATTTTTAATCAGTTTTAAAGGTTACATGCCTATATTGCTTATTGAATTATTGATCAGAATTATAATATTTTAATTCATTTAAACTGCCCATTTATAACCTCAGTTCATTTTTCTATTGGGTTTTCCTTCATTATCAGTCAAGATCATCTATTAGTTCAAAGAGAAGATTGAAATGCAATTGTTAAAAAGCCTTACTAAATTGTGTTCTTTTTCCTAGTGGTAATAAATCACTTGCAGCTCAATGGAGAATAAAAGCCATGAGGGGAGCAGAGAGAGTAAGAATTTGGAATTGATGATTATAATTGCAGCAGCATTTTGAGTCCTTCCCCATTAGCAGAGAAATCCCCATTCATGTAAATGATAATTTAAGCTGAGGCATAGTTAAGATTAGCTTGACAGCACTTTCAGTTTTCCACTGGGACTAAAACTTCTTCAAGTACTTCGGATACTCGCATGAAAGAAACATTTATCACACATGTACCTGTATATAGCACTGCTACAGATGTGAACACAATTCTTTTTTTTTACCATTTTTTAAAATTTTAAATAGCTTGTTTTACATGTCAATCCCAGTTCCCTCTCCCTCCCCTCCTCCTGCACCCCCCCCACCAAACCCCCCATCCTCCCACCCTATTGCCAATTCCTTCTGCATAGGGGATATCTAGAGTCTATCATTTCATTCAGGGTAGGGTCCAGGCACTTCCCTAAGAGTCCAGGCAGAGAGAGCAACCCTCTTTGTGTTATGGACACATGATGTCTGTTAGTATTCGAGGGATAAACACTGATCCACTGCTCAGGACCCCATAGGTAACCCAGGCATCCTCATTGACTCTCACATTCAGGAGGTCTGGATCGGTCCCATGCTGGCCTCCCAGCTGTCGGTCTGGAGTCCAAGAGCTCTCCCCTGTTCGGATCAGCTGTCTCTGCTGGTTTTGCCAGCCCATTCTTTGCCAATTTGCTCTTTGCTCCTCTCTTTCTGTCGCTGGATTCCTTGGGTTCTGTTCAGTATTTATCTGTGGGTGCTTGCCTCTGCTTCCATCAGTCACTGGATGAAGGCTCCAGGATGGTTATAGACATCAAGTTCACTATCAGGAATAGGCATTCGAGGTGGTCTCTACACTATTGCTTAGCTTGCCAATTGGTGTCATCCGTTTAGATCACTAGAGGTCACACTGGTGCCTGATCTGTCTTCTAACACAATTCTTAAGTCTTTGTTCATTGCTGGGGGAGAGATGAGGGCAGGTGGAAGGATGGCTGTGTGAAGAGAAGTAGTTATTGATGCACAAGCTGACTGGGGAAATGCATCAGTAATAGGAAAAGACATTGGTGCATGTGTGGTAGAAATGTGTTCTGGTTATCATTTAGGAAATGGAACCATAAAACAGCTAGTCGTTTTTTTTAACCTGGCAGACTTTATATTTTTTGTATGGGTGGTTCATATGTGTATATTTGTGTGTATTTACAGTGTATGGGCATACATGTACACATGTGTGCATTTACAGGAAGGTCCAAGGTTGACCTCAGGCTTCGTCTTTTGTCATCTTCCACCTTGCATATTGAGGCAGGGTCTCTTGCTGAACCATAGCTCACCAGGTTTGGCTAGCGTGGCTTGCTAACTTTCTCCTGAGATTTTTGTCACTGCTTCATTCCCATTGGGGTTACAGGTTGGCAACTGTCCCCTAATAGCTTTCACAAGTGCACAGCAAAAGCTTTATCCACTGAGCTATCTCCACAGTTCCACCTGGTTGACTTTTACTACACATTTCATATCAAAATTTCCCAGGGGATTTTTGCAGTTTTTCTCTTTCCTGGATAAGTTTTTCTCCCACTTCAATGTGTTCACATAGGATATGTGAGTGTTTGATCCAAAATGACAGAAACAAATTCCTCTCTCCATAAAGCTACCCCAGTGGTCAACTTTGCATTCCTCCAGATCATGACTGAACCTTCTGCATGCACTCAGTTCCTTCTGCCTACCATTGTACCCTTTCTAGAAGATGCACACGTGGTCAGTACTAGCTCTTACATCAAAATGAAAGATGTTACACAAGCAGAAAGACCTTGATTTGAAGTTTTAGGAGCTTTGCCAGATTGCTTCATTCTGTGACAGGCAAGTGTCAAATCTAAATGCTTCCTGAGGTGCTGTTTCCACAAGGGAAAATCAACAGAGAACAAAAAAGACCATGAAAATATGTAATTCAGACCTTGGGATATAGGAACTTTCCCGTTTATTTTTATATAGTAAAAATAGATGCAAGCAACATATTACACATTGAAAGCATGTAGAATTGGACACAGGCTGGAATTTGCATGCTGATACCATCACTTGTAAGCTTGGTAGTATCTACAAAATCAGCAGATTGCACTGTGATATACCTACCTCACCCATTTGCCAAGATTGTGGTTTCCTAATGTAATTCCTAATACATGAAATAGAACATATTTAATAAAAGAGCTTGTCTCTCTTTTATCTTGAAACACAAATAACAACATTTCAAATAGTTAGAATCTTAATAATTATGCAAAGGTATTATAATTTCTAACTTCTAATGTATGCCTCCCTAAGATAATATATAATTATTTCTACATTTCCTTATACAAAATAATCAGCTTAAGCAATTAAAAATAATATGTTCATTGATAACCTATAAACTAGATTCCAAATTTGTTGGTAAAGAAATTAACTTGAGTGCTATAATTAAATATATATATACATATATATATTTATATATACACATACATACTGGAGCCAGGTGGTGGTGGTACA
Organism: Mesocricetus auratus; assembly: GCF_017639785.1. Taxonomy (NCBI): domain Eukaryota; kingdom Metazoa; phylum Chordata; class Mammalia; order Rodentia; family Cricetidae; genus Mesocricetus; species Mesocricetus auratus. Next base: position 109,926,280 of record NW_024429182.1, on the reverse strand, counting down.
CACCTTTAGGAAGAAATAGGTGGATCTCTGAGTTCAAGGCCAGCCTAGGCTGCAAAGTGAGTTCCAGGAGAATCAGGGCTACATAGAAAAACTGTCTTGAAATGTGTGTGTGTGTGTGTGTGTGTGTGTGTGTGTGTGTGTGTGTATTATTTACAACAGAATCTTGACAATCTCAGTGACAAAAGAATCAGAGAAAGATTCTCCAATGAATACTGTATTTGAGTGTAAAGAGCAGAACAATGCAGGAAGAATGTAGAGGCTACAGTGAACAGGGATACTTCCAGAGAAACTGAGATAAGGGGAGTAAAGGAGAGGGAGCTTTAAAATAACTACAGCAAGAAAGACTGCATCAGTGATTTTGAAATAATCCTTCTTGCTTGGTCATATGAATAGATGCCCTTCACCCCAAGAATGGAAAAGAAAATTTGACACATCTAAACAATAGAGTATTACTCAGTGGTTTAAGAAAAAAGGCACTGATGTCATGAAACTCTCAGGAAAATGGATGGAACTAGAAAAAATCATCCTGAATGAGGTAACCCAGACCCAGAAAGACAAACACTGTATGTACTCACACATAAATGGATACTAGATGCAAAGCAAATCATAACCAGGCTACAATCCACAAGCCCGAGAAACTGGGTAAAAGATGGTGGACCCTAACAGGGACACACATGGAATAAGGGGAAATAGTTATGATTTCCTGGGAAAACTGGGAGTAGGGAGTATAAGGGAGGGTATGGGGATGAGAACAAGAGGTATTGAGATGGCTGAGTAGGGGAGGAACAAAGAGGGAGAGCAATGAAAGAGATATCTTGATAGAGGGAACCATTATGGAGGCAGGGAAAAGCCTGGTACTAGAGAAATTCTGAGGAATCTACTAAGATAATCCCAGTTAAAACTCCTAGCAATAGTGGAGAGAGTGCCTGAATTGACCTTCCCTATAACCAGATTAGTGACTACCCTGATTGTCATCATTGAACTTTCATCCAGTAACTGATGGAAGCAGATGCAGTGGTCCACAGTCAAACACTAGGCTGAGCTCCTGGGCTTCAGTTGTAGAGAGGTAATAGGGATCATATGAGTATTGGGGGGAGTGTCAAAATCATGATGGGGAAAACCATAGAAACATCTAATATATCTAGTGGATTCTCACAGACTATGGAATGATGGCTAGGGAACCTGCATGGGACTGAACTAGGCCCTTTGAAAGTGGCTGGCAGTTATGTGACTTGATCTGTTTGGAGGCCTCCTGAAAGTGGGACCAGGACTTATTCCAGGTACATGAACTGGTTATTTGGATCCCACTCCCGATGGTGGGATACCTTGATCAGGTTGATCAAGTCCTGCTTCAACTTGGTATAGAAGACTTAGTTGACTCCCCAAGGGAAGCCTTACCCACTCTGAGGTGTGGATGGTTGGGGAATGGTGGAAGGGGAGGAAGGGGAACTTGGTGTTGATATGCAAAATGAAAAAAAAATTTAGATTAAAAAATGAGAGTGGAATCTATCAAAGGCTGAAGGGATAGTTCCTGGCATGTCTTTACAGAAGTACTTGCTATAAGAGGCTAAGTTCACTTTGATGGCTGTCTTATGCAACAGTTCATATAAAGTATTATATGTAGGAACCCATAGCCTCCTGATTTTATTAAATGGGAGGGGTAAGATGGAAACAATCAACTCCATTTGATCTTCTAACCTTTGTGTATTTCATAATATTGAAATATTAACATAAGCATAAGAACATCCATTTAACTACAAGGAACATAACCTGTCTTCACTTGTCTGAACATTTTGCTTCCTCTACTCCTTAAAGCAATCTTATACAATCTTTTTGGAAACCTTGGATGTACAGGTCTTCCTGGTTTTCTCCTCAAAATAACTAGCAGTGTCTTGAATACAGAGAGGAAAAATGCTGGAGAGTAATACTTGGAAAGATCAAAGTTGTCTGTAGGGCTGTAGGGCTGTATTTCCCCTTTGCTCCTATATAGGCTGCAGGACAGCTTCAATAGTGAGGGCCCCACTGCAACTCTTTCTCTTTAATTCTTTTCACCATATCACGAAGGATAGCAGAAAAATTACCTTAACCATTTGAAGTCACATTGGCTTTCATTTTACTAGTGGAAAAGTGATATGTAGGTATATTTTATTATAGCTGTCAGAAATCTGCCTATTAACCAAATTGATTTATAAACATCCAATTAAACACTATTCCAAGTCTATATACTACAAGTTACAACACTTCTGTGTCATGCCCACCACCTGCAAGTATGCTGATGGAAATAGATAACTAAATGAAGGAAATAAATCACACAATTCAAGTGACAGTGGAAGAAGGGACTCTGTGAAGTAGTTATATACAAGAACAATTGAGTGTATGTGCTCTATTAAAATGAGGACTTTCTCAATATCTCACAGGCATTCATCATAAAAGTGAAATGAATTGTCAGATACCATCAATGATGAACTAGTGGAAATCTTGATATTGAGACCTCCCATTAAACTTCATTTTTGCCACATTGAAAATTTAATAAAGAAAAGTAGAATCATAGCGCTCGCTCCGCGCTGTCAGCTAGCACAGCTGTCCGCAACCGCCACCATGATCACCTACCGGGACCTCATCAGCCGTCACCAGCTCTTTTCCGACATCTACAAATCCGGGAAATCGCAGATGGCCTGTACATGGAGGTGGAGGGCAAGATGGTCAGTAGAACAGAAGGTAACATTGATGACTGGCTCACTGATGCGAATGCTTCCTCTGAAGGCCCAGAGGCCAAGGTACCAAAAGCACAGTAGTCACCGGTGTTGATATTGTCATGAACCACCACTTACAAGAAACCAGCTTCACAAAAGAGGCCTACAAAAATTACATCAAAGATTACGTGAAGTCACTCAAAGGCAAACTTGAAGAACAGAAACCTTTTATGACTGGGCCTGCAGAGCAAATTAAGCATATCCTTGGTAATTTCAATAACTACCAGTTTTTTTATTGGTGAGAACATGAATCCAGATGGCATGGTTGCTCTCCTGGACTACCATGAAGATGGTGTGACTCCTTTCATGATTTTCTTTAAAGACGCCCTAGACATGGAAAAATGTTAACAAATTGGATCTATTACCTGTCAGCATAGCAGGCTGCTGTTTACCATCTATAGAACACCAGGACTAAGGACAAATGGGACTGTTGTCATCTTTAGCTTTTATTTTGACCATAATTTATTTGGAGTGGAGACATTGTTTTTTTCTTGTCTTGTCTTTCTTTTTTTTTTAAGAAAGAACTTCTCACGTAGGTTGTCTGAAAATAAAGTGCATTTAAATTCACTTTTAAAAAAAGAAAAGTAGAATTTTAACATCTTTTCCTAATTTTGTCACTGTCCAACCTGCCTATATGGACTATCTCTTTCTTTCTCTCTCCTTCACCCTCTCTTTCCCATTCTCTCCATTTACCTCTCTACTCCCTGTGTTTAATAAAATCTGTCCCTTTAAAAGACTAGCATTACCTCCTCAATTCAAGTATCTGCCCCAATTACTGTTACATATTTAAGTTTCATTATTTATTGATGATACTTACTTACTGAATTGTTTTGATAATTTTTCCAAGACTACAGGTCAGCCAAAAGTACTCAGTGCAATTAATATGTTCATAGAATCAAAGCACTTGAGTTTTACTTTAAAGCATAGTTATAAAGGCCTTTCTATTCACAGAAAATGTGTCAGACCACTTCATTTGCTTATATTGACTACAGGCTATAAATGTAACTGCCACACAGTTCTTTTGAATAAAACAATTTGAATATTTTAGTCACTTATTTGTAGTCATTGTCCTCCTACACAAAGAGTAATTAATCATATAACGCAAGGTAGAGTTTCGACAGTATTATTGACATGGCTTTAGTGGAAACTCAGAGCTGGAGAAGTTGCTGCATCTAATTAATGATAGAAACATCTGTAGATTGACTAACACAGGTAGTGGGAGAGGGCATTCTGAGTCACTCTCTAGCCAGATTACAACTCTGATGCAACTGTGCTTTTCTTAGACTAACCATTGCTAAAACAACATCAGCAATCATTAGATAAAAGTAGTAAAAGTAATTTAAAATAAGAGTTGTGAAAAGATAACTCTCTTAAGTTCTTCAGACCATGTTCCCATGACAAAGAGCCTCTTAGAAACTAAAACCAGAGTCTCTACAAGTCAAAAGACACACTCGTTTGCTAACCTCCTCCTTTCTGGAAACGTTCCATGGAAATAAGGTTAATTTCTATTTCCTGAGGGAGATACACAGGTTTACCAGAAAGTCTGAAAGATCAGGCAGCCTCATCTGAGAGTTTCCTAGGTTTGAATCTATTTTTTGTTAGAGTGATGGATACTTTAGACAAATAAAATTACCAACAGAAAAGGCTGGCTTTGGTTCAAAGTTTTAGAGACCCCATTCTGTGATTGATCAGCCTTGTACAAGGCAGAATCCCATCACAGCACTGTGGTGGGAAATGACTGCAGGAACAACAAAGCTATTTAGATCCTGATCTGAAAAAGAGTTTAGCACTACATGTGAAATTAAGTCATGCTTTTCTTTTGGCTGCTATACGTGAAATCAAATGCAGATGAGCCTTTCATTAGCCCTTGCAATTATGCAACACATCTGTTGCCTACAACATGTAAGTGTTCCAAAGAAAACCAATAAAAACAGTCAATGTGCTAGTGTTACAATAGTTCTGTTTTATTCATCTTTACTCAGATTCTAAGAATCCAGAAAGTTTATATAACTAATGTCTATACCTTTCTCTAATGACAGGGAAGTGATAAGTTCATATCAGATTAACTTCAAAAGCATCATGACATGCTTCCATGTGATATAATGGTTTAAGGAAGCTTATCAGTTAGTTCCACTCAGTCCATGTCACAGAACCAACAAATAAGAGCCAGTTTCCATAGTGATGTCTATCAGGGTAGCTAAAACCATAGTGTCAGCTGACCTCAAGCTCTCTAATTGTTGAAACTGTCAACTGAATGTCTGTGTCCACTAAACTGGGAGTCTGCTTTGAGTTCAAGACTTTTGGCACCAGCTTTGGAATTGATCTTAGAGGCAGAAGTCCAAGTTGTCTCTTACTTGCATAGGTTTGAGGCTTGGTGGCAACACAAATTCATTCATTAAATTTCCTCTTTTATGCTTTTATCACAGCATTCTTTCTTTGGTGCAACACATTCCAAGATTTTTTTTCTTTCAAAACCCCCTTTAAAGCTTATCCTTACATTTTTATTGACTATTAATCATCTTTAGCCTTCTGCCTAATATGAACATTCATTCTTTAAATTATTATCTTATTTTATACACATGAGTATTTTCCCCACATGCATGTTAATGCACTTTTTGCATGTATAGTGCCCAAGGAGGCCTCCATGACCCCATACATACATGCATACATACTTACATAAACTGTTACATGCATACATACAGAGCAGCACTGAATGGAAACCACCTGAAATACTGCTGTCAGCTTGAAGTGTTGATGGGGGGCCTCTTCATTCACAGATGCAGCAGCCTTCCTGTATGGTTGAACTGATAAAAAACATTGCTGTAGGCAATTGATTTCCATAAGTACACTCCTGCCAATTGTGCCAGTAAGATATTCCAAAGGCAGGAAGTTCATGAGTTCAAGAAGACTACCACTGCAAAGGCAGTCTTTTTTTTATGTGAATGTTTTCAAATAAATTTTCCATTTTAAATTCTGTAGGTCTCAGTGCAAAGGGTCAAAGATCAGCTCAATTAATCCCAGCACTTGGGAGGCAGAGGCAGGAGGATCTCCATGAGTTCGAGGCCACGCTGGTCTACAGAGTGAGTTCCAGGACAGCCTCCAAAACAATAGAGAGAAACCCTATCTTGAAAAACCAAATAAATAAATAAATAAATAAATAAATAAATAAATAAAATCAGCTCTATTGTCCAACAGCAAACTGCATAGCATCTCTTTAACTGAATTAAGCCATTCTGTCCTCACAAACTTTAAATGTCCTGTTTGCAACTATCATTGAGTTTATACTCTTTTTCTCTCCAAGCTATACATATTCTGGGTCTTTCTGTTTCAGCTTTTGTTCTCCCACTGTAAATTTAGATAAAGGCAGTGAGCAATAGCTATGCTAGAAGACAGTGTCAGATTCCCTGGAACTGGAGTTAAAGGAGATTGTGAGTACCTCACGCTGGTGTAGCAAGTGCTCTTAACCACTGAGCTATCTCTCCTTCCCCACTGCTCTCATATTTAATTCAATTTCTCAGTTCTTATCTCATGGTTAACACACTTGTAAGTACTGTGTCCCCTGTATGGGTCAGAAATGTTGTGGGAACTCATCACAGATGTACAGTTAATTGAAAGTCTTTATTCAATCAGCCTGTGACCACACCCAAGTGTCCAGTGATCTAGGTGTGGTCTGGAAGGTCAAGAACATGAGATTTTAAAGGCAGAAACTATGTCCTGGCATCTGGCTCAGCAGGTACAGTAGTGCTTTGCTGAAGAGAGTAGTTTGAAGGAATAGTCGGAGGGGGTTCTGCATAAACACATAGTTTTAACAAAAGCAGAGATAAATTAGCTAGGACATCCTGATCTTTGTGTCCTAGAATAGAGCTGGGTAGTTTTCTGTGGGATTCTCTACTAAGGAGATCAGATTCTAATTAAATAGGGAATGACCTCAGCCAAAATATAAGATGGAGAAATCTCTATACTGTCTTGTCCTGTCACAAAGGTCTTCTACTAAAATCACAGAAATAAAAAATGGAAAGTAAATAGTGAAAATTATAAAATTAAAACATCTAATAATAAAAGCTTGTGTTCTGTGTAAACTCTCTCAATTTAATCTCATGTAGTCATTGTCAAAGACAATATGTAGGACTGGCAAACTAACAAACATTTGCCAGAATAAAGCTTAGGGAGACATCCCAGGGAAGATAACTATTTTAGAACACTTCTGAATAAGCAAATGCCATGTTTCTAAAAACATGAAATATATATGAGTACAGATAGAGGAAAAAGGACATCCATGACTGATTTATACTGCCCATCAGTTTTTCCTCTTAATTTTTACAATGTTGCAGTAATTTTTTCTTGGTCAACATATTAAAAGCCGTCTTCAACTAAAAAATAAAATAAAGCAATTTATGTAGCAACTAAATATATTAAAAATAATAAACTCTACAGTTGATTTGAAATTACACTGAAATATTTCAATCAGATTCTAACACTGTATTGACCAAAGAACAAACAAACAAACAAAAGTAGCAGGAAGACAACATAGTGACTGTAGTGCATTATTTTGAACAGAAAATATTGTAACATTTTTATAAATATGATCTTATAAACTGATAAATCAACTTGACCACAAAGAAAGTATTTCCAAAATTTAAAATGATACTGTGTAGGCCATATTCCAAAACAGTCTTGTTTAATAACAAGATGTTGCACTAAAAATAACTCCATAAAATAAGAAACAGAGTTTCTTAAATAACATATAAAAGAAGTTGGTAACCGAACAGATGCAATATATTTTTAAAATTACAAAAACTAGCACCTCACATTTTAACTAATGGATGTGTTTTTTTTAAATGCAGAAACTACTATGTCCTTATTACTAAGAGGTCTTATGAATAAGAAAAAATAACACTAAAACAAGCTAGATATGGTAAGAAGAAAAAAATCACTATGAATGAAAGGTAGCCTTAATTAAAAACCAGAAACTTAATTGGAGGTAGACGTATCCAAGAATTTTTTCTAAAATATTTAAAAATTAGTTATACTGAATGTTTCACTTAGTAAAAAAACAGAGAAGTAGAGTTTGGCAAAAAATGTGAAATTTTGAGCACATTGACTATTTTGGAAAAAAATAAAAGTAGAGAGATCTTAGAATTCACAAAGATGGAAATGTCTGGAAAGAATTATGAAAATATTGACGAATTTACCTTTCATTTGAACCTTAAAACAAAACAAAGTTAAATATTTCCCGTGAACTAAGGAATTTGATGTATTTAAATTTGGAAATTACATTTAGAAGGACGATGAGGATTTTTAAAGAGTGCCAGAAGCACTTGCTAGTCATAGTCTAAGTGAACTCCAATATCACACTACAAATGATGCAAGGCTAAAATTAAATAAGCACTTACCTGAAATCATTCAAAGAATTTTAAAAAATCTGAAATGTTTACATTTCCAACAACCAAGAGAAAGGAGTTTTTCACCAGGGAGTCTGGTGAGGATACTGGAAGCTTCTGACCCCACTGGCAACAATTCTTGCTGGGATCCATGTTGTTCTGTTCCTTGGGCTGACAGGATGACTCAGCATATAAAGCCCGAAGTTCTGAGGTTACTTCCTGTAAACCATGTGGTAGGAGAGATGAGACTCCTGCAAGTTGTCACCTGACCCCCACATCACACATAAAGAAATAAAAAAAAAGTACTTTTTAAGAATTGTTATTTTTTAAAAGAAATAAAAGTATTTTAAGGCATATACATATTCAAGAATTATTATGACAATGTTTGCAGTGGTGAAGAATGATAACGCTAAAATACCCAAATGTCCATTGATAAGGAACTTGTTAAATTGATTTATTATAGATATTTAGCACTGTGCAGCTGTATTCTACAAGTTAATTCAATTGTTTGAAGTAAAAATAATGGGGCAGAGGGACTGGAAGTAGAGGAGGGAGCAAGGGGAAACTGATTGAGGAGAAGTGTGTTGAGCATGTTACCGTTTAATGGGCATAACCCAAAATATTTGTGTGTGTGTGTTTATTATCAAAAGACTATTGCTTCCAGTATATAATCTATGGCAGAGTTACTCTAAATATTTCACATGACTGTTTATTCAAAACCTCAGGGTCTCTCACTGAACATAAAACTCACCCATTTGGCTAGGCCGACTGGCCAATGCACCCCTGGGACCTTCATGTCTGTGCCTATCCTGTGATATTGTAACAGCAGGAACCACTACTCCTGGCTTTCTGTGTGGGGAGAGGCGTGAGACAGAACTCAGGAATTCATGCTAACATGGCAAGCATTTTGCTGACTAAGCCACCTCCCTAGTCCTTTTGTCAGATTTCATAATCTTTAATGTAAGCACTAAAGTTCTATCTCTGTCTGTCTGTCTGTCTGTGATCTACTACCCATTCACTTTAAAGATGTGGAGGAGGGACACATAAATCTCTCCGCCATATCAATTATTATGCACATTAAATGTTTAAGTTCACCCTGTTGTTAATTAAGGAAGGTATCTGATTCTGAAAAGCAAAGAACTTTCTCAACCTGGAGAAAATGATAGTCTTGACCTTCACTCCTAGCACCTTAGATGATCTGCTGCCTTGGTTCTGATCTCTTCTTGGCAAGAAGCAGTTTTGTTGCTTCATAACTCCCTTTGTTGAATTTATCTTTTCCTCCTGGCATAGCCTATAACAGAAAAGGAAGTCAAAGCTTTGAAAATAAAATGATGACACATAGTTTAACCTTCCTGTTGCCTAATATGTGTTTTTAAGTTGTTTCTCACAGGTCAAGTATTTGTTAAGTATTTTGAGGTCAACTTTTACAACTTCTCTCTTATGCTGGATGCTGGATGAATGTGTCTGAAGTGAACAGTACAGTGTAAGAAACTCAGCACCCATTAATGCAAGTGCTCATCCAGGGAAAATCTGCTCCTGGTAAACCTGATTCTTTAGGCTGGAGAGTGAAGTGGGATATTTTAAGTCAACATTTAATAACACTTAGAGAAAATTTCTTATTGATGAGGCACCCAAGCCTCAGTTAGCTAAGTGTGTCTATTCCAGGAGAGCAGAAAGATTAATTAAACATGGCTTTAAGAACTATTTACAAATAAACAGAAGTAAGAAAGTTGGCCCGCAGTACTCTTTTAAGTACTGCCTTTTGGGAGGAGCCTCTGAGGAGGTAAAGTGTTTACAAGAAAGAATTTCCCTAGGGGTGCAAATGAGTGGTCATTAAGAAAATGCTGAACTATTTCAAGCAGAGAGGTGAGGAAGACTCAAAGGTAATAATGAGGAAAGGAATCTGGACAGCGTGACGATCAAATATTGCTAGGACAGTTAGCTATCAGAGGAGTAAAGAAAGAGTATGTGAGACCAGGTACACAGGGCTCATAGGATTTTGGCCAAAGTGGTAAAAATCTGACAGAGTGAGGTGTGTTAAACAGGTGTTAACTTGATAAAGGAAGAAATAAAAGCACAATGGTAAGGATTCCTGGAACACACTGATGACCAGATGAAGAAGGGGCAGGGAGAGATAGGAGACTGGAACATCAAGAGATTCACTTAGATCCTGTCTTATGCATCAGGCCAAAAAAAAATGTGAAAATAGAAAATAGTTACCATGGGTAGCAGCAAGAAGTGATGATGGGTTAAAAAAAAAAAAGAAGTGATGATGGTACATTGAACAAGGAACATTGGTAGATGCTAAGCCAAAGAGGGTATAGACATTAAGGTTATCAAGTTTGCTCAAGTGGGCTATTCCTATTCTGTGGCTCAAGGGAAAATTTTACTTTGGGTGGAATAAATGTTTCTCTAAATTGTTACTCCAGAAGCCTGGGCTGATGCAATGCAAGTAGCTAGTGAAGTGGGAATGGAATCACAGAGTAGAGATTAGCTGGGCAATTCACAGCTCATCTGCTTCCAGTCTGGACAGTTCACTTGCAAAACCTGTTTCTCTCCCTTTTGTATGTGATTGCATTCATCATCAGAGAAGTCTCGCTTTCTTAGCTGCATTCTAACATTCTAATTTAAAACCTTATGTCTTCTCTTGGTTCTTAGATTTACAGTTGCTATCAGGGAGCCCACAGAAAAATAACTTACCTTTCTAAACTGTCTCTTTATCTATCCATAGAAGTAGAAAAATCTGGGAGATTACCTTTGGGTTGACAGAAAGATGCCAGCAAGCTATGAAGAATAATTCTTTCTAATGTCATAAACTTGAGATTGCATCAAATTCTAGGAAGTTCTATTTTTTATTCATTATCTGAATAAAACTAGAGCACTCCCATACTTGATGTTAAAAATGAAAACCGAGACCCACGGCTAACGGGGAGCATGCTTTCAGCCTTCTTCCATTCACAGACCCATGCTGTGGCCATATAATCACTCTCTACTTATTCACCCCTGCTGTCTTGTGAGTAAGACCACACATTTTTGAGACAGCTGTCCCTGACAGGATGGCAGGTAGAAAATATCCTAGCTAAGATGTTATTAGAGTACATTATTCATGTATTTTAGGGGGTATACAAGAAATAAACACTGCTGCCAGCCACTCAAAAAACCTGGATTATGAGCCATACAACACATGCTATTTAGTAGAGACAGTGAGTGTCTATCTTTTCTGCTTTCTAAGATGAAGTCTGATTTGTAGCCCAAGATGGCTATGATCTCATGATCCTTTAGTCTCTGTCTCTCAAGGCTGTCACTCTAGATCTGTAAGACTGTGGTCAACATGCTGCATTCCATGTTCAATCCTTATTTTAGAGGACAAAACTTCTAATTACTAGAAATCAAGAACTGCTGCAACATAGTATACTAATCATGTGTTTTTACCATGTCTCTTCCGGATAGAAAAAGACCATTCAGAGTCACTGGTCTCTTCTGGATAGAAAAAGACCATTCAGAGTCACTGGCCTAAACGATCTGGGTTTTTATTTGTTTGTTTGTTTTTCGAGACAAGTTTTCTCTGTGTTGCTTTGGAGCCTGTCCTGGAACTCGCTCTGTAGACCAGGCTGTCCTCGAACTCACAGAGATCCACCTGCCTCTGCCTCACGAGTGCTGGGATTAAAGGCATGCGCCACTAATGCCCAGCTATGATCTGGGTTTTTATGAGTATACTCTGTGATGTTTGCCAGCCTCACTAAATGGCATGTGTCTTGGGGTGTATCTCTTCTGTGAAGAGACACACGGCTGGTTTTGAAAAAGAGTAAGTCACCTGTCATTTTCATTGTATTTTGTTATTTATAGGAAGATAGTACAATGGCTTTGAAAACTACACAGCTTTCCTCAGCTTTTGAGAGAATCTTACCATTAGGGGATCAAGGGGGCAGGTGGGAGCAGGTTTCTGGAAATTCCAAGGCCACAAAATCTTCCCTGAGCCCTACAGTAGCTTTCAGGTTCTTTCTTGTCTTGATAATTTGAAGGATGAAATTCATGAACCACAGATGATGGGGTTGAGAGAGAAATTGATTACAGATTCATATGCGGGGGCTTAAGAGGGAGATGGCAAAGTGTGTGGTCCCCAGGAAATAGAGTACCACTGAGCTACAAGTTTGGGGGCTTTTCAAAGACTTATGACAGAAACTGGGGTGAGGCATGGGGAAGGGGATGAGCAGGCCAGTCCAGTTGGCCCAAGCAGGTGTTCAGGTGCCCTTTCTAGGTTTCATCCAGTAGTCACGTAGTTGCATAGTTAAGTGCAGCCTCTAGGCAGCAGCGCTCATCTTGGAGATAATAAAGACACAGAAACTAGAACTCTTTTCTGGCCTCCAGCAAGCACATTCTAGAAGTTGCTGCTTAGGGGTGTCCCTGCCCTACATGTCCAGTTCTATCTCATGTTTTTGCCATTATCGTTAAATAGTTTTCTTCTTTTAAAAACACTTTTCAGGCATAGTAGAATAAGCTTTATCTTGGGGTCCTTATAACTTTCATGAAGCTGAGCATGGTGGCACTCGTTTGTTCCCAGAACTTGGGAAGCAGAGGCAGGTGTATCTCTATGAATAGAAGGCTAGCCTGGTTTACATAGTGAGTTTGAGTTCCAGGCAACGGAAGGGTACATAATGAGCTCTAATCACAAAAAAGGCAAGCAAAGGCACTCACAACTGTGAGAAGAGATTGAGAAATAATCCACAGTGCAATGAACCAACCAGGCAGCATTACAAAGATAGCTTTGAGTAATAATAGGTTCGAATCAGGTAACTGTTCCTTCTGCCTTCACTTCCTGCCTTCCTTTCTTTTATCCATGTTGTTGAGGAAATCAGCAGGGAGACATTGGCTGAGCTCTGTGATACAGCTTGATGTACAGAATTGATACACTCATACGGTGGAAAAGCATGAAGTCTAGTAGAAAAGCCAACTGTGTCATTAGAATGAACCACAGGAATGCAGCAGGATGAGGAGAGTTTTGGCCGCTGCCTAGCACATAGTAGAGAAATAAAGTAGTAACCAAGGCAGGATATTACAAGGCTCCCAATAAACTGCTATCCGTCTTTTCCCACTGAAGGTAATTTGGAACAAAAGTCTCCCCACCAACTGTAGCCACCCCACAGGCCACACTAAGCTCTTTTCCTTTCAAAAGCTCCTGCTATGTAGTATCTACAGCCAGATTTCAGGATCCACCTCAGCATCCTAACCAGGCCAGTCACTGACAGTACAGCTCCCATCCCAAGGGTCAGACATTTCTGCTCTTGAAACACTTCTCTGTGGGCCATTTTGGTACCCAAACTCCTTACTGGGCTAGCTATGATTACCTCAGATCTCTTTCTGAGGATTCTTTGCCCAAATTCTCTGTCCTTCTTTCTTCACCTACATTTTCTTGGTTCTGTCTATACATATTCCTTTGTCACATTTTATTGTATAGATATTAGTCTCAAGTAAGTCCTTACTAAGAATAAGTTTGAAATACATAATAGCTACCTTAGAGAATTATGCCATACCTATTAAATAGGATGGCATATGTTTATTGCTTTATTATTATTTATTAAATATATTGTCTTGATAATATGTAACAAACTAAATAAAAAGTTATTATCATCACCAGTGCCAGACGTTTATAATACCAAACCCATACACAGAGTTGATAGGTCCAATGTTCCCTCTGCCTTCAAGGCGTTTTATTTTGATGTGAATTCCTGTACAGTGCTTTTCATTTTCAAATTTATTCACAAGGCAGAGAATATGGAATCACAATGCCAAATATCATTATGTTATTCATTCTTTTTTGTAAGTAAGTGGAGAACTAATTATGTGACGGGAATTATTTAGGACACAGGATTTTGAGTCTAACAAACAGGGCAAAAGTTGTCTAACAAAAATGTATACAGTGGTAAAATTGATGAGATGGCTCACTGGGTAAAAGTGTTTGCCAGGAGCCTGAGTATATAAGTTTGAGCCTTGGGACACATGTGGTGGAAGAATGGAACCTACTCCAATTTCTGTGTACCTTCTCCTTACACAAAATGAATACATAAATGTAAAAAAAAGAGAGAAGAAAAATGGTTTCATATATATACATATATATCATATATATATAATGATAAATGTCTGATATCTGAAGATATTTGCTAGTGATTCACTTAGTCATTGCAAAACCAGATGCGGTAGAGATAGAGGATGTAGCTATGTACATATTATAGATTTTTTTAAAAGCTAAAAGGCAATAACGGATCTACAACAGCTATGTCACAGCCAGACTTCAAGCTTGAGTCTCAGCAAGTCCCTAAGAGGTGCCCTACGTCAAACTGAGCTCATATCCTCTAAAAGACTGCTTATTATACATTGTTAGAACTTATCTCAACATTGTCCATTTGGAACAATAAGGTAGGACACAGGGACTGGCGTTTATAGTAAATTTCAAGGAGATGCTGATATTTGCTGGCCATGGAACTACATTTTCAGAACCATGCTAGACAGTGCTACCTCTGAAAACCTTCCCAAGATTGTGGAAGCCCAGGGACAAAGGGTGCTTTGCTTTCAAACCCATTTTATCTCATGTCATTCAACATACACTGCACTTTGGGGCATGCAACACGCACCCATTTCTTGCTAATTCTTACTGACTAGCAAGTGATTTAACTCTCTAAATCTCTATTTCATAATATCAGGATGAATTCATTAATCCAAAAGCCCAACAATCTCTATTTATCATCAATTGCAGAAAGGCTGCTGGAAATTTCTTTCAAAATCAAATGTTCTACTTTGATCATTCCCATCAAAAAATCCCCAGAATCATTGTTTAGCTGCAACATATGGATTATTTAGTAAAAAATTCTAGTGTTTTAACAATGGCAAACTTTGCAGAAGTTTAGGAAGGTGATATTAGTATGTAATGGTGCCTTTAAAAAGGCTAGCTTACTATAAAGGCCCTGTAGCTTAATTTCACTCCTCAGTTCCCAAGAATGAACCCTACCAAAGTATGCCTTCAGACTCAGATGCATGGTGTTTTTAAGGTAGATTCTAGAGACAGAAGTGGTTTGTTCTTCAACTACTTTGCTTCCTCATACTGCTTGCATTCATTGGAGAAAGTCTGCAAGAATATATCTGTGACCTGTGAATTGGGGTAAAAAAAGAAGAAACCATTTTTGCATCTGTTGAGGATTGTTTTGTTACCGAATAAGTGGTCAGTTTTAGAAAGGTTCTGTGAGGCGCTGAAAAGAAAGCATATTCCTTTGTGTTTGGGCAAAATGCATGTTAAGTTCATTTGAGTCATGACATCTGTTAGTTCTCTTATTTCTCTTTTAAGTTTCTGTCTGGTAGATGTCCATTGGTGAGAGTGGGGTGTTGAAGTCTCCTACTATTAGTGTGTGGGGCGTGGTGAGTTAAGATTTAATGTTTCTTTTACAAATGTGGGTGCCCTTGTATTTGGGACATAGATGTTCAGAATTGCAACTCCATCTTGATGAATTTTTCCCATGATGAGTATGAAGTGTCTTTCTTCATCTCTTTTGGGGGATATTAATTTGAAGTTCATTTTGTTAGATATTAGAATAGCTACTCCTGCTTGTTTCTTAGGTCTATTTGATTGGAGGGTCTTTCCCCAGCCCTTTACTCTCAGGTAATGCCTGTCTTTGTGGTTGAGGTGTGTTTCTTGTATGCCCCTGAAGATGGATCTTGTTTTTGTGTCCATTCTATTATCCTGTGTCTTTTTATAGGTGAATTGAGTTCATTGATATTAAGAGATATTAATGACCAGTGATTGTTAATTCCTGTTATCTTTTGGTGGTAGTATTTGTGTGTTTCTCATCTTTGGGATTTGCTGGTGTGAAGTTATCTGTTGCCTGTGTTTCATGGATTCAGCTAACTTCCTTGGCTTGGATATTTCCTTCTAGTGCTTTCTGAAAGGCTGAATTTTTGGATAGGTATTGGTTAAATATGGTTTTGCCATGGAATACCTTGTTTTCTGCATGTATGGTGACTGAAAGCTTTGCTGGGTATAGCAGTCTGTGCTGGCCTCCATGATCTCTTAGTGTCTGTAGCACATATGTCCAGGACCTTCAGGCTTCCAGAGTTTACGTTGAGAGTTGGGTGTGATTCTGATAGGTCTGTCTTTAATTTGCTACTCGACCTTTTTCCTTTGCTGCTCTTAATATTATTTCTTTATTCTATATGCTTAGCATTTTGATTATTATATGACTAGGGGATTATTTTTGTTTTGGTTCAGTCTATAGCTTCTTGTACCTTCATAGGCATATCCTTCTTTAGGTTGGGAAAGCTTTCTTCTATGATTTTGTTGAATATTTTCTGTGTCTTTGAGCTGGAATAACCCCCTGTATCTTATCTGATCACCATTGTTTAAAGTTAGAATTCAACAACAGGACTAATTGCAGAAATCCTACAAACTTGTGGAAATTGAACAATGCTCAATTGAATTACCTCTGGCTCAATGAAAAAAATAAAGAAAGAAATTAAAGACTTCCTAGAATTCAATGAAAATAAATACACAACGTATTTAAACCTATGAGACACTATAAAAACAGTGTTAAGAGCAAAGTTCATAGCACTAAGTGCCTACATAAAGCAAATGGAGAAATCCCACACATGACTTAACGGGACACCTGAAATCTATAGAACAAAAAGAAGCAGATTACCCAGGAGGAGTAGATGACAGGATGTAATCAAATTGAGGGCTGAAATCAATAAGATAGTAACAAAGAGAACAATATAAAAAGAATCAATGAAACAGAGAGCGGGTTCTTCTAGAAATCAACAAGATAGACAAAGCTTTATCCAAACTAACCAAAAGGTAGAGCAAGAATATGCAAATTAATAAAATCAGAAATGAAAGGGGGCATAACAACAGACAATGAGGAAATCCAGAGAATCATTAGATCATACTTTGAAAACCTGTACTCTACAAAATTGGAAACTCTTAAAGAAACGGACAGTTTTCTGGGTAGGTACCACATACCGAAATTAAATCAAGACCAGATAAATAATTTAAATAGACCTATAAGACCTAAGTAAACAGAAGCAGTCATCAAAAGTATCACCACTCTCTCTAAAAACAAAACAAACAAACAAAACAAAACAAACAAACAAAAAAAAAAACAAGCCTGGGCCAGATGGTTTCAGCACAGAATTCTACCACAACTCCAAAGAAGAGCTAATATCTATATTCCTCAAATTATTCCACACAACAGAAACAAAAGGAACATTGCTAAACTATTTTTATGGGGCTACATTTACCTTGATACTCAAACCACACAAAGACTCAACAAAATAGAGAATTACAGACCAATATCCCCCATGAACATCGATGTAAAAATACACAATAAAATACTAGCAAACTGAATCCAAGAACACAGAAATATCATCCACCACGATCAAGTAGGTTTCATCCTAGAGATGTAGGGATGGCTTACCATTTGAAAATCTGTCAGTGTAATTCACCATATAAACAAACTGGAAAAAAAACCACATGATCATCTCATTAGATCCTGAAAAGGCCTTTGACAAAATCCAACCTCCCTTCATGATAAAGGTCTTGGAGACACCAGAGGTACAAGAAACATACTTAAACATAATAAAGGTAATATACAGCAAGTCAACAGTCAACACCAAACTAAATGGAGAGAAACTCAATGTGATTCCTCCAAAGTCAGTAACAAGACAAGGCTATCCACTCTCTCCGTATCTATTCAATATAGTGCTTGGAGTTCTAGCTAGAATGATAAGAGAACAAACAGTGATCAAGGGCTTACAATTTGGAAAGGAAATTTCACTATTTGTAGATGATATGATAGTTTACATAAGTGACCCCAAAAATCTACCAGGGAACTCCTACAGCTGATAAACACGATCAGTAATGTGTCAGGATACAAGACCAACTTTTAGAACAGTCAGGAGCCCTCCTGTATACAAATGATAAAAGGCTGAGAAAGAAACCAGAGAAATATCACCCTTTACAATAGCTACAAATAATATAAAATAACATGGGGTGATGCTAACCAAAGAAGTGAAAAACCTGTATGACAAGAATTTTAAATCTTTGAAGAAAGAAATTGAAGAGTATATCAGAAAATGGAAAGATCTCCCATGCTCTTGGATAGATAGAATCAACACAATATAAATGGGAAATCTTGTGGCAAGCAATCTACAGATTCAATGCAAACCCCATCATAATCCCAGCACAATTCTTCATAGACTTCCACAGAACAATACTCAAGTTTGTAAGGAAAAACAAAAACCAGAAGATTCAAAACAACCCTGTACAATAAAGGAAAGTCCAGAGGCCTCATCATCCCTGACTCCAAGCTCTACTATAGAACTATCATAAAGAAAACAGCTTGGTATTGGCACGAAAACAGACAGGTGGACCAATGGAATCATATCAAAGACCCTAATATTAATCCACTCACCTATGAAAACCTGATTTTTGACAAAGAAGCTAAAATGGAAAAAAGAAAGCATCTTCAACAAATGGTGCTGGCATAGTTAGATGCTGACATGTAGAAGGTTGCAGATAGATTCATATCAACTGCAATGCACAAAACTTAAGTCCAAATGGATCACAGACCTTAGCATAAATCCAACCACACTGAATGTCACAGAAGAGAAAGTTGAAAGTACCCTTGAATGCATGAACACAGAAGACCACTTCCTAAATATAACACCAGTAGCACAGATACTGAGAGCAACAATTAATAAATGGGACCTTCTGAAACTGAGAAATATCTGTAGGACAAAGATCACAATCAATAAAACAAAAAGACAGCCTACAGCATGGGAAAAAATCTTCAACAATCCCACATAGGACAGAGGACTGATCTCCAAATCAAAATGCTGAGATAGCTTATGCTGTAGAAGATTTGGAGTAAGGGGGATACTCCTCCATTGCTGGTGAGAGTGCAAACTTGTACAGTCAAGTTAGAAATCATCAATATGGCTGTTTCTCAGTAAATTGGTAATCAATCTACTTCAAGACCCAGCAATACTACTCTTAGGTATATACCCAAAGGATGCATACTCCTACCACAAAGACATTAGCTCAACTGTGTTCATAGCAGCATTATTCATAACAGCCAGAAACTGAAAACAACCTAGATGCCCATCAACTGAATAATATATAAAGAAAATGTGATACATTTACACAATGGAGTAGTACTCGGTGGTTAAAAAAATGACATCTTGAAATTTGCAGGCAAATGGATGGAACTGGGGAAAAACAAAACATCCTGAGTGAGGTAACCCAGACCCAGGAAGACAAACACTGTATGTACTCATTTATAAGTGAATTACTAGATGTAAAGGAAAGAAGAACCAGTCTATAATCCATGACCCCAGAGAAGCTAGGTAACAAGGAGAATCTTAAGAGAGACACATGGATCTCCCTGGGAAGTGGAAATAAACAAGATCTCCTGAGAAAATTGGGAGAGTGGAGGGGAGACAGGAGGACAGAAGAGGAGGAAGAGGGGAGAAGGGGAGGGGAAGAGGACAGGGGGCAGGGGAACATGAGGGAATGGGATGGTTGAGATGGGAGAAGGACAGAGAAGGAGAACAAGGAAAGAGATATCTTGATTGAGGGAGTCATTATGGGGCTATCAAGAAACCTGGCACTTGGAAAATTTCCAGGAATCCAAAAAGATGACCCCAGCTAAGACCCTAAACATTAGTGGAGGGGGTGCCTGAACTGGCCTTCCCCTCTAATCAGATTGATGACTACCTTAATTGTCATCATAGAACCTTCATGTAGCAACTGATGGAAGCAGATGCAGAGATCTGCAGCTAACCACTGGGCAGAACTCCCGGTGTCTAGTTGAAGAGAGGCAGGAGTGATAATAAGAGCAAAGGGGGCAAGACCATTTTGGGGATACTCACAGATACAGCTGACCTGAGCTAGTGGGAGCTCACTGACTCTGGACTGACAGCAGGGGAACCTGCATAGGAGCAAACTAGGCCCTGTCAATGTGACTGACAGTTGTGTGACTTGGGCAGTCTGTGGGGCCACTGGCAGTGGGACCAGGATTTATTCCTATGCTTGAATTGGCTTTTTTGAGTTCATTCTCTTTGGAGGATATCTTGCCCAGCCTAGATATGGGGAGGGCCTTGGTCCTGCTTCAAAGAAATGTGCCAGACTTTGTTGACTCCCCAGGGTAAGCCTTATCCTCTCTGTGGATTGGAGGGGGGAGGGTAGGGGAAAGGTGAAGAGAGGAGGAAGGGAAGGAGTGGGAACTGGATTGGTGTGTAAAATGAGAAAAGAATGTTCTAAAAAGAAAAAAAATGATTAACAACAACAACAAAAAGAACAAGCCTAATTGGGCAAAGAGGCATATCACTGTATCTTCAAGTTAGCTCAGAAGATACGTGAGCCTAGCCAACAACAGCCAGGCAACTCAGAACCGCTCTCACGAGTAGAGAAGGGGGCTTCCCTAAAGATTGCTACCTAACAATTGTAGGCAAGAAGATTGGTAGAGGGGCTAAGATTCCAAAGACCACTCTACCATCAGCTCAAGCTGGGCAAAGCCAGCCCGACACAGGAGCTCAGACGACTACTAGCTACTTCCTCTTTCTCCACCTCTTGCTTTTCATTCTGAAAACAGAAGGGCTTGAGCAATTTGGTCAGTTGAGAGTCACAAAACCATTTCCACCCCCTCACTCCATTCAACAAAATCCTAGATAGGGAAAAAACAAAACAAAACAAAACAAAACAAAACAAAACAAAACAAAAACCCTAATGCACCCAACCTGCAAATATGCACTACAAGTGAAATCATCTGTCAAATAGGCAGACCAGAAACCAAACAAAACCGAGAAGATAGAAAGGTAGAGTTCGGAAACAGAACAGAAGTTCTCAAACAACTCAAGTGGCTGGGGTTCACGAGTAACGTTTTTCCACAGGAGACAAAATTGCAAGCAACTGGACCAAAGGTTTAAAGAAGGAAAACAAGGGGAAGAGAATTACACTCGGTAGAAGAAGAAGTTAGCCTGTCGGTCAACCCTTTCTGGCCCGTGCTAGGTTCTATTTTAATCACTTGGTATTACAAAACTCAGTAATCTGGCCAGACTCCTCAGCTTCAGGGTCTGGCCAGAGGCGGTTAAGGACAGAGGCCCTCCTCCCTCCTAATGGTGCCCAACCCCACCCGGCCCTATCTCTAACTTTCTCAGGCCACCTTTCCTTCTACCCCACCCAGCTCTTCCCACCTCGTCCGGCCTCACCTAGCCACACCCTGCCCCGCCTCTCCTCCCCCTTCCTCGCAGCTGCACTGCTCCTCCCCCACCCCATAAGGTTCTCAGCGCCCTGTAACCCCGCCCCCCGGGTTTAGGGTTTCCGGGCTCTTGGGTATTTTAAGGCAAGAGCCACTAGGGTCGCCTGACTCCCATCGCGCGCCCTGCCCCAGTTCTCGCTTTCACTGCCGTCTGCTCCCCGGGCGCCATCAGCCATGGGTCTCTGGACCTACTTGGCACGCGCCGCCCTGTTGTTGGTGTTCCTGGGAGCCTGCACAGTGCGCTCCGACACACCTGCCAACTGCACCTACCCTGACCTGCTGGGCACCTGGGTCTTCCAGGTGGGCCCCAGACGCCCCCGAAGCGACCTTAACTGTTCGGTGCTGGGTAAGCCGCGTCCCGGGGATCCCTGAGTTCTCCTTTTCTGACCCTGAGTCCCTGCCTCGTGGGCGCTTGTAGGTGACTGGGGACTTAAGAACATGCGACCGGTCCCTTGGTGGATCAGAGCCAGAGCCAGAGCTAGGGCCGCCAAGGTGAAGTTGAGCTGCTGAGAACTTCACACTTACCTTCTTGATATTCTCACAGCTTGTATTTTCAAGAAAGCGTCCGTCCCACTGCTTTCCAATTGTTTTAGTTGCTTTGATTTCTTAGAAGAGAGTGGAGCAGTGCTTTCATGAGCTTCCACTTCAGTCTGGCACGCTCTTGTTTTTAAAAATCCTTTGAACTCAGACTGTAGAACGCAGCAAGTTGTTGTTAGGGTTTTGTTGTTGTTATTGCTGTTTGTTTGTTCTCTTTTGTTTGTTTTTTAGGGGGGTAGATGAGGTTGTGTCGGCGGCGCCCCCCCCCGCGTGTCTCACCCCCTCCCCGCACCGGGAGGTTGTGGAACAGGACCATTTCTCAGATAATTTCAAACTGGACCTCTGTCACCTGCTAATTTCCTGCACACACCCAAAAAAGGCTCATTTAATTAATTGCAGGCGACTAGGTTTTGGTCAATCCTGGCCTGTGTCTACCATTGTTTCTTTTCTAAATTTGAGCATTGAGATGAGACAGAAGGGAGAAAGGTTTTGCAATGACTTATCACAGGCAGTCTTCCATCTAGGGTGTTTGTTCTGAAAGAAGGAGAGACGAAAGTGTAGGATTCTGAGGATGGATATAGCTGATTGCTTTCTGGAAGTCCCTACCTATAAACCTCCCTCTGATTCTAACTCAACAATTGAAGGAGCACAAAGATCTGACCCCTGATCTTATGAAAATTAAACATTACTACCTATCAACTCAAATTAGTTTTATGTATTAGAAGCCTTTGGAAGGAGTCAGACTGCGTTGTTAATTTTTGCAGGTGTTGAGGAGAGAGTTACCTCATCTCTTTGAACAGATTACTTTCTGTCTTAATATGCTCAACGCATCTTTATGACTTGAACGCTGGTCCTTTTATAGTCTTTCCTCTTTAATCAGTACTTTTTGTCGTTCCCCCATTACTTTCTGTAATTTTGAATAGTGTCCTCCCCATTCTTTACTAGGTCAAAATTCTTCCACTGAGTTACACCACCTAGGCACACTTTATCATTTATTTATTTATTCATTTGCTTTTCAAGACAGGGTCTCTCTATGTAGTACTGGCTGTGGACCAGGCCTGCCTTTGGCCTCCCAGATGAGCACTGGGATTAAAAGTGGAGAGCACCACCACCGCCTGGCAATTTTTTTTGTGTATGTATGTGTGTGTTTGCATTGCTGTTTTGCCTGTATGTTTGTATAAGGGTGTCAGGTACCCTGGAAGTAGAATTACAGACTGTTGTGAACTGCCATGTGGGTGCTGGGAATTGAACCTGAGTCCTTCCTGGAAGAGCAGCCAGTACTCTTACCTACTAAGCCATCTCTCCAGCCTCCTCTGCATTCTTTACCAGGAAAATATTTTTTCTCTTTGTTTTTCTTAACCTTTCTTTCTTTTTTCTTTCCTTTTCCTTTTTTGGAGACAGCACCTTTTTATGTAGCCCTGGTTTGCACATAACTGCTGTGTAGACAAGACTGACTTTGAGCTTCCAGAGATCCACCTACCTCTAAATCTGGACTGCTGAGATTAACATACCCAGCTAGAAAAATATTTTAAATGTTTGGTTACATAGTGGTCTCTCTGCCTACTGTGCTACCTGACACCTCACTTCAGAAACCTCACTTCCTAGGCTTTTCCAGACCCCTCCATCACTATACTCAGAGAACAAAATTGAAACTTTGTAAGTCTTCTAGGCAGAGTCTCATCATGTATCCCTGTATTGCCTAGAACTCATTACATAGCTCAGGCTAGTCTCCGAGAAATCTGCCTGCCTCTGTATCCCCAGTGCTGTTTACAATTAAAGGCTTGTGCAGAGACCAATTGTTTCATGAGTCATATTACGAATCTCAGTTAGGCTGCAAGGTGGGAAAGTATCTAAATGTAGAAGTTATTGGGGTGACTGTGCTCCCCTGTGTATTCACTTAACTTTCATGCACTTTATTTTCTTTAGAACCAACAAAGGAAAAAGCAGTGGTTACAGTACACCTTAAGAAGTTGGATACAGCTTATGATGAATTTGGCAATTCTGGACATTTCACCCTCATTTACAACCAAGGCTTCGAGATTGTGTTGAATGACTACAAGTGGTTTGCCTTTTTCAAGGTTAGTTTATGTTTCCAATCATTTCTTACCTAAAATTTCTCCTGATTAGGGACTCCCTGGAGTGTTCCTTTTTAGACTAAGAACATAACTAGATTAGATTCTGTTTACCTAAGACAAGTTGGACATTGTAGAATTGACATTTAAAAATTAAAATTTCAGTTACTTTGTACATTTGAAACTGTAGTCTTTTGTGTTTAAATATATTTTGTATGTATATAAAATATACATGTGTAAGTATGAAAAGAGTTTTATTTCTTTTATTATTATACTTTTCCTTTTAAATGTTCCCTTAGTCACTGATTTTGTGATGACTCTCTATAAGGATAAGATGATAAGTTTCATTTTCTGGAGTTCATGCTATCTTTCTGATCATGGCCTGTGGGCTGTGAGAGAATGGCCTCAAGGACTCATTGGAGTGTTAAAATGTATTACATAGGGCAATGTGAATAATTTATCTGGCTAAAGAGAGCAATAAGATGCATAAAAGTCATTATGCTCTCTGGGCTGAGTAAAGAAACAGGCTATCCTACACAGTTAGAATTTTACTTATCTGACTAGGAAGAACCTTTGTCTGCTTCCACATTCAAACACACTGCTTCCAGGTCCAAGCACTCTCTGGGTTAAAATGGATGGGACTGTCTGGCTTCTATGGCTCCCATGTGTTCCTAAGGAAGAGTTGAAGCTTTTCCTATAGGCCTAATAGTAAACAATTCAAGTCCGTTGAAACTAAAGCAGCTGTTTCTCATTATGCATGGAATACAAATGTATTCATGGATGGTCTTTGCAGCCGCTGGAGCATCTGGTAAGAATATACCATTTATAGAGACTTCTGGGAAACTGGGGAATGCATCTGTTAAAAGTGACAACAGACAGCATAGGAATAGAGGCCTGACCTCTAAGTTTGATTTCTCTTGTGACATGATTTATCATTGGGATATAGTATTCTGAACCAAACATATTTCTTAGGATAACAACTTCCAGAAATACTTTAGTTACAGACTCCTTTTTAATATAAAAATAAATAAAAAATAAAAGGAAGAGATCCAAAAGAATGCTTAATTTCTATCCTGTAACTAGTAAGAATCAGTCTGGGAGTTGTTAGTTAGGAACCCATTTGATTAGTTCAAGCTCATGTGTGACTAGTTGCTAACTATTTTAAATAACAACTCCAAGCACTGTACTAAAATTCATCCTAACAGTAACTGAATCTCATGTTTTAGTTATATGGTGGGTATATTCAATCTGGGCTTAGGTCTCAGGGTGAATTTGAATGGGCCTAGGGTTTTTGTTTGTTTGTTTGTTTGTTTGTTTTGAAATACATCATTTCCCCCTTCTCTTTTCTCCCTCCAAACCCTCTTATATACTTCCTTTCTCTTTTTCAAATTCATGACCTCTATTTACAGACATATATACATGCATGTATGTATGTATGCATGTATGTATACACACCACACACACACACACACACACATTCCTAAGTACATAAGTATAACTTTTCCAGTCTGTCTGACATCATTTGGTGTGCTCTTCCCTGAGGAAGACTTTCTCGCCTTCTCAGAACTCTTCCTTGTCTATCGTTCTTTGTGTGGGGTTGAATGTTAATAGACTTTCCCTAGGCTACTTTAACATCTTCATTGTTATTGTCCTTCTTTGGCTCATGTTCAGGGCCTGGGGTTTTTAGACCTCTTGTGCAGCCACATTCCTTTCAAAGTTCTTTGCCTTCAGATCAAATTTGCCTACAGATTTGACAAACAAATGAACATAAAAGATACTTTGCTTTCATTATGAACCCTGAGAAGTGTCATAATTTACTGTCATTGTGGTTTTCTTCTTCCTCTATCTCTTATTGACACATAAGAAATACTCAGTTTTGTTTGCTCACAAATGAAGAATGAATGCAGTGGATGAACTTGAACTCAGTTTGGAAATAACAAATTATTAAGAAGTTGGGAATGGGATATAAATAGAGGAATACATTATTTATCCACTTGTCTTAGAAAACTAACCATTTATTGGTCCTGCAAAATACTGGTGGGACAACTAGTAAAATCACCGTTTAATTAGGAGAGGCATAATTATCAGAAATAGGCTAGGGTAATTTCTCACAGTATTTATCCTCAGCTGAATAACGAACTGGAGCACACTGTACTTTTTTTTTTTTTCAAATCAGTACAGATAGGTTAAGTATTCTGCCAGAACATGAAAGTATTAATCACAATAGTTCAAAAGAAGTAATTTTAAAGTCAAATAAAAGTAAATGTGTTGTTAAGCTTAGAGGGAGGAGTCAATGTACACATAAGTGACAATTCAGTGATTAGCAGGTTCTCACATACCTCTCTGTATGGTACTAAACAGATGCTTCTTCTCTTGTTAAGTAAGAAGATGGGACAGGTGGTGGACACATGCCTTTTAATCCCAGCACTAGGGAGACAAAGGCAAGTGGATATCTGAGTTCGAGGCTAGCCTGGTTTGCAGAGTAAGTTTCAGGACAGGCTCCAAAGCTACAAAGAAACCCTGTCTGGGAAAAAAAAACAAGTAGGAAGATGGTTCTTACCCTACTAATTTTTTTAAAGTTAGAAACAAGCTTGTTTCACATGTCAATCCCATCTCCCTCTCCCTCCCCTCCTCCCCTGACCTCCCCACCAGGCCCCCCAATCCCCCACCCAATCCCTACTGATTTTTTTTTTATATATGTGGATTTAAAGTGGCCATTTTCCAGAACTGTCAGTAAGGCCATATTGTCTTTCCCTATGGAATAACCAAGCACTGAGGTTAATTAGGTCTGGTGATGAAGATAATACTTTCAACAAGCAGTTAATAAAGTATATACGATTCTCTAAAACATGGTTTAATGTATTCCAGTAGTTCCAGATGAACATAGTTTGCAAAGTTTGTTGCATGGACCTGGTGACCTGAGTTAGAGCCTGGAAGCCACGTAAAGGCAGATAGAGATCCAGAAAGTTGTCTCTGACCTCCACACAGGTAGCATGACGGAATACATCCCTGTCTACTTATACAATAGTAATAAATAATTAAAATGTAAAGCATTTTAATAGTGAACACAGCAGCAATACTGGGGGAAAGTGTTTAAAATTGCAAGAAAAACTAAAAAACTAAAAAAAGTAGAGTTACTATATATATAAGGAGAGACAAGTACTTTGGGTAACTTTGTTAACCCAAAGCTAGTTGGATTTTACCATCAACATTAGGGAATTTTCTAGAGTGCTGCAAAAGCATACTTCGAGAAATGTTTGACTCAACAAAAATAAAACATGTTCACTGAATAAAACACACAGATGTTTTTTTTTCTACTAGCATAGGAAATATCTTGTGAACTACATTTAAAATTTGATCTTTCATTTGTTTTATCTTTTTGAAAGAAGGTCTTGAATTGTCATCCAGGCTAACCTTGAATTTAAAATTTAAAAGCAGTCTCCTAAGTGTGGCCAATAGGCCTGGCTTAAAATGGATAAACAGCATTACATGTACGTAACCCAACTATTACATGAATATCTAATAAACTTTTACTGCACGTGCTTGCCATTTGCAGTGCTGTCCATTATTATTCTACAAAGCAGTTGGATTGCCAGATCTTTCCATTAACACACCTAAGACCATATAATGTGCTTCCCATTACATTCGTGAAATGTACTTTTCTCAGATCTCTGACTGTTGTCCTGCCAGAATTTATTGAGTAGGTGGTGCATGCGTGCAGGGTGTTCATCCATTATCCTTTTGTATCCTACAGTACAGCAGCAGACATGACCTCCCCTTCATTCTCTGAATTTAGTCTTGGCCTTGGCTTGGGGTGACTAATGCCTGTCTCTTGGCTGGCACCTTGCATTGTTCACATCTTATTCAGGTATTAGCTGAAAGATTAACATTTCTGATGACATGAAGATCCCTAAGCAATAAAAAAAAACTGGAGACAAAACATTTTAATGACTTAAAATGTGAAATGTGGTAGGTAGAAATAGGACTAGTCTCTCTGTGGTTGTAGATATGCGTTCAAGTTGCATAGTTCAAGTTCAACAGAAAACACCGGCTATATGGGATTTTTTTTTTTACTTTCCAAGACAAGATTTCTCTGTGTAACAGTCCTGACTGTCCTGTAAATTTCTTTGTAGACCAGGCTGACCTCTAACTCACAGAGATCCACCTGCCTCTGCCTACCAAGTTCTAGGATTAAAGGCCTGTGCCACCATTGCCCAGCAAAAGGAGAGTACCAGAATCTTAGCTGGGAGTTTTGGTTTGTATTAAGACCATCTTACAGTTTACCTCTGGCTATCCTGGAACTCACTACGTAGATCAGGTTGACCTTGAACTCACAGGTACCTGCTTGCTTCTGCCTCTGAAATGCTGGGATTAAAGGCGTGAGTCACCATGCCCAGCAACTATATGTTTTTAAAGGATATTTTTTTCCTATTTCTTCTAGGCAGTTTATGACTTGAACTCCTGCCCAGGCAGGGACCTAAGGCCTTTAAAACCTCCTGTAAAACCAAACAGAATAATTAGGCTTGTGACAAAATGGAAACTTCTTAGAAGTATCCTTTGAAAACGTAAGGCTGTGTAGAACAAATGAAGATCATCTCTGCAGGCATGCTCTACACTGGTGGATTATAATGGCAGTTATCATTGGGCTCTCCTTGTCCCTGTGACACATTTACACCTCTGTGAGGTATCTACATAATAAAAAAGCAGCTGGCCTCCTATAAAAAAAAAAAAAAAACCAAAGAAACAAAACCAGGCAGAATATAAACAGCTGTGATTATGTCTGACTTTATGGCATCCGTGAAGGCTACTTTTCCTTTTCTTGTGTTTTGATGTGCTTTCATCAGTTTTTATGACAAGCTATATAAAGCTGCACTGAATGACATCCCAGCCAAATTGTCCAGAGGGCATGTAAACAAACTGTGCCCCAAAGTATGTCTTCAAGGAGAACAAGTTCCTGACCCTTCCCTTTTTCTCATTTTATCTCCTCTGAGGTAGCAGAGATGAAGGGTAGAAAAGAACCTCATATTGTTATGAAGATAGTTATTCAAGGAGTGAGAAAAATAGATGGGAAAACATTTGTTATGGCTAATTATATTTGTTATATTTCTTTATTTTGTGGAGGTTATGGGTAGTGGTGAGGGTTGAGGGGAAATTGTATGCCACAGCTCCTATGTAGTCAAAAGGCAACCTATGAATGGAACCTGTGATTCTTTCTGTCCACAATGGGGATTCTGGGGATTGAACCCAGGTCTATAGGTTTGGCAGCAATCACTGTTGCTTACTGAGCCATCTCACTGGACCCTTGGTATGGCTTTGCTTTTTTTTTTTTTTTTTTTTTGGTAGTCAAGCTAAACTTTGCAATTATCGAGCACTTTGTCCTCTAGTTTTAATTGATTTATAGAATAAATAATAATAATAATAATAATAATAATAATAATAAAAGGGAGACCACCACCACTAAGTTCATAATGCAAGCTTTTACTTACAACCAGGCCAACATACTGAGAAGCCCATGTCAGGTTTTTAATTCCACAGATCATGTGCCAGCAATTTGCAAGTTTCAAACTATTCTCCCCAACCAGAAATATCAGTTGTGTTTCCACAATAAAAGATTTGAGAACCATCTACTAATTGTTTCACTGTGCCTTCTGGGTTTACTTTTAAGATGAAACAATTTTAGATGATTATTTCTGTGGTGAGTGTACTTTTTAAAAAATACAAATTCTATATGTTGAACACAAGATTTGCTTTTTTAAAAATTGAGATTGACTTTTAAGAGTTTTGGTGAAGGGTTGGTACCAAAAGCATCTGGATGCATGCCTTGTGTGTATTGGCTTATTGATGTGAAATTTTGTCATGACTCAGTTTACCACTGTAAACTCTTCATAGGATGTCACTGATTTTATCAGTCAGTTGTTCATGCAGCTGGGAACTGTGGGAATATATGATTTGACACATCTGAGGAACAAACTGGGTGAGCACAACTGAAATATCTTTATATTCATTGCTAAACCAGCCTTTTCTTGTGCTGTTGTCTTAGTAAATCAGAGCCTATTTATTCTTCAGAAAAAGGAGAATGCAGATTGTTGTTATCCTGTGCATGCTTGCTTGAGCTTGCTTTTCTGCTACCTTTAACTTCTTTGATGTTCTGTGGAACTTTCCATCTCGTGTGCTCTGATTGCACCATCAAATCCCAAGTGTCATATTATAGCCTTAGTAGACATGAGCCCAAAAAGGAGAAGAGCCTCCTGGCAAAGATTGGCTAACATGTAATTCACATTTGTATAGTAACTAAGCTGTCCTAGGTTTTTTTCTTCTTTTCCCCCAAAGACTCCCTCAAGGAAGAAGCATGTGTAGCATGTACACTAGTACCAAGACATCTGTGTAAGACGTTAGAATAGGTAGGAGACACATGCTATGTGTCTAAGCTGCTCAAATGAATTGGCATACTGATCACTCACCACCAAGTTGTCAGTCATCATTTTGAAAGCAGCTTCTACTAAGAGCATAGAATGTTGACTGGGAAAAGACAGATCCCTTTGGTTCATTCCCTTCATAGTTTAACAATAAATATTTACATTATTGTTCATATAGGATTTGATGGGAATAATGGATGATGAGCAAATAAAAATGATGGAATGTCTTACCCGTCTTTGTGTTTTAAAATAACATTGTTTCTTCTCGTCCTTCCTCCTTTTCTTTGTTGCTAAGTCCTAAAAATCAGGTGGAAAAAGAAATGAGAACAGATTGGGAAAGCACCACCATCACTCTGTAGCCACATTTCCCAGGCTTTGGAATGGGTTCCTACCAGTCCATATTACCAGGAACTGCTTCTAGACTCTTCCTGCATCCCCCTAAAATTTAGAGAGTGTGAGGCATTCTCTAAAACCAGCTCAGTATGAGCCCAACTGACAGAAGTAAGCTGTGCATTTTTTGTTCTTCATGAAACTGGATGAGTAGAGATTATGTTAGTTTTCTTTAGTTGGAAACTGCACAGAATTTTTAATATATCAAGTGGTGAGACAAAGATTGAATGGGAAACCACGATAAAGTAGATCTACAGGTTTCCCAATGAAATTCTGCTCTAAGTCTCTTCAACCTTTCTTCTACTTTCGGGGAGACATCAGCCAGTAGGAAAGTTCCGCCCTGGTCTTTGCTTCATAAGTGGGGTATATACCTTGGAACCTACACACACATCGAAGCAGCATTAGAGGACTATATTTAGATATGTAGCAGACACATGCTATGGGCCTAAGCTGCTAGAACTTAGCTTGTTGCCTTAGTATACTTTAAAGTCACATTAGCCTTTCAGAGAAACAGTCACTTGCCTATGCATCTGCTTTGCAAGCATGTTGCATGTATGCATAATGCATGTTTTTTTTTCAGTATTGACCTCAATAGCTACCAACACCTAATATATTAGTGCTCGTATTGCTTTTTTTAATTTAACAAAGATTACTGTGATAAAGTGTTAAGAGATGGTATATGATCTTTGTTGGTATGTAACCCTAGTTTTTGTTTTGTAGTTATTAAATAGATCGTCTGTTGAGAGGCTCTTTTAATACCACAGCCAAGAATAGACTTTGGTTTAAGAGGCAAAGAGCTGAATCTACCTCTAGCAGCTAGCAGAGGCCATGGCAGCTACAGTCCCTTCTGGAGTTTGTTTGCATGTAAAATGCAGAGGAGTCCTGGCGACCTACCTCCAAGGCAGCTGCCATCCTGAACGTTTCCTTGGAAAAAAGTAATCACCACTGTGGAATGTGAACAACCAGAACCTTCACAGAATAAAGGGAAAACACTGTGGACAAGCTGAAGCCTCAGGGGCTTCAGCATTTAGTGTTTTCATAAGAGGAACGATTTATAACACATCAAGTGTTTTTTCTTTCTTTTCTTAGTTGAATACTGTCATGTTAAAATGGTTTCTTCAAACTAGACAGGGTTTGGGTTTTGGGTTTGGGGATCTTTTTTCTGTGTTCTGTCACAGTGCAAATTTACTCACTCTTCCTTGGTGCTTTCGCTTTCTCTAATTTCCTCTAGTAAGTAAGTCCCACACCTAATGTAGAAGAAAAGAAGGCTTTGAGATGACTTAAAGTAGACATATGCTAACTACTGGAGGGAAGATGGTCCCATGCAAGGCATGTACAAGGAGGAAAGATGCTTTCTTAGCCAAATACTGAAAGGTGTATCTTTTTGTAGACAGTGGTTTTGCAGCACCCCTAGCCATAAAGATGATGTGGCTAATAGCTTTCTCTTTCTCTTGTTTTTCTCTTCTCTTTTTCTCTTCTGCTTCTTCATTTGTTTTCTAAATTAGGTGCTAGCTTTTTGCTAAGTTGACTTGCTATGAGTCTGAAAGCCCTATAAAAGTGATGGGACTAATTTCCTTTTACCGATAGCATTGCTTAGTCTCTTCTAAAGTTCAAGGTCATGTAATTTCTGACTGTATAATGACACTCCATAATCTTTCAAAACTCAGAAGTTCCCTGGGGCTAAAAAAGAAAAGAAAAGCCATCTCAACCAAGTAAATGATATTTCAATCCACCTTTGTGAAGTTTTTCTGATGCATTCCAGCACATAAGCATCTTGAGGGTTGGTTTGGTGGGGTGGAGTGTGTATTGCATTGGCTGTCACCGAAGACTTAGGTGAGTGCCTTTCCAATTTAGGTTTCCTACCACTGAGCACACTCACTTCCTTACTTTAAACCAGAGTTCTTTCACTCAGCGGGTAACATTAACTTGTCTTTCCCCTGTGGAGTCCCACACACCGAGAATCAAGCTTTTGAACTGAAGCATAAACCCCAAAGAAATCCCCTGTGAAATTGACTTTCCTTAATTGTACTATTGTTCAACCTGATTGCTATCTTCTAGCTCTTTCCTGCTGAGCAGTGGAGTCATTTCCTTCTCACTGGGTTTAGAACTGACTTAGAAGATCTAAATGGTGCACGTGTACATAATCCATATTACCCACCCTGCTTTTCTATTATGGCTGGGTAAACTCAGAAGATTTATACTCTGTGAGTCATGATGATGGCTTTATCTATAAAAGAAAGTGATTAATTTGGCTTACATTTTTAGATGGCTACAGTCCATGATGATGGAGTGAAAGAATGGCCTAGAGGTCCACAGCCTCTAGGCAGAGAGAGCTAACTGAGAGAGAATTGTGGAGTCATCTGAATCCTCTCAACTCACCTCTAGTGAGTGACACACCTCCTCTAACAAGGCCATATGTCCTAATCCTTCCCAAACAGTGGGGAACAAAGTATTTAAGCTCATGAGCCTCTGGGAGTGGGACATCCTCATTCAAACCAACGCACAAAGTACCACTTTTCTGGGGTTCTGGGAACACTGGCCTAGGTTGGCGCTATAGCGTGAGTTCTGTGTTACAGGAAATATTTTCACGTTTCCTTCTTTCAGAGCCCTCAGAGAGTTATGTATTTTAAAGCTGATTTTCAAGGTCTAAAAATATTGTTGTCTATACACAGAGATGTATTTTCTAGGAGTAATTCTTATCTTTCTCTGTGTAATTTGGTTTCTAAATGATCATGTGAGCAAATGAGGAGACCCGAAATTGTAGATATGTGCCAGACGGGCTCACAGTACACTAATGCTTAGCATTGTTTGTTAGAATTGCCTGTTTGTTTTCCCTTCTGCTCTGTAAGAGAAGGGGTTATTGACTGTGTTACAAAATACTGTATTCTGTGTATATCATGCAATATTTGTCAAATAACATGAAAATAATGGGTTGAATAAATAATTTTGTATGAAAGAAGATTAAAAGAAATAACCTTGTTGTGGTATTTTTTTATTGATATTTCCCAAATGTTCTTACCTTTGTGTCCTTAGAGGCTATGGCAGGCCTTCAAGTCATTTGTTAAGTGACTTAATAGAAAAGAGATCAGATTCACTTGTGTGTGTGTGTGTGTGTTTACTTATGTCTTAAATTTCTTGAGATTATGAAACCAAAAAAGGCTCTAAACTGAAAATAGCAAAGTTCTAGCTTTTGGAGCTTCAACTCAATTAGTGGCCTAGGAAAAGAGAGATTTTTGTGTCTGTGGCAGTTCCTATTTTAACTAGCCTGGAACAGAATAGGATATGCCCTATCTCTGCTGAGCCTATGAAGGACTTGGAACTAATTAACAGTTTAATGAGATTTTATGTTTTCTTCCAACCTCACAGTTGAGACTTTGTGAACAAGGCACTGAGAATGAACTAACCACTTTGCTTCATTGTAAATGGTAGTTTCTTACCTATTTCTGAAATTTCTTGATCTTAAATGAAGTGTCTTCAGCATAGGTAACAATCAAATTTAATGTCTTCAATTTTTATATTTGAATCTAAATGCTGATATTTCCCATTTAAAATGTATGATTACTTTGATTACAACTTCCTGGCAGCTTTACATTTGATTAGAATTCAACTTTTTAAATAAACTGTTTAGTTTGTTAATAGGCAGAATGCCGATGCTTATTCTTGGAACAGAATTAGGGAAGTTGACTTTCTGAGAAAGCTATGGTAAACTGGAGGGATTTAGCCAAATGTGGATTTGGTCATCTTGTTGCTTCTTAACATTTTTTTCACACAGTAAACATAGCAGCAAATGAAGTGGTTTACTTTGCTTTGAGGTCACTGTCTCCAGGGGAGGGAAAGAAAGGGAAAAAGTTGAGTAACCTTCCCTGGTTTTTAGTGTTACTCAGATGTCATATATCTCCATATACATGTTTATCATTCAATTCTCAACCATCTCTGAGTTTCTGCTCTGTGAAATAGTTAATCAACTTGAAGGATAAGTCTTCCAGATCCAGGTTTTTATTTATTTTATGACTCGTATAGACATCTTTTAATACTGCATGAGTGGATCACTATAGTAGTGTTATAATGTGTATGAGATGTTAAATGATTGAATGAGCAGTGTATATTATAAGAAGAAGTTTCAGATGCAATCATTAAATAATGAAAGAAAGTCACTATCAGAGTCCTGTTTCCAAAAAACAATTCTGATGTGTTGCTGCCTAAATTGGCATTACAGGAGCCTCTGGAGTGCTGTGACTTAGGTGTGCACCACTGCCAGTCTTTTAAATAAAGAAACAGCTCTGTTGACTATTTGAAATTAAGTATAAGATGTCTGAATGCATAGATAAAATGTTAAACACATTTGTTACCTATATGTCCATGAGTAACAGCAACAGATCATGGCTTAGTTGCCTTTACAATTGTTTATATGTGCTTATATTGTTATTTCCAGGGAGTTTTTTTTTAAGTATTTCAAATCGTTTAAGCTTTAGCATTATTTTAATCCTCCCTAGCAATCAAGCAAAGTAGGATCAGTCATAGCTATCTTGCCCATTTCAGTTGAAAACAGAGAGAGTCTTCCTAATGGTAACTTCCTCAAAGCTTCATGAATGATAAGTAACAGAACTGGACTTTCAGAAACAAAACTCTTGGTTGTTGGTGTCTCTTGACCAGTGAACTATGTGAAATAAGCATTCAAATATTTGCTGTAAAGTATATCCAGAGAAGCAATGGAAGGATATTTAATTACAAAAAAAACCACAACAACAAAAATACAAACCTTTAAAGTATCAAAGCAGTAAAAAAAAGTTATAGGTTAAATAGCTTAATTTATAAAATATCCCCATGAAGTCAGTATTGCTAGGTTAGAGCTAGGAAAGTTGATGAAACTTTGTTGGTGAGGTGGGGGTGGGAGATTACGGAAGGACTTTGGAGAATATATGACAAATTAATAGGAACCTTGAAGAAGAAGAGCTCCTGCACAGCAGGTCTCTGAACTTTTAAGTGCTACATGTTGAAAGGCCTATGAATTGTAACAAATTCTCTGTTGCAGCAGGAATTGGCAAACATGAGTGGAAACTTAAATTGTCTCATCTATGCAAGTCAGTCTCCAGAGACCAATGTTGATACAAATGAAAAAAATTCTTTGGGAGGAAAAACTGACTACACTTACTGTGGAATAATGTGGCCAAAATTTCAGCCTCTTAGTCCTCATAAACATTAAGAGTTCACTGTAGCTGGAAGAGACCCTGGGAACTTTCAAATCAAGGAAATAAAGACTTCCTCTGGGGAGGGCAGTCAGGTTAAGGTTTCTAGTGCTTGACCTTTGAGCTAACCTTATCAATGCTGCATTTCTACCCCTTAGAGCTACACTGGACAGGTCTGCCCTATCTGTGCCACCATGCCCTGCCTGTCACAAGGTGACTTCAGGTTAACCAAAGTAAAAGAGCAGATTCCTCAGCTACAGAATACTATAAAATACAAGTTTAAAACAGAAAATGATTCCATGAATTTAGTACATCAGAAGTGACTGCAAACGCCAGTTTTACTCTATTTGTCGAAATTGAGTTACAATGACCCACTTGTATGTTTTTAAAAATTACTCCTATGTACACAAATTAAAGTGTCTGCAGTAACAGTTATTTACCAGACTTTGCTAATCTTGCCTAGACCCACAGAAATTTCAGGGAAATGTTTGGGACTGCTAGGTAAACCTGGATTCACAGCATAAACAGGCTTGCAGAAGAGTGGGCATTTCAGAAGACACACTGTTTTATTTCTGGGCTCTTGGATGACTTGGCATTACAACTCTGCTATTAATTATTAATTCCTTACCTTTTCTGAATTTTGTAAGTCCATGTTGAAATCAGTCTTAATAAGGCTCTTTCTTTGTTGTTCATTTTTTGCTTATTCACTCATTCAATAATTATTCGCTTCCTCCTGTCAGGCAGCTTCCTAGATAGTAAATAAACAAAAATCTGATTTTCCCAATGCTTATGTCTTTTGGGGAAGAATAAACATAGAGGTTTCCTGAGGGAGAGAGCACAAACACAGTCAGTGGAATGGAGTCTCTTATTATCAACTCCAGTTTACTAGTGGAAGCACAGATGGAAGACACTGACACAGGATCATACAGGCCCACAGCAGCAGAGCTGGAGTCTATCTAGACATTCCAAGCCTCCCAGGGCTTAGGTATCTTTCACCTCTGCTCTGCAGTAATGGGCCCTTGGCAAGAATAGCAAAGAACTGGAAATGGTCATGAGCCACAGTGTGAAGCTCTCCTGAGTCAGCTAATCTGGTGTTTACAGAACATCCAGTGGGTTAAAAACCAAATGAACAACAAAGGAGTGTTAGCTGTGACCTCCACCTAGCCTCACTCTTTGCAGGACCACCTTTACTACAGAAAGAAATAGCTCTCCTTGTCTCAAAACGTTATGGTGAGGTTGGGATAACACAGAGTGATGCATCATTGAGAATTTAGCCTTTTTTATTTTTTTCTGTAGTTCCTGGATTCTGTCCTCTGTGTCATTGACCACTCTAGCTGTTTGTGAAAGAGCAGTGTATGAAGAAACACGGCTTGATATAGGGAACAGTGTTTGGTTGTTAGAGTGGTTGGTATTAAATTCTAATTTAACAAAGTTCTTAGATCTTTTATTTCTGCCCTCAGATATTTTGATGTTATCTTGGAACCCTAGGATGGATAAGGAATCTGAACAGCTTTTAAGAAAAGAGGGGGTTTCTGATTTTGTAATGGAAAAGCGGCTGTGTGAAATGTATCAACGCTTCCCAGGAGTCCAAGAAAACTGGCTTGCAGTATGAGGCACATTCCCCAGTTTTCCCGAACCTTGGTTGCCTCCCCTTTTCTTATAGAACTTATTAATCATGCAAAATGTTATTAGTTAATAAAAATGTTCTCAATTTTTATATTGAAACTGTTTAGCCTTCTTTCTTTTTACTTTCCTATTATACTGCTGTAAACATTTACTGGAATATTGCTGTAGAGAGAGAGGGAGATGGAGACAGGGAGTGAAAGATATGACTATAAGGAAAACTTCAGGGCTTTTGAAACATTTCAGTCAGCAATGGCCCTCCAAGGCCTACCTGGTCTGTCTTAGCAAATGAGAGAAGACTAATGAATAGGACCAAATTCTAAAACCGAAAAGAAATACATGATTAAGGTCTAAGGAATTTAGGGTTTATTGTATAAGGTCACCAATATTTATTGATAAGAACTTTTATGTAGTTTAGTAGGGCTGTCTCTTGATTTGGCCAGGATCTTGTAAGTACATTGTGTGTTGGAAATAATTATGTCAAAATGTTTTTTATTAAACTCAACCTCTCAAGCTGTGTGTCAGAGTCAGCAGATTCAATAAATTTTGATACTGTATAGTCTAAAGCGTTTGTATTTGTCCATTTGGTGACAAGTTTATCAATTTATACTGGATCTCAGAGTCCCCGTGTTATACTTTTGGGTGTCTTTTTTTTCTGGTATCCTTGTTTTACAGATAAATATGGCTTAATAGAATCTCCTTCAAATTTCTGCAAGTTAAACCTATGCCCATGCCTTTCTTCTTTCTGCCTGCCTCCTTCCTTGCTCATTCTGGTCATATTCTTCTCCTTGATGAGCTGTCATTGCATGAAAGTAACGGGGTTGTAGAGCCAATGTGTCTGAATTCAAACCTGGGCCTGTCACTGCATAGCATTCTTTCATGGAAACGTGCAACGAGTCATATTACTGAAATAAAGTGGACACAACAATTAAGTACGTCATAATGGGCATATTCTAATACATCAGGAGATTAACAGCAAAAGAGGATTTAGTTTAGCTACCCAGGAAGTATTTGCCATCTGCTCTTATAGTCTACTGATGGGAGCCTCTTCTGACAATAAAGCAGAGGAGGAAACTGTTCCTGCCAGGTAACAGCTCTGTGGCCACAGGAGGAATGATGACTCTCCCTGAATGGTCATCGGAAATCCAGGATCGTTTATTATTTCTTCAGAGACTTACAGTGAGAAATGCACGCAAACTGCCTTGGATATGAAAATTCCTTCAAGAATGTGAGCTTTTCCCACAGCCATTCATTCCTTCCTAGAAGTACATTTTTTGTTGGGTGGCCAACAATGCTAATCTTAGAAGTGGTTCCTTCGCTTTCTAGAACAATTATCAGACCATTATCAGCTAAAGTATTCATTTTGCTTGGCTGAGGGCCCCAGCGCAGCTTTATGGCAAATAGCCAGGCAACGGGACCTGAGAGCCGAGCACAGGTGTGATTACCCTTTTGTGTTTCTGCTTGATTGCAGTATGAAACCAAAGGTAGCAAAGTCATCAGCTACTGCCATGAGACCATGACCGGATGGGTCCATGATGTGCTGGGCCGGAACTGGGCTTGCTTTTCCGGCAAGAAGGTGGGAAGTCCTTTGGAGAAGGTTAATATGAACTTGGCGCACCTAGGAAGCCTCCAGGAAAAGTGAGTAATATTTCAAAACCAATGGAACAGGAAATGCCTAAAAATCAAAACCATCAAAGGAACAAAATAGCAAATTACTAGTAAGGAAAAAGTATTTCATTGGCTGTGGTATTGTAATGTCTTGAATAATATTTACATATGTGATGATGCTACAATGGGTGTCCAGTTACAAACTCAACAAACTGCAAACCCAGCTAGCAACTGAAATTAAAGTTCTTGGCTTTTCCACAGTGTGTTATTTGCTCAGGCTGTCACATGGAAGCATTGCAGACTGGGGGGCCTAAAGGAGAGTTTCTGCTGTGGCTTTTAAAGGCCAGAACTTGGTTTCTGTTTTGCTTACTGGCAGCTCTCCCTCCCACTGTCTCCTCACTTTGCCTTCCTTGCTGTGTCCTAAAGTTTGCTTCTCAGGACCTTTTAAGCTAGACCAGAGCCCACACTAATGGCCTCATTTAGCCTTTATTACCTCTTTAAAGACCTATTTCCAAATCCAATCTCTGGCTGAGATATTGGAGGTAAGCATTTTAAATGTGACTTTTTATTTATTTATTTATTTGAGATTGTAATGTAATTGCTATCAATTACATTAACTTTAAGAGATCTTTCTGTTCTTAGTGATATGTTACCTAATACTGGATACATTATTATATTTTATTTATATCTGTTCTTTCAGAACTTCATATATCTATATAATATATTTTTCTCATATCTGCCATTCAGTCATCCACTCCAACTTCTCCAAGACCACCTCCCATGTTCCCTTTAAAATTCATATTTATTTTGTCTCCTTTTTTTCCTTTACACCTTACTGAGTCCAATTTGGTGTGTAACCTCCATTGGAGCTGGGCAACTTTTCTGAGGCCACACCCCTAAAGAGAACTGACTCTTCCTCCCCCTCCAGCCGTCATTGGTCAGTAGCTCTCAGATAGGGATGTGGTCTCCCGAGTCCCTCCCCATCCACACTTGAATGTTGACTGACTTGATCTTTTTTTAAATCTCCTTGACTCTTAAGCACCAAAAATAGCATTTAACAACTATGATGGTATCCTGTCATTACTGTAATGCATATATCAACATATGAGGCTCTCCTACTAATTATGGTTAAGTAAGGAAAGCAGGAAGCAATGCTTCTCAAATTTAATAGACTGGGGAAAATGGACTTGGTGGAAAATATTTTAAAATATTTCACTTACTGTTTAAAATTTACTCTTGTATCTAGAAAAATAAAAACAAAAACCTGTAGTTTCTTTTTACTGTTGGGTTAAGGCTGGGGCAGATACATGGCTTATCTAATAAAGGGTCCTTTGGTGTCACACTTTGGAGCAACTGGAAAGAACTTTGAGAAAATAGTTATCAGTGTGATACACAGTTTTCTTTGCACTGTTCTCTATTTCCCTGACTCTATCAGAATACTTTCTCTACAAATGTGAATGAAATGTGAAAGAAAAGTTCCGAGTGCCTAAATTAGGTGTCGCTTGGGTTGGGTGCATCTTACTTTGTGGAAGTGGATATTGGTGAAAGTCTTGAAGATGAGTTACATTTGCTCAAACCATTGAGTGTTTTATAATAGAAGTATAGCAATCACTTATATAATTGCTGTCCATCGACACACAGGTTTGTCAAATGTTAGAATTCAATGAATAGTTAACCTTGCTTTTCTGAATCTTCAGTCAAGTTTTAATACATCATAAATAATATATCACTACAAAGTAGACAAATGATTCTGACATTGATGTTTTTGTGAATCACATGAGGAACTTATTTCAGATTGTGATTTCAAGGATCTGAGCTGAGTATCACATGAGGAACTTATTTCAGATTGTGATTTCAAGGATCTGAGCTGAGTATTTTCCACATTGTTTAAAAGTCCTCACATATGCCTGCTGATACCGGGTTTTAATAACAAGGGCACAAAACACCTATACAGAATAATATTTAGGAATTGTGTATTTATAAAACATGTGTATATTACATATACCCTTTGCTCTCCTCTTTTGTTCATGTAACCTATTATAAAGGAGCACTTTGGAAGGGAAAATGTAGACACTGAGGATTAGCTTGACAGGTAGAGTACCTGCATAAACCGTGTGTAGTGCTGCATGCCGGTAACCCCATCACTTAAGAAATAGAGACTGGAGGAGCAGAAGTACAAAGATATCTTTGGATACATAATGATTTTGAGTACAAAGCCAACCTCAAAAACAAATAAATAAATATATAAAAGGGACATGCAGAAAAAATAACACTCTCATTCTAACTACAAAGATAAACATGACTTTAAAAAGAAATTACATATAAACTTTTATAAAATTTAATTCTGTATAAAGTTTACCTTTTAAAATTAATATAATATAAATTCTCTTCATATCACTAAATAATTTTCTATATATATTATAGCATGAAATATATATAAATGGACTATCATTTACATTAATAAGTTCCTTATTTTAGGACATTGATATAGGTTGTTTCCAATCTATCACTAGTGCATAAGTATTCTACCAAATATTGTATACATCCTGTTTAATTTTAAATTTTGTGGGAGACATAACAGCTTTCAACTCTTTTCTGTTGCCATCTGTATTCCTAAAAGACTATACCACTCACTCTTTGACGGTGTAAGTATCAGTTTTATTGGAGAGCCGTTTTACCAGACAAGACTACATCTGAAACTATGTCTCTGTGTTGGCAGATTCTCCAATAGACTCTACAGTTATGACCACGACTTTGTGAAGGCCATCAACAGTGTTCAGAAATCTTGGACTGCAACCACATACAAGGAATATGAGAAACTGAGCCTAAGAGATCTGCTCAGGAGAAGTGGTGGCCAAAGCCAAAGGATCCCAAGGTAACACAGTCTCTCTTTGTCACTAGTAAGAACTTCAATACTGAAGGTTATCCTCCTTCTACTCAAGTCCCAACTGGATTTTAATTAGTAGTCCAATTTATTGGGATTTTTGTTGTCTTTTTTTTCCTCCAAGTCATGTGGATCTTTCTTGTGTCTATTCTTTTTATGCCTGTGTCTTGTCTTGTCTCTTCTCCTTATTGTCATTTTTTAGCCATTCTTTGAAATTTTTCAGTTTCACTTTCTTGTCCCCAGCTACAGCTGTTACTGACCACAATCTAATCACTAGACTCAGCCTTGCTAGCCCAGGTAATCTAAATAGGACCATAAGTGTGTTTACCATATGACTTATTTTCATAAACTATGATAAACATTCTTGAAAACTTTGTTTTCTTTTTATTTTTCTGCCACCACTTTTGCTCCTTGGGTATCTCTCAACTTACTAACAATAACTGTCAAATTTGCCACTGTATCTGTGAGAAAACATTAAGACTTGTTTAACAGAAACCTGAAACAGAGGGATTAGCAATGGAGGCAGGGGCTTGCTCTGAGAGTGTGAGTCTGAAACTATGTGTTACATGCTATATTTCAGGGGATACCCTTTATCTTAGACTTTGGCCACACACTAACATTTGTTTTATGGAAAGTTATTACCACTAGAGTGCCATAGAAAGTTTAAGATAAGATGGAAGTCATATGGAGAAGGAAATATTAAAGCAAATATGAAAGTCTGGCTGCTTGATTTCCAGCCGAATTTTTGTATATAAGTTGATTCTGGTGTAAATATGTAGTTCTATAGTAAAAAGTTGAAATATCATTAAACTGAGGCTTAAGAAGTCAGAGAACTACTGCAATCACACACAATGATTATACTTCTTAGCAACTCTCTGATACAGAGATTTCACAGACATTCATTCTGACACAGGCATTTCACTGGACCCCTAAGGCATTGAGGCCCAAGGCAATAAGACCTGATAATGGACAGTATCTGTAAAGTGTTTCTAATTCTATGTTAGTGCCCCTAAACTCTTCTTTCTCATTCTGTTTGTGCCCATATAATGTTGTTTTCCAACTTTTATTTTCTTTAGTATGTGTGTATTATGGCCAAATGCTCTTCCTTACAGAATGCAAAGAAGACAGAAGTTAGCAATTCAATATACAGTTTGTACCAGAAAGTCTTTTCACAGCACCACTATATTACTTAGTATTTTGAGGGGCATATACGATGGTGATAGTAGTTATCATACCTATAATTTATATGTATGTCTTCATTTTTGAGTTTTATTATTATTATCATTATTATTATTACTTCATTGAATTTTGTGAAAATTCTTTGAAATAGGTATATCTACTTTCTTAAGAATAAACAGGACTTTGTTTATGACATTAAACTTCTTTACAGAATGTCACATAATAAGTGTAAAACAATCATTACCTCTTGAGTCAAATACCAGTTAGTTCAATGTTTTCTCTGGACCCTCTAAATGATCATCTTTAACTTGTATCTCCTTTCTTGACCAACATCTCCCAAAAGTAAGGGAATGTAACTGTTCAAGAGCTCTAAAACTAGCTTTCACTGTACAAGGAAAATGACTAGATTCTATAAATCTGCAGTAAATGAAAACTATTTATGCAGTTGAGTTATGTAATTGACACATGTGTAATGGCCCCATTGACCCACTCATGGGACAAGTGCTCTTTGGTTCTCAATGAAGTTACTAGCTACTCTGGTGGCTTAAACCTTGGAATCAGAGGTTAGATGATGATCTTTAAAGAAAGACTTTATGTTTCTATTAAATATATATTTCCATTCTAGGCCTAAACCTGCCCCGATGACTGATGAAATACAGAAACAGATTTTAAATTTGCCAGAATCTTGGGACTGGAGAAATGTCCATGGTGTCAATTATGTTAGCCCTGTTCGAAACCAAGGTAAAACTAACAAAAGTCTGAGTTTTCATCAAATTATTCCAAGCTGTTGGTAACTGAATATTCATTGTGTACTAGTCTCTAGGATGGACTTAGGGATACAGGAAAGGGATGGTCATGATCTTGCGATTTAGTATACAGATGCAGGCCAAGTGTGGTGGCGTATGTCATGGAGGCTGAGGAGGGAGGACTGCCAATTGGTAGATAGCCCACACTATGGAGTGTGATTCTGCATTTAAAAATTGTGGCCTTTGAATTCTTACTCCCTTCCTTTGCATCAGTGACAAAATGTGCTAAAATTAATCTTTTTAGCTGAGCTCAACATTTCTCTATATGGATTTCACCAGATTAGTAAGTACAACTCATTTACCTGGCTGCTAGGAGATACTTCTGTGGAAAAAAATAATTGTATGCAATTAAACTGGTCTTCTTTCCAATGCAAGTTAAACTGGTTTGTTGAATCTCTTCTGCTATCTGCCCTCCTGTTTCTACCATTATGTTATCTTTAATTACCACACAAGCTTAGATTTCTTGAGCTGTATATGGACCTTTTAATCCCCTTTGTATCAAAATATGAGTTCTGATGGAATGGATTAACTCAGTTTCCTAAGTCATGAGTTGATTTAGTTTTACAATTATAAAACTTCCTTTAGCTATATATAATAACAGATAATCTTACTTTCCCAAGTTTTACACGACAATTGCATAAAGACTCATTACTACATGTTATATATCTGATCTGAAGTGCTCCAAACATGACACTCTCCAAGAAGTTTTGTGATGTTAAAATAAGTTTCAAAGTTTGTTAACATGTTAGATTGCAGATTTCTTAAATTAAGGACACAAAGCTGGTAAAAGAACACACTCATTCAATTTGAAGATAAGTTGTTAGTTACTATGAAAAAT
This sequence comes from Mesocricetus auratus, assembly GCF_017639785.1. Lineage (NCBI taxonomy): Eukaryota > Metazoa > Chordata > Mammalia > Rodentia > Cricetidae > Mesocricetus > Mesocricetus auratus. The sequence goes on along the minus strand of NW_024429182.1, from coordinate 109,881,309 downwards.
AAAACATCAACAACAACAAAATGGTTTTGTTTGTAGATGTTGCAAATTTGCTAAAGGAGAGTGACTAACTCTGCATAAACCCTGAAAAATTTGAGGAATTCTTCAATATTTTTTATTTTTCCACTTAGAAAATAAATTAGCCATAGTTTTTATCAAATGAAGACCATCATTATAAATGTATGATTTTGAAAAAGAAATTCTTCCTCTTTTCTACAAATATATCTGTAATAACTTCTTCCATGTCTTACCATTAATTCCTCAATGAAGGAGTTTTGAGTGTTGAAAAGTTTTGATCAGGTCTGGATTCACCCAGTGCAAAGACCTCCATCATTCATTTGATTCCAGGGGTGTTCCCCTTAACCTTCCTGGGATCACTGCCTCTAGAGAAGGCATACATCCAGATATCCCTTACCTTTTCCATTTCCTAGGGAGGGAAATGAAGGAAAATGGCAAGTAATTGGTAAATCAACTTTTGACACATAAAAAAGATGTTAGGTTTCTCCAAATGTGACATTCTATGGTAAGGAGCCATTACATTTTAAACAAAATGTTTTGGAGTCACAGAACAAGACAAAGTTATAACTGAATATATTTGCCAAATATGTTGGCGGGAGCATCAAGTAGGTGGGTTACAGGAAAGATGACAATTCCCGACTGGGAGATTCAGATGCTATCTAATGATATTCTTGGGTTTTGGGGTTAATGGAAGTTCATGGCTTGCTATTAAGTTAGTTAATTAGTACATTCCAAAGAAGTTACTTTGTAACCAAAAGGATATTAGGTCAGATTACAGCAGTGGTGCGTAAATAGCTGTTGGGGCCACTAAAGATAGCTAAAAAGAATCTGGAATCTCAAATAATTCGCTAGTATAGCATTCTAATCAGTCACTCAGCCTGCAAAGGATTTAAGCTTACTTGATCATCAAATAGATCCATTGCTGGCTGGTTTTGTGTCAACTTGACACAAACTAGAGTCTTGAGAAGATAGAACCTTAGTTGTAAAAAAGCCCCCACCAGCTTGTGGGCAACCTGTAGGGCTTTTTGTTGATTGAAGACTGATGTGGAACGGTCCAGATCACTGAGGAAGATAACATCCATGAGCTTGGTGGACCTGGGTAATGTAAGAAAAGCTGAACAAGCCATAAAAGGCAAATCAGTAACAGACCTCTTCAATGTCTTCTGCCTCAGTGCCTGCCTTGCGTTCCTGCCCTGGTTTACCTGTATAATAGAGCAGCATTATCTGGAAATGTAAGATGAAATGAACCGTTTCTTCCCCAAATTGCTTTTGGTCATGGTGTTGTTATTTTTTTTGTTTTGTTTTGTTTTGTTTTTTGTTTTTTTTTTTGTTTTTTACGAGACAGGGGTTTCTCTGTTTTTGGAGGCTGTTGGTCCAGCCTGGCCTCGAACTCACAGAGATTCGCCTGCCTCTGCCTCCCAAGTGCTGGGATTAAAGGCATGCGCCACCAACGCCCGGCGGTCATGGTGTTGTAACACAGCAATAGAACCCTTACTTAGAACCTACTTGAGAAATTAGGGAACAGAGGAAATGTCCTGTGCAGACTTCATTATTGACAGCCTGGCGCATAGCAACTGCTAGATAATGTGAGCTGCTAATGCTTTGATGCTGCATCCCCCATTGCTTGTAGTCATTTATTCTATGCTAGGAAGCTTATGTGTATGTGTGTGTAATGTAGGTACACGTATGAGTGGTTGCCTTCACCTGTGTGTGGGGAGACCAGAGGTTGTCAAGGCTGTCTTTCTCATCATGCTTCACCTTATTGTTTGAAACACTATCTGTCACTGCCCCTGGTGTTCATCATTTTGGCTGCCCAAAAAGCTTCCTACTGTTCCATCAACCCAATTCTGTGGTTACAGACATGTGTTGCCACACCCAGCGTTCTTGTGGCTCCTGGCAATCTGAAAGCATGTTCTTGTGTTTGCATAACAAGTGCTTTATCCGCTAAGCCCCCTCTCCATCCCCTAAGAAGCTTTTTAATAATGGCAGAGTATTTAAAGAGTAGCAGCTCTTGGTTCCCAAGAGTTAGACTTTAGAAGGATATACAAGAAAGACATTAAAGTACAACATGATAATCACATTAATAAGAGACTTATGGAATTCAGTGGGGAAGGGTAGAGTTTATTCCCACATGTATGGATAACAGGTAAGATGAGACAGTAATCCAGGGGAAGGAAATGAGACATTTTGAAGGAAGTTCTTTGACATTGCTTTCCTGGTAAGTTGGTAAAAAGGCTTAATGTCCCCAAACCTCCCCATTCTTTGTATGTTGTAAACATGATTTGTACCAAGAAAGAGCAATTTCAAGACACAAATCATTTGTGGGTTGATGGCTTTTCAATCAGTCTCTTACCTGCACTGCCATATCAGGTGCTTGAGGAAAACAAAATGTGCTTGGAAGTTCCTCTTTGAACTTTTTGATATTTTTCTTATACTTCAGAGTGGAAAAGACACTGTTTTTTTTTCCTCTTCCTGTTAATTTGGGGTACCTGGAAATGTCCCACTTTTACAATACTAGTCTTTTATGCAGTGTAGAATTCCAAAAGGGGCATAGTTAAGGTCATTAACGACTTTTCTTTAGTCTGAGAACAAATTAAGATTAAAGTAAAAGAAATATTGGAAACTGGAAGTTGTACACTTTAAAACTTTCTTTAAAATGCTTTATAGCTAGATTAGCTGTGAGGTGGAAGTAGGGAGAGAAGCTAGGAAACCGAGTGAGATGGATTACTTCGTTTTCCACCATGTCTTATTGTATCTGGGAGAATGAGAGTGTCTCTCCAGGGTCATATTAGGTAATGTGTAGGGTTTTCCTGATATTTAGAATCCACTCTATTTAAGTGTTGACTATAAATGTTCATTAGAGCAGGAAGACAAGGCCGTTAAATTGTTCACTCCACCTAATTTATCTTTGCACTAAAATGAAAAGAAATGTGAAAGGCTAAGTGACTTGCTCAGGGTCACATGGCTAACGAGGGACAAAGCAAGAGAGGTGAGAACTGTCACTCTTCCATGCTACTGCAATGTGTTATCACACTGGGGGAGGATGTGCATTATGTGGATACCATGTTCGTTTTTATCTCTTTGTGGAAGCGCAGACACAAACAGAGCTTTCCAAGAGACAGGCCCCTTATTTATTGCATTATAGTTGTCTTACATATTATTTTTCTTTTGGAAACTAGACTAGATTTTCTGTTTGAAAGGAGGTAATGGTTATCTTAACAGTTGACAATCTTCCCAGAAAGTCAAGGACCTAAAGGGGGTTTTCACATTCCTGTGATTTCAAAACAAAGCACTTTCTGAGCCACGAGACTGTTCTTGTGACCTGTCCCTCCCATCGTACAGGATGGTCAGATAACGGGTTTAATGATTAATACTCACAGGCTCATCTCCATAGCTGTTAAAAGCTGAGGAAGCTGGATGGTTTATAGGACTTTAGTATCTCCAGCTAGAGATAGATAGTGACTTTGGTTATTTTGTCACACATCTGTTCTTTCCTATTCCCTTGTTTAAAGGAAGAGTCCCAAGGAAGTATTTTCTAGGTGGTTTGGAAACCACAAAGTTGAAGTTAATCTTCTATGTAGTGATTATGTGACAATGAAAGAAAATCTGAAACAGACTTTTAAAAAGCAAAAGCCAAACAAGAAAAGAAAATATGTGATTTTCTTTGCAGTTCTGTGAATAAGGTGAATAATGGACAGTCTTTCCCCTTACAGACCTTATACTCTGTTCGTGAATAAACAAAGTAGTGGTTCAACATTACAATGACTTAAAAAAATGCAAATGCCAAGAGCTCAGCAGGAAGAGAAAACCAAGTACTCACATCTACTATTGGTTAGCTCAGTGGTTCTCAACCTTCCAAATGCTGTGACCCCTTTAACACTGTTCCTCATGATATAGTGACCCCAACCATAAAGTTAATTTCATTACTACTTCATAACTGTAGTTTTGCAACTGTTATGAATCATACTGTAACTATCTGTGTTTTCTGTGAAAGGGTTGTCTGAACACAAAAGGGGATGTGACCCAAAGGTTGAGAACCACTGCATTAGCTTCTAGGTTTAGCTCATTGCCTCAGTTTCTAGGTCTCAATTATCAAGTGAGTTGATTGTAGAATAGTACTTCTAAGCCACCATTACATGTGCTTATCTTCTCATCTTCAGAATTTAGATGATGCCTCGGCAGTGGATAACATGGATAAATGAGACTTTAAGAAGGGAGAATTTGTGGGAGCATTAGACAGGACAGTAGTTAAGTAGAAAGGAGGCGCTTGGTAGGTTGGGTTCAGGGTCATGTGGCACTGTGACTTGTGAAACACAAAGTTTGCATCCTCTGGAGTTCAGAAATAAATGGTTGATAGTTTGCCTTGATTTTGCTTCATTTATGGATTGCAAAAATGTGCTTACTTATTATCTCTTGACTCATTCTTTCCACAAACATGCACTGAGCTCCTTTCCAGTATCACGTGGCAAGATAAAGAGTCCTCGAGGACATATCCAGCTTAGTGAAAGAAAAAACAATCTAAATGTTTCAAGCAGGGTTTATGATGGTGGAGTTTGAACAACATCATGACTTTTTCTTTGCCTCCAGGGGGTTCATAAATTATTACCTGGAGAAGGAAAAACAGTCTTCCTGCTAACATTTAAAAGCACAATAGTTTTCATAATGCTTTTCTGTAAAGAAAACTTTTTGTAATTTAATTTTATTTTGTATACAAAGTGTTTTGCCTGCAAGTATGATTGTATGCAGGAATCAGATCCCTTGAATAGGAGTTGCAGACAGCTATGAGGTTTAATGTGGATGCTGGGAATTAACCCCATGTCTTCTGGAAGAGCAGTCAGTGCTCTTAACTGCTGAGCCATCTCTTCAGTTCAGTTACCAAATTTTTCATAACCAGACACCTCTATGTTCAAAATTAGCTGAATTGACTTCATAAATCTTTAGATTTATAGTGGAATGCTTAGCACGTAAACAGTTTAGTGAAACTAATATAATAAATTGAATGATATACATCTTGCGTAGTACTGGTTTTACCTTAGATTTGCATATTTCTCTGTAATCTTTGGAGTGGTGGCAGATGAGAGAGGCTGTGTGACAATAGAAATATAAAGCTATATTCATTTGCGCAAAGATTATAACAAAGGGAAGTGCAGTTTTGCAGTATTTTGTTATATATGTTTATTTTTTTCTTTGCCCATGCAGTTTGAAGAAACACAGAAAAATAGCATTGTTCATGTACATTATCTCATAGTACAGTTTTTCTCCTTTTCTGATGGCAACTGTCTTCATAGCAGATGCCTTTAATAAATTCATTTGGCCTTGTCCAATAAGTCATAGAATATCTTTTACCGGCCACTAATCCCACTCATGAGAAGTCCTCCCAACTCCTGGAAGCAGAGCTTGGAATTTCAACAAGAATTTTGTGTGAACTCAAAGTTTCTACTGCATTAGAGATTTTCTTTTAAGTTTAGCTCAAATGTGTCCTTCCATATTTCTCTCAGACTAAACTATTATAGACACAAATCCAGTCTTCACTGTAAAGAAATATCTCAGGTTCAGTGCTTGGGGATTGAGTCTTCTATATTGTACTGATTTTGATTAAAAAAACCAACCTTTTATATTATAAATCCTATATTAAAATATCTCATTTACTCAGGTTTTCATGTTTCTTTGTGAAATTATAAATAGATAATATATATATATATTATTTTTTTCTCCATCTACAGAATCTTGTGGGAGCTGCTATTCATTTGCCTCTATGGGTATGCTAGAAGCAAGAATCCGCATATTAACCAACAATTCTCAGACCCCAATCCTGAGTCCTCAGGAGGTTGTATCTTGTAGCATGTATGCCCAAGGTAAATGCAATATTTCAGAGCTATGTTATGTGCTATTTGACTGCGTGTCAGTAACTATCACTGTCAAAAATAAAAGGGTGGCATAGCAGAAAGCTACAATGTCTATAGTCAGAAAACCCTGATGCGAATCTGGCTCCATCAATTATTGGTGGAAAGTTCATCATGGAATCTACTGTATCCTATAGTAAGATGTATATATGTCAAATGAGTACTGCCTCTTACAATATCACCTCACAGTATACAAAACTATAAAAAGCAGGAATAAGGGACTGGAGAAATGGCACAAAGGTTAAGAGCTCTGGCTGCTCTTTCAGAGGGCCTGTGTTCAATTCCCAGTGGCCACATGGCGGCTCACAACCATCTGTAATGAGATCTGGTGCCCTCTTCTGGCCTGCAGGGATACATTCAGGCAAAATGTATACATAATAAATAAATAAATCTTAAGGAAAAAAAAAGCAGGCATAAACCTTGTTCAAAAGCAGAAAATGAGTCAGAGCAAGCTTTTTTTGGAAAATCATACAGCTTTTAAGCATTGCAGCTTTGGGTTCCAGTGGTGGTCTCTTTCCTCTATCCGGTTCCTACTGAAGTATAGTAACTGTTTTTAAGAGAATTTAGCATGCTATACTTAGCCTTTCAGAGCAGGCTATACAGCAGAATACTCAGATAGGATTCAGAAGGAAATACTATTTTAAATACTGCCATTTTAAAGTTTTCTGATGCCAGCCTAGATGTAGTTTCTAGGTTTCCAGTGAAACTGCTGGTGAATGACTGTAAGTGAACCATTCATTCTCTCTGAAATACTGTATGACATATTGTGAAGTCTAGACCCTGGACAATGTAAGGTATCAAAATTATTCTTATGTTCATGAAGTTTGCAATTAGGTAACAGAAACAAAAGTTAAATAATTATAATGTTGAAAACAATCATGGAATTGATAGAAGTACAAATTATTAATATGTGTGAGGATAGATATGGGAGATTTGATTGAGAAAGCCAGTATGTGTGTGTGTATTTGTGTGTGTGTGTGTGTGTGTGTGTCATGAGGTTTCATTATTACTAAAGTTATTGCTTTTATATGAAATAACTGCTATAAACCCTGAGGGTGGTGCTGTCACTATCTACTTTTTACAGATAAGAAAACAGAGGTTAAATGATTCACAGACTTTTGGTTTTGAACCTTTTATGGTTACAGGGCCTCCATCACCCAACCACTATGCTAGAGTAGCTATATTTCTTACTACATGCTAAATAAATGCCTAGTAAAGATACATGTGTGTGTGGGGGGGGTGTATTTGTTCGAAGAATGCCCAAGGAAGGAAGAATGAAGTTATATTTAAACTCAGAAAAACTTCCAGGGAATAAAGAAGAAAAAACAGGACATAGCAGAAGTTGTGTCTGCCTTCTGCCAGCAGAAGTGTAATAACCATGTGTATTTTCACCCTTAGGTTGTGATGGTGGGTTCCCATACCTCATTGCAGGAAAGTATGCCCAAGATTTTGGAGTGGTGGAAGAAGACTGCTTCCCCTACACAGCCACAGATGCTCCGTGCAAACCAAAGGAGAACTGCCTCCGCTACTATTCTTCTGGGTACTACTATGTGGGTGGTTTCTATGGTGGTTGCAATGAAGCCCTGATGAAGCTTGAACTGGTCCAACACGGGCCCATGGCAGTTGCCTTTGAAGTCCAGGATGACTTCCTGCACTACCACAGTGGAATCTACCACCACACCGGGCTGAGAGACCCTTTCAACCCCTTTGAGCTGACAAATCATGCTGTTCTGCTTGTGGGCTATGGAAGAGATCCAGACACTGGTATAGAGTACTGGATTGTGAAGAACAGCTGGGGCACTGAATGGGGTGAGAGTGGCTACTTCCGGATCCGCAGAGGAACTGACGAGTGTGCAATCGAGAGTATAGCAGTGGCAGCCATACCGATTCCTAAACTGTAGGGTATGGCTCCCAGTGTTCCATATGGGTCTTCCTTATTCATAGAGTGATTTAGTCACAGACTTGAGGCTTCTATAACAGCAATTCCAGAAGCATATCACTAGTTTCCATGAAGATTTTTGCCTTTGAATTTAAAATTACCCTTTTGTTTTGTTTTCTTGGTTTGTTTGTTTTGTAGTCTCTCTACCAAACACATTGAACTACTTTCCAAAGTATTTGGTTAAGGAAGACTTTTACGAACAATGGTTAAGTTGTCAAATAATAAATTTTGCTGGTCATCTACAATGCAACCAGATGTTTATTTTTTTAAAAATCTATATAAAAGTGGAGTCTTGTTTTTAAATTACAAATTCACATGAAAACATGACAAAGATAGTTAATTTTTGAAAGGATTTTTAAATAAATCATCTTTTGGTTGGTACTATGAAATTCCTGTGTATTTAAGAGAATGTTGTCACTGACTCCTTCCCTTAGAAGCATTTATGTCCCAGGAAGTACTTCTTTAGTGAGGAAAACCATTGAAAATATTTCATGTAGGAACCAAACTAGGTAACAGGGAAGATAAGTCAGCTACAAAAGTGCTTGTTGTGCAGGCGTGAGGACCTGAAGTCAGTCTTCAGGATGCATGTCAGAAAACAAGCCAAACATGCTGACACACTTGTAATCATAACACTAGGGAGGCAGAGACATTCGATCCCTGGAGCCTACTGGTCAACCAGTGTAATTAAATGGACAACTTCCAGGTCACTGAATGACCTGTGTCAAAACCAAGTTAGACATTGTTCCTGAGAAGCTATAGACAAGGTTGATCTCTCGCCTCTGTCTTCCAGACATGCTTATGCTTCTGCGCATAAGTGAACACACACTTAAGTAAAAATAAAATAAACAACAACAACAACAAAATGTTTAAACTTAGACGAGGAACCCTAAATCCATACAGGAAATAAAGGAGTTTTGATAATACCTGCATGTTTAAACTATTTGTTGTGGTGTGTCTTCTACATTTGGAAATGTTGGTGGACTTTGACTGGTGAAAAATAGTAGCTTAGTGAGTGAAATCTTAGTGAGTAGCTCTTGGGGATCTCTGTGGATGTTTCACAATGATTTGAAATTGCTATGCTGAATAAATAGTTGATATCTATTAAAAGTAATGTGACAGGCAAATTAGGTCAACAGTGTCACAAACCAGAAGTGTTTTGAGGCTCAAAAAGACCACAGAAGTCATATCACCTAAGCTCTTTACACAGATAAAGACAGTAATTTAGACAAAGGGCAAGAGGTTTCATAGTGAGACTTGAAGTTAATAAATAGAGTCATGACCAAGACCCAGATTGTCCAGTTTTCCCAGAGCACCTCAGAGCACCTCTTGTCTTCCAGACATGATTCTTTTTTTTTATTTCAGTTGACTAAAATGAAATTTTCTCTACCCTTGAAGGAAAGTAACACTCTAGAAACATGCTCTCTGGATTCATCTTTTGTTACTTATTTTGAAGTTTTGTGCATGTTTGTTGGGTTTTTGGTGTTTGGAGACAGGGCCTTCCTATTTACCTAAGCCTAGCCTTTGACATATAATCCTCTTGATTCTTCCTACTGTGCCCTAGGGCTGTAGATTTTCATTACCAAGGCCAGCTATACCATGTTTAAGGTACAGCCTCTTGAACCATGTAGAGTTAGCCAAAAGTCTTTGACTTTCTCATGCTGATAAGGAAGCAGATATTCTGCCACGGGTGGCTAAGACCATTACTTTGTAGGCCTCCAACAAGACATACAGTTTTTGTGACTGTTATCAAATATAATTTTATTCTTATACAATACCTTGCTTTTCTCCTTTGTGAGTTGTGTGAAGTCTAAAGTATATTTACTGACATTTATTAAATATTTTAGGAAATTTTGGAAGGTATATTATAGATTTGAACTTGACTGGCTATGTGTACTGCTTCTTACAATTATGCTGAGTTGAGAACAATGGTTTAAAGAGACCCTAACTTTTCAGGTAGTCAGAGGAATAATTAAGAATCAGAGCTCAAGTACTTTTACAAGTATTCTGTACTCAAAAGTGAAGCTTAGACTATATTGGGGTAAGGGGAGCAGTTTTTCCTATAAGGCAGAGAGCATCTCCCTATACTGTGGTTGATAAAATTCAGTAAAGTGGGCAATTAAGTCACATACCATCTTTCCAGACTGCTAAGACATGCAGCAAAGAAGGCTTTTTATACATACTTTATAGTAGCACCAAAAAGTCATATCATCATAGTCTACAGACACGCTAGGCTCAGGAAAAACAAGAATGAGCTTTCTTGTAAACCTTCCCAAACACATGCTCAGAAGATCTATAGGACATGTCCATGGGGTAAAGGGGGGAAAAATGAATTGGACTTTCTAATTCTGGCATAGCCCAGAGTCATAGTGTCCAGAATCTTCCTAGTTCTGGCTGCTAATTTGCTAAATCCTAGGAAGTTTTCTTACCCTGAATTTTGCATTAGTTTTTGCATCTGTTAAATGGATAAGTCCTTATTTTACTTTTTAATATTAGTACACTTGTAATTATAATAGATTATATCACTTTCCTCTTTTACGACCTCTAGCCCCTCCCAATCCTTTCCTATCACCTTCTCCTATGCTCTCCATTCTCAAGTTGATAGCCCCAATTCTTTGATCATTGCTGTTACACATATACACATAAATGTATAAATAAAACTTGTTCATTTTTGTTGGTTATATGGTTTTGGGATTAACCCCATTGTATTGTATAAGCAATTTAGAGTCTCAATCCTGAGAGAGGTTAATTCTCCCAACAGTCTTGTTTATACAGTATTTCTATGGCAGACTTTCCCAGATGCCTTCCTGGTGTTCTGGCTCTTCAGGCTTTTCACCCACTCCTGTGCATTTCCCTGAGACAGATGTAGGAACTGGGATGATTGTTACCGTGAGTTCCCTACTCCTAAGGCATGGAAAGGTTTTCATTTGTCCTTTAAATTGGACTTGTGTGGTGGCACATGCTCTTAATCCCAGCACTCCTGACACAAAGGCAGGCCAATTCTGTGAGTCTGAGACTAGTCTGCTTGTTACAGTGAGTTCCAGGTCAGCTAAGGTTATATAGTGAGACGCTTTCTCAAAAAACAATCCAATAAACAAATAAATTGATTAAAATTAGACTTGCTACTTTGCTACTTTAATCCTTGGCCTTTCACCTAAGACCGTTTAACTCAAGTAGGGGAGATAAAGTAGATTTAAATAATTCAGTTTTTCTTGATATCTAAATTGCTCTTGGAACTGTATCTGACCTCTTACACTGAACTCAGGAACTGCGTCAAATTTATTGCAAGAGAAACAGGTACCTGGTTCAGACAGAACTCTGAAGACCGAATACCCTCTTGAGTATACACAAACTATCCAGAACAACTCTGGGCATTTAGTAAGGACTGTATAAATATTAGATATTGGTCAAGCTGTCTTTGTACAAACTGAACTTTTAAATTATCTGCTATGGAAAACAGCTAAGGTTTATTCTATAAACAAAAGAAATGTATGAGACTTTGTGGAAAATTTTAATTACTTATTTTTTTTATTTAAATTAGAAACAGGCATGCTTCAAATGTCAATCCCAGCTCCTCCCCTTCTCCCGCCCAGCCGTACTCCACCCCCAGCCCAATCCCCACATCTTTCCCCAGGGAGGGTGAGGCCCTCCTTGGGGGATCTCCAGATTCTGTCATTTTACCCAGGGCAGGACCTAGGCCCTTCCCCATGTGTCCAGGCTGGGAGAGCATCCCTCCACTTATTTTTTATTTTCCTCCCCTCTCTTTCCTCCTCCTAATCCACCCTCTCCTCCAGATCCACTGCTCCTCGATTTTCCTTCAAAAAGAAGCTGGCCTCCCAGTGATATCAACCGAACTTGGTATAACAAGATGCAATATGACTAGGCATATTACCTTATATCAAGACTGGATAAGACAACCCAGTAGGAGGAAATAGGTCCAACAAGCAGACAAAAGAATCAGAGACATACCTACTCTCATTGTTAGGAGTTCAAGAAAAACCCCTAGCTTAAGAAACACAGCTTGTATGCAGAGGGCTAGGTATAGACCCATGCAGGCTCTGTGGTTGTCACTTCAGTCTCCCTGAGCCCCTGTGGGTCTTGCTTAGTTGATTCTGTGCATCATATTCTGGTGTGATGGGGGAAGTCCATATATATATATATATATATATATATATATATATATATATATATATGTCTTATTGGTGGATAAATAAAGCACCGTTGGCTAATAGGGAAGCAAGATAGGTGAGACTAGGAGTCAAGGAGGATACTGGGAAATGTAGTCAAGAGTAGAGAGTCACTATGTAGGATGTGAGAGGAGTTAGGCAACCATGTGGAAATCCTCAGATTAGCAATGATGAGTTAATAATTAAGTCAGAGCTAGCCAATAAGAAACCACAGAAAATGGCCAACAGCTTCCTAATTAATACAGCGTTCTACATGTTCATTTGGGACTGATGTGGCTCTGGGACCAGACTGGCAGGAAGAATTATTGTAACACTGGTGTCCTCAACCACAATGGGTCCTACAATCTCCTGAGTTTCCCAAGCCCCACCTTATATTTTGGTGTGAGTCTCTGCATCTGCTCCTATCAACTGCTGCCAGAAGTCTCTCTGACGATAGCTGGACTAGGCACTGATCTTATGAGAATACATTAGGAATCACTTCATTCACTTCATTTGTTTGTTTCTTTGTTTTGTCAGTCATGTTTGGTTCTACTCTGAGTTTCTGAGCCATCCAGCTTCCTGATTCTGACCATCCTGGCAGTGTCGAGCATGGGCTCCCTCTCATGGTATGGGCCTCAACTTAGACTAGTCCTTTGTTGGACTCTCCACAGGCTCTGAGCTACCATTGCCCCAGCACATCTTGAAGGCAGGGCAGGTTGAAGGTCATATACTTTGTGGCTAGGTTGGTGTCCCAGTACCACCACTTGGAGCCTTGTCTAGTTACAGAAAATAGCTGGTTCAGGCACCATTACTAGTCTCCATTACTAGTAGTCCTCCCTAGGGTCAATCTTATAGGTTCCAAGAAGTTTCCACTGCACTAGGTTTCCATAGAGCACCCTGAATGCTCACCTATTTCATTATTCTCTCCATATATTCTTCCCCTTTGTCCCTCCACCCTCCAGCTGATTCTTCTTCCTCTTCTATTATGATAACTCTTCCCATCAGCCTGGTGCTGTCACTGCTTCGACACCCAAATAACACACACCGACTCTATTAGTTACAATGATGTTGGGCAAAATCTAGGGCTTCTTATTGACTATCTCTGTCTTAAGTATTAACCCATATCTACTAATATATGTATTTCTACAAAGTCTTATCTTACTGAGAATGCCAGACTCATGTGTTCTCTCCTCCCAGGATCACATGGACACCCCCTACTACATTTCCCAAAATCCTCCTTCTCTCCTACTCTCACATATCTTGCTTCCCTATTAGCTAACAGTGTTTTATTCATCAACCAATAAGAGAGACATATTTACAGAATGACATCTCCCATCACTCTTCCCATCCCCACCCACCCCCAATATACCCACAAAATCTATTCTATTTCCCCTATCTAAGGAAATTCATGCATTCCCCCCAGACCTCCTCTCTTTACCATATTTCTCTGGATCTGTTGATTGTAGCAATATTTATTATCCTTTACTTACAGCTACTATCCACATATAAGTGAGTACATGTCATGTTTGTATTTCTGGGTCTGAGTTGCCTTCCTTGGGATGCAAATTTCATGGTGCCATTTTTTCTATTAGTTAACTATTGGTCCATAAGTAAATATACCATATTTTCTTTGTTCATTCTTTGGTTGAGGGAAATCTAGGTTTCCAGTTTCTGTCTATTATGAGCATTGCAATGAACATAGTTGAGTCAGTGTTCTTGTGGCAGAATGGAACATCTTTTGGGTATATGTCCAAGAAAGGTAGAGCTGGATATTGAGGTCTTAATTTTCTGAGGAACTGCCATATTGATTTCCATAGTGGCTGTACAAGTTTGCACTCCCACCAGCAATGAAAAAATGCTCCACATCCTTGCTAGCATGAGCTGTGTTATTGATCTTAGCCATTCAGAATGGTGTAAGATGGAATCTCAATGTAGTTTTAATTTGTACTTGTTTGATGGCTAAGGATGTTAAAACATTTCTTTAAGTGTTTACTGTTTAGGTATGTACCCTACTTTTTAATTGGACTTTTTGGTTTGTTGATGTAAAGTTCCTTGAGTACTTCATATATTTTGGATATTAACTCTCTTGGATGTGGAGTAGGTGAAAATATTTTGCCATTCAATAAACAACCATATTGTCCTATTGATAGTATTCCTTGCCTGTCAAAGAAACTTTTCAGTTTTATGAGGTCCCATTTATTAATTGTAAATCTTAGTGCCTGCACTACTAGTGGTCTGTTTAGGAAATTGTCTCCATTGCCATTGCATTCAAGGATATCCCTCACTTTCTCTTCTAATAGATTTATAGTATTTGGTTTTAAGTTGAGGTCTTTGATCCACTTGGACTTGAGCTTTGTGCAAAGAAATAAATATGGATTTATCTGAATTCTTCTACATATGGACATCCAGTTTGATGACCACCATTTGTTGAAGATGGCTTTCTTTTCCACGTATGTGTTTTTGGCTTCTTGATAAAAAAATAATCAGGTTTCTACAGATGTGGATTTGTTTGGGTCTTTGATTCAATTCTATTGCTTATCCTGTTTTTATGTGAATACCATTTGGTTTTTATTATCACATATCTATAGGACAGCTTAAAATCAGGGATGGTAATACCTCCAGACAGGAGCAAGTAGTCAGTAGGAGGCAATTATTCTCCAACCATACTGAGGAGAGGTTATAGTTGGGCTTGGTGAGAGCTCATGGACACAGGGTCAGTCCATTCAGACTGAGGTAGAGGTAAGAAGCTAGTAGCCATTGTTTTTTTCCGGCTGAGTAGTACTCCATTGTGTAAATGTACCACGTTGTCTCTATCCACTCTTTAGTTGAGGGTCATCTAAGTAGCTTCCATGTTCTGGCTAAAAAAAAAATAGAATCTTGAAATTTGCAGCCAAATGGATGGCACTAGAAGAAACCATCCTTAGTCACAAAAAGACAAATAAGTTATGTACTCACTCATATATGGATTTTAGACATGAATCAGGGGAGTGCTAGCCTACAACCCCACTGCAAGAGAGTCTGGGAAACAGGAAGGACCCTAAGAGAGGTATGCACGGTACCCCAGAGAAGGTGAAATAAGGTAAGATCTCCTGAGCAGATTGGGAGCATGGGTGGGAAGGGAGAGGGAGCCAGGAAAAAGAGAGGAGGATAAGAGAAGGGTAGAGGAGGACATGGGGGAGCAGGAAGGTTGAGTTGGGGGAAGAATAGAGGAGAACAGGATAAGAGATACCATAATAGAGGGAGTCATTCTAGGGTTGAGGGGAGATCTGGCCCTAGTGAGATTTACAGAGATCTACAAGTATGACACCAACTGTCAAACCAAGCAATAGTGGAGAGACTACCTTAAATGCCCCTCCCTGATAATGATTTTGATGACTATCTTATATACCATCCTAGAACCTCCACCCAGTGACAGATGGAAGCAGAGGCATACACCCACAGCTAAACACTGAACTGAACTTCTGGAACCCAGTGACAGAGAGGGAGGAGTGATGAGCAAATGGGGTCAAGACTGGGCTGGTGAAACGCAGAGAAATAACTGACCTGAACAAGGGGGAGCTCTTGGACCCCAGACTGATGGCTGAGATGCGAGCATGGCACTGATCCAGACCCCATGAATGTGGGTGTCAGTAAGGAGACCTAGGCAATCTATGGAGCTTTGGGTAGTAGATCAGTATTTATCCCTGGAGCACAAATGGACTTTGGGTGCCCATCCCACAATGAGGGATGCTCTCTCAATCTGAACACTTGAGGGAGGGTCTAGGCCTTGCCCTGGATGAAATGACAGACTCTGGTGATCCACCATGGAGGGCCTCATCCTCCCTGGGGATCGGAGTGGAGATTGGGTGGGGACCTAGGGCAGCTGGTAGGTGGGAGCTGGCATGGACGGGAGGGAGAGGAAGCTGGGACTGACATGGGAAGAAAGCTTGTTTCTAATTTTAATATATAATAAAAAAGTGTAAAAAAAATAAAAAAGAAGCTAGTGGCCAGCTGCTTTTCTTTTCTGATACTTAGCTTGAAGTTTAAACCCCATTATCAGTCTCTGGGTGATTAATTTATCATATTACATATTGAGAGATATGGAAGGCCAATGACAGTAATTCCAGTTGCTGTGGGTGGTGATGGTGACAATGTTGTTGACGGTTGTCTGTGTGTGTGTGTGTTTGTGCTTCCCTTCTTTTGGTTTTGCTGGTATGAGATTATTTTTTTCCAGTATTATTATCAGTGTTGTTAACCTCCTTGGGTTGGAATTTTCTTTCTAGTATCTTCTGTAGCTCTGCATTTATAGATAGATAATGTTTAAATTTGACTTTTTCATGGGATAACTTGTTTTCCCCATCTATGGTAGCTGAAAGTTTTGTTGGACATAGTAGTCTCGACTGACGTCTGTGGTTTCTTAGAGTCTGCAAAACATCTGTTCAGGCCCTTCTGGCTTTTACATTATCCATTGAAAAGTCTTGTTTAATTCTAATAGGTCTGCCTTTATATGTTACTAGGCCTTTTTCCCTTGCAGCTTTTAATATTATTTCTTTATTTTATGTTTAGTGTTTTATTATGTGGTAAGTGAGCTCTCTTTTTTGGTCTAATCTATTTTGTGTTCTGTATGATTCTTGTGTCTTTAAAGGCATCTCTTTCTTTAAGTTATGAAAATTACCTTTGATGATTTTATTGCGAATTGTTTTGGGCCTTTGAGCTGGGATTGTTCCCTGTCTTCTATTCCTGTTATTCTTAGGCTTAGACTTTTCATGGTGTCCCAGATATCCTGGATGTTTTATGTTAGGTACTTTTTACATTTAACATTTTCTTTGACTGGTATACCTATTTCTTTTTGTATCTTCAGTGCCTGAGAATCTCTCTTACATCTCTTGTAGTCTGTTAGTGATGCTTACATCTGTAGTTCCTGTTAATTTGCCTAGATTTTCTATTCCCAGAATTCCCTCTGTGTTTTCTTTATTGCTTCTATTTCCATTTTCAGGTCTTGAATATTTTTTTCCTTTAACTGCTTGTTTTTTCTCGGTTTTGTTGGCTTTCTTTAAGTGATTTACTCATTTCCTCCATTTTTTTGTTTTGACCTAAATTTCTTTGAGGGATTCATCCAGTTTTTCTTTAAGAACATCTATTATCTTCATAAATTTGATTTTAAGGTTTTTCTCTTGATCTTCAGTTGTTTTTGAATATTCAGGGCTTCCTGTAGTAGGTAGTATAGCTGAACTCTGGTGGTGGCATATTATCCTGGCTGTTGTTGATTGTGTTCTTATGAGGGCATCTAGGTATCTGGGTTTGTGGTGATTATAGATCTAGGTGCCAATTTTTGTCTTCATTGGATAGGTATTCTGTTCCTTGGCTTCTGTATCCTCTGCTTTTCCTGCTTGTGTGGCCTGTGGTTGGGTACACCTGAGGGGGTGGGAGTTCTGGCAGACTGCTTGGTTTTTGATCCAGCAGGAAGTCTCTGCCCAGGTTAGAGACTGGGTTTATGTGGCCTGTGAAACAACAAGGAGTGTCCTTCCAAGTTTGGGGCTAGAATATGCTATTAGTAGGGGAGGGGGAACTGGAGGTAAGGTGGGTGGCTTACCTGGTCTTCTAGCAGATGTGGCCTGTAGTTGGGCAGAGGGTATCTGCCTGAGGGAGTGGAAACAGTGTGGGGGCATCTGTGGATGGCATGCCTGCCTGTTCTGGCAGGCAGGGCCTGTGGTTGGAGGTGCATGCTGGAGGGAACCTTGAGAGTGGGGACGATCCACAGGTGGACGCTTGCCTGATCTAGCAGGTGTGGCATGTGGTTGGTCAGGGAGTGTCTGCCCCAGGGAGTAGAAAGGAGTTGGTCCATGGGTGGTATGGCTACCTGCTCTTCTGGGACACAGTGCCTATGGTTGAATGAGATTGTTTGCTGGAGGGAAGCTAGCGTTTATTGGATTTTTAAAATGTTATTTTAAAACCCATAAAGAAACAACAAAGGAAAACCCACACAAAAACCTTTGATTTACTCGATGCTTTCGATTTGAGCTTGTTGTTTTGAAGTTTATAACTTTTAACCCTGTAAATGAGAAACTTCCTGGGCAAAATTGCAGGTTTTATGGGAAGGAGAATGGGACAGGGTGTACATTGATTGTTGCACAGGCTAGAACCAGAGTTGGATCTCTGGAAATCACAAAAAAATCCTGGTGTGGTGACATTCATCTGCAACCTCAGTGTTCCTATATAAAGGTGGGAGGCAGAAACAGGAGAATTAGTTGGAAGATTTTTATTCTAGCTATCCTGGAGTACTACTCAACAGAGTAGAAGGGACAGAGAGAATTGGTGCCTGAAAGTGATCCTCTGATTTTCAAACACTTGACATGGCACAGGCATGGGTGCATACACAGACATAGATGATAGTCTATATATGTGTGTGTATATGTCATATATATGTCATATATGTATACATATATATGACAGACAGATAATAGATAAATGATAGACAGATAATAGATATGTAGATGGTAGAAAGATATTATAAAAACTAAAACTGAGGATATATATCTGTAACTTTCAATATATACATTTCAAGTGCATTTGACCTTGTAATTATGTGTTGGTAACTAAGCAGCCACTGGCCCTAATGAAATATTAGCTGTAATAAAATGACGTCATGGAATAATAGTTCTGTTACAAAATACGTTTGCCTGAGATTTTCTGGGCTATACCATGATTGAACCTCGGCCAAACTTCTGGTCAGTCAAGCCACACTTTATAGTTAGTGACAGCATCAAAAAACCACAGAAGATATACTAGTTCTTGGACAGAAAATGCAACATATGGTTTGGTCTGTATCTTTATTTTTTTTCTTTCAAGAACATATTTATCAAAATCCTTTCTCCCCAGTGACATTTAAAAGTAAGCAGAAGAACTAACTTAACCTTTCCCTTCCCAATTCTGAGATTGTCATTCTCATGCACTTCTTAGATTTTGAACTTTGTATCCTAAAAGAAAACTTGTTTGTACAAATTCTATTCCATAGATACTTAAGTAGGAGGAAGAGTGTTAGAAACTTCAAACTCCATAAATTGAGGAAAAAAATAGTAGACCCATTCCTTCCTCTAATGCAAAAGGTCTAAATAAATTGAAATTCTGGAAATCAATTGAAAAGAAATAAGTTGGAGAAATAGCCTTCCCAAGGGTAATGAAGGAAAAGCCATGAATTTGAGCTGTGCATTAAAAGTAATCATGCAGCTTTTTTTTCATAATGTATTCTCTGACCCTTCAAACACATTGAATAGTCTTATATCTTAAGACGAAGGATAAAAACGAATGCTTTAGTATCAAATTTTTATACCCCTATTCTGTTTGGCAGGAGATGGGACCCAGGGAGTTAAAATAAAAACTGTGATTTTCCTTGAAATTGATCCCTGAGCCATCATGTGAAACTGACAGTTTCCAAGAGAATACAGCAAACACAATCCTAGCTCAGCAGTCTGAGATCCATTTGGGGGAAAAGGACGAATAAACAGAAAGAAAGTGAGCAAGGACAATATCGTGCTGTGGCAATCAGTCCCTCCTGGTTGTGAGCGTTGGCTTCTCTGATCTTCCTTTGTTGGGATTTGTTCAGTCATTTAAGAAAAAGGTCTATTTGTCAGTGTCTTTGCCATTAAATGAAACACTAAAATCTATTTTAAAGGGTTGAAGAAGGGTTTAAAAATGAGAGGAGGTTGATTTGTGTATGTATTTGGTATATGTGTATGATATTGTTATTGATATGTGCATGTATATTAGAATAAGTGAATCTAAGAGAAGGGCAGAAAAATATGATTAAACCAAGAAATAAAGCTTCCACAAACTCACCCATTACACCTAGAGGTCACTCTTCCCCAAATGCTTCCCAGCTAAAGGTAGTCTTATCCCTTAGGACCATTTGGTTATGCATGTAGACATTTGGGGTTGTCACAGTTGGGAGATGGTAGCATGCTACAGCACACTCAGCTGTTAGATGCCAGTTCCATATGAGCACATGGAACAATGAGAGGACATTCTTATGCATGAAGAATTATCTAAACAAAACACCAGCAGTGAAGTGTTGAAAAGTTAAGTTTGCAGCCTGGTAACTTCCTTCCACTCTTTCCCAACACCAAATAATTATTATAAACTTTGGAAGAGGAGCTTAAAGTTAGAGCAGAAACAGAGGCTGGAAATGGTTTGCTAGTTAAGAGCACTGACTGTTCTTCCACATGACCTAGGTTCAAGGCCCCGATTCCACAAGATGGCTCACAACTACCCAAAACTCCATTGTCAGGAGATCTGTCTCCTCTTCTGGCCTCTGTGGGTATCAGACATATATGTGGTGCACAGACAAACATGCAGGCAAAGCACCCATATATAAAAAATAATAAAATAACATTGAAGATGAAAAAAAGGAAATAAAGTTGTAACAGAAAATTCCAATAACAATAAAGATCTGAAGCTAAGGAATAGTGAGATTCAGACAAGGAAAAGGAGTGGGGGAATGCAGAAGCAATAAGAAAAGTAACAGGCATGTTCTTTCAAATTCAGGGTGATAGACTCATCTCTCATTCTATAGGAGTCTCCAGCCAACAGGAAGGATCTGAAATTTTTTAAGGTTTGTAAAAGTTATTAAATACACAGCTATAATGTATAAGAATGAGAATCATTACTTGGCCAGAAATGGCAATGAGTCCGCTCCCCCATCTCTCTCTCTCTCTCTCTCTCTCTCTCTCTCTCTCTCTCTCTCTCTCTCTCTCTCTCTCTCTCTCTCTCTCTCTCTCTCTCTCTCTCTCTCTCTCTCTCTCTCCGTCCCTCCCTCCCTCTCTTCTCCCCTCTCTCTCTCTCTCTCTCTCTCTCTCTCTCTCTCCCTCCCTCCCCCCTCCCCCCCTCTCTCTCAGTGTGGGGGGTGTTGTGTGTGTGTGTGTGTGTGTGTGTGTGTGTGTGTGTGTGTGTGAAGCAAGTAGGGAGGTATAAAGAAGATCGGAGGCCCATATGTGAATGAAAAATTCTTCTATAAGAAATAAACATACATTTCATCTTATCAAATATTTGATTGGCATAAGGATAAGAAGAACAGTTAGGGCAGAGAAGATACTTCAGTCAATAAAGTGTTTGCCACACAAGCATGAGGATCTGAGATAAATCTTCAGCACCCATGTAAAAACCCAGACATGGTTTAAATTGCTTCTTACCCCAGAGCTGTGGAGGCAGAGATAGGGACACCTCTGGGGCTTACTGACCATCCAGAATAGCCTAATTAGGAAACTTTAGGTCCCAGTTAGAGAACTTGTTGCAAAAAAAAGGATGGTTAGCTTTTTGGGTTATTCCCAACAGAGGCTGACTTCTGGCCTTTGTACACACGGGTACACGTGGAAACATACACATCCACATTCGCATGCAAAAAATAAAACTACTTAAAAAAGAAAACTTGATTAAGAATACTGGATGCTATTGAAGGATACTAAGGTTCAATTTCTGGCTCCCACACAGTGGCTCAAAAACTGTGTAACTCTAATTACAGTACTTCCAACACCATCTTCAAGTTATGTGGTTACCAAGCATTCATAAGGTGAACAATCATACCTACAGGCAAAACAGTCACACACAAGTTAAAAAATAAGGAACACTTTTTAGACTCTAGAAAACAGTAGCTCAACTCCCCTAGACAAATGCATACTGTTCTCTTACATTTTGAATACAACTTCAGGAGACTTATGGAAACATGAACCTGAGTGCACTGAACCTCTGTAAAAACAGGTAATTTTCCTCCAGCTAGTAGCCAACCCAAAGCTCAGGGATTTTCATTGTTATAGATAGACAGAAAGGAACAATTGGTGTGACTTGGCCAGTGATGAACTGGAAACTGTCATTGGATGACTCAGTTTTAAATGACAACCCTACTGGAGATCACCTGTTTGGAGACTGAGTTCCCTATTTATTTCTTGAGTCTTAGTAGAACTCTCAGTCCCCAGCCTTTCTTACTTTCTCTGAGATTAGGGAACACTTCTGCTATCCTCATCTCTAGAGTCAAAGCCAGTCAATAAAGTCCCACCTGGTTAACAATACCAATAGGGCCAGTTGAAAAGTCGCTCTTAACTACCCCTGCTTTGTACTTAGGCATTTTCTGCTATGCTTGGACTACCCATCATGAGCCACACTGCTGCTACCTTTCGAAGTCTCTCCTGATATGTGCTCTGGCTTACTCCAACAGCCTTACAGAAACTTTATCCAATGATCATTTCCAAATGATAAATTATATTCTAGTCTTTGAAGCAGTTCTGTCTTTATAGCTAATGTTGACAGCTACAATTCACAGAAGTCTTACTTGTACCAATCATGTAGGAAAGTCGTACCTACATACAATGTCATTCCTCATGGCATTCCTCTTCTATAAATAAAGAATAATATGGGTTAAGAGTTAAGTAACTTGTTTTAAATGAGTGAGCTCATGCACTTGCATGGAATCTGAATTCAACTCAAGACTGAGAGAGAACCTAGCCTGTTAACTACCCTGTAATTTCTTTTTTGATATAATGCTTTTATTGATTCTTTGGAAATTTCATACCATGCCCACTGTCACACTCATTTCCCAGGAATTTTGTGTCCCTTCTTGGGACCTCCTCAGAAGACAATGCAAATTAAAATTTAAAGAAAGTCCTAATTCTGTTATGAATATACTCCCTGAGGCATGGACAAGCTCTCAGTGGTCTGTCCTTAAATAGTACTGAGTCGCTTCTCTCCTGCACCCTTGCCAGAAGCCATCAATTATGGAGTGTTGTCTTCAGCGTCCTTATCACACTTTTTAAGAGTTCTCTTTGATGTCTTCCTGTTTAGACTGCTACTTTTTTGGGGGTGGGGGCATTGGGTTGGGGGTAGAGGTTGTCACAGAAACCTTCCATGTCACTGTTTAACAACTATGTGATTGAAATCATTGATATCACAGTATAAGTAGCTTCCTTGCTCTTTACAGTCAGTGGGAGCATTGACATGGTTTCTTTCATATTTCTATGAGCCACGAGAGATAAAAAGATAGCTTTAACATCATAAATGAGGATTAAATTTTTAAAAGCTAATGAAAATATGGGCTGTTTTCTTGTAAAGTAACAGAATACTTGAGACTGGATAATTTATAAAGAAAAAAGTTTTGATATTGAATGTTTTGTGAATCATATATTGTGGTAAGACCCCTGTATTATTTCATCTCTGGGAAGGGAAGTCAGTGCACCAGGAAGAACAAAGAGAGACAGGCTTGCTTTACAACCATTCACTTCTTTAGTAAGTGAGGTGCAGTCCTGTCTAGATATTGATGCATGAGGACTCTGCTATGATCCAAAATCCATTGATTCAGCTCCATCTACCAAGGCCGAGCCTTTGGGAAAGACAAACCAGATCCAACTCATAGCAGATGGTCAGAGGGTATCTGGTGAAATGGGATGTATAGCTTCTAACAAACATGGCACATTCCATCTGACCACTGTAAAAGCAGAAAAATCATTTCCTCCCAACAAGCATTTACCAGAAACATGAGAATGATTTGGCAGACCGGATGCTGAGCAGATGTGCACCAACTGCTGAGAACTTGAATGGAAGATAGTCTCTTGCTCTGTACTCAGCCTTCCTAGGGGATTCTATGACTCACCATGCAATAGCAGGGGAAGGATTGAGGACTACGTTTCTTTTGCTACAATGAATATGCACACAAAATATGAGAGATGGTGGAGGGTCTCTCTGTTGTATTTCTCACACCCCAGGGTGTTGGGTGGATGACAGCAGCCAAGAGAAGTCTACATAAAATACAGGGAACATAACACTTAAAGTCGGTCTGGACAAGTCATAATGGCCTTCTGTTTTATTAAAACACCCACTTGCTATTTGGGTTAATACAATAATACAAAGGAGTCCTAGAAATGTTTGCATGCATTTTGTTTAAGTCACTTCAGAGCCCTTTGACACAGAATTCTGCCTTTGAAAGGTATCCTTGAAGCTTCTCTCATACTAAACCTTTCTGGTTTTGTTTGGAGAAAATACAATTCACCCAGGAATGTTTACAGTTATAAAAATGTTGGAACAACCCAGACTTCCAACAAGTATGAAATGGATTGTTTATAGCATACAAATTTGACAATATATAATATTAAAAATATCTATGCCACCAATGTAATGACATTGAGAACTATTTACATTATAAATAGAGGGAAATGATACTGCTTCTCGTTATGTAATATGCAAATGGGCTAGTAAATACCTTCAAAAGGGCAGGAGGATTATGAATGGCCATGTTTTTAAATTTTTTTCTTTATTTTGGTTTTGTGTTTTCAATGGCAGCATTATAAATAACAGAAAAGGTAATCTAAATTTGCATGGCCAAAGGCCTTCCTGCAGAAAGAGTCATCACCTTCTGCAAATATCATCTTAATCTTTTCCTCTGTCAAAGGCTATTCCTCTTCAAGGAAGATTCTTTGCTTTCTTGCTTTCATTTTACTCATCCGACTATTGAGATCCGCCTGCCTCCAGGTCACTGCTTTGAAACTGTTGATATTAATGTAAGCAAAATCCACCTTGTTGCTGGAAATAGCTTTTGGTTTTTAGCTCAGTGTTTGACATTCCACAGCCTTGCAGTCAGTCCTTTCTTTCATGCCAGGTTCCTGGTCCTAGTCCTCCACCTATTCCTCAAATTTTCTGTTCCTTTAGCTTCCGTGTCATTTTCCCTTTCCATCTCTTCTCACTGTGGCCCAGGGAGCTGGCGAGTCCCAAATACAGCTACCATCTCTAAAGTATATGTATTACGATCTGTTGGGGTATAATACATTTCTTACAAACTCTAATGGCTTAGGTATAATACATTTCTTACAAATTCTAATGACTTAACCCAGCATCCATTTGTTGTCCTACAGTTTCTGTGGGTTAGGGATTCTGGCAAAGTTTTCAGGGGATTCTTGACTTTCTGCCTGTCATAAAGCTACAATTGATGTGTGAAACCCTGGTCTGCAGTCTTATTGAAGACTCAGCTATGAAAGGCTCACGCAGATTAAAGACCCAATCCAGTGTTTTGTAGGTAGCTGGGTTGAACAAGTTCCTTACTGATAATGTTAGCTTTCTGTTGCTAGGACAAAATACATGAGGAAGTCATCTCAAACAAGGACAGATTTATTTTGGCAGTTGGTTTCAGCCCATTGTCATTTGGTGTAAACCATAGCAGTAGTGGTTGAAGGAGGCCACCTTCCATGCCTTGCTGTGTGGACCTCTCTACTCAATGAAGTCAGCAACATTGAAGTAGATGAGCTGTGAAAAACACAGAGAGCATCTATATAACAAGACAGGCTTTTGTGACCTGATTACAGATGAAACAGCTCAACATTTTCATATTCTTTTGGTCAGAACCAAACTATTCAAGTTGATTCTCAGAAAGTGAGGAATACTGAGGTATCCCAGAAAAAGCTGTTAGAGAATGATAAACGTGAGAGAGCAAGGGAGAGAGGGAGGAGGGAAGGATGGGGGAAAGAAGAACAGAGGGAGGGAGAGAAAGATAGAGAGATACAGGAACAGAGAGAGATGTAGAAAATTGATGTCTCTTCTCAGAAGCTCAGAATCTGAGTTTCTCACCAGATTATGAGACTCCAGTTGCTTTCAATGTGAAGCTAATGTGGTCTACTTTTAACAAACATACTTTCTTTCTCTAGCTTGGCCATGAGGTAAAGATGGCTAAAAATGCAGACATTTTCTGATCAATTGTGGCATAGTTGGTGGTCAAGTATTTCAAACATCACACTAGCAGGGGCGTTTCTAGTTTTACACTGGCTGTCTGTGAGGCATCTGCCTACACATCAGCAGATATCAACTTGCCAACTATGAAATGGAAGTCACTGCCTGGACTTATTCATTCTATTGCCCATGATTTCAAGGAAGGAATTACTAGATTCCTTAAAACTTTTCCTGATCTTTAAATTCATTTTCATTGGGTCAAGCTCCCAGGTTCAGAAAACAGTTGATACTTATAATTTTGACAACCCCCATTAAAACTGGTTTATGAAAAATGACCTTTCATGAGGACATACGGGAAAGAATGATAAAAACTCTTAAGATTTGGTTTGGCAGGAACAATCTCCCATTCAGTCATTTGTAGTGTATCTGGCACTCTGCTGTGGTACTTGAGGCTGGCAACTGAATTACCTTGGCCAAAAATCAAAACTCTAGCATTAAAAGCTGATCTTTAAATCTCCTCTTTAGTTAAAGACAAATTTAAAACACTTAACAACCATTTACATGTCAAAAATAAGATATTATGTTAACCTGATCTTAGTCAGATTGTACTTGCCCAAATGACCATAATCATGGATGAAATAATAAGTTTTTAATTTTTTGATATAGGAATGCTCTGTGTAGTACTGGCTGTCCCGAAAGCTGTTCTGTAGAGTGGGCTCACCTTGAACTCAGAGATATGCCAAACTCTGCCTATTAAATGCTAGGATTAAGGACACGTGCCATCCTCTCCCAGGTGAAATGATCACTTTTTTGTTTGTTTATTTATTTGTTTGTTTTGAGGCAGGGTTTCTCTGTATTGATTTGGAGCCTGTCCTGGAACTCGCTCTGTAGACCAGGCTGGACTCACAAAGATCTGCCTGCCTCTGCCTCCCGAGTGCTGGGATTAAAGGCATGCGTCATCAACACCCGGCAATCACTTTTTTAATAATGGTATTTCATTTACATCTCTTCAAGACAACATTTGAAACAGAGTAAATTTTTTTATTATTATTTATTTTTAAATTTAAATCAGAAGCAAGGTTTCTTCACAAGTCAGTTCCAGGTTACTCTCCGTTTCCCTCCCCTCCTCCCTTGCCCCCCACAACCCCCCCAATATCTCCTCATTTCCCCAGGAATGGTGAGGCCCTCCATGGGGGTGTCCATAGTCTGTCATTTCATTCAGGGCAGGGCCTGGACCCTCCCCCAAGAGTTCAGGGTGAGAGTGCATCTCACATGGTTGGATGGGAGTCCAAAGTCCATTTGTATACCCGGGATAAATACTGATCTACTGCACAAGGCTCAATAGATTACCTAGGCTTCCTCACTGACACCCACATTCAGGGGGTCTTAATCAGTCTCATGCTGGATTCCCAGGCATCAGCCTGGGATTCAGGAACTAACCCTTGTCAGGTCAGCTGTTTCTGGGATTAGACCAGTCTAGTCTTAATCCCTTTGGTCATCAGTCCTCCCTCTCTGTTACTGGCTTTCTTGAGTTCAGCTCAGTGCTTAGGCATGGGAGTCTGCCTCTTTGTCCATCAGCCACTGAATGAAGGTTCTGTTTCCCAGACTCTCTGGCCATGGGATTGTAGGCTGGCACTCCCCATATCTATGTCTAAAATCCATATATGAGACAGTACATGCCATGTTTCTCTTTTTTCTCTTTTTGTGACTGTGTTACCTCACTCAGGATGGTTTCTTCTAGTGTCATCCATTTGCCTGCAAATCTCAGGATTCCATTGTTTTTTTCTGCTGAATAGTACTCCATTGTGTAAATGTACCACATTTTCTCTATCCACTCTTCGGTTGATGGGCATCTAGATTGCTTCCAGGTTCTGGCTATTACAAATAATGCTGATATGAACATAGTGGAACAGACATCCTTGTTGTATAAATGAGCATCTTTTGGATTTATGCCTGGGTGGAGTTGCTGGGTTTTGTGGTAGGTTTATTCCCATTTTTCTGAGGAATCTCCATACTGATTTCCAAAGTGGCTGAACCAGTTGGCACTCCCACCAGCAGTGGAGGAGTGTTCCCCTTTTACCACATCCTCTCCAGCATAAATTGTCATTGGTGTTTCTGATTTTAGCCATTTTGACAGGAGTGAGATGGTATCCCAGAGTTGTTTTGATTTGCATTTCCCAGACAGCTAAGGATGTTGATCACTGTCTCAAGTGCCTCTCAGCCATTTTAGACTCCTCTACTGCAAATTCTCTATTTAGTTCTTCAGCCCACTTTTTGATCCATCCTTTGGTGTTTTGGAGCCTTGCTTCTTGAGTTCTTTGTAAATTTTGGAGATCAGCCCTCTGTCACATGTGGGGTTAGTGAATATTTTTTCCCATTCTGTGGGCTGCCATTTTGTCTTGCTGACTGTGTCCTTTGCCTTACAGAAGCTTCTCAGTTTCAGTAGGTCCCATTTATTAATTGTTGATCTCACTGTCTGTGCTACTGGTGTTATGTTCAGGAAGCTGTCTCCTATACCAATTCGTTCAAGGGTATCACCCACTTTCTCTTCTAAGAGGTTCATTGTGGCTGGATTTATGTTGAGGTCTTTGATCCATTTGGACGTAAGTTTTGTGCATGGCAATAAACATGGATCGATCCGCATTCTTCTACATGCTAGCCTCCAGTTATGCCAGCAACATTTGTTGAAGATGCTTTCTTTTTTCCATTGTATATTTTTAGCTTCTTTTTCAAAGATCAGATGTTCATACATGTGTGGGTTAATATCAGGGTTTTCAAATTGATTCCATTGGTCTAGCTGTCTATTTTTGTGCCAATACCAAGCTGTTTTCAGGACTATAGCTCTATAATAGAGCTTGAGGCCAGGGATGGTGATGCCTCTGGATGTTGCCTTGTTGAACAGGGTTGTTTTGGCTATCCTGGGTCTTTTGTTTTTCCATACAAAATTGATTTTTGTTCTTTCAAGGTCTGTGAAGAATTGTGCTGGGATTTTAATTGGGATTGCATAAGTTTTTTTTAAGGTTTATTTTATTTTTAATGAGTATGTGGGGATATGTGCATTTAAATGCAGGTGCATGAAGGGGCCAGAAGGTATCAGATCTTCTTCAGTGAAATTAACAGGAAGTTATGAGGCACATGATTTGGGTGTTAGGAACTGAAATGGGATCCTCTACAAGAATAGCCCATGATCTTAATTTTTGAGGCATCACTCCAGCATCATAAGGAAGACTTTTAAAGCAAATTTTACAGGTATGAAAATCAAAGTGAGACTAGGAGCCTGGCTTGGGCTATTCAGAAAAATTAGTACACGAGATCCCAGCTTCGGACAAAGCTGAAGCAGAGTCTCTTTTCACTGTGATGCATGATGATCAGTGTTTATTTTCTGAGATACACTGTAGTAGGTCTTGAGTTGGTCATTCTTTCTTTAATTGTTTCTGATAGCAAAAATAGAGCTGTTAGCTAGTGATAGTTTTGAGAATTATGCATGCCTTATTAGCATCAGTATTTGGGGGGGGTTGGAGACAGGGTTTTCTCTGGCTTTGGAGGGTGTGCTGGAACTCTCTCTGTAGACTAGGCTGGTCTTGAACTCATAGAGATCCGCCTGCCTCTGCCTCCCGATGCTGGGATTAAAGGCATACACCACCAAGGCCCGGCTAGCACCAGTATTTTATGATCCCCTTGAAACAAGTTCTTTTTAAGTACAGTTTTACTTATGTATCCTCAACAGTGTTGGAATAGAAGAAGTTAGAGGCAGTAACATGGTTTTAAATTTTTGGAAGATATTATCAGTAAGGTAGTACATTGGTGAGATGGGTAGGCACAGAGGAGGTGCCCAGTAAAATAATTGTATTATTAACCTGAGAAAATGAGCCATAGCTTTTGGTAGTGGGGTGGGAACATGCACTGGAATACATGGAGTTGTTTCAGGTACTGGAGAAGAAGAGGCACTGGGTTTGAGTTTCTCTCCACACATCATATTATTAAACACAATAAATTAGACCTGCTTGCTAGCCAAATGGGGTCACCATGAAAAACTTTGTGATAGGAAATAACAGATCATTTATTTGTAATATCGTCTGTTCTTAAGGGAATTTTGAGCAGAAAGACAAGGCTAGAAACAGATCCATAAGGATGCAGTCATGTCTTCAAAGCACCAAATCTCACTTTCATCAAAATTCCTAATCTTTGAAATGTATCTGCATTTGTGTCACACTTTCTTAATGAGATTGTAAACATTGAGGAATCTGTTAAACCTAATGTTGTTTCATCACTAAGTAACAAATAAAAGTTTAGAAAAATATATTGATTATTTTCAATGAGAACTGGAAAATGAGGTAGGGACTGAACACACAAACAAGGTCTAAAACTCTGTGTTCAGTGATTAGCCATGCCAAAAGTAGTAAGGCTTCTCAATTTTCATAGACAGCAAGATGCCATCAGGTGGCCACCTTCTGAATTACAAGTCTTCTCTGTTTTATGCTAATAAGAAAGGTGTGTGTGTGTGTGTGTGTGTGTGTGTGTGTGTGCATGTGTGTACAAATACATGCAACCACTCACACTGAGCTGCCACAGGTGACTCCTTTCTCTTATCACAGAGGATTGATCCTCAGTTTGTATTTTATCCACTCAACAAGTCTGTGAATGTGATTGATTTCCAACTCAACTTCTTTATTAGAGAGGAAGCAATATATTCTTTTGACAGTCTATATCTCAGAAAAAGTAGAACTTGGATAGTATGTTTTCACATCTGACAAAGCCTCCAGCATTCAATTGGTGCTCAGTAATATTTGTTAGTAAACTAATACAAATAGTGCCATCTATTAATTATATACTTTTAATCATTGTCTAATTTCATCTGAAGTTAAATTCAGTTACTGAAAGAAACGGTGAAATAGATTTCTCCTGAGGTCACTCTATCATGCTTTTATTAGCACACACAAATAAAGAGGAAATGGGTTATGTTTTCATTCACTGTTATTATGTGTACTTGTGTACGTGAGTGTGGGGAGGCACATGTGTGGACATGGTCAGAGGACAACTTTCTGGAGCAGGTTCTTTCCTTCCAGCTTGATATGGATTCCAAGGAGCAAACTCATGCCACCAACCTTGTACTGCAATGCCTTTGCCCCATGGGTCATCTCACCAAGCTGAAAAAGAAATATTATGTAGCATTGTAAAAAAGGGTAAAGAAGAAATAGTAATCTTACAAAAGGCTTTGTGCAGGACTTTGTCTTAATCCTATTACTCTAGAATGATTCATAAAGTCAACTTTGATTATTAAAAATACTCAACCTTTTTCTTGGCTTGAATCTACCTCTTACATAGGCAAAATCTGAGCAGACCTCAGAGGTGTCTAGAACATAGAATGTGATTAAATGGATCTGAAGGGAACAGTGAGTTACTTCCAAGGGTACAAAGGACATTTGCCATGGAACAGACTTGCTTAAACATATTATATATTGAAGGAAAACTTCCTAATCACTGAAACAGACGTATATGTATGCCATACAATGTGGATACATGTGTGTATTGAGTAAAAACCAGAAAGAGAAGAGGTATAGAAGTCAACTGTTATCAAACATTTGAATTTTTTCAATAACCACATATGAAAACTTATATTATAACTATTTTTTTTACTTTTAAGGTTGTATTTCCTTTTACTTGGTGTTTAGGTTTTTTCTGTGTACCACATTCATGCAAGGCAAGAAGAGGGCCTCAAGTCCCCTGGAACTGGTGTTACAGATGGTTGTGAGCCGTGACGTGGGTGTTGGGAACTGAAAGAGCAGCAGGTGTTTTTAACCACTGAGTCATCCCTCCAGCCCACAGAAAACTTGTGTTGAGATGACAGATTTTGAAGAGATTGAGCTTCCTTCCAGTTGCAGTCACTAGGGTGTGGAGTCTGTCGCTCACAACTGTGTCCTCTGACTGTACTTTTGACACATCTAGTATCAGGACTCATTTACCCCTCTCAGATTGACCCCAGGAATGTTGAATACCTGAAGGTTCTTTTTGTTGTGAGCCTCAGGCAGTTTTCTCCCAAGGATGCTATGCTGTCAGCAAAGATCACAAGACTAGTCTTGCCATTAAGCTAGATTTTGTTCCATGTGAATAAAGGAGAGAGAGACTGTAGTTTCAGACAGACACAGTAGCAGCATGCAGGGTAGCAATGAACTGCAAAATGATCAAATGGTTTCAGGGCTGCTGTAATTTCGGGATTTCTTTAAGCAATATATACTGCAAATTGGTTAGCCATGGTTATTCTTATTAATTTCTCTAGCAATATTATGAACTAAGCTTAGTACATGAAATATTCTCCCTTTTATCATCTGAATGACCTTTATAAAACTCTAAAGTATCTAAAATTATTTCTAAGCTGCATGTATTTAAACCTTTAAGAGATTATTACTACCATTAAATTCGAATCCAACTTGGGAAGTCAGTGTAACAGAGTCAGACCCATAAGTAGCAATACACTCTAAACCTGCTGTATTTTAGTGTCTTGGCCTGGAAAAATGAGAATAATGATATTGTGAAGCTGTCGAAAGTATTTAAGAAGATGATTTACCCAAAGCCATTCAGAAAGTTCCCAGCACACAGTTTTTATTGCTATCTAATATAATATTGATGCACAAGGCAGGGTCATCTGCAGTGTGACTTTTATTTGAATGTTAAATTAGTATGCCTGAAATTCTGTTGAATTTCTTCAAAGATGACTAACCCAATCACATTTTTGGGTACAGAGAGTACATCATCTCAAAGCATCACTACCCAATTCTCCATCCTGTGCTGGTCTCCAACTGTGTGAAAACAAATGTTCTTTTATGTGTCCCAGAGTAATTTACATCTAGACAATCAATCTAGACCAGCGGTTCTCAACCTTTCTAATGTTGTGATCCTTTAACACAGTTCCTCGTGTTGTGGTGAGCTCCAACCATATAATTATTTTTGTTGCTACTTCATAATTGTAATTTTGCTACTTTTATGAGTGGTAATGTAAATTTCTGTGTTTTCCTGAAGGTCTTTTGGGGGTTGCAACCCACAAGTTGAGAATCATTGATCTAGAAAGGAAGGAAGGAAGGAAGGAAGGAAGAAAAGAAGAAAGGAAGAAAGAAAAGAAAATTAGAGAATGGTCTAGCCACTGGCCCTAATCTGTTTACACCAAGATTAAAATTTCTTTGAATTTTCTCAAAATCCTTAGTAATGAAAGATCTATTTGACTAAAGGTACCCTTTCTTTTCAAGTTAAATGCCCTAACTTGTGCTTTCCTGCTAGTAGCTTTCTAGAAATGTAGAGAGAATTAAAGTCTACATCTCCTTCAGAGAGAGTGTGGCAAAAGGCTGCTGAGCAAAGAATTAGGTACATTGGAAGCATAGGTCGCAGAGGCCAATTCTACGTAAAAAAAAAGATTATAAACGTGATGTATTCTGAATCTCAAGATTTCCTTTACATCCTCATCTAAAGTCAAAGTTTTATGTCAAATTGACAGAAGGTAGAGTCATCTGAGAAGACAAAATTCAGTTGGGGAAATGTCTCCATGGGCAGATAAGCCTAATAGGTATTTTCTCATTCAGTTGCTGATGGGTAGGATACAGACCTTGTGGGTGCAGACATCTCTAGGTTGGTGGTCCTGGATTCTATAAGAGTGTATACTGAGCAACTCATATGGAGCAAGCCAGTAAGCAGCACCCCTTTATGGATTCTGCATCAGCGCCTTCCTCCAGATTCCTGCCTAGTTTGAGTTCCTACCCTGAAAGCTTTGAATTATGAACAGTGATGCAGAAGTATAAGGTAAAGAAATTCTTTCTGGGAGTCCAGGGAAGCAGCTGTTCCTCCGGCAGCATCAGGTAAACAGGCCGGATTCCCGGCATGTGTTCCAGTGCCTGCAGATCGCCTGGGAACTGCACAGAGCTCCCAATCCCGGCGGGAGCCAAGCACCCCAGACTCCAGATCTTCTCTCCCACCAACGAAAACAGGAAATCAGAGGAGGCTGGGAGTCCAGGGAAGCAGCTGTTCCTCCGGCAGCATCAGGTAAACAGGCCGGATTCCTGGCATGTGTTCCAGTGCCTGCAGATCGCCTGGGAACTGCACAGAGCTCCCAATCCCGGCGGGAGCCAAGCACCTCAGACTACAGGTCTTCTCTCCCACCACCAAGACCAGGAAACCAGAGCAGCCAGGGAGACCAGGGGAGTAGCTGTTCCGGATCAGGTACAACAGGACCCAGCATAGGGTCCAGGGGACCAGGTAGGAGGCTAAGTGCCCCAGATTCCTGTTCTTCTTCTCCACCCACGGGACCAGCATTTGGACAAGGAATAGAAGAACCACCAGATTATTGGACTTGCTAGCACCCACCAAAAGGGAACTCTGGTCCCCAGACCAGGAAGGGGCTCTTTCTGCACCCACTAGAAGAAGAGATGGGAAAGAGACAATACAAAAACACAGTCAGCAACAGAAAAACAAATATGACACTGCCAGATTCTAGAGATTCCACACCAGCAAGACCCCAACATTCCAATGGGAACGAAGCAGAAGAGAACGACCTTAAAAGCACTTTCATGAAAATGATAGAGGCCCTAAAAGAGGATATAGGAAAATCCCTCAAAGAAATGGAAGAAAAAACAAACCAGAAAATGCAAGAAATGGAAGAAAAAACAAACCAAAAAATGCAAGAACTGGAAGAAAAAAACAAACCAAAAAAGGCAAGAATTGGAAGAAGAAATGAAGCAAAAAATGCAAGAAATGGAAGAAAAAACAAAGCAAAAACTGCAAGAATTGGAAGAAGAAACATACCAAAAAAGGCAGGAAATGGAAGAAGAAACAAAGGAAAAAATGCAAGAAATGGTAGAAAAAACAAAGCAAAAAATGAAAAAAATGGAAGAAGAAACAAACCAAAAAAGGCAGGAAATGGAAGAAGAAACAAAGCACAAAGTGCGAGAAATGGAACAAAAAGCAAACCAAAACATGCAAGAAATGGAAGAAAGAACAAACCAAAAAACTCATAAAGGGCAACAAATGGATGAAAAGATAAACAGAAAATTGCAAGAAGCAATGCAAACACTGCAAGGGATGAAAACTGAAATAGAGACATTAAAAAAAACACAATCTGAAGAAAGGCAGAAAATAGAAATCTGGACAAACAGTCAGGCACTACCAATAAAAGCATTACCAACAGAATAGAAGAGATGGAAGAGAGAATCTCAAGTGTTGAAGATACACTAGGAGAAATGGATTCATCAACCAAAGAAAACCTTAAATCCAACAAATCCTTAACACAAAACATCCAGGAAATATGGGACACCATGAAAAGACCAAACCTAAGAATAATAGGTATAGAAGAAGGAGAAGAAATCCACCTCAAAGGGGCAGAAGGCATATTCAACAAAATCATAGAAGAAAACTTTCCCAACCTTAAGAAAGACATGCCAATGAAGGTACAAGAAGCCTACAGAACACCAAATAGAGTGGACCACAAAAAAATCCCCTCGCCACATAATAATCAAGACCCCAAACATACAGAATAAAGAAAGAATATTAAGAGCAGCTAAGGAAAAAGGTCAAGTAACATATAAAGGCAGACCTATCAGAATTATACCTGATTTCTCCATGGAAACTCTGAAAGCCAGAAGGTCCTGGATAGATATTCTACCTACACTAAGAGACCATGGATGCCAGCCCAGACTACTATACCCGGCAAAGCTCTCAATCACTATAGATGGAGAAAACAAGATATTCCATGACAAAACTAGATTCAAGCAACATGTGTCCACTAACCCAGCCCTACAGAAAATTTTGGAAGGAAAACTCCAACCCAAGGAAGCTAACTACAACCAGAAAAACATAAGCATTAGAGAATCCCTCTCTACCAACAGCCAAAAGAACAAAGCGGTGAAATTCCACACATAATTCCACCAACAACAACCATCGCAAATTGAAGAAGGATGAGCAATCAATGGTCATTAATATCCCTCAATATTAATGGCCTTAACTCACCCATAAAAAGACACAGACTAGCAGAATGGATTCGAAGACAGAACCCTTCCTTGTGCTGCATACAAGAAACACACCTCACCCTCAAAGACAGACATTACCTGCGAGTTAAAGGTTGGGAAAAATTTTTTCAATCAAATGGACTCAAGAAACAAGCAGGGGTAGCAATCCTAATATCTAACAAACTAGACTTTAAAATAAAATCAATCAAAAGAGATGAAGGAGGTCATTACATACTCATCACAGGTGAAACCCACCAAGATGAAGTGTCTATCCTGAACATCTATGCCCCAAATACAAAGGCATCCACATTCGTTAAAGAAACATTATTAGAACTTTAATCTCATCTAAAGCCCCACACAGTTATAGTGGGAGATTTCAACCCACCACTCTCACCACTAGACAGGAATACCAGACAGAAACTCAACAAAGAAGCAAAGGGTCTAATAGAAGTAATGACCCAACTGGGATTAACAGATATCTATAGAACATTTCATCCACATAAAAAAGAATATACCTTCTTCTCACCACCATATGGAACCTTCTCAAAAATCGACCACATACTTGGCAACATATCAAACCTCAGCAGCTACAAAAAAAATTGGAATAACTCCATGCATCCTATCAGACCACCATGCTTTAAAATTAGAATTCAACAACAACGCAAATTGCAGAAAACCTACAAACTCATGGAAATTGAATAATGCTCAACTGCACCACCCCTGGGTCAAAGAGGAAATAAAAAAAGAAATTAAAGACTTCCTCGAATTCAATGAGAATGAAGACAAACATACACAAACCTATGGGACACTTTGAAAGCAGTGCTACGGGGGAAGTTCATAGCACTAAGTGCTCACATGAAGAAACAGGAGAACAGTTATACCAGAGAATTAACATCATAGCTGAAAGCTCTAGAACACAAAGAAGCAAACTCCCCCAGGAGGAGTAGACGCCAGGTAATAATCAAATTGAGGGCTGAAATCAATAAAGTAGAAACCAGGAAAACAATACAAAGAATCAATGCAACGAAGAGTTGGTTCTTTGAGAAAATCAACAAGATAGACAAACTTTTGTCCAAACTTACCAAACAGCAGAGAGTGAACATGCAAATTAACAAAATCAGAAATGAAAAGGGGGACATAACAACAGACTCTGAGGAAATCCAAAGAATCATTAGGTCATACTTTGAAAACCTGTACTCCACAAAATTCGAAAATTTAAAGGAAATGGATGACTTCCTGGACAGCTATCATTTGCCAAAACTAAATCAAGAACAGATAAGCAATTTAAATGGACCTATAACCCCTATGGAAATAGAAGCTGTCATCAAAAGTCTCCCAACCAAAAAAAGTCCAGGCCCAGATGGCCTCAGTGCAGAATTCTACCAGAAATTCAAAGAACAGCTTATACCAATTCTTCTCAAAGTGTTCCACACAATAGAAGCAGAAGGGTCTTTGCCAAACTCTTTCTATGAGGCTTCAATAACCTTGATCCCCAAGTCACACAAAGGTACAACTAACAAAGAGAACTTCAGACCAATATCCCTCATGAACATTGATGCAAAAATACTCAATAAAATACTGGCAAATCGGATCCAAGAACACATCAAACATTCATTCACCACGATCAAGTAGGTTTCATCCCAGGAATGCAGGGATGGTTCAACATACGAAAAGCCATCACCGTAATCCACCATATAAACAAGCTGAAAAACAAAAATCACATGGTCATCTCACTAGACGCTGAAAAAGCCTTTGACAAAATCCAACACCCCTTCATGATAAAGGCCTTGGAGAGATCTGGGATAACAGGGACATACTTAAACATAATAAAAGCTATATACAGTAAACCAACAGCCAACATCAAACTAAATGGACAGAAACTCAACACAATTCCTCTAAAATCAGGAACAAAACAAGGCTGTCCACTCTCTCCATACCTTTTCAACATGGTACTTGAAGTTCTAGCTACTGCCATACGACAACAAAGGGGGATCAAGGGGATACAAATTGGGAAGGAAGAGGTCAAACTTTCACTGTTTGCAGACGATATGATAGTTTACATCAATGACCCAAAGAACTCTACCAGGGAACTCTTACAGCTGATTAACACCTTCAGCAAAGTGGCAGGCTACAAGATCAACTCAAGAAAATCAGTAGCCCTACTATATACAGATGATAAAAGGGCTGAAAGAAATCAGAGAAACATCACCCTTTACAATTGCCACAAACAACATAAAATACCTTGGGGTAACGCTAACCAAACAAGTGAAAGACCTGTATCATAAGAACTTTGAATCTTTAAAGAAAGAAATTAAAGAAGCCCTCAGAAAACGGAAAGATCTCCCATGCTCTTGGATAGGTAGGAGCAATGTAGTAAAAATGGCAATACTGCCAAAAGCAATCTACAGATTCAATGCAATCCCCATTAAAATCCCAGCACAATTCTTCACAGACCTTGAAAGAACAATAATCAATTTTGTATGGAAAAACAAAAGACCCAGGATGGCCAAAACAACCCTGTGCAACAAGGCAACGTCCGGAGGCATCACCATCCCTGGCCTCAAGCTCTATTATAGAGCTATAGTCCTGAAAACAGCTTGGTATTGGCACAAAAATAGACAGGTAGACCAATGGAATCGAATTGAAAACCGGGTATTAACCCACACACGTACGAACATCTGATCTTTGACAAAGAAGCTAAAAATATACAATGGAATAAAGAAAGCATCTTCAACAAATGGTGCTGGAATAATTGGAGACTGGCATGTAGAAGAATGCAGATCGATCCATGTTTATCGCCATGCACAAAACTTAAGTCCAAATGGATCAAAGACCTCAACATAAATCCAGCCACACTGAACCTCTTAGAAGAGAAAGTGGGTGGTACCCTTGAATGAATTGGTACAGGAGACAGCTTCCTGAACATAACACCAGTAGCACAGACAGTGAGATCAACAATTAATAAATGGGACCTACTGAAACTGAGAAGCTTCTGTAAGGCAAAGGACACAGTCAGCAAGACAAAAAGGCAGCCCACAGAATGGGAAAAATATTCACTAATCCCACATCTGACAGAGGGTTGATCTCCAAAATTTACAAAGAACTCAAGAAGCAAGTCTCCAAAACAGCAAAGGACCCAATTAAAAAGTGGGCTGCAGAACTAAATAGAGAGTTTTCAATAGAGGAGTCTAAAATGGCTGAGAGGCACTTGAGAAAGTGATCAACATCCTTAGCCATCTGGGAAATGCAAATCAAAACAACTCTGAGATACCATCTCACTCCTGTCAGGATGGCTAAAATCAAAAACACCAATGACAATTTATCCTGGAGAGGATGTGGTGAAAGGGGGACACTCCTCCATTGCTGGTGGGAGTGCCAACTGGTTCAGCCACTTTGGAAATCAGTGTGGAGATTCCTCAGAAAAATGGGAATAAACCTACCACAAGACCCAGCAACTCCACTCTTAGGCATATATCCAAAAGATGCCCATTCATACAACAAAGATGTCTGTTCCACTATGTTCATAGCAGCTTTATTTGTAATAGCCAGAACTTGGAAGCAACCTAGATGTCCCTCACCCGAAGAGTGGATAGAGAAAATGTGGTACATCTACACAATGGAGTACTATTCAGTAGAAAAAAATAATGGAATCATGAGATTCGCAG
This sequence comes from Mesocricetus auratus, assembly GCF_017639785.1. Classification (NCBI taxonomy): domain Eukaryota; kingdom Metazoa; phylum Chordata; class Mammalia; order Rodentia; family Cricetidae; genus Mesocricetus; species Mesocricetus auratus. The sequence goes on along the minus strand of NW_024429182.1, from coordinate 109,841,964 downwards.
TCAAATGGATGACACTAGAATAAACCATCCTGAGTGAAATAACCCAGTCACAAAAAGAGAAACATGGCATGTACTCTCTCATATATGGATTTTAGACATAGATCTGGGGAGTGCCAGCCTACAACCCTATGGCCAGAGAGTCTGGGAAACAGAAACTTCATTTAGTGGCTGATCGAAGAAGAGGCAGACTCCCTTGGTTAAGTACTGAGCTGAACTCAAGAAAGCCAGTAACAGAGAGGGAGGACTGATGATCAAAGGGATTAAGACTGGGCTGGTTTAACCCCCAGAAACAGCTGACCCGACAAGGGTTAACTCTTGAAACCCAGGCATCAGCCTGGGAATCCAGCATGGGACTGATCAAGACCCCCGGAATCTGGGTGTCAGTGAGGAGGCCTAGGGAATCTATTGAGCCTTGGGCAGCAGATCAGTACCCAGCCCAAGTATACACTCGGACTTTGGACTCCCATAGAACAATGTGAGGTGCACTCTCTCCCTGAACTCTTGGGGAAGGGTCTAGGCCCTGCCCTATATGAAATGACAGACTATAGACACCCCCATGGAGGGCCTCACCCTCCCTGGGGGAATGAGGAGATAACGGGGGGGGGGATGGGGGACGGCACGGGAGGAGGGGAGGGAATGGGAGAGGGACCTGGAACTGACTTGTGAAGCAACCTCGTTTCTTATCTAAATTTAAATTGGAAAATAAAAAAAAAGAAATTCTTTCTTCTCCAAGTTGGTTTTGGTCATTGTTTTTGTTTGTTTTTTTGTTTGTTTGTTTTTGGAGATAGTAACCATAAAAAGACAGTTATTTTATAACTCTGTATGTAGAAATGGCTGCTGAAAGGCATCACCTATGCTCCTGAATGTTTGTGACATAGACTATTCAGACTCTGCTTCTAAATATAATTTTTCCATGTTCATGAATATATTGCTTCATAGTCAATTCATGGTACATAGGCCCCATGCTGCAATTGAGATAAACATTGACAGATAGAATCATAATAATGTTAGGACATACTTGGGTTATCCAGGGAATTCAGGCTATTTTGATATTACAGGGGAAATTAACATCATGATTATGAATTATTTTAATATTGCCTACCAAATTCAGATCCTCATTTTCCTCACCTATGAGTTCTCATCTATTTTTGGTTCTGATTAGACTCATGGTCAGAAAAGAGTTGAGGTCTAGACTTCATTATGAAAAATCATATTCTGTAACTGTTTACTGGCTTCTTATATGATTATTAGTGTCTATTAGTGTCTCAAAACAGCCTTGTTGGGGTAACTCTTAAATTCCAGACTGACGGCTGGGAATCCAGCATGTGACTGATCAAGAATCCCTGAATGTGGGTGTCAGTGAGGAGGCCTAGGCAATCTATGGGGCCTTGGGTAGTGGATTAATATTTACCCCTGGCATAAAAATGGATTTTGGGTGCCCATGCCACAATGAGAGATGCACTCTCAGCCTGACTCTTGGGGGAGAGCCTAAGCCCTGTCCTGAACAAAATGACAGACTCTGGAGATCCCACACGGAGGACCTCACCCTCCCTGGGATATGGGGGGGTATGGAGGCATTGGTGGGAGGGCGTGTGAGGAGGGGAGGGAAAGGTAGAGGGACCTGGGATTGACATGTGAAATAACCTTGTTTTTAATTTAAATTTAAAATAAAAAAACAAAAAACAGCCTTGTTTTGTCCTTTCTGTTTCATCTCATGTCTCTCATTTTACTTTATTGCCATATTATAACATGCTTTTCATGTGTACAGTATATATACAATGTATATTTATTAAAAAATAAACTTGTGCTAATTTTTTTCTCATTTGATACTGTTAGTCTTTTCATAACTATATAATCGAGCATCTCATCTATTTCAATATCTTGGGCCTCAAATTTAAATTTTTCACATTGGAAATTGAGAATTTATTTGGATCAATTATGTCTATTTGGAGTTTTAGGTTCTCTATCATGGTGACTCTTTGAATTTTCTTACTTAAAAAGAGGATGTATAATTGACATTCAACTAGTTGCATATATATGAAGCATGAAATTTGATAAGGTTTGACCAAGCCAAGTATATGAAAACTTTACTGTCAAGATAATGAACGCAGGTTCTGACTCCGAATTTACTTCTGGCTATGCACAATGTTCCTCCCTGCTGCTATGTGTCAGCATCCTATTCCAATGCTGGATTGCCCTATTCTTCTTGCTCCAATCCACGCTGGCTCACCTCTGAACCTATTCCTCCCTGAAAACCTGATATTCAGACAAATGCATATGCATATGTTGGATTTGCAAATATCATAAATCATCATCATGTTTGCTTAAAAGGGGGCAGCAACAATTACATCACTGATATTATCAAAAAATATATTCTCCCACCAAAACTTGCCTCTGGGAGCTCAGAAGAAACCACTGTGGAATGTTTAGCATTCTAAACTCTGTTTGTTTTCAGCATATTTAAAGTGAAATATTTTTCATCCTTCCAAATAGAGCAGACAAAGCTTTAATTAAACAAATGTCACATGGGAGCTCTTGCCCTCCAAGCCTTTATTGGTCCTAATTAGCAGATGCAGCTGTAGACTCTATCAATATTAGATGGTCTGTTTATTATGTCCATTTATATCACGGCCACCAGGGAGCATGTGGAAGGCCCCCCAGAATTATTAGTTTAATTAAAAGTAGATCCAGTGTTGAGGAAAATGCCCCATGCAAAATGGCCCAGCTAATAGAGCGAGATGAAGACATGTCATAGAATATTATTAGACTTTCTTTGGAAAAAGTAAAGGAGGGTGTTTGATATTCTTGTTGTTATCAACTGCCTGAAAGAATCAGACATTCAAGAAAGAGGATGAGCTAAAAAATATATTCTAACCAAATTCAAGCATTTCACTTTCCTGCCCAGAGTTCCTGAGTGTCAGCAGGTTTCTTACTAAGTAAATGGGGTGATGATACAATCATTTCATTCAAATGCTATATAATTTATTACATAATGAACTCAGTGCAATATTATATCTGGAAGCTCATAGAAATTTATTTTCTAAATGGTAGATAAATAGTTAGGCAGAGGTATGTTTGATAGATGGATGACAAGTAGTAGTTAGGATTTTCTGGATAATATGTACAAGGCTCAAAAGTATTACATTTGGGGGTGGAGAGATGGCTCAGTGGTTAATTCTTCCAATGAACCCAAGTTTGATTCCTAGAACCCACTTGGCAGCACACAACTATCTATAACTGCAGTCACAATAGATCCACTGCAAACATGTAGTACACAGATACACATATGAGCAAAACACCGTACACATAAAATAACAAAAATAAACAAATCTTGGGAAAGATTTGAGACTAGAGTTATATAGAATTACAAATGGCTGTAGGCTACCAGGTAGGTTCTGGGATAATAAATATTCTCAAAATTGGACTGTATAAGATAAGAAATGTGGAAAGATTTTGGCTTTGGAAAAATGGTAGTCCACATTCCATGCTCACTTTCTGTCATGTCCTTGTTTTAGAAGACATGTTGAAACACAGGATTTGCAAGTTCTCTTTGGAGGGTGATTGTAAAGCTGTATGGAAGGATATACTCAAACAGAAGCTGCAGGAACATCTTCATTTGTTCTATTTTCTGTTTTCTAGGGAAATAATTACAAGAGACATGTTTCCAAAGTGCAAAAGGTAGGAAAACTGAAAGAAGTCATAATTAATGCATAATAGGAATGCTGTAGTATTTAGAGGATACATATAAAAGATTTTATTGTAATTTCTTTGAATGCACAACAGAATGAACTTATGGCTTGAAATATCCGTAGCAAGTATGGAACTTATGAAGATACACTTAGTTTTATATTGAAAATAGCGTGGTCCCATGTTTCATTAGACACACAGAAACTTTTATTCTCAAGGATTTAAAAGCTTATTTTTTAATAGGTGATAGTAATATTTGCAGGTTTTTTAAAAGTAGAAACAAGCTTGCTTCTCTTGTCAATTCCATTCCAGCTGCCTCTCCCTCCCCTCCTCCCCCGCCTCCCCCCAGTCCCCACTCTGTTCCCCAGGGAGCGTAAGGCCCTCCGTGTGGGATCTCCAGAGTCTGTCATTACGTTCAGGACAGGGCTTAGGCCCTCCCCCAAGAGTTCAGGCTGAGAGGGCATTCCTCATTGTGGAATGGCCACCCAAAATCCATTTGTATGTCAGGGATAAATATTGATCCACTACCCAAGGCCCCATAGATTGTCTAGGCCTCCTCACTGACACCCACATTCAGGGTGTCTGGATCAGTCCCATGCTGGCCTCCCAGCCATCAGTCTGGGGTCCAAGGGCTCCCCCTTGTTCAGGTCAGCTGTTCACACAAAAACTTTTAAAACTACAATTTACTAAATTGTCTCTCTCCCCATCCCCAGTGACTAAAATTACCCAGACATGCACATAATCCAGAAAATGTTCTCTTTTCATCCATTGGTCCATGAAATAGCTCTAGAAATTCCCAGGAAGAAATAGTACACAATCTAACGTGTAAAAATTTGTAAAGTATTTCAACTCAGGTAAAAATAGCCTTTCAGAAATTATTTCTAAGGTGATTTCCATGACTATGTTTTGCCACCAGACCTAACATTCTTACGAGTGATTCATAGGAAGTCAATTATTTTCAGATGAGGATAACAGAGGCTAGAGAAAATTATTTACCTTTCATACAAATGGTTCATGTTTCTACAAATGCCACTCTTTAAACATCAGATCATTCGACATTAAAGACTTCAGCTAACTTACTGTTCAAAATGAAGGAGGATTTGGTGAAAATTTAGGAGAATCCATAGCCTTTAATTGTTTTGACTTTACAGCTTGTCGCATTGTACATGGATTGTTAAAGCGAGTGCCCTAGGGAATTGCTCAGACCTCTCCATTCTTGCCTGAGTTGTATTTCCTAGTTTCCCCAGTAGCAGGAATTTGCTGACTAGTTACAACTCTCAGCTTGACCCCTCTCTTGGAATTGTTCTTGAAGCACTGAATCTGACCCAAGATTATGCCTGGCTCCTATGAAATAATCTAGAACAATCCTGGAGAACCAGGCCAGTTCTACGTTCCCAAAAAGATGAACTCAGCAATTATTGCCGCACAAGTCACAGTTTCTTGTTCAACTTTATTTCCCTCACCCCCTTGCAGCTGGTACCATTTCTACAAACAAGTGTCTACCTCAGAGTCTTTTTACTAGGGAACCCAGACTGGGACAAATTCTCACACTAATGAGTTATCTGCCTTTCATTCTTGCCACAGGGTGGTTTCATTAGATTCTTCTGTAAGCTGAAATGTGACAATAAAAGAGCTGTGTGAATCTGAGCCATCATTGGGATGTTAGCCAGAAAATTAAGCAAAGTGGCTTTAGTATAAGCATTCATTATGCTTCAGGCATAGTTTAATACCCTTTCATAGTCAGTAGCATTTGAACTCATGTCCCCTTTCTTCAAGTCTAGTAGCTCCAAGTCTAGAACTTTTGTGCGATATTTTACTTTTAATTGCGCACATGATAGAATATCTCCAGCCTCCTAATTCTGAGTATGGCTATCATACTTGCTTTGTCCACTTACATGTAAGTAGAAAAGTTAGTGCTTTTTTGTTGTATTTTTCCTTCCCTTCAGCAAGGAGCAGGAGTACTGCAGAGAATTGAAGCCTTGCTAAACTGGGTCCCCAACACAGCACACAACCCCCAGGACAGCTCAAGACAGAGTTGAAGAAAAAGAAAATATTAACCTTAGTTGTTTTCCATTCCAACTATGCCAGGACTGTTTCTTATCACAGTGTAATTTACCTAACCTGATTGATACACAAATTTCAACCAATAAACAGGCTATTTTCTTAACTTTAGATGCATTAACAGAGAATTGTAATCTTTCTGCTAGAATTAAAGTATCATTAAAACCTGAATGTATATTAAATTGCAATATAATTGACTATAATTGACAGGATTTGTGTTTGCAATCAAATGGATATAATTTAATATGAATATCCAAGACACAACATGTGACTTAATACTCTGGCTTTGATGCTTATTTCTTAGTACCCATTTACTACTCATTAGATGAAGAGCTAATTCTTTTATTACAGCACTGACACAATGGTTTGATTGTTCAATAAAATAAGGCTGTTTAACATGATACCTAAGAGCACCCAAAAGTGTATCACTGAATGTTGTTATCCTGCCTTTGCCCTTACATAGATCAGGAGGGGTGCTGTAAAATGTTTTCTTCTGATGATGACATGACTACTGTAATCTTGAATTCACAACAGCTGTGGTTACCCATTGTGCAGGAATCAAGATTCACTAGACTCAGTACAGGTTAAGTGAACTTTATTTGGTAAGAAGTTACTTACACAAGGAGTAGGTGACCGCCTCAAGTTCCTTCTCCAAGGATCCACTCACACTGTCCTCTGCGACCCCACTGGAAGCAAGAGAGAGCCACCTGTCCAGACCCCAGAACTAAACTTACTCCCAGTTAAGCCAGCACCTGTGACCATGCCCAAGTGGACATGGTCAGTGCTACAGGAGCAGGTGGGGTGGATGTCTCACCACAGTTACCTGCTCAAAATCAAGTCAGTCAATATTCTAGAATGAACAGAGAGTGGATACCAAGGATCCACCCATAGCTGAAGAACTGTTGGTGATTAATAGCTACTATGGGGAGAGGGGGCATTCCGTGGGCATGTAACCATGGGTAGGCTGCTGATGTCCCTTCCCAGTCATGTACAGAAGGTTAGCAATAATTTGACTCAGTGGGCTATAAGAGGATACGTTGTAGGGGATCCAACAAGTATTGGATGAGGGAAATGGAGTGTGGGTATGGGTTATTATGTTGAATATACATGTGAAATCTTAAGGAACAATTGTTAAAAATCTTTCATAACTGTCTTAATGGAAGGCAGATGAATTTTCTTATCTTTCTGTGCAGGGTCTGCAGGGGTGTGTGATAGCATCCACTAGCCTCTGGAAAACCATCATACATATATGAGAGAGCAATGTGCTATTCATAAAGTACTAATATGAAAAATAGATCACTGTTTAAAATGCAGATTCTCTAAGCCCATTACAACCAGCAGATTAGAATTTTAGAATACAGTATGTATTTTTAGAAAAATCACTTTGGCAACCCTTCTCTGAGATGGAAAAGTTATTGTAGAGAACAAATGTTAAATACTTCTGTCCTCTATGCACATATAAATGGCTGAAGCATCTGAAAAGCTTTCAATGGGGTTCTTGAAATAATTTTCATACCATCAAGGAAAGATCACTCACTTGACTGTGGCTGCCTCAAAGGAGACTCGACAGAGGGTGTAAAGGAATGAGATTCACACATCAAAGCAATACATCTAAGAGGGAAATCTTTGTGAGTTGTTTGTGTCTCTGAGTGTCACATGAACTGTAGTCTGACTAAGGGGAAGTTAGCTGGTGAGGATCAAGGAGCAGGAATCTGGTTCTTGAAGTCTGAGCAACATCAGATACCTATGAAATGAGGGTAGACACTTCAAAGAGGTACTCATATAGGTGAGCTGTTATAGTGTAACATCTGCTGGATCAAACTTTTGTTTTCATAGTTTAGAAGCAGAGATGTCTTTGATTGCTTTTATTATTGTTATTATCTTTTCTATTTTTTAAAAGGGAGTTGAACTATGATGCCCTGTCTTGTCAGATACTCCTGGGTTCATTTGTTTCTCCCTTACCATACTCTCAAGAAACTGGGACAAATGGTTTGTGCCACCATGCTGATTCACCTTATAGTGGGTGTTTTCAGTAGTGATAAATGATTCTGGTAGTTTCTGTCACTTTCTAGTACCCTTTACATCAAGTCACTTTCTCTTATTTCTTATTGGGAGTTAATAGTTCAACAACAGGAGGTTGAAAATACCCAAGGTTGACTGTAATTCTAACGATGACATTGAGAATTGTACTTTTAAATAAAGAAAGTAAAGGAACCCAGTGACAGAGAGGAGTGATGAGCAAATTGGCAAAGAATGGGCTGGCAAAACCAGCAGAGACAGCTGATCTGAACAGGGGGAGTGCTCTTGGACCCCAGACCGACAGTGGGGAGGCCAGCATGAGACTGATCTGGACCCCCCAAATGTGAGTGTCAGTGAGAAGGCCTGGGCAACCTATGGGGCCCTGAGCTGTGGATCAGTGTCTATCCCTGGTATACAAACTGTCTTCATGTGCCTATAGCACAAAGAGAGATGCTCTCTCAGCCTGGACTCTTAGGGGAGTGCCTTGACCCTACCAAGAGTAAAATGACAGACTCTAGATATCCCCTATGTGGAAGGATTTGGCAATAGGGTGGGAGGGAGGGGGGGAAAGGGGAGTGCGGGAAGAGGGGAGGGAGAGGGAACTGGGATTGACATGTAAAACAAGCTATTTAAAATTAAAATAAAAATGATAAAAAAAAGACAAAGAAGCCAGGGGAAATTCAGGCAATATTCTTAGGTATTATGACTTACTTTGTGAAAAAGGGATCTGGTTTCTGTGAACCTCCTTTATAAAAAGTAGCTCTGCTCTTTATGTATCTATGTTTGTGTAAGTGTACTGCTCACATGTGCCAGTGTCCAAGTAGGACAGAAGAGGGCATTCGGTCCCCACAGTTGAGCCTCAGGCACTTGTGAGCAGACTGGCCTAGGTGCTGGGAGATCTCAGGTCCTCTGACAGAGCAGAGAGTGCTCCTAACCACTGAGCCGTCTCTCTAGACCCATCTATGACCCTCTTTAGTAGAAGAAATTCTAATTTCTGGTTCTAGCTTCAGAAGGAGAGAGTAATACATAAGAGGACAAGAGGAAGTGAGAGACATAAGAGTTTTGCTTTTGGAAGCATTGCTTCTGAGGCCCAAAGTGTCACACTCTGGGTTACTGTTTTCTGAGACCTAACCATCCATCATTAGGCACAGAGCTGTTGTCACAGAATTGGTTGGTATGTGGAGAAATGATATGTAGTTGGTGTTAAGCAAAAACAAAATAAAAAGCACACTGCACAGGGGAAAAAAAAAGAAAAAAAATAAAGAAAGTAAAAATCACTTTTGGTTTTAAGTTTTTGTTAAAGTGGATAAGAATCCATACCTGATGGGATTCTAAAGTAAAAAGCAAGAGGAATTTAGGTAAAACTGTCCATTATGGCCTGAGGAAATGGTATAAAGGGCTGAAGCTAATCCTCCTTTGAAGGCTAGAAGTCCCTGCATGAGCACTATCGGGAAAAGACTCAATCCCAGGTTAGAGATGCAGTGGCATGAGAACCATAGACTTTTAATGTATCCTACATCTAGGAAGAACAAGGATGACCAGGAAAGGTGCACAGTGATCTCTCTCTGTCTTCCTTGTTGTGGATTTTGTTGCCCAGGAAATACCACTTCATAACTTTTCCCATCACTTTCTTGTCCTGCCAATATTCTTACATCACATGGGAAGTCAGAAAGGAAGCTATAGCAAATGTCTTCCAAGTAGCTTGATGTTGGATTTCTCACAAATTTGGGTGGGTGAGGTGTCTTTAGAAATCCTAAACAAAACTGATACTTTGTAGCAAATGTGGTGCTGCTGGCACAGGGATTATTGAGAAATTTGGACTTATGCTCCAAGCAGCACCCTTGCTTGAGTTAAACTGGGACTGCTGGCAGACTCCCACATTTGATTTCTGTTAGAACAGAATGTGCCTGCAATGCAAGAATGTAGTATGTTCTGAGTTAGCACTGGCCTAAGGAAAGGAGTTGTTACAGTTTCTCCAGTCACATGAGAAAGCAGGAGAGTGATGATTGCCACTTGGATTTTCCCTCACTTCCTTCTAATGTCATGGAGCCAAATTTGAAGTCACAAAGATGAATCTTCTGTTACTTTCACCAGTCTGTGGAATGAGACTAACTAGAATTATGTTCAGTCATTATGAATATTTTGAATGTGGACTTTTTATTCATAGTGAGACACTGTCCATTGACTCCATTCATCACCCTGTTCCTCTGTGACACTCCACTCTTAGTACATATTTCTCACCTCCAAGTATTTTCTAGGATGTCAGGAACCAGAATGCCAGCAATACCAAGAGTCAATTTACCAAGAAGCAGTCTTCAATTAAAGAGATATGGAAATTTATGGATGAAAGTACACCTTCCTTTCTCTGGGGACAGAGAGATGAGTAACTTGGTGGCATTTCTTGCATTTTCTCTGATTTCCTCATTAATATCGAGCCTGACTTGCCATTAATATTAACTAACTTGCTTGATATTCTAGAGTTTCCCAATTTTCTTCTATTTCTTGTTTCCTGTCACCATTTTCCCATTCATGTTTTTTAAAACAATTCCCAAATATGTGGTTTGCACGCATATAGTACCTCAGATGTTGCTTCAGGAAGACATCAACCAAACTTGTTTCCTTAAGGAGAGAAAAAGATGCAATGAATACTAACAGTTACTAGGATGTGGGCTTAAAAATGATCCATTGTAGCAACAAAGTGATGGAGAATTATTCCTTGAAAGAAAGATGCTAGCTAACTCCCATAGGTCTTTACAACTAAGGGACTTCCACAGCCTTGGTGGTTTTATTTGTCACAACTGGCACCTTTGCTAATTTTCTCAGTAAAACAAGAGCAGGCCTATCTGTTAGGCAGTGTTATATGGAAGAAGCTCTTAGAAATGAGGAATAAAACTGAAATATCGCCAGGCGTTGGTGGCGCATGCCTTTAATCTCAGCACTCAGGAGGCAATTGCAGGCAGATCTCTGTGAGTTCAAGACCAGCCTGGTCTACAAGAGCTAGTTCGAGGACAGTCTCCAAAGCTACAAGAAACCCTGTCTCGAAACAAAAAAACAAAAACAAAAACAAAACAAAACAAAAAAAAACCCTGAAATATCAGTTTATGAACTTGACATAATAAATAATGACCACAGGGACTGAAATACACAGCCTTCATGTGACATTCTCATATGTTGCTAGGATGTGACCTAATGCGATTCCAAATAAAAATAAGAGGTTGTCTAATACCATGGACTTTAAATGCGGGAAAAGCATCCAAGATCCAAGAGCACTGACCTCAGCTCCATGCCTAAATCTGAGTGTACTAAAACTCTTTCACACAAAATTCTTCTCCAGTCTTTCCACCTTAAGACTCCTCCTTGAACAATCCTTATAAATTGTTGGCTAAATTTGAATACCCACTAGGAAGTGCTTAGATGAGGAAAACCTCTGAAGCTCTCAACTCCTGTTAGTCTCTCACTCTTTCTGTAAATGTTAACTAATTCAATTCAATGCAAACCAGTTCTGCTATACTGTATTCAGATGTTTATTGAGGTTTTTTTCTTTTGCATATGCAAGATCTGTTTTCACTTCCAAGAGTCAAACTCATTTCCCAATTGTTTAGTTTGGAGAGGGCTAGTGCATTACAAATACCAATCTTAGTTACTAATTCATCTTCTTTTTCACAGAAAGCTCAGGTGGCTCTCAATCTCCTATTTACAGGAAAATAGCTTCTCTGAATTTCAAGATTGATTTGTTTGTGTCTCCAACTCCTGTTTTTTCTCCTTTGTCATGCTGCTCCCAAAGGCTACAGTACCAATTCTCTACATTAAACCTGATCTGAAGGAAGGCTTTCACCACTAGAACAGTTTGACAACTCCTAAAGATCTATCCAGCTTCCTACAGTATATAATTTCCTACTGTTTCTGGCCTGGCTAACTGTCAGAATTAAGACTTTTTTTGTAAATAATTCTGACAAAAATTATTGCTCTTGGGTGTTCAGGGACATGAAACCATGTCTGAGTTATCTTCTTAATTGCCTCGGTTTTTCACTTCACTGACTCTAAGATCATGTTATAACTCACGATGTCTCCTCACTAATGCACATTGCATCTAATATTGATGGTTCAAGAGGAACAAGAGTAACTTTCTGAAGACTGTAAAACATCTAATTACCTGTATTGACCCTGCACAGAAGCAACCACAAACAATACGGTAATTAACTGAGGTTGGCTATAGATGAGAAACACATGGGAGAGTTTTATTATGAAGGTATAAAAACAGGCTTACTAACCTGATGAGTAGCTTATCTAGTAGAACTTTCTTTTTATCTATCATCTTGCTTTGTTTCTTCCCTTTTATTCTTCTACCCTAATTGATTACAAATGCTGATTTTTTCCACTATGAAATCAAATGCATGACTGTCAAAGACAGTTTTAGAAAGTGCAAGATTTGTTCAAAAAATTTAATCCCATTATTCAGATTGCAGAGACTCCTGTATCTCTGTGAGTTTGAGCCAACATGGTCTAAATACATATTAAGCTGCTCTGGGACAGCCATGGCTACTTAGGGAAACTTGGTCTCAAAATCAAAGAAACAACAATAAAAAGTCTGTTTTCTAATAATTGAAAAGTATTCCTATTAATCTTGTCATGCAGCCCTCCTTTTTGTTGCACACACATAGCATAAACTAACTTTTGTTTGCTTGCTTTAACCAATATTGGCATAGCTGTTCTTTGGGAACACCACCTATTTTGCAATTTCCCTTTCTCAGAAGAGAACAATTTTGACAACATCAGGAGGAGAGAGCCACAAAAAGAAATACAATTATCATGGACACACTGCCATAAATGTGAACACAGGGGCTGACAGTTAGTTTTAGTGGGAGATGCTGGAGAATGTGTGGTCATGAGTTAGGAAAGGCCAATAAACATGGACATGCACCACCACACTGAGAGTCATAAACTCTAACTAGGTGGCTACAGGGAAGAGTTTAGATAGTGACTTGACCATAGTTACAGTACAGGGTCTGACTCACGATTAGAACTTAGTAGTATCTAGTGAATACATGGAAGAACAGATGTCAGCTATGTAGAAAATGAGAAGTAACACAATTACCTAGAGGCAAGAAAACCATTGGAAAAACCAAACTTCAGTTTTCTGTTATTGTGTGGAATAAGTTTCTAGAAATACAAATGACAGAGGTTTAATGGGTTATATTAAAATCAAATCAAGTTCTATAAATCAACTCCTCCCTTGGCACATATCAGGTCACTTTCTTTTGGTGTCCCATACTACTCCACATAAGCCTCTTTCATAGAATTGGACTGTTTGCTTTAGTGAACTATACAGATTGATTAACCTGCAGAAAGTGTGGCTTGAATGCAGATAGGCATAAGAACAGTATCTGTGTTCCCTGAATCCAATCTAGTGAATTCCTGGAGTGCTCAGTCATCTACCAGGGACACCCACATACAATAGAAGATTTAAAACTCAAGACGGCTAAGATTTACTCTTTTTTTTAATACAAGACTTTAAAATTGACTTTAAGTCTTTCAACCATGAAGGTTACTTTATCTTTGTGATTATTTTAAGTCTAGTCAGTGGAAGAATTGTGAACAAACTCAAGGCCACAAGTACAAGATGTAGTTAACAATGAACAACTTTATTCAAAAGAAGATGTGCAATCATTCAATTGGTATATGAAGATGTTTAATATCAGGAAAATGGAAGACATAACAAATGTCAACTTTCAGATACTAAGTAACACCCATTAGAATGACCACTATTATAACAACAAAGGATTGCAAGATGACGACATGGAAAAGATAAAATATTGGCCTATTTTGATCTAGCTACAGTACTACCAGGAATCGAACCTAGTAGGGGATAAAATCAATATGTCAAAGAGATACTTGCACTCCATACTAATTGCACTGCCAATTGCAATAGAAAAGATAGAAAGTCAATATACATGTCCCTCAGAAGATAAGTGAACTAAAGAAGATGTGGTGTATATATATACACAACATTATAGTATTCTACCATAGAAAAGAGAAGGGGCAGCATGTCTGACAGCATCTGTACTAACTAGTTTTATGTCAACTTGACACAAGCTACTATCCTTTAGAAGAAGGAATCTCAGCTGAGAAAATACCTCCACCAAACTGACCTTTGGACAAGCCTATAGTACACTTTCTTGGTTGATGTGGGAGGTACTACCCCTGAGATAGTGGGTCCTGGGTGCTACAAGGAAGCAAGCTGAACAAGAAACTAAGATCAAATCAGTAAGCAGTGCTCCTCCAAGGCCTCTGCATAAGATCCTGATTCCACATTGCTGTGCTGCTTGAGTTCTTGCACTAACTTTCCTCAGTAACAGACTGTACACTGAAAGAAACCCTTTCCTCAACAACTTGCATATGACCATAGTCTTAAAATAGCAGTGAAAACACTATCATACCATCATGATCCTAGAAGATATTGTGATCAGAAAACTATGACAGGCACAGAAATATAACTACCACATGAATTCACTCCAATATGGAGTCTAATGTAGCATGATAAATAAAAGGACCCAGAGACTCATACTGGTTCAAACTTCAAGGTGACTATCAGAAAGGCAAAACAGGTGGTCCAAGCCTCAAACTGTAACCTCTCCCCAGCGTGGATGGAGAGTGAATGCCTCCTATTGACTACTTGCTCATGTCTTTTACACCTCTCTAGTGCTGGGATTAAAAGTGTGACCAATAATCTTGTGTAGATATGGATGGCCTTGGGCTCACAGAGATAAGTCTAACTCTTAATCCTGATTAAAGGTGTGTACCAACACCTCCTGGCTTTTGGCTGCTGGAATTAAAGGTGTGTATCACCACTGCCTTGTCTGTATAGCTGGAGACTGACTTTGCTTTTCCGAATCCTCAGGCATGCTTTAATAAATCATAAATAATATATCACTACAGTATAAAAAGGCAGAATTCTGAGAAACAGAAAGAAAAATATTTTCAGTGTCTTGAGTGATTAAAGACTAGGGATTAGAAGGTATTGTTCTAAAGATATTATAACTACAGTGAGATAGGAATATTTTTTAAATGTCCAGGATAGGTAAATATTTAGAGACATACAAATAGTCAACTGATTGTTGGGTTTGTGGAAATGAGGTAAGAAAATGGGAGGGCTGAGGGAACAAATAGCGGATAAGGACTAAGTTACTGATGCTGTTGTCTGGATGATGAAAATGTTCCAAAGTTGATGGTGATGAAGAACAAAATAAAATCCAGTGAATTAACTGTAACATCCACTTTATATGGGTAGATGGTAAGAGATATCAATTATGCCTCAGAAAAGTTGTCTTCATAAAACAGATATTTGACTGTGTTTGGTATGTATGTTTGTGTGTGTGTGGGAGGGGAGGGTCAGGGCTCTAGACACCGAGAATGTAAAAGGTCTCATTTCCAGCCTGTCAAGGGACAAGGAGTAGAAAGAAAGGCAGCTCGCCTTTTCAATATTTAAGATATTTTAAGTTTTCCCAGTCCGTTTAAGACTCTCCTTTAAAATCATAAATTGTGACTGCATTTAGAAGACAAGAGTAAAGGGGATATAGAGAATACATAAATACATCAACACATACATATTTGTTATCCTACAATATTCACTATTGTAGTAATAGATTTGTGTATGTTTGTCTTGTCGTATTCATATTTGATCTTATAAAATTAAGGAAAATTAAAATTAAAGAAAATAATCTCCCATAAGCCACAATTACGAAGTTTTATTATTTTTTCTTTAAAAAGAAAAGTTAAAACAAAGTACAGATGACCTAGAAGAAGTCAATGGCATCAGCTGCTTGCTACTTTCCCCTCCTATTCTTTGACAGTGCAAACTCTCCTTAAAGCTCTAGGACTACCTCTCCAGTTGGGTAGACGTTATGACAGTACGATGTCAGCAATAACTTCCAGTCAACATTTCATTGTCATGACACCCTCCTTTTAACTTGACACTATTAAATCAGTAGCTGTTATATTAGAATTCAGAGCATCTTTGAGATGAATGGCATCTACCTCAGCAGCTCCATTTCCTATGGGCATAACGACTATGTCAACAGATAGAAAGGGCCCTTCTGAGACTTGCTTCCTCGCCTGTAATATCTAGGCCCTCTTTCAAAAACAAGAACACAGTTGTTGTTGCTTCAGATGCTGGCTCTTGCTTGGTGAGATGAAGACTATTATCATTCCCGTAGGCAAAATTTGCTGCCCAAAATGAACTTGATAAGTTTTGCATGTTATTTTAGGTTGTCCTGAATGTAAAAAAGGTTGACATAATTTCTCCTTTCCTTACCTCCCACAGGGAAACAATCATACATGTCATATGAGTATATACACACATACATATACTTGTAATATTTGTGTACTGCAGAAAGGAATAATACAAACTTACATCACACTTTCCATGTTTATATTATGCAAAAACGTCCACAGTAAGTAATTCTTCATTATTGTCTATATTTTAATGGTATTGAATTCCCAAATACTTTAACAATACAGAATGCCACTGACAAAGCCTGGAGGCACCGGCTTCCTTTGGGTATATTCTTTTCTATAATGAACTAAGAAGTTTTCTTTCCTTTTTGAAAGAGTTGAGTGAGTTTTCATAATCAGTTTAAAAAATGAAGACTCTGGGGCCTTCTTGGGGCTTTAATCCTTGTGACTTTCTGAATCCCACAGTCCTAGAAAGTCCCCTCCTGGTCCACTCTCTGGTGTCACAAAAGTTAAATCAAATAATTGTTCATTTCTTTGGCCCTTTCAGCCAGGAGGCTGTTTGAATTATGAAAAGTAAAGTTCTCAGTAGATTTTTTTAAAATGAAGATTCTGGAAATCTAATTTCTTCTTGTTTGTGAGTAGTTGAATACGAAGTATCTGCTAAACATTACACATAAATTTGTTAACTGACTCAAACAGTTTGTAAGAGCAAGCCAACCTCTTCAGCTGTGGCAGCGAAGAGATCACGTTGCTTTAGCGCTTCTGTATGTGTAAACTTAGTATGGAGGAGTGAAGAGAAACAGAAACAGCTCTCAGATGTGTCAGAGATTATCCTAGAATATATGCATTGTATGTGTGTGTGTGTACATATTCTGTTGTAATAAATATTTTTCAGACATGGTTTTGTGTTTTATTTCCTCTATGCCATTCTATAACAAAGATTTTGCAGGGAAGAGTGCTGTAGAAAAGAGCTCAAGAGAGCTGAAGAGGCAGAGAAGTAACCTGTAGTAACCTAACAATGCAGATCATTCATTCTGCATCCTCCTCTTCTCACATCCCATAACTCTCTCTGTACAGGCACCAGAAAAGCAACCTCCCCCAAACCCACAACCTTCGTCGTAGAAGCAGTGGGACAGGAAACTTGTCCTGACCACAGACTTTGCCAAAGGAAAAGTTCCAGACAGACTTGACCGCACACCCGAATTGCACAGAGTTGCAGCACACAAGTGACATGAGACCCCTTTGATGGTTTAGGAAGAAGAAACCCAGATGCTTTGTGTTCATGCTCACTGTGGACACTGTGGACATCTTGAAGCCCTCTGTCCTGAAATCAGGGCTTGAGACTCCAGACGGGAACCCAATTAAAGTTCTTCCGCCACGATTTGTTATGCCATAGAGAAGACTGGGAGTGGATTGTGGGGGATTGTTACTTCTTTTATTTAAGCTGCTCATTTTTTTTTTCATTTATAAACCCCTGGTAATGGGCAAAGTTGGAGGCCGTCATTGCCTCAAACACAAAAACTTGGGGCAACTGAGTCTCTTAATGTTGCCTTTCTGATTTCCGGTGTTTTAATGTGTGATCTTAGGTAGCCTGGTCTTACCACAGACTTCGCTACTGTGCCAATGAAAAGATTGGATTGTCATTGTCCTTCCTGCAGTAACCTGTGAATTTGAGGGAGTAATTTTGAATCTTAATAGCCTTAGATTTAATTGGGTTCCACCTAGTGGCCTGGACTCGCATTGCTGCTGTACATTCTATAGGATTTTCTTTTTTAGACTTTCAGAAAAGTGATCTGGATGCTTTTGTAATCAATAGGATAGAGAAAAAAAAAGGAAAGGAATAAAAAGGAGGCAGGAAAAATATTTATTCTGAGGCCAATGTTATTAAAAGTCTCTATAAACTATTATCTCTAATTGAGGTAACATGCACAGCTACTGAGACTGACTATATTTTAGGCAGTAACTATTTACATGTAAACCTTTAAAACACACTTAAATATGTCACAGTGTGCCCACATTTATTCACTTAGAAGGTCATAAATTATTTCTTCTGGGAAATTCCATAGTCAGCAACATGTTGGATACAACACTGTTTTACCTAAGGGAATAATTCTTAGGTGAAATAGGAAAATCATTGAAAAACCAACAGCATCACCAAAAACCACCTATAATAATGTTCATATTTTCACTAGTATCTTTTCTGAGATTGTTAAGGGAAACTCTTGGGATAGAAAGATGCAGGAAGCTGCTTCCTATTATCCCCAAGAGACTGATAACACAGAAGCAGCAGATGTTTATAAGTATAGTTAGAGCTCTGCATGTAAATATGGGAGCTATCATTGAAATCTTACAAATGGGATTGCACTGTTAATACAACAGAAAAGTCTGTTTATTTGGGCAGGCAAACTATTCTTCACTGAGCAGAAATCGCAGAAGAATAAAAGACAGGGAAATCATTGGCAGAGTAGGCTGTTTAAGAAACACTCCGTCTTCTAATAGGATGTAGTTGAGCTCTGCACAGAAATTCAAAAACTTAAAAAGACACATATCAAGTAGAAAATAATTCAAGCAGTTCTGATGTCAAAAGCTAGGTGTTGAGAAGCAGGTAAAGTGCATTTATCATTTTTATGTTCTACATTTTATTTTTCTTGAACAAAGCTGTTATTCTATGTATTTCTTTCTGGGGTTAAAATTGAACTAGCCATGAATATTGTGTATGTCTGCAACTAGTATTGAGAGGTTGCAAAGGATGTGGGCATTTCCAATGGCATATCATACTTCCAGTCCTGGAAATCACTTACTAGATAGTAACTTCTTAGCTCTTTCAGAGTTATTTTCTTCTTTGCTAGTTTGGGAAAATTATAATAATATTTATATAGCAGTGCTATTAGATCTAAGGTTAACAAAAATAATAGCAGTATTAAAAGTAATGATATTGTTTTTAGATGTTAGAGAGATTACAATGAATAGTAAAAATAAAATTAAAATTATGTTATTAGCTTATGAAATCCTGATGAAATGGGTAGGTATGTAGTATGAAAATACTAAAGGAAAAAAACACACCAAACTTGACCATTCTCTTTGTTTGTTTTGATCATACTCTTTGAAAGAATAGTCAATGATATATATATATATATATAGTATGCATATATGATATATATATCAGGATAATATTAATAATAAAATAAACAAGAACATTTTAGAATAGAAATATGCTAGCATCTCTAATAAGAACCTATGCAAAACTCCTAAATATTAATTGACAGATTAAGCAAATGATATCCTTATGAGTTAATTCCATATTATGTCAATCTGAAACTAGTATAGCTTACTGTATTAAGATAATCATATGTTTATCTCTATCTGTTGCAGCATAACTCTGTAGGCATTGTTCAGTGTTATAGTATGCACCTGATATGAGCCATACCCCTAGTTTGATTTTCATACCACAACTTAATAATAGTAATAATAAATGTGTAGAGCAAAGATGTGTGGTAATGTTCATTGTTTATTTACATTATAAATTTCCACCAACCAATTAACAGAAACTTTCTTAAATAGTAATCTACCAGTTCCTCATCATACAGTTGATATTTTGTGGTAATTCTTTGGCATTTGTAACACATAATTAGAGTCAAGAGAGAATGCCCAATATTTCCTATCCTACATAACATTTGACTCAAGATATTGTTAAGCCTAGCTCCAGCATTGGAGAAAAGGAAATCAGTCATTACTTGTCACAAGTAACTTGACTGTTGAGTGGAAGACAACAAAAATGTTGCAAACATATTTAGTTAATTCAGCATAAAATTAATTTGTAATTTATATGACAGTAAAATGTAATTAGAAAATGTTTGCACAATTTTATAAAAGTGAATAATACCTAAGGTATCTCTCCATTAACAATAAAAGATATTATTGAGAGATTTTAAATATATTCAGCTAAAACCCAGATGAAAGGCACAAATGTCCAGGGTTACTCATAAAATGTTGACATTAGTTGTATAGTAACTCCAGTAAGAATGAGTGAACTAATTGATTGCTCTCAATAGAACAGATGTCAGGAAATATTCTTACAAAAACTGCCATTGACTTCCAAGCTTTGATCAGGTCTAGCAGGAAAAGTTGTGGAATGGCTTGTGAAAGGTTGGAGCCCGACACGTGCTAAAGCAGACATCAATAATCAAGCTACAGATGTGGGAGTTTGGGGAATTGATTCTGGTTAGTGGGATAAAAAGATTTATATGTGTGCATATACCACAGGAATCTAAAAATAAATAGACCACATGAACTGATTTTTCAGTGGTTACTGACACATTATTTTAACAATATTTCTGTATCTTGGCTTTATGCAAATTCATACTTAACTATAACTTATTGAATAGTAGAACTTATTAGAATCAGTACTTTCTCTTAATTCAACACGAAATTCAGCTAATTTGGTAAGAAACATCAGAGCAATAGTATTCAAAACTAGGAGTAATTTCACATGTCTATTGTTAGTATTGCAAATTTTTTGGCAACTTGACAGGACATGTCTGGCAGAAGAGCAGACCACCCCCCCACCGCCTCCCCTTCTCACCTAGCAGATGTGTCCCAGTACCCAAGTGATGTGAACATACCTTGTTAAACACAAGGCATGCTGCCAGAAGATCAATTTGGATACCTGCTGAGCTTCTCCACTATCTCTGTTCTCTTAGGCCCAGTTGTCAGTGTCACCTATCACTGCAACAGAATACTCGTGCAGCCTTTCCTTCCCCTTGTCACTGAGTCCTACCCCCTAAAATGGGTGGACACCACCTTCTCACACAGCTGCCAGATGGCTAGGCAGGCTTATAGCAAACTTCTTGCTCTCTCTGTTCCCCTCTAGACCTAATCTGTAGGGTCACCTCTACCACTGCAGCAGACCATCTATCTCTAACCTCCACTTGCCTCAGCTTCAAAAAAGCAAGCATTCCCATGAACACACTAGTTTAACAGGTCAGTAAAAACATGTAGCAGCAAACACACCCTCAGAAAATCCAGAGAAGAACCAGAAGCCAAGGGACAAAACACTCATCCAAGAAAGACAAATCCAGAAATGAGCAACAAGACCTATAGTCACTCCAAATCCAGATGCCTAGACACCAGCATAAGAAAACAATCAATAATAACCAGTGCAGTATGTTTGTGCCAGAGCCCATCTATCCTACAACAGCAGGATATTCCAACTCTGAATATCCCAACATATTTAAAGCACAAGGAAAAGACCTTAAAACCATCTAGATAAAAATGATAGAGGTCCTTAAAGAGCAAATGAATAAATCCTTTTAAGAAATCAAGGAAAACGCAAATACATAATTGGAGGAAATGACTAAATTCCTTAAAGAAAGCCAAGAAAAAGCAAACAGTTGAAGGAAAGAATAAAACTACTCCTGAGGCCTAGGGACTGTAATGGGGATTCCATTCTGGTGGACCAGGCCATACAGAATCTGCGGACTTTTCAGTGTTAGTCCCATCTCTACCCCTGGGAAGAGGAAAGCCATCAGAGTATTGAATGTGTGCTCACCCACCAGAAGAGGGAGATACCCTACCAGCACCCACTGGAAAAAGGAATGGGAAGACAATATTATAAGAACATATTCAACAACAGGAAGGTCAATATGACTCCACCTGAGTCTAGGGATTCCACACCAGCAAGACCTGAACATCCCAACACAGATGAAGCAGAGGAGAATGACCATAAAAACAAATTTATTAAGATCATAGAGACTTGAGGCTCCAAATGACACTGTAACGATAAGCGACACACTTACTGAAAGTAAAACTAAGAATTTATTGTAGAAATTACTCACAAGATACCAAACAAGTAACCCAGATGAGCCAAGTAGTTTTCCCGCTGCCAAACCGGAAGCCGAACTCCAGGAAAAAAAGAGCAAGACTTCCTGTGTGCTGTCTTTTATGCCTTCCCCTGTAACACCCCCTAGCCATGCCCAAAAGTGGGCCTGGCTAGTGATGTAGTTCACCGCCTACGTACATATACATCTTTACGTCCGGCTTTATATGTCTTCAGTCATGCCTAAAGTGGGTGTGGTTAGCAGTGTGGTAAACCGCCTTTTATTACCTCATCTGTATGCACCTCCAGTAAGTCACATGGTTAATGGCGGCATACAGGTTTTCTCCTACAGAGACTCTCAAAGAGGAAATGAGAAAATCCCTTAAAGAAACAAAAAATTCAAGAAATTGAATAAAAGATAAACCAAAAGTTGCAAGAAATAAACAAGTTTCTTAAAGAAAACAAGGAAGCCAAGAAAAAGCAACCAAACAAGTGAAGGAAACAATTCATACAGTGCAAGGTTTGAAAGCTGAAATAGAGACACTACACATGCACACACACACACACAGTCTGAGGGAATGCTGGAAGTAGAAAAGCTAGGTAAATAATCAGGAACTACAGATGCAAGCATAACGAACAGAATACAAGAGATGGAAGAGAGGAAACTCAGGCATTTAAGATACATTAAGTGAAACAGATTCATTGACCAAAGAAAATCTTAAGTCCAACAAATCCCTAACACAAAATATCCAGGATATATGGGAAACAGTGAAAAGGCCAAACCTAACAATAATAGGTATAGAAAAAGGTGAAGTGAAAGACCCTTCAGTCTTTCTCTTGGGACCCTCACACCAAAGACCACCAGGGAGCCAAAGTTCATTGCAAAACACAAGAGGACTTTTATTAAGCTGGCACACCAGGGTTCAGCAGCCTTCAGGAAGGAGTGACACCGAGCAGAAATTACAATGAGTTTTAAAGCCTGAAACCGCAAACAGGGTGGTGGGGGTACAACGGGAGTTTGGTAATCAGTGCCAGACATTCATGCAAACACACATGCTTGTGGCTGACTGGCTTGTTACCTATCTTAGGCAATGGCTGTGACCCTTTTCTTGGTACCTTGAAGTCTGGGGAATGTTCCCAAGTCCTTGAGGGGAACCTTCAGGTCTGGGGAATGTTTCCAAGTCCTTGAGGGCAACCAGGGGAGGATATCTATCTTTAATTGCAGCTACTCACCCCAGAGATAGCTAGTAATTTTCCAACTGCTGGGGCTCTTCAGAAGAAACCCAAATCAAAGGTGCAGAAAACGTATTCAACAAAATAATAGAAGAAAACTTTCCCAACCCAAAGAAAGACATGCCAATAAAAGTACCAGAAGCTTACAGAACATCAAATAGAGTGGACCACAAAAAATCCTTTGCCACATAATAATCAAAACACCAAACATACAGAATAAAGAAAGCATATTAAGAGCATCAAAGGGAAAAGGCCAAGTAACATTTAAAGGCAAACCTATGAATTACACCTGACTTTTCCAAGGAAAAGAGACCACGGATGCCAGCACAGACTACTAAACTCAGCAAAGCTTTCAATCACTACAGAGGGATAAAACAAGATATTCCATGACAAAACCAGATTTAAACAATACTCATCCACTACAGAAAGTTCTGGAAGAAAAACTACAACACAAGAAAGTTAACTACATTCACAAAAACATAGGCAATAGATAATCCCACTTTACCAATAACCAAAAGAGAAAAAGGGGGGGGAGATCCACACAAAATTCCACCACCACCAACAAATCCAAAACAAGCAAGAATGCACAATCAATAGTCATTAATATCCCTCAGTGTCAATGGTCCTAACTTGCCTATAAAAAGACACAGACTACCTGAATCAATATCAAGACAGAATTCATCCTTCTGCTGCATATAAGAAATATACCCCAAATTTGAAGACAGACATTACCTCAGAGTTAACAGTTGAGAAAAGATTTTCCAATCAAATGGACCCAAGAAACAAGCTGGTGTAGCAATCCTAATATCTAACAAATTAGACTTCAAAATAAAATCAGTCAAAACAGATGAAGAACATCATTTCATATTCATCACAGGAAAATTAACCAAGATGAAGTCTCAATTATGAATGTCTATACCCCAAATACAAAGGCATCCATTTTTATAAAAGAAACATTACTAAAACTCAAATCACACATAAAACCTCACAGTTATAGTGGGAGACCCCAACACCCCACTCTCACCCCTAGATAGGACCACCAGACAGATACTTAAGAAAGAAACAAAGGAACAAACAGAAGTTATGATCCAACTTTGTTTAACAGACATTTATAGAACATTCCACACAAACAAAAAGAATATTCCTTCTTTTCAGCGCCACAGGAAACCTTCTCTAAAATTCACCAAATACTGGGAAATATAGCAATCCTCAATAGATACAAAAAATGGAATAATCCTCTGTATCTTATCCGACAACTATTTTTTTAAAGCTAGAATTCAACAAGAAAACAAATTACAGAAACCCTCCAAACTCACAGAAATTAAACAATGTGAAATTGCAACATTCCTGGGTGAAGGAAGAAATAAAAAAAAGAAATAAAAGACTTCCTTGAATTCAATGAGAATGAAGACACAACATACCCAAACTTATGGGACACTTTGAAAGCAGTGCTATGAGGAAAGTTCATATGAAGCACTATGTGCCCAGATGAAGAAACTAGAAAATTAACAACACAACTGACAGCTCTAGAACAAAAAGAAGTAAAATCACCCAGGAGGAGTGGACACCAGGAAATAATCAAATTGAAGGTTGAAAGCAATTAAGTAGAAACAAGGAAAACAAATACAAAGAATCAATGTAACAAAGACTTGGTTCTTCCAGAAAATCAACAAGAAAGACAAACCTTTATCCAAACTGAAAAAAGGGCAGAGAGAGAACATGCTGTTTAACAAAATCAGGAATGAAAAGGGGACATAACAACGGACACTGAGAAAATCCATATTTTGAAAACCTGTAATCCACAAAACTTGAAAATTGAAAGGAAATGGAAATTTTTCTGGATAGATATCACTTACCCAAATAAAATCAAGAACAGATAAGCAATTTAAACAGACCTATAATCCCTAATGAAATGGAAGCAGTCATCAAAAGTCTCCTAACCACCCCCCCAAATCCCAGGATCAGAAGGTTTCAATGCAGAATGCAGAATTCTACCAGAAATTCAAAGAAGAGCTAATATGAGTACTCATCAAACTGTTCCACACAATAAAAGCAGAAGGGTCATTGCAAAACTCTTTAATGAGGCTAGAGCAATACGGCAACAAAAGGAGATCAAGGGGATACGAATTGGAAAGAAGGAAGTCAAACTATTTGCAAGCAACACAAGGAATTCTACCAGGAAACTCCTACAACTGATAAAGACCTTCAGCAAAGTGGCAGGATACAAAATGAACTCAAAAAAATCAGTAGCCATACTATATATAGACAATAAAGGGGATGAGAAAGAAATCAGAGAAACGTCACCCTTTACAATAGCCACGAACACCATAAAATATTTTAGGGTAACTCTAACGAAACAGGTGGAAGATCTGTATAACAAGAAATTTGAGTCTTTAATGAAAGAAATTAAAGAAGCCCTCAGAAAATGGAAAGATCTCTCATGCTCTTGGATAGGTAGGATCAATGTAGTAAAAATGGCAATCTTACCAAAAGCAATCTACAGATTCAATGCAATCCCTACCAAAATACCAGCACAATTTTTCACCGACCTTGAAAGGACAATCCTCAACTTTATATGGAAAAACAAAAGACCTAGGATAGCCAAGGCAACCCTGTACAATAAAGGAACCTCAGAAGGCATCACCATCCCTGACTTCAAGCTCTATTATAGAGCTATAGTCCTGAAAACAGCTTGGTATTGGCACAAAAGCAGACAGGTAGACCAATGGAATCGAATCGAAGACCCTGATATCAACCCACACACCTTTGAATACCTGATCTTTGACAAAGAAACTAAAAATATACAATGGAAAAAAGAAAGCATCTTCAACAAATGGTGCTGGAGTAACTGGATGCTAGCATGTAAAAGACAACAGATAGATCCATATCTATCACCATGCACAAAACTTAAGTCCAAGTGGATCAAAGACCTCAACATCAATCCAGCCACACCAAATCTCTTAGAGGAGAAAGTGGGAAGTACCCTTGAACGAATTGGTACAGGAGACTGCTTCCTGAACATAACACCAGTAGCATAGACACTGAGATCAACAATTAATAAATGGGACCTCCTGAAACTGAGGAGCTTCTGCAGGGCAAAGGACACAGTCAACAAGACAAAAAGGCAGCCCAGAGAATTGGAAAAGATATTCACAAACCCCACATCTGACAGAGGGCTGATCTCCAAAATTTACAAAGAGCTCAAGAAGCAAGCCTCCAGAACACCAAAGGATCCAATTTAAAAATGGGCCCAGAACTAAACAGAGAATTGTCAATAAAGGAGTCCAAAATGGCTAAGAGACACTTGAGAAAGTACTCAACATCTTTAGCCATTAGGGAAATGCAAATCAAAACAACTCAGAGATACCATCTCACTCCCATCAGAATGGATAAAATCAAAAACACTAATGACAGTTTATGCTGGAGAGGATGTGGAGTAAGGAGTACACTCTTCCACTGCTGGTGGGAATGCCAACTTGTACAGCCACTTTGAGATCAGTATGGAGATTCCTCAGAAAAATGGAAATCAGTCTACCACAAGATCCAGCAATTCTACTCTTAGGCATATACCCAAAATATGTACCCTCATAAAATAAGGATATCTGCTCAACTATGTTTATAGCAGCATTATTTGTAATAGCCAGAACCTGGAAAGAACCTAGATGCCCCTCAACTGAAGAGTGGATAGAGAAAATGTGGTACATTTACACAATGGAGAAAAAAACAGAATCTTGAAATTTGCAGGCAAATGGATGGCACTGGAAGAAACATTCTGGAGTGAGGTAACCCAGTCACAAAAAGACAAGCATGGTATATACTCATATACTCACTCATATGTGGATTTTAGACATGGAGCAGGGCATTGCCAGCCCACAATCCCACCGCCATAGAATCCGGGGGTGCAGGGAGGACCCTAAGAGAGATATATATGGTAACCTGGAGAAGGGTTAGGGGATGTGATCTCCTAATTGGATTGGGGGGGGAAGGGGAGAGTAGAAGGAGATAGGAGAAAGAGAGGGAGAAAAGAGGAGGGGAGAGGAGGACATGGGAGAGCAGGAAGGTTGAAACAGGGTAAGAATAGAGGAGAAAAGGATGGAGATACTATAAAAGAGGGAGGCAGTATAGGTTGGAGGAGAGATCTGGCACTAGTGAGATCTTCACAGATCTACAAGAATGACACCAACTGGCATTAAGGCTACCTTAAATGCCCTCCCATGATAATGAGAATGATGACTACCTTATATGCCATCCTAGAACTCTCATTCAGTGGCTGATGGAGGCAGACACCCACAGCTGTGAACTGAATTCAACTCCTGGAACCCAGTTGCAAAGAAGAGTGATGACCAAAGGATTCAAGATCGGGCTGGCGAAACCCACAGAGTCAGCTGACCTAAACAAGAGGGGACACATGGACCCCAGACTGATGACTGAGGGGCAGTATGAGACTGATCCAGACACCCTCTCACCGAACCTGGGTGACAGAGAGGAGGCCTTGGCAATTTGTGGGATCTTGGAGAGTGGAGCAGTATTTATTCCTGGCATACAGAAGGACTCTGGGAACCCATACTACTTGGAGGGATGCTCTCTCAGCCTGGGCACATGGGGAAGAACCTGGGCCCTTCCCGGGATAATGTGACAGACTCTGAAAATCCCTCATGGATGCCCTTGCCCTCCCTGGGGAGCAGAGGGGGGATGGAATGAGGATGAAGGGCTGGGAGGATTGAGGGGTGGGAGGAGGGGAGGGAGAGGGAACTGAAAGTGACATCAGTAAAAAGTTAAATAGAAAAAAAAATATATATATACCTTAATAGAGGGAGCCAATATAGGTTTAAAGAGAAATCTGGCAATAGGGATATGTCCAGAGATATACTAGGATGACCCTAACTAAGAATATAAGCAATAGTGGGGAGACTACCTTAAATGCCTTTCCCCTAGAATGAGATTGATGGCTACCTTATATGCCATCATAGAGCCTTCATTCAGTAGCTGATGGAAACAGAAACAGATACCCATAACTAAGCACTGAGCCAAACTCCTGGAATCCAGTTGTAGAGAGGGAGGAGTGATGAGCAAAGGTGTCAAGACAATGCTTGGGAAAACCATAGTAACAGCTGGCCTGAACAAGGGAGAGCTCCTAGACCCCCAGACTTACAGCTTGGAAACCAGTATAGAACGGAACCTGGCACCTTGTACATGTGTGTCATTTAGGAGGCCTGGGCAGTCTCCTGGGTCCCTGGTAATGGAACTGTACTTATATCTAGTGTATGAACAGATATTGGGAGCCCATACCTCATTCAGGGATATTCTCATAGACACACAGGGGAGGGCTTAGGTGCTGCCCCAAATGATGTGACAGATTTTGATGATCTCTCATAGAAGGCCTCATCATATTTTATGCAGCAGAAGGGAGATCTATCATACATGAAAGAGAATTAGTCATTAAAAAATCTCATGACCCCTCCCAAAAAATTCCCAGGGCCAGATAGTTTAGCACAAAATTCTCCCAAACTTTCAAAGAAGTGTTCATACCAACATGCCTCAAAATTATTCCACAAAATAGAAACAGAAGGAACATTGCCAAATTCATTCTGTGAGGTCACAGTTAACTTGATATCCAAGCCATATAAGGAAGGACACAACACAGAAAATTACAGACCAATTTACTTTGTGAACAAAGATACAAAACACTCAATAAAATAACCTAAACCAAGAACAAATCAAAAAGATTATCTACCAAGTTTAATTAGCCTACATACCAGAGATGCAGGGATGGTTCAACAAACAAAAATAAGCAAATGCAATCACCATATAAGTAAAGTGAAAGAAAAAAATCACATAGTCAATTTCATTAGATGTACAGAACATCAGCAGCACAGGTATTAAGATCAACAGTTAAAAAGGGAACCTCATGAAATAAAAAAGCTTCTGTAAGGCAAAGGACACTATCAGTTAGAGAAACCAGAAACCTACATAAAGGGAAAATATTTTTACCAATTCCATATCTGATAAAGGTCTAATATCTAAAATATACAAAGAATTCAAGAAATTACATTATCAGAAAGCTAAATAGTTCAATTAAAAATATGATACTGAGGCCGGGCATTGGTGGTGCATGCCTTTAATCCCAGTACTTAGGAGGCAGACGCAGGCAGATCTCTGTGAGTTCAAGGCCAGCCTGACCCTGTTTCGAAAAACCAAAAAAAAAAAAAAATGATACTGGGCTAAATAGAGAATTGTCAATAGAGGAGTCTCCAAGGGCTGAGAAACACTTAAAGAAATGTTTAACATCTCTAAATTTGGATAGTTAATATATCTCAACTATTTTTTCCTTTCTGGTATCTGTTTAAGCCAATTAGAGATAAGTATTGCCTCATACATGTATGAACTTTAGAATTATTCCTGAATAGATGCATTTTATAAGGCAGAACGGAAATGAGAACTCATAATTATACTGTTAAAATTTTTGTATATTTTAGAGTTCTTAATTTGAGTAAAAATTAAAGTGTTCCAAATTAAAAACGAGAGCAAGGATGTAAGTTCTGTGATGTTGGTTAAGAGTATGTCAGATTTGTACATTAGTATTGTACAAACAGGACAATAAAATCATGGTATTTAACTGTATAATTACATGATTTTGCAGGGAAACATTTAATTTTCCATATTTTTCATTTCTCTCTGACCAGTTCCTATATTTTTACATGCCCAATTCAGCATAAGTTTTTGAAGATCTTTTTCATCTATATTATTAAACTTTCTTTAGTTATTATTTGTATATATTTTCTGTATAATTATCATTTCAACACAGAATAAATGTACTTAATTTGAAGATAAATTTTGTTTTAAAGCTTATTTTTATAAATAAAGGGAGACTAATACAGTGCCTTCCATCAGCCTTTAGCTAATACTTGATTATTGAATGAATAAAATTAATAGCAAAATTATTTTAAGACAAATGCAAAAAGATAAAAACTAAAAAGCAGTCTTATATTTTTATTTGGGAAGTATTACTTTTTCTGTTTCTCATTCTGAAGATGACAGATCAACAGAAAAAATCATTTGAGAGTTATATATGGGAATAGGAATTGAAAGCAAATTTTTTATTTTACCAATTAATTTCTAGAAAAGAAGCCACATTTTTATTTTAAAAACACATTTAAAAAATGGTGTATTTCTATGGCTCTAAACGTGAATTATCTATGACTAACATTTAATCTTTTGCTGACATTTTTCCAGTGACAGTACATATTTCAAATAAAAAAGACACAACTCTATAAAAACAGTAGAATTTGTAAGAATGTAATATTTTCTTCAAGCTTAAGGAACACAGTTATATCATGCTTTGGTCTTCCTGTGTACATTTTTATCTCCCACAGCCCAACAGGCACTTTAACTTTTTCCCTCAAACCTGGTACACTTTTAAGAACTCAGTACAGAATACAGGTGACTATTGTGCTGATATTGGTTATTATCCTAAATGGCATGTGGATATCTAAAAAAATGTCATCAGCAGTACTTCTTGCATGCCCCATAATCACCACTAAATCAGGACTAGAGGGTAAGGTAAGTGCTTCTACGTAGAATGACTGGTGATGACTTTATTAAATCAGGTGCATAATACACACATATTTAATATTCAGAAGAATTTTGTGGAGTGTAATTAAGCAATAGCTATCAGATAATTAGCTCCAGCTCCTAGCAGAATCAAGTGCCAATAACATTGGATGGAAGTAGTAAAGTTTGATCTTGAAGTCCTGTTGCCATATGTACAGGGTCAAGTCATTTGCTAAAGTGTTTGAGGTAGTGCAGGCTTCCAAACAGTGATTCCAATATATTGGTTCTGTTACAGCTCCAAAATCTCTCAGTCCCTCACGTCTACAATTATGTCAGAAGAAGGTTATAGGGAGAGATACTCAAGTGGTTTATAGCCAGGTTATTTTACTAGTAGTCCATCTCTGTGTAATACTGATCATATCCAAGTCATGGGACCTAGGACCTAACTTCAAAGAAAGCTGGAACAGCACTGCTCCTTTACTTTCTAGATAGAGAAGGATTCGTTAGCACCTTCTTGTCTCCTGAAAGCTACAAAAAGAAACAAGTGCATGCTCTACAGTGACTCCTTTTAAACTGTTTCTTCCCTGATCTGCCCCACAAACAGTCCAATTGCAACAGTGCTAATCACTCCAAAGTAATAAAACATTGCTTTACGTCCCAAAGCCGTCTCAGAATAATAGTTATTTCTATTTTTGGACTTAGTGTGCTTGAAAAATAGAAGTATCACTTGAGACTGAAGGTGTCTTTTTATTTACCTTATATTCCACTTTGTTGAGAAACCACTTATGGGGCAAGGAGATTGAAAGGTTTCTTTCACTCGTTCTAATCATGAGCTTTTCAGGATTGAGGCAAGTGATACAAAAACTTCAGATTCCAGAAATGTCATGCTCAAACTCTGTGAGTGGGATCTGTAGCCAGTGCTCCATTGCCATGATAATTGTTCAATGATTATTCTTTCCCTCTTGGGCTCATTGTAGATTCATTAGAAGCTTTCAATCAGGTTCACTGGGTTTCCACAGTGTTGAAATATATTCATAACGTTTTCCATTGGGCTATGTAGACACAACCCCCAGTCCTTTCTTTACAGGTCTGATAACTTGCTTGTGGGCTAACTCTTAAACATAGTCCCTTTGAAAACTAACTTCAGGCCAGCTTCTTGCTACACAGTTTATATTGAGTCTTTGAAACATAATACATATTCTCACCAATTATCTGTAAACTGGGGAAGCTAAGGGCTTTTAATGTACTTCACTCTGGTACTAGAGCATTTTCATTAATAGCATTTAAAATTTATACTTCTTCAGCATTAATTCTAAAAGATTTTTAAAAATACATTAGGTCATTTCAGTTGTTGTTAGGAAAATCTTCAAAATTGACTTGAGGAAAAGAAAATGCTTTTTTGTTGTTGTTTGGAAACAAGTGGAAGAGAAAAATCATAAAACTTTCTACTACTTTCTTTTAAAAATTCACTCCTTAATGTAATTTAGGGAAATGGATTTCTAGTCCTATTCTTTCAAAGCTGTATTAGAAGTGTATTATCTCTTTGAGGTTTGGGCAGGAGTTAGGATTAGCACTATAGTGGTTTGAGTGAGAATGATCCTCATAGGCTCATAAACTTGAGTGCTAGCTCCCCAGTTAGTGAAACTCTTCTGGCAAGAATTAGGAGGTGGGACTTTGTTGGAGGGGGCGTGTCACTAGGGATGGGCTTTGAGGTTTCAAGCTCATGCCAGGCATGGTCTCTCTCTCTCTCTCTCTCTCTCTCTCTCTCTCTCTCTCTCTCTCTCTCTCTCTCTCTCTCTCTCTCTCTGTCTCTCTCTCTCTCTCTCTGTCTCTGTCTCTCTCTCTCTCTCTCTCTCTCTGTCTCTGTCTCTCTCTCTCTCTCTCTCTCTCTCTCTCTCTCTCTCTCTCTCTCTCTCTCTCTCTCCTCTCTCTGCTTCCAACTTGTGGATGAGATGTGTGCTCTTGGCTACAGTGCTACAGTGCCCTGACTGCATACCTGCTACCATGCTTCCTGCTATACTGGTTATGGTCTCACCTTGGGAATTATAAATATGCTCTCAATTAAACACTGTCTCTTCTGAGTTGCCTTGGCCACTGTGTCTATTCATAGTAATAGAACAGTAGCTAAACAAGTACCATACTTGTTTTTTTAACTGTGTAATTGCCTTTAACTAGTACTGAGAATATTATTAGTATTAACACATTGTTAACTGAAGTCAAGAATTTCAAGAAATGGTATACTTAAAACAGAAGGGTAAATTAGCTCGATACCAAGGGTTATTGTTTTTGTTTTTTTAATGCCGTTCAGTGCATTAAAACTGCAACATGTAAGCATGTTTATCAGATTACTTTGAGGGCAAAAAGTCATCAATAATTTAGATCTCTTCAAAAATGAATGTTGAATAGACATAACACATGACACTGTGACTTTTACAGCATGGTCATCTCACATAATTGTGTTGGATTTAACATTAAATAGGAATCTTTAGTGTTATTTAACAATATGAGATTACCTAATATGTTGTTAATGTGGGAGAAAACTGTATGATTTGTGGCATGGGAGGGGGTCATTGGCTACTTAACTAAATTTACAACATAGACAACAGATAGCAGAATAGACAATTATCAATAAAAATTATATGATAAAACATTCGATAAAGAGGCCAATTCTCTAAGAATACAAACCCATTCTAAATTCCAAGGTTTAGAATGGGAGCCTCTTAGGTCTTTGTCTCTTTGAATGGACAAGACTGTGTGATTTCACTTATAATTCCGTACTCTTATTCCTCATACACTGAGTAACTTGCCTTAAGAAGGAGAATGGCTTATTGTTAATCTCCCCCTGCTGATCTGAGATGCACTCTAGCCATCTGAGACTAACGGAGTGAAAATTTTTCTCTTATAAAAACTTTTGCAAAATCCCAGCTCTGTTCATGCCCAGGCTCCTTGACTTTCCAGTGTATCAGTCACATGGTTGTCAAAATGCCTCCTACCTCTGGTCCCCTAATGCAAACCTCAGCCTTGTCTCAGAATGGACAAATGCTTCTTTTCAAGAAGAAAAGTGATTCTAGACCATAAACTGCTTTTTCAATAGGCACTCCTGTATTAGTTACTTTTCTCATTGCTGAGAAAAAATACACGACAAAAGTAGCAGCATTTGGATATATTTTCAATGTGTTTGAGAATACAGCCTTTCCTGGCATGGAAGGCATGATGGTAGCTGGTTACACTGCATCCCCAATCAGGAAGCAGAGTGTGATGCATTTTCTCCGCCTGTGTGTGTGTGTGTGTGTGTGTGTGTGTTTGTTGGGGAATCAAGTCTAGGGAATGGTTTTGCCCACATTTAGAATGGGTCATCCCACTTCAATTAAGTCAATCTAGAAAGTCTCCCACAGGCACAGCCTAAACCATTTTTCCTAGGTGATTGTAGACCCTATCAAGTTCAAAGCATTAATCATTCTAGTCTTCATAGCTTCTCAATACATTTTAAATAAGATTTACTGTATTTTATCTAACTTTCCATAGATTTACAATTTATCCTCAAGGAAGCATACATACTTCAAGGTATAACATAATCTACTACATTTGAAAGTGAAAATTCTCTGCTCCACTGCTGTTATTATTTATTATTATTATTTTGAAAGGTACTTTTTATACAGCCCTTAAACTCATGATCCTCCTGCCTTAGAAGAAGAAAGACTGAAATTACAGGGGAAACCACAATGGCTAGATATGGCATTGACATTTTAAAAGTAATTAGCAAAAATAGTTGGCTTTATTTGATGTTTCAAGTATTATGGTAACACGCACACACACACCATTTGTGTCTTGTTCTTATTTGCTGCCTCCATCATCTCTATATTTCCTGTAAATTTCAAACACCAAAATCCAAATGATCCATTCCACGCATAGCTCAAAGATGAACTCTATGTACTAAGCTCTCTTCCTTATTGTTTGAAGCTACACTTCATTTATAATACAGAGGTAAATGAACAATCTGAGAAGCAGTGACTTCCCTTTAAACTACTAACTTTTTAAAGGTAATTTCAAAAAGAGAAAAGAAATGGGATTTGCTTGGTGGTCACTTTTATTTAACTATTTTCATGTAAATCATCTAATTGATTTTTAAAACTTTTTATTACTTTAATTTTAAATAGCTTGCATCACAGGTCAATCCCAGTTCCCTCTCCCTCCCCTCCTCCCGCAGCCCTCCCACCATCCCCCTCAGCCTCCCACCCTATCCCCACTTCCTTCCACATAGAGGATATACAGTCTGCCATTTCGCTCAGAGTAGGGTCTAGGCACTCCCCAGTCCAGGCTGAGAGAGCATCCCTCTTTGTGTTATGGACACACGAAGTCCATTTGTATGTCAGGAATAAACACTGATCTACTGCCCAGGGTCCCATAGGTTGCCCAGGCTTCCAGCAGAGACAGCTGATCTGAACAAGGGGGAGATCTTGGATCCCAGACCTACAGCTGGGAGGCCAGCATGGGACTGATACAGATCCCCTGAGTGTGAGAGTCATCTAATTGATTTTTTGCAAACAATTTCAAAGGTACTATCTTCTCCACTATAGAAATCAGTTGATTAAATAAAAACTTAGGAATGGAGGTGTGGGATGCAGGTGTGGTTCAAGTTAATCCAGAGACTGAAGTGGATCTCTTGAGCCTAAGTGTTCAAAGCCAGTATGTATACCATAGCATCTTAAGATGAAATATGAGTAACTTGAGGCTTCAAAGGTTTGGATATCTTACATACACACTCGTAGAACACTGAGGAGCAAGTGCCTTGACCTCTGAATGAAACTACAGCCCAGGCTTTTGAGACACACCAAAGACCCTTTAAATGTTTTTGTTCTTAGTGGGAAGAAAAGGTGAGATTATAATGAAAGTTTTTCTTTGATCTATTCTGGTATGCTGGCCCCATAAAATACATTTCAAAAGTTGCATAAAGTCTTCGCCAGTAATTACATGGCTACATAACCTCCTTGGCCTAGTTGTTTAAAAATAATCTTGGAAGTCTCCATTTCCTCTCAAATGCCAAATTTATATTAAATTTAGGATTGTATTGCTATATCAGTGATAGAGGGAGAAATGAATCTGGCAAAGGTTTGTTTTGAGGAAATGTAGAGACTGCTTAGAAAGAGTGTTAGAGAAGGGGAGGACATTGCAGCAGCTGGCTGGACAGGAATTCTTGAAGGCATGGTGCAAAGGTTCTAAAAGTTGAAGCCTTCACTAGCAGAAAGAGCAGAGGCCTTGAAATATGGGATTGGATTAGACTCATTAGAGGATGTAGGCCTCTGAGTGCCCAGAGCCCAGGAGCCTAGAGCTTCTGCAGGTGACTGATGAGAAGCTACCTGTCCAGGCACAATGCCATTACATTAGTTGTGAAAGGTACCAAGGAAGGTGGTGCCAACAGAGCGGCAAATGTTGGGTGGAGGAAGGATTGGGTACCAGGTAAGAACGGGAAACAGGCAGAAAGAGAGTAGGTTTCTGCTTAATCAGCTTTTATATCACTGTAAACAGCTGAAATAACAATATAAGAAGGAGGATTATTTTAGCGCACAGTTGTAGAGGCTTCTATTCATGGTTTAGTTCCATTGATTCTTTGCTTGCATTGAGGCAGACAGCTGTTGATGGATATATGACAGAGGCTTACTTCCTGGTAAACAGGAAGCAGAAGGGTAAGAACGGGATTGGGAAATCAGGAGTGGTGGTATACAGAGGCAGGTGGATCTCTAAGTTTGAGGCTAGTCTGGTCTACAAAGTGGGTTCCAGGACTATACCAAGAAAGGATATATGGAGAAGCACTGTTTTGAAAAGAAAAAAAGGTGAAGCAGGACTAGGGAGCATGGATAGCCACAGAAAATTCACCTACCAGTAACCTACTTTCCTTGGCCATTCCTCAGCCCCTAAAATTGCTACAATCTTCCCAAATAGCACAATCAGCCAGGGACTAAGCGATGAAAACATGAGCTGATGAACAGCATTTCATATCCTTTGGGGGAATCTTAAATATTTGGTGACAGGAGATCACAGAAAAGTAGCAAAGCAGTTTCAGTAAAGCAGGCAGCAAGCATCTCCTGCTGACTCATGCAAAAGACTGCATGAGCAATGCCTCACTGTTTCAGCCAGTAACTCTCTCACTTAAAGCCCTTAAGTGTAGCAAAATGTTTAAAATTTTCCTATGTAGCAATTTTAGTTATTAAAGCCTGAGGGGTATTTCTGGTTGTCGTGTGCTCAATTAACTACAGTGCTTCTTGTGTGTTAATTTTTAGGACATCCCTTTTTTTCTCTACTAGTATTTATTTAAAAAAAAAACTCATCTGAGCCAGGCAATGGTGGCACATACCTTTAATCCCAGCACTCAAAAGGCAGGCAGATCTCTGAGTTCAAGGCCAGCCTGGTCTACAGAGTGAGTTCCAAGACACTCACAGCTACACAGAGAAACCCTGTCTCAAAAAAAGGTAAAAAAAAATCATGTGTTTCAGTGTAGCCAATTTGAAGTTTTGCTGAGTAAGTCAAGGGTACTCTATCAAGAACTAAATTATTAGAAAGTTAGACTAATGTTTAGGTCACTGTCTAAATGTATTTCTCGTGTCTTTTTTTTTTACCAAAAATAAGTGGCCATGTGCCAAGAAAAAGAATAAGTATTATCTCACTAGTTTTCATAGATCTACAAAAATCCTCTCCTCAAATCATTTACAGGGTAAGTATATCAATAAATGATTGAAGAAATATTAAATGTAGTAACTTTTGCTCCACCTGAAATATAAATACACATTTCATTATATTTTTTCTAATTTTCTTTTATTGAAAATATATTTTTTCACAGATTGTATCCTGAGTATGGTTTTCCCTTCCCCAACTCCTCTGAGACCCTCTCCACCTCCCTTCCCATCTGAATCCACAACTTTTCTGCCTCTCATTAGAAAACAAACAGGCATTTGAAGAATAATAAATCAAATAAAACCAAACAAGCAGGAATAGGACAAAGCAAACAAGTAGAAGAAAAACTGAAAGAAGAAAAACAGCACAAAAAGCATGAGAAACACATAGAGACACAGAGACAACGGACACACGCAGGTCTGTATGTACCCTTGGTCTCAGTATCTTCATGTTTACTTTTTTCTTCATGCACTTTTTGTTTTAAACCTATCTCATGTGATTTGTTCTTTTAAACTGTCCCATAGATAGTTTTCATTATTTATTTATTTATCTATCTATTTATTATTTATTTATTTTTGTAATTACCAAGACCTCGTTTTAGTGGAGCAACTGAGGTAATGGTGCAGAATAAAATCTTGGAAAATATAAAGGTTGGTTGCATGTTCCTTCTTTTTTTGTTTACTACTCTGTATCCTGCTGAGGAACTTGTTCATGTCTGCAGGTACAAATGAATGACCTGACCCATATATCTGCTTACCACCCGAACTGACTTTCTGGCCCTGGTCAATTTGGGTTCAATGTACTTCAATTAATATGATGCTATGATAAGTTCTAGATAGCAAATAGCACCAAAACTAACTTTATGTCCAAAAGCATATCATGACACAGAAATCAATGGCAAAAATGACTTTTAATTTAGTTCTGTAGCAACTCATCAACTCCTGTATTCAGTATTCCAGAGTTAAAACATCTTTCATGCTTCATAGAGGAAATGTTTAGGAAATCTTCCTTGGCAGTGATGCCTCCATCCACACAACTTGTAAATCTTAGTTATTGGCCAAGAACACACTACATGATCAGGATGTCATTTTTCAGAATCAGATATGTAATATGGTCACATTTACCACTAAATAGAGTACTTATTATAGAGACAATGCTAGAGACTTTGCTTGCTGTACAAACTTTTACTGTTTTACCATAAATTCTGAACACTCTTGTTTCATATAGTAACCCAAATATTTTTCATCCCTATTTTTTGTTCTTGACTTTTTAAATAACTTGTAAACAATCTGAGAAAATTTTATAACATGAAGTTGTATAACACTTCCGATTAGCGATATTATTTATTTAGGAATCTTAGAAGATATTTGAATATTGTAAATGATTGATGGCCACTTAACAACTGTGTTCCTAAAGTATTGTGTTAGTCATTTTCTGATTGTTTCACCCCTAAGGTGTATTCTGTTTTCTTCTATTTTCCTGCTGTAGTCTATGTGGATGACCACCATGACCAGAGCTTAAATAAGGCTGCATAGCATCTCTTGAAATTAGAGTATACTCATCACTCCTATGTCTGAAAGAAGTCCACCCGATCCTGTTATTTAGTAAGAAAGAAATTCACTGGTTTGGGACCAATGACCATTCCTCTTTGTTTGGGTGGCTAGGTTCAAGTTATAAGCCACACAATTATCTATAGTGGCCTTGGCCATGACTCATTCAGACACTGTTACATGCATCAAAATATAGTACTCAAGGAGACCAATATTAATTGGGATTTTAGAGAACAATAATATCTTTCTTCTACGAAAGACACTAAATGTACACTTTCCACCACTGGACTCTAATAAGAAAGCAGTATTAGCCATAACAGACAATCTCCTGGTTTTCTTTTCCAGCAATGGGACCAGGGGACCAGGTAAACTGGGTACTGTATCCAGTCCTGCCTTCTAGTGCCTGGGGACTGCCATAGAGCCTTTCCAGCAGGAGACACACACCTCAGATTCCTAGTCTTCTCTTCCACCAATGGGACCAGGGGACCAGGACCAGTGCCTGCAGACCACCAGTGAGAGCCTACACACCCCAGATTCCCGGTCTTCTTCTCTACCAATGGGACCAGGACTAGGACCAGGAAGAGGAGAACTACCATAGTATCGGACTTGCTTGTACCCACCGAAAGGGAACTCTGGTCTCCTAACCACCAGACCAGTAAGGGGATCTTTCTGCACTCACTAGAAGAAGGGATGGGAAAGAGACAATACAAAAATGCACTCAGCAACAGAAAAACAATATGACACCACCAGATTCCAGAGACTGCACACCAGCAAGACTCCAACATTCCAATGCAAATGAAGCAAAAGAGAATGACCTTAAAAACAACTTTGTGAAAATGATAGAGGTCCTTAAAGAGGATATAGGAAAATCTCTCAAAGGAATGGGGGAAAAAACAAAGCAAAAAATGCAAGAAATGGAAGAAAAAACAAGCCAGAAATTTCAAAAAATGGACAAAAAGACAAAGCAAAAATTGCAAGACACAATTCGAACAGTACAAGGGTTGAAAACTGAAATAGAGACAATAAGAAAAGCACAATCTGAAGGAAGGCTGGAAATAGAAAAGCTGGGCAAACAGGCAGGTACTATAAATACAAGCATTACCAACAGAATACAAGAGATGGAAGAGAGAATCTCATGTGTTGAAAATCTTAAGTCCAACAAATCCCTAACACAAAACATCCAGGAAATATCGGACACCATGAAAAGACAAACCCTAAGAATAATAGGTATAGAAGAAGGTGAAGAAAACCACCTCAAAGAGGCAGAAAATATGTTCAACAAAATCATAGAAGAAAGCTTCCCCAACCTAAAGAAAGACATGCCAATGAAGGTACAAGAAGCTTACAGATCACCAAATAGAGTAGACCACAAAAAAGTCCCCTCACCACATAATAATCAAGACCCCAAATATACAGAATAAAGAGAATATTAAGAGCAGCTAAGGAAAAAGGTCAAGTAACATATGAAGGCAAACTTATCAGAATTACATCTGACTTCTCCATGGAAACTCTGAATCCCATAAGGTCCTGGATAGATATTCTACCAACACTAAATGACCATGGATGACAGCCTATACTACTATACCCAGAAAAGCTCTCAATCCCTATCGATGGAGAAAATAAGATATTCCATGATAAAACTAGATTCAAGCAATACATATCCACTAACTCAGCCCTACAGAAAGTTCTGGAATGAAAACTCCAACCCAAGGAAGTTAACTACAACGAGAAAAACATAGGCATTAGATAATTCCATCTTACCAACAGCCAAATGAAAAAAGGGGTGAAATTTCACACATAATTCCACACCACCAACCAATCCAAATCAAAGAAGAAGAATGAACAATCAATGGTCATTAATATGCCCCAATATTATTGGTCTTAACTCGCCCATAAAAAGACACAGGCTAAAAGAATGGATTCGAAGACAGAACCCATCCTTCTGCTGCATACAAGAAACACACCTCAAACTCAAAGACAGGCATTATATCAGAGTCAAAGGTTGAGAAAAGATTTTCCAATCAAATGGACCCAAGAAACAAGCAGGGGTAGCAAACCTAAAATACAACAAATTAGACTTTAAAATAAAATAAATCAAAAGAGATGAAGGAGATCATTACATACTCATCACAGGAAGAATCCACCAAGATGAAGTTTCAGTTCTGAACATCTATGCCCCAAATACAAAGGCATCCACATTTGTAAAAGAAACATTACTAAAATTCAAATCACATATAAAGCCCCACACACTTATAGTGGGAGACTTCAATACCCCACTCTCACCACTAGGAAGGAATACCATACTGAAACATAACAAAGAAGCAAAGGGGCTAATGGAAGTTATGACCCAATTGGGATTAACACAAATTTATAGAACATTCCATCCAAATAAAAAAGAATATAACTTCTTCTTAGCACCACATGGAATCTTCTCAAAAATCGACCACATAGCAAACCTCAGCAGGTACCAAAAAATTGGAATAACTCCATGCATCATCAGACCACCATACATTAAAATTAGAATTCAACAACAACACAAATTGCAGAAACCATACAAACTCATGGAAATTTAAT
Organism: Mesocricetus auratus; assembly: GCF_017639785.1. Taxonomy (NCBI): domain Eukaryota; kingdom Metazoa; phylum Chordata; class Mammalia; order Rodentia; family Cricetidae; genus Mesocricetus; species Mesocricetus auratus. The sequence goes on along the minus strand of NW_024429182.1, from coordinate 109,800,573 downwards.
AATACACAATTGCACCATACCTGGGTCAAAGAAGAAATAAAAAAAGAAATTAAAGACTTCCTAGAATCCAATGAGAAAACATCACATACCCAAACCTATAGGACACGTTGAAAGCAGTGCTAAGAGGGAAATTCAAAGTACTAAGTGCCCACATGAAGAAACTGGAGAATAGTAACACTAGAGAATTAACAGCACAACTCAGAGCTCTATAACACAAAGATGCAAATTCACCCAGGAGGAGTAGAAGCCAGGGAATAATTGAACTGAGGGTTGAAGTCAATAAAGTAGAAACTACGAAAACAACACAAAAAAAATCAGTGTAATGAAGAGTTGGTTCTTTCAGAAAATCAACAAGATAGACAAACCTTTGTCCAATAAGCAGAGTGTGAACAAGCATATTAACAAAATCAGAAACGAAAAGGGGGACATAACAACGGACTCTGAGGAAATTCAGAGAATCATCAGATCATACCTTGAAAACCTATACCCCACAAAATTTGAAAATTTAAAGGAAATGGACACTTTTCTGGATAGCTACCACTTGCCAAAATTAAATCAAGAATAGATAAGCAATTTAGATAGACCTATAACCCCTATGGAAATAGAAGCAGTCATCAAAAGACTCCCAACCAAAAAAAGTCCAGGTACAGATGGCCTCAGTGCAGAATTCTACCAGAAATTCAAAGAACAGCTTATACCAATTCTCCTCAAAGTATTCCATGCAATAGAAGCAGAAGGGTCTTTTCCAAACTCTTTCTACTAGGCTTCAATGACATTGATTCCCAAGTCACACAAAGACATAACTAAGGAAGAGAACTTCAGACCAATATACTTTATGAACATTTATACAAAAATACTCAATAAAATTCTGGCAAAATGAATCCAAGAACATATCAAAACAATCATTCACCACGATCAAGTAGGTTTCATCCCAGGGATGCAGGGATGGTTCAACGTAAAATCCATCAGTGTAATCCACCATAAAAACAAGCTGAGAAACAAAAATCACATGATCATCTCACTAGATGCAGAAAAATCCTTCGACACAATCCAACACCCATTCATATTAAAAGTCTTGGAGAGATCTGGGATAACAGGAACATACCTAAACATAATAAAAGCTATATACAGCAAACCAACAGCTAACATCAAACAGAATGGACAGAAACTCAACGTGACTCCACTAAAATCAGGAACAAGACAAGGCTGTGCACTCTTTCCATACCTTTTCAATATTGTACTTGAAGTCCTAGGTAGAACAATACGGCAACAAAAGGAGATCAAGAGGATAAAAATTGGAAAGGAAGAGGTCAAATTTTCAATATTTGCAGGTGATATGATAGTTTACATAAGTGACCCAAAAAACTCTACCAGGGAACTCCTACAGCTGATAAACACTTTCATCAAAGGGGCAGGATACAAGATCAACTCAAGAAAATCAGTAGCCCTACTATACACAGATGATAAAAGGGTCGAGAAAGAAATCAGAGAAACATCACCCTTTACAATTTCTACAAACAACATAAAATACCTTGGGGTAACACTAACCAAACAAGTGAAAGACCTGTATCACAAGAACTTTGAGTCTTTAAAGAAAGAGATTAAAGAAGACTTCAGAAAATGGAAAGATCTCCCATGATCTTGGATAGGTAGGATCAATTTAGTAAAAATGGCAATCCTGCCAAAAGCAATCTACAGATTCAATGCAATCCCCATTAAAATACCAGCATAATTCTTCACAGACCTTGAAAGAACAATAATCAATTTTGTATGGAAAAACAAAAGACCCAGGATAGCCAATACAACCTTATTCGACAAAGCAACATCTGGAGGAATCATCATCTCTGACTTCAAGCTGTATTATAGAGCGGTAGTCCTGAAAACAGCTTGGTATTGGCACAAAAATAGACAGGTAGACCAATGGAATCAAATTGAACACCCTGAATATTAACGCATACATGTATGAACATCTGATCCTTGACAAAGAAGCTAAAAATATACAATGGAAAAAAGAAAGCATCGTCAACAAATGGTGCTGGCATAACAGGATGCTGGCATGTAGAAGAATGCATATAGATCCATGTCTATCGCCATGGACAAAACTTAAGTCCAAGTGGATCAAAGACCTCAACATAAATCCAGCCACACTGAAACACTTAGAAGAGAAAGTGGGTGGTACCCTTGAATGAATTGGTACAGGAGACTGCTTCTTGAACATAACACCAGTAACACAGACAGTGAGATCAACAATTAATACATGGAACCTCCTGAAACTGAGAAGCTTCTGTAAGGCAAAGGACACTGCCAACAAGACAAAAAGACAGCCCTCAGAATGGGAAAAGTTATTCACTAACCCCACATTTGACAGAGGGCTGATCTCCAAAATTTAAAAAGAACTCCAGAAGCAAAGGATACAATTAAAAAGTGGCCTACAGAATTAAATAGAAAATTCTCAACAGAGGAGTCTAAAATGGCTGAGAGGCATTTGAGAAAGTGCTCAACATCCCTAGCCATCTGGGAAATACAAATCAAAACAACTCTGAGATACCATCTTACTCCTGTCAGAATGGCTAAAATGAAAAACACCAATGACAGTTTATGCTGGAGAGGTTGAGGAGAAAGGGCAATACTCCTCCACTGCTGGTGGGAATGCCAAATCATACAGCCACTTTGGAAATCAGTATGGAGATTCCTCAGAAAAATGGGAATAAGCCTACCAAAAGACCCTGCAATTCCACCCTTAGGCATATATCCAAAGATGCACATTCCATGCAACAAGGACATCTGTTCCACTATGTTCATAGCAGCATTATTTGTAATAGCCAGAACTTGGGAGCAATCTAGGTTCCCCTCAACTGAAGAGTGGATATGGCACATTTACACAATGGAGTACTATTCAGCAGAAAAAAATAATGGAATCCTGAAATTTGCAGGCAAATGGATGGCACTAGAAGAAACCATCCTGAGTGAGGTAACCCAGTCACAAAAAAAAAAGACAAGTGTAGTATATACTTTCTCATATATGGATTTTAGACAAAGACTGGGCTGGTTTCACCACCAGAAACAGCTGACCTGACAAGGGTTAGCCCTTGAATCCCACACTGATGGTTGGGAATCCAGCATGGGACTGATCAAGACCTCCTGAATGTGGGTGCCAGTGAGGAGACCTAGGCAATCTATTGGGCCTTGGGTAGTAGGTCAGTAATTATCCCTGGCATAGAAATGGAATTTGGGTGTGCATGCAACAATGAGAGATTCACTCTCAGGCTGGATTCTTGGGGGATGATCTAGGACCTGCCCTGAATGAAATGACAGACTATGGACACCCCCATGGATGGCCTCACCCTCCATGGGGAAATGAGGGGGTATTGGAGGGGTTGGTGGGTGAGAGTGGGAGTAGGGGAGGGAATGGGAGAGGGAGATTGGATTGATTGTGAAGCAGCATTGTTTCTAATTTAAATTTAAATTTAAAAATAAAAATTAAAACAAAAATCAGACAATCTTGGGACCAACCTCAATAGGATGCTATATTAGCTGGGTTGCAATAAACAGAAATCATTCCGTATTAATACAAGCTTATTCATATAAAGTTCAATATTATTTTCAATTTCATTGCTTTCAAATACAAATGATCTTTACTTTTTATAATGATCAGTTTTATAGAAATATAATTGACACAAAATATAGTTCTTTGAATGATACCGACAGGCAAGAAAGAACATTGTACCATCAGTAAATTATCTTTCTATGCTCAATCACCCTCCTCTAAGACCTTTTCCTTCTTCTGCTATGCTCTCAGGCTGTCACTAGTCTGTTTTCTGTTATAATATGATGGTTTCTATTGTAAAGTACTTCACAGGCATAACATTACAAGTGACACAGTCTACTGATCATCACAGGATTATTATTTTGAGATAAATACATATATTTTCATGTATCTATAATTATTCCTTATTACTAAGTAAAATCCATTATACAAATGCTCCAAATGTACTCAATGTTAATGAATTTATGGGTTGTTTCCTATGTAGGGGATTAGAAATAAACTGAATATACATATCCATATATATTTGTATAGACATGCTTTCAATTATTGTAGGTGAAGACATACAAGGAGAATATCTGGGTCATATGCTTAGTGTCTTTAACATTTTAAGCAAATTACAAGATAATTTTCTGATTGGGTTCTCTATTTTATATTATCTTGAATGCTTTCTCTCTGCATTTCTTTTAAGTTGGTCTTATTATCTTTATCTCACTAATTTTCTCACAAGGTGGTTGTTATTATCACCTAGTGATTTTCTTAATTCTAATCATTATAGTTTTCATATTTAAGGAACTTTCATCTCAAAACATTATACTAACTCTCAGTATATGGAACACAGTGTAATTACTAATTTCTTTGTCTAGTAGTTCTATGATCTGTGTTATTCCTTTGAGGGTTTTCAGTGCAATGTTTTCCCTTTTCATTGTGGACAGTATTTTCCTGTTTCTTTGAAACTCTGGACATTTTTATTTGGGTGTCAAATATTATAGTTTATTCAGCTTTGATATATGCTAGATATTTAGCCCTGCAAAAATTCTTCAAAGCTGTTCTGTGGATAGTTATGGCAGATGGAAGCAATCTTATTCTGTAAGAATAAGGAATAGATAAAGTAATTTTATTTCTCTATAGGGACAAGACCTTTCTGAAGAATATGCTGCAAACCCCATGAATTATGGAGATATGATACTTACTTACTAGCTGTTAGGAACAGACACTAGTTCTTGCCTTGGTCCTTCTAGTACTGTTCTTCTTAAATTACTAATTTGACAAGTTCATACAGTTCCTTCATCTGTTTGCTGGTCAGTGTTTTGTAGAATACCAAAAGATGCATGCATATGTATCTTGTGTGCATTTTCTCAACTCTGTCAGAATAGTTCTACCCTTTCTGTTACACCGCCCTGTGACATCTACTTCTTTTCTTTTTACCTCTAACTCACACATCCAATTTCTTAGAAAAATGTTCTAGGCTATACCTCAACTTCCTCTCCCTGAATCAGGTCTTAAATGGACAGTAAACTGGAATGGGGCAGGACTTGCCTTACTGTATGTCGGATTGCTATACTCATTACTTAATACCAATACCCAGTACTTGATGAGCTAATGCTTCAAGTATTTAATTTGGCTTATTTGTTACTTAAAAAATAAAGGAAAATGCAGATCCTTCCCTCTATCTATCTTATCCCATATCCAAGCTCCTTGAATTCTTTGGCATTATTAATGTACTAATCTTTATCTTCTCCATCTCAGAATTCAGACCATAAAATATCATGTATGGGTCATTTTTGTGAGTTACATCTGAAACTAGTCATCCAGTAATGTCCCATGACTGCATTTGCTTGAAAGGTCAATAGGGAACAGTAGCCAGTCTGTACTCAAGTCCATAGCACACTGAACATTTATGGGTAACAAATGTCAACATTACTTCATCTCTCATATAATAAGGAGTACCATTCCATGTTAAGGGAAACTTTATGAAGTCCATCATTTATGATCTTCAGGTAATCTGCTCTCCATTGATTTTGCATGTTGTTTTTAATTAACTCTTAGAATTTGGGACTTTAAATATGTAAAGACCTTTCTTATGTCCACACAACAAATGATATTGGAAAACAGAAGAAACAACTATAATTAAAACTTTCATTTATTCTGCAATATGAATGAGGCAGCTTCATTTCTCTAAACAGAAGTCAAAACATATTTGCTCTCATTTGATGAGGATTAAAAACAAGTGAACCTAGAAACTGTGACAGAGCAAAGAAAACTTGAGGCTAAAACAATCAGAAAAATATTAATGGATAAATGATGGTGTCACTATACAAGTTGATGTGACAGACTTTGATGATCCCCATGGAAGCCCTCACTATTCTTGGGGAGTGGGTAGGGATAGGTTGGGGGCTTGGTAGGGGTATGGGGAGATGGGAGGGAGAGGGAACATGGGGATTCATATGTAAAGTGATTGTTTCTAAATAAAAAATTAACAAAAATTCTTTCATTTAGACAAAGAAAATAGTGGAATATTACTTAAGTTGTAGTTCACAACCAAGTCAATGCAGCCATCAGGTCAAAACTGGCATAAAGGGAAGAAAGGAACAAATGGATTAAAAAATAAAAGTAAAGGAATGACATGATATTGGAAAATCCTTACCTATTACCTATTAATGATTACTTTAAATATAAGAGAAGTAAACTCATCAATTTAAACTACTATTATGATGGAATGGATAAAATAAGATCTAGCTATGTTCTGAATATAAGAGACTCACTTTACATTTAAAATACACATAGGTTGACAGGGAAATAAATATATATACCACACTAGTGTAATCCAAAGAGAGTAGAGTGGCTATACTTAAGTCAGATAAAGTAGGGCTATAGAAAAATGTAGTCATAAGATAAAGTCATTATAGAATAAAATGGTATATTCCCCAGGAAGACATAATAATTGTAAATACATATTCACCCACACCAGAGCACCTAGATATGTAAAACAAACACTGGCAGGTACAAAAGAAGAAGTAATAACATATTTAATATACCAATTTCAACAATGGATATGACATTCACAATAAAAATTATTAAGAAAAAATAGCTTGAACACTTACGTATTCTTGACAGATATTCCCAGTATGCTTTGTCATACGGCAGAATATGCTTGCTTTTAAATGAAATGTGGAATATCCTTCGGGATTTCTAGATATCAATCTAAAAGCTTATTTATATTTAATTCTGCTTTATTTTAAACGCATTTGTTATATTTAAGGTTAAATGTAATGAGCAGAATACAGTTATCATTATCTAACCTTAATAAAACCATTTTATTTTTTAGTTCTACAATCAATCATCTTTTCCATCACTTGGGTCCTCAGATTCTGGAATTTATCTTCTTCCCTACATGATTGAAATGTATTCTATTGGGAACTGGATAGCTCACTCAATGGATAAGAGCCTTGGCTTACCTTCCAGAGGATCTGGATTCAATTCTTAGTGCTGATATGGTGGCTCATAACTGTTTGTAACTCCAGTTCTAGTGGATCGGACACACTCACACAGAGTATAGCAGGCAAAACACCAGTACACATGAAATAAATGAATCTTTAAAAAAAACTATTTCCTGGGCTGAACTTTTCCTTGCAATAAATTATTAAACAATAAATAATAGCAACATATTCTTACATTTTGACATGTCCCTTAATGCTACAAATTCATACATTGTTTTTTTCTAATTACAGAAACAGTAGTTTAATTACTTTTTGTTCTACAGTATGAATCACTAATATATTTCCTCTGTAATTAAAGCAACTACAACTGAGAGAACTAAGTGATGTTAAAAAAGATTAGGATGTCAGGATAACATCACTATACTTCTGGAATCAGTATTTCCAGGAATATATTAAGTACAAAACAGCTGGAAGTTTTGTTGGATTTGGTAGAAAACCTAATTAAGAAGTACATGGTGACACACACCTTTGATCCCAGCACTCAGTGGGCAGAGGCAGGTGGATCTCTGAGTTCAAGGCCAGTCTGATGGTAGAGCAAGTTCCAAGACAGACAGAGCTACACATAGAAACCCTGTCTTGGAGTCATTCCAGACCCTACCCCCGGCGTACCCAACTTCAGGTGAGCTTGGCTCCTCTGAGGGACCCCTTCCCTGCCCATCACCCACCCCCACAATCTTCCAGAGGCTGCTCTGGGTATTGAGAGGACCTGCCCACAGGAGGAAAGACATCAGTCCTCACAGACCCAACCCACAGCTCTCCCCACACCTGCACGCCCAGCCCCATGTGACCTTGGGTCCTCCTGTGAGCCCTCCCCTGCCCACCACCCACTCCCTCTGTCTTCCAGGGGCCCACTCCTGTGATCAAGAGGACCCACCCAAATAGGAAAGACATAAGCATCCAGAACCCCCGTTCCGATGTGCCCAGCTTCAGGAAAAAGGTCAGCTTCAGCATCAGAAAAAAAGGAGACCAGTGGAGACAGAAAGACCCCACCTGAACTCACTGGAAGAAGAGATGGAAAGAAGACAGAATAAAACTCACTCAGCAATAGAAATAGAAGAAAGGACAAACAAACAAAATACATGAAATGGAGGAAAAGGCAAACCAAGAAATTCAAGAAATAAACAAATCTCTTAAAGAATCTAAAGAGTACCAAGAAAAAAAAACAAACAAATGAAGGAAACAACTCAAACAGTTGAAAGATTGAAAGTTGAAATAGAAACAATAAAGAAAACACAAAATGGGGGGATACTGGAAATAGAAAAGATGTGTAAACAATGAGGAACTACAGATGCAAGTATCACCAATAGAATACAAGAGATGGAAGAGAGAATCTCAGATGTTGAAGACTAATTAGAGGATATACACTCATCAACCAAAAAAAATCTCAAATCCAACAAAATCCTAACACAAAATATCCAGGAAATATGGAACACCGTGAAGGAGCTAAACCTGAGAATAATAGATATAGAAGAAGGCAAAGAAATACAGCTCAAAGGTACAGAAAACATATTCAACAAAATCATAGAAGAAAACTTCTCTAACCTAAAGAAGGATATGCCTATGAAAATACAAGAATCTTACAGAACACCAAATAGGCTGGACCAGAAAAAGAAGTCCGCTCACTACATAATAAGCAAAACATCAAACCTACAGAATAAAGAGAAAAGAGAATAAGAGCAGCTAAAGAAAAAGGCCAAGTAACATATAAAGGCAGATGTACCAGAATTACACCTGACTTCTAAATGGAAAGTATGAAAGCCAAAAGATCCTGGACAGATGTCCTACAAACGCTAAGGGAAAAAGGATGTCAGCCTAGAATATATCCAGCAAAGCTTTCATAACCATAGCTGGAGAAAACAAAATATTCTACATGGATCAGGATAGTACCAGTCTGCACTTCCACTGAAAGAGAGTCTGGGAAACAGGATAGAACCTAAGAGATATGCATGGTACCCCAGAGAAGAAGAATGAGGCAAGATCTTCTGAACAGATGGGGAACATGGCAAGGAGTAGGGGGAGAAGAGGAAGAGAGAGTAGGTCATGGGGGAACAGGAAGGTTGAGTGGGGGATACAATAGGGGGAACAGGGAATCATAGGTTAGAAGACAGATCTGGCACCAGTGTGACCTCTAGTGATCTAAAGGGATGACACCAACTGGCAAACTAAGCAATAGTGGAGAGACCACCCCGAATGCCCATTTCTGATAATGAACTTGATGTCTATAACCATCCTGGAGCCTTCATCTGGTGACTGATCGAAGCAGAGCCAAACACCCACAGTTAAACACTGAACTGAACCCAAGGAACCCAGTGACTGAGAGACAGGAGCCATGAGCAAATGGGCACAGAATGGCCTGACGAAACCAGCATAGACAGCTGATCTGAACAAGGGGGAGCCCTTGGACTGCAGACCGACAGCTGGGAGGCCAGCATGGGACTGATCCAGACCCCCTGAGTGTGAGAGTCAGTGAGGAGGCCTGGGCAACCTATGGGGCCCTGGGCAGTAGATCAGTATTAATCCCTGGCATACAAATGGACTTCGTGTGTCCATAACACAAAGAGGGATGCTCTCTCAGCCTCGACTCATGGCGGAGGGCCTGGACCCTGTCCTGAGCGAAATAACAGACTCTGGATATCCCCTATGTGGAAGTAAGTGGGGATAGGATGTGAGGTGTGAGAGGAGGGGAGGGAGAGGAAACTGGGTTTGGCATGTGAAGCAAGCTCTTTTCTAAAAAAATGTAATAAAAATAATGTAGAAAAGAAACCCTGTCTTGATAAACCATCAGTAATAATAATAATAATAATAATAATAGTAATAACCACCTTCATTTTTTCTCAATTGTATTCTTTAAGTTTTGCATGGTATAAAAGATAAATGGTCACAAAATTACATTTAGATAACAAATGTTTTCAAATATACACAAGCATGTATATTTGTCTATAGTGGCAATGGTATTTTAGAAAAAAATCTATCTCATATACCCTGGTCAACAATATTAAATGATTTGTTGTATTAATTGTGGAATAAAATTCAACTCCTTCTAGACTACACCCACTGACCAAATGACTGATCAATTGTGATGTCTTAATTTGAAGAACAGTCATCAGACAAGACTCTCTAACTCCTGTTTCCCATGACCTACTGGAATCCTTTTTTTTGGAAGCATAAAAAAGCAGGCTTTTTCAAGACTTCCTTTTTCTAATAGTTAGTAGAAACAGGAAAATAACTCCACAAGCTTTCATATAACTTCCTTCAGGTCATTACCATACAATTATTGGTGATTGGGGCAGTTCTTGAATATTCTGTCTGACTCAATCACAGCTTGATTGGACTTCATCTTCATTCATTCTCCATGATTATATGAAACACCCTTGATTAGAGGTTTTTTTTTAAAACTAAGCTTCAAAATCTTTGATAAACACATGCTCCTCCCTCAATGTCTTCAGTCACCAAATGAAGAATTTTCCTGTAAATAATTCACCCCTTTCTTTTTGCGTTCATTTCTTATGCTCATTACAGAGAGATAGGGAGAGAAAATGAAACTCCAAGTGTTTGTGAACCACAGGACAATTGTTCTACAGATGTTACTGGAGTTCATACTGAAACAGGAACTTACTGCAGCCTGTAATTTTCACATGTTTCTACAATGGAAAATGTTCATATGCCACCATAAGCTTCACAGGCAAAATGGAAAAATATGTAATTTATTCTATAATTCCATAATAAGATTAATGAATATTCATTGAGCTGTGACCATAGCACTGTTTAAGGTTCTGGACTTATAGGTACGAAGGAGAGAATTAGTAGAGGAACTTAAAATACTAAACATATAAAATGTCAAGTAAGCATTTAACTGACATAGAGACCGTGTCACCAAATAAAGTAGTGTTAGAAATACGAAATAGCTTTTTCTAAACCATTTATTTGCTTGTGTGTGAGTGAGTGTGTGTGTGTGTGTGTGTGTGTGTGTGTGTTACATAAATACATGAGGCAGCCAGAGGAGAATATCAAGCATCCTCCTGTACCATTCTCTTCTTATTCATTTGAAACAGGGTTTTAACACTGAACCTGGAGCTAGGAAGGCAGCCAACAACGTATGGGAATTTATTTGTCTCCATCCTCGACAGTGCAGGAGCTGTAGGTGCAGGCAGCCAAGCCTGGATTTTATGTGTGTTCTGGGGATTCAAATTCAGGCCCTCATACTTCTGTAGCAAGCATTCTTATGTTTTCAGTCATCTCCCTAGCTCCAATAGTAATGTTTTAATGTCAGTCAGTAAAGTTATGCAATGCTTCAAACAGCCCAACACTTCCTTACATTTGTATGAAAAGGCGTTTCATTGGAAGGTAGTGCTTCATCTGACTTGATGTCTTATACCTGTGGTTTCTAAGATTATGAAGCTTACTTAGTTCTTCAGCTTGTAGAAGAATGTATCTTGGTGGTTCTTTAATGCCCTGGGCCTGGAGGGAGACAAAACTTTGCCCCCTACTCACTGGTCAGATCTCACTCATACAATCAAACTTAATTATAAAGAAAGTTAAGAAATTTATACCTTCTAGGAAAAAACACTAACCAGTTCCTATAAAGAAGCCAACACTGAAAGTAACTATGTATATTAAGCTACTGGGTTAAGATTTATCTTATCTCTAAGTTCAAAGTTAGTTTTTGCTGAAGTTCAATTAAATCTGATTTTCTCCTACCTACTATATCAAATACTGCAATTAACACAGTTGTCAGATAAGTTTTCCATGTATATCAACAAGCAAATCAAAGAATGCACTGCTGGAGTTCATAGGAAACAGAAACAACAAAATAAACAAAAGTGAAACATTAAAATAGGAAGCACTTTTGTAGTAAAAACAGATTCAGCTCGAGCAGAAGAGGAGCAGGAGAGAGCAAAGAAAAGTGAGTAAAAAAAGACTAGAACAAAGCAACACACACTTGTTCAAAACAGCCAAGTACTAACAAACACGTGTAAAAGCAAATGTAATCCCTGAAGTCAGACACTGTTCAGTTTATATTTGAGCTCAGTTAATACGAGTTATTTTATTATGAACCTTAATTCTGCTTCTCTCAGCTTCAATTTAATTGATAAACTGAAGCCAGCACATATACTTCAGGCTTAGGCTAACCTCTAAACAACACAATGCTAATAAAAACACACAGAAAAAAAACCTCACAGTAATATTCCCCTTTTCCTTTTGTGATAGGGTTCGGGTTGAGGTTGAGATTGGAGTTGGAGTTGAGGTTAGACTTAGCCTTCCTCCATTCAACCTCTCACCTTCCCTTTCTTAGATTTTTTCTTCTTTTCTGTCTTCCCAATGAATTATTTGCCCTTTCCATGTAAATATACTAATAGCTCAGTTATTCCCCTGAAGATTACAACTGAAGTTTCAACAAATGCTCTTCAAGTAAGGACTTCAGAAGGGCACCTTCAAATAATCTAATTAAGATTATAATTAAAATGTTCTTTATTAGATCCAAAAATTCTACCCTACTGAGACTTTTGAAGTATTTTCTTTAGATAACACATCGTAGACACTCCCTACTCTTGCTTTGTTGATGTAACTGATAATGAGCTTTAAGCATCTGACTGGATGGTCAGAAGCTGGAAAATGGCAGGAAGAAAAACAATGTAAATGGGTGGTAGAGCAGTGTGAGGATTTAACAAAATTCTTAAAACTATTTACTTTCCTCATCATTAACTGCTTTACTTGAAGTATCACTATTTGGATTTGTTTCATTTTAACAAGTCATCATAATGAATTTAAGAGGAAAGAATGGGTTTTTGAATTCCACTTCTGTGCATTTTTCTTGAGTAGAGAACATTTGTCTTAGAATTTTATGAGGTCTTTAACCATATGTTTTTGCATATAGTCTCTTATGTAAGAGGTTCAGTGAAATTTTCTTTGTTAATATCACCTCTAGTTAAATCTTTAATTAAAAGATTTGAATCTTTATTCAGCAGTGTGAAATGCTTTGATGAAGCCCTGATAAGAAGTTCTAAGCATAATTATGTGTAGAAAATTTGCATATGCTGGAAATCATGTTCAAAGACCACGAAGACTTTTGTAAAATTTGTACTTCAGTGGAGCTACCTAAATATATGAATTACAACTTATATAGCTCAAGAAGACTATTTTTATAACTATGTTTTATTTTGGAAAAAGCAGATGTTTTATTATCTTTGAGGAAGGAAATGATTTAACTTAAAATGTTATTTCCTATGATATATCACTTTATATATAATGTGTTTAAAGTAAGAAAACATCTTATTAAGACTCTAGAGATGTTATATTTGGAAATGTCATACTGGATTAAAAAGTTATAGCTTGCTAAGCTTTCTCTTGAGAACATTTTTAAGAGAATAGAATATGAAGAAAATGTTAGTGTCTAATATTTGAAAGCAAAGAAATAATCATTACATAAACAAGTAGAAAAAGATGTTATGTTCCTATTATTCTTCTAAGCATATTTACACATCTACATACACTCATATGTATTAACAGATAGAAGTAAATAAGTAAAGTGTCTGCTAATTTGACTCAATAATGAAGATAAATTCACCATTTAATGATGTATATTAGCAGAAGGATTTATGACTCATTAGTAACTCTCCAAAATCGTTTTCATTGAAGACTCCTTGCTTTTTCATGAAGTAAATAGCAATGTAATATATTTACATTACAAACAGGTGGTCAGAAAATTCATTGTTATTAAGCCATAGCATGCTATCTTTTACTGAGTACTGATTTTTTTCAAAATATAGGTGTATCTAGGCTGACCTTGAACTCAAGATCCTTCTGCGTCAGTTTCCTGGATGTTAATATTATAGGCATGTACATTATACATGGGTTAAATACTAAATATGCATTCACTCAACACAATCAAGAGATTTTTTTGTTTTGTTTTCTGAGACATGGTTTCTCTGTGTAGCTTTGGAGCCTGTTCTGGAACTTGCTCTATAGACTAGGCTGGCCTCTAACTTGCAGAGATCTGTCTGTCTTTGTCTTCTGAGTGCTGGGATTAAGGGTGTGCACCACCACCACCTGGTCAGTAACAGAACTTTTAAAATTAGTTCTTAGAGAACTTCATACAGTAAGTTTTGATCATATTCCTTCTCCCAACTCTTACAAGATTTACCTGCTCTTCACTTCCCACCCAATTTGCTGTCCTCCTCACCTCCCTTTTTTCCATAGATGACAGTGTATGGTTCAACCATTCCTGGTTATGAGCCTTCCACTGGAGTATGCTCACCTTATCATGGTCTATAATTTTAGAGAAAACTGGCCCTTCCTCTCCCAGCAGCTAAGACTTGTGAATAGTTAAATAACATTGAAACTTCATGCCCTAATCTACACTCCATGCTTTTATTTGACTTGTAATAGACATGTACAGGTCTTTTCATGAAGTTAAAAATCATTGTGAGTTCATATATGCAACTTCCCTGCTGTGTTTAGAAGATACTGTTGCCTTGTGGTCATCCACTGCCTATATCTCTTACACTCTTTTGTCCCCTCTTCCTCAATGACCCTAGAGCATTTGCAAGAGGGGAGCTATATATATATATATATTCATTCATTTAGGGTTGTACATTTTGACATCTCTTAGTCTCTGCACATTTTGGGTGTGTGTTGAGCTTCATCTACTGAAAACAGAAGATTCTATGATGAGCTTTGATTAATGCCTTAATATATGGGTATATTGATAGGTCATCAGGGGTTGGTTTGAAACAGTCTATTTAGAACAATAATAATAATGTGTTCTCTCATACGGTCCATGATAAATCTAGCCATTGTTTCTTGACCTAATAATGGGCTTCATCTTGGGGAAGGGGCCTTAAATTTAACTAGAACGTAGTTGGCTAATCCCATGATATTCATACCTCAGTTGCATCAGTGGCCGTGTCTTGTCTGGTCAGTTGTTACTGTGGATCATAGAGTTCATGCCTGGGTAAATTAATTAATTTTCTTTTCTAGTAGCATGCTTACTTTAAGTATGACATTTTCAAAAAGGTGTGTGTGTGTGTGTGTGTGTGTGTGTGTGTGTGTGTGTGTGTGTTCTGTGTGCCCAAGGAGTTAAAAAGAGGACACTGGACTTCCTGGAGCTGGACATACAGGTACTTGTTCATGTTTGATGTGAGTACTAACAATCAAGCTTGGGTCTTCTGCAGGAACAGCCAGTGCTCTTAACCACTGACTCATTTCTCCAGTATGACTTCATTTTCAGAGAAAAGACAGAGAAACAGAAGGCTAAGGCATCCTTTTAGTGTTTTGTGTTAGCACATATTAATTATACATGAGGTAGATTTCATCATGATATTTGTGTATGTGTGTGCAATGTGTTTCAATCATATTCATCCCATTACCTTCTCTTATTCTACTCCCATTCTAACTGATAACTTTCCTCTTCCCAACTACATCTCTATATGGTGTGTGCATGCACGTACGTGTGTGTATCCCAGTGAATTTCACTGTGGTTGTTTACAGAATTGTGAGGTAAGAGTGTCTTGATAGGAACTTGATTGAATACCTTACCAGTGATTGTATTTAACTGTATAGGAGAACTGTGGAGGCCTTGAGGCTGTTTTCATTACATGACAGGGTTTTGATTGGATTAGTCTTCTGCAGATTTTGTGCAGGGCATGATCTATTGTGAGTTCAAGAATACAACACCCTTGTCATGCCCAGAAGTTATTATTGTACCCTGTCTTTTACTGTTCCTTTGGCTATTATGTTAGTTTCAGAGACATATTCCACAATATTCCTGAGCTTTGGAGAGAGTGGTATAGGTCTTGCATTTATGGCTGGCCATTCAGCTTATTCTTAAACACTTATTTTCATTACTTTGATCATTATTGCATCTCTGCAGTTACTAGTAGCTACTGCAAAATGAGCTTCTCTACCCAAAGTGGACAGTAGCATTATTCTATGAGTATAAAAACAATTACGTGGAAAATTGGACAGGCACATCATATTCCTTTAGCAAAACAATAACAGTAAATCTCCCACTAAAACCTTTGACCTCCCCATCCACAGGCTTATGCTTATCTGTTTCACAAGATCCCAGAATTAATAACTATTTTCAAAAAAAGGAAACAAGAAACTTTGCTTAAGGCCTATGTTCTTAACTACCTCTTAACTAGAATGTTCTGCCTGAACCCACCAAATGTCTACTGTGTCACTTTATACTTTGGTTTATGTGTCACTGCAAGGGAGATGAATATGTTTCCAGATCTGGAAGGTTCTCAGTTCAAATCCCACTTCCAATGAAATTACATGCAAAAGATCTATTAAGTAACAGTTCTATCTCTTACAGTAATAATGGTGGTCTCTTCTCTGAACAATTTTTAATGAGAGCATATTTAAGTTGTATTATATCCAAAGATGGTAAGTGTGTGAGTTAATGCATATGTTAAATAACTCAATTTACTCATCCTTTTATATATAAGTGTGTCTTAAAGAATGTGCTGTCCATGATATACATACATGCTGTCACACATAATTTTATCAACTAAAATAACGTATAAAAATCCAGTTCAAGAATTTATATGCTAAAATTTATATATATATGTCTTTGGAAAATGAACCTGTCCTCCCAGATTTAATTTCTATATAAAAAATCCAATAATAATACTGTTTGTTGTTAAAGAAAGAGTGTTCTTTAATTATATATAGGACGTAAACATGAAAAATATGTGTTGGAACATTAAGTGACTTCTTTGAGACTGCACAGTTAATTAATGCTACAGTCTCCATTCAAGTTCGGGTTCACTGATGCAAAACAGCACATGTCACCAAATGTCAGAGAGGCTAGAGTCACTCTAGTTGGCTATGCTCAGGAATGCTTCCTTAAAGTAGGAAGACTCTTAAGTTCTTAGTTTTTAGCTTGATTTAGTCAAGTTTTTTAGATTTATAGGATAGGCTGATGTTTAATCAGACAGTACAGTATTTAGTCTTTAGTACTTTAGTAAACAAAATATTGTGATTAGTGTTTAACCTTAATACTTAATAAACAGAAGAACTATTTTTAATCTTATGGCATGTTCACAAGAGAAGAATTCTTACCTTACTTTCATATAGGGATTTCTTAAGCTACTATTCTGATTTGCTACTAAGAATCAAGGTTTATTTCTTCTTGGTCTTTTGACTAATATCAACCGTAAAATTTGAGGTTCAGAAAAATCCAGTGACTTCTTAAATTCATACTACAGGCAAGTAATGGGGCTGGTATTAAACTGAATAATGTGTCTTCTATGGTAGAATTTAAAGTGCCTTCCAAACGTGAGTAGCTGGCCTCCCATCAGAGTGTGTCTCTGGAATCTGCTATAAGCATTTCCTTCTCTCAGGCAAGATGACCATAATTTCCTTTGTTGAGACCCATAATTAAAGCCTTCAGCAATTCCTGTATACCCAGTGTTCCAAGCCTTCTTTTTTCCCTAGTTATGTTAGCTTCTCTATGTAATGAGTGTCAGGTAGTACCAGCTAATTAACGAATGGCAGACACTGCATGTTGATACATAACTCTTCACTCAAAAGCCCCTACTTGCTATCTGTGACTTGTGACCTCATTGTGAACTCAAGTTGCAATAAGGCTACCACTGTGATTGAGGTTAAAGTAGCTGTAATCTTCTTAGCCTTAGTTGAAACTGTGAAGGTCTCTTTCATCTTCAATTATTATTTATTTGGCCTGTTTCCCTGGAAGGCAGGGGGTTCTCTAATCCTTTAGACTGAGCCTCAGGAGTCTGCCCCAGCAGAAAGGAATGCTAGTATTACATACCAGGAGCTAGAAGACTGGGTCTTGACCCCAATAAGGATAGAAGTAGACATGTTTCAGAAGTTCACTTGTCTCATGGCTCAAGAGAAGTTCCTAAAATTATAGATGATTCCTACATCAAGAAGCATTAAAACACTGAAAACCCCTTATTTTCAAAATGAACGAACAATAAAACTAGACAAACACAACAGAGCAGAGAGCAAACTGAAGTACTGCAGAGTGACTCACAGATGACCCAGCTGATGAATGATTGTCTCCTGAAGTTTCCAGGCCAGCAAAGCTAATACTATCTCTATATGCACATACTTTACTTTAGGACTGTGAAAAGCATTAGAAAACGCATCCTGGAGACCATGTGTCCAGACGGAATTAACTTGAGAACTTTAAGGAATCAGTGAAGTTTGTTTGCACATCCATTGCATCAGATGGAGGAACAGCAATGGTGTGACCACATTCACTAAAAATGACTGTTCTACCAACAGCCCCTGCAAGTACTTGTTTTACATGGCACCTGACTGGGCTGTGTACAGCTCTAATCTGAGTCTTTAGATACTGGGCCTCATGCCTCTTTTGGGAATTTATTATGAGAGTATATGTCCCAAGAAGCCCAGTAGACATGCTTCCTGTGGCATCTTGCCTCTGTCATGAGCCTATTGCACAACAATACTCCTCACTTGTAGAAATTATCATGGCTACACTGGCTAAGAAGGGCTGGCACCAATCATTTGCACTACAGAATCTGACCAAAAAGATTTAAATAGACCTGAGCTAAGAGACCATTTTGATAAACAGCCAACTGAAAACAAAACCCTCTCGTCTTTCCTAAATACTTCCTATCAGAAGCTTTTTGAGGACCAGACTCAATGCCCCCTCAGGATTCAGACAGGAATCTTCAACAAGTGGGGAACTTAGAAAAGTCTGAGAGTGAATGAATTCTCTACTATGTTATTTTCCACATAGGTTTCTTTATTGTTCTGTTTCTATTCTAATTATCCTGTCCTACTTTGAATTCCTCCTAGCTTCTTCTTTTTTCTAACCTCTTCTTCCTCTACTATAAAAACTTTTATCTTTCAGGAGCCTTGACATGATAATGAAAATTGGAAGAGTTACCTTTTCATTAGTCAAAAGCATGTTTCTAGGGAGTTGAGCCATTACCATGGCAAAACAAAGGTCCAGGGTTACAGAAGTGAGACCATAACCATGAGGGGGTGGAGGGTACAGTGAGGTAAGTTTTGAGGCATAGGTCTGTTGTTAGTAGACTGGCAAATAAAGAATTGACATGCTTTTCTTAGTATCCTTGGTTGGACATCTGTGACTTTGACCTTGTACATAGTTGTAATGTTTTAAATTTATGATTATTTACAAAAGGCCTTTTGTCTAGTTTGAACTTGCTTTAAGGTGGAAGTGAGCTAATTGTGTGCAGTTAATAGTCTGAGCAAAAGGAACAAGCAGACCTTGTGGAACAAATAGATCCAATTATGAAGCATACCTCAGTATATATTCTATATATCGAAATTATACAGGTAATGAAAAGTTATCTTCCTGACTATCCACAGATATATGTGCCCAGTAGATGGAATATTTTCATTAGATAAACTTATACCAGTGGGAAAACACCCAAGCCTATTCTTAAGGAAGAAATGAGGTTCTTATGGGAATAAATGAAGTGACTCATAAGAGAAATTACAGACAGGAGAAACTGGTTTCCACAGCCAGTAACTCCAAAGCCTTTCCAGGTGGGGTTCCCTTTCAGATAATCCGGTAGGCTGATCTGTTGAACAATAGTTAACACCTGCTGTATCTCTCATGGCCCCTGACAACTTCCATTCTACCTTTCGTTTTGAGTATTTTTTACCCAAAGTTCTGAATAAAAGATGGCCTTTAAGTGGCTTCAAGTAAAATTACAGAAACCTGTCATCTCTCAGATGGGTGATATCAGTTTAGCAGTTTAGCTCATCAAATTTTATTTCAATGTATAGCTCAGAGGAGTTTTGCTTTCCATAGATCATCTATTATACCTCTTGCAAAAATGAGACTGGGATGAGTCAGGTTTGCAAATCTACAGGAAGTATACAATTTCTTTTCTTTAAAATACTTCCAAGATGGCAAGATGGGAAGTGATGTTCTTAAGTAGTGAACTTTCCAGTTTATTTTTTAGGAACCTGAAAATACATTATTGCCCAGCAGCAACACAGAAAGCTTAATGAATTAAGCTGTAAATGCATATGATAGAAACATGATAATTTGATGATTGCATATGCACCTAGATAGAAATAAACAATATAGTAAAACTTTTTTCTGTGAAAGATGTAGATAACCAAGTTGAACAATCTTTCAAAGACAAGAGAGAGAAATGTGAAATATATTTTAAATATACTCATCACGGTCTAGTGTTAGTTATATGTGAAACACTTTGAGATACTGAGGATACATGAAAACGCAGTGAAAATGTCAAAGTAATAATGTAACAATGTTTTTTTTCAAAAAAAGAGGAAGGTGAAGAGTTAAAAGTACTTAGTGACTGAAGCCAAATATATCAATGGAAAACTTCTAATACTTAGTGGAAATAAAACTAAGAAGATGTTCTTAAATAATTTTGCACCAAGTTTAGAAATTAATACTCTTACCTTGGTAACTTTTTTCCCCAGTTACATACACACACACACACACACACACACACACATATGATAGACATAGGTACAGTCAATATATGTCACTATATCTTCATATAAATATTCATATACAGAGAAATATGATTAATGTGCCATTTAATGCTTTTTTCAATGTATTCTACATATGCATGATAAAGCTGATAAATAAAAACATATCACATGTAACTTTAAATGTTGCATTTTCAAATAACTTTATAAACCCATTAACTAAATTTCATGAATTAAATGTTACATGAAAGTAAGTTACTAAATTTTATGGACAATGACATCATTGTCATATCAACTTTCGATTGATGTATATTCTGGCTGCTATTAAATTTCATGGTATATTACATACCTTGTGCCAAGATTTTGAATGATTGCCAATTTCGTTTTTTATTCTTTTTTATTATTCATTTTACATACCAACCACAGTTCCCCTTCCCTCCCCTCTTTCCCACTCCTCCCATCACCTCCCCACAACCCACCCCTATCCACTCCTCAGAAAGGGTAAGGCCTCCCATAGGAAGTTAAAAAGACCTGGCACATTCAGTTGAAGCAGGACTAAGTCCGTCTCCCTTGTATCAAGGTTGAGCAAGGTATCCCACCATAAGGAATGGACTTCAAAAAGCCAACTCACGCACCAAGTTTATATTCTGCGCCATTGCCAGGGGTCCCACAAACAGACTAGGCTACAAAACTGTTGCCCACATGCAGAGCTCCTAGTTGGTCCCATGCATGCCCCCCAGCTGTCATATTGTCTATGAGCTCTCACAAGTTCCTGGACCCCACTTGCTCCTATAATCCCTCCTCCCTCTCTTTGACTGAACTCTCTGGTAGTTGGATGTGGATCTCTGCATCTGATTTCATCAGTTACTGGATGCAGGTTCTATGATGACAATTAGGGTAGTCACCAATATGATTATAGGGGAAGGTCAGTTCAGGCACCCTCTCCACAATTGTTAGGGGTCTTAGCTGGAGTCATCCTTGTGGATTCCTGGGAATTTCCCTAGTATCAGATTTCTCCCTATCCCTGTAATGGCCAATTTCTGTAGAGTAGATTTTTAAGAAGACATTGGTTACACAGCTCATACTGTTTGTTGGATAATTATGTCTGTGTTTCAGATCCATGATGCACATGTTTATAAATGTCTTTATAATTTAGAGAAGCTGTTTAACAGGAAGTAGCACAAGTAGCAATACTAGGCTGATAATGAAGTCAGTGACAGAGTCAGAAAGGAAAGACAAGCCCATGAAGCTTCTTTCCAAGCAGTCTTTGTTGGCTTATGTCTTCACCATTGCTTTTTATACATGCCTGTTGGAATGGTCATATGTTAGAGTCAAACAATGACAACTTCAACAGCTATACAAAACAGGTATCTTACTATACATAGGCTCACAGCAACAGAAGACATAACCTTTTGTGTTTTCTATTTTATATAATTATTAAACGATTCTTGAACATACATTCAGGGCAGAGCATCAAATGTAGCTGCCCCTGAATAGGTGGGAAAAATGTCTCAAACTTCCAGTTATGATGTGTCAGGCACAGTACTATGTACTGAGAGAATATATGCTCATAATCTCACAAGTAGAGTAAAGAGGAGATAATGGCTCCAGAAACAAACTTTGGAGAAAATGCCAAACCAGCTTTCATGAAAGGGCATAAATCTCTTTTCAGACTCAATGGCAGGTATCAGTTAGGAATTCAGTTTGACTGCACATAACAGAACCCAACTAAACTAATCGCTAAACAAAATAGAATATATCTTTCTCATGCATAAAGTAAATCTCAAAGTTATAGAGAAAATATAACTATTCTATTTTCGAAGAAGATTGATCTAAGGCTGAACAGAGTTCAGGCCTAGTAAAACTTAGTCAGGAAGATTATTTTAGGAAGACACTACTTGAAGAGCTATTAAGACAGAATAAGATTGGGTCAGTGAGACAGTCCTGCTGGTAAAGGTATTTGCTGCCAAGTCTGATGACCTGAGTTTGATTCCCAGAACGCACATGGTAGAAGTTGACAAATAACTGCTAAAAGCTGTTCTCTAACATCCACACTTATATTGTGGCATGTACGTACCCCCACTCCTCCCACACAAATTGGAAGGGTAAGGAGGGAGGGAGAAAAAGAAGGCAAGAATAGGGAACAGAACAGGGTAAATGGGAGAGGCACTGGAGACAACTATCAGCAAACTGCTGCCAACGGGAAACTGGGGCAGGATCAGGAAGGAGACAAGAATACTATGTAATGACATCCATGAGCCCAGTAGGAATTTTAACCCAAATTAACCCATCAATGCCTCCTTAGCTAAATACGGGCTGCTGAGGCTGAGTCACTCCAGAACAATGGCCGGGCCCTGTCTGACTGGTTCTGAGTGTCACATGAAATGGAGTGTTGGTTTGTGGTGAAGGAAAACTTCTAAGCACTGATAAGATCAGTGGGACGAGAATGACACATGTTGGCTGGAAAAATACTGACACTCAGCTGAGAACTTGGCAGCAACACTTTGCACACCATTGTCATCGCACACTGAAGCCTGAAACCTGCATTGAGAGTTTCCAAAACTCCTCATTCAGGGCCTATTTGTGCACTCGGATTCTTATCTCTTTTAGGTATCAGCAGTGTTGTCTGTATAGGTAAAAATGAAAATTAGAAAAGCAGGAGCAACACAGTGTCAAAAGGCAGTCATCTCTCCACCCAAGAATACACTTACAATTATATACAATAGTCTATCCTTCTGATTTCATTCTATGAATAATATATTGATGTGTTTGTGAAATGAAAGTTAAGGAAGCATGTGTTTTATTGTAACTGATAATTATAGTTTGTGATTTGATTTTTTCCCAAATTTTAAAATAAACGTTACGAAGAAAATATTTTGAATATTTCTCAGTGCCTTGCTGGTATCTCAAGATTATTTAATTTTCACTATTTAAATTGATAGAAATTATGTCTTCATATTATTGTATCTTTGTGTTTCTCATGTACCAAATTGTTTGTGCTTTTATGTATGGGGTTGGTTTTAAATAATATAATAAGAATTATGCATATAAAACATATACCTTTTTTCCTTTCTTCGTTGTAAATTTCCAACCATCTTGCATCTTTCATTTGTCTTGTTTCCAAAGACATACATACATACAAACACACAAACATACATGCACAACCATACACAGTGACATATACCCAAACACAAACACATATGCAACCTCACATGAAGACATCCACATCCTTTTATCATCCCTGCCTTCATGTGACCCTTCTTAACAATAATATTGAATAACCATATGCCTTTATCTGCTAAGGCTACTGCTGTGCTGTAGAGGAAGCACACTCCGGAACTGGCCTGTGTAGCATCAGGGGGATCAGCCGATGGATGTTGGTAATAAAGAGGGAGGAGTTAAATGTGGCTAACTTTCCAGGCTGTGTATATGATGTGAGGGTGGAACCACAGACCAAAAACCATGAGTACAGGAAAAGGAACAAGTCTGTTAGGGTAGATAATGAATTCAGTTTTGCCCATGTTGCAGTTCAAATGCCTGCCAGAAAACCTGGCAGAAATGCCCAGCAGCCAGTTTGTTAGCAGTGTATGGAATTCAGTGGTAATGCTGGGGTTTAAAGCTTGACTGTGGAAATCAGCAGCCAAACATTTGTTGGCTTAACATTTTTCTTTTCAGTGTATATCTTGGGCCAAGTATTATGAAAAATGTTTTATCGCATTTTTTCATTTAGTCTTCTTAAAGAATTTATTAGGTAAAAAGTATTACTGTTCTCATTATATGTAGGAAGGGTCACAGTTACAGAAATTAAGTTACTAAGGTGTTACTACTTGGTAGTGGTAGAACTTAAGTGAAAATTTAATCATTGGACTAATTTGATATAGTCTAACACAGTGAGTGAGTTCAAGTAAAGAGAGACCCAAAGGATAGAAAATGGTAAAATACTAGACAGACAGAAAAGAAAGGAAGTTGCCAATGAAGGGGATTCAGAAATGGTCACAGAGTAGGTAGAAAGACATGTAGATAATTTAATCAGAATGGGTACATCTGGATGGTAGGGGCTTATGTGTTTCCCGTTCTTTTAGATAGATGTGAGAACCTTGTTTTGACCTTTACCCTGAAACTGTCCACAGTATGATGGTAGGTTTTTGTTTGTTTTGTTAAGTTTTTGGTTTTTCTTTTAAATTTGGTTTTGATTGAGCGTGTGGGGGGATTTAAGGAGAGGGGGCAGATGTGAAGAGTTTGGAAGATAAGTAGGATCAGAATGCATGATGTGAAATGCACAAAGAATCAATGAAAGTTTAAAAAAATACCTGTCCATTGTGGTGTTTTACACAGAAATATCTTTGATGGCTTAATGGTGTTTCAAGAATTTTCTGGCATAATTTCATCCTTCTGGCTACATTGCATGGCTTCTTATATCATCACTTGTGCAGACTCCGAGGACACTCAACATTGGACACCCTCACTCTCATAGTATTACTGCCTTCTCTGGGAGCAATGGAAGAAGCCACCCTGGCACACCCTAGCTATAGATACGAGGTTGGATCACTGCTCAAATAAAAAGTATGCCATTTGTATTTGTTGAGAAAGTGTGGAGCATGTACTTTTATCATAACCTTGTAACTTCTGTAAACTTTATATAGAACCACTGCTTTTTTCTGAAGAGCCTGAATATGATAGTATAGCAACCGTGCATGCGTGCCACACACACACACACACACACACACACACACACACACAACCTAGAGGAGACATTTGTTTCTATATTTTTCAGATCTGAAGGAATGTGACACATACAAAAATGTTGGAGCTCTGTATTGAAAATGCTATTCTGTTGCTGTGACTGGAGTGACTGTTTAAACCATTTAATGCTCATTTTGCTCAAATAAAGAGACGGTGCTTGCTATAGGGCAATTGTGAGGCTTAAATAAATTAAGTTGAATAAAGAAACTTTAAATTTGACTATATTTGGAATGATTTGATGCATGTGATTCTCATATACTTGCCTTTCAGCTATTCCATAGCTTTTGTCTCCTCATCCATATTGGGCAGGTTAGAAGGAACTGAAGCTCCAAGTCCCACAGATATGTCCAAGGTACGCCTAATATGTGCAGCTATGAACATAATTCTTTCAATGAATCTATGACCCAAAATTATTTAGGAGGGAATCAGGTTTCCTGATATAGAGAAATGGAGATTTTAAAACCTCAACTTCAGTAAATTTCTGATGATAATTGCTGAATATTTCATAGAAGCTATTGGTGGAAAAAGTCCAACTTCAGAATTCTTACTTACTGAAATGTGATCATTTCAAGCACTTTCCACTCTAAATCCACCTGGGCTTCTGTCCAAATAATCTGAATGTTAATGTCCACTTGGAGACGACTCCTGCATTCCTGAATCAATACTGGATGTAGCTAACGCCCATTGCTCAAGTGAGTACAGGTTTGAGAGGAACAGGTTTCAGACCTGCCTAGCGGATGAAAAGGGAACTCTTTGAAATTAACAGAGCAACGAACGAACTGCAACCTTAACTTTGCAGCTCCACTTGTTAAAAAGTGCTTTAGGAGATTTTCAGATGCCACAGATAAGTGCAGATCTCATCTGAGATCTCTAACTCCCTGGTTTTGCCTCAGGAATGAATACACTTGAAGAGAACCTTGCCTCATTCCTTTTATTTGGTGTAACTATTAGTAATGCCCCTTTCTGTTCCCAAGAGGCCCAGTTTTGTGTAATATATTATATGGCCATCTCTTCAAAAGCCCTTTTTAGAGCTAAGGCCCTTCTTTTTTTATAATATCTTCCTTATACTAATCTAAGAAAATTTAGTTTACCTTTCCAACAACAAAACCTTTGGGACCAAGTCTATCTTGCAGTCCTTTAAGTATTTCTTTGATGCAATAATTAAGAGCTCACATAAGCTAATGAGTAACTCCCTGTGGTTCTTTTAATGGCAAAAGCAAATAAAATAACTTTTCAGAGCCTCATTTAATTTGGCAACCCCAGAGAGAAGCAAAAAGGACTGGCTTTTAAGTTTATATTTGTGAAGCAATTTCCAATCGTTTTAATTAGTATTTCCACTTAATAAGTGAAAGCTTTTGTGTCCACACTGGACAGCAAGTGAATGGAGACAGAGATGGCCACCACTGTGCTTTCTGGGCTATCAGGAAGACCTTGAACTAAAGAGTATTTTGCAGACTCACACCTTTCTGACTTGCAGCATCTGCCTTTCTGCTGTTGGGGAGAGGGTGTGAAGTGATTTGGCAATAGGAGCATGGTAAGAGCATGAAAACAGTGCCAGGGATGTGTGGAGAGTCACTGGGAAAAACCGGTTTCCCTGATGCAAATATGATGTTGAGATAGTGCCCTTACAGGTTCAGGGACCTAGTTAGATTTCACTAGACTGACTACTACTAGTCTGTATTTCCCATGCTACTTAAGTCCAGATGGTTTAAAAAGAAACTAAGAGTAATTTCTTCCTGTTGTGAGGAATTATCATAAGACCACAATGAATACCTCTGGAAACAAATTACACATGCCTAGTCAGAGTGCCTGATAACTCTGGTTGGGTACTGCACCTTAGGGGAACTTCTACTGCCACAGAGTCCAGGAAACAGACATGTTAGAGCTCCTTCCATGACACTAGACCTGTTTTTTAAGCCCCCCATTTTCATGAACATTGGCTCTAGAAATCCTGAGTTCTGCTCCACCTGTCCTAAATCATACATTTGAATGACTTATGTCGCAATACATTCCTAAACTGGAGAGATCAGATCAAGGTCAAGATGACACAGCTGGTATCTGGCTTGGGAAACAAACCGGGGCCTGCAAAAATGTTGAGGTAGATACAATAGTGAGGGATGGGCCATACTGTGTCTCAAATTTCTGCCTGTCTGCTTGTTTCTTCCATCATCTCTTGCCCACAACCAAGGTTTTTCATATTTAAAGAAGTATGGTTCAGGATCTGGCAAGGGTTTTATTTTTTTCAGAATATCAGGATTTGTTGATGTTAAAAAGGTGTAAGCACTTCCAGTTCCTATGGGCTTTTGCTGGGATGTGAAGATACAGTATTGGTCAATTCTGACAGCAGGCAGGTTGTTCCTCACACGTGTGTATATGTGTCAACTGTATATGTCAAACCAATGGATGATACTTACCTAAGCACTTCAACAAAATCAGAAGCCAGAATGGTTCTACATATCTTCCCTTATTGTTCCATTTGAACAAAGCTTCTGAAATTATCATGTAAGGAGAAACAAAGCTGAGGAACCAATCCCCATTGACAGAGCATAAAACTTCCCTGTCATTTTCCACTAAGAGCTGTCATTTATTCACATTTAATCAGCACCTACTACATGCATGAAAGTATATGTATGTATGTATATACACATGCACACACATGCTCCCTCTCCTGGTCATTCAAACATGACTGCTTTCTCTTTGTCTTGAACACCAAAGTTCAGACGTTTACACATTTCTGGTCTCCCAGGAAAGGCTCTCTCTCCTTCTGAGAGGCTGATGGAATTATGTAATTTCAGAGAACAGCAGAAAGACTTTGACCATAGCATGCTTTGCACTCACTATTTTATACAGATTGAATCTCATTTCTTATACTCTCTAGCTACATGGCACCTTAGGGAGGTGCCTGTCAATATTGCTTTCCCCATTTGCAATCACACACAAAACCTCATTTCATAAAGAAATGTAAAAGCAGGGCCTTCGACAGCTCAGTTGGTAGAGCAAAGGACTGCAGTGGATAAAGGAATATAAAGACAAAATAAGATCACTCAGTCCAAGCTCCCTTCCTTTCTGAGCACACTGGGTACAAAATGACCCATATTGACTAAGACTGGAGATCCCCAAACATCCGCATGTTCCTTTCCTCACTTCCTGAATCTCCTGGGGAGTATTCAACTATCCAAGGAGAAATTTCTGGCCTCCTTAAGCAAACAGCCAAACCCACACAGCGTTTCAACATTCTTTTTTCCTATTTTACTGGGTCTGTGATTATTTAAACATTTCCACAAGCTCAGGGCTTGCTGCATAGAGCACACCATTAAGTGAATGACTAAGAAAGAAGGTGTTTATACCTGCAGGACCAGGGTTCGAAACAGACGTTTTGTTTACACTACTGAGGTATATCGGGTTCTTGGGACTCCTCATTTGTTAAAGAGGAAGAATAATTACACTTATTTATAGGACTGTCAGATGAATAAGTGGCATATGTAAGAGGGATTATAAACATTTGCTGCTACTTATAATGATAAGACCTCACATGTGTAGTCGCTCAATAAAGGGGGGAGGCCTTAGGACGGGAGTGGAGGCTGAAAGTTTAGCAAGCCCTCAGCATTTCATCTCAGGGGCCATTAAGGTTATTAACCGTTTAATAGGTTTAAAGGTGCTAAGAGCATTACCACTGTCCAGCTGTACAGGCAAAGGGGCTCGAAGGATTTGTCCAGTGTCATTTAACTCCTGGCTCAACCTAAACCGAAGACTTGAGCTCCTGCTTTGGTATTTCTCATAGCCTCCCCAATCTCACACCACAGTGTGGGTGGCAGCAGGGTAGCCTCAGAAGCCTTTGGACACTCAGTTCTCCCCCAGGCAGAATATGGAAAACAAAACCCACAGCTTACAAGTTTGTGCCCTAGACGAAAGTTGGGAAAGATCTCTGCGAAAGGCACGCAGCACTGTGCAAATAAGAGCTGGAATTGGCAAAAGCACTCAGGTCCCTTAGCTTCCAGGGCTGGGAGTCACTCCTGTCTCCTCCCACTTTGGAGACCGCGGTGTAGGAAGGAGGATTAACCCCGGGGGAGGAGTTCCGCCCCAGTTCCCCAGCCTGCACCAGCACGCCCGGCCTTCCTTGGTGCCCACACTGCACGCCTGGGTCTCTGTCCTGCGCCCTAGCCCCGGCTACATTTCCCAGGGCAGGCTCCAGGCTCCGCAAGACCAGCGGGCCTCCAGGATGCAGACCCCGCACAAGGAGCACCTGTACAAGCTGCTGGTGATCGGAGACCTGGGTGTGGGCAAGACCAGCATCATCAAACGCTACGTGCACCAGAACTTCTCCTCTCACTACCGAGCCACCATTGGCGTGGACTTCGCGCTAAAGGTGCTCCACTGGGACGCGGAGACCGTGGTGCGCCTGCAGCTCTGGGACATTGCAGGTGAGCGCCTAGAGCAGCTCGCTCAAAGGGGAGGGGTTGGGGGAGTGGAGAGTGATTTTTCAGCTGCTTTCCAGTCCCAGGATCCAGGAGATCCAGATCACCAAAGTGGTCCACTCTAGGAAACTTTGGCTAGTGCCTTGGAAACCTATTTTCAAAGAATAGAAAGTGTTTTCTTCCTGTTGTTTTTGTTGGGTTTTTCACTAGCTGCAACTTGAAATAACTTTGCTCTCACCGAGTGCCATGGCTCCTGCTGACCCTTCCACTTTCTCCTGAGATTCCTGGGTGAGCATTCTGTGGCCAGGATGCAGGAGACCATAGTGGCATTCTGTTTCCATTCTAGTCTCTTTCTGGACACAAGTAGCCCCGATTCGGTCTAGTGTCCCACGTGGCCTTCATTCTGGCCAGCAGAGGGGAAGCCCCTAGGAAATTTAAGAGGGAGCAGGATTATCTCAGGTTAACTCTTCTTTCCCAATCTCGAATTTCAGGAATTTATTTTATCCCAAATTTCATTACCATGGTTACCTTTTCAGTCAAGAAAGTTTGAGATTGTTGATTTTGTATACAGCTAGGGCAAGCTATCTCTTCCCATACCATTCCTTTTTATGTCTGCCTCTCTCTCTATAGTCTCTCTCAGAAAGGAGACTATGAATGTGTTATAGGACAACTGGTTTTGTTTGTTTGGTTTTTTGTTTGTTTTGGTTTTGGTTTTTTTCCGAGATAGGGTCTCACCACCTAAATCTGACTGGCATGGAATTTGCTATGTAGAAGAAGCTGACTTCAAACTCATAGAGATCTGCTTCCTGCTGCCTCCCCAGTGTTGGAGATGGGGTGAGGATGGGTGGAATTATGATAATGTTCATAGTTTTTGCTTTTAAGATTTCTTGATTTGATCCTGGTGTAGTCTTTGAGAAATCTAAAAGGTGGTAAACAGTTTTATAGTGCTTGGTACCAGAATTTGATCAGCAGGTATAACAGCTCACAGGCACAGTGAAAACTAAGGCTGCAGCTTTTACTTCATTGAGTCCTACTTGTCTGCTTGTAACCTGGACATGCCTAGCCTCTTATTCTAGATGCTTAGTCACCTACCAGATCAGGAGCATCTCTGTTAAGATGCAAGGGGTTAGGTGGTGATGGCTCAGAATCTGCCTGCTTGCAAGTTTTATTTTATCTCCAATGAGATTCTCCACTGCAAATAGCCCTACTTAATCTCTATTCTTGGTAGGTGCTGGATCTAAAGTAAGCAATTTGTTTTTCAGAAAATATATTCTAGTGTATTTGACTGGAAATGTTCTGTGAGGACTTCAAAGAAGAATCAGGGATGAAAATTCCTAAAAGGGCATTTCTGGTCTTCTGTAACTTTGAGTGTTGACATGTCTTATGATAAAGTTAGTGTAGACAGGTTCATGGTTTGGAGTCTTTAGTGGGTTTAGACAAACATGAATTCTTGGCGACTTGAAGATGGCATCGATCAGAGGCTTCTGAAGTTTTCATTCCTAGTCTGTGTACTATGTTGTTTCGTGTTTAGTGTCTCAAGTGTCTTTTGGTTGCACTGGAGTTCCCAGGATCCCAGGTACTAGCACTAATTCCAAATTCAAGTAGCGTTATGTCTTCAGCCTTGCTAAATGTTTGTGACCTTTAGTTTCCTCTTCTAAATGGGAGGAAGAGAAAGGTATAACAGTTCTGAGCTTAAATTCTGGAATGGAATACCACCAGAGTGGATGGAATACTTCCTTCTGGATCTTGCTTTATTTCATATGTGTTATGTGATTATTGACAAATTCCCCCATTTCTTTCTTTCCCTTTCTTTATCAATAAACAAGGAGTGTGTTTTATTCCACCAAACAAGAGAATAAAGACAATAATGCCTATTATCTAGGAGTTCATTAAGTTACCACTGTTTGAACATTTTTACATATTAACAAGAGGAACATGGCATACATGTTGCAATTAATTCCTAATAAGATGCAGTTCCTATACTGAACATAAATCCTGTCCTCAGATGCCAGCATCATTTTTCAGTCTCTCCCATTTTGCAGCATAAAGTACTTTAAGTTCCAAGCTTGCTGCTGTCAGAAGCAATTTAGCTGCCAGAGTTGGGAATGCTTTTCTAAGACATAGTTTCAGACCCAACTTGTGGTGAAGACTGTAATCATAGAAGTTGGTGCAAGTAGGAAATCTGAAGGATCTGAGACCCATTCAGCAGGCCAAATGGTACTCTGTGGTAATGCCCAGTTCACTCTTTAGTAGCCTCAAGCTCAAATGCCCTGAACTGTTGAGTTAGAGGTTGAAAGCTCTTTTAGGTAAAAGCTACCTAGCGGGGACATAAGATGGTTGGAAAATAAATGTTTCAAGACATATCGGGGACCTATGGGTTATAAGGGGATGCAAAATCCAACCTCAAATCTCCACTCAGATTCAAATTAAGTTAGTATGCCCTCTAGTACAGCCAAGTCATAGGATGCCATCCCATTTTTCTAAACTATGTTGTGTATCTATAAAGAATGGGTAGCAGTGAAGCAAGTTTTAAGAATGTTCAGATTCTTTTTTTTCCACTTAAAAACTAAAACACTCTTTTATATGTATGGGTGTTTTGTCTGCATGTGTGTCTGTACACTACATGTGTTCAGTATCCATAGAAACCAGAGGCGAGCATTAGATCCTCTAGAACTTTACAGATAGTTGTGAGCTACCAAGTGGGTGCTGGGAATTTAATTTAGGTAATTCCTCTGCAAGAGCAGACAGGGATCATAACTGTTGAGTCATTTCTGTAGTCCCTCCCCTTATTTTGCTTTATTTTTGAGACCATGTAACTCAATTGAACTCACCGTGAAGCCAAAGATGATTTAAACTTCTTATCTTCTTGTATTTCCCAAGTGCTGAGATTGCATGTAATTGCCGTCACAATCAGTTTATGCAATATTGGAAATAAAATTAGGGGCCTTGTGCATATTAGGTAAATACTTTGCCCACTGAACTTAATCTTCAACATTGATACTATTGATGAGATGGAGAGAACTTACTCTGGCCCTGTAGGACATTAGCCTATTACAAAGGTTCTTCTTCTTCTTCTTCTTCTTCTTCTTCTTCTTCTTCTTCTTCTTCTTCTTCTTCTTCTTCTTCTTCTTCTTCTTCTTCTTCTTCTTCTTCTTCTTCTTCTTGTTCTTCTTGTTCTTGTTCTTCTTGTTCTTGTTCTTGTTCTTGTTCTTCTTGTTCTTCTTGTTCTTCTTGTTCTTCTTGTTCTTCTTCTTGTTCTTCTTCTTCTTCTTCTTCTTCTTCTTCTTCTTCTTCTTCTTCTTCTTCTTCTTCTTGTTCTTCTTGTTCTTGTTCTTCTTGTTCTTGTTCTTCTTGTTCTTGTTCTTGTTCTTGTTCTTCTTGTTCTTCTTGTTCTTGTTCTTGTTCTTGTTCTTGTTCTTGTTCTTGTTCTTCTTCTTCTTGTTCTTCTTCTTCTTCTTCTTCTTCTTCTTCTTCTTCTTCTTCTTCTTCTTCTTCTTCTTCTTCTTCCTCCTCCTCCTCCTTAGGTAGACTCTTTGTGTTTTATTTGTTTCAATGATACAAGGCCTTATTTATACAAAGGTTTCCAATGATATGTAACTTCTGGTCAATTTGACTAGCCAATCTGATTCTGAAATTCTCAAGATCTTATGGGGATTTGTGAAACAAGATAATAATATTTCCCAAACCACACAGGGAACAGTGTTCCTCCAGATCTGAGCAAGTCTACCATAAAGAAGCAACTGGGTCAACTCTGTTCAGATGTTCTTGGTAGAGTCAAAGATGTTGGTACTTTGCCCAAGTTGATCCTGTTAACAGTGGACAAGCAGGACTGTACCTGTTCTGTTTGATTTGAAATCATACTATTCTATGAAAGTCCACCAGTCTATGAGTACCTGGCAAGCAGTGGGAGCTTGTGAATAAAGTCTTCATCCTTTCTTTGGTTTGCAGATAATCCTAGGCTTCTTCCCTCTATCTTTATTTATTAAAAATATATTATTATATACAATAAATTTTGATTACACTTTACCCTCCCTTTCACCTCCTAGTTGTTCCCCACATTTCCCTTTCTTTGATTGTTAGGTAATCCTTTTATTCTTCCTATACACTTTTGGATGTCATTAGATACCAGTATGGAGAAAATGGAAATAAATGAATGAAAATTTTTTTGAAAATTTGGCCATTGGCTGAGATGTGAGTTTATATTCCCCCTTATCTATATACACCAACCAAGGAAAGAAAAAAGAGTTTACACATGAGACTTCTTTTCTTACTATTGTCCAAATCTGATACCACGTTAATACAAGTAGAGACATGGATAATTCTCTATGAAAGACCTGATATACTTTGGGACACAGCTTCAGGAATTGAGACAATTGTAGATCTAGCAGGTACAATCCCATAAGCATCTATTCTTATGGTTGTCCAAGGACATTTAATTTAATTACCTAGTGAAATAGCTGGCTATATGGGAGTGTCAGGATTTAAAACATGGCTGTTGTACAAGCTCCTCCCCACCTTTTCTAGCAACTTTGCTCTACTTCCTCTGGTTTAATAGTACAGTGCTTCAGATACATTCTATATGTGGTATTAATTATATATGGTGAAAATATAATAGTTGATATTGGTCAAGTCATGAAATCTTACTGGACCTCAGACATTCCACATATAGAATACAGTTATTTTATTTGTCTATGATATCACATTGGAAGTTGTGCTCTCATTCAGCCTCTCCCAACTTTAATATCATAGCCTCACCTTGGCTGCAGTGTAGGTAATATATGGTAGTTTCCCCTAAATTCCTTAATTGTGAGTCTTTTGACATAGAAGTTTGCTATCCTCTGCCTTGACTGTAAAATGAGGGTAGCAGAAGTTGTATCTGTTAGAGTTGTTATAAGAAATACCTGAGTTAATTCATGAACATTCCTGACACATAATAGGTACATTATTGTTTTTATTCTTATTATGAGCGTTGCCATTATTATAAACTACTTATCCATATATTTCCTGCTTAATCTTGATATAGATAAAGAAGTAGTTTCAAACTTATTTTATACTAGTAAAGATCAAGAATCAAAGAAGCAAGGACTTGTCCACAGAAGGGCAGAAATAATGCATTTTTTCTAACTCTCATGTTGTGAACTCAGCTGAAGGAAGGGTTTGGACTGGGCCATTTCCTTATTATTTATGTATAAAAATAATTATCTAATGAATTTTATAAGTTTTAAGTGTCTTGGCAAGGGATATAGATATATAGAAAAACCTAACTTTTGAAAACAAGTATGTCAACCCAAGTCAAAAATGAATTCAAGGATAGACTCATTTCTGCAGGGGAATTTGTTGCCTTGTTTTTATCCTGGATAATTATAGGTTTTCAGATCACTATGTAGAATAACATGTTGTGTGCTTACAGCTAAACAGAATGTACAGTAAGCAAATGTGGAGATATTCAATATTGTGCAAGAAACATAAAAACCGGAAGGAGCTTAAATTTAAATATGATTGTAAAACTGTGATTCTTCATTTATCAAAATCTATACAGTTTGCAGTAAAATGTCACTCGCTTGAAGGTCAAGTGGAAAACTATCTTCTTTGTGATTTTTCAATATATTAAATGGAGTGATAACCCATAAAAAGAAATTTTACAAAGTTACATCATCTTGTAAGTACTCCCCGAAACCATCCAGGCCCTTTTAGAGACAAAGTAGTTACGATTTGGAAGGGAGTAGTATTGGATTCTCAGGCCCATAGAACTTAATAATGGTAGAACTAATTCCATGTTTATTATTGGTGTAGTCTGGAGAATTAAAACCTTTTTTAACATTATATGTCTGATGTTATCTTAAGCACTGAGGTTTGGAGGTCATGGAATTGAATAGGCAAGAGGGAGCCTCAGATCAATTGCTAACAGTACATCTTTTTCCTGTAGTTCTGGGAATTGAACTCAGAACCTTATGAAGGCTATGCAAGGGATATACTATGGACCTACATTCTTAGGGTCTTTGACAATAATTTTAAAATTAAAACTGTCCTCCTGACTATCTATTGTGATATTTATATTTCAGTCATTTTTAACTCCTTGGCATTCCCTGTTTGGTCCAATGTTTATTGTCTCTATTCTTTTTTGACTATAGTTCCTACAGATCCATGTGATCATTTCTTTGTTTCCACATATCATAGTCCTTGCTAATATTTGACTCATTTGAAAAGCAACTCCCCCACGGAAATACCCCAATTGTTTCCTGTCAGTAGCTTCTTCCTCCTTTTGAGTCTCATGTGACTTCTTTTGTTTGTATTGCCCTGTAATACTTCTCTCACCAAGCCTTCTATTAAAGTTACCTTTAACTATTGTAGATATTCTTTGCAAGTTTCAGAAGACTCTGCCATGAGTTATTTGATATACAATTGAATTAGATGATCAGCAAAGAGGTAGAAAAGGAGAAATCTGGGTTACTTTTCCTACTGTAATAAGATATTCTAACAAAAGCAATGTAAGAGAGAAAGGGGCTTCTACCTCATAGTCTGTCATGGCAGGGAAGTCAAGACAGCAAAACCTGAAATATCATATTCACAGTCAGAAAGCAAAGAATAATAAATGCATGAATGTTAGTGCTTAGCTTGCTTTCTCCATTTTATACAGTCCAGGTATACACACACTTAAGATGGGTCTTCCTATGTAATTTAGCATAATCAAGATAATCTTCTGCAGGTGTGCCAAGGGGCCCTTCTCCCACTGTTTCTAGATTGTGTCATCTCAGAGAAAAATTAGGAAAAGCCCTAATTTTTTGAAGTAAATGGTCATGAATTTAAGAAGACTGAATAATTTTACATGTTTTATTATGGTTTTCTTGACTCTGTAATTTTTGTAGTATGTATTATACTGATGCATTAGTTAGCCTTTGTTCTCATGTTTATATTCAAATTTAACTTTTAATTAGTTTTCCAGCATAAAACTGCTCTCCCAGGAAGAATATGAACTTTCTTCTTTACTTCCTAAGTCTAATACAGACGAAATATTTACAGTGTAAGGGGAATTCCTAACTATTTCTGTCTAATTCATGGAGGGGGTGGATTTTAAAATAAATTGATTCAAAATCCTTGCTGAGACATCTGTTTTCCTCTGCAATACAATGTGTTATTAATAGCTCTATTTATTGTAGGTCAGGTATATTGTAGGCATATGCATCATTACTTTTATTGCTAACAATGAGCTTATCAGGACACTATTATTATAGAGAGACAAGAAAACTCTGCTTATTTAGGCTATAAAAATAAAACTTTTTGAAAGGCATACAGACAATGACTTCTGCTGAGTTATGATTTGTGATTTATCTGGCCACAACTCATACTTTCTAACTTTTCTATGCTAATGATTCCCAATATATAATAAGATGGTGCAACAATTTTCCAACTCATAGATTGTTTAAGTTTGACCCATAAAGTAAGCTAAGTTCTCTACGTTCATCATTGATGGAAACAGATGATTGACTGGGCTTAATAACAGTCATCTTCTTGTATGACTTTTAAGCTGGAAAGCTACAGTGCCTGAGGGGCAGAAGTCACTAATTTGAGAACAAAGTTAAGAATAGCTGTGTGGTATCTGAATAATGAATAACTCCTATGGTGACAGGAGGGTCTCTCTGTGGGTATGAATCTATGTATGTGCATTCTAAATGTAAGGAAAAGAGAGTGGTCTCTAGAGACTAAGACAGAAAATCTCATACCCTCAGTTCACCAAATTCTTAGTGTCAAATAATTTCTTATTATGCCCTTTAGTCAAATGAAATAACTAAAAATTCTGTTCCTTAAAAAGTTAACACCAAGCCAATTGGCAGTTTTGTACATGCCTTTAATCCTAGCACTCAGGATGCAGAGGCAGGCAGATCTTTGTGAGTTTGAAGCCAGCCTGGTCTACATAGTGAGTTGCAGGACAGCTACCCAGAACTGTTTCACAGAGAAAAAATTAATTGAAAAAATTAACATCAGTTGACTTAATAAGCACATGTTTGGGGTTAGGGATGTAACTCAGTTACCTACCACAATAAAGTTCTAGGTTTGGTCTTCAGCACAATGTAAAATCAGGCCTGATGATGTTTGCTTAAAATCTCAGCACTCCAGTGTTGACAGCATAAGTATCAAAACTTGGTCATCCTTTGCTATGTACCAAGTTCAAGGCCAGCCTGGACTACATGAGGCATGGGTATACACACATAAAAGTACCATCTAGCAAATAATTATCCATTTGAGAAAACAGTATAACTTATAAGAGAAAATCATTATTATTTAATTTTTTTGGTTTTTCGAGACAGGGGTTCTCTGTGGCTTTGGAGGCTGTCCTGGAACTCACTTTGTAGACCAGGCTGGCCTCGAACTCACAGAGATCCGCTTGCCTCTGCCTCCCGAGTGCTGGGATTAAAAACGTGCGCCACTAACGCCCAGCTATTATTTGATTTTTAGAAACTATAGTTGGGGATATGTGTCTTTGGTTATGGAGTGATCTCTTCAAACTTTGAGACAGAGAAGACCCACTAACCTCATATCCTGTTCGCTTTGATTTTTCACATGATTCTTGTTCTCTATGACACAAAATTTCCAAAATTGAACTACTCTAAGTTAATAGTTTCTGGTGTATTTGCTTGACCATAAATACTACTGTGTTTGCCCCAAGATTTTAAAATATCACATAGGTTTCCTGGGGGACATATTAGAACATTTCTGGGATGTGTTTGGGCAATTAGTATTCTAAAGGAATCTAGAAATCCTTCAGAAATCAAGATTTAGAAATTAAGATGGTATTTTTATATGTTACATATTAAATTGTCTTTAAAGGCTGCTGGTGAGCTACTATTTCAGATGCCAAGTAATTCTAAGATTGTTTCTCATTGGATGTATTGAACTTACTATTTCGTGAACATATTTTAGGTTGATTATATTTGTTGTATTAGAATTTAGTTAAAATTGTTGGTGTTTAATAATTTTAATGAAAGAAATCACAAGATTTTTAAAGTTAAGACCAGGGAAGGTAGTGTACACCTGTGATTCCAGCACTTGGCATATGAAGCATTAGGACCACAAATTCAAATCTAGCTTATATTACAGAACAAAAAGAAATTATGGAGTCATATTTTCTTTCACGTTTTGGCTCAGTTAAATATATAACAGATAACTTATTGATTATTGTTGGATAGATTCCAAAAATGTTAACTACCAAGAGACATTGAAACTAGAGACATTGATTACAGATACTCTAGAATGATGGGAGTGCCTGTGTAGTTGTGAGTTACAGGCAGGTTGAGACCTTTATGAAGAATATATTAGGAGCAGGAAGTAAACACACAAGTTCTAAGATTCTGCTCTATTCAGTCTACTCCTTTCCTTACTGGGGTTCCCTCTAACAAATGTAACAGTCACTTCTTTATATGAAATCCCTGTATTCCTAGTTTCATTATGTTATGTAAGCCTATTAGAAGCACACATTTAGAGCCTCTTATGGTCTATGTGCTATACAGACACGAATGCTGTGATTGAATAGTTGAATACATGGCTTGAGGAGTCTATGGTGGACACACTGTAGAGGCTTACAGAACATGAAAAATGCTACATACAGGTGCTGAGTTACATAGTGAGTCACTGCTATGGGAACTTACACACACACAAAAAAGATGAGTACAAAGGCAAATAAACAGTCATAGATTTTCCAGGAAGGCTGGGCTTGCATACAACCTTGAAGGCTGAGTGAGATTTGGTTAGGAGGAACATATGGAAGAGGTTATGTTATAGTGAGAGTAGGTCACCTTAAAGTGAAGCCTTCAATATCAGACACAGGACTTAGCAGAGACTAACTAACAAGACGTAGTTTGATTTGCTCTTAATAATTAGCACTTAGACGACCTCCAAATTCTCCCAAGGGACCAGAAGGCAAATGTTCATCTTTTAACAGACTTTCTGAACGTGTATTC
Organism: Mesocricetus auratus; assembly: GCF_017639785.1. Classification (NCBI taxonomy): domain Eukaryota; kingdom Metazoa; phylum Chordata; class Mammalia; order Rodentia; family Cricetidae; genus Mesocricetus; species Mesocricetus auratus. The sequence continues at coordinate 109,760,981 of NW_024429182.1, read as the reverse complement.
CCAGTTTTGGACTATTCAAGCGTCTGCTCCCAGCCCACTAAGAAACGGGAACTAAGCTTCTCAATAGCCATGGGCCTGTGCCACTATATTTCAGTAAACCAAAATATGTTCATGTGTTTTGATGAAAAAGCAAAGCAAAGCAGCAGCAAATAAAAACCAACAAGATGTCCTAAGTAGTTTTTAACTGGACCCATACAACAACAACGTACCAGTTGCAGTGTTTCTTAGAAAATAAAATTGGATCTTTCACTGATTTCTAGATATCTTGGTTAGAAAGAAGGCACTTACTTTATTAAAATGGTATGAGTGCAAATCTTACAATTAAATTGTTGTTTTTCTTGAACATGACTATATGAATGAAATAGTTGTCTCAGCATATTTTCCCCCTTAAAAAGGGAATTTTAGGAGTTTAGTATTGGTTAGTTCAAAAATGTTGACAAGTGGACATATAGGGACACAATTTATAACTAATATGAGTATTGTATTTCCAAGTGTTCAGAATTTTTAAGACATTCCAGTATGTGATTATTTATGATAACACTTCCTTCCTATTAGAACAGTCTGAAGGAATTAACTTATATTGTTCAAAACCTGGTGTGGATCACACCACACATTAGCAGTCCAACTTGAAATTATGTACCTCAGCTCTAGGTTCTAGGCACATGAATATCTACAAGGGTTGATACTGAGACATAAGTGCTGTAGAAAGTGAATTTTGTAGTAGTACAAAGAAACTTAAAAAACAATAGGTTATATCTACAGCCCTGACTGCCTCCAGGAATTTCTCACTGTATATCCAACTACCTGTATAACATATTCTAGTTGCTGGAATAATTCCTAGAAAATAATAAGCATTAAAGTTTTTGTTTGTTTGTTGTTGCATGATGAGATAGATGACTTATTCCAGTTCAAGTAGAATGACAGTGAAGAATATACAGTCATGTTTAAGACTTGGTAAGCCTATACTTGTCTGTTGGGAGGGAGGTGCAGAATTGGGATTATTAGTTAGCTTTGCTGCCACTGTGACAAACTATCTGAGGGACAAATACTAAAAGTAATAAGGTTTATTTATTTATTTATTTTTCTTTGCTAAGTTTCTTCCTGGACCTTCTTTTTTTATATATATCATTTTTTATTTTAATTTTAAATAGCTTGTTTTACATGTCAATCCCAGTTCCCTCTCCCTCCCCTCCTCCCGCACTCCCCTTCCCCCCCCAGCCTCCCACCCTATTGCCAATTCCTTCCACATAGGGGATATCTAGAGTCTGTCATTTCACTCCAGGTAGGGTCTAGGCATTCCCCCTAAGAGTCCAGGCTGAGAGAGCATCCCTCTTTGTGCTATGGGCACACAATGACTGTTTGTATTCCAGGGATAGACACTGATCCACTGCTCAAGGCCCCTTAGGTTGCCCAGGCCTTCTCACTGACACTCACATTTGGGGGAATCCAGATCAGTCCCATGTTAGCCTCCCCGCTGTCAGTCTGGGGTCCAAGAGCTCTCCCCTGTTCAGATCAGCTGTCTCTGCTGGTTTTGCCAGCCCATTCTTTGCCAATTTGCTCATCACTCCTCTCTCTCTGCCACTGGGTTCCTTGGGTTCAGTTCAGTGTTTAACTGTGTGTTTGCCTCTGCTTCCATCAGCCACTGGATCAAGGCTCCCAGATGGTTATAGACATCTAGTTCACTATCAGGAATGGGCATTCGAGGTGGTCTCTCCACTATTACTTAGCTTGCCAATTGGTGTTATCCCTTTAGATCACTGGAGGTCACTCTGGTGCCTGATTCGTCTTCTAACCTATGATTCCCTCTTCCCCCTAATCTACCCCCACCCACTCAACTTCCTGTTCCCCCATGACCTACTCTGTCTTTCTCTTCTCCCCCTCTCTTCTTCCCAGCTCCCACTCCCCCTTACCCCTCACCGTGTTCCCCATCCATTCAGAGGATCTTGTCTCAATCCTCTTCTCTTGGGTACTATGCATATATGCATATCTTTTAGGTTCTTCCCTGTTTCCTGTACTCTCTAGAAACCATATATGAGTGAGTACATACAATGTTTGTCTTTTTGTGACTGGGTTACCTCACTCAGGATGGCTTCCTCCAGTGCCATCCATTTACCTGCGAATTTTAAGATTCCATTGTTTTTTTCTGCTGAGTAATACTCCATTGTGTAAATGTACCACATTTTCTCCACCCACTCTTCAGTTGAGGGGCATCTAGGTTGCTTCCAGGTTCTGGCTATTACAAATAATGCTGCTATGAACATAGTGGAGCAGATGCCCTTTTTGTATGAATTTGCCTCAGTAATAAGGTTTATTTTTATTATCTCTTTGCACATAGGAAAAAAAGAGAGAAAAATAATACACACATACACACACACACACACACACACACACACCATATAAATATGAAACCTCAAAGCCCACTCCCAGTGACACACTTTCTCCAACTTGATTACAACTCCTCCAACAAGGTCACACCTACTCCAAGAACATAACAACACACACTACACAGTCTTAGTCACTATTGCATTGCTATAAAAAGATACCATGACTGAAGCAGCTCTTGTGAAATAAAGCATTGAATTTGGGGCCTGTTTACAGTTTCAGAGTTTTAGTTCATTATCATGGCAGGGAGCTTGGTGGCAGGAAGGCATGGTACTGGAGAAGTAGCTGAGAATTTTACATCCTGATTCACAAGTAAAGAAAGACTAGTCCTAACATGGGTTTTTGACACCTTGAAGTCCACCTCCAGTGACACGCTTCCTCTAACAAGACTACAACTCCTCCAACAAGGTCACGCCTACTCCAACAAGACCACACATGCACACTTGCTAATCTTTCTCAATAGTGCTATACCCTGGTAACTTAGCATTCAAATATGTGAGCATATGGAGGCTAATTTAATCCAAAGCACCAATGTATATATGAAGAGTGTCAGGGGAAGCCCCACAGACAAAGTGATTTAGCACTTCTCGCAAGGTCCCATCTTTGTTCATTGTGAAATCATCATGGCCTGTATGAAAGCAGTATCTTCATGATCCAACCCCCCTCAGCTAGAGTAAAGCTCAAGCTTTCAGTACTTGAGCCTTTTGAGGAAACACTTTCTAATCAATCACAACATGGAGTTTCTCTTTCACTCAGTATGTGAATCTTATTGAACTTTCATCATTCAGAGTTCAAAATTGGTCATGGGGCTGATAGAAATTTGATCACAGTTGTGTATCAGCTGGTAGTGTTTCAGGGGTGATTAGAAGAGGTTGGTACTGAGTATAATCTATGCCTAAATGAGGAAAATAGTGATTAATAGATACCTTTCTGTAACTGGCATATCGGGGGAAACTAATGAGTATATTAGAGATCAGAATCTACCCATCAGATGATCGTTGAGGCGCCTAAGAACAAGAAAACTTTCACAAGGTGTCATGTATTTTAGTATGTGGGTTTCCCCAAACCTTCAGAACAAGCTTACTCTTTTAACTGCTCAGTGTTCTTTTCACTGCAGCAGGGATCGTATAATTTGGCTGTTTTCTTTCAGAGCATTGCAAAATAACTATATTTACTTTTGATTCTTGTATTGGTTTCCAACTTTTCACACACTAGTCTTATAAATAGAGAGAACATGTTTATGGCCTTATTAGGTCTTATAATTGGACCATAACTCCCCCAAATGCACTATTTATAGCAAATTCATCACAAGTGATGATTCCTTAAGGATGAGAATGTCTACAATAGTATAACCTTCTAGTTTGAAACTTATTTAAAGACATATGTTCATGAACTTGTTAGAATAATGTTGATTTTTCTCCTCCAATGAACACTTATTAGTTACTAGAAATGAGAGTTCATTATAGACTAAGTATGCCAGTAGTGGCTTGTGAATATATACTGACGTATGTAGAAAAAAAATGAAACCTTAAACTCGATTTATTTTCATCCTCTTATCTGATGCTCTCACTGTGTCCAAAAGATGAAGAAATCACCCTCAAGCTTTACAACATCAAAGCATAACTAACCTGTTCTCTGAGATTTTCAATGACATAAGAGAGGTTGGAGCATGAATACACACATAATAAGTGATCCTGAAGTGTCAAAAGGCAATGGTGTATGCCTGAGGAGGTGGTTCAAAGAGTAAGAGTGCTTGCTGTGCAAACACAGGCCCCAAGTTCAAATCCCTAGTGCTCATATAAAAGCTGCTGAAGTCTCTTAGGGAGATGCATCTTCCAGTGACTGGGCCATAGAGCATTTTGAACAAAATGAGATAAATTTGTAAAAATAGATGGAGACAAAATATGCACAACATTATGTATAGTGTTAATGGAAATATTTTTCTTAAATATGTGTGAATAATGAAGAACTAAAGTGACCCAGAATAAGTTTAAGAGTTTCCTTATGTAAGTAGTTTATAAAGTTTATAATAAACTTAGAGTTATAAGACTAGGGTATACATTAATGTCACCTAGAGGGTATTTGCAAGTGGAGTTCTCTGGGCTTCACGCAAAATACTTCTCTAAAGAGTGTAGGACATAATAGGTGTTCTATAGATATTTCAGATTACTTAAAAATGAAATTGTTGGAAGACCTGTAATGGTAGAGTTACACACACACACACACACACACACACACACACACACACACACACACACACACACACATATATATATGAGAGAAAGTGATGAGGAACAGAAAGGACCTGCCGAGGGTTCAGGTCATGGTCATTGTGGCAAATTCAATGGATAGGAAGTGACAGTTAAGCGACACTTCAGAATGGAATTTGGGGTGCATATTAGAGACTCTTTGGATGGGAAAATAGAGTATGTTGGAAGATAGTCTGAAGATTCATTATGGGTGGTTGTGTCAGTGATGCTGTGAATCAGATAGTGAGCACAGGGATGGCAGGAGTTGACCAACTTGGGCACCTGCTGTATCAATTGCTTGTCTCCTTGCTGTGATGAAATACCTGACCAAAGCAATTTAAGGTTCTTTCATTGCACCCATGTCCATGACATGTGGTTCACATCAGCACATAGGGTGGCAGGAGCAGGAGGTGGCTGGTCACATTGCCGTCAAACTCGGGAAACAGAGAATACCAGTATTCATCACACTTTCTCCTTCTCCTTTCATACTAGAACCCTCCCTCATGTTATGATGCTGCCCTTAGTTAAGGCTGGTCTTTTTACCCACCTTATTCAGATAAGTCCTCACAGGCAAGCCTAGGTACTTGTATCATGGACAATTCCAGTTCCTGTGAAGTTAGTCATAGTGACTCTAACACCTGCCGGATTTCCACAAACAATAGGGAATGTAGTTTGCAGTAAACAGTCAGAAAACTGAGTCCCATTAAGGTGAACAGACTAATCTGAAGTCACAAACTGGTGGGTTAGAGTCAATTGGCTAAAAGTATCTGCTTACTTTTGGCAATTCTGCGTACTTCTTCAATTAAGTCCTCCTCATCTGGAAGTGTCTATAAGAATATGGAGACCAGGTTTGTGCAGATGGAGTGCACCAAATAGTCAAAAATAGACTAAGGACCAAACAGTTAAAATTTCTTTACTATGTTAAAAACTTAATAGAAATATGATCCAAAACTTAGTTTTTAGAATTTTGGATCACAGCTTAAGACCAAACATTATTACAAGTACTTTAAGCAGAGACAAAAAAGTGAATAAAATCTTACTCTCCCTAATTCTGTCTGGTAGTGATTGCTGGAGGCAGAGACTAATAAGGGGTGGATTTTTATTTTATCAGCTCAAACCTTTATTGATATCAAATCATAAAGTTCATAAAGTTATATAAATCAGAATAGAAGTAGGTAAGGTATGCATCACTTTTCTTAGAGAGAAAAAAATACTGAAAATGCAAAGTACTTAGGAAAATGCATGCCAGTATAATCTCAAAAACATCTTGCATAAATTTCAAACACAAGATTATGTACTGGTGAAGTTTAATATAAATTAATAAATGTTTTGTAGATTATAACCTACTATACTTTTGTATAAGTTTTATGTCTGTTAAAGAGACTCAATGCTTGGCTGTTCCTAGTGAGAACATCTATGGTACTGATTGTTATAGTAAGAGGAAACCTCAATTGCTAATTGATGGAGGAGGGCCTGGCCTACTGTGGGCAGTACTACCTGATCTGTGTGCAAGTGGACCCAGACTGTATAAAATGGCAGCAGATTTGGGGCCTTAAAGCAAGTCAGTAAGGAACATTTCTCTGTGATCTCTGCTTTAGTTACTGACTCCAGATTCCTGCCTTTACTTCCTGTCTTGACTTTCCTTGAGGATTAACATGTAAACCAAATAAACCCTTTTCCTCTGGGTTAATTTTGTTAGTGTTTTATCACAGCAACAGAAAACAAATAAGAATGCTAATTATTAAGTGAAAATACCATTAAATACACATTATGGTTGTGATATTTGTAAATATTTTTCCTGAGCTTGTGACACCAAGGAAATCATTTCAGGCTGTTAGAAAACAGAGCCAAGGTTTGACTAAATCTTAGAAAACAAGCAACTGGGGGCTTTAGCGATCAGCCTTAGCAATTTCATTTATCACTGAAGAAAACAGATGCAGAGAGAGAAACATTTTTTACGGCTATCTTGTTTTGTTTAAGATCACTGGTGATTAAATTAAGGCCCATGTAATAAAAGTTTTTACAATTTCACATCTCTCAAAGTTGGGAGTAGCATCATAAGCCATGTCCGTATTACGATGCCGTGTATTTAGAGGTTATAAAGGAAGTGTTGTTCCATTCAGTGAAGTGGGCCATTTTCACCAGAAGAACCAAATACAACTTTCCTTGCTTATGAAACCTCCCATGTTCAGCAGCCTTATAAAAAAAGTGGCATAGAATTAAGTTGCTGTGCAATAAATATGTGTTGAGTGGGTACTGTTAAGACAGAGATGGGATTTAAATTATAGTCTTTGCTTTGCTTTAAAGCAAATTTACTCAGAGTGGACAAGTCTCTATTTTACCTACAAGTGGGCACTCGCTGAGAGTCACATGATTCTCACTTTTAGCAAGAAGTAGCAGGGAGGCCTGTCAGCTGACAGAGGAAGGATAAGATGTGAGAGCCAGAAATGCTCTGGTCTGCCTGTGACCCCTTTCTGGAATGTCAAAAATACAGACTTTCCCAGTGGCTTGCCCCAGTGACCTCCACATACAAAGATCTTTTCTTTCTAATAACTAGTTGCCTTCCCCTTGTTTCTGATGCATTTACTCACACACTCGCACAAGCGCACAGTCCTTTTAAAATGCCAGTCAGGGTAAAATACCCTATGTTGCTTTTGGACATTCAGAATATGATCCTTGTCCATATGTTAAAGTGTAAAATCTTCCTTTTGAGGAGCCACCTACATTGCAAACCCCTGGACAGGCAGATCGTTGGATAACCCATGACTGCCCTTCATCTGGTTAGATCTCCAGACAGATCATAAGACATTCTTAACAAGCGTAGAGGCCTCAGCGTCCTGAATGATCACACAAGGCTTTTTTCCCTTTTGTCCTGAAATGTCATGCCCCACCCTGAACAGTATCAAAGGAGATCATTATTTGTATCATGCACCAAAAAAAAAAAAAAAAAGAAGGGGTCATTTGGGGAAAAGGAAAGTTCATCAGTGGGTTGTGTGTCATATGAAAAAGGTTTTACCCCTTTTCATTGACTAGATGACTGTGAGAAACAGCTTTAAATTTCTGTGTGGAGCAACATATGCAAGAAAAATCTGATTGTCATGTGCTGGTCCTGATGCAATGATGCTCTCCAGCACACATTTATGAACAGACGTTTGTTTACTAAGGCAATAGTCATCAAGTTCCATCCCTTCCCATGATGTCCTTAGGAAAGCATACTTTCTGTAATACCAATCCGGAAAAAATCTACAAAGCATTCATTATTTCTTGCTAAAATTCACCAGCACAAAATCTTTAGTTTATCTAAAGTTGGCATTCGTTTTCCTAAAGACATTGTATTTTCAATATTTTATTCCTTATAAGAAAAGTGATGCATACCTGTTTTGTGCTGGTTTATATAATTTTATGACTCAGTGTAAATAAAGATTTAGTGTTCATAAAATGAAAATCCATCCTTCGTTAGCCCCTGCTTATAGAAATCACTAGTGGACCTAATTAGTGGAAATAGGATTTTGCTTACTTTTTATCTCTGCTGAAGTACCTATAATAGGGGTTTGTCTTAAATTCTGATCTAAACTCTGTTTTTAGAACCTATATCGTATTTCTATTATATTTTCGACAATTAAAGAAACTCTAACTGTGGAATGCTTAGTCTATGTTAATGCATTCTATCTGCACAAAATTGGTCTTCATATTCTTAGAGACACTTTCTAGATGAGGAGGGCTTGATTGAGAACGTGTAAGAGACTTGCCGGTCCTCACTAGGAATATTTTCAGAGAAAAACTGCTTCTGGCTGACTGCAACTAATTCCCAAACCAATCTCTATTCTTTAAAAGGAAACAATTTTCTTCAATATCAAGGTTTTTCCTTTGTCTAATTGATTGTAGACTCCTTAATGGAGAGAATGTTTGGTTCGCTTTTGTATTGTAGGGACATAGACCAGAGACTGGCAGAGATTCTACAGCTGTCAAGCAAATGTCTGTAAAATTGGATTGAGTTGGCTCTTTCTAGAACATAAATCTGGAGTCGAGTTAGCTCAAGAGTGTGGTTTAGAAGCTGAAAGTGCTTGATGTTAGTGGATAACATGGGTTTGGATTCAGGCAGCTGAGGTTTGAATTCTGCATTTGGAAGCAAACTACACAGACATTCCAATTCTCGATTTTCTCATTTTAAACTGCAGACAATGGTTGGGAGCATAGTCCTATGATAGAGTGCTTACTAATACTTACTAATACTCCTGAGATCCTGAATTTGATCCTAATCTCCACACGAAACTAACAGCGAGGATAATAATTATATTTTCATGCTCATTTGTATAAATTATATTTCAGATGGGCAGTAAACATACAGAATATGCTAACTAGTTTTATTATGTTTGACAGAAATGGATTTTGGATGTCTCTTTATAATACTACATATTTTAATTGCTGATCTGCCTTTCCACTAGAATATAAACTCCCCAAAACAGAGATTTTTCGTGGTAACACCATGCCTAGCAAGTGTTCAGAGCATTCTTGCCCAATACAATGACCTATATTAATTCACATATTCTCTATTGACATCATATATTGTAGCAGTCATGTAAGAAGTTAGCTCTTTTTAATAAAATTAAAAATTAGTATGTAAAGTAATGAACTTCATTATTGCTTATTAGTTGAATGTTGTTTTTAATCCATGAGTTGGTCTATTTCTTTCAATAAATGAGTTGAGCCTGCTTTTCAGGTTGGTACTGAGAGAGATTTGATGTTTTCATGGTTTTCTTTGGCTCTTGGTTCTTCCACTGTTCATTTTGGGGTTCTCTGCTTTACAGTGTTGTACATGGTTGCTCCCTTACCAGTTCTCCATCTTTGATCTACTCCTGAAACAAATGGTATTATTGCTAGTGTGCTCACTGATGAGTCTGTGTTTCTTCTTTCACTGAGTAGTCTCCTGTTTTAAAGTAGTTTGCACTTTTGGCTCAGCTGTCGTAATCAACTTAATTTGTGCTTATCTTGAAATAGTTTTGAATTGTCTGTCAATTTTAAGGGTGACTTTCTTGTATATAACAACTTTGGTGGGTTTATTTTTTACTTTGGGGACTTAAAGCATAGTATTTCATGCTTACATAGCTTTTCTTTTAATAATTAAAACTATATTGTAAAGGATTTGCAAATAAAGGACAGTATGCGGCCAGGCAGTGGTGGTGCACACCTTTAATCCTAGCACTCGGGAGGCAGAGGCAAGCGGATCTTTGTGAGTCTCCAGAGTGAGTTCCAGGGCAGTGTCCAAAGCTACACAGAGAAACTCTTTCTGAAAACAACCAATAGAAAACAGAAAAAGACAAAATGCAATGAGATTAGTCAGATACAAAACATATGTCTCAATGAACATATTAGAATAATATTATAATAGCAGTTTTGAAGAAATGGAGCTTCACACTGAGTTTTAAGGTTGTTGATATGAGGGGTGATGTTATTCTGATATATTCGTCGATGTAATGAGTTGATATTTTTAACTAACAGTTTCAATGATCCTTTGTTCTTGGTAACTGACGTTTTAGCAGGTATGTGGTAGTGGTTTCTTCTCTAGTCATGTCTATTTGGATGTTCTAAATGCCTCTTGCATTTAAATATCTCTCTAGGTATAAGAAATTTTCTGTTATAACTATTGAATATATTTTCTATTCCTCTAGGCTTTACCTGGTCCACTTTGTACCTCATGGATTCTTAGATTCTGTATCTTGGACATATGCCATAATTCTTGGTAGTTTTGGTCACATTCACTAATTTTATCTTACAGAAGTCTGAATTTGTTATATTCCCAACTTTGTCTTTTGTTCCTGAATAGGATTTTCTGCTTGGGATTCTCTGTTGGACATACTTCCCACTGTTCTTTTTTTGATTGATTTGTTCTTTCATTTCCAAAAGGTGCTTGGTTTTCTTTTTAGAGTTTCAATATTCTTTTCTGAAATTGTCTTCTGAATACTTGATATTTGAATTTCTTCTCCAAGTTACTGTTGTATCTACTTCAGTCCCTTCCTTGTCTAGGTTCTGATTACCTTACTTCATTAATCTCCTTACTTGAGTTCTCCTTATAGTTACTGATCCTTTTTAAATGTAGGAATCTTAGCTCCTCTCTAGTGTTTCTTGAATCTCATTATCTTTTGTTTCTAGTACTAAGGAGTCGGGAGCTAGTGGAAGTGTCAGAGTGGATTGTTTCATACACTTGTGTTTCATGCTTCTGTTAAAATAGAGGTATTCTCAGTTTTTATTTTTCCCTATTCTTTCCATTGTTTTTAATTTTCATTTTATTTTTATGTTAGTTCTCTGGTGAGATGTCTTTACTTAGGTTTATGTTCTATCATGCTGGTTAGAGGGCTAACCAGCCACAGTCACAGATTTAATAACAATCTCAATCTTAATGTTTAGTAGAAGATAATTTGTTCTCCTGCTTAAGTCCTGATAGAGTTCAGAGACAGTGCCTCAAGGGTACTTGTTAAGAGATTGTGTTTTGTAATGCCTTTAGAGGTAAGGACACCAGTATTTAAGACTGATGTGAGGACAGAATGTAGGAGAGGGAAAGATAGAATAAAAAGAAGGAAATTATATGAAATAGAGTTAAAAGAATTACTAGGGAAAATATTTCAGAGTAAGAATAGAGAACAGAAGGACAGTCATAAAATCTTAAAAGCAACTGAGATCCAGGTTAAAACACAACAACAAAAACAATTAACTTATAAAAGTGTAAATAATGTTGATGATGATGATAATAATACTAGCTCCTCAGTGAAATAGAAGAAGGCATTGTGAGTATATTTGGGAGGACATGGCTTCTCCTTCACCTTGTATTGGCTTTTGAATCAGTCTTCATAAGTGGATAGGAAAGATTTATAGTGTCAATAATTCAAACAAGTTATGTCAATTTGTCCTTGCAAGTGAGAAAAAAATTATGTGGCCGAAGTTCACTTTTTATCAGAATTCCCAGTCTGTGACACTTGCTATCAAATTACAACTTTGTCTCTGATGTTTTGAAGATCATTCTTTCTATGAGAACTTCCTGTGATTGAGGCTGTGAAGGAGTTTGGAAGACCTGCTTGCCCATGTTGACCTTTTATGGAGTTGTCTGAATACCATACCAAGTTCCATATCTTGTCTAGGCCATAGCAGGAGTATAGGTTGAAGATTATTGAGAAGTTTTAACTTCAGGTTCCACACTTGTGATGCTATCTCCTGTCTGTGATGCTTTTAGCTTTGCTGCACCCATCAGGACATTGCACTAAGTTCTGCTTCTAACTTCCTGTGAGCTTTGAAGCTCATACGGGCAATGGGAAGGAGTGGCTGTGAGAGTGTTGAGTTCCTCTCGGCTTAAAAACCTGCACCACACTTCCTGTACCTCTGAAGCTGGTTGTAGTCTGGGCAGTTTTCACTGAAAACTACATCTACCCTCAGGTTTCTGAAACCTGGATTGCCTCTTCCTCTTACATTGATGGTTGACAATAACCCCGCTTTCCAAGCAACTATCGCTGAATTTGTCAGGGTATATACTGGCAGTGTGGCTTGGCTGGAGTGCTGGTTTTACTACTGCTGTATGGAAAAAAAACATTTTCATTTATTTCTGTTTTCCTTAGGTCTTTCCTTTATAAGAACAGGATCTATTGCATTTTATATTAACATTTCTTATTACAGTCTCACAGACACAGCTTCTTGCTTTTGTTTTTTGTTTTGTTTTGGTTCTTTTTCTGATTGTTTTTAGAGACAGGGTTTCTCAGTGCAACAGCTCTGACTGTCCTGTAACTTCTTTGTGACAAGACTGGCCTCAAACTCTTAGATATTCACCTGCCTCTACCTCCTGAGATTAAAGGTGTGAGTCACCACTAATAGACTTAGACAGTTTCTAATCTGTCAATTTACCCTGAGCTTCAAAGAAGACCACATGTAATTACTGAATATTTGAAATGTAGCTAACTACTATGACTTGTGGATTGAATTTTAAATTTTATTCAGCTTTAATTGATTTAATCTAAATAATCACACAATCTACTGGGGTACTATACAAGCAGAGTTACAGAATATTACACACTACATAGTACTTTCTCAATAACTCACAGTTTTATCGCAGTTATTTTGTATGCATGTGTGTGAACACATAAACACACATACACACAAATAAACAAACACACATACTATAGCACATTTGTGGAGGGCAAGAGTAAGCTGCAGGAGTTGTTTTTCTCTGTGTACCATGGGAGGATCTGGGAATTAAACTCATGTTTTTAGGCTAATCAGTAAGAATCTTTAACTTCCAAGTCATCTCACAGGCACAGTATACAAAACACCATTTTTTTGATGAAAGATTTCCTTCTGGCTGTAAAGATTAAATAACACTATTACATAATTTTTATTTGTCCACTATTTAAAGCTTAGAAATAGAACTCTCTATTGCATCATCTTCTCATTTTGGAGGCCCCATGAATCTCTAGTGTAATGTATAATTATTATCTAAACTCTGTCTCATTTTGGTGATAGGTCAAGAAAGATTTGGAAACATGACAAGAGTCTATTACCGAGAAGCTATGGGAGCATTTATTGTCTTCGATGTCACCAGGCCAGCCACATTTGAGGCAGTTGCAAAATGGAAAAATGATTTGGACTCAAAGTTAACTCTCCCTAATGGTAAACCAGTGTCAGTGGTTTTGTTGGCCAACAAATGTGACCAGGGGAAGGATGTGCTTATGAACAATGGACTCAAGATGGACCAGTTCTGCAAGGAGCACGGTTTCGTGGGATGGTTTGAAACTTCAGCCAAGGTAATGCCACATTAAACAATAAGTTTAATAGAGTAAGATCCATAAAGATTCTGACACATAACCATTATCATTATCATAGAATACTGTGATGTTTCTGTCCAATGATAAGCAAGTTTGCTAATTCCTTTATGCTCTGTTTCTTAGTAAGGTAATGAATGGACAAGAAAGAAATTATTATATACTATTTAAGATAATTATGAATAAGAAAACAAAACCATTTATACATGGCCACACTGATCATAGTTTATAACTGCACAACTTTTGTGAGCTCACTATACACAAGTGCATTCACCTGCATGCCGGGAGTTACAATTTGTCATATGAATAAAGAAATGACTATAATATAGGACCACCATATTGAGAGTACTAGAATAATAGGGTAAGAGAAAGAATAGTACAAATGTGGGGTACATAGAATAGCTCCGTACTTCTGACTCTCCTGGGACATTGATAAGTACTAAGAAGTGGGAACCTAGGCAAGGCTGGAAGACCCAGGCTCCTTTGTGGCACAAAAAGGCATTGCACTTCAAATGTGCCTTACACTAATCTCTGAGTTGTTATTGCTTTTCTACTCTAACTCTCAGTTCCCTTTATGGTTTATATTTTAAATAGTAATCTTAAAAGAAAATATCTTTTGGGGTAAATTTGTTTAATTCATTTCACTTTTAATTGACATATAATACACAGATGTTTGCCTTGATTCATTAATTCATCTGATCATAATCAAAGTAGGGCACTTAGCATATTCATCAACATTGCTGTATTTTTCTGAAGTTTTCTGTGTGAATTTAAATATATCTTTTAGATTATTAGGATTTCAATATATATAGTTTTGCCACCGCTGTTCTATTTTTGTTAATTAGTACAAAACAAATATTTAGATATTTGTGAAGCCCAAGTATTTGATACCTGTTTGGGTGTCAGATGTGCATAAGATAGGTACTGTCTCTTTACTTATGAAGTTCATATGTAGACGTCATTATGAACATTTGTACACATCCCCAGAGATTTTTAGGGTGAATCCTTGAATGGCCATCATTCAAAGTAGGTTGCAGGTATTCTCTATAGCAGTCTGACTATACCTATGATAATCTACTGTACATCTTAGATATAGCTATACATTTCAAAATAGGTAGAAGAAATAGTGTTCCATTAAATATGCTTACTTTGATTAAAAAAAACCCTGGATTCCTATAGGAAAATGACCTTGCTCGATTAGTGGCTCCAGGATTTGAAAACAAAAAGTTTATTTGAGAGTGTCCTTGAAATGTAAAGCCTGCACGATTAAGCTACTGCTTGACTCAAAAGATGAGAAAAGAGGAAAGGGAATTGGTGGTCCCAGTGATGGGGTCCTAATTGAACCAGTTATGCTGTAGTAATTTCTAGGACACTCTTAGCACCTGAACCTCCCTGTTTCCTAGACTCACTTGCACTGGGATTGTAGGCTGGACTCCCCTGATCCATATCTAAAATCCATATATGAGTGAGTACATCCCATGTTTGTCCTTTTGTTTCTGGGTTACCTCATTCAGGATGGTTTCCTCTAGTGACATCCATTTGCCTGTAAATTTCAGATTCCAATGTTTTTTTTCTGCTGAGTAGTAATCCATTGTATAAATGTACCACATTTTCTCTATCCACTCTTCAGTTATGATAGGGCATCTAGGTTGCTTCCAGGATCTAGCTATTGCATATAATGCTGCTATGAACATAGTGGAACAGACATCCTTGTTGTGTGAACGGGCATATTTAAGGGTATATGCCTAAGAGTGGAATTGCTGGGTCGTTTGGTGGATTGATTCCCATTTTCCTGAGGAATCTCCATACTGATTTCCAAAGTAGCTCTACAAGTTTGTACTCCCACCAGCAATGGACGAATGTTCCCTTTCTCCACATCCTATTCAGCACAAGCTGTCATTGGGGTTTTTGATTTTAGCCATTCTGACAGGAGTAAGATGATATTTCAGAGTTGCTTTGATTTGCATTTCCCTAATGGCTAGTGATGTTGAACACTTTCTCATGTGTATCTCTGCCATTTTATACTCCTCTATTGAGAATTCTCTATTTAATTCAGTCCCCCACTTTTTAATTGGATCCTTTGGTGTTTTGGAGACTTGCTTCTTGAATTCTTTGTAAATTTTGGAGATCAGCCCTCTGTCAGATGTGGGGTTAGTGAATATCTTTTCCAAATCAGTGGGGTGTCTTTTTGTCTTTCTGACTGTGTCCTTTGCCTTACAGAGGCTTCTCAGTTTCAGGAGGTTCCATTTATTAATTGTTGATCTCAGTGTTTGTGCTATTGGTGTTATGTTCAGGTACCTACCTCTTTCTCTTCTAACAGGTTCAGTGTGGCTGGATTTATGTTGAGGTCTTTGATCCATTTAGATTTAAGTTTTGTGCATGGCGATAGACATGGATCTATCTGCAGTCTTTTTTTTTTTTTTTTTTGGTTTTTACGAGACAGGGTTTCTCTGTATTGTTTTGGAGGCTGTCGGTCCAGCCTGGCCTCGAACTCACAGAGATCTGCCTGCCTCTGCCTCCTGAGTGCTGGGATTAAAGGCGTGCGCCACCAGCACCCGGTTCTATCTACAGTCTTCTACATGCCAATATCCAGTTACGCCAGCACCATTTGTTGAAGATGCTATCTTTTTTTCCATTGTATAATTTTAGCTTCTTTGTTTAAACAGGTGTTCATAGGTTTGTGGATTAATCTCAGGGCTTTCAATTCGATTCCATTGGTCGACTTGTGTATTTTTGTGCCAATATCAAGCTGTTTTCAGGACTACAGCTCTATAATAGAGCTTGAAGTCAGGGATGGTGATACCTCCTGACGTTGCTTTCTTGAGCAGGGTTGTCTTGGCTATTCTGGGTTTTTTGTTTTTCCATATTAAGTTGAGAATTGTTCTTTCAAGGTCTGTGAAGAATTGTTCTGGGATTTTGATGGGGATTACATTGAGTCTGTACATTGCTTTTGGTAGGATTGCCATTTTTACTACATTGATCCTACCAATCCAAGAGCATGGGAGATCTATTTCCTGGTGTCTCCTTTAATTTCCTTCTTTAAAGACCCAAAGTTCTTTCAATACAAGTCTTTTACTTGTTTGCTTAGCATTACCCCCAGGTGTTTTATGTTGTTTGTGGCAATTGTAAAGGGTGGTGTTTCCCTGATTACTTTCTCAGTCCTTTTATCGTCTGTATATAGTAGGGCTACTGATTTTCGTGAGTTGATCTTGTATCCTGCCACTTTGCTGAAGATGTTTATCAGCTGTAGGAGTTCCCTGGTAGAGTTTTTTTTGGGTCACTTATGTAAACTGTCATATAATCTGCAAATAGTGAAAATTTTATTTGTTTCTTTCCAATTTGTATCCCCTTGATCTTTTGATGTCTTATTGCTCTAGCTAGAGCTTCCAGTACAATATTAAGAGGTATGGGGAGAGGGGACAGCCTTGCTTTGTTCCTGATCTTAGAGGAATTGCCTTGAGTTTCTCTCCATTCAAGTTGATGTTGGCTGTTGGTTTGCTGTATATAGCTTTTATGATGTTTAGGTATGTTTCTGTTATCCCGGATTTCTCCAAGACCTTTATAATGAAGGAGTATTGGATTTTATCAAAGGTTTTTTCTGCATCTAGTGAGATGATCATGTGATTTTTGTTTCTCAGTTTGTTTATATGGTGGATTACATTGATGGATTTTCATATGTTGAGCCATCCCTGCATCCCTGGGATGAAGCCTACTTGATTGTGGTGGATGAGTATTCTGATGTATTCTTGGATCTGATTTGCCAGTATTTTATTGAATATTTTTGCATCAATGTTCATGAGGGATATTGGTCTGAAATTCTCTTTCTTTTGTGTCTTTGTGTGGCTTGGGTATCAATGTTATTGAAGCCTCATAAAAAGAGTTTGGCAAAGACCCTTCTGCTTCTATTGTATGGAATACTTTGAGGCTAATTGGTATAAGATGTTCTTTGAATTTCTGGTAAAATTCTGCACTGAAGCCATCTGAGCCTGGGCTTTTTTTTTTTTTTGGTTGGGAGACTTTTGATGGCTGCTTCTATTTCTTTAAGTGTTATAGGATTATTTAAATTGCTTATCTATTCTTGATTTAATTTTTGTAAATGATATTTATCCAGAAAATTGTCCATTTCCTTTAAATTTTCAAATTTTGTGGAGTACAGCTTTTCAAAATATGACCTGATGATTCTGTGGATTTCCTCACTGTCTGTTGTTATGTCTCCCTTTTCATTTTTGATTTTGTTAATTTGCATGTTCCTACTCTGCAGTTTGGTAAGTTTGGATAAAGGTTTGTCTATCTTGTTGATTTTCTCAAAGAACCGACTCTATGTTACATTGATTCTTTGTATGGTTTTCCTAGTTTCTACTTTATTGATTTCAGCCCTCAATTTAATTATTTCTTGGCATCTGCTCCTGTGGGGTTAGTTTGCTTCCTTTTGTTCTAGAGCTTTCAGTTGTGCTGTTAATTCTCTAATGTTACTAATCTCCAGTTTCTTCATGTGGGCACTTAGTGCTATGAACTTTCCTCTTAGCACTGCTTTCAAAGTGTCCCATAAGTTTGGGTATGTTGTTTCTTCATTCTCATTGAATTCTAGGAAGTCTTTAATTTCTTTTTTTTATTTCTTCTTTGACCCAGGAGAGGCGCAATTTTGTAAATTGTGCATTATTCAATTTCCATGAGTTTGCAGGGTTTCCTCGATTTGTGTTATTGTTGAATTCCAACTTTAAGGCATGATGGTCTGATGGAGTTATTCCAATTTTTTTGTATCTGTTGAGGTTTCCTATGTTGCCAAGTATGTGGTCGATTTTTGAGAAGGTTCCTTGTGGAGCTGAAAAGAAGGTATATTCTTTTGTGTTTGGATAGAGTGTTGTATAGATGTCTGTTAAACCCAATTAGGTCCTTTGTATCCTTGTTAAGTTTCTGTCTTGTGGTTCTGTCTAGTGGTGAGAGTGGGGTGTTTAAGTCTCCCACTACAAGTGTGTGCGGTTTTATATGTGCTTTGAATTTTAGTAATGTTTCTTTTACGAACGTGGATGGCCTTGCATTTGGGGCATAGATGTTCAGAATTGAGACTTCTTCTTTGTTGATTTCTCCTGTGATGAGTATGAAGTGGCCTCCTTCATCTCTTTTGATTGATTGTAGTTTAAAGTCTAATTTGTTAGATATTAGGATTGCTCTCCCCGCTTGTTTCTTGGGTCCATTTGATTGGAAAATCTTTTCCCAAACCCTAACTCTGAAATAACGTCTGTCTTTGAAGCTGAGGTGTTTTTCTTGTATGCAGCAGAAGGATGGACTCTGTCTTCGAATCCATTCTGCTAACCTGTGTCTTTTTATGGGCAAATTAAGACCATTAATATTGAGGGAAATTAATGACCATTGATTGATCATTCTTGTTTGTTTTGGAATGGTTGTTATTGGTGGAATTGTATGTGGATTTCCACCCTTGTTCTCTTTTGGGTGTTGGTAAAGTGTGATTATCTATTCTTATTTGGACTGGACTTTTCCTTCCAGAACTTTCTGTAGGGCTGGGTTAGTTGATATGTATTATTTAAATCTGGTTTTGTCATGGAATATCTTGTTTTCTCCATCTATATTAATTGAAAGCTTTGCTGGGTATAGCAGTCTTGGCTGGCATCCATGGTCTCTTAATGCTGGTAAAATGTCTGTCCAGGACCTTCTGGCTTTCATAGTTTCCATGGAGAAGTCAGGTGTAATTATTATAGATTTGCCTTTATATGTAACTTGGCCCTTTCCCTAGCTGCTCTTAATATTCTTTCTTTATTCTGTATGTTTGAGTTCTTGATTATTATGTATCGAAGGGATTTTTTGGGGGTCCACTGTGTTTGGTGTTCTGTAAGTTCTTGCACCTTCATTGACATGTCTTTCTTTAGGTTGGGAAAGTTTTCTTCTGTTATTTTGTTGAATATGTTTTCTGGCCCTTTGAGGTGGGTTTCTTCATCTTCTATACCTATTATTCTTAGGTTTGGTCTTTTCACGGTGTCCCATATTTCCAGGATATTTTGTGTTAGGGATTTGTTGAACTTAAAGTTTTCTTTGGTCGATGAATCTAATTCTCCTAGTGTATCTTCAACACCTGAGATTCTCTCTTCCATCTCTTGTATTCTGTTGGTTATGCTTGCATCTGTAGTTCCTGTTTTCCCAGTTTTGATTTCCAGCATTCCTTCAGACTGTGTTTTTTTTTATTGTTTCTATTTTAGATTTTAGCCCTTGCACTGTTTGAATTGTTTCTTGCAATTTTTGCTTTGTCTTTTGCTCCATTTCTTGAATTTTTTGGATTGTTTTTTTCTTCCATCTCTTTAAGGGATTTTCTCATATCCTCTTTGTGGGCCTGTAGCATTTCCATGAAGTTGTTTTTTATGTCATTCTCTTCTGGTTCATTTTTGTTGGGGTGTTGCAGTCTTGTTGGTGTAGGGTCTCTAGACTCTTGCAGTGCCATATTGGTTTTTCTGTTGCTCGTTGCTCTTTGTTTTTTTTGTTTTTTTTTATTGTCTCCTTCCCATCTGTTCTTGCAGTGGGTGCCTCTTCCTCTCCTGGTGGTTGTGGGACCAGGGTTCCCTTCTGGTGGGTGTAGTCAAGTTCACTGTTATGGTAGCTCTCCACTTCCTGGTCTTGTGGATGGAGAAATGGACTAGGATGCTGGGGTGCTTTGGATCCCTGGTTTAAAATAATTATTAAAAATTTCTATTCCTGATTGTAAGTGTACACTTAAGTGTGTGAGTTGCTCAGGAGCTCA
Organism: Mesocricetus auratus; assembly: GCF_017639785.1. Classification (NCBI taxonomy): domain Eukaryota; kingdom Metazoa; phylum Chordata; class Mammalia; order Rodentia; family Cricetidae; genus Mesocricetus; species Mesocricetus auratus. The sequence goes on along the minus strand of NW_024429182.1, from coordinate 109,740,801 downwards.
GTCTACCTCACTCTGTCCATTTACTGTAACAATGGGTGTTTTTTGTCTTCCTGTGACCATATGTAATCTTCATAATGTGCTTTCATAATAAAAGTTTGGGGTCCTGCCAACTGTGCCTGAACTGCTAACAGGTTCACCTGGTTCATTACTGGTGCCTGTTGTCTGAGGTTTCCCTCTTTTAGCTTTGGGATTTGTTTTCTCACCACATTCTGAAGCTGTTGTGATCACTGTGAAAATGTATTTGGATTTCCCAGGTGTGTTAAATCTGATTCCACTATAGCACACATGTAAACGCACACACACACACACACACACACACACACACACACACACACACACACACACTCCTACTGATTGTTGCATAGGTCATCTGCTAGTCTGGATTTTACTGTCTGTATTTGGCTCTGAGGCACCCACAGCTGCCCTCTGGTAAGAAAAGTCCTCCTGTATCTCCAAGTGTGGTCCTTCAGGTGTAGTTATAATGACAGCATAGGTGGAAGTAATGGAACCTGTTGTGTCTGTGTAATACTGAGGATGAGTCAAATCCATAGAGGAAAACATGCAGTGTCTTTTGTTCCTGTTTTCCTTTAGCTCTAGCCATATTTCTTTCAGATTTCCTCAGCTATTATTCTTCTATGTATAGTGACTCTCTAGGCCCACATCTCCAAATGGGCTCTAGGATCAATAGGTGCATTGGGAAGCGAGTATTTTAAATTAAAATCTCCCCAGTTTGGCTTAAAAGAAAATATGTCTGGGAATGCCTTCTGCTCAGAGAATAATGTGCCTGACTGTACACCTTCTGATATGTGGCTACTCATTGTAGTAGAAGAGTAAACATTTTACACTGCAGCATTTTTTGGCATTTTAGTAAGTGGTAAACACATTAATTATCTTTAGGGATTTTTTTAGCTCGCCTATGAAGGAAAAGCCTATAATTCTTTTGTTTTGCTTTGCTTTGTTTTTTTGTTCCCCCCACCTGCCTTTTTTTAATCATTCTTACATATCCTAGCCTGGCCTCAAACTCTCATGTAGCTAAGGGATGGCCTTAAGTATTGATCTTTCTGCCACCACATTCTGAGCCCTGGGACCACAAGCATGTGCCACCTCACATGATTTTATGAAGTGATATGGATTGGACTGAGCTGTAAGCTTTGTCTATTCTTGACAGGCTGTATTATTTGGAATAGTTTTATTACATTCATTTGATGTGTGTGTGTGTGTGTGTGTGTGTGTGTGTGTGTCTTCACATGTGTGTGGAAATCAAAGAACAACCTTTGGGAGAAGTTCTTTCCTTCTGGTTCTAGGAATTGAAGGCTGTCAGACTTGGCAGGAAGTACCATCACCCACTGAGCTATCTCATTTGTTCAAATTTTCCTCTGTTGCTTCTATGGAAACTAGAACATAATCCCATGACCTAAATTCCACCAATTAAATGGACTAGGAAGTGAGCAACTAGATGACAAAAGTAAAATGAGGAATTCATTTGTTCCTGGAGTGGAATGGCAGAAAATTCTCATCTTTGGGAAGCAGAGTAGTTTATAGGGCTGTGGTGCTTTACATAATCAGTGGCTGCTCAATCTATGGATAATTATAGGGTTCTTGGGTGCTTCAAAAACAACAGGATCAGTTCTCGGAGGAGGCTAGGATCAGTTTTTTCTTTAAGCTGTTTCTCTAGGTGGTTTGAAGTTCATTCTGGAAGATCAAACTAGATTGTTTTCTGGATGTATGCATAATTATGCACACTATTCAACATTTCTTGAATATAGTCATATTTATCCAAATGGTATTAGGCTTCTATATACTTCTAATGAGATTATAGCTTACCATCAGTGTGATCCAGAGAACGGTGAGAAAAACAATTTTGCTATTGTCTTTGTTTTTTGTTTTGTTTTGTTTTGTTTTTTGGTTTTTCGAGACAGGGTCTCTCTGTGGCTTTAGAGGCTGTCCTGGAACTTGCTCAGTAGACCAGGCTGGTCTCGAACTCACAGAGATCCACCTGCCTCTGCCTCCCGAGTGCTGGGATTAAAGGCATGCACCACCAACGCCCGGCTGCTATTGTCTTTTCTATAGGGCTTCTTAGACTTTAATTTCTTATGTGTTCTGAATCCACAGGGACAATCTTTTAAATATTTATGTATCTGTATTCCACATATGTGTAGGTGCCTGTGGAGGCCAAAAGAGGGTGTTGCATCTCCTAGAAATGGAGTTGCAGTCAGGTTTGAGCATCCTAATGTGGATGCTGACAATCAAACTCCTATCCTCTTCAAGAGCAGGAAGCTCTCCTAACCACTGAGCCACATCTACAGCTCCTAATATTAATAGTGTGTAAAGGTTTTTGTGTAAGAACAAACTCATTTATTTGTAAGACTTCATAGGGTAGGCATTTATTATCATCCAAAAGAAATAAAAATTGAGGCATAGGTGAGCACCATAAAGTTCCATAGGCATTTTATTTTTTTATTTTAATATACATTTCTTTATACCTAATTATAGTGCATTTAAAAAAATTAAGGTATGGCCTATAGTCTGGTGTTGTGACATAACAAGCTGCGGGCTTGTTGTTGTTGTTCTTTTTTTCCTGTTTCTTCTAAGAGGCAACTATACTGAGTGGCAATTCCTAAGTGTTTTACACCATGTTAAACACTTTAACATAGCAGCAGGAGTGCTAGCCTAGAATTATGTTTTTGTTGCAAAGGAAAAGTTTTCTGTGTTTCATTAAATTTAGTGAGCTCTTTTATTATTTTTAAGCTATTCTAAAGCTGGCATTGAGAGCAGTTAAGACTGGCGAGTTTTCTGGAAGCTTTTACAAGGGTAGTATCACACGTCATTTATTTTACAGGCATCCAGAAAATAAAAAGTTATAAAACTTACATTTATCGAAGCTGGAATTGCATAGATAATTGCACTTGGGTATGGGTAAACAGTTATTCTAATTTCTTTTTCTAATGAGTTGAGCATAAAACATTATTTTTTAAATCCTTTTCTATTAAATCAAGTAATAAGCCATCTCTGATTGTTTTTAGTTTTCAAGTGTCAAAATTTGAAAAAAAGAAACCTTGATTGCCCCTTGTGTATCCATTGGTGACCGCAACTTGTAAGAGGTGACATCTTTCAGGATCGGTGTTATGAATGGTGTACCCTAAGCCATTTGAGTGTTCAAAGAAACATTATGTTTTTAACAAGGCCTTAAGGAAAATACATCAGTCTACACATTCAGCTCCCACGGATTTAGATGGAGTTACAGAATGCAACTAGACTGACCTATCTGGACATACCTTTTAACCTGGACATTCATTTTACCCTTCATTTTTAGTTCTTCTGTTTGGAGCTGCTAGAACTTAGGGACATAAAAGGATGAGACCCTTTTGAGATCTAAAGTCAGAGTGAAGTTAGAAGGTGTAATTTAAAGGAGATTATGGGTGTGTTTATTTAATAGTCGTGACTGGCTCCATAATGACTACCAGTCCTAATTACCACCATCTGAATAATTGCTTCTGAAAGATTCTTAATGTCTTTCTTTGAGAAATGGAAATCTTTTCCTGAGTTTGAGAGTGTCTTAAGCCTGACTCACAAATTCAAGCTATCCATCTGCTTATATATCAGCATAAATTAATAATAACACTTTATTTTTTTACCTAATTAGTTCTCTAAATATGCTCTATCTAGCTCTGTGCTAACAGTTTGCTAGATAGCCTGACATCCCATTTCAGGAGAGTAAGAAGAGACTATTGGTTAATATAACCACGGGTTTGTAACTAGAAGGCACAGTGTTGCACCTGCCACTCTGTCCTTCATGGTTCATGATTTAGACCTCTGACCCTTACTTTCTCACATTTAGAAAATTATGGTATCTCATCTTGAGACTTGTTCAGAGGATCCTAATTTATGTGCCATGTTCTGGAACTCACCCTGAACAAGGATTGCTTTGATTTCTTCACTGCCTAGATCAATAATCTCCAATATACTCCATTTATTAATGGTTATTATTCATGATTATTATTCAGACAAGGTGAAAGTGTCAGCAAACTATGACCAGTGGGTCAAATATAGGCTGCCTCTACATTAACCTAAGCTTCTATTAGAGCAGAGCTGTGCTTGTGGTTTGCACATTATTGATGGATTCAACTACAGAGGAGTTACATAAGAGGTCTTGCAGACTGCAAAACCTGAGTGGTTCAACATCTGTACATTGTTAAAGTTTGCCATGCATGTTTTATAATAAGGACAGCTTCTCTTCTGAAGGTATTTTTGCTTTACATAAAATGCTGTACTATTGGATTCCTTCGAACAAGTTTGTAATGAATCTGCTGTTAATTTTCTGTTTTAGGAATGAGGACAATAAACTTTATAGTAGAAAGTCTGAATGACTAGCCAAAGTACTCATAGTTGGCATGTAATAGAGATGAGATTTCAGTATAGGTGTCCTAGAAGCCCAGATTAATCACCCAAGTATCACATTGTGCTAGTAGGTTGTAGCCTTCTGTAATACCTACTTACTGAGCAACTGGAACTTTCACACGATAGAGTATGAATCTATCTTCCAGAAGATTCAAGTCTAATGAGAGAGACACATGCAATGAAAACAGACCTTTCTTTCACCTTCACAAAATGCCTGATAGAAAGACCTCAGAAGGAAGAAAGGTCTACATATATTTCTCAGCCCATGCTTTCAGAGGTTTCAAGTCATAGTTTGACTGAGGTGAGGGCAACATCATGTGAGTCAGGAAAAGACAGGAACAAAGATGATGGGTGAGATCAAGAGGAAAAGAAAAAGAGAGAAGAAAGGAGAAAGTGAGGAAAACTAAGAAGAGGAAACATTGATATATCCCTCATGTCTTTCTTAACCTAAGTATGCCCAATTTTGAGAATATCTACCTCCTCCTAATAATACCATTAAATTATGAATCAGGCTGGAGATTTACCTCAGTGACAGAGCATTTGTCCAACAAATGCAGATCTCTGGATTCAGCCCCTAGTCCAAAACAAATGAACAAAAATCCACACATTATGGGGAGAGTCTTGGAGGTCTCTGTCTGGGCCTTCTTCTAGGAGAATGGCAACCCCTTAGAAAGAAGGGTAGGAAAGATTGTCAGAGTCAGAGGTGATGGAGGACATCAGAAGAACATGACCACTGGATCAGCTAAGCTGGGTAGCAAGGTCCTTGGGTCTATATATAGTATGGCTGTTAGCTTAGTGTTTTTGTGGGAATCTTAACAGTGGCAGTAATTGTATCTCTGACTCAGCTCTTGAGATGTTTCCTCCTGTTGGGTTCTCTTGGCCTGTCTTTATATGAGGCCCTTTTGTTTCATCTTATTATATCTTGTTTTGTTCTAATTTATTGTCAACTCTTGGAGGCCTTCTCTTTTCTTAAGAGGAAACAGAGGGGTGGGGTGGTTCTAAGGGAGAGACCAGGTGGGGGCTAACTAGGTAAAGTGGAGGGAGGGGAAGCTGTGGTCAGAATGTAATATATTCCTGCAGTGGGTGGCAGTTAACAAAACGGATCAATATGCAGTGACTTTGGCATACTCAGCCCTAAGTGGGACATCTATATTACTCTTTTTCCTCTCAAGACTCAGGGATCATTGCAGAAGACAGGACAGAAAGATTGTAAGAAAAAGAGATAAGTGTATGACAACAGGAAAATAATGTTTTCTGGATACAAGACAGCTACACTCGTGCACTCAGAGGTTGTGACATCATGCACAAGACCTGTATAAGATTGAGCCAGAAAAAAATCTCAGCATGCAGAGGGAAGGTGGGCATGAAGTCTTACTTCTAGCTGAGAAGCTATTGGCAATTGATGTCTTCTAGGAAAGGAACAATATATTTTCTTCAGGGATCCAGCCCTTGAGTGACTACCCATGCTCCAATAGATGTCCTTACACCTATACTCATACAGAAAACAGTAAGTGGAGTCAGTGTTTGTGGTGGTTTGAAAGAAAATGGCCTCTAAAGGAAGTGCAATTATCAAAGGTGTGATCTTTTTGGATTAGTTGTCATTGTGGACGTGGGTTTTGAGGTCTCATATATGCTCAAGCCACCCCCAGTTAATCAGATAACTTCCTGTTGGCTACACATCAAGATGCAGGACTCTTAGTTACTTCTTCAGCATGATGTTTGCCTTCATGCCATCATTTGCAACATGATGTTAATGGACTAAACCTCTGAAAAGATAAACTACCCCAATTAAATATTTTTCCTTTATAAGAGTTGCCATGGTCATGGTGTCTTTTCACAACAATAGAAATATTAACAGTGCTTTTAGTATTTTTTAAAGGACACATGGAATATGGTGGGGGTAGTGCAGATGTGAAAAATAGAGGAAGAATTAGAGTAGTAGGAATGGGGAATGGACTTAGACAAGTAGGAATGGGAAATGGACTTAAACAAGACACAATATATTCAAGCACGAAATTTTCAAATACCAGACATAAAATAACACACCTGCATGCAATCATTGCACCAGAACTCCAAAGGCTTCTCTTACAATCCTGTAATCAAACTGTGGTATGCTCTGTAACTACTCCCTTAGTGTACTGAATTTCTTAATTCTTTTTTGATACACATTCAGAGTGCTAGAATATCATTTTTGTGGAGGAGTATCAGAATTGGAAAGGAAAGAATGAGGAGCACCTTTAAGCAAAATTCAGAGAACTTTGCCAATTTCTTGATAGAAGGTCCTCTGTCCTTCCCCTTGGAGATATACTGTCTGGATATACAGATGGTTCTCATGGGAATGAATTCACTGTGGGAAAGGAAACAAAAGCTGTACACGAGTGAGTTTATCTAGAGGACGGCTGGAGTGGATGGGATCTGTAAGATTTGGCTTATTTTTTGCACGTGTGTTGTGTGCATGTATATGTGTATGTTCACACATGTGTAGCTGCACAATTGTAAAGGAGTGCACATGCACATGTACACATGCATGTGGAGGCCCAGAATCACTATCAAGTGTCTTTTACATTCACTACCGCCCTGGTTTATTGAGTCAGGGTCTCTCTCTGATTCCAGCTAGTCTCAATAACCAACTTGCCTAGAGGAGCCCCTGTTTCTGTCTCTTGAGTGCTAGGATTACAAGTGGTTCATCATACCTGCCAGGACTTTGCATGGATTCTGGGCATCTGAACTCCATTCTTCATGCTTATAAGGCAAGTGCCTTATCCACTACTCTATCTCCCTAGTCACTCAAAATTCCATTTTGCACTCTCTTCAATCATTTCCCAACTCTACATTGTAATTATTTCTGCATTTTTAAGGAAAAAAGATCTATGCACTTCTTTGTGAAATTCCAAGGGCTAAAGATGCTCCCAAGATTCCATCCAGTTCAAACTTCACCTGAAACACAAAAGCCCTTCTTCATCAAACTGCAGTTTTATATACAGATGAGAACAGCTCATAAAATTCTGTGGTGCTGGCAATGCAAATGTTGTTTTGGTGCAGCCAGGTGCAGGTTATAGCTAAATTTTGAACTCTAGACGTAACCAGAAGACCACATTGCTTATCCCCTCATTCAAACGATAATCAAATACAACCAGAATTTGTGTCTGGATTTTTGTTTCTGCCTGGATAGCTACCTCTAGATATAATTTCTTTCCACTCTTTAGAATTTCATTTTGTTATTGATCTGTGCCTCTATACTACCCAGAGATTGGAAACCTGATGTGTCTGAACCTGGGTGCTTCTCTACAAACACATTGTCTTGTTTGGAGGCCCTTCACACACAGTTAGCTAAACTAGTCCTCTCTACAGCCTGTTACTCATCCTTCAGGATCTTCTGTCCTGAGCATCAAAAATTCCTGTATAGAGCATCTTATCTGCTTTCTCTGAGCTTTTTTTAAAACCTTCATACCTTTTCATAATTATGCTATATTTCATGAAGTTCTCTCTTGGTCTTTGTACCTTCTACTTGGAAGACTATATTTCCTGCCTTTACGTACATAGTTCTCTCTCTGCAGCTTGATATCCAAGTTTCTTAACCACAGGTCATCTTTTTCTTTACTTCAGAGTTTATGTAATGATTATTTCTTCTGGAACATGGGCCCTACCCTCATTTATGAGTGTCCCTGTTTGTCACCCAATATAATATCTGCTACAGAGAAGGTGATCACTTTGTCAGAAACTGCTGAAGAGAAGAGCATTGTTTACTGTCATGTCTTTCAAGGACACTTTCAGAAGATCCATTTACTGCATTATTCTCTTCCTGCCCTTTGTAGACAATTTCTGTCCTTGGAGACCTCTGCAGAGGAAAAAATTTAAATTACTTTTTTATTTCTTTGAAGTACTCTACAGCATGCAACTTCTTTCATATAGCAAGCTCCCCAGACACTTAGCACAATAGGCAGATTGCTGCTGTGTAGATGGGGAATGGAGAGTCAGAGGGGAGAAATGAAGGGGAAGGAGACCTACTGTTCTCTTAATGCCCTCTGTCCTAAACTGGGGTTGCAAACTCTGCTAAAGCTACCTAGAATCCAGTAAGAACCCAACACTAGTCGATGGATCTTATCACCTAGTGTATTCCACATTTTCTCCTTACTGATTTTCTTTTGCATGGTCATCTCATATGTTTCTGTTTATATCATTTGAGACATACAAAATGGTTATCATATTTGTCTGTTTTTACTAACAAAGAAAGGAGCTCTAAGAAAGTTTTGTAAAGTGTCTTTAAAATATTTACTTATTAATTTTCTTTATATGTATGTGTGCTTGCTTGCCTGATGGAGTTTCTATGCTCATCATGTATATAGGAGTCTGAGGGAACCAAAAAGTTGACATCAAATCTCCTAGAGCTGGGGTTAAGGCAGTTGTGAGTCACAATGTGCACACTAAGCACAGAATCAAGTCCCTCTACAAGAGCAGTAAGCATGCTAACCCATCCCTACAGCCCCAGGACAGCTTTTCAATGATGTTTATTGGACATTTCAGGCTTCATCTTCAGAGCTGGGTCAATGATCTGTCCACTGACAGTGATTCTAGAGGAGACTTTCATATTGGGGACATCCAAGGGGCTTGATGCAATTGCAGGTGCCTTGGTCTAACTTTTAGAAATAGCTGTATGGAAACACAATTTTGGAAAATACTGATTTAGTGATTGTGATGTGGTAACAAACTAACATGCATTATGTTCCTGTTCATTCATTCATTCTGAAAGCATTCTGTGAATTTCTGCTGTGTCTATAGGTGGACCCTTTACTAAATACTAAGACACTGAAAATAAAGGGCTGTTTCTCTTAATCAAAAAGCCCTCAGTTTCCTAGGAGAAAGCCCACAAAACAATTCTGGTACAGTGTAAAGTTTGATTAAAAATAAAAGTCCACACATTAAGAACTGTGAGAGGATTTGCTAATATAACTGTTGCCTACATTTTGGTGAAACAGCTAGATTTCTGTTTGATCAGGGTCACCAAACAAATATGCAAGGGGCACGCTTAGTAGAACTTTTTCATGGTTGTAGAATGCAGTCTTAGCAATCACATTTAGGAACCCAGGGAATGCTGAAGGCATTCGAGATTCTCATCTTGATGCTAAGTGTCCATACAAGAACATGTTGCTGCTACTCCAGAGTTATCTAACTTTACAAGTCCTTAGAAAATTGTCACAATAGGCCACAGAAAATTCTAATATTAATGAAGCTTTACAAAAAATACGTGCTTTCTTTTAAAGAGACTTTTCCCTAAGTGATTCAGTTATTCATTTTACCAACGTCTCACCAACCTTTACGAAGTATGAATAGATGCTAAAGAAGGCAATATATTTACCTGCGATCATCTGGTTAGCTCCGGGCAGGGTCAGAATTAGAATGCTGCTCTCTTTAGCCACACCTCACATTCTCTGTTCTCTTCCTCATTTCCAAGAATATAAATAGAAGTTTTCTATTATTTTGTCTTAGTCTATGGTAGATAGACAAACATACATGTTGTCTGATGTATTAGCTGGCTTCCTGTCCATGTCTGTTTTATCTTCAATGTCGCCAAATCTTTCCAGTGGTTCTGCCACGGCTTTTAGTTCAATCATAAGTAATGACTCTATGTGATGTGATTAAACATGACAACTTTATTTCCTTCTGTAGCTTGTAGTTCATGATTATCCTCAGTGAAACGCTATTCTTTAATGTTCTCAAAATTTTTCCCTCACGCTGATTATTCTATTAAGAACAGCTTTGTTCTAGTATACTCCACCCCAGGCTCCTCTACTTCCCATTTCCTGTTTGTCTCGGATGTCCTGCAGACTCATCACAGGCTTAGATTCCTGGGACTTAGCTCTTCTTCCCTTGGGGTTGCTTATGCTCTTCCTCTGTGTGGCTCACCCACTCCCTAGTGCCCTCTATTGTGGCCTTGTTTTATTGGACCACAGGCTTCTGAGACTGCTTAGGAAAAGCCGCGTGGACATTTCTGATTCTGAGAGCTTCAAGTACGAGTTTTCTCAGCTTCACACAATTTTAGTTCTCCGGATGGTTCTCCAATTTTAGATTTAAAATTGTTTCCCTTTATTGTTGGAAAGCCGTGTTCCACTGCTGCATCACACTCTGTGTGGCTCTTTAGAGGCCTCATCCTTTCTGATCCTTACAACTCATTGTTGATGCTGTTTTCCGTTGTCTGTCGGGTTTCGGGGTCATTTAATTAAGCCTGGCAATCTCTAATTTCACACATTATTGCTGTCTAGGACTGTTGCTCTTTTATGTTTATGGACAAGTCCTTCACCTTAGAAATTTATATTCTAAAAGAAACGATTCCCTTGGTAGTTTTCTCCCTCCCTGCCTCCCTCCCTCCCTCCCTCCTTCCCTCTTTATTTTCTCCCCTTTCCCTCTCTCTTTCTTCCTTGTTCTTTAAGATTTTTCTGATTTGGGGTAAGCTCATTTAAGTCTGTGAACTTTTCACTTTTTCCACATACTATCAATCCTTTTCAATTTTTATTTCATTGTATACATTTTGATTAAACATTCTTTATCAGACTGTTTGGAGTATATAGGTATATTTGATTGAGACTTAGATGTTGCAGGTAATTTCTGTAGTAGAATGGAGGAGAAATGGAGGACTACATTCTTTCAGTCATCTGACTTGAGCTATCTTAACATGGGATTCTAGGGGTGGTTGGATGCTGTGGACATGAAGATTCCCTCCTATGTATGAACCTTAGACTACGCTGTCTACATGCATGCTAAGTAACCCCTTACCAATTTTCTATCATGTCCAAATTTCCAAAATGGTGTCAAAATCTCATAAATACACAATTTCCTTATTCTCTTAATCACTGATATGCTATTTAATGTATCTCATTACTCTCAGACAAGTTTTGCAGAATATTGGTAAAGAAAATGAACTGGCACATTCCTTCTCCTAGCAACCCAGTACTGGAATCTATTCATGTTCTTGTCTACTTGCTGACTGCTTTGTCACTAATGTGTAACTTCATTATTGCCATTTCTTTAAAAATAAATAGTATGTCTTAATTTTATAATGTGGTCAGTAAAGTCTGGCAGTATATGAGTATCATACCTCCAGTCACCTAGTTAGTGAGTATCAGAGCTGGGAGTGAAATCATAACAGTTGATTCACCTGCTCTCCTTGTCAACTTCCTACTTAAAAATACCAAATAGAAAAACGCTGTGCCTCCCCTGTCAGAGCCAATGTCTCTCTCTCTCCTCTTTCCATGCCTGGCAAGGGTTTTCCTGTTTCAGACGGGCTTCATTGTTAAGACCTCTTTACCTCCTTCCTCTTCGTGTTACTTATTGTTTTCTGTATTGACGTTGTTTGCCCCCCCCCCTTCTGTGGCGCTTTGCCTTTTCTGATGGTGTCTTGTTTGCCATCTTTGAAGCATTCTTGATTTGTTGGTGACAGCCTTATCATCCCAAGGCCTTCCATTTCATCTCTGTCTGCTTCACTGCAAGTGAGATATTGATTTCTTCAGAGAGCCTGCTGAGATTGGGGGAAAATCAATATCCCATTAGACTTAAGTGAGGAGTAGCAGAGCTCCTCAGCCGCCAGCCCACTAACCCGACATGCTGGCACAGTACTCAAAGACTGGCTTAGCCTGCTGTGCCCAGCTATATTCTGAAGGGATGAGAATGTCACAGGGAGAAGGAAGGCAACCTAGTAGGGACAGACAGCACTTTCCTATGTGCTGATAAACCTGAAAGAAAACATGTGTGACTCCAAAAAGAGGTGAAAAGTGTGGAATGGCAACAGAGGATTACAGTAATTGTAAGACTGTAAGAGAATGAAATAGAGAAACACTGAATAGTGACTTTATAACGGAGTTCACAGACTAACTCAGAACACTGCACAAAGCAGCAGGGGAAAGAGAGAATTAGGCTTGCACTAAAAGAGAGAAATGAAACATCTTTAGAAGTGAAAACAAAAGACATACAATAACCGTAGAGAGGATTCTGGGTGACGATCCACCCACGGTCAGCCATGCCTCATTCTTGCCTATAATGCTGGTGTAAGGAAGGAACAGATCCCAAGAGAAACTCTCCAATCAAGCTGCTCAGCTGGGAAGGGGTGGTTAGAGAGACAATGCTAAAGCACCAAATGTTCACCCTCCCATTAACAGGGTGAGGCCCAGCAAGCCTCATGAATACTCCATGTGAGTCAACCTGAACTGAAGCCTAGGAGAGCAAACTTACTCAAGATACAGTTAATGATGCTGACATGAGCAATCCAAGCATGAGTAAGACAAACATATGCAGGCAAAGGATAAATAGGGCCTGGTTGCATCAAAGACCTGAGTGCTGAGATTCACTTAGGGAAGTGTATTGATGTTGAATATTAGTGGGTGAAGTACTCGGGGGAACACTTGGTGTCTGGAAAAATCCAGAAGTATGGCCCACCCTTTCTGATGTTTGTGCATAAATCCAGCACAGACCCATATTGTCGGATCATATATACCAGGTTTCTCTGGAAACGCAAACAGTAGGTCTGTCATCACCAATTTACTCTAGAAAATACTTTATAGAGAATTTGGCTCTAACATCCATCTCAGCAAAGCAGGGATATTAACTGAAGCTATAAATATCACTTTGGCTTTTATTTGTTTTCATTTTCATTTTCTGTGGAGGTTGGAATGAGAAATATCCCCCGTAATTTCCAGTACTTGGCTACCTGGTTCCCAGATGGTTGTGCTGTTTAGAGAAGGTTGGGGTGTGAGGCCTTGATGTAGGAAGTATGTTACTGGGGTGGACTTTGAGTGCTCGTAGTCTTATCCTACTTCCACTTGACTCTCTTTGCTACATGATTGAGGTTGAAGATGTGAGTTCTTAGCTCTATAACTGCTCTCTTCCATGGTGAACTCTTATCCAGAACCGTAAGTGAACTAAATTCCTTCTTACATAAGTTACCATGGCCATGATAGTTATCACAGCACCAGAAAGGTAACAAATACATTTATATATAAGTGTTCCTTATTTTGTTCTGTTTTTCATATTGTCCAATTAGTTTGTGTAATTATTCCATTTGTTTCTACACCTCCTTTGTTCTGTTTTTTTCTGCTATTTACCTGTAACACCTGTAACTTTTTATATTTCTCATGTCTCATTTTCTCTTTGTTGCATCCACCATCAATTCATGTTTTTACTTCTTCAATATAAGTATACATAGCACTAATAATTTTAAACTATTTAACCAAACAGTATCGCAACCGAATTTTATTCTTTTTCTTCTTTATTTTCCCATTACTCTAATATGAATCCCTAGTCTTACTAAGCCCATTCTTACCCTTAGTAATGAATATTTTAGTATTTACCACACTTTCTGCTTCTTTATTCACTTAAAGTTAATACTGCTGAACTGTTTCTAATTGACCATGGCCACAATGTATTTATTGTTTGTGGTTGTTTCAAAGTTAGTATTCTACTCTCAGAGTGCTACTGGAAATCATGTCTGATGAGCTACACCCATAATCTAGTAAAACGGAATGCTGCTTGAACCCTATTACAACCTAGATCAACTTGAAAATTGCGGTTACTCTCACTGAAGAATATTGATTTTTAAACAAAAATCCAACCAACTACATAAGCCCAATTGCTTAAGGCTTGGAGATTCACTAGAAGCAGAGAAAAAGATGAAAGCAAGACTTGGCTGCAATTACATAGTGACAGGGTAAGATAGTCAGGTTAGAATGAATCAGATGAAATCCCAAAGGAAGCCAGAAGAGTGAATTAGATTAAATCCTAAAGGAAGTCATAAAAATGATTATAAGAATGCTTAACAAAACCAAAGACGACACAAACTCCTGAATGAATTCAAAGAGAATGTATATAAAAAGCTGAATAAAATAAGGACGTCAATAAAAGATACAAAAGAAAATTCCACACAGTGTTAAAAAAAAACTAAAAACATTTACATTTTAGAAATGAAAACTAAATAAGTCAAATGGGAATCCAGCATGGGACTGATCCAGACACCCTGAATGTGGGTGTCAGTGAAGAGGCCTAGGTAATCTATTGAGCCTTGGGTAGTAGATCAGTATTTATCCCGGGTATACAAATGGACTTTGGGCACCCATCCAACAAAGAGCGATGCATGCTCACCCTGGACTCTTGGGGGAGGGTCTAGGCCCTGCCCTGGATGAAATGACAGACTATGGACATCCCCATGGAGGGCCTTACCCTCTCTGGGGAAATGAGAGGATAATGGGGGGGGTTGGTGGGAGGGCGTGGGATGAGGGGAGGGGAAGGGAGAGGGACCTGGAATTGACATGTGAAGCAAACTTGTTTCTAATTTAAATTTAAATTAAAAAAAGATATTATTCATTTTGCTCTAATAAGCTGATAAAAATCCTCTAAAGCAACCAGAAAATAGAAAGTAGGCTTTAGTTCTTAAGTTTCAAGTAGACCTTTTCATTATTATTTCTATATTATTATTATTACTTTACAAAAGAACATATTGAGTAATTATGGCTTTCTGATTTAAGGTCATTCTTTCAAGCCACTCCTGTCTCAATTCTCTTTAGGATCTCTGTCACTATGCCCAGTAAAGTAGCCCAAATTATCCGTGTGTCCAGCACATGATGAAGTTATTAGATATCCCTGCACTTGCTGGTAACTGTAGCTTCATGAAAAATACTTTTCTTGTTTGTGCTTTGTTTAGGCTGTATAAAACACAGGCATGTACCGTATCTAAAGGACAACTAAAGATTTTCAAGTTCAAAATTATTCTATCATATCAGGTTTCCTTTTCTTCTCCTATCCATGTTCCTCTTCCCCTCCTCCTGCATGTTATCTAAGTATAAGTTACCTTTTCTACATGCTGGGCCTATCAAATCACTGTCAATTGTAAATCATGTCGACAAAATCTAAATGAGGCCACTCCTGGAACCACTGAACTCGGAGTTGTTCTAGCCTTGAGTGTGAACATTTGACCAAATTTAATTCATCTGAGTTCTTCAGTTCTTCCTCAGAATTTTTTTATCTGAAATTGAGGCCTGGAAATCTTTTTCTCAGACATCAAAATGATGAACCAATGAACCTAGAAGCTTCAAGTGGCTTCCAATACAAAAAGCCACTACTGACCTGATAGCATTTGAGAGCACAATTTTATTGCCTAGTGACCATGGAATAGCTTGAATCTTTCAGCAAGTCTGTCACTCCCGGGACCTAAACTCCAAATGCCTGGGACAATTCAATGGATTTCTGAATTTTATCATCAAAAGACTTATGGCTAATCAAGTTGATAGAGTGTACTTGCTCTAGTAAGTGATCCGTTAAACAAATGTCTCCTACTTTGAGCCTCAATATGAGGAATCGTCCTCATTAAAGGGGCAGTATTCTGTCTTCCACAAGTTCCACAGCATTAGGCAACAGACAGAGTCAGTCTCGAGGGTCATCTTCAAGTCTGCTTGGAAAACCAGTGTATAAATCCCCTGACTTCACAGTTGATGAAACTGACATGACACACACACACACACACACAGGGGTGAGAGAAGGAGAGACAGAGAGAGAGAGAGAGAGAGAGAGAGAGAGAGAGAGAGAGAGAGAGAGAGAGAGAGAGAGAGAGAGAGAGAGAGATTTTGACATGGACTTAATGACTAGGACAGTGAGCAGTGACATCAGTGCCAAGATGAATTTCCTATCTTAACAGATCTTGAGTTTAAAGGAACTTGAGTATGGTAAATATCAACATAGGCAGCTCATACTTTTTGCCCCATTTTTCTTTCTCTTTCACAGGATAACCTACCCAAAAATGATGTTTTAAAAACTATTTCCCTACACACTAAGTAACAGTATGGCAGAACACTACTAGGAAGCACTTACAAGAAGTATGTAGTTTTACCTTGTTTTGATTGGCAGGGATTGATTACCAATAAATCAATGTATACAATGTCTTTTCATAAACAACCAAGTTCACTGTTTTAAATGTTGTGTTATGTGACTACTTTGTTAACATGGTATTTGCACACACATACATACATACACACACAAACACACACTCCCTTCATCTTCAGCTAGACTCAGAAATAGAGAAAGGTGAACGCAGAAATAGTATATGTAGACAGAATTTTCTTTGCGCCCTAAGCTCATAGAAAATGACACAGAGACTTATTATTAAATATGACCCCTAAGCCTTAGCTTAGGCTTGTTTCTAACTAGCTCTTATAACTTAAATTAACCCATAAATTTAGTCTGTGTTCATCATCACACTCATTACTTGATTTCCATTTTGCCCATTCTACTTCCTCAGCCTCTGGCTGGCAACACTGCCTTTCATCTTCCCTAAGCTCTCTCTGTCCAGAAGTCCCTGCTATACCTCCTACCTAGCTGTTGGCCAGTTATCTTTTATTAACCAATAACAGTGACATATCTTTATACAATGTAATCATATATCTTGCAACATAATACCTTAAATAAAGGTTAAAATCATGCTCCATAAAAACAGCTGATAAATCTCTTCTTTGTCCAACTTCTCCATCCACTACTCTCCCACATTCACTGTTGCTTCACATTAGTAGCTTCCAGTTGTATAAAGAGAAGCAGTAAGCATAAGAAATACATCACTATGTAATAGTCTTATGGTCAGACACAGGTATGGCTGTTTGATACTCTTTCCCCATGTTAGCGTAGGAGAAGTAAAATGGGGTGGGGATTCTGTTTTGCTTTGCTGGAGTCCTCTCTTTCCACCTGGAATCCACCATGTCTCATTGATACTCTGGGTGCATAGTTTCCTGTGTGCTTCATGTTGTTCTGAATGCACAAGGCATCTACACAGAGAGTTGAAATAAGAATAACCAAACCAAGCCAGGCGTTGGTGGCACACGCCTTTAATCCCAGCACTCGGGAGGCAGAGGCAGGTGGATCTCTGTGAGTTCGAGGCCAGCCTGGTCTGCAAAGTGAGTTCCAGGACAGCCTCCAAGACAATAGAGATAAACCCTGTCTCGAAAAACCAAAAAAAAAAAAAAATAACCAAACCAGATTTGGTTGATCTACAGCCAGAGAGGGAAATAAAACTAACTTGGGCAGAAGCCTCCACGAGTGCTCTAGTTTTCAGCACATCCTATGCTCTAGCTTAGCTGGGCTCTGCTAAGCAGGGGAGTCAGTGGAGATGAGACAGAAGGTACACGTTTGTCACACTTTAGTAGCGTGTACTCTTTCAAGTGGGTGGTCTGAACCAATAAGTTTAAAAGCTGATAAAGAGGATGAGGTGTGAACAAAATTATACTTTAATTAAAATGGCCAGGAGAAAATTTGGCAGGAAAATAAAGGGCGACTTTTAATGGGAAAAAACTGGAAGCATGAAGCCTGAGAGAGTATACAGGGCATGAACTAGGG
The DNA here is from genome assembly GCF_017639785.1 of Mesocricetus auratus. Taxonomy (NCBI): domain Eukaryota; kingdom Metazoa; phylum Chordata; class Mammalia; order Rodentia; family Cricetidae; genus Mesocricetus; species Mesocricetus auratus. The sequence continues at coordinate 109,723,044 of NW_024429182.1, read as the reverse complement.
GAGAATAAGTATGAGAGGAAGGCATATTATGTATGTCTGTCGTCACCTCTAAAATTCCTGAACTACACTGACAATCAGAGTGGCTGGCACGGTGTGTTTAAACACAGCCTGAGACAAGATGTATCTGATCTGTTGAAAGGCTCATGATTATTTCCTGACTAATCCATTACTTTTAATTTTATTAATTAATTAGTATTAATTAATCATTTATTCTCTTCATTGATGTGATATTTCAAGCCCTGTAGTGCCCACTTTTCCAATTATAAACTTATGGAATGAGGAAAGGAATATATGACTCCATGTCAGAAAGGAATAAATTATGTAACAGATGCTACGTCTTACTTCAGGGCTTCTGTCCAAGCCAAGGGAAATCATAGGACTCCACACAGAGCATGATGACCAAAGTATGACTTGAAGCAAGACGAGAATGAGATAGGAGTACAGACTTGTATTTGTAGAAGTACCAATGACTGTATTGGAGTTATGTCTGGGTACTTCATCTCTGTTTATCATTTAACTCTACCAAGAGCCCCGTGAAATAGAGTTGTTACTGGTCTCATTTTTCAGACTAAGAAGTGGAGACAGAGCCTTTCAACTTATCCTTGGTTCCAGAGATAATTTACATTATAGATCTTGACTCTGAAGCATCCTTTCATTCCGTTACACCCTGGTGCTTCCTGAGACAATGGTGCTCCAGTTCTGGTTTTGCAGTCTTAACACACAGAATTGCATTTAATCAAAACAGAAATAGATTTTTAAGACAGATCATTTCCGCTCATAGTGAGCAATCAATAACACTTGGAATTGAATCAAATACGTACAGCATACACTGTGGCTAAGTGTTTATTCTGCTTGTGTCTCAATCTTCTCTTCACTAAAGTGGGGTTAACAGTATATTACTACTCAGATGAGCTAATATATATAGCAGCATGCGTAGCAGAAAATGGAGTAAGTGTCCAAGCGGTATTAGCAGTTATTACTATTAATATTTGTGTCTGTTGGGTCATTTGCCTTCCAGAGCTGACAAATGAGAAAGGATATTAACTGAATCTCTTCTTCATGAATGGAGTTATTAAGTCTGACTAAGTGATAGCGTTGAAACTTGGCTATTCTCTTTTTAAAACTGATTATTGGGTGTCTTAGCACTGTGTTAGCAAAAGACTCAAAGTGAGGGTAATTAAAACATGACTAAATTAAAAGTGAAGTGTTAATAGTAGCAGCATTTGTGAGAGTTCTGACTGAGTGATCATTCATGTGAAGCTACACATCCTGGATTTGAAAAACACTTCTCGGGAATAGCAAACTCAAAAAAGCTCTTGGGAACTATCTGCCTAATATTAGGGTTGCAGGTAATGAAGGAGAAAACAATAGGTAGGATGCCATCTCTCTTCAGGTTCAGGGATTTAATGGAAATGAGTGAGTTAGGTGCCAATCCAGAGACAGTATGTATATGCCATTTAAAGACAGTAAACCTGAAAGTTACCAAATTAATTACTAGCCATGGAGCAAGTGAAAAACATTGTAGATGCCTCATTTATAATCTTTCAGGTTTGGAAAGAAGCAATAGAGCAAGAAGGATGGCGAACTGATGCCTGGTGCCTTACATAGTGTTGTGGAGAAGAGTAAACTTGAAACAGGGTAATATGAATAGTTTAATTTTGGGGCTTTGTAACTCTGGGACAATTATGTAATCTCATTTTTCTTGCTTAGGTTTTATTGGTGGGCAGGATTAACTTGGGTGATACAAGGAAATACGTAAATGGTACATGATTTTTACTAACTTTTCCATAAGTATTAGTAATATTGCATAATATTATGACTTATAGAGTTCTTGTAATGTTGGAAGTCAGTAGCACACAACGTGTCTTATCATTAAACATGATAATGTTGTGAGGACATCATTGAAAGGTAGGAAAGACATAGTAACCTCAAATGCCAGAATCCCCAGGTTCAAACCACAGCACAAAAAAAATACAGCATGAAATTAAAGACAGTAGGAGCGAGTTGGAGATAGGAGCAGTGTTGGCAGAAGAACGTGAACCTCTCTGCTGAATGCATTTGCAAACATCTCTGTGTTCTGTCTTCTGCTGACAGCATGATCACTTTCTGCGCTGATCAGTAATGATGCAGCTCAGTTTCCCAATGCCTTAGACTGACACCTTTAGTTTCTCTTTATATACTACATATGCCATCTCATTCAGAAATAAGGACAGAGTACAAAGGTTTGGGCCTTCGTGTCTGTTAGCTTGGACATACATAAAAGGTAGCAGAGCATTTTCCAAGCAAATGGAAAATTCAGGGCTTTGAAGGCAGAAGCCAGGTTCCTTCTGAGCCTAAGTGTTACCAGATCCTGAGTACAACATTCTATGAACTGAAATTTTCTCTTAAAAATGATCACTCAGTATTGCTGTGGAGATTAAGACAAAAGTTTCGTTATGAGGACAGTGTGTGAGGCATACGTCTCAGACGAAGGGAGCCCCAGTCAGAACTTGGGATCTACAAACGTAAGTCCCAAACCAAATGGAGGGGAGGAAGAAAATGTGAAGCAGACACAAATTCAGGCCTGTCACCAGTGTTCATATCGACTACAGAAAAGAAAATATGGACTAACAAAGAGCTAGAGGCCTTTCAGCACATAGGTGTTCAATACACAAATGACACATATTTCCCTCTGAGTAAGGAATTTTAAGCCCCTGTCTGTGTGAGACTTCTTACTGTAGTGTCATTACCCAACATCCACTTGCTCTAATTAGAACTTCAAGTGCTGAGGAATTTAGTGCCCTAACCTCAGGCTTCTGGTACATTTGGTATTTCGTTTGAGGTTGATGTAGTTAGAAAGACTGTGGAAAGTGATTTCTTTGCTGGCTTCTAATGAGGTAAACATGAAAGTTTTCTATTAGAGGTTTTTTTCCCTCTCTGACACCAGGGGTCAAAGATTAAACAATTTGACCTCAGACAGATGTCCTAAACAGTTGATTAAAAAACTGACAAGATCCCCTGACCTCAGATAGAACTCTATGCTTTGCTTCACAGAAAAATCAGAAACACTCCAGTGTAGATCACTGTATTCAATTGTATTTAAGAAGTTCCAAAGCAGAAATGAAAATAATAGAGTATTTAAAGATATCTTTACTGTCTGTGTCTTCTAGTTGGGTACACATTTCATTTCTCAATATTTGTGTATGTTTGTTCAAAGGGAGGGTATGTATGTGCACTGCCTGTGTATATGTTTGCATGCATGTATGGAAGCCAATGGTTCACATTAAAGCCTTCCTTAATCAATCTTCATATCCTTTGTTGGGAAAGGCTTGTTCACAAAATCTGGAGTTTACCAGTTTGGCAGACTGGCAGGTCAGCTAACCTCAGGGAATATCCTGTCTCTGCCCATCCAGTGCTGGGATTATAGATACATGGCACCTCACTCAGGTTTTACATGAATGCTGAGGAACTGAACTCAGGCACTCTACCAATTAATTCACAACCCTGATCTATATGTGTGTGTGTTGTCCATGTGTACAAGTGCTGAATGTATATATGAATAAATGTTTGTTTGTCCATAGTTGCCCACACCCAAGTGCTGGTGCATGTAGAAGCCATTGGGTGTTTTCATCTACTGCTATCTGCGTTATTCCCTTAAGACATCATCTTTTATTAAAGCAGAAGCTCAGTATTTTCAGCTAGGCAGACTGTCTATTGAGCTCCCAGTATCTTCAAATCTGCCCTTCTCATTGTAGCCATACCCAGCTGTTACATGCATGCTGAAGATTTGAGCTCAGACCTACACTCAGGCTTACATAGCAAGTGCTCTTACCAACCGAGTCATCTCCTCAGCCCAGAATCTTTTGAAACATGTTCACATGGGTTATTACGTTAGACTAATTGAATCCACGCTTGAGAGAGGGAGCCCGGAAATGTACATTTGTAAACTAACATGGTAGACATAGATAGCCAGGATTTAGAAGTGAAGTTATTTGAGAAACTGTTGTGTAGTGTTGAGAGAGCAGCACAGAGGGTGAGTTTTCCTAGCCTTATGGTTTCCTTGCCTTTAAAATGTGACTGTCAAGTACTTTTCATAGTTTGTGTGTGTGTAAAGGGTGAGTGCATAAAGACATTAATTTGTAAATAACCCACTTGTCTAACCAAGGCACTCACAACATTTGTTTTAGTGAAATGCTTTGTTGGCAATCTTAAGCTTTTATCTATTGATACAGTGAAGGGAATCCATAGCAGTGGTCTCAGTCTGAGCCATCTGACTTGAAGCTGCTAGCACAATAAACCATCTCCTCACATTACACACATGTGAATGAATCAGCCAGATCTCTACAGCCTCTGTGTAGCTTGGGAATTATAGAATGTGTAAATTCCCGTTCAAACAGAAGAGGCTCCTGGGATACGGTTACTGCTGTGAGTCACATATGCAAACAAAAATCCCCAGGTAGCATTTTGCAGTTGTGCCAGGACATCTACTCTGCAGTCACCTGCAGTTTGAGCCTGACTGTGTTTACCTTGATGCCAAGCTGCTCAGTGTTACTCAAAACCTAACTGAAGTTTTAACAGGCAGGGTTTGATCATCAACCTTGTAAAGATGAAAGGGGAGAGATGTTTGTTTCTATGTTAGGCTGAAGTGGACCCAGAATGTAAAAGTACCTACTGTCAACCTTGATGATCTGAATTCAATCCCGTGTGTACATTGTCATGCACACACACACACACACACACACACATACACACACACACCGCTAAATCAATAATTCTTTGAAAAGTTTCTATATTGCTATGTGTTTTCTTACCTCCTGTGTCCTTCGGCTGTGTCAAGTTGTATTCAATGAAAGTAAAAAAAGGATACAGCTGGGCGGTGGTGGTGCACGCCTTTAATCCCAGCACTCGGGAGGCAGAGGCAGGCGGATCTCTGTGAGTTTGAGGCCGGGCTGGACCGACAGCCTCCAAAACAATACAGAGAAACCCTGTCTCTTAAAAACCAAAAAAAAAAAAAAAAAAAAAAAAAAAAAAAAGATACTAAATATATTTGAATGGGTATCAGCAGTTAAAAAGTTAAAATCCAGCTTACCTGAGGTCCGAATGACATGCTCCTTCACTTTTTTATTCTGTCACCATGTACCCTGTCCAGTTCATCCCTATATTTATTGAGGAAATCTTTAGAAGTGATGAAATGAGTTGAAGTTGGCTTCAGACACTACATACACACTTCCCTTGCCTTTTGGCAGTAAGGATGTGGTCATTTTCACTATTTACTATTTTCCCTGCACTCACATCTGTGACTAGGGGCTAGCTACCTACTTACTCTCTGTCATTCTCAGTGTCCTCAGCTGTCAGATGAAGGCATGGAATTCACACATTACTGTTCTTCAGATGCTGAGTGAAATCTTACAAGAACAGAATATAGATGCTGCTATACCCTTCACTGCTCCAAGTATTTTTCTCGTTTTAAGTATTAATGTGATTAACTTATAATCACCTATATGGCAGAGTTTTAAATTTCTCTTTTCAAGAGAGATTGCTTACTTTTCTATTGTAATAATATATCATTACTTAAAGAACCTTAGTATAGAAAAGGGTTTATTTTAGCTGACAGTTCCCAAGGATGTATAGTCCACCATACCTATAAAGTCATTACAACAAAGGCAGGTTGGCCTGATAGACAGGAAGGAGAAGATCATGTTTCATGCATACATAGGAAGCAGGGAGAATGAGCAGGTAGTGAGGCCTGGCTATAAGACCCTAAAGACCACCTCTAAGTACCTCCTTCATGCAGCAAAGCTCCGCCTCCTAAGGGTTCCATAACTTTCCCAAACAGCACTATCATCTAGAGTCCAAGTACTCGAGTCTGTGGGATACATTTCTCACTCATAATGTCATTGAAGCATCTGAGGCTTTGGACTTTCCTGGGCCCACACAGCCAGAAAGGGTGTGACTCAGGACTAGAATAAGCATGTGACTTCAGATACCTTTTCTACCCATTATATCCCTTCCATTTTACAACATGCTTGTGGTGAATATAGTAATAAATGGAAGCCCTGAATGCTTCCTGGCTTCAGCCTATGTCTCTGATCTGGATCAGGCAAGCTGCCATGATCACTAGAGTAAGCACACCAGCACTGGAATTCATGAAACATGTGCTGATTATGGTTAAGGTGGAGTGCTCAATGTCCCACCGCCTTGTCTATAATGGAATTATAGACCATTGTCCTTATTAGCACTTCATGTCCAAGAGATTCTAGTGATTAAACTTCTGCAATAAACTGATCCATAGATGCTCTTTCCAGACACGTTATACCTCTGTGGTTCATACAAACTTCTCTAGTTTGTAAGCCAAGACTGGAATGGTACTTTATCATCTTCATCTTTATGCCTAGGACTTAGCAGGAATGCACATAATACTGGATAATTAATGAATATGTTCCATTTGCCATGAACTGCCTGCCACTCTGTTACTATTTAGGGCCTCTGTGAAGATTCTGTTACTCCTTTGCTCTGCTAGTTTCCTTTGTAGGGAGTTCCATGCACCCATCCCTGTCCTAATCCAACTTACCTTTACTTGCTAAGTTACTCTCCAAAACCACCTTCTCCTTCACCATCTTATCTTTTACAGGTACCATCTTACCAGGCTGCTAATAATTTGATAGATATTTTAGTAGCTCCTTGGTTATGATGAATAGATTTTCATTTATTTGTCATTATTAGCATTTAACTATATTCATTAAGAGATTTTTGTCAATTTTGCATTAATAAATGAAAACCATATTTAACTGCCATGTTGACATATAAATGGAATTTTAAAAAAATATCACTAGAAAGCCTGTTACATTATATATGAAGGAGAGACCCTCTTAAAGTTTTTCTATCATATAAACATATTTGTATAGTGTATAACAAATAAAAAGAAGAATTATTTAGAACCTATTGTATCTAATGCTGGGTAAAGAACCTTTGTTACTGCATCTGATCTTTAGAACAGTTTAGAGAGTGTTTTGTCATGGGTACTAAATAATTCTCTCCCTGAGGGACTATTAATAGTCACTGATTCCTGGGGAAGGGGTGTCATTTTCTTCAGTAGTGTAGACACAAAAATGTTGCATATGTTCCATTAAATAGCCTTTCACATGGCTCATAACATAACCCTAATTAAACTAGGTGAGTCACTCTGTTGCTGATGGTTTTCTTTTGTCCCACCTATGTCCCGCCACCTCTTCAGCCCCAAGGAAACACAGGGACAGTATATTAGTTATAAAACTGTTGGCCGGTGGCTAGGGCTTCTTATTGGTTAGCTCTCTCTTAAATTCTAATCCATAACTACTAATCTATGTATATATACATGATCTTGTTTTACCAGAGAAGGGTCTGGACCTGTTTCTCCTTTTTGGTCTACATGGCAAATGTTTTGGTGGGCTCCCTCTACCTACCTCTCCCAGAATTCTCCTTGTCTACTATTCCCACCTATCTTTTCTTCCTGACCACTAGCCAAACAGTGTTTTATTCATCAGCAAACAAGAGAAACATATATACAGAAGAACATCCCCTATAATCTCTCAGAGCAAAAGACATGGAATTGTGAGGGAGATTGTGAAGAAAAAGAATTTATGTGGAAGAAGAAGGGGACTGAGAGAGGGTAGTGTGGGTGACATGCCTAACATTCATATATGTGTGAATGTATGTGTATATGTGTGTGTGTGTATGTCAAAGAATAAATATTCAAATATTTAAAAATTGAACAAAAAAGTCTTGAAATTAAACACAACTTGCTTTAATGCCAAAGAGTGGTCTGACCTTCCAATCAGCTAGTACCATTGGCCATGGATACATTTGGTGACCATCATCACTCTTACCATTTTCTAGGTAACAATACTTTATGCAAGGATTTTTCTTTTAATTTGGCATTTTCTTTTAATTTAATTTATTTTTTGCAAGGCTCTTAAAGAAGATCAATGATTTTGAGAAAGAAAAATATTAGGAATAGGTAATTTCAGTTCATGTTGGACAAAAAGACACAGTGATATAACAGTTTGACAAAACAAAAGCCCTTATCTTTTAGCAATGGAGTATCTGAAAGTACATTTCTAAAAGTTCTATAAAATGTGATTTTAAACAATGAAAGTTTTCTGGAGATCTTCACTGAATTTTACATGAGAAAAGATTTTTTTTTTAGTATCCTGGTAATAAATTCCTTGTTACTTTTTTTTCTGTTCAAAAGAAAAAACACACAATTTATAGTAATTAAATATCTGATATATATATATATATATATGTATATGTATATGTATAGCTTGTCAGAGCACATGTGTGTGTTGAGGAGAGGGGAGTGCCATCATGCCATGCCGACTTGTCTGTGTTTAGTCAGAAGACAACCTTGGGTATTGATTCTCACCTTCCTCCTTGTTTAATGCCAGGTCTTTTTGTGGTTTTCAATCAAGTGCCAAACTAACTGGCCCATAAGTGCCCAGCAAGTCTCCTGTCTTTCCAGTCCTGCATTCACTTCTGATTTCCCATTTTCTTTTGAAGAGCTACCTCCATCTAATGTCTAGGTGATGCCATGGCAAAATTATTTCTAATCTTAATGAGCTCCAATAGCTTAGGCATAATTCCCATCTATGCTACATGTATTATGAACTCATCGGGACACAGTCTAAGAATTCCTGCCTCAAGGTTTCCATGAATTCATATGAAAAGAATGTGGAGCAATTAAATACTGATTTTTATTGCTTCTAGCCAACAAATTAAGACATGTACATTTTCGTGGTTCACATATTTAATTGGCCAGCAGCTGTCATGTGTTCATATCTGAGTTCAAGGAGGCCAGAAGCATGGTAACTGCAAGGAAGTAAAAGTAGAACTATTGGTTAAATTGGTAATAACTGCTACAAAAGGTGTCATACTGACTCTAATTCCTATTCAGACTGTAAAAGCAGTATGCGTTAGGGCAATTATAAATCTAAGATAGACTGAGAACTTATTTTTTTTCTTATAGGATTATATAACAGGTGAAAATTAAGAAAATTGAAGTTTAAAATATCTAATATTAAATAAATCCACAATACTCTTGATATTGGACAAAATAAAATCTATACCTTAACTTTTGTGACTAACTGAGAGATAGAAAATAGAAAGAAATGAAATGGGGGAAGGAAGGGGAAGGGAGGGAAGGAAGGAAGGAAGGAAGGAAGGAAGGAAGGAAGGAAGGAAGGAAGGAAGGAAAGAAGGAAGGAAGGTGCCAGGGTCTGGCCTGTATCAGTCCTATGCTACAGGGATCATCTGTTCTGGACTGATGTCTTTAGGGCTATGTTCAGAACCAGCCAAACAGCCCCAGGTCCAACCCTGAGTGGGGGAGTGTGGATCAGGGAAGTCCTAGCTACCCAACAGCTTTAAGGACAAGACAGAGCCATTTTGTCATTTCAGGAGGACTCTCAGACCATACTGGAGACACCAGTTTATTCAAGCATCCTCTAAAATAGCTTTCTAAAAGTGAGGGTACTGGCAGAGGACATCTATTATCATGTATATAGGGCTGACTAGGAAACACTTCCTTTAACCCTAGAGGTGGTCCTAGAATGCACATACACAAACCCTCAAGAGTCTTCAGGTACATCTCACTGGCCTCTAGGCACATTTCACTAGCCCCCCCCCCATGTGGGGCCTAGTTCTATTGTTAGGCAAACTAGAACTCATTCTTCATTGTGGCCAGGCCATCCTAGGTAACCAGTCTGACATCTAAAAGACAATAGGAGATTCGAACTGAGGCCTATATGGAAATATCTTATTTCCCCACAGGAAGGAAGAAAAGAAGGAAGGAAGGAAGGAAAGAAGGAAGGAAGGAGATGAGAGTGAGGGAAATAAGAGGATATATGAATAATGTTTAGAAAGGCTTTTTTTTCATGAATCACCAACAACACTGCCCTGGCTGGGGAGAAAGCTTAGAGGGTAAAGCACTTGTTTGGCAAACACAAGAATTAATATTTGATCCCCAGAACACAGGAAACAAATTCCAGACAAGCTGCTGCAAAGATGCCTTTAATCCCAGTGCTGGGGAGGCAGAGACAGTCAGATCCTGGAGCCCCAAGGATCAGCCAATCTAACCTGTTAGACTAGTCTCAGGGCAGTGAGAAACTGTGTCTCCAAGGTGTAGGTGCCTCAGATACAACACTTAAGGTAGTCTTCAGACCTTTATATGCCTATGCGTACGTGTGCATGGAGAAAACAGGAAATGCACACGCGCACGCACACACACACACACACACACACACACACACACTAACTTTTAATATTGGGTTTTGTCTTAATGAGATGGTTATTTTACAATGTTGCATTACAAGAAAACTGGTTATTTTTTTCCTCCTCTTTAGGAAAATATAAACATTGACGAAGCTTCAAGATGCCTGGTCAAGCACATACTTGCAAACGACTGTGACCTCATAGAGTCCATAGAACCGGACATTGTGAAGCCCCACCTCACATCACCCAAGGTTGTCAGCTGTTCTGGTTGTGCCAAATCCTAGAAGACGCCTCTGCTGGCATATGGCCGGCAGAAGCCCATGGCCCTAATGAATTGTGCTTCATTTTTTTCTTTATTACCATTTTGGGTAAGTGTCGGGATAGTGAAGCACATGTCACAAGCCAAAGATGTACGACTCCGTGTTTTCTGTCAGAGAGGCACAGAAAATATTCTTTATGTTTTCCCTGACTGTCAGCACAGTGTTTACAAGCTTTTAAACATTTGTCTGTTGTAAAATGCTGTTTTATCACTGAGCAAAGTCACTCAGGAACACATCCAGCTGTGATATGTGTTCCTTTAAATCAGCAAAGGCCTCTGGTCTTCTTGAGAAGGGGAATAGGAGAGCAAGGCAGAGGTCAAACCAAGTGTGGATTTGCCTTTCCCTGGTGCGTCTTTGTTCAGGATTGAATTTGTTTCTGGGTGGCCCTATAGGTCTATTAAGTAGAAACGGTATTTTTGCCATTCTTGGCAGACCTAAGAGCTGTCTGTGATGTTGCTCTTGTGTGCACAGGCAGCCTGTGCTTTTGTCCCCTTCGTCGTGGCTTGCTGTGCCCTGAATGCTGGTGTAACTGAAAACTGTAAAGATAGAAAGATCTGTTCCCTGTATGTGCCTTTCTGTTAGCGTCCTCTGACTCAAGCTCTGGGAGTTCTCTGTACATGTAAGATATATATTTTTCACAAGTGGAAAATAAAACATTAAAGATGCTTTTTCCCTATTTCTGATAGTGCCTTCAATTTCTTTGTTAGTGCTGTGGAATTTTTGACAATACAATCATATTTCTCAACTTCCAGTTCTACATTTGATTTTAGAAAGGAGGTGAGGAATTGAAATGAGTTTCTTCTATCAGCTGTTTCATTCAGTATATAGGTCAGGGAAATAACCAATGTTTATGACATTTTTGTTAATAACAGAAATATAGCTTCACACATTCTGACTAAGAGTATTATAGAACAATGAATATAAAAACCAACAACTGGCCATATTGTTGAAATGTTACAGGAGGGCAACATTTTTAATGGGACTATTTTCCTTTGATATTATTCACTGTACACTCACAAATCTTCAACCTTTGCAACATATATTTTTAGTACATACCCTTGACATTTATTGTTTCTGTAAGCACCACACACGTGTTAGTATTGTGTTCCTTTGTCCCTTAGAGTTGCACTTGCCTCTGGTGCAGATGACCGATGAGGCAGATAGTCCTGTAGCATGTAGGAATTCATGCTTCTTGAATCAGCTCGTACCCATAAGAACAGAGAATGAGTTACACACACACTCCAATTTCTTTTCACTCAAAGTCATTCCAAGGCATGCTTATGGCATTAAGTACCTTGTTTTTATAGAGGGAATTTTTTATTCATCTGAAATTATTTCCTTATTACTCTACTTATGTTTCTGGGCTTATCTTCCAAACAAGCTACATTTGTACAAATCCAGGTCTTAATATGTGGAAGGCAACCTAAGTTTGTAAGGTGGAAGTGATCGGAGGGGGAAGATCATCAGATCAGATGCTTGAATTGAATTATGCAAAACTAAGGCACAGCCAGAATGGACTGGTTACTGGTGAGACAAGCTGTAAGCAGTGGAACCAGTTTACTAAGGTTTTCCTGAGATGGACAAAGGACAGATGAAAGGAAATAAGATTTTTTTTCTTTTTGGTTTTTCGAGACAGGGTTTCTCTGTATTGCTTTGGAGGCTGTCCTGGAACCAGCTCTTGTAGACCAGGCTGGTCTCGAACTCACAGAGATACGCCTGCCTCTGCCTCCCGAGTGCTGGGATTAAAGGCGTGGGCCACCACCACCTGGCGTAAATAAGATTCTTTTAAACTTAAGCTTTGCACAGCAAAGGGTACGATCAACAGTATAAGGAGACAAACTACAGAATGGAAAAGACATGTTCAAACTACTTATCTGATAAAGGATTCATATAAAAATATACAGGCACTCTAAAAACTCAATGACAATAATAATAAGTCAATAAAAATTATCTGAAGACAAACTCTTCCAATGTGAATATATCAATGGTCACCAAATAATGAAAAACATTATTAGCCATCAAAGGGATGCAGTTCTACAGTAAGAGATATAATTATACATTAATCACAATAGCTAACATCACAAAAGGAAAAATAGCAAATGCTGGTAAAAATATAAAGAAAATGAAACTGATACATTATTGATGGGGTGAAAATTAATTTAACAGCTATGATGAACAATATAAAGGTCCTTAAAAATCTAAAAAATGTGCTTACCACATGGCTTAGCCATACATTTCTAGGTCTGTGCTCAAAAGAAAATGAAACAACATATCAAACAAATATTTATTGTGTTACTATTCACAATAGCTTTAAGGTGTGATGTCAATAAAGGTACCCATTGGCAGATAAATGGATAAAGAAAATGTATAGGTAACTCAGGAATACTATTAATCCATAGAAAAGAATGAGATCCTGTTATTTTTAGGAAACTAGGTACAGTAGGAGGGAGGACATTATATTATGTAAAATAAGTCAAACAGAAAGACAGATAATCTGTGCTCCTCTCTTTCACACGTAAAAACTTATTTAAAAGCAGAAAAGATAGAATTGTAATAGAGAGTTTGAGGGAGCAGTAATGATGGAGGGAGTGTGAATAATGGATATGAAAATAGATAAGAGGAATAATTAATGATGGTTTATAGTATACGGAGGTTATTGTATTATTGTAGTTTGCATATTCATGAAAAACTAAGACATGAGCTCAAATTGCCCAAATGTGACAGAGATAGATAGTTCAATTTACATAATTTAATTATATTGTATGTATGTATCTCAATATACCACATATATAATTATCATTTGTTACTTTAAAAGAAGTTTTAAAAACAGAAGAAGGAGCCTTCAATCCCAGCACTCAGGAGGCAGAGGCAGGCAGGTCTCCACATTCAAGGTTAGGGTGGCCAGGCCTACCCAGAGAAACTCTGCCTTGATAAAACAAACAAACAAAAAAAACAAATAAACAAGCAAACCAAAATGAAACATGCAAAAACCGAAGAAGAAGCTCTAGAGGAGAAAAAATATATAGATTTAGGTAAATCTGTAATTGTAGGGAATGTGGTGTGCAAGCTGTATCTAACTACCTGAAAAACATGTCAAAGATCTAGCTTTGTTTTGTTGAGATGTTAGAAATAATTGAATGTGTGTGTTTTTAAGACCAGATAATTGATAATTTGCTCATGAATTCACTCTTCCATGGCTCAATTTTCAATATTCTGGAAAATCTACTTGTAGTAGACTTTAATATGCTCCTAGATATCTGCTTAAATTTCACAATGATGTTGATCCAAAACAAAATGATATGGAAATGCTCAGAATTGCTTTGGCAAAACAAAATAGGAAAAGTGAATAAAGTACTTATTTTAAAAGCTGAATAATCTATCAATTGTTTCATTTCTTCAGTGTAGAATGCACACCCTTCACTAAAGCAAAAGTAATAAGGAGTCTTCAGAGGAGAGCAGGGATAACAGCCAAGAGAATTTGGTTGCTACCTTTTTCAGTAGTTCAGGTTTGAGTGAATAAAGACATGGCTGTATTTTAACAGGAATATGACTTATATGGTTAAGGTACAAGAAATAGTAAAATGATGCTACAATATGGATAACTAAGCCTGAAAGATAAAATCTGAAGTGATTCTTCTTTCAGTAACACAATCTAAATGTGTGCGTCTCCTTTCTCCCACTGGAATTTTCTATAGAACTAGGAGACTTGGTACTTACTCAGTGAGCATAGGCTCTGAATCCTTATAGGCCAGCACTTAGGAAATATTCTTAGGCAGGATAATTCATCATGATGGTCAAGGCGAAACTAGATTGCTGAATGCCAATGGACCAGGGAGGTGTATGTCTGGAACTCTGGGTTCACTGGAATCTGATGTTTCCATGCATAATGATAGCTCCTGAAGCAATTGCAGTATAACACTGGTGAGGAATATCAGGGGCTCACGATCCTGGGGATAAAACCTTATTTCTAGTGTCATATGGGATACTTGATCTAGAAGTGACTGAGTCAGTGGAATGAGAGTGTTAGAGAACAATCGTGAGCATCAGTTATGATATCAATGATTAACCACAACATAAGGAGGCAGATATTGTTCGACTCCTATTTTTATTGCTTTTTCCTTTTTATTAAGACTGAAACTTAGTATTTGTGGCTTGTGACTCTTTAAGGAGCAAAATAGTCGAATGCAGGGTCTGTGAAAACTTGGCAGCACTAAAAGGTTTCTGAACACACTACACAATCAAAGATTATTTTTAAAAACAAACACATCGTGAATACAATGTGCTTCTGAATGCATTCAACCTGTGCTGAATCACAAGGTCTTACTGAAGCCTTAGTTCTGAACATAAAACATATGCTCTTTTCACTGGGTATGTTATGCCACCAAATGCTGCCTAAAGAATTTTGGCTCAGATTGGAGATTATTGTGTTGAGAATTGCAGTGCTTTTATTGTATATAAAGAGTTTTCTCCTTTTCCAGAAGTGTAGTGGCATAATTCTCTAAAGAGAACACTTTTAATGTTTTTTGTGCCACCATGCCTCAGCATGTACATGTAAAATAAATATTTGAAAGAATTGAATTTCATCATGTCAGAATGCTTGATTTCAAAAGTTGTTATTTAAATTTCTGAATTGAGTTTCACAAAAACCATTAAAGGAATTTTGACTTTGGGTTAAGATAGAATTTTAAACAATTGCTGAAACAAACCAAATTGTACTTCTATCATTGTGTACCACATATTTATATGATACAGAGTTGTCAACACTAATGATTACAAAATCAGAACACCAAACAATGAGAAATATTACTGACAGATCATCTATGTCCTATAAAATTCTTTATGAAAAAGTAAATAATTGCATCCTTCTCATTAGGATGCAAATAGACTTTCATCTTCAACAAATGATAAAATTAAATATATACAACAAAGTATTTTAAAAATATATTTATTTATCCCTTACTATCTGTAAATATTTGAGTTATATACCTATCCTTTATACCTGTATGCTCACTCAGGGTTTTGTAAAAATTTCTTCATGAACAGGGGTCACAAGTGAAAAAAAAAACACTTAAGACCAGTGATTTTCTTGAAAAATCCATGAAAGACAAGACAGAGTGTACTGTAGATGCAGAATGAGTAAATACAGAGTATGCAAAGAATAGCAAGGAATGCCAAAGACATTCTGCATAAGACCTCCTACTACAGCCTCCTGCTTACAAGCTTGCTCTAGTTGCCTAGGGTTGGAGCACCACTGCATTAAGACCTCCTGGACAAAAAGCCTCATGCAAGACTAGTGTAAATTAGTAAATAGTAGTGCTTTCTCACTTTGGCTTGAAGAAACCTCAGGCTTCCTCCTCCAGAGGCCTTCAAAGGCAAAGTTACATAGAGTAGGAAACTGATTATTTCAACCTCTTTGGTTTCCTTTCGTCCCTGCCTCCTTTTCTGTCTCATCAGCAGTGAGTCCCAGGGTCCTTAAGTAATTTTCATTTCTGTTTGAGCTCTGAGTGTTCATGGATCTTAAAAGATCAGAGCATCCAGTCATAGCTATGAAATTTATAATGCACTGCACTTCTTGCTTGTTCTATTTGTTTTGCTGATACAGTCTGTCACTCAGGGTGGTCTCAAGCTTCTGTTATCCCTGCCTTAGTCTCCCAATTAGCTGGAATTACAGGTGTGTGCCACCCAACCCAGCTCTTACTACTAAATTTCTAAATAACTTTTATATTTTAAATTTTCTTTTTTTATGTGTGTGGGTATTTTCCCTATTTGTATATTGGTCTATCATATTTGTGCAGTACTTCCGGAAGCTGGAACTGGGCATTGGACCCACTGGGACTAGAGTTAAGAGATAGTTGTGAACTGAATTGTAGGTGCTTAGAATCGAACATTGGTCCTCTGGAAGAGTAGCCAGTGCTCTTAACCACTGATCCATCATTCATCCATTATTTCAGCTCCTACTTAGTATGTATATTTTAATACCCATCATTGCACATATTTTCATTAGTGTGGTTAAGTCTGAAATACCCCTTTCAACAGCCAGCTTATTTTCTCCAATTAAATTAAATGTCGGAATATTAATCTCCAGGCACAGGCACTGTCTTCCTAAATTCAGTATACTAGCTGACTTTAGACATAAGACCCAGGATGTTAACAATGCAGACATTCCAGATTATGCTTTCCATTAGAACATGAATCAACCTTATGCAAGTGTTTTTTTTCCTTTTTCTCACATCAAATACCAAAGGATGTGCCGATACTTGTAATACATTCTTGTATTTTCTATTGCCTTGAACTGAAATTTTAAGAAGCTACCTTAAGTTGGATGTGAAACATCAATCGATTTGTGTTCATAGGAGGCTTTAATCAAATAGCTAGCTATCAAGTCACTGCTCTGAGCATGTCTCTGTATTGATATTAAATAGGCCACCTGTCAAGGTTTGTAACAAAATACACAGTGCTTAATATGTGTTAGTTTCTTTTTTCCCCTGTAATAGCTGTTGTCATGGAAACCTGAAGAATAAAATGTCATGATTCCCTGCACTTTAAGCTTGGAATTTCCTTAGAGGAAGAGAGAGTGGTTAATAAGACAGTCAAAAGATGGAACCAAGGATGGGGGTGACTGTTTTCTGATTCTATTACATGACAGTCTTCATTTTTATAGTATGTTTACCATTACAGAAAAAGTAATGGCTATTATTTATTGATAGACTCTATAATATATACTTTCAAAATAGAGTGTCATTTAATTGTTTTTACTATTCTATTGACTGGAGAGCTTCAAAACAAACAAACAAATAAATAAATAAGCTTATAGAAAAAACATGCTCTTATCATTATTCTAGAGAGACTTGTAGCTAGTATATCTACCTTTCTGATTAATTTGAATATTCCTTCCATAACTAATGTGAGATGCAGAGATGTATTTTTTATGCAGGCTGGGCTTTAATAAAGCA
The DNA here is from genome assembly GCF_017639785.1 of Mesocricetus auratus. NCBI lineage: Eukaryota > Metazoa > Chordata > Mammalia > Rodentia > Cricetidae > Mesocricetus > Mesocricetus auratus. Next base: position 109,705,547 of record NW_024429182.1, on the reverse strand, counting down.
GACTACAGAGTGTGGCTGGTATTATCTCACACCAGCAACAGGTCAGTGAACTATTTTTTACAATTAATTTATATTTAAATTAGAAACAATCTTATTTTACATACCAATCTGAGTTCCCTCTTTCTCCCATCCTCCCATTCGTCCCCCCCATACTCCTATCCCAGCCCCCATCCATTCCTCAGGTAGGGTGAGGTCTCCCTTGGGGAATCATCACATTCTGTCACATCATTTGGGGCAGGACCTAGGCCCTCCCCTGTTTATCCTTCCATCATAAGGATAAATGCTGGTTCCAGTGCCAGTGGCCCCATAGACTGCCCAAGTCCCCCAACTGACACCCACGTTCAGGGGGCTAGTTCAGTCTTATGCTGGTTCCCCAGCTGTCAGACTGGGGTCCATGAGCTCCCACTTTCTCAGGTCAGCTGTTTCTGTGATTTCCCCAGCATGATCTTGACTCCTTTCCTCATCACTCCTCCATTTCTACAACTGAATTCTAGGAGTTGGGCTCCTAGGGGATTCAGTAGCTGTGACTCTCTTCTGGAAAGGAAGATGTCAGACTTTCACTATTTGCAGATTATATGATAGTTTATATAAGTGGTTGCCAGTGAACTCTTAACCTATACACAGTGGGGTAAAGCTAAGCACTGAGAGCAGGCAGCAAAGAGAATGGAAAAGCCTAGCTAGAGCTCTTGCTTCAACTATGTAGGAATCCTAATTTAACCTCTGACATCTTGCTATAAAACATAGAAACTCTCATTTTGTTTCTCTGCAGTTTTGTTCAGTAAAGACTGAGTTGACTTTCTACTGTCCATATCCCAAATGTCCTGGACTACTACAGAGAGGAAGGAGTCTCCATTAAGGAAATGCCTCCATGAGAACTAGTTGCAAAGAATTTTCTCAATTAGTGATCAATGGAGGAGGCTCTGGTCCGTGGTGGGTGGGGCCACCCCTGGACTGATGGTCCTGGGTTCTGTAATAAAATAAGCTGAGCAAGCCATGTGAAGCAAGCAACTAAGCAGCTCCCCTCCCTGGCCTCTGCAGCAGGCCCTGCCTCCAGGATCCTGTCTTGTTTGAGTTCCAGTCCTGGCTGCCTTCAATGATGAACAGCAATGCTGAAGTGTAAGCCAAATAAATCCTTTCCTCCCAACTTACTGTTTGGTCTTGGTGTTTTATCGCAGCAATAGAAACCCTAAACAAGACATCTTTTAATTGTATTCATTGACTACAAGGCCCACATTCCTGACCATAATGTTCATTAACTACAACTCCCAATTACATGGAAATGTTTCACTTTTCTTATTGGAGCTTTGTCTTCAAGTATTCAAGTAGCATAGAAATATAAAGATACAGTGGATGTGGAAATATGTTTTATGCTAATAAAAATCAGTTACACAAAAACAAATAATAAAATGGTAAAAAGTGGCATACCTAAATAAAAACAAGCATATTAAAATTTTGTGATTTAATTAATTTGTAAGATTATATAGAACAGTATAATAGACATAGAGTATTTCACATTGTATATATCAATTTGTATTTAACAATTAGTGTGAAATGTTTACAAGTATATTTATATATCAATCAGGGAAGCAGGTTTTAAAAGTCTATTAATAATATACTGGGAATCTGTTTTAAAGAGAGATTGAGATTTCTGAAGGGAATTTAACAAAAGAATAGGAATAATATTTTATGAAAATACGGAATTATATGGCCCGTTGAATATCCCCAGAGAGGTGTGACAGGAACGATCCTGGTGGTGATATTTGGATCAAGCACTAGAGGCCAGGGGTAGGGGACTGTTGAAGTCAGGGAACCACAATTTGAACATTTCTCTGTGTAACCATAGATATTGATAGGAACGAAATGACAGTTTTCACATTTACTTACATTGTGTGTGAAAATGTAGAGTTTCAGTAAAGAGAGAGGCGTACATAAACTTGGACAAAGAGCATGTAATATGAGGATTTGTTGATTAGGAAGTAGAGATTAATGATGAAGAGTTAATTAAGGAATGCAGGGGAAAGCCAGCACTTTCAACCCTGAGACAACTCTTGGCTAAGCCTCACCACCTCTCACCCTTTGCCTGAGGCTGATGTGTGTGGTCTCTGCAAGAGAAGATGCTACTGAGGCCCAGAGAACACCTCCCAGTGGGTTTCAGTGGTATCCCCGCCAGTGATTTCTAGAGAGTGATTCCTGCTTAACTATTCCTGCAAAAGGCTCTCATATTTAGGTTCTCTGTGTCTCAGTAGCATCTTTTGTCAAAAGAACTGTTTGCCAGAAAGGAATCCATGAGCATCAGACTGTGGAGGAAAGAACAGCACTAAATCTAAGCAGGAACGTTTCCCCTCCCTCTGGGATCTTTCTAGCACCCTCTACTGGCAAGTCTGTGCACTGTGCATACTGGAAAAGGACACGGGAATGATTGGAAGGCTCATGTCTGGAACCTAAGGAAAGACAATACACACTCTAGTTGCATACTGCTAACTGTAAGTATTAGAGGGAAACAACTGTCAGGACTGTCTAGGAAGCAAGAGAATAAAGGGGAATAAAGAAAACCCCAGAATCTAAGAGAGCACTTGAGATTATGAAAGTGGAGAGACAGAAGAAGGGATGAACCCAAACCAAGTATGCTTGAAAACGCAGCTAAGAACCCTGCTCATCTGTAAGAAAAATTTAAAAATAAAATTAAAAAAAATAAAAGACAACACAGATTGAATTTGAAATAGAAATGCAATTAACTGGTAACCAACACAGTGTGTTAATTATGGCAAGCCACAATAGCTCAACCATAAATACTCCCCATGTCACTGGCTTAACTTAAGCATTCACTGTCACTGAAATCACGGAGTGGAGTTCGCCAGATGAGGTGATTCTTCTCTTGAGTGTCTCCATCAGCTTGGAGTCTTTTGCTTCTAGATCTGCAGACAGAAGTGAACGACAGAAGCCAGTCTTGTACGTGTTGTATTAAACACTTGCTCACGCTGAGATAACTGGAATTAAGGCTCCTAGTTCTATGAGAGGCTGAGAATGTGACCCAGAAAATGACATGTAGTCTTGTCTTTGCCACACTAGATTTTTAAGTGACTTGCTCATTTTAAAATTTCAGCATGCCCCAAATGTCCCAAATTCAGTTATTGTATCTAAATATAAAATATGATGAAATTTAACTGCAATATTGATATTCAGCAAATATTAAATTCCCTTAATTGGTAATTAGGAAGGCTGGGAGAGAAATCCACACATGTATAAATATCCTAAAGAGGTTGTGATGATAAGAAAAATATTCAATTTGTAGTTCATAGTGGGAACCAGAAAAGTCTACTCATTTTTAGTGATGGAATTTACAGATTTTTTTAAATCATCTGGATACCAGATAATGGTTGTCTTAACATAAGCCACATCGTTGAAGAAATTCTACATGTTGTAGCTTTGATATTGATTAGGCCTAGCATGAATTTCCCACTCATACTCTAAACCTTTGGCTCTTTAATTTGCAAAATTGATGTGCTGTTACTCTTACCATAGTCTCCACTTATTGTGAAGATTTCATTGCACAGGCAGTAGAAGCATTAGGAGTAGATGAGCACAGGCTTTGTTGCAGGCACAGCTCTGAGTGCTTCGCATGAAGAGAGCTATTGCAAGCTTGTAGGAAGCATTGTTGTCTGGTTTTTTAGTTCCCTACTTTCTCCTTGATCACAACCATAATCATTCCAATTAATATTTGAGTCTGTCTTCCCTGAATTCCGTAAAAGTTAGTTGAAATAGTGCCTAACTATTTCTATATGGACAATAATGTAAATATGCAATTATTATATAACTCTGCAACTAGGAATATGTAGCATTTTTTAAAAATCAGATTAGCTATGTATACTATTGTTTGTTGGTAACCTCATAATCAGCTGCTAAACGTTATTAGGAAGCATGTAGTTAAAGAAATAAAAACTTGTTTAGTTTTATGAAAACATGACTAGGTATTTATAATCACCTTCTGTATGTTATGAGAAATAAAATGAATGCAAATGTCATGTGTGATTTCATTTCCCAAATTAGCCAACATTTTTCTGTCTAACGAGAATCGGTATTTAACCTGATGTTGGGATCTATTGTTTTCTCTTTATGATGAAGATCTTTCTAGTTCATGAACTTTTTATACATCATAAGTTTTGAGGGTGGATAGAAATTACACACACTATAATCCAATATTATTTTGCAGAAAACATGTACTGATGGCTCCTTCTCTTGAGGGTATTTGAAAATAACCGATGAGCAGAAAAACCTAGGTTCCCCTATTCTGCCTGGACTTAGAACTGTTGCAGGTTTTTTACAGAAAGCCTCTATGTATGTATGCTTAGGAGTACTGGCAAGTGTATGAGGGAAAGAGAAATCTCTACAGATACCAAAGGTAAAGGAATGATGTCATTTTTAATTAAACACAAATTTAGACTCCTTCCTTCTCTCCTCAGTACCTTTGAAAAAGGTCACTTTGCTCTCTAGTCCTCCGGGAGAAGTGCTATGGCACTAAATAAAAATGCTAAGCACAAATTGGTTTTCCTAGGAGTATTTTATGTACTAGGGAAATGTAACCTATAGACTTCAGTAAATCTGCTTGCTAATAATATTAATGAAATCAATGCGTCAAGTATTGTGTTTTATAGCGCTATACTTATTCTACCAAGTCATTATAAATTATAACACTTTTGAAATCATAATAGAATCTTCTTAGTTTGCTTTCAGCCTATGACAAGAAAATGCATTTTACAAAATACTGTTGAGTCTGCTTTCATTTTAGCCTTGTAAAATTAAATTATAGTGACAGAATAAATCCAAGCATAAAACATTTCCCCAGCAATATTTATGATTTTTTGTTTTATTTTGTTTGCTACCTTAATTTATAGAGGTTTGACAGCCCTCATATCATATGCCTGCAATCTCATCCCAGCACTCAGAAAGGCTGAGGCAGGAGGATACTGCCTTGGACATCACCCTGTTCTGACTATATATAGTGAGTCTCAAAAATATAAACAAAAATGAGGTTCTTTGGTATATTAGATTGGAAGAATACAAAATATTAGATATTAAGAACTTCTGGATTATGGAAAATAATTTTAATCTACCATTTTAAAGACTCATTTACATGATTTTTTGTTTATTTTAAAACTACACAAATCACACTATCCTCTTTGGTACTTTTATTTTTCAGTTTATCTTGACTGACTTTGAATCAGAGTTAGTGATGTTTGCCAATATCATACTAGTTCCTCTCTTCTTTGAATTTAGAGTAGGAGACAGAAAGACTTTTTAAAACCTTTTTAGGTATCCTGCACAAAGACCTATAGGCAAATGACTAAAAGCTAGGAGCAGGATAAGTGGTCTGCCCCCGGGATAGAGCACACCAACTGGTTGTCCAGTGCCAGGTGGTCAGCCTTGAAAACATACATACAAGAAACATTATACAGACTCAACAGGTTATATTTAGTAATGTATGTGTATGTACAAACATATACATGCATGCAGTAACAAACTGTAAGGAAAGAGATCGTGAATTTGAAGGAAAGCATGGAGTAGTATATAGGAAGGCTTGAAGGAAGGAAAGGGAATGAAGAAATGTTGTAATTATATTCTCAAAAATGAAATCAAAAACAAAAAATAACCCTTTATGTAATTCCCCTCTACTCTCCCTTATTTCTTTCTGTTCCCTAGGCAACCTGACTGAGCTTTAATTTCTTCCAGGGAAGTGACTCATGGTTAAATGCTTGCTGATAAAATTTTAAGATCCTGATAATGGAATTCCTAAGTGAATTGAAGGAGATAACCAACATGGAATATTTAGAGGAGTCCCTGGCTTCTTGCTCTCCCAAGATGTTAGCTAGTGATATTCTGATGTGAACTGGAATTCAAATGTCACACAAAACAAAAGGCATTTGTGACCTTCTGGGATGACAGTATGTTCTATGACAACCACACATTTAGATTTGAGACATTGAAAACTAACCCCAGTCTTAGTTCTAAAACTGTAATAAACACTAATGGTATTAGAAAAAGTTCATTTGACAACTCTAAGTACATTCTCTCACTCTTTGGACTCCCTTGGATGAAGCTCTGTGGGTTTGTGGAGTGTGCATGCACATGTGTAAACTCACATATGTGCCTGAAAAAGTTTCAAGGTTTACTTCTATTGATTTTAATGATATGTACATGTGGTTTATGAGTCTAAGTCTATTCATGTGTATGTATCAGATGCCCTACAGATGGAGTCACAGGCACTTGTGAGTCTCCTGGGAACTGAAATTCATTCAGTTCACATTCCTTTTCTATTTTAAACTTTTTCAGACATGATATTTTTTATTAAATTTATTTATTTATTTTTATTTTTTGCATCTGGAGCAGTTTCCCCTCTCTCCTCTCTTATCACTCTCCCCCTTCACCACCCTCCCCACCTCTGTTTCTGTTCAGAAAGGGGCAGGCCTCCCATGGGCATTAACAAACATGACATAGTAAGTTACCTAGGATTAAGCTCCTCCCCAAATCCTCCAACCCCCTTTGTATTTAGGTTGGGCAAGGCATCCCAGTATAAGGAATAGATTTCCAAAAGCTAGCTAAAGTATGAGAGACAGCCCCTGCTCCCATTGCTAATAGCAGAAATTTTATTTTAATCATGTTATTTCCCTCCCCAGATTTTCTCTACCTCCTTACCCAACCCTCTGCTGAGCCATCTATGCTAACACTTTGAATCTGTTCACTCCTTCAGGAGATTTCAACTGGAGACAATGAAATTCAGTGTGAAGAATTTCTGCCTAGGTACCTGTAAAGTTTTCTTTCACCCCTCCTTTCATTTTTCAGAACATCAATCAAAGAAAATCTATGGCTCAAGGAGTGGTAATAAATTTTGTGAAAATTGAAAAATACAGTATAACAAGGAAAGGAATTTTCTTATGCTCGAGGGCATGAATGCCACTGAATATTTAACTGCCCTGGCTTGATTTTAATCTGAGTATACTTTCAATATATTATTGCATTTTATACACTATATATAATTAGTTTACATATGAGAAAATTGAACAGACAAGTTCCTCTTTATATTGAGATTATTCTTTGATAAAGGTCAGATACAGTTCTCTGAAATTTTTAAGCAATTACTAAAACAACCAGAGAACTTGATTTAAAACAAAAGTGAACACTAAGGAAACACTTTCACTTCCTTGGATCCATTGTGTATTCAAGTGGAATTAAATAACAATGATTTAAGCTAGTATTAACTTTTCTAAGTTAAAGTAATTAATTTTCAATTCTTTACTCAAACCCATAAAAGATGAAACAATAACTAAAGTCATTTCATTAGCATGACTGTTCAGAAGACAGAAAATGAAGAAGCTGATTGGATTTCACAGGGATTGGATCTGTTCTCTAGGACAAGGTAGGAATCTCAGAGGCAAACACACAATACAGATTCTCTTCAGCCTGACCTGGCCAATCAGAGTCCTACAGCAGTGAGTGGGTCAGCTTCAATGCATCTCAACAGCCTGCCTTTGGGTTTGATTTTCTTGATTCAGAGATGCTTCTGCAGGACACTGGTAAAATTGGAACATCCTATTTTATTTTTGATATAGCATCTTAAAAACTAGTTGGTTTTAAAACCACAGCATGGTACCATCTTTTCTTCTTGCTTACAATTATAACTCTGATCACAGAAGGTTGAGTGCCAGACACGAGATCATGCAACCAGTATTCTGTTGACACTAGTTTTGGAACTGGAATAGCAAGCAACTGTACACCATACACATCAATTTAAAGGACACAAAGACAAAGAAGGTAAGGAACATGTGCACAGTCACATGGTAGAGTATAACAAATCAAGTTCTCATCCTTAGAGTAAGTCTTTTCAATGTACAGGCCTGTGATCCTCATAGCAAGCTTCTTATTCCATCATCAGTGCTGAAATTCCTTTGACTGTGCTATTTTATCTGTTGTGCACTACACTCCTGATGAGATACTAAGTAATCATCATCAAAAAAATATATCCTTCTATCTGTTGGTGTTGCTAATCCCAATAATCAAGAATAAGACCTCATGGCTGGGAGGCCACCATGGGATTGATCCAAATCCCCTGAAAGTGGGTGTCAGTGAGGAGGCCTAGGTAATCTATGAGGCCTTGGGTAGTAGATCAGTATGGACTTTGGGTGCTCATTCCACAATAAGGGATGCTCTCTCAGCCTGGACTCTTGGGGGAGGGCCTAGGCCCTGCCCTGAATGAAATGATAGACTCTGGAGATGCCCCATGGAGGTTCTCACCCTCCCTGGGGTTCGGAGTGGGGATTGGGTGGGATCTGGGGGTCTTGTTGGGGGGTGGGGAAGAGGGGAGGAAGAAGGAGCTGGGATTGACATATGAAGCAAGCTTGTTTCTAATTTAAATAAAATAATAATAAAAAGAATATGACCACTAGTGCATTTTAAAGTCAAATTTAAATCAGTCTTTAATTAAATACTGGCCAGATAGATGGGCTCTGGCCTGGTCCATACCCAGGTTCCTGAGAAATGGCCCAGAATCACAGTTTGTAGTTGCTTGAAGAGGAAAACCCATAGTTCATTACATGTGCCATCAGGTCCAATCAGAGGCAAGCTCACACCCTGACATACTTCCTTGTGTGAGCCCCCTGCCCACATGCGGTCAAGCACATCAGTTCAACTGGATCAAACAGACTCTTTTAGGGAAATGAAAAGTATGTGGCTTGTTATCTCCCATAATCTTTAGCCTCCAGTATTTCAGGAACTAGCTATTCTTGGGCATGGGCTTGCAGATGAAAGGCATAGTAACTAAACTTAAAATGTAACTTTGGCTGTCACAGTATGAGTAGATTTCTGGAACAGCTGATATATTCTGACTTGTAAATGGACCATGTAGGAATTCCTAAGGTCTTTAATAATTTCTATTGATACTTTGTGATATTTTGATTCCAGTCTGACAATAAAGTTTGCTTTGAATCAGAGGGTCTAGAGATAGCTACTAGCCGACCAAAATTAATCATAGAGCTTTTGGAGGACTGAGGATAGATAGAGAGACAAGAAGTAGAAGAGCTTGGCTTAGAGAGAGTCTCAGTCCTTTTGATTGGAGGAATGACAGAGATAGGTAGTTACTGGTTGCTGCTCCACTGACTCTTTGATTCCCTGACCATTCATATTCTTACCCTAATATTTGATGCCTGAGTTTTTATTAATAAATAATAAATAGATAAATGTATCATCTGGCATCCAACTCGGGGCTTGAAATCACGAGCTAGCCACTAGGCCCTCTTTGCAGTTGCTTTAACCACCGTATCAGCGGGTGACTCCTCCCCCCCCACCTCTCACAAGCCCTCTGAGGGAGTGTGGGTTTTCCTATTGCAGCCTCTCTACAACAGCCTCCAGCTGCCACTCACTCCTGTCCCCAAACTCCACAGACCCAAAACTCTAAAGGCAACCTTGCTCTGTGGTAGTTACCTGCCCACCACAGTTCAGCTCTGCTTTCAGGTGGCCCGGTTCATGCCTTTGCTTCCCACCACATGTGCTCCTGGGTCTGCTTTTCAGGTGTCAGGCTCCCTCTCCCTATGGGTTGTTGGCTTTCCTGGACCCCCTCCTAAGGCCTCTGGCACCTTGAAGCTGTCACTGCCCCAGCTCCCTGCTAGCATGAGCAGCTGCAGTTGCCCTCAGCCAGGCTGTGCACTGCCTGTGTTCTCTGCCCAGCTGTGCTGTGCAATGACAACCAGCCTCACACTTCATTGTCATTGTCACCAGATCTGGTTAGACACTTGGGAACTCTTAAGGGGGGAGGGATCAGTTTTAAGAAATGTTTTTCCTCACGTTAAATGGGAAATATTATGATGTAGGAAGTTAGTTCTGTGTATAGTTCCACAATGGATAGTTTGAAAATGGGACAGGTACATTAAAGGATAATTAACTTAGCAGGGATTGACATAATGTCTATTATAGTCATTATCATTTTGGTAGTTCATGTTTTATCCCTAAAAAATTTGCTTGATATCAGTGCCAATATGAAATTTAACTGATAAGGTACAATCTTTACAAAGACAAACTAATGAAATTAAGAAAAATATTCATACAGAAACAAAGGAGTTTAGAGCAGAAGCTACTGCACCATTGGATTATGAACTGAAGAGGATCTGCCCAAGGTTATTAGAAAACAAACCTTAACTATCCAGTTACCATTCAAGAATGACCACCAGGCTGGGTGGTGGTGGCACACTTCTTTAATCCCAGCACTTGGGAGGCAGAGGAAGGTGGATCTCTGTGAGTTCGAGGCCAGCCTGTTCTACAAGAGCGAGTTCCAGGACAGCCTCCAAAACAATACAGCGAAACCCTGTCTCAAAAAACAAAACAAAAGAATGACCACCAGATGATAGGATGTCCAAAGCTATTCAGAAGTTAACTGGGATCTTACAGAAATGTTAGCTTTGAAGAAATTTAAGGAAGCAGGGGTTCCATATGGTATGCATTCATCTTTTGTAAACTAGATGTTAAATTCATAGGGCACTCAGAACAGAATTATTCCACAAGACTGGAAAGATTTAAATACAGCACCTTAGAATAGAAACCAGGATATATGTTACATTGGGGAACAGTTTTTTTCTTTTGTTTCTGCAGGAAAAGAAAAGCTATGGATACCATTAAAATCAATAAAGATTACAGGAGTGACCTCTTGTTTAGAAAAGGCAGTAGTTCATCAAACAGAGGGTAATTCAATCTAAAATAACTTTGACTAACAAACACTTTTCATCTTATCATATATAGCCTGTCAAAAAGGAAACTCCACAAAGTTGGGACTGGAGTAGGTTTTGTTTTTGTCTTTCTAGGAGAATGAAGAAAACCAACTAAGGAATCTGAATACCACTGGACAAATGAGACATCTGAAAACAAAGGACAAATCATATAGAGAAAATGTCCCAAAAAAAGAGCAAATTGTCCTAATGATATACCACATTTCCAACAGGATAAATGTCATAAGTCTCCCCAAATTTTGTTTCTGCTGTTCTCTACAGATATATAAGGTAAATGGTCTTTTGCAGTCCCAGTTCAATTAAAAATTAAAGCTTGGTTTGAAGTTGAGGCATGATTCTCTACTTCTCTAAACCTAAGGATTCTTGTTAAAGGAAAATCCAAAATCTCTGTCTCATATCCAAAGAGCCAACTGGTTTGGGACAGAAGAAAAACCAAAATTAAGAGACTATTCTATTTTCTATTGCCATTAATCTTATAATCCTTTGGTTTAATTGTGACTCTTTAAAACATTTCTTTTTTTGGTTTTTACGAGACAGGGTTTCTCTGTATTGTTTTGGAGGCTATCGGTCCAGCCCGGCCTCGAACTCACAGAGATCCGTCTGCCTCTGCCTCCCGAGTGCTGGGATTAAAGGTGTGTGCCACCACCGCCCGGCCACTTAAAACATTTCTTAATGTATATATTATCTCAAAATTTATAAGGTTAACATATATATATATGCTTCCTGTTGTGATATTAATGGTAATATAGAGTAGTAATTCTAGAAGAGGTCTTAATCTAGCTTCCTGTATCTGATTTTGGACTTGAGTATCAGGTAACTAGGAATTTAGTGTATCTTGTATGACCTTAACAAATTGTGGTCCTTTAACCTCTGTGAGATCTGTTGCGTGTGATATTTAAAACATTTAATTTTTCTGTAGTAAACCATGATCATTCCTAACAGTGACCTTTGAAGTCTCCAGTATGATTATGGGGCACCATAACAATGATTCCACTGGGACTAACCTGACAAACACCACACAAATATCAGCTTTGAACAGCAAATTGCTCAGGACAATTTCTAGGTAGCTAGCAGAGATGGTCCAGCCTCATGCAGTACTCCATCCAGGACTTCGGAGAGGTCCTACACTTTACCATAACACAGAGATTGGCAACAAATGATATGGCAAACTTTCCTAGGACTTGGCCATTATCTCAATTTTCTCAGGGTCTCTAGAGAAGCTGTCAACCACCAGACAACAGGAAGCAATCTAGAGAACATGATGCCCACATTCCTAAGAGGTGGGGTGGGTGATTTTTTTGTGATTCAATGAGGTATGGATATTTGTCATCATTTAGGGGACATTTGTTACAAGTTGTTATTGGTAATGGCCAGGAAAAAAACTGAACAAAGGAGATTAGATTCAGGGATCTCATTCTAAAAAGGACACATCTGCTCCTGTCAGCGCCAATCTATTTCAGATGTGATGATGGGCCTGAATCACCTTTATATGCAATTTTCTTTATTTGTGGCAAAAGTTAGATACTTGGCAAGAAACTCCCCTTGCCTCAACTGCTGACATTATGCTGTTCAAATTGGACAAGAAAGAACACAACTGCCAAACTTTGACAAGGTAAGGCAGGAAATCCTTCAAAATTTCTGCTTTACAGAAAAGTCTGTCAGATATTCTAGGCTTGTAGGCTGAGGATGGATGCCCCAACATTACAGAAGAATCTTGGGTCCAGGCAACTAGGTATTTCTGTCATTTCTATAGTTTTGGAAGTTGTTTGTTGTACATTTCATGTTTACTCAAGTAACATTTTATCCTTCTTGTGTCTCTGACAGAGAATGAAGACCACACATAGTTTTCCTTGTTACTAAATTCAGAAAAGGAAGTCACAAAAGATGTGTAAACTGTACGAAGTATATAAGTTTGAGAGACATAAAAGATAAAATTGCTTATCTAAGAAAATATTTGAGGTCTAAAAAATAGTTTTAGGTTGGTAATACAAGTTAGGATAGAAAGTGAATTAGATAAAAAAAAAAACCTTTGGTTTCAAAGACAGGATAGATAATGGAGTATTTTCTCCGAATTTGCCTAATACAAATGGACTGGACGTTGTGAATGCAACTCTTACCTGATACTTGTTCTCATTGTATATAGTTTTACTATGTTAGAGTTAAAACCTTTTATAGACAAAAAGGTGAAAATATATGATATTTCGATGACATTCTGACAATAAAGTTTGCTTTGAATAGAAGGGTGGAACTAGCTACTAGCTGAGTAAAATTAGCCATAGATGTTTTAGAGAACTGAGGATAGATAGAAAGAGAGGAAGTAGTAGGGCATGGCTTAGAGAGGGTCATAGCCCTTTTGGATGGAGGAATGGCAGAGATAGGAGATCACTGGTTGCTTCTCCACTCCTCTGATCATTCATGTTCTTACCTCAGTATCTGATTACTGAGGTTTTATTGATAAACAATAATTAGATAAATACATAATATTAACAAATTGAATTAAAAAAAGAAAGTTAATGGATTTCTGGAGGAATTGACCACACCAAAGGAAGTCATAAGTACTGAGGCATGGATAATGATTCATGGGACTAGGTTAAATATAGGTTAAATATAATTTATTTCAGGGAGAAGTCATTTACACAAGAAGCAGATGGCCTCTGCAGGTTCCCACTCTAAGTATCTGCATAGGCTGCTGCCTGTGACCTGACCTGATGCAAGAGAGAGCCACCTGCACAGACCCTAAACCTAAACTTGTTCCTCATCACGTCCTCACCTGTGACCACGCCCAAACCGGTGTGGTCCGTGCTACAAGTGCTGCTGGGGTGGATATCTCACTACAATTCCCCTTTTAGTCTAAAGAAAAAGATTTAGGTTTGGTACTATATACAAAGATAGCAAATATCAAGTATATTCTAGGAGAAGGAAAAGTAAGAGCAAACACATTTAAGACCTATTGGCAATGAAGCAGCTAGAGCAAAAGGCAAGAACTACATATCCAGTCCTAGGGAAAAGGCATAAGAAAGATTACTATAGAGCTGTTCTCAACTGGAAAGTTTAAGTCTTGTACCTAATACTTCTATCTAGGATGAGAGAGCAATAATTCTGACAGTCTAATCTTCAACCTCATCACAGACCTGAGAAGGAGGATAACTATACTCGAGTAGGCAGGAAGTGCAGGTGAGCTACTTCCATAGGTGCAGTCAAGACAGAAACAGCAGGCTACCTGGACAGTCACCCAGAGTCTCACAGCAATGTAGGGGCAACCAGCTTTGGCTAAGGCCTGGAGTATCTGACTGATCAACACAGAAACAGGGAGGTAGAAAGGCTGTCTTATCCTGACTTGGCAAGGTTAAGCAGTCTTCTAAGTTTACCTCCTGCAAGCACAGTAGGACAGCATGTCCAAAGTCAGCATGCTAGATGGGTACAGTTCTTTGCCCAAGAGGCCATTAGCTGAGGAGAAAATGGACTCCAGAAGGAGTGACATCGGTGCCCAACATTTTCTCAGGAGTAGCTTGGTGATGTTAGTAGCAATTGTGTCTCATGTCAATGGAGCACTAATATTAAAACACTTAAATGCCATATTCTGCAGGTCTATGAAGCGTTTGAAGATCAAGTATCTATGACTGACTAATCTCATAGATAAGAAACATGTTTGGTAGCCGGGCATTGGTGGTGCACGCCTTTAATCCCAGCACTCGGGAGGCAGAGGCAGGAGGATCTCTGAGTTCGAGGCCAGCCTGGTCTACAAGAGCTAGTTCCAGGACAGCCTCCAAAGCCAAAGAGAAACCCTGTCTCGAAAAACCAAAACCAAACCAAAACAAAACAAAACAAGAAACATGTGTGGTAATAGTCCGTAATTCTCAAAAACATAGTTGTACAATAGCTGAAGCTTCCCAAAATAATTTAACCAGGACAATGACTTCAAAAAATGTATATATATATATATATATATATATATGCATATATATATATATAATTCTCAATAACGGAGATAGAACTGAAATGTCTTGACTAAAGGTAGAACTGTAAAGTGCAATATGATAAAATATCCTAAGTTGCATAAATATGCAAAACATATACACATCAAGATAGTTTTATATTTGTGTGCAAGACATCATAAACAGAAAGAAATTATCTATAGCTAACAGTAGCTAAAGTTAGTTCACTAGAAAATGTGTTAATCTATCTATATCCCATCTTAACCATACCCTTAAACTTATTTAGAAGAGATACCTGAGTCTAAGCATCACCTTTCATACCCAGCCCTAAACAACTAAAAGCAACTTTATACAGGTGAATACTCTCCCTTAAAACCAACAGTAGTGAAAAGTGGTATATATGATCAATTCCTGATGATTTGGGACCATGATAATTCCATGGGATCTTGTAGGACAAAAAATTAGAACAACAAAAATATCCAGAGGACTAGCTGTAACATTGTAGCTAGTATCTGAGTGACAAGAGATGCTTGACTGAAGTTCTTCCCTGAAGCTCTGGCAGTGTAATAAGAAGATGCACTGTTTCAGCTACCTCATTTGGAGTTGTCTCCAGCCTTATAGTCCCAGACAGGTTTTAGGGTGGTTGTTAGTTCAGAGGCATGAAATTGAATCAAGTGGAATTGGTGAAGTGGGGCTTCATCTTCTTTCTGGAGCGTTCAAAGATTGCTGTTTGGAAAATTTTTGCTTGCTGTGGAGGACCCAAACATTAATATCAGCACATAAAGTTTAACTTCCATAGGAAAACATACAGGGAAAGGTAACAATAAGGATGAAATTAAGAATGAGGAAAATTAGGATTATAGAGAATATAGAGTTAAGACAATACTAGTCCTAGAACTTGTTTTCTGTTGTCTTACACCAATGGCCTTATGATATGAGACAGAAACTCTGAATTTTTTTAAACAACATGTTTAATTTGGAGAGGGGCCAAGTCCAACGCCAAAGCCAGGTTTGATTTTTATGTGAATTAGGGACTGCGATAGTGCTGGGAAGCAGGGAACCAGAAGACAAGAGTTTAGTATAAATATTTTACCATAGTCAGATTCTTCTTTGTATGATGGTTCTTTCTAGATAGATATCCTCTTTTCTTTAAGCATCTACACATTCGGTGTCTTCTCACTTTTGAAATAGGTTTTCCTGTAAAGGTAAGAACAAAATACTCCCCCTTCCTTTGTGAGGTTTCCCTACAACTCGTGGAATATACCTTAGTGGATAAACTATCATTTCTCCTCATTAAGAGGTTTCTCCTTTTCAAACAAGATCTTGATAAACTTTGATGGAATCCAAATCATTTCTTCTCCTGTAGAAACAAAGGTGAAATCTCTACTCCAATGTAACACAAATCTTGGTTTCCATAGTGAAGTAATACATCCTGGAAGTACACTTGCTGATTTAGTTCAGAAGTTTTTCTATTGTCCAGTGTTTTCTGCAACTGTTTTTCCTTTCTTATTAGCATTAAGAAAGTTTAATGTTAGTAAAGAATTATGTAATCTGTGTTTGGGGTTTTTTGTCCCCCTGCCTGTTTATAGAGCATTTCCTTTAATGTGCGATTGGATCTCTCAGCCACTGCTTGTCTTGTAAGTTTGTGTGGTATACCAGTTATATACTTTATTTTATATTTAAAAACTATTTCAATTTGCTGGAGACATATGCTGGAGCATTGTCAGTTTTTATTTGTGCCAGTATACCCATAAAAGCCATTACCTTTAATAGGTATGTAATAACAGAATCAGCCTTTTCTGAGCTCAGAGCAGTGACCCATTGAAACCCTGAAAATATGTCTATTTTATGGTGCCCATATTTTAATTTTCCAAATTCTGCAAAGTGAAACACATGTATTTACCAAATCTCATTTCTATGTATACGTTTAAGGTTACTACCTGCTGGTAAAGGAGTTTGGTTACAGAAGGAACAAGTAGGACATTTATTTATTATTTCCTTAGTTTGTTGTCTTTTTAAACCTTTGCTATTCACATGGTGTTTTTAATGAAATTCTGAGGGCTCCAGTACACTTACTATTAATAAATGAGCAATTTGGAGATCACTGAGAATCTGGTATCAGTAAAATTTTCTGTAGACCAATTTTATATCCTAAGTAGTTGATAGAATCTCCTCTTTATATTTTTGGGGGGCAATTTGTAATGCCCAGTGAGGTAAAACTTCCTTTACCTTAGATTAAGGTCTCAGTCATACAGAGACACAATCTGAAGCCCCAGCCTGTTCTTTTCTCATTGTAAAGATTTTCTACTCATGTTGGAATTTAAGTTTGAAAATGGATTAGTTTGGTGTAGCTATGTGGAGCTACAATAGGAGTTAACAGATAAAAGAGTTTTCATTCTTCTCACAGTAGCAAATGGACTTGATCTTTGTATAGCCATCAACTCCTGTCATACCTGAGTCACAAAGGGGAACACCAAAAGATGAATTAGACTGAGCGCATGTCCAGGTACCCTGCAGTGAACCAGGTTTTCCTCAGGAAAGTTCCACTGTATATCTTACTTCTCTTAAGGATTTTTTTCTTCTGAAAAATATTAACAAGTGTCCCAGTCAGTGAAGTACATACCAAGCCAGCGTAGGAACCTGAATCCCATCCATAGAATACACTTTAACAAATAAAAGAAGCAAGCAAACAACAGCAGTAACAAATAGGATTGGCAAAGAGAACCTGTAGAGGGTCCAGGGTTCAACTCCCTGTTTGGCCACTATACTTTTATAGAACTCTGTCCCTACATATCCCTGTTGCTCACTGTGATGTTTGAATAGCACAATAAAACAACAAAAGATTACCTTTGCGGCTGGATGTTGGTGGCATATGACTTTAATCCTAGTACCTGGGACTCTTCATTTACTCACTCTGACTTCTTTTGCTCTATACTTATTTTATTTTTCTTCTTTATATCTCTCTTATTTCCTTTTACACTCCCATGTTCTTATTTCAATAAAGTACTTCCTTCAAGTAGAGTTCCTTTGTTTAGTAATTTGTTAGCTGTGCTAACATTGATGTGGCAATAGTATAAAAGAAGCAAGATTCCCACTCACATCGTTAATAAAAGTGTGCAGACACAACGTACACCAATAAATAGGTGGTATATTAGCTATTACAACATTCCTGTTCAAAGTAGAAATACTTGAGTGGAAGAAATAGTGTATGTTGAGTTGTTTTTACAATAGCCAGAAAAGTCTATGATAAGACGAAAATAGAGGAGGAATTAATGGGAATGAAAAATCTAGATAAAAAAAATATCCTAGAAGACAACTAGGCAACTAGAAGAGAAAACAGCACTCTTTAGCTGGGGACATGTTTGGAGTACCCAAGGAACCCAAGAAAATCAGGAACATGAAGACAGTATTGGAGATTACAAATGAATGAGTGAATAATGTTGTCATGAGGAGTGTGAAGAGAGTATAGGACTTTTTACGTTGATTTTACTCAAATAAAATAAGAAACTATTATGAGGTAGGGTAAGGCTCAACCCTTCGTGAGGTGGGCACTTTCCCATGCACAGATTATTTTTGTAGGTGGCTAAGGTTACATTGTCCTGCAAGATGGGATGAAGGCAATGCAGAGGTCATGCCTTTTGTGATGGCAGGTGCTTTCCACAGACTGAGGAATTAGAGTAGGCTGAGCTGAGATACTGTAGTGCAGTTAGCGTATCTGAACAGGATTAAGGTGGCCAACTGAGAGTAGCTACTGCTGTAACTGCTCTACTGTTGCTGGAGTTGTTCTCACTCAAGGGTGTCCTGGTAAGAACATCTGCTTCCGTGACTGCTGTGACAGTATTGCTTCAACTGCCCTGTCTCTGAAGTCACCCTTGCTTCAGCTGCTTACTTCCCTTTAGACTTGCCACGGAGTATCTTATGGCCTTCAGGGGTTGAGATGAGCATCCTACCCCTCCGCTGTGGGAGCTGAATGTAGGAATCCAACAAAAAAGCAGAGTACCTTTCAAGTACAAACAAATTGCAGTGCCTAGGGCAAAGAGCTGGCATGATTGGACAGAAATTCTGTGGCTGACAACAGATTGTGAGTGTATTAATCCACATCATTTGTCTTATATATGATTTACTCCTCCCATCCTTGGGGAAACAGTACAGAAAAGCTGCCCTATGTACTGCATTTCTTGTGCTGAATCATAAGTTCCAAAACGTCTCACTCAATAGTTTGAGTTTATCTTTTTTTATGAATTAAACAAAAGAGCCATGGGCTGAGGTGATAAACAGGAAGAGCTGGTCATCTGGAGCTGCAAAAAAAAAAGAACTGAGAGCTGTTAACAAGAAAGCTGGAGCTGGGCAGTGGTGGCACAACCCTTTAATCCCACCACTTGGGAAGCAGAAACAGGCAGATCTCTGTGAGTTCCAGGTCAGCCTGTGTGAGTTCCAGTACAGCCTCCAAAACAATACAGAGAAATCCTGTCTTGGAAAACCAAAAAAAAAAAAAAAAAAAAGAAAAAGAAAGAAAGAAACTCTCTCTTAAAAAAACAAGGAAGCTGGAGTCTGAATTTTCACAAATTCTATCCAAATTGAACAAAAGAACTCTCAGATGCTCAATAACAATTACTGTGGAGAAGAATGATCTAGTGAATGCCCAGAAGAGTTTATAGGGATCTTTTTGTCAGGAGTGGAATGTCTAACTAGGAAAAATACTCTCTGACTTACAAAGCTTTAAAAGTCAATGAGATTTCCTGATAGATTGGATTTGAAGACTGTGTGAAGTAAAGAGATTTGAGAATTTCATCTTGACTTTAAAAATTCTGGGATGAATGGGAGAAGTTGTGGTGATGGTGGAGTGGCTAGAAGTTAAACTGAGGCTTCCTAAAGTTGATACAAATAGTTGGACATGTGATTAGAATAAAAAAAGTGCTAGATTTAGGCAAAACTTTGAGACCTTATACAAAGTATTTAAAGCTATGGTGTTTGTAAGAAAAACATGTAAATGCTATGAAAACAAATCTAAAAAGGTCCTCAAATACTCAACATTGAGATTGGGAGATGAGAAGAAACAGAATAAAAGACAAAGTAATAGGGGGTTCTTGATGAAAGAATTACATACTGGAACACAAATAAGAGTTTCAAGGTTTGAGGACAATATTGTTCCAAACTGCAGACAGGCCCAGGAGTGAGGACTGAGAGTCTATCTCTTGATGTGTTAGTGAGAAAGTCACCCAAACCTATGAAGTGGCTAACTGAGATATCTCTGTTCCTGGGTACACATGGAGACTAATCAAAGAGTTTGCCATCACAAGTTAATCAGAAGCATTCCCAAAGTCTAAAGCTGAGATATACATAAAGAAAGATTAACTGGTCTTGGATGGAACAGAGGAAGTAAACTTGTATGATATGCCATGGTGATAATGGGACCCCAGACAAGCTTAAAGAGATCTTTTGTATCTTAAAAGATTTTCCTCTTCACCCCCTCTCTTCTTCCCAGGTCCCACTCCCCCCCCACCCCTCGCCGTGCTCCCCATCCATTCAGGGGATCTTGTCTCCATCCTCTTCTCTTGGGTACTATGCATATATGCATATCTTTTAGGTTCTTTCCTGTTTCCCAGACTCTCTATCAGTGGAAGTGCAGACTGGCACTATCCTGATCCATGTCTAAAATCCATATATGAGTGAGTACATACCATGTTTGTCTTTTTGCGACTGGGTTACCTCACTCAGGATGGTTTCTTCCAGTGCTATCCATTTCCCTGCGAATTTCAAGATTCCATTGTTTTTTTCTGCTGAGTAATACTCCATTGTGTAAATGTACCACATTTTCCCTATCCACTCTTCAGTTGAGGGGCATCTAGGTTGCTTCCAGGTTCTGGCTATTACAAACAATGCTGCTATGAACATAGTGGAGCAGATGCCCTTGTTGTATGAACTTGCCTCATTTGGATATATGCCTAAGAGTGGAATTGCTGGGTCTAGTGGTAGATTAATTCCCATTTTCCTGAGGAATCTCCATACTGATTTCCAAAGAGGCTGTATGAGTCAGCACTCCCACCAGCAGTGGAGGAGTGTTCCTCTCTCTCCATATCCTCTCCAGCATAAATTGTCTTCGGTGTTTTTGATTTTAGCCATTCTGACAGGAGTAAGATGGTATCTCAGAGTTGTTTTGATTTGCATTTCCCTGATGGCTAAGGATGTTGAGCACTTTCGTAAGTGTCTCTTGGCCATTTTAGCCTCCTCTACTGAGAATTCTCTATTTAGCTCTGTACCCCACCTTTTAATTGGATCCTTTGGTGTTTTGGAGACTTGTTTCTTGAGTTCTTTGTAAATTTTGGAGATTAGCCCTCTGTCAGATGTAGGGTTAGTGAATATCTTTTCCCATTCTGTGGCCTGCCAGTCTTCGTGTGCCTATAGCACAAAGAGGGATGCTCTCTCAGCCTGGACTCTTAGGGGAGTGCCTGGACCCTACCCAGAGTAAAATAACAGACTCTAGATATTCCCTATGTGGAAGGATTTGGCAATAGGGTGGGAGGGTGGGAGGGGGGAAGGGGAGTGCGGGAGGAGGGGAGGGAGAGGGAACTGGGATTGACATGTAAAACAAGCTATTTAAAATTAAAATAAAAAATGTTAAAAAAACATAAAAAAAGATTTTCAAGTTCCAGGGTTCTCATCTTTTTTAGATATGGCTACATTAAAAAATCCTGTCTTCTTTTATGATCCCATGTGTCCTTAAAATGAGTTTAGAGACCTTCTCCCAAGCTTTATTAATTTGTATACTTTCTCTGATGTAAAAATATCTGTGCAATGTCTTTCATATATTTACTAGTCACTGCTAAACTGTGACTTCTTACAATGATTTGTCATACATGGGGCAAAGATTAGAATTAACTACTCCGCACACACACAGAGCACCCTCTTTATGACAAGTATTTGGAACAAATGAAATAAGAGTAAATAGTAAGTGCTAGTCTGTTTCTCAGAAAAGTTTTGCTCTGGGGGACAGGGTAGGTCTTCAGGGCTCATCTTAAATACCAGGACTGAGAATATAGTATCCAACTGAAGTATTATCGTGCTCAAAAATGTCCATGATTGCCTGCCAGAGGAAAGAGAATAAACCACTATGTAGTTTCTCTCCATGCCATACCCTGCACTTCTTTGTTCTTATTGCTATTCGTGCTGGGGAATCACATTTCAAATGAAGAAATTAAAACATAGAAAGATTTGGTTACTCTCTTAGAAGGCCGTGGAGTTACCAGTCATAACATACACAGAGAAGGCCTGGTGCAGATTCATGCAGGCCAACCAAATGCTTGCAGCTTCAGTCTCTGTAAGCCCTTGTGAGAACTGCTTAAGACCCATTTCCTCCATCCCCCCTGGCTCCTACAGGTTTTCCTCCTCCTTTTCTACCGGGTTTAGAGATCTGTGAGGAGAGGAACCCAATGGAGACCTCCAGTTTAGACTCTCTCTCCCTTGGATCTACAAATGAAAGAAAGATCAGAGACAAGAGTAAGTCCAACAACTCTTCTTAAAAATCATTACTCAGTAAGCTTCCTCTAAAGGGTGACAGGCTTTGCATAGTTGTGGCCTCTGTCTTTACTAAACTTGGTTGTTTGGTGAACAAGCAACATATATAAGATATACACAAATAGGTAAACCTGTGTCCCAATAAATTATGTATGTAAGTAATACATGATTTTCATTTTTAGAGCAACTATCCCTCGTTCATTCCTTACAAGGGATATATATATATATCTATTTACTTCAAAGATGGATATAGATTACAATTAACGATGTCTTCCCAGACTAGGTTGTAATGTTGAGTCATGTAGGATTTAGCATGGGACAGCAGGAAAATTGTAATGGAAATATAATTAGGTTGGTAGCCAGATGACCTAGTTTTGCACTTCTTTTTGCAAGATCTAAGTTTTGACTGTGAAAAAGACATTCCAGTTCTATGGTGAGTATCCTTGCAGCTCTGGATAATTCTCTGCCAGAAGAGAATGTCTGATATCTAATATCTCAATCCTGGATAATTCTGGATCATTCACTTGTCAAAAGGTCACTGCTCCTGCAAATAGTCTTTTCCTTGTGAGTGTTTCTTTCCAGATTCTGGTAGCTTAAAGCCCCAGACCAGTGCTCTGTCCCTTGTGGTTCCTGCATGCCTTTAAAAGATCCATTTACTAAACTCTTAACTAATTCTGCATTTTAAAGAGTTATTTATTTACCTGATTAATCAGGTTCATTTGATAGAACTAATTATATATTTTAAAATGTCATTTGTAGTATTTTTATTTGGCAAGAGTTTATGAAATAGTAACTCTCAATATAAAAATATCACTGAATTTGCTTTTGATCTCATATTAATTGGCTGAAGAAAAACTTACAGTATGAATATAATCACTTTTCTCGGGGAATGGGAATGTCAAATTTCACTTGCAATTCCTACCTTCCTAGTCTAGACATTTATTGTGTTTTAAAATGTATTTTTTTTCATTTTCCTGAGAAGTTGCCATACTGATTTATTGTGTTTTAAAATGTATTTTTTTTCATTTTCCTGAGAAGTTGCCATACTGATTTCCAAAGTTTGCTCTCCCACAGCAATGGCAGAGTGTTCCTCTTTCTCCACATCCTCGCCAGCATAGACTGTCATTGGTGGTTTTGATTTTAACCATTCTGGCTGGTCTAAGATGATATCTCAGAGTTATTTTGAGTTGCATTTACCTGACAGCTAAGGACATTGAGCACTTTCTTAACTGTCTTTCAGACATTTTAGATTCGTCTATTGAGAATTCTCTATTTAGTTCTGCATCCCACTTTTTAATTGGATTATTTTGGTGTTTTGGTGACTAGCTTCTTGAGTTCATTGTATATTTTGGAAATCAGCCCTCAGTCAGATGTGGAGTTGGTGAAGATCTTTTCCCATTTTGTGGGCTGCCATTTTGTCTTATTGACTATGTCCTTTGCCTTACAGAAGCTTCTCAGTTTCAGGAGCATGGGAGGATGGAAAGGAGAGGGAATGGAGTGATTGTTATGCAAATATGAGTACTTCTAAAATAAAAAATGCTTTAAAATGTATTTTTTATTTTTTGAGTTTGATTATAATTTAACATTAAAATAAACATTATTTTACATTTCCATTCCCCACCCAAACCCTCTTTCTCTTTTTCAAATTCATGGCCTGTTTCTTCATTAATTGTTGTTGCATGCATATGTCCTGTGTTTTAATGAATTATTTTTTTCAAGGTTGTAGAAGTTTTAGAGATTCTTATTGGTCTATTTCTTGTCAATCTGTACTTCCACATATAAAAGAGATAGCAAAATTTTAAAATAGCTTTATAAAACCAATGTTGTTGATGCCTTATCCAAAGTAAATGCAACTAAATTAATAATGAGATGCTTAATACAAATCCACACCTAATTTTCTTTTAGTTTTTGAGACTATAATTACATCTTTTCCTCCTTCCCTCTTCTCCCTCCAAATCCTCCCATATACCCCTCATTGCTCTTTTCCAAATTCATAGCCAGTGTAGGCTTCAATGGATGCTGTAATGATATGCGACACACAATTATTGAAAGTAAAGCTAAATATTTAATGTAGAAATTACTCACAAGATACCAAACCCAGAGGAGCCAAGCAGTTTTCAGCTGCCAGACCGGAAGCCGAACTCCAGGAAAAGAGACCGAGACTTCCTGTGTGCTGTCTTTTATACCTTCCCCTGTAACGCCCCCTAGCCATGCCCAAAAGTGGGCCTGGCTAGTGACGTAGTTCCGCCTACATACGTATACGTCTTTACGTCCAGCCGTATACGTCTTTAGTCCTGCCTAAAGTGGGTGTGGTTAGCGGTGTGGTAAACCGCCCTTTTATTACCTCATCTGTATGTGCCTCTAATAAGTCACATGTTTAATGGTGGCATACAGACTTCCTCCTACAATTCCCCTTTTAGTCTAAAAAAGGACAACTAATTTGTGTCCATGAACAAAATGTATCAAACATCTATTCTACCTAACCTAAACTTATCTGAAAGAAACACCCAAATATGAACACCTCCTTCCAATCCCAACTCTAAAATAATTGAAAACTAACACTGACAGGTGTAAACTATCTTATAATATCAATAGTAGGGAGAGGGGGCGTGGAATTCTCAAAACTACTTCCTGCTGAGATGGGTCGATGATAATCTCATGGGGACCTGTGAAAAGAAAATGTTAGTATAACAAAATCTCAGTAGATCAGACAGTCTCAGTATGGCAGGAGATGCTTGATTGAAGTTCCTGACTGGGGTTCTAGTGTTGATTGAAGCTCTTATCTTGAAGCTCTGGTCAGATTGTGGAAGATGTGCTGTTTCAGTTTCTTAGTCCGGAGTTGTGTAGAGTGATGTAGTTTCAAGCCAGTTTCAGGATAGTGCTTGTCAGGTGGAGTCAATGATGTGGGGCAGTTCAGATGCCTCCAGTCGAATCAGGTGAAGTCAAGGAAGTGGATCCTCATTCTCTTTCGGAAGCAGTTGAAGATTGCTGTCAGAAAATCCTTTGTTCTCTAGAAAACTCAAACATGAATGTTAACAAAGAAATATTTTAACTTTCATATGTATGCATACAGAAGAGGTGACAATAGGGAAGATGGAAAACCTGGAGGAATTTAGACTGTTCAGAAAAAGAAATCCACAGATAACAGTCCCTCATTTTATTTCTTCTGTCTTATATCAATGGCTCTTTGATATAATACAGAAATTCTGAATCGTATTTAAATAATATGCTTGAGTTTAGAGTAGGAGAGCCAATCCAACTCCAAAGCCAGCTTCAGTTAAATGAATGGGGACTGAGGTATGTGAAGAAATAAAGATAAAAGGGTACTATGAAAAAACAATATAGAGAGATTTAGAATTTGATACCACACAGTGAGTTACTGTTTGTTTGATGGTACTCAGGGTAGCTATTCATTCTTCTACAGGAATCCATATGTCCAGTATTCTTTGCTGAGTTTACCTGTGAATACAAAAAACAAAACACTTCTCTTTCCTTTTAGGAGGTCACGTTACCCATGGTGGACTATGAATTTGTAGATAGGCTGTTATCTTCCTCCTCCTGAGATGTTTTCTGTTCTGATCGAATTTTAATTAATTTTGATGGAACCCAAACCTTTTCTTCTCCTGTGGAAACAAAAGCATAACCCCTTCCCCAATGTAACACATATCCTGGTTTCCAGACTGAGGTCATAACATCCTTAAAATACACCGGTTGGTTCAGTTCAGAAGTCTTCTCTGTAGTCCAGTGTCTTTCTGCTGCAGTTTGTCCTTTTTCATCAGCATTAAGAAAATTCAACGTTAGTAAAGCATTATGTAATCTATGTTTAGGTGTCTTTGTTTTCCCTGGCTGTTTATGAAGCATCTCTTTTAAGGTTCGGTTAGATCGTTCAATTACTGCTTGTCCTGTGGGATTGTAAGGTATACCAGTTACATGTTTTATATTATAATATTTGAAGAATTGTTCCAATTTACTGGAGACATATGCTGGAGCATTGTCAGTTTTTATTGTTTTAGGTAGACCCATAACAGCCATCACATCTAAGAGGTGTGTAATAACAGAGTTAGCTTTTTCAGAGCTAAGGGCAGTAGCCCATTGGAAGCCTGAGAACGTGTCTATGGTATGGTGTACATATTTCAAACTGCCAAATTCTGGGAAGTGAAATACATCCATTTGCAAAAGTTCATTTCTGTGAATACCTTTAGGATTACAACCTGCTGGTAATGAAGTTTGATTGTACAATGAGCAACTGGGACAATTTCTTACTATTTCTTTGGCTTGTTGCCAGGTGATAGAAAAATCCTTCTTTAAACCTTTGCTGTTAACATGGTGTTTCTTATGAAATTCTGAAGCTTCCAACACATTACCTACTAATAAACGATCAATTTCATCATTGCCTTGTGCCAGAGGACCTGGCAGACCTGTATGGGATCTGATGTGTGTTATATATATAGGATGAGTCCTGTTTCTGATGATTTCCTGCAATTGTAAAAACAATGAGGTTAATTCTGAATTATCAGGAACAAATTCTGCAGTCTCAATGTGCAAGACAACTCTTTCTGCATACTGAGAATCCGGGACTATATTGAGAGGCTCTGTAAAATCTTTAAGTACCATGAGAATGGCATATAACTCTGCCTTTTGTACGGAGTTGTAAGGGCTTTGAACTATTTTACTTATATCTCCTGATTTATACCCTGCTTTACCTGATTTGTTTACATCTGTGTAGAAGGTAAGAACTCCAGAAATAGGTGTTTGCCTCACGTTACGTGGAAGAATCCAAATTGTTTTCTTTATGAATTTGATTCTTTCTGTTTTGGGATACTTATTACTAATACTTCCCAAAAATTCGCTGCAAATTATTTGCCAATACTCATTATCCTTCCATAAGGAGGAAATTTCCTCATTCGTTAAAGGTACGATGATTTCAGCTGGGTCTTTCCCAGTCAGTTGACGAAGCCTTAATTTACCTTTTAATATCAAATCAGAGATCTTTTCTATATATGTTTTCAATTTTTTATTCTGTTTATGTGGCAGAAATACCCATTCTAGAATGATTTCTTCCCTCTGCATTAATATTCCTGAGGGGTATTCTCTAGATGGTAAAATAACCAGAATACAGTCCAGATTTGGATCCACACGGTCCACATGTGCTTCTAATATTCTCTTTTCTACCCATTCTAATTCTTTTTCAGCCTCAGCTGATAGTACTCGTGGGCTGTTTAGGTCTTTATCTCCTTTTAAAGCCATTTTCAGGTGTTTTAAATCAGGCCCTTCTACACCAATAATTGTCTGTAATTGAGAGATTTCTCCTAATAGTTTTTGAAGATCATTAAGAGTCCGGTAACGATCTCTTCTGATCTGTACTTTCTGTGGTCTAATTTTCTGAGCATCTATTTTTAACCTAAATAGTTAATAGAATCTCCTCTTTGTATTTTTTCTGGGGCAATTTGTAATCCCCAGCGAGGCAAAATTTCCTTTACTGCCTTAAACATCTTTTCCAAAGTATCCTTATTTGAATCAGACAATAATATGTCATCCATATAATGATATATTAACGAATGTGGAAATTTTTTACGAATTATTTCTAGAGGTTTATTCACAAAATATTGACACAAAGTTGGACTGTTTAACATACCTTGAGGTAGTACCTTCCACTGGAATCTCTGTACCGGACGGGAATTATTATAGGTAGGTACCGTGAAGGCGAACTTTTCTCTGTCGTTTTCTTGTAACGGTATGGTGAAGAAACAATCTTTTAAGTCTATAACTATAATTGGCCAATCCTTAGGGATTAGAGAAGGTAATGGCATCCCAGGTTGTAGAGACCCCATAGGCTGAATTACCTTGTTGATGGCTCTAAGATCAGTAACCATTCTCCACTTACCAGACTTCTTCTTGACAACAAAAACAGGTGAATTCCATGCACTAGTTGATTCCTCAATATGTCCAGCATCTAGCTGTTCCTGAACTAACTTCTCCAAAGCCTCTAACTTCTCAGATGTCATAGGCCATTGACCCACCCAAACAGGTTCATCTGTCAGCCACTTTAAGGGTAGAGCTTTTGGTTGCTCTGTAGGTTTGGCACTAGCATCTTGCTTCTGTACAGCCTGTACATTTGGCATCTGTTTTCTGTACTGCCTTACTATATTCTTTCTACCACTAAGGGCTTGTCTACAGTTCCTAGTTGATACAGGAGGAATGTTAATCTGCGTATTCCATTGCTGGAGTAGATCACGACCCCAGAGGTTTATAGCAATATCTGCAACATATGGCTTTAGCCTTCCTCTCTGTCCTTCTGGACCAATAAAATCAATTCATCTAACGCTCTGTTTAACTTCAGATAGGGTTCCAATCCCTAAGAATTGAACATTAACCTCTTTTAAAGCCCAGTTGGTTGGCCAGGACTGCTGATTATTGATAGTGACATCACTTCTGGTGTCCAGTAATCTGTAAATCACCCTATTATTTACCTTAACTGGTAGCTTGGGTCTATGATATTGTATAGAAGTTTGCCAAAATATATGTTTTGTATCTCCTCCTGATGTAATTGATTCATCCTCTGGAGCAAATGTATTATCCAGTGCCATATTATTTACAATGGGCAGTGGATCTTCTCATTGTCCTGGGAGAGGCTGTCCTCCACTGTCACTGGGAATGACCAGATAATCTTCCTTTTTGGGGCTCCATTGAGCCCCTGAACCCCGTTTCCCGGCTTTAAAGATCTACCTTGTCTGTCTATTGTGGAAAAGCATTCATCAGTCCAATGGCGCCCCTTCCCACACCTCCTGCATAGACCAGGAGGCTTAGGCCTTCTGTTTGATGCATTCCTGGTAAAAGCATTATGTCTAGGAATGCGTTGTCTACAGTTCCTACTAAGATGTCCTATTCTACCACAGTTAAAGCATGTTGCATCTTTATGTCTATTAAAATTCTTGGATATTGCCTTCCCTACGCAGGCCTCTATATCATCACAGGTAGGGTATTTGGCATCCTGGTGCCTCCTCAAGCCTGTAGAAATAGCTTCACCTACCCAAGCTCCTGTATCCTGACTTTTACATTCCAGGTTTGCTGTATGTAGGACCCATTCCTCCAATGGCGCTGATCTTATTTTTAATGGCCAAATTACCTACCTGCATTGAGGATTCATGTTCTCATACACCAAAGATTCTATAAGGAGACGCCTGGATTCTGGATTCGTTACCAGTACTTCTACTGCTCTGGATAATCTCTCTAAAAATTCAGTGAACCTTTCCCTTGGGCCCTGTAATACCTTGGTGTAGGGTTGCATTATCTCTCCTGTTTCACAAACCTTATCCAAGGCATTTAAAACAGCTGTACGGCACAAAGACAACATGTGCTTGTCATATGCAGATTGAACCTGCGTGTCAGCGTAAGGACCCTCCCCAAGAATCTTGTCTTGGGGTACTTCATGACCGTTCTGTAATTCCTGAATCTCTATAGCTTTTGCTTCTTGCCTCCATAAAGCTCTCCATTGAATTTGACAAGAATTTTCGAGCACTGCAGAGGCTAATTGGGCCCAGTCTTTTGGGGTTACTTTATTTACAGTAGCCCATGAGGTTAGGAGCTCTCTGACAAAGGGAGAATGAAGACCATACAAGACAATGGCCTCCTTAATATTCTTTAGCTCCTTCATCTGTATAGGCTCCCAGTGATAAGCAATGGGACCATTTGATTGTTTTTTCGTTGCTGGTTTTTCTGTTACAGATACTGGAAAAACCATAGGGGAACGCATAGCAACCTTAGGGAAATCATTCCGGCATTTGAGAAGCTTTGGGAAACTCCTGTCCTGACCTGTTGCCTGTATTTCTGATTCTGAAGTATCAGATTGAGCGTCTTCTAAATCCTGCAGTCTATTCATCATTGTATCTCTGAGCTCTTGAAGTTCTTGGGACAAATAATTTTCTAAGGACTTCATGGAATCTTTCATTTTTTTACATTCATCATTTACATGTGATTCCAAATTTCTAATATTCTCATCCTTAGAAAGTACTTCAATAGCATGTAAACTGCCTTCAACAAATGATATTCTATCAGTTAGTTTATCATTGTTCTCAGACATGGAACGATTCTTTTCTGTTAGCATTTCAATTTTATGTTCCAGTCTTTATAATTTGCTAATGAAATCATCAAACATGGAACCGTGTTTTTCGTTAAATGTTTCAACATTATGTTCCAATTTTTCAATTCTATCTGTGAAACACGTTTTTCCTTAAAGTAATTCGATTTTGTGTTCCATCTCTTTAAACCTGTTCATCAGACCTACATTATCATTTTTAATATCCTGAATATTTTCAACCAACCCTTTCTTACTCTCCTGCAATGAATTTTGCATTTCCTGAATCCTTTGTATTAAGATTTCAAAACTATCCTGCAATGACTATATGACCTGTATAAGTTTAGTCCTATTTTTGAGCCATTTCATTAACAAAATTATATTGATTATGAAGCTAATAATCACCATCGTGGGTAGGAAGTACCTTTCAGGTAGGTCCTCAACCCTTTCTAAAATCCCATCCATACAAAAAACAAGAAAATTCTTAACATCCTGCATCATAATGTTAGCTGTTGACATTGTATAAAGCAGTTACGTTTGTTACCAGTGGAGTAATTCAGGCCGAAATCAACAGGCTGCCAGCAAAAGAGCTCGTGGCCGGAGTCAGCAGGCCACCAGTAAAACAGCACATGGCCGCGAGAGAAATCTTGGAATACCGCCTAACCTTACCGGCAGGTAGAAGGTGCTGGTTCCTAGCGGCAGGAATCGTGCCTTGCCCAGCAAAGTGGTGAGGAACTTAGCGAAAGGAGAGTCCACGTGTGCCTGGTCGGGCCGAGAGAAGCCGTTTTTTCTGGGCGCCTGGATCCGGATTCCAATCCGCTCCCGACACCAAATTGTAGGCTTCAATGGACGCTGTAACGATACGCGACACACAATTACTGAAAGTAAAGCTAAATATTTAATGTAGAAATTACTCACAAGATACCAAACCCAGAGGAGCCAAGCAGTTTTCAGCTGCCGGACCGGAAGCCGAACTCCAGGAAAAGAGACCGAGACTTCCTGTGTGCTGTCTTTTATACCTTCCCCTGTAACGCCCACTAGCCATGCCCAAAAGTGGGCCTGGCTAGTGACGTAGTTCCGCCTACGTACGTATACGTCTTTACGTCCAGCCGTATATGTCTTTAGTCCTGCCTAAAGTGGGTGTGGTTAGCGGTGTGGCAAACCGCCCTTTTATTACCTCATCTGTATGCGCCTCTAATAAGTCACATGTTTAATGGTGGCATACAGACTTCCTCCTACAAGCCAGCATTTTTTATTGATTGCTGTTTCATGTATACATGTTGTGTATACCCATAAGTATTAATGTTTATAACATGCATTCTTTCCACCAGACACCTGGATCCCACCGCTGTCTCAGACCCCAAATAACACATGAGACACTATATTAATTATGAAGTTATTGACCATTTGCTGTGGTTTTTTAATGGTTAGCTCTGACTTAGTTATTAACCAATAATTACTAATATATATCTTTATAAGGGCTTATCTCTCTGAAGACGCCCTCCTGACTTGTCCTTTCTTCCCAGGAGATCACATGGTGACTCTCTACTCTTGACTACAATTCCCAGGATCCTCCTTGACTTCTAGTCCCACCTATCTTGCTTCCATATTGGCCAACAGTGCTTTATTCATCAACCAATAAGGGAGACATATTTACAGAATGACATCTCACATCAATTATGTATATGAATATATACATACATACATATACGTACATGCATGCATGCATGCATGCATACATATACAACCTTCTCAGCCTGTATGATGTTGCTTTTGATATTGGGGATGTTAATTTGATATTGGATAACTAGAATATCTCTAAAACAACTTCCATACCTAAGGTTTAGGTAATACCAAGGAATAGAGAGCAGAGACATTGTAATAGCTAAAGGACAAGCACCTAGGAGCTTGCTGTGAGGTTATATCCCTTAGTAACATCAGAAGCTACACATGTAACGTTAAATGTGCTTTTAATGAGAGAGGATCCACTAAGTTAGAGCTGATGTTGTGCCACATTTCCCAAGTTTTGTGTCTGAACACAATTAGTTACTTAGTTCATTTCTGTTCTTGAAAAGAAGAAAATTGGCAGTTGAAGCTAAAGAAAAATCACACCGATGCTCAGCTCTTTTGCATTGCAGATTACATAAAATTAAATTGAGGAAAAATGATCTGATGGTTAGATGAAATACTATTTGCAAAGCAAACACCAAGGTGAATGCATTTCTATTTTCAGACTCAACTACTGTCACTGTTCATTCCTGTGTTGCTTTCTAATATAGAAATGCCAGTTTTCTGAGGCCCAGGTTTCTAGTGGATTTGATGGAGCTCTAGAACTGGGAGGAAGCTTAAATTCAGCCCTGTAACTTAGTGATATAATGTTATATTAAGGGGCTACTTAATGTCTATGTGCACACAAATACATGTGTGTGTAAAGACTGAGAGACAACATTTGCTTTAGCATATTATCATTAAATAAAATAAACTATTAGCATAGTATTGGCACCCAACAGTCATCAACGGGTGTTAGATAACCTGCTTCTAGTTACTTTTTCAGATCTTCTTCTACTCTTATATAACCTCTTGTCCGTTAATCTGGACTTTCTCATGTCTTCTGCACTAGTGCTGATGATTCATCAATGCTGTAGCTTTCTCTTTGTGTGGCTATATTATTAATAATAATGGAGCTAAGTGAGCACTTATTAGGCAACAATGAATACTCTAAGCACTCCAAATCCATTCTTTCATTTGTAAGTTGATTCATTTAAGGGAAACCTAACTTAAAACGATATAAGAACAGTGGCTGTCTCTGGAGTGGCACACCAGAGGGTGGACGGGAAATAGCCCCAAGGAAGTGTGTGAACTTAGAAAAATGCACTCTGCCTTGACAGGTGTTTGTTAGCACTTGTTGTGGGTATTTCCCAGCAGGAAATTGACAGGAGAAATACCACATGGAATAAGTGATTTTTGTCTTTCATTTATTTGGTTTTATTTATTTTGTTTTCTTGTTTGTTTTGAGATTGAGGTTTACAATGTTACCCTTGTTAGCCTATAATAGTTTGTGGAGATCAGGGTAAACTCATTTCCTAAAGTACTGGAGCTGTGGGCATTTGCCACTAGGATTTACCAAAAATTATCTTTGGTTTGTTATTCTTGATTCTTGCTTTTCTTTCATGTCTACTTTCAGTTGACAAATCTCAGGACTTGAATGGTCAATTTATTTAGACAACTTGACATTTACTGACATCTCCACTTAACTGAAATCCTAACATCTTTTAGTGTAAGGGGCTTGCACTTAACTATTTAGTACCACTCCTCTAGATAAAACATAGCATTTTGCCCTGTGCTTTCTAATTGTGTGTGTGTGTGTGTGTGTGTGTGTGTGTGTGTGTGTGTGTTATTTTAGATACAGATTTAGGCACAGAAAGAAACAGGTTTTGTTCTGAGATAACCTAATTTACTGATTAGAGAGATACAGTTTTCGCATTTCTCAAAAAACTCCATGAAGAAGAAAAAATATCGTGGGAAAATGTTTAGTAAGGATAGGAGACCCAGGACACATTTAATGGCAACAGTGTGTATTTATTGGAATTTGTGGAGAGGTTGGGGTGAGGTTTATAAAAGTAACCTCTGGCAGAATCTTTAAAGGGCAGCACACCCAGTAGTAACTAAGGCAGCAAACTGCTGTCAATGCCTCTGCTGTGCAATGAGACAACAAAGAGCCAGGGTGTCTGTTAGACAGGGTTTCAACAATCAAGTCAACCTGTTACATGTCTCACCCTCTGCCACAAAGCATACGTTTCAATTCTAAATCATGTCAGTGAAGAGCCCTTGCTACTTTGATGATTATAAAACAAAGTAGTGCCTTTGCAGAGCTGGGTCACTTCAGGATCATTTCCTCCTTCAATGAGGCAGCAGCTTCTAAATTTATACTAACCTTGCCCCATATGTCACTCCCCAGCTTTCCATCAAAAGACCTATAAAAATGCAGAAAACTGAATCCCAAATGTAAATTTCAAACACGACAATTGATCAAATCGCAAGGACATTTTCCTCTGTCATGATGAGTGTAAACTGAAAAGTGCATTTCTGGGTTACAATCTAAGGTCACTCTCCATTACCCAATATCTATACTAGCTAAGTACATCATTTATTAATTCAGTTCTCATAGCAACCCTATAAGGGTTTACTCTGAATGTGCCTGTTTGCAGATGAATAAGATGTATTAGCTAGGTTAACTGTCTGGCTCAAGGACACACATCACCCAGTTTTTGAGTGGAACAGTAAAAATTAAGATTTCTTTAGTCTTTTCTTTACTACTATTAGGAAAAACATACTAAGATATTCTGTTGCCTGTATTTGTTTTTGAAGATTCACCGATCCTGCAATGTAGTTTGATAATTAATCTGAAATAGTTTAATTATACAACCCCATTAATTCTATCCACCCCATTGAGCAGTTCACTCCCAAACACCTTTAAAAGCCCAGAATCCCAGAGCATTGGATACTGAAGAAGAAGACAAAAAGTGAGTTCTGAAGGCAAAAACAATATTTGGAATATTAGATACCAAGGGAATGAGGCTTCTCTTGTACTACACTGATTCAAGAAATATAAGGAAAATCTTAATTTCTATTGAACTTATAAAACATGATTGTGCCACAGACAAGGCAATATTTGCAAAGCCAGCCTTCACAGTGCATTGTATATGGAGTTATAAGATAAACACCAAGCTCCCCTTCTTATATATATATATAGAGAGAGATGCTGAAAGTGAGATGCCAAAAGCCTGTTAAATCTTGGACTTGACACTCTGACCATACAAAGATCACAACCAAGGAAGAAAAACCAAGAATTGTGGACCCATTGAAAAGCATAGCAATAGGTCATGAAGATTTCAGCAAATCTCTGAACTTGATTATTTCTTACTAGAATGTAAATGTCATATATAAGGTGGGTATTTATTTTCTGAGCAATTCCTAGAAAATATGATATTGTTTGGTAAGTACTAGTCCTTCAAGAGAAAAGTTTAAAAGTAAAACACCCCAATTTTCATGAATAAATAAACCCCAAGCTATCAACTCCAAAGGTAATTTCAAATACATGCAAAGTCAAATTAGCAAATGTTTGCCCATCCACTGATATAGTCCATCTTTCTGAGTACAGATATTTTATTATACTGTCACATTGTTGCATTTGTTCATTTACCATGCAAGAATTTTACCCAAAGCCTAAAACTCTGATTAATGATAGTTTATCTCTAGTGTATGGCACATTACAATAGCCTGTACCAGTATAGCCCTTTACAGTGACAGAATATACCCATTTCCAGTGGGACATGGACTTTTCATGAACAAAGAAAAATGTAAAATTCTTCTAGGCATGTTTTTCTGTATTCTTGGTCAAGTGCAGATCCTTAGTGAAATTGTGGTCACATACTCTCTGAGAGGGAATGGCTCATTTTCCCAGCATTTTGGATAGTAACATTTTCAAGTGGTTATAAGGATGTAACCTTCCTTAGGACTATCAAAGTTTCAAATCCAGCTTCAACAAAATTGGTAAACTAAGGGTAACTTCAAATGTCAAATAATGTGTTTTTGTAAGGGTTGGGACATTCTGATTAGATTCTGAGTTATTCTATTTGCTTCTAAATGCAAATTTTGTCATAGCTATGATACTTAACTCTACTTGATTAGTGTTGGGGAAGTCCTGTTATTTGCCTGTTATTTGTCAATAAAGTACTGTTGAGCCTATAGGAAGCCCATCTAGATAGGTGGGGCTAGGAGTCCAGGAGGATTCTGGGAAGGAGAAACACAAGAGAGTTCGAGATGTAACCGCCATTGGGGTAGGTAGCCCGGAAACCTCTCCGGTAAAAGACATACTTAGATTAACAATTATGGGGTAATTACTTAAAGCAGAGCTAGCCAGTAAGAGACAAGCAAGGCCAACAGCTTTATAATTAATACAGCGTCTTGTGTGCTTATTTGGGGACTACAAAGCGGCAGAGCCCAGGCAACTGGCAGGGAAAAACCAAAGCGGCTAGCAAGGAAAAAGCATCTCGTAACAAAATGGTGATCAGGAGTGGGATGATGAATTTCCACGTAGAATGACAAAAGCTTTAAAGGAATTTTAGGAACGGAGAGAAGCACAGATTTTTGGTAGCAGCATTTTCTCAGGTGTGCTCTGTTTTGCTAGCGACAAGCTGAGATTCACGTGGCTCGCTTACCGGAGTCTTCCTGACTCGGCATAAAAAGAAAAAAAAAAAAAAACACAGCCAGCAAGGTTATTTTAAGAGACTCTGCTAACGATTGAAAGGTGTGTACATACAGCTGGAAGTGGCAGCTTTTGCTGGATGTCAGCATGGACTGAGGTGGTAAGCTGGAATCACACTTACGCCTGCCATCTTGATGGGAAAAAAAAAAAACTGGCAGTTTAAAACAGCCGCGGTTTTACAGTTAAGACACGTGGCCAGAAAAACATAAAGATTTACAGTAAAGTCAGACTTGGATAAAGAAAAACTTCTAAAGGTTTACAGTGTGTTTAAAAATATATGTGAGATTGAGAAACTGAAACGACAAAGTGGTAAATAAATCCAAAAGCCGGCGTTGTGGTGGCGCACGCCGGTAGGATTGCTCCAGAGGCAGAGGCAGGCAGGTTTCCAAAGAGAAACCCTGTCTCAGAGAAAAATAAATAAAAGTGAAAGAAATAAAGTAATAATAGATAAATAAATAAGCCAAGTAAAGATGGAAAATACACAGAGAGTCTGGATACTGTACGCTATTGTGTTTTTCAGTTTTTTGATTGCTCAGGAAGGAAAAGCTGCTGAAGTACACTTGATTATAAATGCTGCTAAATTAATCCAACTTCTATCTTTTAAAAATGCCTTGACTTCAAAATTTAAGTATAAGGATATGTTACTTGGGAAAGGAGATTTTGCTTATGTTTCCACAGAAAATGAAAAGCTGAGGATTCCTTCCAGACTTCTGTGGTTTGATGAACCAAGACCCCCGGAAGCAGTGGACCAGGTGTTCCAACTATTGAGACAGCTAAGATAATGCAGCTTTACAGACCCCGAAAATACGGACTTATACAGGTTTCTGAGTTTTGTCATGATCCCCATGGTATGAACAGCGCCCCCTTCCAGCAGGAAGCAGTTTGGAATGAACGACGTCCCAATTCCCATCTTGTTTATAAATCTTTGTTTTCATGTAAATGGGATTGTTTATAATTAGCTAGTGATCACAGCCAATCTCTTTTAATGGTAAAAAGGGGAATTATAGTATGGGTATTGTTTTTCATTTATTGATACAAATTCAAAGTCAATTTTGTAATGTGTGTATTTCTCCTCTTGATTAAGTATTGTGCTTATACTGATCTTTTAAAATGTAATGCATAATTGAATACAGATTATAGATAGTTACTTATAATAGTCAGAACTTATAGTTAGGTAAGTTAGGTTTTCTAGATAGATAGAGATGTATTTCAGACAGATAAACAGTCTTCAAACCTTTCAAAGACCTTCAGAAAATGGCATTTAAAATGGTTTAGGGTTTTTCTTGACAATGAGAAATGTCTGCTCCTGGCAGCACCAATTATGTCTGAGAGGAAGATGGACATCGAAGAGACTCATTATGGAGTTTGCTTTCAACATGGCAAGTTTAGCCATTTGGGCAAGAAACTGCTCTTGCCTAGACTGTTTGACTGTTGCTGTATAAACTGGACATGCAGGACCCACAGGAAAGTGAATGTTGAACTCAGTCTTACAGGGTTCCTGCTTCATGGAAGAGTCTACGAGACTTTCTGCAGGACAAAGGAAAATGACTGACAGACTGCCAATGCAGATGGACAGTTTGAAATTTCCTGCTTTGCTGAGAAGTGTTCCAGACACATTGTGGCCTATGGGCTAAAGATGGATGCCCCAACATTACAGAGGAACTTCGGGTGACTGTCCAGGCAGTAAGAGGTCTCTGTCATTTCTAGTGTTTATATATTATCCTTCTGTGGTCTTTGATGGAGTTGAAGACAGATAGTTATAATTATAGTTTTCCTTAGTTATGATAAGAGATAAACTACATATAGAACTTTGGACTCACAAGGATGAGATGGATGATATTTTCTTTAAATCTTGCTAAAATATTGTAACTATGTTCTTATTTGATAACTGTTCTGTTATACACCATTTGACTGTGTTAAAGTTAAGACCTTCTTTTTGTTTAAACAGAAAAGAGGAGATGTTGGGGAAGTCCTGTTATTTGCCTGTTATTTGTCAATAAAGTACTGTTGAGCCTATAGGAATCTAGATAGGTGGGGCTAGGAGTCCAGGAGGATTCTGGGAAGGAGAAACACAAGAGAGTCAACATGTAACGCCATGGGGGTAGGAAGCCTGGAACTATTCTCCGGTAAGAAACATACTTAGATTAACAATTATGGGGTAATTACTTAAGTCAGAGCTAGCCAGTAAGAAACAAGCAAGGCCAACAGCTTTATAATTAATACAGCTTCTTGTGTGTTTATTTGGGGACTACAAAGCGGCAGAGCCCAGGCAACTGGCAGGGAAAAACCAAAGCGGCTAGCAAGGAAAAAGCATCTCGTAACAGATTAGTTTTCTGTTTTCAATACCATGAATTACCTTTTCTTTTCTTTTTTCTTTTTATGTAAGTGGATTCACTTGTCAGAAAAAGACACCAATTTTATACCCAATTTGGCTAAAACATACTGTACTGCTTCAACTCAGCTTTACATAAACTGTGGAAATTTTCAACATATAAGGCAATGAACATTGTAGAATAGCTTAGTCCCAGTAAGTACAATATTCTTCAGGGTATGACTTCTGGTTCAAAATTCACACACTGTTATATCTATGAAATTTGTTTATATGTCTAATCCTGGCATTCTGTTGTTCCTCAGTCATATGACACCATAGCGGTTCTTCATGTGCTAACTTTTCTAAGAAAGGGAGGTCCTGACATCTCATTCTTATATTACCTTTATACATCATTATTTGCCCTACAATGTGAGTCTCTGTGTAGGGCAGAGGTAAACAATTGATCTGATGTTGTTGCTGTATATTCCACATAATTGCCTGAGTGTATAGTGGGAAGAAACTTGCAGTCTGATATGTGGCCAACTCCTCTAGCCCACTGAATCTTGTTGACCTTTTTGAGTTTGCTTTGTTTTGATTATCTTGTTCCTGAGTAAGTGCAGGAACAGATGTTTCAAGAATGTTTCAGAGCCTAATGAAGAGACCAGTGGTTTCTTTATGTGTGTTACAACCTCCAAGGCATAAGGAAGACCTTCAAGTAGCTACAGATATCTCCCTAAAAGCAGGAGGCATAGTATTTTCAGGACTATTCTGGGAAATCTTAAAAGCAGTACTCCTGGGAGAAGGCAAAAGTGATTTATAAGAAATTTTCTGTCAATCCAATATCACAAAGTTATACGAATATTAAAAGTCACCCAAATGTGTAACAGGTGGAGATGAATACCAAATGCAGTACGGTGGCTGTCATGTGGCTCAACTTTGCTGGATCTTTGTCAAGCAGCTGTGCTGGCCTCATGACTTTTGCTATTCCCATCAGATATGGCTGTGACAGCATGCTGATTCCATGAGCTACTAAAAGATACGTTTGCCTTATAATGGCTACGATTTCTGAATGTACATAAACTTAAGTAAAGCTGAACCTGTAGGTATTGAGCAAACTTACAAGTCCATAGTTTTTCAACTACCAGAGATTTAGGAAATACATACATACATACATACATACATACATACATACATATATATATATATATATATGTCCAATGCAGAAAAACTCAGTCACTGATTGAAACCAAGCCAAGTCAGTGGAAACAGGGGACTAGAAGCCAAAGTCTCTAAATTCTTAGTATAATTTTTCTTCTCTAAAATTCTTTTGCTTCACTTGAGGTAACTAAAGGCCACAAGTGTACATTTACCATTTACTCTGGAGAACTAATTCCGTCTTCTACGAGCAATTCTGACAGAGTTATGTGAAGATACATTTAAAAAGAAGGGATATTTAAGATAGACATGGTAGTGTACCTTGGAATTATCATTTACCTGCCAATTCTAAATATTTTGTCTTTTATTATTTTATTAAACACCTCTCCTCAAAGCAGGGGAATATATTTATTTGATGATTCCAGAGAAATTGCTATGTTAAATGAAACAAAAAATATTTTGGGGAATGATAAAATTGAGGAGGCCCCAGAGATTTCAAGGTGAACAGAATCAAGTCTAAAAAGACTCACCCAGTGAATATTTGCTGCTATCTGAAACCAGTGGTAGTGTAAACTTGACCATTTCTTCTCATAATGACCTCTGCATGGTGCCAGATAGGCTCCCAAAGGAACAGACTTGCAAAATCTCTGCTGGCATTCTGTACTAGGTTACACAAAGGAATGTCAGGTCCCACACAGTCATATTCCAGGCATTTCATTAGGGAGTACAAAAAGAACATTATGTCAATAGTGTTTCTTTTCCTCTAAGTGATAAAGATCATGTTTTAATGGTTTCTGTCCATTGCCTCAATGTTCTTAATTTGCCTAAGTTTAATATGTCACTGATTAGAGTCAGCCTTCCACCTTTGAGGCAAACATATACTACAATTTGATTCTTAAATGAGCATTAGACAACGTGATGTCTTCATTTATGCTACATAAACAGGCTAATGTCTCTAGACATCTGGGCTGTCTCCTCAAAATATAAATGATTAATATTCTTGTTTTGCACAGAACTGAAACTCATGCCTAATTTGCTGTTTTCACTTTACTTCCAAGGCTTATGGAATTTGCTTGCACTTGGGTCTCTTACAGCATCTGTAACTGTTCAGTGTTTGAGATCCTTCTGAACTCTGGCTTAGAAACAGACAGAAGGGGGTGCTTATTCTGGCATTTCTTTTTCAGAGATGGGTGATTGTACATAGCTTACTTTATTTCTCTCAGCCTCAATGTCTTTACTTATAAAATCAGCAAAAACCTGTCAATATTTTAACATAAGTGTTATCATTGTGTTAGTTACTACTCACATGCTGTCTCAACATTTTAGGCTGTTACACTTGATCTTAGCTCAATGGCCAAGATGCAGTTTGCTAGGGTGTTGATGAGGCTGGTCAAATCATGGAATAGATGACAGTTCTTCATTTCAAAAGCCTCCTCCTCTTGGTAGATGAAATAACTTGCTATATCTATAAAAAGTCCTTACACCTTTAAATTGTTTAGTTTATTCATTGTATGTGCATACATACACATATCATGGAATAAATCTGGAGACAGAAGACAATTTTCAGGAGTTAATTCTCTATTATGCATATCCCGGGGATAAGATAAATTCAAATTATCAGCTATGACAGGAAGCACTTTTACTCCCTGGGCCACATTGCTGACTTAGCCAAATCCTAAAATCTCTCTTTGATTTCAATCTGTGTGTATGTGTGTGTGTGTGTGTGTGTGTGTGTGTGTGTTTCTCCAACAATCAAACACAGAGTTTTTAGCACTTAATTGCAGCCCCAGCCATTTTAATGCCATCTTATTAAGATACTCAAATGTAGAATGGTACATATACCTGTGTATTACCATAATCCCCAACATTTGATAAATATAAATTTTCTCTGTAATATAAAAATCTTAAGAATTTAATGGATGTTTACTTTTAGGCTAACATATGGTAATGTTTTTTAATTGGGAGATGTTTGATGATATCAAGGAAAAACTGTTGACTATCAGAAGCAGGGGAAATGCTATGGACATCTGTTAGTATAGCTTAGTGGTGGTGTAAAACATTCTGAAATATGGAATATATGAAAACAATAAGAATTATCTGGCTCCAATCTCAGTAGTACCAACTTTCACAAACCCTCATGTTATGAAAAAAGTATGGTTTTGTTTTTTTGTTTGTTTTTGTTTTTGCTTTTTTGGGTTTTTGAGACAGGGTTTGGAGCCTGTCCTGGTACTGGCTTTGTAGACCAGACTGGCCTTAAACTCACAAACGTCTGCCTGCCTCTGCCTCCCGAGTTCTGGAATTAAAGGCATGTGCCACCAACACCCTGCTTCAAACTAAGTTTTAATCTCAATTCATCTATCGCTTGACAAGTTGTTTGACTTTGCTGATTTTAGCTTGTACTTCTACAAAACAAATAAGCTGTTTCCTTGTATTTGGGAATGATTTAATAATGTAAACAATCCATTTTTAAAGACATCACTATGGAAGTTATTAAAATATATATGTTTCCTTATGTTTGAAAGTCTTTCATACTTAAAATTTGTAAGAATCTAGATACAGAGAAGTAGATGAATATGGATTCTTGTCTTAAAAAGACATAAGGGTTTTAAGAAAACATAGGTTGTTCCCTGGAGACACAAAGAGGGGAAATTGCACCCAAAGTGTGGTCACAGATAGAGAACCAAAGTAAAGGTTTGAATCACTCCGAGATACTTCTCTCTTTGTTTCCTAAGGACAGACTGCATGAAGACAAGAAGTATGCCAAAGCATTCAAGATGTCAATTCCACTAACTTACTAAGCTCAGTAAGTATTTAGAAAATTGAATGTTTGCTTAATTGATTTAATAGAATCACAAGGGCTTACCTTTACCAAGACTGTTGACAGTGAAGTAGATCCTCAAGGACGCTGCAACATGTAGGAAGGCAGATGCAAACATAGAGGACAGATAAGCACATCACCTCCCTCTCTCATCAACAGCCCTTTCTAATGGCTCTGACCCAGGGTGCCGTGTGTCAGATCAGAAATTCTGCTTTGCTTTTCACACTCTGTATCACACAGTGATAGACAGGAGCCAAGGAGATCCAGCTTAACCTGATCTGGAGCCATGTGAGCAGACATGATGTTTTGTTCACTGACATAAGATTGGTACCAGGCACAATGCCTGGGGCGTACCAGGCACAATGTCTGGGGCATACTAAGTATTTGGGAAATAATCCCAGAAGCTCCAACAAGACAATTCTAGTAACATTTGACTCTGAATTCTGAAGGGAGAACTCTAGGTAGAGATCAAAACAACCTTCTCCAGTGGGATTGTGTCCTACATAACCCGTGAGTCACAGAATTTATGGTTACTATAAAAATATTTCTTCTCCAAGATGTAAGACTTTCTTCAGCTCTTTCACAATAGAATAACTGCCCAATGAAGTGGGACCCATCCCTTATATCAGCAGAGGATGTGAAAGTCAGGGTGATGTAGAACTAGTTCAATGGAAGGAAATGACTAATTATGAGATACAGTGATTCCCCTTTTAAAAGTGAGTCAATAATTCATGCTTATTAAATACAGTCCCTCTTCTACACACTGAGTTGAGCACTTTTCA
Source organism: Mesocricetus auratus (assembly GCF_017639785.1). Lineage (NCBI taxonomy): Eukaryota > Metazoa > Chordata > Mammalia > Rodentia > Cricetidae > Mesocricetus > Mesocricetus auratus. The sequence goes on along the minus strand of NW_024429182.1, from coordinate 109,661,923 downwards.
TACATTTTCTCACTTCAGCCTCTCAATCCCAATGGCAAATTCTGCAGCTACCCCATTCTATAGAAAAGAAGATGGAGTCAAATAGAATTTCACTGCCTTTTTTTTTCATACTCACAAAATTAATAGTAGTCAGATCGGTATGAGTCCAGCATTTGGATTATTTTGTATATCTTTTTTGAGTTTTTTCAGTGTATTTATTAATTTTAACAAACATATGTGTCATATATATGACATGAAGTACATATACAGCTGCACATATATTTTCTGTATATTTGAGAAAATCTGATATTTCTGTAGTATTTACTTTCATGACTCTCTGATCGTCTCCTTTGTATTCTATTTAGACTTCCACACTGTCTCATTCTACTTTAATAACACACAAATAGAAACAAAAATATGTGACACAATTGCCTTTAGGCATCTAATTATTTCACCTAACACAACAATCTTCAGTTCCATCCATTTTCCTGCAACAATGTAGCTTAATTCTTCTCAGTTTTATAATTCTCCAGTGTGTACCTATTTTCTTTATCCATTCATCTGTTTATGGTAGCCAGACTGATCCCATATCTTGTTTGTTGTGACTCCTGTACTGAGAAACATGAATGCAAGAGGGGAGTGGTCTGGCCTTACCCAAATTCTTATTAAATCAGCATATAAAAAACATATAACAAAGAGGACCCCTGCCCCACCACTCCATGAGGTAATCTAAAATCAGTTACTTGCACAAGAACAGTAGAACATAGTACAATATGCCTGTGGCTCATTACAATACCAGAACACTCTTACCTGGACTCTTAGGACGATATATGAAGTTGTATGTGGAACTGCCTATAGCAGACAGAACATGCACAGAAAAGCCCAGGACAGGCAAGTCAGGCCAAAGCCAATGTTATGCAGCAAAAGTGACATAAAAACTATAGCTCTTTGTACAGGGAACCCTTGAGCTAAGCATGCTTCCTCTGACGTCTCTTCCCAATCCTTGAAATTGTGCCACCTCTCTCTCTCTCTCTCTCTCTCTCTCTCTCTCTCTCTCTCTCTCTCTCTCTCTCTCTCTCTCTCTCTCTCTCTCTCTCTCTCTCTCTCTCTCTGTCTCTCTCTCTCTCTCTCTCTCTCTCTCTCTCTGTGTATGTCTCCCCCTGATATGTATAAGCATTATGTATGTGTACATATTTACATGTGTAATGTGTAATTGTGAGTTCTTGTTCTCTTTCTCATTCGAATGCCACAACACTTGAGTTGAGGTCAGAGAAGACTCTTGGGTGTTGGTCCTTGCCATCTACCATGCTTGAAGCATTGTATTTGTTGATCTCAATCGTATTTGCAGGCTACTTGATCTGTGAGCTTCCAAAGATTCTTCTGTCTCCAGCTCCCAATTGCTGTAGGAGCTTGGATTTGCAAATTTGTGCTACATGTCTGACTTTATGTAAATTCCGGAGGTTCCCTTGGGTCCTTACATTTGCACGCCAAGTTCTTTACCCACTGAGCCATTTCCCTGTACTTGATAGTGTACTCTGCTTCTGTTGCAACAACAGTATGTTTCTTTGCAGTTCCTTATATGGGAACACAGGAATGTGGAGCCTCTCTAGAGATGCCCTCCGGACCCCAATGTCAGTTTCTATGTGTACAGTGTCTCTGTGGTATACAAACCTGGATTCCTTTTGGGACATTTACAGGGTTTATATAGCTGGGTCATGTGGCTGTTCTTAATATATGTACAAGTGTGTTTTCTTGTGGGTTCACATGTTTATACAAGCATGTGCATGTGCATGTGGAAGGCAGAGATGAACTTTGGGAGTCATACTTCTGGATGCTGTTCTTGTTTTCTGAGACACATTTCTCAATGTCCTAGGGTTCGCTGGTTCAGCTAGACTCCCTGGCTAGCCAACCCCAGATGTGACCTGTCTCCATTTACCAGAACTAATGTTAAAAGCACATGCCACTGTGACTGGCATTTCTTGGATCCCATTTAGGTCTGTATGCTTGCACAGGGAGAATTTTATTGAATAAGTTATTTCCCCAGACCACTGAGTTATTTTTGTGACCTAAGGTTTGTCTCCTTTTAGCTTTTCTGAGGAGCCTCTGTACTGATTTCAATAGTGGCTGCATGTGTTGAAATTCCCACCAAGAGTGTACAAGAACTAACCGCATGTCCCCTCCCCCGCCAACTCAGTCCTGGTTCTTAACAACTAAACAAAAGTGCTGCAATTTTCTTCAGGGAGTAGATTGCCAAAGTCATACATTTATCAAATGGGCTAAAATAGTATTTATGGGTGATTGTTTGAAGATTATGGTTCTCCATTTGTTTCACAGACATTGAACAGTCTCTCTGGGTTGCAAATGGCCATCCCAGATTTCCTGGCTATGGCCACTTTGTTGTTTTCTGAATTTACAGCAGATATGTTCTTGCTGGCATTGTTAATTAAATTAAATGCTGTCCTCTCTGTGAGGCCCTAGAGAAATAACTCTCCGGTTTTAATACCAGGGATAATGATGCTTCCCTAATGCTTCTGTTTGCCTTTTCTTTCCCACATCAAATCTTGCAAATATTCATATTTTCTTCTTTGTTTTGGCTGCCAAAATCATAAGGCCACTTTTTTTCCAAATTCATAGGCTTTTGCTGTGCAAGACATACTTCCTCTGACTGAGGTATAGGCTTCTTAAGCAGCCTGTCTTATTAAAGATGACACTTGAGATCTGCAAGTCTCTGTTGATTCATCTTCCGCTTAGCAAGGAATTCCCTCCCTGTGTTCTGTTCAACTCCTGTTTGCAGCAAAAGTTGGGAAAATCGTTGAGTCCAAAGGTTGTTAGAGGGGAAAGCAGCTAAAATGTTCCAAGCAGTATTATTGGGATGGGGCTTCCATGGACCCAGATGGCATGCTTCCCTGCTCAAAAAGTTTGTAGCTTGGTGGAAAAACATTCATCTTGAGAAAAGTAAAAAGAATTCAGTTTAAGAAGGTTGGGAACAGAGGCAATATTTGAGCTCCACAGTCTGCTTAGGGACATCAAGAAAGTGTTAACACATGAACTGACAATCAGATGTGAGTTTGAACCATAGGGTATCAGTACACCAATTGCAACATGCTGCCTTCAATTAACATATTAGCTATTATTATAATCTTATATTAGCATAGGTTAGCATATTGCATCCTCATCACAACTCTAAATTAACTAAACTTTATCTTATTCTTTTGAAGAGATAATGAAAATAAAGATTGAGAAAGGCAAGTGATAGACCTAGGATGAAACTTGGAGGCTAATAATTTATCGTAGGTGTATTTGTCTTTAAAGGTACACTTTTCTGCATCTGATCCCTGGCTTAATGAAGCCTTCACAGTAAAGACATTTGCTTGGTGCATGCTTTGGGAAAGAAGGAAAAAATTCCTCCTGGAATATCTGGTTGAAGATTTGCATCCTTTGTGCCAACAAAGTTTTGGTGGAGCGATTCTCAGGTGTGTAGAAGACTTTCCTAGGATACTATTTCCAGGGAAGAGTCTCTACTTCTAACTTGGGATAAGTGTTCCTCAGACTCTACATGGCTGTAATGAAGATATTGTATGGGCTCCATTATTGAATGAGAGAATGGATTAGATCAATCTTCAGTGCTCACTTTTAAAGCCTAGTCTATATGAGGCATTAATATTCCTTGGAAATCCACTTAATGAAGAAAGTAATCATTGAACAAATTGAAGATAAATCTTAGTCAATTAGATTAGGTGATTCTAAGAAACATTCTTTCCATGAAAGACAGTCAACTTGACAAAGGTCATGTATTCTATACAATTCCCCTTTCTTGTGAAATTTTTGCAACAACCCCCATGCTAGACATTCTTGAGACTTGACTTTCTTTCTCACCCATCCACTTCTCTCTGATTGTGAGCTAGACAGTCACATTGAACTCCCAGTCATCACATTGTATTAGGATAAGAACTAAATATCCTGATCTGCTTGCTTCACAGTTTGGGTTGTGGGGCACCCTTTTGCAAATGTAAAAATTGCCTTAATAATTTATGTTGACTTTGTTCATGTGTCACCATGTGACACAGTGAACATACTTTTCTGACAGTGACTTAGTGGTTCTACTAAGGAAAACTTCCACATGCTTATGAACTTTTTGGAACAGACAGGATGAAAAAGAAAAGGAAGAAGAAAAGAATCCCCCAGAAAACTTCCTAGAAAGACTTCCCTGACAGTCATTCTTATCCACTGCCACTCTAATGTCTGATAGGATGCTCGTGCCCCTAGATTCCCATAGCACTGCAGCTCCTACACAAGCAGCAAGTGACATTCTTATAAAATCCTCTGAACATTTTATTACATTGCCTTTAAACATCTCAAAGGCAGAACAGTGGATTTGTCACTTTATACTTGTAAACAGCTAGCCTAGCATCAGGAAGGAGGCTGAGTGTTTAAAAGATTTAATCAATTGATTAATTAAGCATTTTAGTTTACTCATAGAATACCCGGGTGATTAACAAGCTTTTGCAATCTGTCATAATCAATAGAAACTAAAAACCATACTTGGTATGGTTTTAAGACAATTTATTATATAAAACATAACCTTCTCCACACATGTACACATACTAAGAAGAAAGAAAAATGTTCTAAGTATCCTAAAAGACTTGGAAAACTTGTAGAACACTCCTAAACAAGACGACTCAGGCCTTTCTTTATCATTTGACCATCAAGGCCTTCTTGGTCATGTCTCATTGCAACAATACTTTCTTGCAGATCTTCTGGCAATTCCTCTTTGGAGTCACTGCATTTGAATTTCTTAGGCTGAAGCTGTTCTATCATGTGCATCCTTCACTTTCCCTTTGTCTCCCTGGGAAGATGGACCATTTTTATTTCTTTTTCCCCTCAATATATCTTTTTATTTAAATTAGAAACATGCATGTTTCACATGCCAATCCCAGCTCCCTCTCCCATCCCTCCTCCCTTGTCCCTACACCAACACCCCCCAAGCCCCCATCCAATCCCCACATCATTTCCCAGGGAGGGTAAGGCCCTCCTTGGGGGGATCTCCAGTGTGTGTCATTTCATGCAGGGCAGGACCTAGGCCCTTCCCCATGTGTCCAGGCTGAGAGAGCATCCCTCTGTGTGGAATGGGCTCCCAAAGTTCATTCATATGCCATGGTACACATTAATCTACTACTCAAGGTCCCAGAGATTTCTGAGGCCTCCTCACTGACACTACATTCATGGAGTCTGAATCATTCCCTTGTTGGCCTCTCAGCCATCTGTCTGGGGTTCAAGAGCTCCCCCTTGTCTGATCAGCTGTCTTTGTGGGTTTCACAAGCACGGTCTTGACCCCTTTGCTCATCACTCCTCCATCTCTGTCACTGAGTTCCAGGAGTTCAGTTCAGTGTTTAGCTGTGGGTATCTGTCTCTGCTTCCATCAGTCACTGGACAAAGGTTCTAGGATGAAATATAAGGTAGTCATCAACCTTACCAAGGAGAGGCATTTAATGTAGTCTCTCTACTATTGTTTAGTTTGCCAGTTGGTGTTATCCTTGTAGATATCTGGAAATCTCACTAGTGTCCTCAAACCTATAATGACTCCATCTTTTATAGTATCTCTCATCCTGCTCTCCTCTATTCTTACTTTGACTCAACCTTCCTGCTCCACCTGCCTTCTTCTCCTTCCTCTTATGCCCCTCTCTTTTTCCTAGTTCCCTCTCCCTTCCCCTGATGTTCTCAATCCGCTAAGGATATCTTGCCTCGTTCCCCTTCTCTGGGGTATCATGCATATCTTTTGGGATCCTGTCTGTTTCCCAGACTCACTGGCCATGGGACTGTAGGCTGACACTCCTCTGACCCATGTCTAAAATCCATATATGAGTGAGTACATACCATGTTTGTCTTTTTGTGATTGGGTTACCTCACTCAGGATGCTTCTTCTAGTGCCATCCATTTGCCTGCAAATTTCAAGATTCCATTTTTTTTCCTACTGAGTAGTACTCCATTGTGTAAATGTACCACATTTTCTCTATCCACTCTTTAGTTGAGGGGCATCTAGGTTGCTTCCAGGTTCTGGCTATTCCAAATAATGCTGCTATGAACATAGTGGAACATATGTCCTTGTTGTATAAATTTGCATTTTTTGGATATATGCCTAAGAGTGGAATTGCTGGGTCTTTTCATTTCTTTAAAAAAATCAAAGTATTGTCTTACCCCATTATGTCATTTACTTTGTCATAATACCTGTTCCTATTAAAGGTTTTCCTCCAAACTTTGCAGTTAGGAAGTCTTTATATAAGTTATTGGGTAGTCTCTTCTTAGATACTAAACATTTTGAAAGCCATATTTGAATTTTATCAGACCAGAATACTTTCCAGCGTACTTCAGTGGGAGTCATACATTCTTTGTTCATTTTATTTAGGATGTTTTTTTCCATTCCTTTATGAATATGGTAGTTTACATTCATCTAATGTCAATAATTGATAATCAGGTCTATGTTAACACTCAGTAAAAATTAACAACTGTGTAGATTCATAGGATTTAAAATTTTTCTGTGAGAAGAAACCTGTAAGAGTTGGTCTTCTACCATGTGGTTCCAGGGATCCACACTCAGGCTGTCAGGCTTTTGTAGCAAATGCCCTATCTCACCAGTCCTAAAATTGTAATTTAAAAAGTATTTTCATAGCAGTGATTCCTTATAATAGCTATTTAAATAGTGATGACATTTAGCCTATCTTATAGGTAAAGAAATAAATCCTCAACATCTCTTTGCCCAAGTTTATATAGCTCACCTTGAACTTTTATCTACATATTTTTCCATATCTTATGACATAGAAATACAGTGTAGGATGGAACAATATTTTCTTAAAAAAAGTTTCTCATCCCTAGTTTATCTTTCTGAGATCATGGCTAACTTAAAAATGTCTGCAGATAACTCAAAGCAATTACTTGTTTTTGCAATTTTGTACAAACTGTCTTGACTGGAAAAATCTGGAGTTACATCAGACCTGAATATGTACATATATACACATATACACATACACACACACACTCACTCACTCACTCACACACACACACACACACACACACACACACACACACACACACGCAAATATGCTTAGATCACAGTTTCTCTGTAAAGCCCTACTGTACCCCAGGGTGAAGTTAGTCCCTTCTCCTAGTTAGTATGTTCCTTTAGACAGTTTTCCTTTCATGAACTTTCCATACTGGAATGACTAGAAATGGTCTCCCTTGACATGTCATATGCTGTCTGTGCAGGCTAGTTTTATGTCAATTTAATACATGCTAGAGATATCTGAAAGGAGGGAACATCAACTTAGAAAATACCTCCGTAAGATCCAACTGTAAGGCATTTTCTTAATTTGTGATTGATGAGGGAGATCCAAGTCTCTTTTGGGTGGAACCCCTTCTGGGCTGATGGTCCTCGATTCTATAAGAAAGCAGGCTAAATAATCCATGAGGAACAAGCCAGTAATAAGCATTCCTCCATGACTTCTGCTTCTGCTCTTACTTTCACACACATGTCCTGCTTGAATTTCTGTCCTGTTTTCTTTGATGATGAACAGTCACAAGTAAGTGGAAATTGAATAAACCCTTTTCCCCCAAGTTGCCTTGGCCATAGTGTCATATCATAGCACTTGTAATCTTACCTAGTACATCAATCAGATGGTAGAGATCTTGTCCTGTCTAATAGATGCTCTGGAAAACCAAATAAAGTGAACTAACTATATGAATCTGAACATTAAAAACATACTTGATATTCTCCTATGCGCTATTTATTTCCATTTGCTTTTCTAAAATACACCATGTTATTGCTTCACTGAGGTATTAAAAGACCAAGAATTTAATTGTTTCCTCATCTTACATACACAGCTTGAGAATGCTAAAAAGGCATAAATCTTTACAGAGATGTGTTTAACTCAGACAGTGAGGTTCATTCCACCCTGGATTTTGTACCTCCAAAATGCAGATGAAGACAGAAAACTTTTCAATTGCAAGAAACTCTTACTTTGTAGACAAAATTGCTGCCTTAGAAGTAACCAAGCTCTTAGAGCTGTCCCTGTGTGTTCTTACATGGATTAATCCTCAGGATGATCCTGTGACTTGGGTATGATTCTATCATTCATTATAGTTAATGAAAGCAGAACAAAGGGAAGTTTAAGGTTTGCCAAGTTCACACAGAAAATAAAAGAGAAAATGTAAAATTTTTGAAAAAAAATCATCTGTGTTACAGTTAGGATTCTTTGTTCTAGGCTGCATGGCCTTTACTTGATATATTAAGAGCAGTGACAGATTCTAGTGCCTTTTTATGTTTATTCATTGGCTCAAATGATTTCTCCTCTGTTAACAGTCCTGCTGTGGGAAAAATTTTCTTCCAGTTCTTTCTCCCAACAGTGCCCCTGGTTGAGAACTAAAGTAACTATTTACCCGTAAAAGGCCTTTGTGTATTTTAGGCTTTTAGTAGAACTCATTTGAAATTTTTTTCTTAGTCGCATTGCCTGGCCTCCTGATATAACTTCGTTTTAACTGTACTTTTCTTGTCTGGTATTAAAAAAGACCCCTCATGGTGTTCATAAATGCAGTTTTCTCACTGGAAAAACAGCTTTTGATGACTTTTATGTTGGTCTGATAATTTTGAAAGCGTGAGTTACAGACATATACACATAGGTAATATATGTATAAAATTGAGAAACACAGCATAATTTGCATATATATGTTACATAAAATAGGCAGTGATGGGTAGTATATAAAATTCATATTAACCTCTATTCATCCTCTTTTAGAGGGACAGCCTGGGCCCATCAAGTAGAAAGATCCCACAACTTAAAAGATTTCATGCTGATTTTCAAAGGTGGCCTCAATTTCTTCTAGGTCACTGGAGATTTTCAGCTATTAAAAAGCCAGCTTTGAGGGAAAATGCTACCACCAGCATAATCACTAACGTAACACTGATAGCTTGGTGTCAGCAGGTGCTGGAAATAGAGATCACTGGAGCCAAACAGTATTCTTTTTTTTAGGACCCAGGATATGTAAACCTTAGCCACAGATAAATGGAAAGACATGAGTAAGACTTAAGTAGTCTTTCAGACCCATGAGAACTACCTATACAATCTTTGATCAGAAAGGACTCGGCGTTGGATTACCTGTTCACAATGCTGGCACTGGGATTCCCACATGCCTTGGAATGTGTGAAAAAACACAAAAAAATTTAGGAATATATCAAAACATTCAGTAATCCAGATGAATAACATTTTAATGATACATATGAAAATATCAAAGCAAACATTTATAAAGCATTTTTTAAAATAAAATTTTAAGGAAATATCCAGATCCATAGTTTACTATACTACACTGGCAGGTCTAGAATGAACTCTACAACATTAATCACACATGAGGTTAACCAAGAAGATACATTCAGGGAGAATTATATATTCTGTTTACATGGTGATACTTTGAATCCTGAACTTCTTGCTTGACACGTATCTTTCATTAATTTTCTAGGTGTTGAGAATCTATTCTAGGTGTTGAGCATGCTGAAAGCTGCCATGGGAGTATATAGCAGGTGATAACTTATGTTTAACAGGCATACCTACCAGATGAATGATTCTTGGAAGTTCCACCTGATAGGGTATGGAGTCACTAGCTGTGGAAACCAGTTGCTTCTGTCTGAAATTTCTCTTCCCCAATAAGTTTGGGTGTATTCCCATTACTTCTGTGTTTATCTCATGAAAATATTACATCCACTGGGCACATACATCTGCCTATGGGTGGTCAGGAAGATGATTTTTCATATAATTTTGATATATAGGAAATAGACTGGGACATGATTCATACCTGGATCTATTTGCTCGCAAAACTGTAGACACTTAGAAGCCTGCCTTGTCCTTTTGCTTAGATAAACTGCAAACAATGAACTCATTTATACCTCAGAGAAAGTTCAAACTACACTAAAGGCTTTTTGTAAATAGATCACAAATTTAAAATGTGACAGCTATGCTCAAGGTCAGAGTCGCAGATATCCAACCAAGATTACTACACGAAGCACCCTAAGGAAAGCATTCCAATTCTTCACTTGCCAGTCTGCAAACAATAGACCTATGTCTCAAAGGTTTTTACTGGGTCCTGTTCTCCCTCTCTACTCTGGTAGGGTTACAGATTTTCTCCCGAAACCTTGAAACCCTTGGGTTGCTATATCAATGGCTCAACTTCTTATCACTTCTTCTAGGAATGTGCTTTTGACCAATGAGAAGTAACCCTTATAATTTTTTTTATCACTTCAAGGCTCCTGAAAGAAGAAGAGTTTTTAGGCTAGAGAAGAAGAAACTAGAAGAAGTTAGAAGCAACTAGAAGTATGGCAGGAGAATTAGAACAGAAGCAAACCAACAAAGAGACTCATTTGTAAAAACACATGTGCAAGAGTCACTGTCACTTGTAGCTTCCAATCTGAACCATGATGAGTGTGTTAGGGCTGGACCCCAAAGGCTCATGTAATGTACACATAGTACAGATTTGATAGCTATTTCCAGTGCAAGAAATGGGTTGGGTACTTACTCCCTCTCAGCTGTGAAAGTGGGGATATGGATATCCTTGTGCTCAATGGATACGGATACTTCCTAATGTCAGAGGAATATCAACTCAGGAGTTAGGGTGCCTGAAGTTCACAAAACTTTCACTGGGTCGGTGGTTCTAGGTTCTTGTGAGTTCCAAGAATGAAATTCATGGACTATAGAAGAATGAGTTTTAGAAAGGACTTTCATCACATGATTAGAGATAAAAAACTAAATAGCAAAAAAAGAAAGAAATGAAGGAATGAAGGGAGGGGGAGGGAGGGAAGGAGGGAGGAAGTAGGAAGGAAGTGAAAAGGAAGTAAATAAAGGCTCTTGTATGGCAGGTGGGATGTTCAGGAAACAAGTGAGCCGCTCTCTGAACACTGACGGAACTGTTCCTTCTAAGTATTTTCTATTGAGCAATATGTATCTACAACATTCTGACCCATATATGTTTCAGATGTGCTTGTGTAATGAACTCCTTGCTTTCAAAACCATCAGCAGGGAATGATTTGGCAGTGTGAGGGATAGACAGGCCTCCTGTTCACAGGTGCTTTTAGGTCTCCAGAAGCTTCATTGTCAGTTGTAGTTCTGACAAGGCCCGCATCCAAGTGATAAGTGAAATCACTAGATTGGCCAACAGTGCTTTCCACATTGTACTCCTCTCTAGCCACATCCACTTGGCCTTCATATTTATTGTCCACACAAACATTATTGAGAAGATTGTTGGCCAAGTACTTGAATAGTAAAACTGGCTGCAGTGTAACCCAGGTAATTTTTCACTCTTCATTTTACTAGTTCATGTGCATATGCTGAAGACCATTGTATTCCTTTCTATATATGCATAAACAGTCTGACAAATGGTATCTCAGTTATGCAGTTTATGATCCTTATTTGGGTATGTTGTATAAATTTCAGTAAGTACCACTATGTCTGAACATAGTAGTATTTTTCCTTCTCATCTTCTAAATTTTAGTTGATATCTCTTATAGCAGGTTTTATTCCAGACAAGTCAAATAAACGCTGTCCTGTAGAATAGCAACTTTGATCTGTGGCTTGGCATAGTTCTGCAAGCTTAACAGAGAAAAGAAGATTGACTGATTTTTCTTTTCTTTTAGTCTGTTTTGTTTCGACACAAGCTCAGGCTAACCTTCAACTCTTGATCCCCCTTACTCAGCATTTTGAGTAATAGATTTCCAATGTGCCACCATGCCTGACAATAATGGTCTTAAATTACTGTAAACACTATACTGCTTTCTTCATTCTCCAAGAAAAAGTACATGGACAATAAGTACTCTCTCTCTCTCTCTCTCTCTCTCTCTCTCTCTCTCTCTCTCTCTCTCTCTCTCTCTCTCTCTCTCTCTCTGTGTGTGTGTGTGTGTGTGGGCACCTTGATGACAGAGAGGAGACAGGCATAGATAAGGATGCTTTAGTTTATCTCAATGAGGTTCTTTCATATTCCTGTCTAAATTAATGAAAATAAAAATGTTGTAATTGAGAACTCACAGTTTCCTGCATTGACTTCCTCCTCCACCCTGTATTGGGGAAATAATGATACTCACTCTTATGTGTTCCATATTTAATAATATTGGCCATATTGTTTTTGTAATATATAAAAAGTAAGCATACATCTTTATTTGTATCATTCCTTTAAGTAAAATAGATCTAGCTTAGTACCTCTATATATTTACCTACATACCTACTAAAAGAAAGACTGAGAGCCATATTCTAATGCACCATTTGGAGAACTTTGTATTGAACACCTATTTGCTTGCTCCCTGGTCCACAATGGTTTTGATTATTGAATATGACTGGATTTAGGCAGAAGGTTACAACAGTATTGAATGTATATGAGTATTGCTTTACTCGAGACTGTAATGAAACGGAGAACTATAAAATCTCTCTAATGGCTTAAAATCAAGACTATTTTAATTATATCTATAAACTACTACCTACATCTTGGCTCAGCAAATATTTTTTACATAATTCTGGAAAACCCTAAAATATCCTTTCCTCCCCATGACCTCCTCTGCCTCCATCCTGCCATTGTGCCTTCTTTGCCTTATTTCCTTCCTTTTAAAAATGCCAATCCAGCACTTTCATTTGCCTGCTACTTTACTAGACACTATACATGAAATAAGAAGTAGACAAGACAAAGACCGTGTAGCCAGCCAAGATTTCTGTCTTTTACTTAACAGATCAGGCACAGAAGAGTTGAAATGATCTTGGAAAGAGCATGTATTAGAATATAGAAATATTTCAAAGGTTTGGAACTTCTAGGTTTTCCTGATCTCGCTGACCAGGCAACAAGCTTCAGATTTTATCATTTTTGCACAAGTTTTTTCTTTTCCATTAAGAGAAATTATTTCATTGCTCAATATATGTTAATGTGTATGTTAGAGAGCCTTTTTAAAAAATAACTATGGTATATGTGTTTAAATGCTCCACACTAAGCTATTCCTTTAGCAAGTTCTATATGATTTTATATTATCCTCTAAAAATCATTCCTACTTGAAATGGCTGTTACATATTCAGTGATAACCTACTGACAATTTGATAACTTCCGTGATATGACTCAGGCATTCTGAGCACTTTATAAAGCTTTCCCATGAAGACTTTGCATTGTCCTCTGGCTTCATCTGGAGAGACAGTTCTGAAGCTGCACCCACTCAGGTCTGCAGACCTTGACAGCTTCTGTCTGCTTCCACTAATTAGTGTGAGAGAGCTGATATATATCTGCCTGGGGATTATCAGTCTCCCAAGCACACTCTCTGGCTTCCCTAGGCACTGCATTTGGGGATTATCCTCCAGTCATATCGTTCAAGAGTCAGGAGAGGGATCCAGAATGCTGTCCTGTGTCATGGCTGACTTGAAATGCTCCAGGGAAACCTGGAGGCAGACGTGCAAGAAAGGGATAATGAGCATAAACAGCCTAGGGGAACTAACTCCAAGTGTCAGTAGGTATCTTCTGCCCTAGCTGCATAGAGCTTCCTAGAGACACAGTTAACTCAGGGGTATTGTTCTGAAGTGGGGCTACACATAGCAACGGTGTTACCAAATTACTATATGAGAGGGTCAAGGGCTTTATCCCATGTACATTAGCTTTATCTGGGAAGGTTTGTAACTATGGAGAACCTGACTTCTGGCTTTTCCTTGAGAGCCCATGGTATGCAATTTGTTAGAAATAATTATACTATTTATTTAAGAGAAAATTTAGTTTATGTCAGAATTTGAGCATATTGTAATAAAAATGCCCTTTAAAATTTCAGAATCTCGACTAGACCTTCAATCTGTGTGAAAAGAATGGTCTATTATTTGTCATCAATTCCTTATTCCTTTCTCTCAGTTATATGGTTATGGAAAATTTAGTTTCCAAGGACTAGTTCTCCATTTTAATAATTCAAAAATAGAAGTCCCTGTTGCCTGGTGGCTTGTCACAGTTCTCAACATGATCTGGGAGTCTGAGCTTTCAGGTGTCAAGGGAGGGCTGCATGTCAGTGTCTGGAAACTGTCAACCATATGCATGCACATCCCACCTGCAGAGGGGAGACAGAGAATCATGAGTATCTCAGTAGGAGAAAAGAGTTTTCAGAAAAAAAGTCTTTCTTCTTTTCCTTACCTGCATGCAGCTTCTATTGTTCATACAAGGGTTCTCAGGTTTGCATCATTTTCACATTTATCCAACAGCTGAACATTTCCTCAGTTTCGCAGGGTAGTATGTGCCATCAAGCAATCTTATCACAACACCATCAACCAATAAACCCACAGGTTAGTCATCCGTTTAATAAATCATGAGATAATAACATTTTATGTGTCATATTCCAGACATTGAATTATGAAATGTCTGCTCTTTACCCTCAACACATTCTGAATCCTTTAGATAAAGTGTGTTGCATAACGTACCATTTTAATCTGATAAGAAACGCATCATGACAGAGGCATCATTCAAAGACTACAGAATAAATGGAGGACCAAACATTAGATGGCAAGAAGCAAGGTCATTCAGACAGAGAAAATCATGTGCAAATAAATGGAAATTTGTGAGTGCCAGTGACATGTTTTCCTCATAATTGCAAAGTGACAGGGTCATGAGTAGGACAGAAAATTCAGGTCATGACAGGTAATTAAATATGTCATATTAGAGAATATAGATTTGTTAAACTGCATTAGAGTATTATAAAAAGTAACCAGTATGAGCTACAGCAATAGAATAGAATATAGATAAAGTTACAAAAGAGGGCTTAAAAAATCAGTGTGCCATTTTTAGGAGAAATGTCCTCTAAGGAACAGAGACATGAATGGGAATAGAGAAAGACTCACACAGGGCTTCAATAAACTCTGCTTTATTTATTTATCTATCTATGTATCTATCGATTTATTTATTTATTTAGAAAGCAGATAAGTAAGTTGTCACAAAATAGATTTGATAAGGTTAGCACTGGGTAAACATGTGACAAAATAACTCAAAAATAGTTATGTTTTTTTCTTTGTAGCATTCAAGTACACTCAATTTTCCAATTGTGTATATTGGCAAATATCCTGGGCCAGGTGTTATGCCCTCACCAATTTAGTATGCTGAAGACTTAATCTCTATTACTCTAGGATGTAACCCTACTTGTGACATGATTTTTAATGAGGTAATTGAGTTAAAATGAGATTACAGTTAGTTCTAACCCAATATGATGGGTGTCCTTTTACAAAGGGGAAATTAAGATACAAAATACGGTAGTTTGTATAGGAAGTATTTCCTTCCAAAAGACTCACTTAGTGGAGGCTGGTTTCCAACTGGTGGCACTATTCTAGGAGGTTCTGAAGTGGCTCCTCAGGGTACATTCTCAGATAGCTTTTCCCTTCCCTTCCCTTCCCTTCCCTTCCCTTCCCTTCCCTTCCCTTCCCTTCCCTTCCCTTCCCTTTCCTTCCCTTCCCTTTCCTTCCTCTCCCTCCCCTCCCCTTCCCTTTCCTTCCTCTCCCTCCCCTCCCCTTCCCTTCTCTGCCCTCCCCTCACCTTCCCTTCCCCTCCCCTTCTCTGTCTTTCTCTTGTTCTCCTTTTTCCCCTTTTTTTTCTCCTGTTTGCTTCTCTTCTCCTGGCACTTCTTTTTTTTTTTTGGTCTCTCTCCTTCCTTCCCTCTCTTCCTTTCTTTCTTGCTTTCTGCTTTCTGGCTACAACAGGGTGATCAGTATTTTGCTAATGCTTCCCACAGACCAAAGGAAATGGAAGCCTAACCACTATGGGCCTTTGAAAACCTGAGTGCAAATTAATCTTTCCTCCTTTAGTGCTGTTATCATGGATACTTTATCAGAGTAATTAAAGTCTGCATAAAACACAGACATACCCAGAGGAAAGAACATATGGAGATGCAGAAGGAAGTCAGGCCATTAGCAAGTGAAGAAGAGCTGTAGACTCTACTGACATTTTGCTCTGAATTTCAGCATGCAAAACTGTGAGCAAATGAATTTCTGTTGCTTTAGTCATGGTATTTAATCATGGCAAATTGAATAAAGAAATACAGCAAAGATTTTGGAAGCTTTCTTTGGGGACTTTCTTAACATCAAGAAACCATCTCAGAAACTTCAAAGTTTAGCCAATCCACAATAACCAGGATGCTGCAGACCACGAAAGAACTTAAGAATGAAATCTGACTATGAGCATACACAATGTCTTTTTACTGCCTTGTTTGTTTTAATTTATGGTGAAGTTGAGGACTACCCTGCACTGTCAAACCTTTGTTTGTTAATTGCAGCAAAGTCTACATCCTTGTCTCCATTCTGTTTCCACCAGCATTCTCTTCACTTAAAGATGCTCATGAATGGGTTTACAAAGTCACAGCTGTTTAGTTTACAGTTTAGTTATTATTTATTCTTTTTATAATTTCATACATATAAAAATTTACTGTGTCTAGAACTTTGAGTACTATATTGGATAGATACGGAGAGAGTGCACAACCTTGTCTTGTTCCTGATTTTAGTGGAATTGTTTTGAGTTTTTCTCCATTTAATTTGATGTTGTCTGTAAGCTTGCTGTATATTGCTTTTGTTGTATTTAAGTTTGTTCAATATATCCCTAATCTCTTCAAAACTTTTATCACAAAAGGGTGTTAGATTTTGTCAAAGGCTTTTTCAGCATCTAATGAGATGATCATGCTTTTTTGTTTGCTTTTTCTTTCAGTTTGTTTATAAGGTGGATTACATTGACAGATATTCTCATGGTGAACAATCTCTGCATCTCTGGGATGAAGCCTATTTGACCATGGTGGATGATCTTTTTGTTGTGACCTTGGATTAGGTTTGCCAATATTTTATTGAGTATCTTACAACAATGTTCATGAGGGAAATTAGTGTGTAATTTTCTTTCTTTGTTGCTGGTTGGACTGGCGATGGGTGGGAATGGGAACTCGAGGGATCAGGTAAGGAGGGGTTGGGCAGAGGGAGACAGTACTGAGAGAGATGACTGGAAATGCAGTAGAAGTCTAATGCAAGGGAAACTTCCAGGAATCTATAAGGGCAGCCCCAGCTAAGACTCCTGGCAGCAATGGATGCATAGCATGAACTGGCTATCCCCTGCAATTGAATTGGTGACTACCCTGGTTGTCATTAGGGAGCCTTCCTTCAAAGGCTAATCCAGGCAAATTCAGAGACCCATAGGCAAGCATTGGGCTACATTCATGGAGACTTGTTGAGGAGAGCAAGCAGGGACTTTTAGGAAACTGAGGTATCAGGAACATGACTGGAAAACCCCACAGAATCCACTAACCTGACTCATAGGAAATCAGAGTCTGAACCAACAACCAGGGACCCTGCATAGGGACAATCTCTGCCCTCTGCATATGCAACAGTTGTGCAGCTTGATCTACATGTGGGAGTCCAGACAATTCAAGCAGGGGATGTCTCTTGTTTTTGACTGGCTCTTGGGAACATATTCCTCATGATGAATTGCCTTGCCCAGCCTGAATACAGGGGGAGGTGCCTAGTCTTAAGGCAGCTTGATATTTGATGCTTGGCTGAAGCTCATGGGAGGCCTTCCCCTTTCTAAGCAATTATGAAGGAGGGCTGGATTGAGGTAGGAGACAGAAGGGAGGAGGGGGGAGGGAATCAGAGCAGCGGAGAGAAGGGAGTCTGTGGTTGGGATGCAAAATAAATAATCAATTAATTTTAAAAATTAAAAAAATTCACAAAATCCCTACCAATTATTTTTATTACCTCCGCCCTCCTACCAAATCCCTTCTTTCTTAATACCATTCCTAATTCATGGTGTGTGTGTGTGTGTGTGTGTTTGTGTGTGTGTGTGAACATATGTCCCACTGCATTTAATTATGTTTCCTACATAAGCATTAGTGTAAGTTTGCTTGCTTGAGTGGGAGCAGTATAATAGTCACAGTTTAGATAATCGTTGTATATAACTTTTGCACTGAAGTAAAGTGAGGTTGCATTTAATTATGTTTCCTACATAAGCATTAGTGTAAGTTTGCTTGCTCAGAGGGCAGTATAATAGTCACATTTTAGATAATCGTTGTATATAACTCTTGCACTGAAGTAAAGTGAGATTTATGGTTTGTACCCTTCTCATTTCCGTTTAGGCTTTGTCATTGAGTCCAGACTTCCAGGAAGATACCTCCTTCTCTCCAGTTTTCTTTGCTTTAAATATTTCTTAATCAATGGTTCTTTCTTCTGCTGTTTTTGTTTGTCTGTTTTAGGGGAACTAAAAACTCATGAATAAAACTTAGGAAGAAAGGAACTGGAAATCTAACCCTCTTTCCATCAGAGCTACTTAGACCCTGTGCATTTTTTCTGATCTAGGGTATTCTATGCCTCTTTGATTTATATTTGCTCAAAGGATCTGTTAAGTAATTTTCTGCAGAATAAGTAGATCTGATTTATGGTGCATTGTCCCTCTGTTCTAACAAAGAAACTACTTTAAAAATGGCAAGCCTTGCTTAAATTCCAAATATCCAGCCTAGTCATGTAAAAAGGGGAAATGATAAAATTTCTTGGTTCCTGTGAGTCTCTAAATTGCTTCCAACATTATATTAAAAAATACTGTCCATTTCCTCCTGATAGTCCCTTGAGAACACAATCTAAATTTTTTCTCAACTGGGTTCCAAATAAAGAGAAAAAGAATACACAAAGAACAGATATCTGTACTCCTTTCATGTCTCAGCTCAATTTTTTTTATTGTGCGATTTTGCTAATTCCACTAGGCCCAAGCAAAACCACTATCACAATGTTTGAGTCAAATCTGAAGCAAACTTTATTAAATATTTGCCATAACCTGCCGGGATCTGGCCTGTATCAGTCCTGTACTGCAGGGGCCATCTATTCTGGACTGATGTCTTTGGGGCTATGTTAAGAACCAGCTGAACAGCCCTTAGGTGGGCTCTCAGTCAATACTCGAGACTATGGTTTATTCAAGCATCTTCTTAAATAGCTTTCTAAAAGCAGGGACACTGGCAGAAGACATTTATTATCGTGCATAGAGCTGAGCAGGAAATACTTCCTTTAACCCTATAGATGGTTCTAGAATGCTTGTACACAAGCCCTTAGACATTCCATAACTGCATGTCTCACTAGTCTTCAGGCCCGTCCCACTAGCCCTCATTATGGGTGTGGGACCTAGGTCTATTGTTACACAAACTAGAAGCCATTCTCTACTGTGGTCAGGTTATCCAGAGGTAACCAGCCAACATCGAAAAGACAATAGGAAATTTGAGCTCCTGGAATTGAGCTGAGGCATATATCTGAAATATTATATTAGGGGGCCTGACAAGGACCATGGATACTAACCAGGGTCATACCCAGGATTCTAAGAGCATGGCACACTATTACATTAGTTAAAGACTTATAAAAGCAAAACCCACAAGCCTACATAATTCCCACCTTCATCTAATCAAGAGCAAGTTTACATCCTGACACACTTCCTGTTGACTGGTGATCAAGTACAACCTGTACAATTGAAGCAAACAAGCTTGTTAACAGAAGGGAAAACACTTGGCTTGTTATCTTACACAGACAATAGTCCCCGTCATTCTATGAAGATTACAACCTTTGGGTAAATGGGGTTTGCAGGTTAGAACTGGTTTTATTTTACAGGTATCATAAGCACAGTAATTTAAACTTAAAATATAATTTTAGCCATCACACTTTCAAATAAATTGACTTAAGATTGTTCCTTTAATTCCCTATTGTTTTCTTTGTTTGTTTGTTTGTCAACTCTGTAGAGTAGCTAAAGGTTTCCTTTACAACAGCTTCAAAGCATAACAGAGTGCTTCATATAGCTAGCCAGCAAGCAAATAAATAAGCAAACAAATAAATAAATAGTGAGTTTTTAGAGAAGTATTGAAAATTGCTATGTGTAGTACATATATAAGATGTGCCAGTAATGTTTCACACCAGAAAAACAGTAATATAAAGCAAACCCCACAGATTATTTGAGCATGAAATGTTCTTCCTGACATAAATAAAAGAACGCAGAATTACAGTTCTGAAAGATAAGAACTTGGTGTCTTTGTTTATTTGGTTGAACGGTCTAAGAAAAACAAAGAATGTTTTCTAAGATATTTAGTTTGGAAAGTATTAAACACTGTTGCTATTTTCTGATAAGACACACACAAAGTAAGTTAAGACTGCCTGACAATTTGTGTTAGCTACCAATGCTGTGAAGTAAGATGGTTATTATTAAGATAAAAATTACATCTTATTCCCATATATAAGAAGGAGTTAATGAAATCAGAAATAAGCCCAAGAGGGATTTTTCTCTGCAAGGTAGTCAAGCTGATACCTCAGTTCCAGAACACTGTTTTCACCAGACTGGATTCATATATACAGCTGCTCTGGAAGAGCTTCTACTAGTGCAAGGAGCAGAGACTCAGATAGAGAAGATACATAGAGAGATAGGCAAACAGATAGATAGACAAATAATAAGGCTGTGGAAGCCACAACCAGTGGCTAGATGAAACATGCTCAGAGAGTTTGTCAGAATGCAAAAAGTAATGAAGAAGGAAATACAAATGGGAGACAGGCACCCCAAGCTGAGAAATTACCAGTGCTCAACCCCATCACTCTCTGTATGAACTACATGTCATCATAAGACCTGAACAAAAGGACACAGTGTAGTATAGTAGTTAACATGACTAGAGTAAACATGTAAAGGGTTTGTTGGTGAGTTAGTAGATTGATGGTGTCAAACCCATTTAAAGCCCAGTCAAAGAATGTTCCGTACCCAATTGGGTTAACCCAGATGCCAAAAGGCAAACTTTATGCTATCTCTCATCAAAGGCTCTTAACTGCAAGTCTTCAATGAAAATGAAGGCACAACATACCCAAACCTATGGGATAATCTGAAAGCAGTTTTAAGAGGAAAGTTCATAGCACTAAGTGCCCACATGAAGAAACTGGAGAATAGCCGCACTAGAGAATGAACAACACACCTGAAAGCTCTAGAACAAAAACAAGCAAACTCACCCAGGAGGAGTTGACAACAGTAAGTAATCAAATTGAGGGCTGAAATCAATAAAGTAAAAACAAAGAAATTAATACAAAGAGTCAATGAAACAAAAAGTTAGTTCTTCGAGAAAATCAACAAGCTAGACAAACCTTTATCCAACCTAAACAAAAGGCAGAGAGAGAGAACTTGAAAATTAACAAAATCAACAATAAAAGGGGGACATAACAACAGACACTAAGAAAATCCAGAGAATCATCAAGCCATTCTTTGAAAACCTGTACTCCACAAAATTGAAAAAATTTTAAAAAATGGACTATTTTCTGAATAGACATCATTTACCAAAATTAAATCAAGAACAGATAAGCAATTTAAATAGACCTATAATCCCTAATGAAATAGAAGCAGTCATCAAAACACTCCCAACAACAAAAATAACAAAAGCCCATGGCCAGATGATTTCAGTGGGGAATTCTACCAGAAATTCAAAGAAGAAATAATAACAATATTCCTCAAATTGTTCCAGACAATAGAAGCAGAAGGATCATTGCCAAATTATTTTATGAGGCTGCAGTTACCTTGGTACCCAAACCACACCAAGAACTTTGAGTCTTTAAAGAAGACACCAGAAAATGGAAAGATCTCCCATGCTCTTGGACAGGAAGGATCAACATAGTAAAAATGGCAATCTTGCCAAAAGCAACCCCCCACTATAATTCCAGCACAATTCTTCAGACCTGGAAAGAACAATTCTCAACTTTATATGGAAAAACAAAAGACTCAGGATAGCCAAAACAGCCCTGTTCAACAAAGCAATGTCTAGAAATATCACTATTCCTGACTTCAAGCTGTATTACAGAGCTATAGTCCTGAAAACAGATTGGTATTGGCACAAAAACAGACAGGTAGACCAATAAAATAGAATTGAAGGCATTGATATTAACCTACATACCTATGGACACCTGATTTTTTACAAAGAAGCTAAAATTATACAATGGAAAAAAGAAAGCATCCTCAACAAATGGTGCTGGCATAACTGGATCCAGACATGTAGAAGACTGAAGATAGATTCATATCTATTGCCATGCACAAAACTTTATCAAAATCATTAAAAGTCCTGCTTTTAAAAGTTTTGCTCAGGCTATTCCTTATGGAGGGATACTATTGCAGCCCAGAGACATGGAAATGGTGCTAGGCCCTCCCCGAAATGATATGGCAGACTTTAATGATCCTTAACGCAACGCCTCACTATCCTTGGTCAGTGGGTGTGGATTCAGTGGGGGGCATGGAAGAATGGGAGGGCAAGGGTGATTGACATGTAAAATAAGATTGTTTCTAAAATAAATTTAAAAAGACTATATCATACATAACTTGAGTTTCATGTAAGCAAAAGTTTGTGAATACTAAATAAACAAAAGAAAAAACTTTTGCTCAGGGTTCAAAACAAGGAACTACAAATAAGCAAGGGAACTAAAATCTGAGGGGAAAAAGAATTGACTCATACACAATTGCTCCTCTGCATGTTCCTTATTTTTCTGTCTCTCTCTCTCTCTGTTTCTTTGTTTCCCTATATTTCATCTTCCTTCAGTTCTTGGGGGTACAGTTATATATACATTTGCAACAGTAAGTCTTTTACAAAATATGTGGCTTGAGATTCTGAGGGTGAACAAGGCAGATAAGATTACCAAAAAGAGCAATAATCTAAAACTGCTAGGAGAAACTTTGGCATCCATTACTTAGAGCTGTAAGTCAAAGAGAGGGTCTAAGTTTAATTTGCACAAGAGACATAATATGGTACCTTCCAGTGCTCTAGCCTCTGTGGCAGCACAGGCCTTCAGGAAAGTTTACTTTTCCTTGTGAATGAGCAAATGGGCTGATTACCTTTGTCTTTATCTTTACAGGGGAAACAGGAGGGGACAGTAAACCTCTGAACTAAAATCTTGAGTTAGTACAACAAGAAGTTTGAGAATCTTTTAGTGCAGGGTTAGCTTAGGTTATTGCTTCTCTATCTACCAGTGAGGTAAAACTAGAACATGCTTGTATTTTCTATCCATATGGGTAGCTACGAATCAACAACTTTGGAAGTCTAGTAATTTTATGTCCTTAGATATTTATTTGGGAATGTCTTAGATGGGATGCTTTTGCCTGGGCTCTAAACACTGACCAAATGCCTATTAATAAAGACAACTGCAGGAAGGCAGATCTCTGCAATTACAATGCAGAGGGGAACAAGGATCTGGTAGTGGGAAACAGGTTTCAAACATGGCTAAGGAGTATACTAGTAAACTAGGACCTGCTAATGGATAACAGGTATTTACACATAGCAAGGGAATGTAATCAGAAAAATCCAAATGCATGAGAGAAATTCATTCACAGTAAATGATCAAATGTTGCTGAACTGTGGGAAGTAAATCCCAAGTTTGCTGCAGACAGGAATAAGTTGCAGGAAGAATCTACAGCAAGACACAGCAAGTTCATTCACAACATTATAATGTCAGCTACATCTTTGTACTGGTTTCATCCATTAGAAAAATCCTTAATTCCTCTAAATTATTTGTGCAAAGGCTGTATAATCAGTGTGATCTCGTTGCTTGTAGCAAAACTTGAGTCCAAATGGATCAAAAACCTCAACATAAATCTAGTCATGCTGAACCTCTTAGAAAAGAAAGTGGGAGGTAACCTTGAACAAATTGGTACATAAGACCACTTCCTGAATCTAATGCAAGTAGTACAGACACTGAAATCGACAACTAATAAATGGGACCGCCTGAAACTGAGAAGCTTCTGTAAAGAAGACAAAACAGTAGCCCACAGAATGGGAAAGGACTTCACCAACCCTACATCTGACAGAGGGCTGATTTCCAATATATGCAAAGAACTCAAGAACTTACTCACCAAAACACCAAACAATTCAATTAAAAAGTGGGGCCCAAAACTAACCAGAGAATTCTCAATAGGGGAATCTAAAATGCCCAAAAGACACTTAAGAAATTGTTCAACATCTTTAGCTTTCAAGAAAATGCAAATCAAAACAACTCTGAGTTATGACCTTACATTCATCAGAATGGCTAAAATAAAAAAACATCAAAGACAGTTTATGCTGGAGAGGATGTGGAGAAAGGGAACACTCCTCGACAGCTGGTGGGAGTGCAAATGTGCACAGCCACTTTGGAAATCAGTATGGAAGTGTCTCTGGAAAATGGGAATCAGTCTACCTCAAGATCCAGCAATTCCACTCTTAGGCATATACTCAAAGTATGAACATTAATACAACAAGGACATCTGTTCAACTATGTTCATAGCAGCATTATTTGTAATAGCCAGAACATGGAAACAACCTAGATGCCCCTCAACTGAAGAATGGATAAAGAAAATATGGTAGATTTGCACAATGGAGTACTACTCAGCAGAAAAAATAATGAAATCTTGAAATTCGTAGGCAAATGGATGAACTAGAAGAAACTATTCTAAGTGAGGTAACCCAGTCACAGAAAGACAAACATGGTATTTACTCACTCATATATTGAGATTAGACATATAGAAAAGGATAACCAGGCTTGGTTGCCCACGCCTTTCTTTAATCCCAGCACTCGGGAGGCAAGGGCAGGAGGATCTCTGTGAGTTCAAGGCCAGCCTGGTATACAGAATGAGTTCTAGGAAACCCTGTCTCAAAAAACCAAGAATGAAAAAAACAAGGATTACCAGTTTACAATCTATACCTCTAGAGAAACTAGGAAACAAGGAGTACCGTAAGAGAGACATGCATGACTCCATAGTGAAGGGGAAAGGGGCAAGGGCTCCAAATAATTGGGAACATGGATGGAGGGTGCCGGAGTCTGAGGTGTATCAGTCCTATGCTACAAGGGTCATCTATCCAGGACTGATGTCTTTGGGGCTGTGTTCAGAACCAGCCAAACAGCCCTGGGTTCTATCCTGAGTCGGGGAATGTGGATCAGGCAAGTCCTAGCTACCGAAAGGCATTAAGTATGAGACAGAGACATCTTGTCATTTCAGGAGGTCTCTCAGTCCATACTAGAGACACCAGTTTATTCAAGCATCCTCTTAAATAGCTTTCTAAAAGCAGGAGTACTGGCAGAAGACATCCATTATCATATATATATATGATATGGCTATATATATATATAGGGCTGACTAGAAAATACTTCCTTTAACCCTAGAGATGGTCCTAGAATGCACATACACAAACCCTCAGGCTTCCCATAACATGTTTCAGGAGTCTTCAGGTATGTCTTACTAGTCCCCAGCCATGTCTCATGAGCCCCCATAATGGGTGTGTGGCCTAGAAGTCATTCTCCACTGTGGCCAGGCCATCCAGAGGTAACCAGCTGACATCTAAAAGACAACAGGAGATTCAAACTCCTTGAGTTGAGCTGAGGCCTATATTGAAACATCATATTTATATTCGGGCCCCAACAGGAGGAGGGAGGGAGGTAAAAGAGGGAGAAGAGGAGGCGGAGAACATGAGGGATCAGAAAGATTGAGTCTCGAGGTGAATAGAGGAGAGTAAGAAAATAGACACACAAATAGAAGGAGCCACTATAGGTTTAAAGAGAAATCTGGCACTAGGAAATTGTACAAAGATCCACAAGGATGACCCCAATTAGGATTCTAAGCAATAGTAGAGAGGTGACCTTAAATGCCCTTCCCCTATAATGAGACTGATGGCTACCTTACATGCCATCCAGTAGCTGATGGAAGCAGAAGCAGAAACCCACAGCTAAGCACTGAGGCAAACTCCTGTAATCTAGTTGTAGAGAGGGAGGATTGATGAACAAAGCAGTCAAGACCAGGCTGGAAAACCCACTGAAACTGCTGACCTGAGTAAGTGGGAATTCATGAACCTCAGTCTGACAACTGGAGAATTAATATAGGACCAAACCAGGCATCCTGAATGTTGGTGTCAGCTAGAAGCCCTGGGAAGTCTATGGGGCCTATGACAATGGAACCAGGATGCATTCCTAGTGCATGAATGCACTTCAGGAGACAATTCCCCATGGAGGGATACTCTCTTATCCTAGATACACAGGGGAGGGCCTAGGCCCTGCCCCAAATGACTTGAGAGATTTTGATTATCCCTCATGGAAGGCCTCATCCTTCCTGGGAAGTAAATGGGGGATGGGATGGGGAGTTGGTGGGGAGGCCAGGAAGGAGGGGAGGGAGAGGGAACTGGCATTGATATGTAAAATAAAATTGTTTCTAACATAAGTAAAATTTACCAAAAAAAAGAGTGAGAAAAATAGTCTTTTCTAGGAAAGAGCTAATAAATATCAAATAGTCAGCCCTGAAACATATGCGCCAGTAGCATATAGACTAAGCAGTTCTAAATAGATATTAAACATACTTATATTTGTTATAAGCACATGTAAACACACATATATATATATGTGTGTGTGTGTGTGTGTGTGTGTGTGTGTGTGTGTGTGTGTGTGTAAGAAACCAGGGAAAACAGAGACCATTGTTTGAAAATGAGCAAAGAGGGAGATGTGGGAAGGCTTGGAAGTAGAAAAGGGAAGGGGAAAATATTAAAAAGTAAAGAAATTACAAAAATGTTTTTTACATCTAAGAAGCAAAACAACAACAAAAGCGGAATAATCATCAAAAACTAGAGACAAATTTTCCAGTTGCAAATAGGAGTCCTCAGATAAAAGAGTGCTGGAGGAAAGTGGTCTCTGGATGCATAAGTAAATCCCTCTAACCTGGAAGAAAACGTGGATTTTTTGGGCAAATTCTAAGTAAGTTTTTGAAATAAAGGAAAGCCTAAAAGAGGGTGGCTAGCTTAGTTGTGAAAGTACAGCACAAACCCATGGCTGTGTTGTTTTCCTTGATTACTTTAGGTTTCTGTAGTGATATATTATTTATGATTCATTAAAGCTTGCCTGAGGATTCAGAAAGCAAAGTCATCTACAAGCTACAGCAGTCAAGCACACACCTTTAATCCCAGCAGTCAAAATCTAGGAGATGGTGGTTTACACCTTTGATCCTAGGTCTCAGAATTAAGAGGTAGATGAATCTTTCTGAGTTCAAGGCCACCCAGGGATACACGAGAGTGATCAGTCTAAAAGATTAACAGATTACAGGCCTTTAATCCCAGCACTAGATGGACATAAAAGATAGAAGCAGGGTCTTCATCATCAACTGGGAGGCATTCATTGTTCTGTCACACTGAGGAGAGGTTACTGTTTGAGATTTGGTGAGAGCTCAAGGAGCCAGGATCAGCCCATTCAGCTTGAGGTAGAAGTATGAAGCTACTGGCCAGCTGCTTTGCTTTTCTGACCTTCAGCTTGGAGATTGAACCCCAGTATCAGTCTCTGGGTCTTTTGTTTATCGTATTACAGGTTTCCTCCTATTTTTCCCATATCTGTCTTCTTGTCTAGAAGCAAACATTTTTTATACTATGAAATTGGTGGGTAGGACACTAGCTGCACTGCACACACAGAAGCCCTCCATAAAGGTGAATGGCCCCCTTTGTGGCTCCTGCAGTAGGTGAGTAGACAGGACCATAAACTTATTAGAAAGGACACGAATCTTTAGCTGGGCAAGAACATTATATTCCAGGCTGTATTCTCACAGAAGCATATTAACAAGAAAGCACATCCTTCTAATGTTAGCAAAGGTGTTTTACACCAGATTTTCAACTGCTTCCATTATAACACACACACACACACACACACACACACACACACACACACACTTCACTTCTTTTTTTGTCTTCAAAGTTTTAATGATTCTTTGTGTCCCAATCCTACATATCTCCCTATCCGTATTCCCTCTGCCCTGGCAACCTATGCCATCAAAACAAAAACAAATTATGAAGAAAAAGCAAACAAAACAAAGTGATGCCTCTTGCCTCTGCTACACCATTAATAATGGGCTCTAGCTGGGCCTCCTCTTGAACATCCTGTTAATGTCCTGTGTTGTGGGGATCCTGCAGTTTTGAATCCATAGGTTTGTCCCCTTAACATGCTCTAGCAATTCATAGATGAGGTGGATGTTGAGGTGGGACAACTCATTGCCCTGATTCTGTGCCTGGGTGGTAGCTGGGCTGGTCAACCCACCAGCTTTCCCTCATCATCACCAGCAAGGCTACTTCCAATATCTTGCGCAGATGATGTGCAGAGCCTTTTCTCTTCACTGCTGTAGGAAACATATGGGGTGGGGAAGTCAGTTCTTCTGCTCTTAAGCCATCAGGGCTGGCCCACCAGCATCCCAACAACAGAGTCAGCTCTTGTGTGCTGCTCAGGTAAGGTGCATGCCCATGGTAAGTCATGTGGTCATCTTTCCCAATTTTGGGAGTCAGCTCTCTTGCTGCAATATCCAGTGAGGGCTAGGACCAACTATTCCAGGGCCAGTAATTTCATGACCCTCATATTTCAACATACATTTCCCATAACCCTCCCCCCCTGGTAACACAGGCCATGGACATCAACACAGACCCCAGCAGTCACAAGAGAATGGAATCAGACATGACCCTTTGCAGCAGCTCATCCTGGGGCATCACCATGGCTCTGGTAGCAGCATAGGGTACCACATAAGTATGGCTCTAGAAATAGCATGGCACTGAGACACCATAATGGCCTCAGGTGGTAGTCCAGCTCCCTGCCATTTGCATTGCCACAAACATAAACACAGACCCTAGTTGTGGTTGGGTCACAGGACCCAGGCATTCCCCTCAGCAGCAACCCTGGCCCAGATGATTCCATGGCCCCAGGTGACAGTGCTGGCTACCCAAATGGCCCCAGTGGCAGTAGAGCTCTCAGATACCAACTTGGTCATAGGCTGTAGCATAGACCTGGGCATCTGTGTGGCCTCTGATGGTACCATTGGCTACCACAAAATCAACTTGTTACTTCTTTAGACAAATATGCTCACAATTTTTTAAATCTAACATAGCTTGTTGCTACAAGCCTGTGGAAGTAGGCTTTCTGATTCCAATGTTACATATGAGACAACTGAATTTAAAAAAAAAATGTAGACAATCATCAAAACGATGCACAGTCTGAACAATTGCACTTGAACATCTCTATTTCATTTATTTTCCACCTTACTCTGCTGCCCAGTTAAGCAGCAAACATTTAGCTGTTGTCACCGATAAGTTATGTTAGCTGACAAAAATGGGGAAAGATGGGTATGGTAGACAATTCAGGTATAAAAATCAAAGGTACATTTTCCTACACAGAGTCTCTCAGTAGTTAAAAGAACTGGAGCCTAAATTCCGGCACCTTGAGTAGAACCACAGGAGACCTGGGTACTACCCAAGGAGAATCCCAGCCTGAAGGGATTTAGCCCATCCAGAGACTGCCAGCAACATAGTCCCTTTCTCCACTCACAGGGATAGAAAGAACTGGGCCTGTTTACAGCCTGGAATCCAGTTATCTGAGCACAACCAGCTGAGGTCAGATTACTGCACACTGCAGCTCCCCAGCCCGCCCAGAGACTGCCAGCATTCAAGTCCCATTCTCCACCCACGGGACAGGCAAAGGTCCATCCTACTCAGAGATTGTCAAAGCTCTGATACTAGGCCAGCCTCCATCCATGCAAGAGGAAAACCACCAGGGTACTGGATCTGCTCCTATCCACCGGAAAGGAACCCACCAGGAGAGGAAGAGACTCCTTCTGCACCCACAGGAAGAAATGATGGGAAGGAGATGACATGAAAACACACCTAGCAACAGAAAAACCAATATGACACCACCAGAGAATAGAGAATCTACACCCCCAAGACCTGAACAGCCAATTGCAGATGAAGCAGATGAGAAAGACCTTAAAAACAACTTCATGAAAATGATAGAGGTCCTCAAAGAGGATATGAGAAAGTCCCTTAAAGAAATGAAAAAAAAACCAAACCAAAAAATGCAAAAAAAGAAGGAAGAAAAGACAAACTAAAAAATGCAAAGAATGCAAGAAATGGAAGAAGAAACAAACTGAAAAATGCAAGAAATGGAAGAAAAAACAAACCAAAATATCCAACAAATTCAAGAAAGAGGAAATGACAAAGCGAAAATTGCAAGAAAAATTCAAATACTGCAAGAGTTGAAAGCTGAAATAGAGACAATAAAAAAAAACACAGTCTGGAATGCTGGAAATAGAAAACCTGGGCAAATGGTCAGGAAGCATACAAGCATAGCCAACAGAAAACAAGAGATTGAAGAGAGAATATCAGGTGTTGAAGATACACTAGCAGAAATAGACTCATCGACCACAGAACATCGTAAGTCCAACAAATCCCTAACACAAAATATCCAGGAAATATGGAACACCATGAAAAGACCAAGCCTAAGAATAATAGGTATAGAAGAAGGTGAAGAAAACCACCTCAAAGGATCAGAAAACATATTCAACAAAAGAATAGAAGAAAACTTTCGCAACCAAAAGAAAGACATGCCAATGAAGGTACAAGAAGCTTACAGAACACCAAATAGAGTGGATCACAAAAAAAATGTTCCCTTGCCACACAATAGTAAAAACCCCGAACATACAGAATAAAGAAAGAATATTAAGAGGAGCAAAGGAAAAAAGCCAAGTAACATACAAAGGCAAGCCTATCAGAATCACACCTGACTTCTCCATGAAAACTCTGAAAACCAGAAGGTTCTGGATAGACATTCTACCAACACAAAGAGACCATGGATGCCAGCCTAGACAGCTATACCCAGCAAAGCTCTCAATCAGTATAGATGGAGAAAACAAGATATTCCACAACAAAGCTAGATTTAAACAATACGTATCCACTAATCCAGCACTACAGAAAGTTCTGGAAGGAAAACCCCAACCCAAGGATGTTAACTACAACCAGAAAAACATAGGCAGTGGATAATCCCACCTTACCAACAGCGAAAAGCAAAAAAAAAAAAAAAGGTGGAAATCCACATATAATTCTACCACCATCAACCATTCCAAAACAAACAAGAATAAACAATCAATGGTAATTAATATAACTCAATATTAATGGTCTTAACTCACCCATAAAAAGACACAGGCTAACAGAATGGATTCACAAACAGAACCCATTCTTCTGCTGCATACAGGAAACACACCTCAGCCTCAAAGACAGACATTACCTCAGAGTTAAGGGATAGGAAAAAAATTCTCCAATAAAATGGACCCAAGAAACAAACAGGTGTAGCAATCTTAATATCTAACAAATTAGACTTCAAAATAAAATCAATTAAAAGACATTGAAGTAGGTCATTTCATACTCACCACAGGAGAAATACACCAAGATGTAGTTTCAATTCTGAACATGTATGCCCCATATACAAAGGCATCCAAGATCATAAAAGAAATATTATTAAAACTCAAATCACATATGAAGCCTCACACACGTACAGTGGGAGATTTGAACACCCCGCTCTCACCACTAGACAGGACTATCAGACAGAAACTTAACAGAAGCAAAGAAACTAATAGAAGTCATGGCCCAATTGGGATTAACAGACATCTATAGAACATTCCATCCAAACAAAAACAAAATTTACATTCTTCTCAGCACCACATGGAACCTTCTAAAAAAATTGACCACATACTTGGCAACATATCAAACCTCAACAGGTACAAAAAAACTGGAATAACTCCATGCGCCTTATCAGAAAATCATGCATTAAAATTAGAATTCAACAAAAACACAAATTGCAGAAACCCTACAAACTCAAGGAAATTGAATAATGCACAATTACACCGTTCTGGGCTCAATGAAGAAATAAAAAAAATTGAAGACTTCCTTGAATTCAATGAGAATGAAAACACAACATACCCAAACTTATGGGACACTTTGAAAGCAGTGCTAGGAGGGAAGTTCTTAGCACTAAGTGCCCACATGAAGAAACTGGAGAATGGTTACACTAGAGAATTAACAGCACAACTGAAAGCTCTAAAACACAAAGAAGCAAACTCACCCAGGAGGATTAGATGCCAGGAAATACTCAAATTGAGGGCTGAAATCAATAAAGTAGAAACTAGGAAAACAATACAAAGAATCAATGTAAAGAAGAGTTGATTCTTTGAGAAAATCAACAAGATAGACAAACCTATATCAAAACTTACAAAACCGCACAATGTGAACATGCAAATCAACAAAATCAGAAATGAAAAGGGGGACATAACAACGTACACTTAAGAAATCCACAGACTCATCAGGTCATACTTTAAAAACCTGTGTTCCACAAAACTTGAAAATCTAAAGGAAATGGAAAATTTTCTGGACACATATCACTTGCCAAAACTAAATCAAGATGAGATAAACAATTTAAATAAATCTATACCCCCAAAGGAAATAGAAGCAGTCATCAAAAGTCTCCCAACCAAAAAAAAGCCCAGGGCCAGATGGCCTCAGTGCAGAATTCTACCAAAAATTCAAAGAACAGCTTATACCAATTCTTCTCAAACTACTCCACACAATAGAAGCAGAAGAGACTTTACCAAACGCTTTTTAAGAGACTTCAATAACCTTGATACCCAAGTCGCACAAAGACACAACTAAGAAAGAGAACTTCAGACCAATATCCCTCATGAACATTGATGCAAAAATACTGGCAAATTGGATCCAAGAACACATCAGAAAACTCATCCACCATGATCAAGTAGGCTTCATTCTAGGGATGCAGGTCTGGTTCAACATACAAAAATCCATCAATGTAATCCACCATATAAACAAGCTGGAAGCAAAAATACATGATCATCTACTAGATGCTGAAAAACCCTTTGACAAAATCCAACATCCCTTCATGATAAAGGTTTTGGAGCGATCCAGGATAACATAATAGATGCACATTCTTGTAACGGCCAACATCAAAATAATTGGAAAGAAACTCAATGAGATTCCTCTAAAATCAGGAACAAGAGAAGACTGTCCACTCTCTCCATACCTCTTCAATATTGTACATAGTAAAAATGGCAATCTTACAAAAGGAATATACAGATTTAAGCAATCCCCATTAAAATCCCAGCACAATTCTTCCTATGCTCAGGATGTCGCCCAGTGTCTCAGCCAACTTCCTGTTGCCTGTAAGATGTAGGAGTCTCAGATACTCTAGCACCATGTCTGCCTACACTCTGCCATGCTCCCTGTCATGATGATAATGAATTGGACCTCTGAAACTATAAGGGAGCCACCCTAGTTAAATGGTTTTCTTTGTAAGAGCTGCCATGGTCCTGGGGAAACTCATAGAGCCAGCTGACCTGAACAAGGGGGAGGTCGTGAACTCCAGACTGATAGCTGGGAAACCAGCATAGGACCAACCCAGGTCCCCTGAACATGGTATCAGTTAGGAGGCCTGGGCTGTATATGGGGCTTCTGGTAGTGGATCAGTTTTTATCCCTATTGTACAAATGGACTTTGGGAGCCCATTCCACATAGAGGGATACTCTCTCATCTTAGACACACAGAGCAGAAAGGGGATGGCCTGAGGGTTTGGTGGGGGGCATGAGAGGATGGGAGAGGAAACCGGGATTGATATATAAAACAAGATAGTTTCTAACTTAAATTAAAAAAAATATAACAAAAAAAGAGAGTTGCCATGATCATGGCATCTCTTCACAGCAATAAAAATCCCAACTAAGACAAGTACCATGGGTAACACCAGGGTAATATGGCCAAGAAGTAACAAGGTCTATCTCTGACCCAAAGTGCAAACTTCCTAAGTAGCCGGAATGGTCCCCATGCTTTCCCTGTTTCAATAAAGTTTTGTGAAGCCTACTCTAGAACACAGTTAACTAAGCTAGTAGCTCATGGC
This sequence comes from Mesocricetus auratus, assembly GCF_017639785.1. Lineage (NCBI taxonomy): Eukaryota > Metazoa > Chordata > Mammalia > Rodentia > Cricetidae > Mesocricetus > Mesocricetus auratus. The sequence continues at coordinate 109,628,210 of NW_024429182.1, read as the reverse complement.
ATGCAGAGACCCTCTAGGTAGTCAATACTGTCTTTATAGAAAGGCTGATATTATCTTTGGTTCAGGTAATGTCGAATCTTCCCACCAGTATGTCTAGTAAACATGCAAACAACCCAATAGCATAGTTAACTCGTGTCCATATTCTGTACAACATTGATCACATAAAAACTAAAATCTACTGAGTACTAAGCAGTGTGTCTTAACATCACTGTCCTATCGCTATGACACTATGACCAAGACAACTCTCATCAAAGAAAACATTTGGGGGCCCATTTATAGTTTTAGAGATTTAATCCTTTATCGTCAAGGTGAGGAGCATAACACTTTAGAAGTAGCTGAGAGTAACATCCTGATGTCATGGAGGGAGAGAGAGAGAGAGAAGGAGGGAGGGAGGGAGGGAGGGAGACAGAGAGACAGAGACAGACAGAGACAGACAGAGACAGAGAGAGAAGGAGGGAGGGAGGGAGGGAAGGAGGGAGGGATGGAGGGAGGGAGGGAGAGACTACTCTCAGTGACATAACTCCTTCCACAAGGTCACACTTCCGAATCCTTTCAAACAGTTCCACTCCCTGGTGACTAAGCATTCAAATATGAGCCTATAAAGGCCATTTTGATTCATACCACAGGAGGATAACTGTTTTGCATTTAGAATTTCCTTATTTGATCATCATAGCAAACCACATTATAATAACTAAGAAAGATTCAGAAGGTTTAATGAGCTGTTCGTATGTTACACCAAGGAACTGGTAAATTAGGAATGAAAGCAAGAAATGTAATGCTTCATAATATAGCTCAAAGGGCCTAAAATTGATCCCTAGGGGTGTCTGAGGGGCTTAGTTTCCATTAAGAGGCTAAACACATGGAAAAGGCTGAAGTTTCTCTTTGTAGCTGTATGTAGATGGTCAGTTGATATGGCAGCAGGAGAGCTGACCCCCAAAATTGGGAAAGATGACCGCACAACTCACCATAGGCATGCACCTTACCTGGACAGCACACTAGAGCTGACTCTGTTGTTGGGATGCTGGTGGGCCAGCCTTAATGGCTTAAGAGCAGAAAAACTGACTTCCCCACCCCATATGTTACCTACAGCAGTGAAGAGAAAAGGCTCTGCACATCACCTGCGCAAGATACTGGAACTGGCCCTGGTGGTGATGATGAGGGAAAGCTGGTGGGTTGACCAGACCAGCTACCACCCAGGCACAGAATCAGGGCAATGAATTGTCCCACCTCAACATCCACCTCATCTATGAATTGCTAGAGCATGTTAAGGGGACAAACCTATGGATTCAAAACTGCATGACCCACAGGTTGAGAACCTTTGTCCTAGGAAATCATCATCTTTACAAATCATGAGGCTACTATATACAGGACTCTAGTCATTTATGCTGTACTACTTCATGAACAGACTGGAAATCTAATGGGGCCCAGGATGGGGAAGTGACTGCATATGTGACTGGACCCAGATTGTTTTGTATATGAATTCATTCATTCATTCATTCAAGGTTTATGTGTTGAAATCTTGGTTCAATGGGGGTAGCTAATTATTGAGAATACTGCATCGTGACAACCCACACTAAATTAATTCATTTATAGAATCATAACTGAATGGAATACACTGGGAGGTGTTTTTTAACTTTGATTGTCAATTGGATAGAAATTAGAACCATCATAGAAACACACCTCCGAGTGTGTCCTTGAGAGTGTTTCCAGAAAGATTTAAATGAGGAGGATGAACCCACCCAGTTTTGAGTAGAACCATTCCATAGAGGTGGAATTCTGCACTGAAGGAAAGTCAGAAAGTGAGCACAACAGTAGTGTTCGTTATTCCCTGTTTCCTCACTGCTGACATGATGTGTGGCCTCATACTCTCACTTTCCCACTATGATACATGGTGCCCTGAAATTGTGAGCCCAAATACCCTTCTGTCCATACATTTGTTTGTCACAAAAACAAGAAAAGTAAGTAAAAGAGAAACTTGGTCCTGGGGCCTGGGGAGTTGCTTTTGAGATAAAGCTGACTGTGTGACCTTTGGAACTTGTTTGTGGAGGAGCATGGAAGATTCAGAGCTTCAGGCTAGAGAAGTGCTAGAATGCTATAAAGACAGCACAATGGACATTTGCAGTAGGATATACAGACAGCAGAATTTCTAGAAAAATATGAACTGTGGGGTTCAAGGGCATGAGGACTTAGAAGGGAGCAAGCCTCTATTAAGAACTGAAACAGGATGTAGCTTCCTAGCTGCAGTCAGATGATCTTTCTAGCAATCTCTGAAGTAGAAAATGTTCACAGTCACTGCCAGCTGCCTGGCTGGCTTCCTTCTCCAACTCCTGACCAAAGCTGATCCCTCCCAGGAAGCTGAAGGTGCAAATGATATTTCTCAGTAGCAGAACCAAAGAGAACTCAGAAGGGGCAAAGCCACAGAAGCAAACTCGTTCTCCCAATGAAATCCTTGCCTGGGAAATGCATGAGAGATGAGAGGGAGGCTGGGATAATCTGGGAATGTTAAAGGGATGCAACTTCCTAGATGCAGCTTTGTGTTTGAGGGAGCATGAGGCCAAAAGGATCCCAGAGGTATTCATCCGTGGTCATCAGTAATGAGCTGACACTCTGACCCTAAGGGTCTGGCACCTCCTTTCAATTGGTTCCAAACCAAGACAGGAAGGAAATGGGGACAGTAGCTGCTTTATTTTCACTTTTGAAAGTAGGGAAATATGTGTCCTCACATTAGCCAAGATGCTGACTGTTACTTTCACAATGATAGTCTCTTCCACACTTTTATTATAGTTTACTAAAAGATGTAATAAGAAATGGATATTAAAGATTATCAAACAGAGTTATTCCCCTCCCCCAAGAAATAGGAGGGAGAAACAGAATAAGGATTATTTATCTTACATTTCGACTAGGATCTGTGTTGTGTCTGTTTCTTGAAAATCCGAGTGAGGCTGAATTCAAAAGCAATGGACTTACACCTCTGTTTAAGGAAATTTTAAGACAGCATAGTATTCAAGGTATCACATGGTTCTCATTCTTCTTATTCAGTGAAAGAGAGAAGAAGGATATTCATCTGGGCAGTAAAAGGAACATGTGTGACATGGTAATCACCTCTGTAAATCTCAATTTGTAAAGCAGTGAAATGATAGTGATAATGTTTTCTTGGAAGAAATGGTGGTGTGTGCAAGTATGGGGACCTGAGTTTGAAGAATCAGCACTAATGTGAGAATCCAGGTGTGGATGTTGGCATCTGTTATCCTTGTATTAGGTGCAGATATGAGCATCCCTGAAGCTCACTGGCCAGCAGTTTTGTCAGTTGATGACTGCATGGTTAAGTGAAAGATCCTATCTCAAGAAATAAGATTTAGAGAGCACTAGATCAGGATACTCACACTCACCTTGGCCTCCACACGCATGTGCTCATATGTGCAACTTCACCTACATGCACACTTGTATACTTGCACATGTAAAAAAATACACACTCATGTACTTTTCCATGGAAACAAAATCATTTTTCTTAATAAATCTATTTAACTCAGAAACTCTAACGAGTCCACAGTGACCAAGTGTAGTTACTTTTGTATCTCACCATGTTATTGAAAATTCAGACTTCCATGAGAAATAGAGTTCATCTTAATTCAACAGTTACTATTGTATGTTTTGAACAAAGAACATTTTCCATTATCACTCAGGTCCAGCAATAGGAACACTACCAATTCTGTGCTAAATAATCTATAGCATGATGGTGCTGTACATTGCATGCATAAACAGCACCGATAAAGTGTTCTACAATAATCCAGAAAGTATGAAAGCTGTACATTCTATAAAGCCAGTCTCATTGACAGCACCAGGTGCATTGGTAAGTCTGAGGATGAACGTCACTTGACCTTAATACAGCATCCCATTGAGGATTGCTGTAACACACTAACATTTTAATAACAAGTGCTTGCATATACTTATAAAAAATTTGAAATGTATATATGAGGCAGCTTATTTATGAGTAAAATTTTCCTAAAAGCTTTATGATGGATAAATTAGTGTCTTTCTGATTTCATAAAATGAGTGTACAACTTTCTCAACATCTTTATTTTCTGATATAGTTCAAATACGTCATATATTGCCTTTTTTCTATCAATGTTTTATATTTGTGATATTAACATTTTCCCTCAGGAGCATATTTTCTTTAGGAAACATGTATCTTTAATAGAAACAAGATTATCTGAGTCTATTATTTTCAATGTCATATATAATATTCTCCACTCTCAAAAAATCTGTTAGTTTTTTGGAAAAGGTTGATTGTTTTTATAGGTTGCTATTCACTGTCATTATGATACTCAGACTAAATTCTAATGTGTTAATTTGTCTTCTCAATTTCTCCTAGATAATTCTTCATAGAGATGTATTAATCTCAATAGTTGACCTTCTGTTATGTTTTAGTTGCTGTTTTGAAAATTGCAACATACATTCTTCATTTCTCATAGAATGCCCACAAGTAATTAAGAATTTACGAAATAATAGATTGCCCTATAATTTCACTCATGGTGGAGGTTCCTGCAAGCATCATTGCCCACAGGGAAACCATCTGTGTGAGGAAAGAAGGAAACTTGGTTCAGCGTGGCTCAGTTAGCCAGTGGTGGTTAAAGTTTCTGGAGTCTAACACTAGGTCAGTTTATTTTAGACATATTTAAGTATAGCAAAATTTTGTAAAAAGTTTCCTGGCAACAATTATCTCAATCCCATGTGCGCAATATATCTTCTGGCATGACTACAGCAAAACTTTTTTTGCGAAGTACATGTGACCTCTATAATGAAGGTGGGTGCTATAGCTTACAGGCCTGGGATCTGGTGTGAAAATCTCCCTTAAGGTTCAGTCCTATTAATGAAGAAACAAAGCTAAAGCTAAAGGTTTAGGGAGGGAGAGTCTGGGATAAACAATCTGGAGAATTATGGTGAGGCCTGGCGCTACAGATAGCTAAGGTCAGTACATTATTAACCTCACCCAGTCCCAGCTTTCTGGGTGGAAAACAAGTACACATTTCCTCCACTGAGGAGACAACCCTGTGTGATTAACATTGCTGCTTTCTCCTGGGCTTCTCTGTGAACACTCATGCCCCCTACAATTTGCTCCATGCTTTCTTATGATTCATTTTTCTGTATATGTTAATCCCACAACAAAATGTTACTAAATATTCATTTTTCTACTAAAATTCAAAAGGAAATAGACAATATATTGTGTTTATAGTGGCTCTCACACTTACCATTTCAGTCACTTTCACCCTTCTGTGGTTTCAGTTTTTATAGAGAATCATCTTCATTCTGCCTGAAGAATTTCCTTTATTGTTTCTCATTACGAATTATCTTAGCTGTTGTTGAAGAAAATCTCTTGGATTCATCCACATCTTTGACAATATTTATTTATGTAAACAATTTACATCTTCTTTTGGGACAAGAGCACATTCAGGCTGCCCATGCCCCAGTGCATAGCCTACCTCCTGTGCATATGGGCAGCACATATGGATTCATAGAGTCACCAGTAATAAACAAGAGAACATGAAGTTGGGAGGGTAATAAATGGACTCATTAGAAGAATTTTGATGGAATTAGTGGGGATGTATATGATCAAAATACATCAAATAAATAGCATGATATTTTAAAAGCAAAAAAAAATGAGGCCTAGTGTAAGTGGAAAAACAAATCTCTTGAGAGAATAATCTCTTCTTTCATGGTAATGGTTAGTTTTTTATTGTTTTGTGTTTTTCTTTGTTTTCAGCAAATACATGGTTAATGTAGTCCAGGAAAATCAACAAACAGATGTAAACATCATAATGTATTTCTCAAAACTGCAACTGAAAAATAGTGTTAGAGGGTAACCTGTAATGGGCTTGAACTCTCGCTCTTAGATGTGTAAAACATCTAACTTCAATTATCTGAAGTGACTCAGTTTGTGAAAATTTATTTTGACCAATCTAGGAAATTACCACCTTTGAATACAATATGGTTTCCTTCCCCTTTTAGGGCATCTGCAAGATGTTCATTCTTTGGCTTCTGATCACTATTTCTGACGAGAGGGAATATAAAATTTCTATACTACTTTCTCTTATGTAGTATGCCTTTTGTCCTTCCTGGGGTCCTAAGATTTTCCCTTTCTAAGCGGTGTTCCTCTGACATCCTACTGAGTTCCTGCCATTTGCATTACTAAGCATTTTCTGAGCTTATTGGATCAGTAGATTTATTTTTTTTTTACTAGGTTAGGGAAATACCCAGTTTTTAGCTCTGTGAGTTTTGCTAAGCTGTTCAGTATCCTGTTTGTGCTGCTACTCGCAATATAATATAGTACAATGTTTCATGTGCCTCAGGGGATCTTACTTTTCATTTTAAAAGTACATTTTCAGTCTTTGGTTTGAATAAATTCCATTTACATATCTCTTTCTGACCCTTCATTTTCCAGTATCTAAAGCAGTTTTAAGCCCAATCTGTGAATTCTTCCTTTCAAAGTTATGACTTTCATTTCAAAAGTTCCCATTAAGAAACAAACAAACCACATCCCTATTTTTTAATCTCAATTTCCCTTTGTTCTCTCATCAAAGCTTCTTAGTGTTTTAAAGCATATTTACAAAAGCTTGTTCTAAAATAGTTTTTACTAGTTCTTGTAATGAAACCTATAGCCTGTATATAATACACTTTTCCTACACCATCCACCTGCGTGAACCCTGTTACCAGATAGTCTTTGGGAACATGGACTTTATTACTTCTCTGCAAGAAATGCTAAGGGAATGCTGTGGGACAGATGCTTTTCCTCCCTAGCTTAGTTCATTCAAGGATATAGTACAAACAGCCCCCATTTGATCTTGATACTTTCTGCCCCCTGAGCCCATCTGGTGATAGTAATGAGAACTATCATTTATATTTACCATTGCTTCTCTGTCCTGCTTTGAACCCTAAGCTATTTTGAAATAAAAACTTCAGAGACATCCAGTAAAAGATTCCTGAATACTACTGCCTAGAGTACCATGGTTCTGTTGAGTCTCAAACTGACTTCAGTTCTTTTGCATCCATCACTGGTGGGTTGTTATAGAAACCATCTTAGTGTGCTTTTCTTACTTATGGGTCTCAGTTGCCTAATTCTTTGACAACCTGCCATATTTAATATTTTACTTTAAACATTGTTGATGTATTTCAGGAATACTGAATTATGTTGTCCTCAAAACACTTAGAACACAGTTAAATAATCATGGATTGTATTGATCAGTTTATGCACTGGTTTATTTTTTGGGGGAAGGTCTATCTTACATTTTGTTTCCACATCACATATGATAAGTTAGGATGTGATTCTAACGGTTAATTTAGAAGGTTTTTGAGATCTCAAATGAAGCTGCAAGTTGCTTTTTCACGTTAGCCTAGATTAGTACTCTTATCTACCCCATCTTTGACTGACTCATGACACTTTCATAGTTCTTACTCTGCATCTGTTTCTCTATTCTGGGCCTCACAGGTTCTTACTTATCCATGTTTGCCTACCTCTCATTCTTTTTTTTTTGTTGTTGTTGTTATTAAGGATATATACATATGTATATATATATATAAAATTTAAATTACAATCAATCTTATTTTACATGCCAATCCCAGTTCCCTCTCCCTCCCATCTTCCCATGCCCCCACCAACCCCCCATCCCACCCCCATCCACTCCCCAGGGAGAGTGAGGCCTTCCATGGGGGGGAATCTTCAAAGTCTGTGAAATCATTTGGGGCAGGACCTATGCTCTCCCTGGTGTCTCTGGGCTGAGAGAGTGTCCCTCCATGGGGAATGGGCTCCCAAAGTCCATGCACTACCCCCTCTCATTCTTACTCCTTACAAGTGTTACCCATCTTTGATAAGGTCTTGGGATTTCCAAATCCCCTCCATCATATTGGTGACTCTTCTTTCATAGCTGTCCCCAAGTCCCAGCTCTTTCAGAAGACTGTATCCGATAGTGCTCTGCAAAAACTTCTATACTGTTCTTCACTTCTGCCTTCAGCACTGTGCACAAATATGTGCTTCTTGACCCCAGGTATGGGAAACAAGAAGCCCTTATATAGTTCTCTCATTTCAAAGATCATATGACTAGATTGTATATGACATGGAAAGATGTTACTGTTTGTGTTTTGTCCATATTCACAGTTTTTAGTGTCATATGGGCAACTCCATGGAAGAGGATTTTAAAAACCTCTATGATAGTTTTTTTCTGGTAATTATTGTAATTTGTGGATTGTTAATGGATAACAACTATTCTCTCATTCCTCTGGCGTTGTGAATTATTTGTTGGCTTCTTTATTTCTCTTCATGTTCTTTCTTTCCTTGACTTTTCTATTTTTATGATTTAGTTTTCCCTGTGACTCAACTATATTGCTAAGAATCACACAATTTTTTTTACAAAAGTGTGAGTTGTTCAAATAATAATGCACCACAAAGATGCTAACTATGAAAACAGGCTGCTTATTGGGGCATATTCAGATGTGAGCAGGATCAAGTATGCTTTGTACACTGCTTAGATATCTTAGAGAGGATCTCCTAAAATTCGGCAGTGTGGAAAGAAACATGTTCCTATCTTATCGAAGCCATTTTAGTTTAGGTCTCTCAGAGCAGCCTCTACCATTCCTGAAATGCTTGAATATACCTTTTATGGTATCTACTATTATGTTTCATGTTGACAGCTAGCTGTGACAGTCAGATCTTGTCAGAACCCTCCTAAGAACAAATTATCTTTGAAAACTATAGAGAAGGTATATTCACCTTGCTATGTGGGCTAAGGGAGGAAGCTTGGGGTGAAGGGTTATTAACATATTTTTGATTGATACCTATGTTTAGCTCTACCTCCTCTACTCAAGGATTGGTCGTCTGACTATTCATGTTTCCAATATTTACTATAGCTTTGGCATAAAAATCACTTTTCCGAGAAGGAAACCTTCAGTTTGCTTTTTAGTGGCATTTCAAACTATTCTTTCTGCATTAATTTACCCTAATGGTGTGTTTAATTTAGGTGAATTGTTGCCCATCACTGAATAGCTTTATTTTCAATATTTAGTGGGATGCAAAGAGATCCTAGTGTTGTGCATTTGGCAGCACACTCAAAAACTATTTTTGAGTAAAGGTAAGGTGGAGGCAGAGACGGATGCATACCAGAACTGTTCTCTTCACAATTTTCTCTAAGCTCACTTTTCCAACAGCATTAATTCCCTGTCCTTAGTCCTTCACATTAAATCTGTGAAGTATGGGTATTGCTATAACATGTCTTGCCCTTCGCCTAAGCTTATAGAACTTCAGCAAGGAGGAACTATTAACTTCCAAAAGCCTTAAACAAGAAACTTATTCTGTGCTACCTCATCATACAGGCAAAAATGAAAGCTTAAGGCTGGGAATATATGAACACATGAGTAGATGTGACAAGACCCGAGATCACTTTCCCTATAAGATCAGAACTGCACATCAGTCCAGGATCCCTTCAATGTACAGGCACATTTGTGGCAGCCCTGTCACTGCCCATAAGGAAAACACAATTTGCAGGGCTCTCCTGGTGTTCCCGACTTAATTTCCACAAAGTAAACCCATCTGGAGACATCCTTGCAGCAATGTTCTTCCTGGCTCATTACAGCTGCATCAGCACATCAGCATCCTGGGACTGCCCTGCCTGCCCCTCTCTTCTCTGCCATAGAATCTTATAGCCAATTAAATCCACTGTAGCTCAGCTCTGAGGCCAGCCATTGCTACCTCATTGCTTTTCAATAGCTTGAGATCTAGTCAGCTGAAAAACCAAACTGATAACCAGGCAGGAATCATTCCTAGAGTGAGAAATTATTGAAGAAGTTCACGCAACACTGGAGGCAACCTCACTGGAATATGGCTCTGGATGTACAATGAGTCTTTTTAGAACCCACTTGAGAGCAACCACAGCTTTCTATGTGAGGGTAATCTGTTTGTGTCTCAAATACTAGGACTCAAGAGTGACATTAAACTGCTTCACAGCAACTCATTCTGTCCTCACTGCCTTCTGCCATCATTCTTTATGTTTGTTTCAGCAACTAAAAGGAAAAAAGAACAGTCTCAGTGCAAACGTAAGAAACTTCATTGCAGTATCTCAACTTAGCCATGAGCTTTGAGCTCTTCGTTCTTTAGTCTTCCGCTTCTCATAAATACTCATTAATTATACATACATTTCCAAATAAAGAGCTGGTTATTTAAAGCCCCTCTAACTCAATATCCTACATTGACCAATTGGAGAATGACAGAGGTAGAAGAAATGTTGGGACTATCAAATCTAAGACTTCCATTTTATAGACTTTTATAAGAAATCAATACAATTATATAAAAGACCAGTAGCATAAAACATCTATTTTGTAGTTAATATAAATATGTCTCTATGGTCATGACTTGGGTGACGTATATAAAGCACTCACACAAAACCTAAGACATCAGCTAGAAATACTAATCAAGATTGCTAGAGCTTGAATGTTAGCCAACATAAGGCTTTATAAAGCAGGAAAATTATCAAAATGATGCCAGCCTGGATAACTAAATGAGATTCTGTCTCAAAAATAGTTTTAAAGGTACTTTAAAGTATTATTTTCTAAAGAGCAAATTTAATACAAAACATTCTATAATGAATTAAATATTAATATTTTCAATAAAGACAGCATCCATTAGCATCAGGGTTATAGTGAGGGAGTTTTGGTTAGGATGGTCTCCCTTGAGCTGGATCTTGGATTCTGCCTTTGCTTAAAAATGTTGATATTTTGTACATAATGGATTTAAGCACATTTTTATTCATAAATACTTCTCATTGATGTTATTGATACATGCTTACTATCTGTAGAGAGAAGCCTTTTTCTTGTCTGTTGTTTTGGTTTTTCCCCACCAGTTGCCTGGGCTCTGCCAAGTTGTAGTCCCCAAATAACACACAAGATGCTGTATTAATTATGAAGCTGTTGGCCTTGCTTTTTTCTTACAGGCTCTCTCTGACTTAAGTATTTGCCTCATAATTGTTAATATAACTATTTCTCTTACCGGAGAAAAGTTTTTGGGCTTGTTACACCTATGGCGGTTACATCTTGACTCCCTGTGTTTCTGCTACCCAGAGTCCTCCTCGACTCCTAGTCCCACCTATCTTGCTTCCCTATTGGCCAACAGTCCTTTATTGACATATACATAGGACTTCCCCAACATCTCTTCTCTTCTGTTTATACAAAAAGAAAGGTCTTAACTTTAACATAGTCAAATTATATATAACAGAAGTGTTATCAAGTAAGAACATAGTTACAGTATTTTAGCAAGATTTAAAGAAAATATCATCCATCCCATCCTTGTGAGTCCAAAGTTCTGTATGTAGCTTATCTTTTATCATACTAAGGAAAACTATAATTATAACTATCTGCCTTCAACTCTGTCAAAGACCACAGAAGGATAATATATAAACACTAGAATTGACAGAGACATCTTGCTGCCTGGACAGTCACCGGAAGTTCCTCTGTAACGTTGGGGCATCCATCTTCAGCGTATATGCCAAAGTGTGTCTGGAAGACTTTTCAGCAAAACAGGAATTTTCAAATTGTCCATCTGCATTGGCAGTCTGTTGTTCATCTTTCTGTGTCCTGCAGAAAGTCTCATATACTCTTCCATGAAGCAGGAACTCTGAAGGACTGTTAGAGTTCAGCAGTCACTTTCCTGTGGGTCCTGCATGTCCAGTTTATACAGCAACAATCAAGCAGTCTAGGCAAGAGCAGTTTCTTGCCCAAATGGCTAATCTTGCCATGTTGAAAGCAAACTCCATAATGAGTTTCTTCGATGCCCATCTTCCTCTCAGACGTAATTGATGATGCCAGGAGCAGACATTTCTCATTGTCAAGAAAAACCCTAAACCATTTTAAATGCCATTTTCTGAAGGTCTTTGAAAGGTTTGAAGACTATCTATCATCTCAAATATATTTCTGTATATCTAGAAAACCTAACTTACTTAACTATAAGTTCTGACTACTATAAGTAACTATCTATAGTCTGTATTTAATTATGCATTACATTTAAAAGATCAGATAAGCACAATACTTAATCAAGAGGAGAAATATATGCATCACAAAAGTGACCTTGAATTTGTATCAATAAATGAAAAATCCAATACAAAGTACTCATTTCTATACCATAATTTCCTTTGTCCTTTAAAAAGAGATTGGTTGTGATCATTAACCAATTATAAGCAACCCCATTCAAATGAAAACAAAGATTTATAAACAATATGGGGATTTGGGCATAGCTTATTCCAAACTGCTTCGTGCTGGAAGGGGGCGCAGTTAATACCATGGGGATCATCACAAAACTCGGAGAAACCCTGTCTCAAAAAAAAAAAAGAAGAAAGAAAGAAAGAAAGAAAAGAAAAGAAAGAAAACCTGTGTGAGACAGGGAGGCAGGGTGGGAGTCAATAATGATACATCATTATAACTCCTACCATCTGAACAAAACATCATGAAGAAATAGAATGCATTTCAAGACCATCACCTTCCCCTAACTTTTTGTTCCTGTACTGAATTAGGCAAAACAACTTCAGTGATAAATAACCCATAGTATAGTATCATCAGCTTCTTTGTATATGAAGATTGTCTGCTGCCTCTTAAGATAGCTCTTTCTTCACTGTCATTAAGATATTTTCATATTCTACTCCAATTATTTGGACAGTATCCTGGTATTACTCATGAATGTTGTAGATTTTGACCAAGACAGTTTTGAAATTGATCTCCTACTCCCATTCCCTAACAGAAATTAACATAAAAAGCCCACCACATTCTTTAATTTTCAGATAACTGTTGTCCACTGTAATCCAAGAAGTTATTTTTTTCAGTAGAGTCAATCATAGGTTCTTCAGCTATTATACTAATGTGGTGATAAGATCAAATTGACTTTAGTTTCTAAAAATAGGATGCAAAGTAAAGTTCAAGACATCAGTCTATTTGTAGGTGAAAGTCCAGTGACTTTAAATGTCAAGGGAATTAAATTTAAAATTAAGTTCTCTGGCTTTTGCCATTTTCTCTCCAAGTTCATATCCAGGTTAATCTCAGCTGGAGCTATTATCCTTACATGGCTAGAGTAAGGATTCTTTCAGTAGCTGAATCATAGAAGTCTACCACTGGAAAAGTTTGAGTTCTACAGGGCCGTATAAGTTCAATTTTCTCAATACAATGCTCCTATATTGCTTTTTTTGTGAGAAATCGAAACAGGGCATAGAATATGTATGATCTATTCCACACAGGAAATTCTGAAAGTGATCTAATCTTGAACCCCTTGAGAAATCATTGCAGAAAAATTATTTTCTTAACATTGCCAGGGATTTCAATGGAGACTAAGATAAATCTCCATGAAACAAGAGACATGGAGAAAAGCTTTTATTACTTCAGCTTAGAGATAATGCTGGGAACTTGGTGACTTGACCAACCTCCATGATTCATATTTGGGGAACTCAAAAGTAGAGGACTAATCTTGACATTATTGATTTGTTATGGGAGAGGAAAGAAAAAACACTTGGAAAACTATCTTTCTTAAATTAAACAGAGTTGGTTTTTGCAAATTTACTAATGCAGTTTTGTGGTACCCCTGACATAAAGTTGCTCAACTTTTCTATCTGATATTTTCTCTTCCATTTCTGCCCCATTTTTATTCCTCTGTGTCCATTCCTCAGTTCATATTTGACTGTGAACTACATCTACTGCCACTACACCAGCACCATAAGAGACAAACAACTTTGGACATGGTCAGCAAGGATCTTGGGGTATGAAATTGCTCAGGCTTACATCCATCATATTGTGAAAGAGAGGGCATTCACCTAATATGAATGTTTCCAGTCCTGCCTAAAACCAGGTTCAAATCTCTGTGGCCTATATTATTGTTACTTGAAAGACTATATCTGGTGCCTTTGTAGAACTTAGTTTTTTTTAAATAAAACTTCTGTCTTTGCTGAACTAGGGGTCTAAGGTTCTTCATTTGTACATTCTTTAGTTCTATGTTCTGTCCATGTCATGAGTTTCTGAGGCCTATAACGTGGACTGATACTGAATATTTAAAACCACCACTTTACTAATGTAGCATCATTTGTAATAGATATTTAAATATCTATTTGATACCCATAGGTAAGTGTAGGTCTTATACTTCTTTTTGCAACAGGAAATCATTACAGAAACCACAACCTGTCAACATACAGAGAACAATTGATCATGGACCACTCAGCACAATGGATAAATCTATAACACAACACCTTCATGTAAGGCTTAGGGAACATCCAAGAGAGCACAAATATAATAAGATTCAGAGGAATGGCAAGTCTACTGTGAGGTTGATTCTCCCAGAAATGACAGTGAAGCATCATCAATGGCACCTCAACAATATGGCTGCCTAAACAAAACCTAAAGAATACAACACTAATAGTCAGGTGACGAATGAATGTGGAGAGTGAGAGAAAATGTCTTCCCCAGAGAAGAGCCTCCTGATTGGTTACCCAGTACTAAGTGGTCAAGCTTGAAATCACATACATATAACTAACACTAAATAGACTGTGTAGGTCATATTTATATATGTCACAATAACAATTAAAGAAAAATGAGCTATGATTTCTAGCGAGAGCAAGATGAGTTCAATGGAGGAGTCTGAAAGCAAAAGGAGAAGAGAAGAAAATTAAGTAATTGTATCTTAATTAAAAATATAAACTGTAGGGAGAGATTTTACATATCCATAGCACTAACCACTCCTTTTTAGGTATGCTCATGGGTATGTAGATGGTATGGAGATAAATAGAGCTAAGGGGAGTAGACTCTTTCTCTTTTGGGTTTCGGTTTCTATCTGGAAAGGAGTGTGGACCTTTGGTTCTTGGCTTCTTGGCTTTTCACATAAGTGATTTCTCTTTCAATAAAATATCATAGGACATCCCTATTTCAGTGACAATAAACCAAAGAAAAAAATCAGATTGTGGATTGTTTTTCATAAGTCATGGCACATACTAGTTGGTCATACAAAATAAATTATGTGATGTTAAAGCTGCTTAAATTATAGCATTTTAAAATTCCATTCCTTATTGCCTTGAGTATAACTCCATCCACCTGCCAAGCTTAAAATAGTTTAACATTAACCAAGCAAATGTAAAAATATCATAATTTCATAATGGTTATCAAATCACAGGCCTTGAGAAAATTCAAGTTCTCAGATATTTAGACATATTTTCCCCAAAATTTGTCTTCAATATATGTTTATCAATTCTCTTGACCAGTAATATTACAGTAACATGACAGTAATATTCCCTTGTGTTAACTTCTGTGCCCTCAACCATCTGCACAGTAGATCAGAACATATGATCAGTTGGGACAGGCACTGGGGATATCCAGACTGGAAATTGTCATTCTCCTCTGAAAATAGACAGCCTTCTTCAGCAAAGTGATACTCAATTTATCTTTATTGTGGCACCTTAACAGATGGTGTTTACCTGAAATATTGAAATTGATAAATAGTGTATCAGAGTTAGACCACACTGCCGTGTATGCTTGCTTCCGACCATACAGCTGGGTGGGTATCCATTGATTATCACAGTTCAAAGACAGGATTCTGTCAGGTAGAAGCCAAGGAAGCCTCTGAGAATCCTTGATTTCACATAATGAACTTTACAATCCTTACACCGAAAAAAATACATTAACATGCTGAAGTTGTAGATGTGATTCTACCTGTCTGTCCTCAGGCCAAAGGAACATTAAAAAATGTGTGTGGCCAAGACAGCTGTTAATGTATGGATGATACTAGAACTTCTTGGCTACTTTTTAGTTATACAAATCATTTATAAGCCTTGATGGTCTATTCTGCTGCGACATATGTCTTTGAAATCTGAATTAGTCCATGTGTAATTATAAACAGAGGGCTTGTGCCAGGGAAACGCAGTACTAACGTATTTTCTCTTGTGATCTTTACTTTTTCTATATCATTAGTGTTTTATGCCACCAAGTGGCCAAAGAAGAACCCAGAATGAGAGTCCTCATCAGCTGCATAATGGGTCCAATTCTCCTTTTCCTTCTTTTTCATCAAATCTGCAACACTGCTACGTTGTACTTTGTGACTTCTACCCTCTTAAACCAGAGTTTAGTTCCACATTCCATGAATCACGAATAGCTTCATGACTTGTTCAGCCACCATGAAAAGCAGCAATAATGAGGAAACTGTTACAAATCTAGATCGTGAGTGACTGTTCACAGCTCCACTTGGTTGTGATGATTATGTGTCATTGCCATCACAAAGGCAAGACTGACTTAAACTGAGAACAGTCATGGCCAGGTCAGTGAAAATACTAGGATGTCTTAGGTGATATATCTTACGATGGTTTGTTATACAGTGTATACAACTTTTTTTTGTTCTTTTATTTTGGCATGCTCTGTACCTATGCTCTGTCTTGGAAGTGTTCAAATGCAGTTGCCTCTGTTTATGTATGTACCCCTTATCTTCATGTTCGGCTCTCTCTACCTTTACTAAATTTTCTTTCTTCAAATTACCTCCATTTTTGGAAATACATCTTTGCTTTTGTTGTTATTTTAGTGTATATTATTATGTGTAAGAACAGATTTCAGTGTGATATTTTCAAGCTTTATGTTGTGGTTTGATTGTGTCTGCCCTGCCGACTATCCTCCTACACTCTCTTATTCTTTCTCCTCTCCAAGCCCTCAGCTTTTTCTGCTACATTCATAAATTCTAATTTCTACATGTTAGAGAAAATATGTAGCATTTTTTCTCCATGTCCTGTTTATTTCACTTAACCAAATAACCTCCAGTCATCTTCATCCTTTGGAAAATGATATTTTCGTAGTTTATGGATCCACAACATTTAACTGTGCATATACACTATGTTTTCTTCATTTAGCCATCTACTTATGAGCATTTAGGCTAATTTTACATTTTGTTGATTCTGAGAAGAATCACAATAAACATGAATGAGTGTGGATGTGTTAGTATCTCTTCTATGTCTTGCAGTTATGTACCCAGGGGTGGCAGAGTGGCATAGCTAAATCATTTGCTAGGGTTTTTGGTTTTGTTGTTGTTGTTTTTATTATTTTGTTTTGTTTTGAGAACTTTCACACTGCATTCCATAGAGGCTGTACTAACTTATGTTCCTAACAAATCAACACAATATAAGGGTTCTTTTCACCCTACATTCTCACCAGCTTTGATACTTTTTTCTTTTGTTTTGTTTTGACTATACTCATTCTGAATCGCATGAGTTGTAGCCTCAATGTAGTTTTGAGAGGATTTTCCTGTTCCTGGTGATTAGTTTTGGAAAATGACTTTAGATATGTTAAGAGAAGCTTTTTCTTTGTGAGAAACCTTCCCGCCCGCCTGGTTCTAGATCCGCATCAGTCCCAAATAAACACACAGGAGGCTATATTAATCATGAAACTGTTGGCCTTGCTTGTTTCTTACTGGCTAGCTCTGACTTAAGTAATTACCCCATAATTGTTAATCTAAGTATGTCTCTTACCGGAGAATAGTTCCGGGCTTCCTACCCCATGGCATTACATCTTGACTCTGTGTATTTTCCATCTTTACGTGGCTTATTTATTTATCTATTATTACTTTATTTCTTTTACTTTTATTTAGTTTTGTTTGAGACTGGGTTTCTCTTTGGAAATCCGCCTGCCTCTGCCTCTGGAGTAATCCTACTGGCGTGCGCCACTACAATGCTGGCTTTTGTATTTATTTACCACTTTGACTTTTCATTTTCTCTCTCAATCTCACGTATACTTTTAAACACACTGTAAACCTTTAGAGGTTTTGCTCATCCAAGTCTGACTTTACTGTAAATCTTTATGTTTTTCTGGCCACGCGTCTTATCTGTAAAACCGCGGCTGTTTTAAACTGCCAGTTTTTTTTTTTTCCGTCAAGATGGCGGGCATAAGCATGACTCCAGCTTACCGCCTCAGTCCATGCTGACCTCCAGCAAAAGCTGCCACTTTCAGCTGTAAGTACAACTTTTAAATCATTAGCAAAGCTTGTTAAAACAACCTTGATGGATTTTTTTGTTGTTTTTTTTTTTTATGCCGAGTCAGGATGACTGCCTTAATCAAGCCGCGAGTCTCTGCTTGTCGATAGCAAAACAGAGCTCGCCTGAGAAAATGCTGCTACCAAAAATCTGTGCTTCTCTCCGTTCTTCTGTTTCTAAAATTCCTTTAAAGCTTTTGTCGTTTTGCGTGGAAATTCAATCCCACTTCTGACAACCATTCTGTTAAGAGAAGCTTTTTCTTTGTGAGAAATCTTCCCGCCCGCCTGGTTCTAGATCAGCATCAGTCCCAAATAAACATAGATAACCTATTTACTAATGTACTTGATTTTGTTGTTCTCAGCTGAGAATAAATTTCCTGGTTAATTATAAATTTCCTCTTTTCTCTGCAGATTATTTCCTTTCTTGGGTAGATCCTTTGGAATTTGATACAACCAAATTGCTCATATTGAGCATGCTTATTTCTGTGTTTTCATTCTAGTCCATTGGTCTGTGTGTCTGTGCCAATACCATTTTGTTCTACCTACTTTAGTTATAAAGTGTAGCTTGAAACCTGGTATTGTGATGCTTCTATTCTTACTCTTTCTATTCATGTTGCTTTGATTATTTGGGATCTTTTTTTCACCCATTTGAATTTTAGGGTTTTCCCAAGATCTGTTAAGAATGCCATTGGTACTTTGATAGTGATTGCACTTATTTGCAAATTGTTTTTGGAAATATAGCCAATTTATTAATTTCCACGAACTGAAAATAGGTGTTATTTTCATGTTTTTAAACTCCTTAAAGAGGTAAGACCTTATATTTAACACCAGAAATTTGAACTCATTAAGAATAGAACATGTTTTAACTTTGTTTATATTTTATTAAAAATCACAGCCTTATAATTTGTGACTTGAAGTATATTCCCCACTAACACCACCCAATTGACAATGTCACTCTTGGGTTACCATTTACTAACTATTTTTGCATATGACTTATAAAATGCAAGTTTTCTTTTTAAAGGGTATGCTTCTTCATCAGTAATAGAAATACCTGTATATTTAGAAGTGAATCAATCATTTCTGCCTCATCTATGTCTAATTTTTTAAACTTAAATTAAAATTTAATTTTATGTTTATGGCTGTTTTTTCTACATGTATTTCTGTATACCAGTTGTATGTCTGGTACCCCTGGAGGCTGGAAGAGGACACTGGATCTCCTGGAACTGGAGTTGTGATGATTGTGACTGCCATATGGATACGGGGAATTGAAATTTGGGTATCTGGAAGTGAAGCTAGTGCTATGAACCATTGTGTCATTTCTCCACTCTGATAATTAATTTTAATTACTACTCTGCTAAGAAAAAAGTTGAGAATATTGTTCAGCACACTCTGGAAAAGCAAAGAATCATCTATATTGAGGGGTTTAAGATATTTTTTGTTCTCGTGTGCATTTTTCTGTATGTGTTACACTAATATTTGTGAGTGTGTGAGAAATGTAAATCATTAGAGTAGTGCTACAGTTATCATTGTGGTGATATGTTCCCAGGATGTTGAGTTATCTTTATTCAAGTTATTCTAAATAACAATAATGGTAAAGAGAACTGACAAAAATTTTCACATTGCCAAGAATATTTATATCACCAGTCTCATCTTTGTCCTTGTGGCAGCTCTGACAGTTGAGTACTAGTTTTATTATAACTTGACAAGTTATAATTGTATCTATTTAGGTATATACAGTTATATGAAAACAACATATGTATGTATTGTGGAATTACTAAATCAGGCTAGTATTGTGAGCAGCATGGATGATAAATTTAATCCACAAATAACTTCCATATTGTAAAGTGGGTAGTTATTTTGGTCTTCACAGACAAGATAAATGCTCAGATAGCATTGCTGTCTCAGAATAAGCAATCAGGACTAATGTGAATGCTTGTGAATAGAAATTTTGTCCTTCTAACTAAGATGTCCTTATTATTTTATCTTTAGTGTCCCATCTTGCAAAATATTTTATTGAAATATTTAACTTCCTGAAAAGAGGCAAGATGCAAAGCTGAAGTAAATACAACAAGCTCATTGTAGGGATAGCCTGTGATATATACATTTTCTCTTAAAGGGGTGAAGGGCAAAGAGCCCAGTATTTGGTTTGTGACTATCTATCTCATGCTCAAGATGTGTCCAATATTATTGTTACCAGGCCTTGTTTCCGTGGTGTAAGTTTATAAAGTCTATATCACACAATAAATTTTTTTACATAAAATGGGAATTAACTAAGGAGAAAATCTATACATACGGAGGTGTGTTCTGCTTCAGATTTGGGCCTCACATGATTTCATTAAGATCCTGATGTTGGAGATGATACCTGTTGGTATGTACAGTTGTTTCCAACATTGGAAATTCTGTAGCTGACCCCAAACAAAATAGTAAAGCACAACAAGTTTAAAGAATTAAGTAGCCCAGACTCAAAGCTGTCTTTTCTGTCACTGTCCCTATGAATTAGTTTCTAGTACTATTTAATAGATTTACTTTTGTTCATTTCTGTGGACTGTTTACTTAACATTAGTATTTTTTCCCTGTACTGAGTCTCTTCTGTTCTTATGACACGTTTGTAAGGCCCTCATAAACAGAGAAGATTTTGACATGAAGAAGTCTAGTCCTATTTGGGATTATCTGGCCTATAGAAACTTAGTGATTTGAGTTTGATACAAAACAAACATAAGCGTAGAAAATGCAAGGAATAAACAAAAACTGAATTTGGAAATCAGATAAGTGTAAAGTTATGTTTCTGGCCTTAAGAGAGAACAACTGTTACTATGGGAACCAGTCCCTTTAAGCCTCAATTTCCTCGTACATTAGAGGTATTATTTCACAGCACTTGGGGGCATCAAATCTCATGATGCTGGTAGCACATATTACAATGCCTAGCAAACAGTAAGTGCTAGATTTTGCCATTAATGTAACAATCACAATCTTGATCCATTTTCTTTTCTTTTCATTATTCACATCTAGTCCTCTCTCTTGAATTTAAGTATTTGGCATATTAATTGCAATCATATTTCTTTATTACTTTTGCATTATTTCTGGGAAAGGAGTGGTATGTCACAGTTACTTAAAATATGATCCCTTGAGATGGTATATGAGCAACATGACAGACTCTGATATTCAAATTTTGCCTAGCACACCATTATTTTGGGGGTGAGCTGAGTAGTAGAAGCCCTACATAAACTAAGCAGTTGCAGATATGGTGATCCTAACAAAGTATATATTGAAGAGATTATATGCTGGGGTGTTTAGCACTGATAATAAATTTTACAAAGACAGGATGGGAAAGCATAGTATTCAAGAGTTGACAGTTTGAAAATGTATACAATTCTAGGTCTTAGGTGGTGTGCTTATATTAGGGGTGGTATTTGTTTTCTGAGGTTCAATTGTCCTGTTTTCTAACATAAAAATTCTAGCAATTTTACCTTACCATTGTCTTTACAATGATGGGGCTTTGTCTAAATTTGATAATCTCTAATTCAGGCCATGTATATTGATTCTTCTCATCCCAAAAAGGCAGAGGGCAGCTAAGGTTTCTTAGGACTTTCACCTCATTCATTATTTCTAAAAGGTGATTCCATTAGCATACTGTACTTACTTTGCAGACTTTGGCCTGCAGCATGAGAATAGGAATCTTAAACCTAAGGCCCAGTTGATGACGGGTGGAGGGTGCATAGCAGAGATCTTGCCAACAGCTTAAAACACAGGTTTTGGTTCCAAAAGAGGAGGAGGTGGCATCTCCAGCATTTAATTATATTGTCTAAGACAGAAATTATGGGCCTGCAGTGAAATATAATTACAATTCTCTGTTGTCTTATTTGGGAAAAAAAACCAACAAGTCCACCTCTAATCAATTTACAGATAGAAACATAAAAAGCAAACAAGCAGGCTTTCTGAGAAAGGGAGTTAAACAGGACTTGTACATGTCATTTGCTTTGACTGTGCAGAACTGCAGACCCATCTTATTGAACAAAGCAAATACAATCCCTGTTTAAGAATGGTTCCTTTTTTCTGAACTAGCTTAAACCAAATGACACCAATTTACGTTGTTTTCTGAACTCTCTTGGTTAATAAGTTTAAAGGTGTCTCTGTTTCTCCTATCCTCAATGCCCCTCCTTCACTAAATGAACTTCAGTTTGTAACTAAGTGTCTTCATTACCCAGGGTGTGTCACAAGATTATTGACACTTAGCTCCCTAGGACTCACTTTCTAGGGAACAACTCTGGAAGTCCTTTCTAAGCTTCGATCTGCTTCAGAGCAAAGACCCAGTCAAAGAGTGCATAGGTATTTTATGCAGGAAGGTACTCCAAGGAAGGGATTTGAAAGTGTTGAGTACTAGAAGGCAAATAACAAATACAACATATTGGTAGGCTGACATCTTTAAACCAAAGGACCCTTGAAGGGCTTTAGTTACAAGATCTCTGGCCTTACCTGTTCTCCTTTGTCTTCCAAGGCTTGTCTAGAATGCTTCCCAAGGTGAATCCTAAAACAACTCCTCTCCTGCAAGCTGGTCATAGAACCTGGAGAGATGTCTGTCCTGTTCATAGGAATAGATGTCTTTTGAGACAGGGCACAGAGGAGGAAAGTGATCCACAGAGACTAAAGGGCTCTGAACAAACAGGCCTTGTTGGATGCATGCCATTTATTACTGCTACCATTAAAACAGTCTATCCTATCCTGCATTCCGACAAAATGAATTTCTTTCATTGGATGTACACTAAAATCAGGTTTCTCTGGGTCTTGGCTCTTCCTTTCTGAAAGTATCTATATCATACAAAACTCCAATATATACATCAGTATGCTTTCTCTTGCTGACCTGACTTTGCAATATTTATAGTAGCCAAAATCATTTAAATGAGGCCACGTTATCAATGCATTTCTTATACAATGGTCAGGTGTAGAGAAACAGGAAGAAGTAGAAGCAACACAGAGATGTGTTGTCAAATGTTCCATTCTTTAGGTAAATGAACCTTGATCCTGTTGTGGAAAATCATAATGTGAACCTTAGATCTCTCCGCCTCTGGGTTGGTCTATTTTTATGGATAAAAAAAAACAATATGATAGATTTATGTGATTCACAAGCTAAGCCTGGTATCATGAACCAAAAGACAGATCATGGAAGAAATATGTATCATAATCATTCAACCCAGTTTAATATAGCATGAGACTATTCAGAGATAAAGACCCAAGGAGAACCATTTTCTTCACTACTTAGGTCTGATGAAGAAGAAAACATATAGCAGATGACTTTTCAGAAAAAGAGGTATAATTCAATGCTTATCAAATGAGATTCCAGCTTTCAGCTGGGTCTTTATGTTCACATCTTCACAGGTATGAGACAGGATTCATGTAGAATGACAATGTTAAGAGTCACTTTCAGCAAAGCAGCTAATATGTCTTTGGCCATGCTTTACATAGAACTCTCATGAGCTTCCTCAATTGCAAAGGTGTCATATTTTTACATATCATATGTATTTTTTAAATTCTTCAATATTTCACACACATATACCATATTTTGTGATCATATCTGCCATTTACTTCCTTATTTAACTCACTGCATTTATTTAGTGCTATTCTTGTGCTTATAGGTGTAGAGCCATCGACTGTGGAAATAGAGAACCCATCAGGGTATTATATTCTTCAACCTAACAAATTATGTATCAGTTTCCAGAATCTTTTGTTCCAACAAATTGTCACATGCTAAAATCTGAGTGATTCCAGACATAAGAGAGACATCACAGCATAGTTTCTCAAATACCAAAATAAGTAGGTCTCTGTCTAAGGGCCAAGTACAAACATTGGGCTGAGAGAAGACAGGTGCCTCAAAAGGAAGTGTCCACCAAGGTGCTGCAAGAATAGTCTTTATCTGTCACATTCTTATCATAGGCTCTTACTCTGAATTATTTAAAAGCAACAACAGCTACCATTTATGCATTGTTTGCCAGATGCTGTGCTGTACAATTTTAAATAGATTTTCAGTTTCTTTGCTCCACTGTGTCAGTTTTGTATTGTGCACACTTTATTTATGAGGAGACGTGGGAATAAAAGTTTAATATTTTGTCTATGCTCAGAAAGCATATGCATGCAGATGTTTAACATCATTTTAATGCAGAAAATGCATTATTCCACTAAAGAATGGGGGATTTTGTGTGTTTTTCAGGCATATAAAATGAAGCAAGAACTTTGCACAGTGACATTTCCTCTTTTAAAATGTATTTTCATGGCCTCTCTCTATATCCTTCTTTCTTTCTTCTTTTCTTTCTATATGAATACATATATGTACAGTGTTTGCTATCCACTGAATGAATGTCCATAATCATACAACCCCAGTGTTAAAACACTAGCCTGAGTAAGAAATATATAATGAAGAATGTTCATACTCACATGACAGGACTCATTTGGGGCCAAAGATCTCCTGATGAAATGATAGGCACATGGTAGGTAGGTAGGTAGAGGATAAACACAGATATACTACAAATCTTTCTACTCAAATGAGAATACAATGCTTCCATGAAACCTTACATACCATTTAGTGGCTGCTTCATGTATGGGAACTTACAGCATTGGACCAAGCTCACTTCCTCCTGCTCTAGCAGGTGCTGTCTATCTCTCAGAGATTCTCTGGTCTGAAAATGGGTCAGCCTTTTTCAAAATCCACTCTTATCTAGATCATTTCCAGACTCAAGGCAGAGGCAAGAGGAGGTGGAGAATCAGGTTGGTCTGGCCAGTGTTCTGTCATCATGCTTTGTTCACCCCTAAGCTTCACTTAGTCTGTGAATTTTCCTTTGATTGAGATAGCAAAGGGGGAGGAGGATTCAGGATGCCTCAACACCACTAAAGTTATCTGTCCTCTGTCAGAAATGAAGTATTCTGTTTTACCTCAAGACATTTATATCAGTAAAGTCACTAACATTTCTAGGTGTCTAGGTTCAGTCAACATTCCTAGCACACTGCATTTATAAGTCACTTGTGTGTCGTTAACTTGCCATTTACTGTCACTATAAGAACTTCCTTCCATTCCCCAGTTGAAATTCTGCAGAGTAATCTAAAAATGTAAATAGGATCAATGATCTAAGAAAGTTGCTAATAGCAGAAATAGTAGGAGAAATAAATTACTAAAGCAGTAATTCCATTTGGGGCCTACAAAGCAAGCAAAGAAGCAAAACATCAGTGAATAAGGGAGTATGCTTATTATGAAGGGGGAGTAACAATATAGTTATTTCCTTTACTATTGGTAAGGCAGGTAGCAGGCATTTATCATGGTAAATAGATGTATTCAAACTTTCATCCATAATGATGATTTAGTATAGGAAGTTTGAATAGCAGAAACATTGAAAACATGTAAATAATCTGATTTCTTCTCAAGTAAAAATTCATCAGCGATAGAAGCTACGTTAATTCTAATTTTCAATTTTATATACTCCTTAAGTACCTGGTATGTGGGTACACACTCATTTGTGGATTTATTATTATCCCCAGAGACCATAATAAATAGCAAAGAGTATTTCTTAGTCATACAGTGAGTACTTGTTGGATTTATAATAATTTATAAATTATTTAATTAATAATATTCTGTTAAAATTATTCATGTTTGTATTATGATCATTTGGTAGACATTAAACCAACATTGAAAAGAATATATAAGTATATATATATATATATATAATGTTTATGTATAATAAACCAGAAAATTTACCTGAAGACAATGGGTTTGTAACGTTCATTTCCTTTATTTCTATATATTCATCTACGTTTCCTAAAGGTTCATCAATGGACATGTGTTATTTATAAAACAAATATAAAAGGCAAAATCTTCCGGGAAGTCCAGCTCAAAGACAACATCTTCTGAAATTTTTTCTGAACTTTCTAGTCATGGGTGACCTTTAGAGTGAGAGACTGTGGCACATACCTATGATTTTTGATTTGCAGGCCTAACTCATCTGTATCATTAGTCTATATTCTTTTTGGACTAACATCTTCTGCCATTTATTTCTTATCCAGAAAAGACAGAATGCAGTGTTATCAAGATGAAGATGACATAGCAATGAGAAGGGCAATGAGGAAAAAAGAGCTGGAGAGAATATAGCTGTAACAGGTTGTCAGAGAAAACAGCAGGAAATCAGAAACGAAGTCCTGCTTGTTTTCCAAAAAGGCCTGTAAAGATTTTATTTTAGTGCAATGCTATATCATCTTGAAAGGAATCCATTAGACCTTCTAAATGACTGCTCATGCCCACAGAAAAGGAATTGCTAACAGCTTTGGTCAGAGAAGAGTCTTTTTTTTCCTGTGTTAAATGGTAACTGCAAAGACTCATGACTCATCAAAGTGCTAGGTATAAAGGGCTGTAGGATGTTCATCCAGTAGTGAGATATTCAAACTCCCCCTCCAACAGTCAGGCATATCACACAAAAAAAGAGAGAAGGAAAACCACGAGTGATAGATGAATAAACTGTGTGTCCAGTGCTGACTCCCCAGCAAGACATGGCTTTGAACTCTTGAACTCCCTGCCGCTGTCATTGCCTGCACAAGACTGGATCTGTCAGCATACAAACACTGTTGGTTGATATCCAAGTGAAAGATATTGTCTCAGGGGTCTAACCACTGATGAGGTACCAATGCTCCTAATATTCCTAACAAACCCTCACTGGCACTTCTAGTAAATTGAACTTATGGTGCCGGACAAAACAACAAATCCACCACCACAAAAAAATGCATGAAAGCAGGAGAACTAGTTTGGAAGAGGAATAGATTTGGGAGATGACAAGGGAGGTTAATGGAAGAAATATTGTCAAAATACATCATGGACATGTAGGAGAATTATTGTCATAATGAAGCACACTACTTTGTGTAATTAATATATGTCAATAAAACATTACAACAAGCAAGCTATTAGAATTTCCTCTTATTTGTCTAGCCCAGAGCTTTGTAGACATTAGACAAATGCTCTACCACTGAGATGTAGCTACAAGACACATTAAGGTTTCACTGAAGCCCTTTCATAAGCAGAACACATAATGACCAAAAATAATGGCTAAAGAATGAGAAATTCTAAAATGACAGAAATATGGCATAAACATGTTGAAACAGGCAAGGAAACTTCAGTCCTCTTGGCCCAGCTATGCTCTCACCTATTTTACTCTGCTTTTCCCTTCCCCACAGGGAACTGAGGATAGGACCTGTCTGCATAAATGTCTCATGACATTTCCAAAACTTGTACCTAAATAAGTTACTCAGGTAGAAATTAGCCTGTAATATAGACCTCGGCATGCAAAGAAAGTTTGAACATAGTATTATTGCACTTTGCAGTTCTAAGGGAATTCTTTGAAATATGTCTTTCAGCCTACAGTATAGTATAAAACATCTGATGAATCCAATCAAACATTACTTGGAACTTATGAATGGCAATAATTTGCATATGTGTAAAGACGAGAACTGACATGTTCTTTCTGAGATACTGAATGTATTTCAGAACTTCTTTCAGTTAACCCTAAAGAACCTTAAAATTATCAGAGTTCATACTTTGTATAATAAAAACTAATGTTTAGGAGAAAAAACAATCTTCTGAAAGTTCAATTCATAATCAGTGACTGCTACCATTGCCATCAATGCCTAAAGAAAGAGTACTCTGTAATACTTCTAATTAAAGAGAGAAAAGTGATCTTGCCAAGAGGAAAGTATACACTATAATCAGAAAGAAAAACTCATAGACCCCTAGCATATTACCAGTACACAAAGGATATAGCAAACCATTCAGAAACATAAATAACACAAATGAGAAAATATGGTAGCAATAAATCTATGTTCCTGCTACCCCATATGTCCTGGAGAAATAATTATTCGTATTGCTCCTGTTAAACTGGATAATATCATTGAATCAAGACAAATGATATTTTTGGTTGAGTCCATATAGATTAAATTATTTTACATTCTTATGTGTAACTGTTTTATTTATGACATTAAAAAATAGATATGAATGGTTCATTAAATACCTCTCTAAACAAATCAATGAAGAAAGTGCTTTATGATACCCATGTTTCCTGGTGACCTCAAGATATTGACTCATAAAGACTTTTTTACTGTTCATTTACTTGAAGTTCCCACAACATGCCACTCCCTAGTTCTTAATATTTATTTGCAGTAGTACAATAATCATGAGTGCCTTTCTAAAATGACACATTATTCCTTTAGTATTCATATTAGGCATGAGCTTTCCCAGGCAAACACCAATGATTATTATCTAACTGTATTCATCATTCATTATCTGGGTTATAAAAATAACATAATTTCATATGTGAATGGCCTTTCTCATGCCTTTGTTGAATTATAACTGAGTGGATAAGTGAAATTTTTGTGTTCCTTCATTTCCCCATAGGAGTAGAGTTATTTACTAGCCACTGTTTATGAGACATTTTGTGTTAATAAACAAAACAAATCTTAGATCAAGCTAGCACAGCTTTTTAAGATAGCATGACATGAGTACAGTCATTCAATTATGTTAGAAATTCTGTGAATACATTAATGTTCCAACCTATATTTAAGGATTCTAAGTGCTCAGGGATTTTATCCTAGGAGATCTCTAAAGTGATTGTCAACAATTATCATGGAATTTATTTGTGGCATTTATCACCTAGAAATAGCTCTTGTTCATATGCATTCTAATTGGTGATTTTTCTCTGAAGTATTTTCTTAATTGGCTCTAACATCAGAAAAGACAGTTCCAATTAAGGACTCATTCCTTAGAATTATAAATAACCAATGCCATTGTCAAAAACTGCAAGATAAATTATGGTTGAAGAGAAGTTGGAAAGCTGTTGACTACACATAGTCCAAAGTTACTCAAACATGAATAAATAAAGGCAACAAAGAGGAGTTATATAACAGCATTCTTGTGACTTAAAGACAATGTGTGGACATTGGAGACTTTCACTTGACCAGGCTGCTGAAAATTAATACACCAAACTTGAAATGGTCACAATTAAGATTGGGAAGGAAGCCCAAAATTTGTTTTTAGAAACAAGTTTCAACTTTCTCAATCTTGGCTGTGTCTGATTGAGTAATTCATTTGAATTTTTCCATGTTAGTTTATACTTACCTGGAAAATACACATAACACTAACTTCCTGAGAAGTTTCTATAAAAACAACTAATATGCAAGTACTGTAATATAAAAAAGTGGCCTGTCTTCCATCAATACCTGACACTCCTCTGGCCAATAATTCTCAAACATTTTCATGCACATGGACCTGATGTTCTTCACCTTTCCCTTTCCCATCCTCCAGGTCCTCATGGGTGCCTCAGGCTCTGGTTCACAAATATCTGAATTTCAAAGACCACTAATATTAGTTTAGGTTTGTTCTAAGAAAGTGTTTTCTTTTGTTTTTCGGCAAGGCAATGGCTCTGTACTGTGACTATCTCATATATATATATAACATTAAAGACTGTGTCACCTCTTCCATAGTTCAAGAGTTCAAGGCTTAGGGACAACTCTATTGTGGATGCAAGTGCAGGAGTTGCTCTGTGTATGTGTGTAGTTATGTAGATGTGAATACACGAATGAGTGTACAGACACAAAAACTGAAGAGCAGTTATTAGGCAAATATGATTTGGCCAATATCATTACTAGTATCTAACATTCATGAACAAGAGCTGTCTTCAATTTACATGTTAATAAGGATACTGAGGCTTAGTGGGGAATGCTGTGGTTTTCTTTTTTTTATTTTTTAAGTTTATTTATTTTTTATCATTTTTTATTTTAATTTTAAATAGCTTGTTTTGCATGTCAATCCCAGTTCCCTCTCCCTCCCATCCTCCCGCACTCCCCTTCCCCCCCAGCCTCCCACCCTATTGCCAATTCCTTCCACATAGGGGATATCTAGAGTCTGTCATTTCACTCCGGGTAGGGTCCAGGCATTACCCTAAGAGTCCAGGCTGAGAGAGCATCCCTCTTTGTGCTATGGACACACGATGACTGTTTGTATTCCAGGGACAGACACTGATCCACTGCTCAAGGCCCCATAGGTTGCCCAGACCTTCTCACTGACACTCACATTTGGGGGGGTCCAGATCAGTCCCATGTTAGCCTCCCCGCTGTCAGTCTGGGGTCCAAGAGCTCTCCCCCTGTTCAGATCAGCTGTCTCTGCTGGTTTTGCCAGCCCATAATCAAAGGCAGAATTCTAAGTGCTCTCACAGATTAAGAAAGATGTCTTATTTTAAGAAGAGTTCACACCACTATTTCTCAGATTATTAAATATGGAAAAGAATGCTACCAATATCTCTGAATAAAGCCTGTATTACCATAACACTCCAAAGTAGATAAAAATACACAAAAGAAAATGATGTACATAGATGCCGAACTTCTCAATAAGATACTTACACCCTGAGTCTAAGGACACATAACTATAAGTCACAATGTGCTATGGTTTGACAGCACAAATGATAAAAGTAGAACAACACAGAAACTAGAGAAAGAAGGATTAGGCACCATTATCAAGTTGATTTTATTCCAGAGATATCAGAATGTTTCAACATATAAAAATCAGCAAATGTAATACACTGCTTACATAAACTTAAGGACAGAAATCATGTGATCATCAAAATTGATGCAGAAAAAAGCTTTGTCAAAATTAATGTCCTTTCGGACTTTGGAGATCCCCCCAAGGAGGATCTCACCCTCCCTGGGGAATGATGTGGGGATTGGGTGGGGGTCTGGTAGAGGAACAAGGGAAGAGGGGTAGGAGTGGGAGCTGGGATTGACGTGTAAAGTGTTAATGTTTCTAGTTCAAATAAAAACATATATTGGGAAAAAATTAACGTCCTTTAATGCAAGAAACCTCTTAAAAACTAGGAATATACTGCCTGTGTCTTTGTGAATGTAGTTATCTTCCTTGGCTCTAGGTTTTCCTTCTAGCATTTTCTGTAGAGCTGGATTCATGGATACGTATTGTTTAAATCTGGCTTTGTCATGGAATATTTTGTTTTCTCCATCTATGGAAATTGAGAGTTTTGCTGGATATAGTAGTCTGGGCTGGCATCCTTGTTCCCTTAGCGTTTGTAGGACATCTGTCCAGGATCTTCTGGCTTTCATTGTTTCAAGTCTCAGTATATTAAAGACTACTCTGACTAGCATAGCTTGTTCCTGGAAAGCTGACTAGATTATTAAAGGTATAAAGAAAAAAGTTCATAGACATACATACAGAAAACACAGAATCAGGTGGACTGTGTTGGCTCTGATGAAGTGATACCTACTACATAACAAGGGAGAAATTTGGCACTTTTATTATTCACAGTATGGAAGGAGTGTCTAGATAACTGAGTGGGAGATCTCTGTAGGGAGCAATATCAGCCTTTAACAATCAGGAGGTGGAAGCTGTAGTCATTTCTGTATTTATATGTAATATATATGTTATATAAAATATTTATATATAATACATAATATTTGCTTGTATTAACTATATATGTGTATATATAACCTTCGGAGTTTGCTTTTGTTGTTTGTGTGTTTATATACATATATTTGTACATATATAATATATAATATATATTTCTACATACACATACATATGTAACAAATGCAATGAAAGAAAAGAGGCTATAAACTTCAAAGTGGGGCTTCTTGGGAGCTAGAAAGAGGAATGGGAGGGCAAAAGTGATATAATTCTGTTTTATTAAAAAGATAACAGATATGGTGAGAGTAGATGGCATTGTTTTGTTCCAGATTTTAGAGGAATCGCGTTGAGTTTCTCTCCATTTAGTTTGATGTTGGCTGTTGGTTTATTGTATATAGATTTTATTATGTTCAGGTATGTTCCCTGTTGTTCTATATCTCTCCAGGACCTTTATCATGAAGAGGTGTTGAATTTTGTCAAAGGCTTTTTCAGCATCTAGTGAGATGATCATGTTGCCTTTCTTTTGCAGTTTGTTTATATGGTGGATTACATTGATCGATTTTTGTATGTTGAACCATCCCTGCATCTTTGGGATGAAGTATACATGATCATGGTGGATGATTGATATGTTCTTGGATTCAATTTGCCAGTATTTTACTGAGTATTTTTGCATCAATATTCATGAGGGATATTGGTCTATAGTTGTCTTTCTTATTGTGTCTTTGTGTGTCTTGGGTACCAAGGTAATTGTAGCCTCCTAAAAAGAATTTGACAATGATCTTTCTGCTTCTATTGTGAGGAACAGTTTGAGGAGTGTGACATGTTGTCTTCCCTGCCCTGCTGAGCTGTCTGAAACCCCAAATAACGTACAGGACACTATATTAATTATGAAGCTGTTGGCTGTTTGCTTGGTTTCTTATTGGCCTGGACTGACTTGATTATTAACCCATAATTACTCATATATATATTACAAGAACTTATCTTTGTTAGGACACACTCATACCACATCCATTCATCCAGGGAGTCACATGGTGACCAGCCAGTTCACTACATTTCCCACAATCCTCTTAGACTCCTAGTCTCACCTATCTTGCTTCCCTATTGGTGAACAGTGTTTTATTGACATGTACACAGAACTTCCCCCAGCAGAGGAGTACTGGTATTAGCTCTTCTTTGAATTTCTGGTAGAATTCTGCACTGAAACCATCTGACCCTGGATTTTTTTGGTTGGGAGACTTTTGATGACTGCTTCTATTTCATTAGGGATTATAGGTCTAGTTAAATTGCTTATCTGTTCTTGATTTAATCCATATCTGTTCAGTATTGTACTTGAATTTCTAGAAAGAGCAATAAGACATCAAAAGTTGATCAAGGGAATACAAATTGGAAAGAAAGAAGTCAAACTTTCAATATTTGCAGATGATATGATAGTTTACATAAGTGAACCAAAAAAAACTCTACCAGGGAACTCATACAGCTGATAAACAACTTCAGCAAACAGACAGGATACAAAATTAACTCAAAAACAATGAGTAACCCTACTATATATAGAAGAAATCATAGAAACATCATTTTTTACAGTAGCCACAAACAACAGAAAATATCTTGGGGTAACATTAACCAAACAAGTGAAAGACCTTTATAACAAGAATATTTGAGTATTTAAACAAAGAAATTAAAGAAGATACCAGAAAATAGAAAGTTGTTCCATGCTCTTGGGTAGGTAGGATCAGCATAGTAAAAGCGACAATCTTGAAAGAACAATAATCAGCTTTATATTGAAAAACAAAAGACCCTGGATAGCCAAAACAACCCTGTACAATAAAAGAATTTCTGGAGGCATCACTGTCTTCTCACTCCAAGCTCTATTATAACAATTCCACTCTTAGACATGTACCCAAAAGATTCACATTCATGCAACAAGGACATCTGTGCAACTATGTTCATTTCAGTATTATTTGTAATAACTAGAATTTAGATGCACCCTAGATGTCCCTCAACTGAAGAGTGGATAGAGAAAATGTGCTACATTTACACAATGGATTACTACTCTGTGGATAAAAATAATAGAAACTTGAAATTCACAGGCAAATGGGTGGCACTAGAAGAAACCATCCTGAGTGAGAGCCTTCATCCGGTGGCTGATAGAAGCAGAGGCAGACACCCACAACTAAAAACTGAACTGAATTCCTGTAACCCAGTTGCAGAGAGGGAAGAGTGATGGGCAAGAGTGTCAAGACCCACAGAAGCAGCTGACCTGAAAAAGCGGGAACTCAGGGACCCCAGACTGATGGCTGAAAGGCCAGAATGAGACTGATTCAGAACCCCTGGGATATGGATGTCAGTGAGGAAGCCTTGGAAATCTATGGGGCCACTGGTAGTGGGTCAACATTTATGCCTGGTGTACGAATGAACTTTGGGAGCCCGTTCCATATAGAAGAATATTCTCTCTGCCTGGACACATTGGGGGAGGCTGGGTCCTGCCGAGCATGATATGATAGACTTTGGGGATCCACCAAGGGGTTCTCACCCTCCATGGTGAACAGAGGAAAGATGGGGTGAGTGGCTTGTGGGGAGTGGGGGACCAGGGGAGGGAGAGGGAAAGGGGGATTGACATATGAAGCAGGCTTGTTTCTAATATAAGTAAAAAATTAAAATAAAAATAAAAACGTAACATAAAGCCGTACTAATGCGGAAATATTAAAATATACACAATAGGGATTACCTATGATATTTTATTGAGAGAGAAGTCACTTACATGAGAAGCCAAATAGTCGAGAATCAAAGGTCTTCATGCTGCTCTCCAAGCCTAAAACCGGAACCCAAAGAGAAAGAGTTTCTTCCCCCTTGCTGTTTTATCCACTGTAAGTTCTAAGTACCTGCGAATATATCCACATGGGTGTGGTCAGCGCTACTGGTAAGTAAGATCTCTCCCTACACCCTATAGATACAATCAAGGACTTAGACAAAAGCAAACCCTTATACATTACTATTGGGAATATAAATTAGCCCATCAACTACAAAATTAAGTAGGGAGCTTCCTCAAAAACTAAACAATTCATCCATTGTAATTTACATGTTTTTGAAGGAATGTTGACTGAATTTTCATTACTCTGATACAGTATCTGGGTAGTTAATGCATAAAGTAGAGTTTATGGCCAGAGTTTTGGAGGGTCCTGAGCATGGAGTTCATAGTGACTCAGTTCTAGCTAGGGCCACACCAGATGCATCATACTATAAGAGATGGCAGTTATGGTTGCAGATGTGGGAACAAGGATAGTGCCACCAGACACAAGGGTAAAAGCTATGTGATACCATACCTGTTCCTTTTAAACCACTGGATGGAGAGCACTACCCAAATCCTTTCTGAGGGTGGAGTCCCCAGTGACCTCTGGCTAAGGAATATCAGACACAGTTCTGGCTACTTCCCAGGGATATATCCCTGGGGACCACACCTGTAACACAGTGTCCAAATCATAGAAGAGGTGATAATGTACTAGGTGACTGTGGCTCTAAGAAAGATTGAGATATTCTCTGCTTGACTTTCAACTGTGAGGTTACCACTGCTCTCTGAGATGAGATTAGGCCCTTTAAGTTATTATGATATCCATATGGTTTGTATGACTCCCCCTACTATTCAACTTTGGTGGTTAATAAATTCAGATATCTCTGGGTTTAAATTCAGGCTCTGTCATATGATTCCTCGATGACTAGACATGCTCACGAATCTGTGATTTTATCTCCTAATCTGTTAAATAGACCTTATCCAACTTTGCCCTGCAAGTTAATTATAGGGGTTAGAAACAACAAATATACAAAAGGTCTGTCTGGCACAGTGCCTTGCACATCAAGGATTTTCACTGAAAGCCCACCATGCATCTTCGTCCTGTGTTAACTCACTAGTTCAGGGAGAACATCCAAGGCAGTGGACCAGCTGTTGACTTGTGATGTAAGCAGGGAACCTTGTCTGAATTCAGCACTGCTCAGTATCTAAGACACTGTTTCCTGTATAAGGATTACAGACTTAGACACTGAGTACTTCTTTTTGCTACCTTTGTTTCATCTGAAATGCCGAAAGCTTTAGCTAGCCAACGTCTGAATCTTCTGGCTCTATGCTCCTACTATTTTTACTGTTGTGCTAATAATCTGTTGGCACTGACTTCCTTACTACTCTTCCTGTCCTTCATCTCTGAGATGGCCATTCCTTAATCATGGTCTTCATCATTTCTCAATTACTGCACTGACTTCAACCCCTAAACACATTTTAATGCTTTGAATCCATGGAACAATATTGTTAAGCTAAGAACAAAGTCAATGTTTGAATTTCTCAATTTAAAAAAATTGTACTTACCTGTTTTGAAATGCAATTGTCTTTTGTCATACATATACCAAACTTGTTTGCTAATAGGGTACTCAAAGTCCTACAGAGTCAGCCTCTCTCTAACTTTGTAATGCATTTCCCTAAAACTGATGAAGTTCATGGAATGCTGTATATTATTCCTGTTTTCTTGCATATTTATAGCTAAAGATATAATCACCATGTGTATTATTGCTTCGTATGTTTTAAGAAAATACTGTATTCTAATTTGTGTGTGTGTGTGTGTGTGTTTATCTAAGTTAATGTCATGCTTGTACAGTGCTCTTGAATAACAGGAAAGAGTGTCAGAGGCCCTGTAGCTGGATTAAGTGGTATTTGTGAACTGTCAAATATGGATTCTGGGAACAAAATTCAGGCCTTCTGAAAGAATAGCAGGCACTGCTGAGTCATCTATCTAGCCACTAGTTTTCTATCTTTCTTTTTCCAAGCACTGGCATTTGATGAGTACATTTTGATTAAACATAAACATGGTAAATCACATGTTATATAGGAGCATAGTAATTCATTATAAGTATCACACTTTGCTGAACTCAGCACTCAAATCTATAGCCTGAAAATATTCTCAATGCTTTTCTATTTATCTTTAAACAAATGGATTGTACTCCCTCCCTCTCTCTCTCTCTCTCTCTCTCTCTCTCTCTCTCTCTCTCTCTATGTGTGTGTGTGTGTGTCTGTGTGTGTGTGTGTGTGTGTGTGTGTGTGTGTGTGAGAGAGAGAGAGAGAGAGAGAGAGAGAGGATGAAAGAACAAATGCTATGGCATACATGTGAAGGCCAGAGGACAGCAACTTGCTTGAGTTGATTCTCTCTTTCTCCTATGTCAGTTGTGGAGATCAAACTCAGCCATTTCACAAGACTCTGTATGTCTTTTTGAACCTTCTCGTTTAAGAGTGAAAGATGCATCTGTTTAAACCTAGGCAAACATAGACGATGATTGAAGTTTCATGAACAGAAAAAACAAAAAGAAATTCTAATAATCAAAAATGACTTAGAAGATGTGAATTGTGAAATATAAATCTATTTCATACTGCATTCTTGTACTTCAATTTTTTAAACAGAATCAAATAAGAAAACCCCCACAAATCCCATATCAACAATGTATGAACTCTAAATATCTCAATCCTAAAACAACAAGACTAAATAATCATCATCCCCCATTTTATTAGAATAGTATCATGAAAATGTCTGTGCAAGGTTTACCAAGTAGAAGCTATTATGGGGACACTTTGAAGTCTATAAATCCCAGGAGAAGCCTGAAGGTAATCTTGCATTGCTGTGAACCAGATTTTCATAGACATCGTTACAGCTAGGCACACAAAATAGACTGGCTCTAAAGGACAACAGTTACCACTTAACCACTAATAATAGACGAACAGCTACAAATAGTGTAAACCAAGGACAATATTCCAAATTATGGAATTATTGTGACATACAGTGAAAGTGTAGAAATTTTAGACTATTCACATGAAACATACATATATCAGCTGAAAACTTTCAGTTGATTGAAATTGCATTTGAAGCAACTGGACCAATAAAAATTAAAACAAAATATTTATATTTACTCCTATATCCAAGCTTGTAGACTAAAATGCATAGCTCTCACAAAATCCCACAGAACAACTTTTCCTTCGCATCACTGAACTTTAAAACATTCATACATTAATGTAGGGCCTACCAAGTTGCCTCTGCCACCAAATGTTCCCTCATCATCTATTCTTCACATCTAAAAAGGAGTACTTACTCTTTCAAATATAAATTAAATGACTTATCTTCCATAGGTAAGTTGAATTTGTCTACATCTCCAAAGTGGTATAATCTTATTTTAATAAAATAATTTTGTGTGTTCGTTTGCACTTGCTAAATATTAGAGTACATCGAGTTGGAAGCTATGGAAATTGATGAACTTCCTATATACTATAGAGTGTACTTAACATAAACTAAAGGACTTCAGAGCTATAAAACAGCCAATGGATGAGAATAGCAAACAATCAAGAAATTAAAACAGCTCTAGAGACAGCCAAGATTATCTTTGCTGAAGAAAGTTTGTCTCTTGTAATTCTCAATGCTTAAGAAAGTGAAACAAGATCACAAGTGCAAGGCCAGAATGAGCTACAAAGTAAGTTCAAGGACATCCTGCCTCACATAGTAAGAACCTTATCTAGAATAAAAAGTAAAAATAGTAGTCACACTAGAGAATTAACACCTGAATCCTCTAGAATAAAAAGAAGCAAACTCACCCCAGAGGAGTAGATGCCAGGAAATAATCAAATTGAGGGCCAAAACCAATTAAGTAGAAACAAAGAAAGCAATATAAAGAATCAATGAAACAAAAGAGCTGATTCTTCAAGAAAATCAGCAAGATAGACAAACCTATATCCAAACTAACCAAAAGTCAGAAACAGAACATGAAACCTAACAAAATCAGAAAGTAAAAGGGGGACATAACAATGGACACTGAGGAAATCTAGAGAATCATCCGGTCATACTTTGAAAAGCTGTACTCCAGAAAAATTAAAGGAAATGGACAATTTTCTGGATGGATATATTTTACCAAATTTAATTAAGAACAGTTAAACAATTTAAATAGACCTATAACCCCTAATATAATAGAAGCAGGCATCAAAATCTCCCAACCACAAAAAGCCCAGGACCAGATGGTTTCCGTGCAGAATTCTACCAGAAATTCAAAGAAGAGCTAATTTCAATACTAGTGTTCCACACAACAGAAGCAGAAGGGTCACTGAAAACTCTTTTTATGAGGTTACAATTACTTTTGTACCCAAACCACACAAAGACACAAGTAAGACAGGGAACTACAGACCAATATCCCTCATGAACATCAAAGCAAAACTACTCAATAAAATATTGGCAAATTGAATCCAAGAACATGTCAGAAAAATCATACAGCATGATGAAATAGGCTTCATCTCAGATATGCAGGGATGGCTCACCATATAAAAATTCATCAATGTAATCTACCACATAAACAAACTGCAAAAGAAAAACCACATGATCATCTCACTACAAGCTGTAAAAGCCTTTGACAAAATGCAACATCCCTTCATGGTGAGGGTCTTGGAGAGATCAGGGATAACAGGAACATATTTAAGCATAATAAAAGAAATATACAGCAAACCAAAAGCCAACATCAAACTAAATAGAGAGAAACTCAATGTGATTCCTTTAAAATCAGGAAAAGGCTATCGACCCTCTCCATATCTCTTCAATATTGTACTCAAAGTTCTAGCTAGAGCAACAAGGCAACAAAAGAAGATCAAGGGGGATACAAATTGGAAAGGAACAAGTCAAGCTTTCACTATTTGAAGACGATATGATAGTTTACATAAGTGACCCGAAAAATTCTACCAGGCAACTCCTACAGCTGATAAACACCTTCAGCAAACAGACATGATACAAGATTAACTAAAAAAAAATCAGTAGCCCTACTATATACAGACCACAAATGGGCTGAGAAAGAAATCAGAGAAACATCATCCTTTACAATAGTCACAAACAACATAAAATATGTCTGGGTAACACTAATCAAACAAGTGAAAGACCTGTATAACAAGAACTTTGAGTATTTAAAGAAAGAAATTAAAGAAGATACCAGAAAATGGAAAGATCTCCCATGCTCTTGGATAGGTAGGATCAACATAGTGAAAATGGCAACCTTGCCAAAAGCAATTCACAGATTCAATGCAATCCCCATCAAAATCCCAGCACAATTCGTCAAAGACCTTGAAGGAACAATATGCATCTTTATATGAAAAAAACAAAATACCCACGATGACATAAACAAAGCAATGTCTGGAGGTATCACCATCCTTGACTTTAAGCGCTACTATAGAGTTGTAGTACTGAAAATAGCTTGATATTGGCAGAAAAATAGACATATATATCAATGGAATTGAACTGAAAACACTGATATTAACCCACACACCTACGAGCACCTGGTTTTTGACAAAGAAGTTAAAATTATACATTGGAAAAAAGAAAGCATCTTTAACAAATGATGCTGGCATAACTGGATGCTTGTATGTACAAGACTGCAGATAGATCAGTACCTATCACCATCCACAAAATTTAAATCCAAATGGATCAAAGACCTCAACATTCATCCAGCCACACTGAGCCTCTGAGAAGTGAAAGTGGGAGGCACCCTTGAATGAATTGGTACATAAGACTGTCTCCTGAACATAACACTAGTAGGACAATCAATGAAATAAACAATTAGTAAATGGGACTCCTGAAACTGGGAAGTTTCTGTAAGGCAAAGGACACAATCAAAAGGGAAAAATGGCAGCCCACAAAATGAGAAAAGATGTTCACCAACCCTACTTCTCACAGAGGGCAGAT
This sequence comes from Mesocricetus auratus, assembly GCF_017639785.1. Taxonomy (NCBI): domain Eukaryota; kingdom Metazoa; phylum Chordata; class Mammalia; order Rodentia; family Cricetidae; genus Mesocricetus; species Mesocricetus auratus. The sequence goes on along the minus strand of NW_024429182.1, from coordinate 109,588,042 downwards.
CTCCAAAATATACAAAAACTTAAGAAGCTAGTCACCAAAACACCAAAAGAGCCAATTAAAAAGTGGGATACAGAACTAAATAAAGAATTCTCAATAGAGGAAATTAAAATGGCTGAAAGACATTTAAGGAAGTGTTCAACATCCTTAGCCATAAGGGAAATGCAAATCAAAACAACTCTGAGATATCATCTTGCTGTTAGAATGGCTAAAATTATAAACACTAATGACAGTTTATGCTGGAAAGGATGTGGAGAAAAGAGAACACTCCTCCACTGATGGTGGGATTGCAAATTTGTATAGCCACTTTGGAAATGAGTATAACGGTTGCTCAGGAAAATGTGAATCAGGCTACCTAAAGATCCAGCAAATTCTACTCTTAGGCTTATTACCAAAGAATGTAGATTCATACAACAAGGTCATTTGTTCAACTATGTTCATAGCAGCATTATTTTTAATTGTCAGAACCTGGAAGCAATCTAGACGTACCTCAACTGAAGAATGGATAAAGAAAATGTGGTAATTTGCACAATGGAGTACTACTCAGCAGAAAAATAAAACAACAACAACAAAAACAAAAACAAAGGAAACTTAAAACTCCAAGGCAAATGGATAAAACCAGAAGAAACCATCCTGAGTTAGGTAACCCAGTCACAAAAAGATAAACATGGTATGTACTCACTCATATATGCATATTAGACATGGAGCAAAGGATAGCTAGCCTACAATCCACACTGCCAGAGAAGCTAGAATACAAGGAGGACCCCGAGAGAGACATACATGGTCCCATGGTGAAGGGGAAAGGGACATGATTGCCTGAGCAAATTGGGACCACAGAGGTAGGTGAGGGGGAGTTAGGAGAAAGAGAAGGGGAGAATGAGAGGGGAGAGGAGGACATCAGGGAGCAGAAAGATTGAGTCAGGATAATAGAGGAGAGCAAGAAAAGGGATATCATAATAGAGGGAACCATTATATAGGTTTAAAGACAAATCTGGCACTAGAAATTGTTCAGAGATCTATAAGGATGACCTCAACTACCAATCTAAACAATAGTGGAGAGGCTATCTCAAATGCCCTTCCCTTATAATGAGATTGATTACTGCCTCATATACCATCTTAGAGCCTTCATCCAGTAGCTGATGGAAGCAGAAGCAGAAAACAACAGCTAAACCCTGAGCTGAACTCCTGGAATCCAGTTACAAAGAGGGAGGAGTGATGAGCAAAGTGGTCAAGACCATGCTGGAGAAACCCACAGAAACAGATAATCTGAACAAGGGGGAGCTCATGGATCCCAGACAGATAGCTGGGAAACCAGCATAGAACCGACCCAGACCCCGTGTATGTGGATGTCAGTTAGGAATCCTCTTTTTGCTGGGCCTCTTTTAGCAGATCAGTATTTATCCCTAGTGTACGAATGGACTTTGGGAGCCCACTCCACATAGAAGGACAGTGTTTCAGCCTAGACACATGGGAGAGGGCCTAGCCCCTGCTCAAAATGATGTGACAGACTTTTAAGATCCCCCACGGAAGGCCTCACCCTCCCCAGGAGCAGATATGTGAAGGGATAGGAGGTCAGTGGGGGACAAGGGAGGAAGGGAGGGAGAGGGAACTGGGATTGTCATGTAAAACAAGATTTTTTTTTCTAATTTAAATTGACAAAAAGGAAAACAAAAGTAAAAAGAGGGCTCAGGAGCTTAGCAGTTGAGTTCTTGTCAACTATACACAAGACTCTAAGTTTGAATAATCTAGCCAGAATTCTGGTTTTGCTGTTTCAGTTTCCACCATGGAAAAATTCCCCTCCACACAGACACAAAGACACAGACATAGACACAGACATGGACACACACACACACACACACACACACACACACACACGTACACACACGTACACTCACACACACACAAATGCCAAAACCTACAACAACAAAAACAAAACTATATAAATAGAACCCAAACTAAGACATCCTAAAATTTCATCAATTAGTACTTTCGTTCAGTAATTTAATATACTCAAGATTTAGCATCTTGGACAGATGTGTATGATTTGATCAACTTAAGCCTTTTTTTTTCTTGCACACCTCCTAAGGCCAAGGTTGTATCAGTCTTCAAGACTATTAGGTTAAGAGATGGAGATAACAAGGCAACTCATCTGAAATCATAACATTTTGGAAGATAGAGACAAGAGTTTGAAGGCAACCTGTGCTTTATAATGTAGCTCTGCCTCAAAAATAGATAAATGGTTTCAAAGTGGTAAAGATGCTGCATTCTAGAATGTGTCATTCTTGATTTATTTTCCTTTGGTAAGATAAATCTCTCCTAGATCATGACTACTGCAAATCAACTTGCTTTTTAGATTTCTTTATTTTCTTCTTTTTAACCCCAGGAATCTCATATATTAGATAATAATTCTCTTTTCCAATATTATATTTTTCCAGGAGCCTTACTACTTCCCAAATTCCCTATATTTAAGGACACAATAATCTCAGGGTGGTATTTTTGCAGAAGGATGGAGTTACATTTCAATGGATAAATAAGTCTTACTTTACTTAACTGAGAATAGCTGTGTCAAATTCATATGAAAGATATTCCCAACGCACAAATTCTTCGACATCCCTGTCAGTCAGAGATTTTGGGTGGGTACATGTACTCTGAACAGTCATAAGGCAATTTTAAATTTGGGAATAACCTTTTAAATCTATTTTAAGTCTGTACTTCCTGTAGAAATGTGATATTAGTTGTCTAGTATTCTACTGTGAGAATGCAATTGGGAATCTTTTCGTGTCAGCAAGTAAGGTTGATTTGGGAGGTCTTTAATCAGCCCTTGAATTACCCTTGAATATCTCTTGAATTCCCTCTTGAGAAAGACTATTAAAGTTGAAAATGGCTGAACTAAGGTCAGCACATGGACAGAAGTGCTAAGTATGAACTTTACTTCCATGAAGTGAATGTCAAATGTTACATTTCAAGTCTCTGTGTTAAATTGTATTCTTTGACTCTTCAAAACCTTAAACTTATCAGGTCAGACATTATTATCCCAGATTTCAAGGGCTCAGAAGTGGCTACATTTTCCCCCATTCACAGTTCAGAAAGTAAAGCATCAACATCCCATAGAAATCTGTACAACTTAACAAGATCTCTACTTGATTCTCCTCAAAGATTGAGAAGTGTCTTGTTAGGTAATTTCCCTATGGTCCTTCAGCAGGCAAAGTTCATGGTAGAAAAATATTAGTATAATTAAGAGATCATTCACAAGGTAATGTGTCAGTGTTACCCATAACCTCACAAAGTCAGACTGGACACTATTTCCTACGAGAGGAATTTATAGGTCACCAACAGGAAGTCAGGGCTGTCAGCAGCCACACCATTGCCTTCAAGTCAAGATGCAAGGACCGGGTAAAAGTGATGAAGCATTCTGCTTAGAGATGATGCTGACAGGAAGACTTGCATCTGGCAACAAGTGAAGGAGGATGTGTGTCTCCCTGGACTCATCTTGAGCTTTATCCTCATGAGGAAACAGAATCAAACAAAACATCTAGGCAAAACTGAGAATGTGACATCAGATGACCCATAATTCATCATGTTCTTTAGTTGGCATTGGTAAGACTCAGTAATTAGAAAGTAGAAAACACTTTAAATCTTTACTGTTGAATTTATATATTTTCCCCAAAGCTATGATTTATTGAAAGACACCACCCTCCTTTGCTTCCTTCATAACACCATAAGCATTGTCTGAGTATTTACTCTGTGCTCATTGGTTTATAAAAATGAAGGAAATGGATTCCATTCTCATGGTGCAGTGGGGAAGAGAATGAAGTACAGAGATAATTTTAATACAACAGTCGTCTTCCTTTACTTAACCATGTGGAAGAATGTATGTGTTGATTTTTTTCAAGAAGAAAATCATATTTTCTAGCCAGGAATAAAAGAGAATGTTCAGTTAATTCTGGCCAGATAAAATTCAGACAAAGGCATTTATGAGTATAGGTGTCACAGTCAATGCTGTGACACTGGAAGAGAGTGTCTGTCCCAGTGTGAGTCACTAACTTTTCAGTGTTTTCAGTAGAAAAAAAAAGAGACAAAAACCATGACATAAAGAACGTGTCATAGTAATGGAAAGGGACTGTTTACAGCAAATAATTAATCAAACACATATTAATATTTGAATTCTGGAGTTTTCTAATGGTATGAATATTTTATATCAGGTTCATGGTGTCAAGTAGATATAAAGCAATCAACAAGCTATATCTTCTGATCAAATTAGTTGTTCCCATTTAAAATCTTATTTACTGTGTATACATTTAGAACTCTGAGAAATATTTCCCCTCTACATTAAACATGGGCAGACATGAACTAATTTCAACATTTCTGTTCTTAAGAATAGTGTAGAAATATCCTGTGCAAGACCTATGCCAAAGCATTCTTTTACTAATTAATATGAAAAGGATGCTAATAGGTGTGTCATCCAATCACTCTCCCAGTGTGTGCAGACATAGAGATAAGAATCTCTCCTATCCCAGGGTCAATGAAAAGAAGACCACATGAAATTTGAGAACTCTCTTCTATAAGCAGCAATAGTGCCCAACTTAAGTGCCAAAGAGACTTACTTCAAGGATAATGGAGGTTCTAACTTCCATTTACCAGTGGCAAAACTGCTCTCATGTCTATACTTGAATGATTTCAAAGAGAGTCATCTAAAAGAGATTTACATAAGATTCAGAATTTCAGAATATGATATAAAATGTCCAGTTTTCAGTATAAATTCTCTGATCACATAAAGAACTAGAAATAGTTCAAACTGAATGAAAGATACACTTCTGTTGAACAGAACAACAAAATGACAGAAGTGTTATAAATATCCAGAAAGATTATAAGATATTCAAAACAGCAACAACATAATTCTGGCTTTGAGCAATTATGAAAGTGTTGAAAAAATTAAAACATTAGAAAGTTTCAGATAACAGAAATTCTTAGCAAGGAAATGTAAAAGGGTTTTCTAGCTGTCCTGGAACTTGCTCTGTAGACCAGGTTGGCCTCAGACTCAGAGATTGACACCTGTCTCTGCCCCCAGAGTGCTAGGATTAAAGGTGTGTACCACCATGTTTGGTAAAATGGGACTAGTAAAACTGAAAATTTAAGATTCAGGGAATGCATTCAACAGCAGAATTTTTAAATGTTTCCAACTGTTACTAATTATTAGAAACTCAAACTGTCATCATACATCTAATATAAAAAGCATCACTCCAAAGTCCTAAAACTATATATTGATTTTCAACCACAGTTTAAAATACCAGTCATAAGTCTCCAGTACCAGATGGTTTCAGTTTACAGAATACCTCCAAACAACTGAAGAATTAACATCTATATAATACTACCAAGAGCCTAGGAGAAAGGACACTTTCAAATATACTCACAAAACTAAAATTACCACAATAACAAAAATCAACCATAGAAAGTATAAAAAAGACAAAATTTGACCAGGCTATTTATTATACAGTTGGCAAACACTTTAAAATTAACAAATAGAACTCAGGGGTATTATAATAGGGCCCCACACCTTAGGAGACCCCAAGACCTTAGCACAACTGGCTCACGATGAAGTACCATGCAGGCTATAAAACTTAGCAAGTAAATAGCACCACCTGTTAAAATTTAAACAAAGACCTAATCCATCAAAGTTCATAGTTCCAGGAAAGCCTTTAAATGTACTAACTTTGTTTTTTGTTTTGTTTTGTTTTGTGGTTAACTATTCTTGTTAACTGAAGTACGCAAAACTAAGACATGATTTTTGTGCGTAAAAGCACACCCTGAGAAAGGCTAGGGACTACATTGGGTGCCTGAATACGCAGTGTTGTTGTTTACTGGATATTAGAGACTTTCAATTGACTTAAACACATACCTGAGCATTCTTCTCTGGTGAATATCCCACAACAATATAGCAAAAAAATTATATATAATGATCAAGCACAATTTGAAAGATACAATCAGTCTAGTTTAATATTCTAAATTTAGTCATTATATTCTACCAGATTAACAGCCTAAAGAATATCAATTTTCTGACTATATCAACAGTTTATCACAATTCAATAATTAATTAATGACAGCAATTTTCACAAAATAGCATCTATATCAGGCTTAAATCTAATATTGTGCTATGTACAATGCAATTTAAACAATAGTAACCAATTAAAATTCCACTTGTACTGTGTATAATCATGTGGGCTCTGAAATCAAAGCCATTTCCAAGTCAGAAAAAAGACTACTTAGTTTTAAATAAGTATGTCTTACAGAATTAACGTTTTAATAACTGATAAAATAATGAACATTATTTCTGAATTGACAGAAATGAAAAAAATCTAATTAGTTACATCAGGTGAAAATTGAACAATGAACAAGAAGGGCTTTAGTTGTGCACCCATGCCCTGGAATTAAGAGAGGAGAGGCCCAGGAATACTTAAGGAATAAGTACAATCAATCAGGTATGTTGTAGTCCATGTATGTCAACCTCATATAATAGTAAAAACAGAGCTTATTTTAAAATTTATGTTGGAAGTCTAACAAGCTAGAGCATTCAAACAATATAACAAAATAATTCTGTCTAATAAAGTATCAAGATATAATTTAGTCATAATAAATAATATTTTGTATAGACCAGATGGAGTACCTTATCAAAGAAGAGATAAGTGTACAAATAAATCCAGGAGAAAAACACAAAAATAGTCTTGCACAAATATGCACAACTAATTTTTTATTCAGTCTTCTTTCACACAATCCATCCCTATCACAATCTACCTCACCTCTTCTCATGGCTGCCTCACCCCCCCCCCACTTCTTTCCTGGATCCACTGCTCCTCCATTTTTCTTTGGAAAAAAACAGACCTCCCAGTGATATCAACCAAATATGGCATAACTTGATGCAATAAGACAAGACACAATCCCACGTATCCAAGCTGGATGAAACAAACCAAAAGGCGGAAAAGGGTCCCAGGAGAAAACTACAGAGTCAAAGATACCCCTACTAACACTTGTAACAAAAACCCAAACTAAACAGCCACAGGATTCAGCATATATACAGTAGACCTAGAGGAGACTCATACAGGATCCATGATTGCCAATTCAGTCTTTGTGAGCCTCTATACGCCCCGCTTATTGGATGCTGTAGTTTATGTTCTCCTGGTGTCCCCAACCCCTCTGGATACTACAGTCCTTCCTCCCCCTCTACCAAGATGTTCCCTAAGCTCCAACCAATGTTTTGGTGTGGGTCTCTGCAGCTTCTTCAATCAGCTGATGAATGAAGCCTCTCTGATGACAATTGGGCTAGTCATTGATCTATGAGTATAGCAGAATATTATTAGGAATCATTTCATTGACTGTTGTCTTGGTCAGTTTATGTTTGTTTTTATCCTATATCTCTGAGAAGCCTACATTCTGGTTCCTGGCTATCCAGGAAGTGTCAGGAATGAGCTCCTCTTGGAATTTTGTTTGGGGCAGGGTGATAAGTATATATCAATTTATATTTGTCTACATGCAGATATTCAGTGAAACTGCTACCATTTGTAGAAGATGCTGCCTTTTTCATTCCATCATGTATTTCTGGAATATCTATCAAAAATCAGGTGTCTATAAGTGTGCAGATTTATGTCTGGGTCTTTGATTCAATGCCACTGAACAACATGTCTCTTTTTATGGCAATACTGCAAAGTTTTTAATACTAAAGCTATGTACAGCTTGAAATTAGGAATAGTGATACCCAGGAAGTTCTTTTATAGTTCAGGTTTGTTTTAACTATCCTGACTTTTTGTTTTTCCATATTAAGTTGATATTGTCCTTTCAAGGTCTGTTAAGAATTGTGTTGGAATTTTGCTTGGTATTGCATTGACTCTGTAGATTGTTTTTGGTATGATGGGCATTTTAACTATGTCAATTTTACTGATCCATGAGGATATGAGGTCAATTTCTTTCTTCAAAGACTTGAAGTTTTGTCATACAAGTCTTCCATTTGCTTGGTTAGAATTACCTCAAGATATTTTACACTGTCTGTGGCTATTGTTAAGGGTGTTGTTTCTTTGATCCATTTGTCATTTGTTTATTGGAAGGCTACTGTTCTGTTTGTTTTTTGAATATGTCTTGTATTCAACCATATCACTCAAGGAGTTTATCACCTGTAAGACTTCCATGGTATAATTTTTTGGGGCTCACTTATGTATCGTATCATAACTTCTGTAAATGACCATATATTAACCTTCCTCTCCAATTTCTATTTCCCTGATCTCTGTCTCATTGTTCTAGATAGAACTACATGTAATATATTGAACAGGTATGGAGAAAATGGATAACTTGTCGTGTTCTTTATTGTAGTGGAATTTCTTTTTGTTTCTCTCTATTTAATTTGGTGTTGGCTATTGGCTTGCTATAAATTGCCTTTATTATGTTTGAGTATTTCCTTTGTTTCCTTAATCTCTCCAGTACTTTTATCATAAAGATATGCTGGATTTTACCAAAGGTTTTTCAGCATCTAATGTCATGGTTATGTATTTATTTTTTCCTTTAGATTGTTAGGTTGCTCATATGGTGATTGTATTTACTGAGTTTTTCATATGCTGAACCACCCCTGCACCTCACGAACAAAGTCTACCTGATCATAGTGAATTTTTGCTTTGCTTTGTTTTGTTTTGTCTTTTTGAGAGTTTTTTAATGATGGTTTCTATTTTACTAGGTGTTATAGATCTATTTACAATGCTAATGTAATCATGATTTAACTTTTGTAATTGTTACTTATAAATAAAATTATCCATTTCTTTTAGATTTTTCCAATTTGGTAGAGTACATTGTTTTTAAATATGTCTTTATAATTCTCAGTATTTCCTCAGTATCTGTTTTTATTTCCTCTTTTTTCTGATTTTATTAATATTTGGATATTCTCTCACAGTCTTTTACTTAGTTTGCAAAAGAGTTTGTCTATCTTGTTGACTTTGTCAAAGAAACAACTCTTTGTTTTATTTATTTTTTGTATTATTGTCTTAGCTTCTATTTTATTAATTTAAGCCCTCAGTTTGGTTATTTCCTACCATCCACTCCTAATGGGATCTGCTTGCTTTTTTGTTGTTGTTCAGGAGCTTTCAGCTGTGCTGAATGCATACTGATATGAGATCTCTCCAAATTCTTTATGAAGGCATTTAGTGGTATGAATTTTCCTCTTAAGTGCAGTCATTTTCATTGAATTCTAGGAAGTTTTAAAATTTCTTTCTCCACTTCTGTCTTGATCCAGTAGTCATTAAGTAGACAGTTATCCAGTTTCCTTGAGTTTATAGGCTTTCTATTGTTATTGAAACCCAGCTTTAATCATTGATGATCTGCTAAGATGCAGGGGATTATTTCCATTTCCTTGTATATGTTGAGACTTGAATTTGCAAAAATGTTTCTAGGCAACAATCATTCCAATTTGAGCTACATAATGAAACTTAAGTTATGGCTATGTAGAAACTCATTTACAAAGTACATGTGATTATGAAGGTGGGTTCTATAGCTAAAAGTCCTAGAATCTAGTGTGGTTTCTGACCAAGATAGTATAGATGCCAGCAGGCCATAAAGTACATGTGACATCTTTCTTGGGATGGGTACTATTAACTGGGAGATAAAGATAATGGTCTATGGAGATAAGAGTCTGGGATATACATTCTGAGAGATTTGAATGAGATCTTTCTATATAGATAACCAAAAGGTCATCAGGACATTAACAATATCAACTCTCAGCTTTCTGGGTAGAATGCAGACATTTAATTTTGTTTCAGCCATTGAGGAGACACCTTGTGTGTATAACATTCCTGGTTTCCCCACTTTTTGTCTATTAATACAAGAACTTCATGTCCTCTACAAGCCTTTCTCTAATGAAGGCTGTTAATCTCAGAAGGAGACTGTTCTAAGGCTGTGACTTCTAAGCAACCTTCTCAGTACCAAATTAATCACCCCTTTTAGATAAAGAACTTGGTAAGCTATATAAACACATGCTCAGACTTCTGCGTCCACCTCCACTTAGTTTTCCCCTCAAGTTCTAAATTCTGGAAAGTGTAGTTTCTTCCTGTTAGCATTCTGTCCCATTACAGCTGTTTCGTGCAACCACTGTCTCAGCATTTTCCTGACAATTTCTGTACTGTGTTTTCTATTCTCTTACGTGTTTGAACCAAATCCTCACATTAATTTTAAGTTGCAATGTTTTGCATGGTTTCTTATTTCTTTATGACCAGACTACGATTCTACAACTACCCAAATTATATTCACACATGGCATATATTTTTAAGAACATATGGAAGATCTACAGCATGAAAGACCCAATTCTTTGGAAAGAACCACTAGGGAATAACACGCTATATCAGTGAAATTTGTGCTAACATTATATTTACCTTTCACCAATAATGCTGTTAGTATGATCAGCTTTTTCAATAAGCACAAAATACACTTTTACCTAGAATACTCATTTTCATTTTCTAATCCAGCCTATTGAGATAACACGGCAGAAATTATTCTACCTCATAATGGCCTTACCAAACGGAATGAAGTCTGGGAAAACTCCAGCTAAAAATTCAACTTGCCCTTAAATAAGACTTATGGAAGCTGTAAATAGGCATTTGTCACTCCATGGATTTTCCCTTAACACAACATTTACTCTAGTGATATAATCAAACTGTGTGTTACTGAGATACACTTAGTTATGCAGGCTAAACACATGCAGGTGCTCCACTGAGTGCTCAGAGAAAATGGTCCTATATTATTAGTTCACATAAGTGTTAGAAAATGATTAACTACTGGAATGGATTTAAACGATTAGTAGAGAGGCATTGCTGGGGAAAGTTGTTTCAGGTATTATCTCTTGAACTGAAAAAAAACCAATCTTGATGGAACTTTCTACCTTACTATCAATTTATTAGTTTATACAAAAAAAGGATTTTTCTGCTTTGTATACATAAAATTCCAGAGTTGATTCCTTTCTAAGTTTGATTCAGGGCTCAAAAAATGATTGTAAGGTCCATATCCTAGTTCTGCTTCCTTGGGGCTGCATCAGTTCTTTATGATTCTCAGAGAGCAGACATTTTATTTTTATATCATCTAACCAGAGAAACAGTGGTGGAGTCTGGTTTCTCTGAGAACTCAATCAGATACTTTTATTTTGTGGGGACCTGTCATGGGATATAGACTCAGTCCTGAAGCATGGTGAGTCAAGCAGGATGAGATGACATGGGGAAGGTACAAGTGACCTCATGTTCCTATACTGTATCCTGTAGGGGTGGAAACATTTTTTTCTAAAAGCCAATTTTGGTAAAACTTCCACTGGTGCTATTTGTATGCTCATGCTGGTGTGCACTAGAAGGTGACAATGGACACGCTCTAAGAAAAGCAGGGTGTCAGTGTCATAAAAGTGAATAATGCAATTGTGACAATAGAAACACTATAGTGTCTTGTTTTTTGTTTCAAGGTCATGATGAAACAAACATTTCTACCTGGGTACTATTTGAAATCTCTGATCTGGTTTATCAGCTTTCAAGATGCCCAGCAGCTGCTGGGTTAATTGGAGCTTGAGTCAGCTTCTTTCTTCTTGTTGTCTCTGAGGACCCATCTTTGTTCTAAGATGAACTTCCATAAGCGGTGAAGTGGGTGATGCATAGCAGACTGTGCTCTTGCCTTTATAAGGGTATCAATGGGGCTCCTGAGAAAACATAACTGAGCAGACTGTAGAGTTGGTTTTCCCATAATTGCAACCCAGATACCTTGACTCCAAATGGAGAATAAAAAATTCAATAAAATGACCCATCCCTAGATCCCTTTGCTGCTGACTCTAGAATTAGGTATACCTAATTTAGAAGATCTAGGCAATGAACTTAGTTTGAAGTTTGAGGTACAGTGGTCCTTAAGGGGCAAGATGAGTCAAGCAGTTTCTGTCTACATGCTGTAAATTAGGTACAGTTCTAACAATGCAGAAGGATGGGGGAAGGAAAACTGGTATGTAAAACCTGGTCTAATATACAGGAGCACAAACGCTAGAGAAGCTGGTCTGCTGGGGTTTTACAGTGAGTGGACAACAGGATCTGATTGAGGTACACCTTATTTTTCTGAACAAAATCCCATTAGAGGATTCTAAACAGTTCAGAAGAGGTTGGATGAGAAGACAGATAGTGAATCTGACTGTCAGCGACTAAACAGAATGAGCCATATCCTGATCAGACAGAAGAGAGAGTTCTCTATAGTCACTTTCCGAGATGGCTCTCTGCCATGTTCTAGTTTTGTTTTACTTTATTTTGTTTTGGGGTGTTTTTCCTTCCTTTCTCCTTCTGGCACTGACCCTAACCTAAAAAGCATTAAGCTACTGCATGCCAGCCTAAATCCATTTCTTAGTTCATCTTCCCTATTTATTGACAAGGTTGATAGACTGTAGATAAACACTGGATTTAAACTTTGGAACTTTGAATTGGGACAGAAAGTGACCAAGAGATCCTTCAGAAATCAAGTTAATGGAGCATGTAGGTAGAGGCTTTCTTGTTCAGTTCCTTGTTGGTACAGAAAATTTCAGTTCCCATTCTCATTTATAGTACAATAGAATGGAAGCAAATATTACAGAGGTATATTAGTAAGAGAGAAAGGTTACAGATGTCAGAAGATCTTAATATTCTTATTAATTTAGCACATACACTCCCTTTGAATCAATAATGCTAACAGAAGGCACTGATACTATAGTTATTCCAAATATAATTTGTTTGGCTTTTAAAATCGTTCTGCTCTGACCTTTGAATCTGTTGTGTCGTATTTTAAGGGAATTCCCAAGCATGGATGCAGCCCTATGACAGCTGGTGGTCAGGGGCCTCTGAAAGAACAAGTGATTTCCTTCTCTTCCTCCTGCTAAGCACCTTCCTGTTCTGGATTCCCCCGAGATATATGCACATATACTTCACCCAGAGCAAAGCACCCAGTCAGAGAGGAGCTGTCTACACTCTCCTATCTCCCAAGGATCTCTTCTCATACTTAAAATAAAGATGACAGATAGGATGAAAGAGACTCATAAAAGAGACTCACACAGAAATAGATAGCTCAAACTGCCTTGTATCTCTCTATCCTTTCGTTCAATACCAACACATATTAAATTCTTTTTGGAGAAAGAGCTTTTATCACTTTGGACTAGTACTCATATCATTAAAGATACGTTGAATTTATTATTGATTTAATGCTCTTAAATTTTAACTTAGACCTTGTGAATGTGGGTGTCAGTGAGGAGGCCTAGGCAATCTATGGGGCTTTGGGTAGTATATCAGTATTTGTCGCTGGCATACAAATGGACTTTGGTTGATGCTCTCTCAGCCTGGACTCTTAGGGGAGGGCCTACGCCTTGCCCTGAATGGGTGGGGGGCTGAAGGGCCTAGTGGGGGGCAGGGGATGAGGGGAGGAAGAGGGAGCTGGAATCAACATGTGAAACAAGCTTGTTTATAATTTAAATAAAAATTTTAACTTGGTAAAATAATTCTCCAAAGCAATATTTGAAATAGAACCAATATTACCTAAAATTCAACTTTCTTTCCAACCACCTTAAATAATTGGGATGTATTCATAGAAGGAAAACAAGAACATATGAAGTTTTAATAAGATTAAGAGGTACATGTCCATATGACAGGCTGATCATTACAAATGATAGTTCTATACAGATTCCTGTCATGAAATCAGAAAATGCACACAGAAAACTTAAGAAGTATCATTAAGGCCCAAGGCAACAGAATAGCAGAATGTGTCTAAAGACAATGAGGTTGTGTGTGGATTTGTATACCCTCCTGTATAGAAAATAAAGAATGGGAACATCTCTCCAATATTACCAGAAAACCTGTTTAGACTGGATGCTGTGGTATGTTATGTACAAATACTGTTTTATTTAAAGGATAAACAAATGGCTTCATTATTTAGGCAAAGAAGGGGATGTGTTTAAAGAAATCAGCTGCAAGAAAATAAAACACATTGTAGGCAATATACTCTAGATCAGTGGTTCTCAACTGTGGGCTGTGACCCCATAAGAGGTCACATATCAGATATCCCACATATCAGATATTTACATTATGATTTCCAACAGTAGTAAAATTATAGTTATGAAGTAGTAAGAAAACAGTTTTGAGGTTTGAGATCACAACATCATGAGGAATTGTATTAAAATTTCACAGCATTAGGAAGATAGAATTTCCTGGAAATTCAAATGTGTGATTTCATGATTTTTTTTACTCAGAGAAGGTGCGTTAGGTTACCCCAAAAGCCACTAAACAAACAAACACACACACACACACACACACGCGCGCGCGCGCGCACGCATGCACACACACACGGATGCACACACAAACACAGACATTCAAACACACACAGATACACACCTTTTAATTATGGAAACAATATTCAAGCTTGATTGTGCTGATTCTGTTTATGTCAGAGAAGGTGCGCTAGGTTACCCCAAAAACCACTAAACACACACACACACACACACACGCACACATGCACGTACACACAAACACACACACTCAAACACACACAGATACACACCTTTTACTTATGGAAGCAATATTCAAGCTTGATTGTGCTGATTCTGTTTGTGTCAGAGAAGGTGCATTAGGTTACCCCAAAAGCCACTAAACAAACATACACACACACACACACGCACACGCATACGCACACACATGTACACACAAACACAAACACACTCAAACACACACAGATACACACCTTTTACTTATGGAAACAATATTCAAGCTTGATTGTGCTGATTCTGTTTGTGTGCCAAGTTAATGAACTAAGTTTGCATTTAAGAGCAAAGGGAATGAAGAAATTACTTCTAACTTAATTAAGAGAATCTAAGAATTAATAGTTTTACTGAATAAAACCTCTGAAAACAAGAAAATAAAGGGCATCCTTTCGATGATGAAATCTATATTATTTTCCATTTCCTATATTTTAGAACACTCTGTCTCTTAGTTTCATCACCAAACCCCGATATATTAATCTTAGCTCTGAGAAAATGACAAACATTATGACTTCTAGCCCTGAAGCATAAGGATACCAGGTCTAAAATTCATGCAAAATATCTCTCTTACCTTAATCAGGGACAGATGTAGAGTTTAAAACCAGAGGTATAACTTAAGTTAAATTTAATCAATCAATCAGATAATAGTTGAGAGCACCCTTCCTTTTCCTACTTTGTCCCTACCTCCTTTTCTTTCTACATCTGTCCTGTATTATCTTCTTTTTATTATTTCCTTATCCCTTTTACTTTTCCTTTCTTGCCTCATTTTCACCTATTATTGCTCCATCCTTCTTTCTCCATGATTTCTATCTTTACAATATGTAGTGAGAGTGATCATGGCCCATGCTCTAAATAAGACTCTCCATGCAAAAAATCTCCATAATCACTAGTTTCCATGCACTAAAACCAAACTAATAATTGTCTAAGAGTAAAAGAAATCTTTTTGGAATGATTCAATTATGTTTCAAGTGTCAGGTGAAAAAAAACTGAGCTCATCAAACTTGAATGATTTATCTAATCAGAATATGACAGGCAGTCAAACCTTGCTCTTTGTCAAGACTGAAAAGATGTGAGTGGGGGGACATTTTGTATTTAAAAATAATCCCACAGAATAATGCAAAAGGCCCTTATCTCAAAGAATTATCCTTCTATTCAATATTCGAAATAGGTAGCTTAAGTTTTTTAAAACATGATAATAAATGTAAAATAGAAATGATCCCAGAGGAAATAGAATTCTATTCTTCAGAGGGTGTGTTCTGTGTGGGTGGGTGCCAGATTTACAAGCATATTCTTTCTGGTTTTGAGGCTGCACAATCTGTCTCCCTAGTATAATATAATATAATATAATATAATATAATATAATATAATATACCATGTAAAGTGACATGATATGAAGAATCCTGGCACTTTAGAAGAGTTTACTGTGTTCTGGATGTATTTACAGTTTATAAGTTAGTTGCTCCCATAAAACCAGTCTTCATCATTGCCTAAAAGCTTCAAATAGAGTGTGTAAAACATTCAAGAGTAAGCACATTTTATGTTTACCTGATAACCAGGTAACCAGTTCATTATGTTTGTAATTAGTTTGTTCCTTTCTTGTAGCTAGAAAAATGTATATTTTGTTCTTGTGCAGTTCTATGCTCATTTTCTTTAGTGGTTAGATCTGTTTAATAACTACTGAGTATGCTGATTCAAACATGGAATTCATTGTGGTATTGTGATAAACTTTCCTGTGTGATAAAAATCACACCTTCTAGCCAAAATTTTGTATAAATACTCACTTCAAGAACTTTACCTGAGTGTTGTTACTTGCGAGACATAAAGTTCAATATGACAAATCTCTAAGTCAAAAAACCTATATCTCTCTAACCAAGATACCGTAAATTAGATGTACATAAAAATAACTAAGAGGAAAAAAACAAAATATAGAAAATAGAAAACGACAGCTTTGAAAGAGATGCTCAGTTGTAAAGAACAATTCACAACACACATGAAATATATAAGATTATCTCAACAATACCCCCAATATAACCATCTGGAGTGCATTCAAGTCACTATTAAAGGACAGAAGGAAACCCTGACTTATTCCGGAAGCATCCATAAGTCAAAGATGTAGAGTTGAGTCTGGGAAATCTAGGCCAAAAAGAATCTACAAGACAGGATATCAAACAAGATGGAGAAGCTACATGAGGGAAGACGGTCTCTCAGTGTAGCTTTGGAAAGTGCTGCTGCTACAGGTTCCTGAGATAAACAAGAACCATTTCCAGCAGCCAGGCCTTATCCTCATCCTCCATGGGACAGGATGTGCTGCTGATGTTTAACTCATTGTCTTTAACTGTCCAAGAAGTACAACACTCAGAAAGGAATGTTTTCTTGGTCTATAAGCTTGATGACCAATGAAGGTTATTAGTAGATAAAATTCCACTGAATTTGGGTGTCATTCAACCATTAGTTATATTCAGCATTTTCCATATAATGATTATATATTCTTATGCCCTCTATTGAGAAATGTTTATTCAGGTCTTTTACCTATATCTAGAATCGGGTTATTGATTCTCTTTACATTTATTTTAGTTCCTTATTAATTTTATGGGCTAGTAGAACTACGGAATTGAACATCATGTCATTTTCAAAGGGCTATAATAAAGAATTACAGGAACTAAAGTGACTTTGATGAGCAGTGAAGGAATCATAAAATGTGATTTAACTGAAATAAAAAATGATTGACATTTTTAGCACATTTTATGGATACAGAGGTATAACAGTAATAAAAACATATGAGCAACTACTTACAGATAACAGTAAATTTACGTTCTAAAAATTATGCTGGATAAAAGAGACCAGAGGGCAACAAGGATAGATATGCTGTGTGACTGTAGCTTGAAAGAGAGGCCAGAGGACTTGAGAGGAAACCAGTACAGCAAAGTATAAGGAAATATTTCTTATTTGGTGAAGTTTTTTCATCCTGGTTTTGATGATGCTCCTAGAATACATACATGTGAAATACCACAAAATCTGTGTTTTACACACAGATACTGTACATCACATATATGTATGTCAACTATACTTCAATGAGATTGATAGAGGAGTTAAGTCATAGACATAACAAAACTACTGCTTGGGAATATTGAGATGTAAATAAAAGTGTAAGGAAGTCTGATCTTCTGGTTGGTTTCCACAAGACTCTGGGCATTGCACTGAACGCCAACTTAATGAAATTAGAAATTCTGTTTGAAGTCTGGAATTTCCATTTAGCAACCAATTTACTCACTAAGGAAGTGTTCAACCATGTTATGAGAAAGTGGAATTTAGCTGGAGACTGACTTTTGCATCCTGATAATATTGCCTTAAGTACAAAACACTTCTGTGAGGTCGAGATTAGAAAGATTAGGGGACAAGAACAATTTTTCTTACAAGAGAAAACTCCAGGCTTTTAGGTCTCCTTAATGATAAGGCTTTGATCCTTCTCATCTTGCTAATCTGCAAATCCAATCACTCTTGCACTTGAGCACATAGAGCTCAGGCCCTCTTGTGAGCAAGGAATCTCTCTGAACTGACACATCACAGGGAGAAGCTCTCTGTGAAATATTTCAATGTAAAGCTCTGTACTAAGATACATTGCTAAAAATCATTTAGATATGAGAAAACTAATGCTTGTAAATTCCATCCCCTATATAAAATTTGCAAAAGCTTCTAAAATTGCAGCACAAAAGAAGTATGCATAGTGCTGGAATGAAAACTACCAAAAATATGGCACCGGATTTATAAGGAATTATGAAGAACATTATATTATTTACAAGATGTAAATAATAGAATACTTCTATGGATGTAAATAATAAAGTAGCACTTCAGCATTCATTTAGAAAACCTTTTATATGAAAATGTTAGGAAATTTGGAGGATCACAGGCCCAAACGATATCCCAAAGAAGGTTTCTAATAATCATGAAATAGGGAGGAAGAATACAAATGGTAAAAAATAGAGTAGATATAATGAAAAATAGTTTGGCATGGTAACATAGGTTTGTAATCCCAAGATTCTAGAGACTAAAGTAAGGCAATCACCAGCTTGAGGTCAATATTAATGACATACAAGATCCTTTTTCAAAAATGAAGGATGCTATCATGAATGGTATAATTTTCTAATTTTTTCTCTGAATTCGTTTGTTCATATGTAACAAAGGATTGATGTTTGTTTGTGGATTTTTAGAACCTAAGTTTTCCTGTTTATTAGATCTAAGAGCTTTCTGGCCAAGTCCATAGGCTCTTTTAAATGAAGAATCATGTTACCTACTAATAGGCGTAATTTGACTTCTTCCTTTCCTATTTTTAATTTATTATTCTCTCATATATTAAATCTGACTTCAGTTTCCTCTCCTTCCTATATTCCCAGTCCCCCACCACCTCTCCTCTCTCCCAAATTCACTACTCCATTTCCCTTCAGAAAAAGGACAGGCTTCCCAGGGATATCAATCAAGCATGACATATCATATTAGAATAAGACCATCCCTCATATCAAGGATGGGTTTGGCAACTAGTATAGGGAAAGGGGTTCCAAGAGCAGACAAAAGAGTCAGAGACCCCACCCCCTGCTCCCACTGTTAGGAGTCCCAGAAGAACACCAAGTTGCACAATAGCATGTATTCAGAAGACCTAGGTCAGACAATTGTAGTCTCCCTGATTATGTTCTGCTTCTGTGAGCCCTTATGAGCCCTGGTTAGTTGATTCTGTGGACTGTTTTCTTGTGATGTCCTTGACCCCTCTGGATTTTATAATCTTTCCTTCCAGAGAATTCTCCAAGCTTTGGTTAATGTTTAGCTCTGTCTCTGCATCTGCTCCTATCAGTTGCTGGATAAAGCCACTCTGATGACAATTATGCTAGTCTCTGGTCTACAAGGGTAGCAAAGTATCATTAGGAATCATTTCATTTTCTTTTTCCACATGCGTTTGCATCTATCCTAGGTTTCTGGGCTGTCCATCTCTGGCTCCCTCTCTTGCATGGGTCTCAAGTTGGACAAGGCATTGGTTGACAACTCCCACAAGTTCTATGCCACCTTTATCTCAGCTCATCTAACAGGTAAGGAAAAATTGTAGGTCAAAGGTTTTGTAATTGGGTTGTTGTCCCAATGCTTCCACTGGAAGCCTTGCCTGGTAACAGAAGTTGGCTGGTTTAGACTATGTATTCCCAATTACTAGGAGTTTTCACTAGTGTCATCCTGATAGATTCCTGGGAGTTTCCATTGTACTCAGTTTCTACTTCACCCCTGAAATGTCTCCCATTTCCAGTCATCTCTCCAGTACACTGACCCTCCATCTCTCCAACCTGTTTACTGATGGATGGCCCCACCTGCCCCCAGTCTACCTGGGAAATATCTTATATTTCCTCTTTCCAGGGAGATCCATGCAGCTTGACTTCTCCTTGTTATTTAGCCTCTTTGGGTCTGTGGATTGTGATATGATTATCCTTTATTTTTCAGCTAATATCCACTTACACATGGGTATATATCATAGTTGTTTTTCTGGGTCAGGGTTACCTCACTCAGGATGATTTCTTCCAGTTCTTTCCATTTGCCTGCCAATTTCATGATGTTATTTTTAATAGCTGAGTAATACTCCATTGTGTAAATGTACCTTATTTTCTTTAGCAATTGTTTTGTAGGGGGCCATCTAGGTTGTTTTCCAGTTTCTGAGTATTACAAATAAAGCTACTATGAACATAGTCAAGCAACTGATCTTGTGGTAGAGTAGAACATTCTTTTGGTGTATGCCCAAAAGTGGTATAGCTGGGTCTTGAGGTAGATCGATTCTCAATTATCTGAGAAACTGCCATATTGATTTCCAAAGTGGCTGTACAAGTTTGCAATCCCATCAGCAATGGAAGTGTTTCCCCTTGCTCCATATCCTTGTCAGCATGAGCTGTCACTGGTGTTATTGATCTTAGCCATTCTGAGAGATTTAAGATGGAATCTCAGGGTTGTTTTGATTTGCATTTCCCTAATGGCTAAGGATGTAGAACATTTCTTTTTTCTTTTTTTTGAATTAAAAACAAGCTTGCTTCACATGTCAATTCCAGCTCCCTCTCCTCCTCTTCCGGCCCCCCATCATGCCCCCCCTAGTCCCCCACACAGTTCCCACTCCTTTCCCCAGGGAGGGTGAGGCCCTCCATGGGGGATTTCCAGAGTCTGCCATTTCATTCAGGGCAGGGCCTCAGCCCTACCCAAAGAGTTCAGGCTGAGAGAGCATCCTTCATTAGTGTTTCGCATCCATTTAAGATGCTTCTATTGAGTTCTGTTTAGATCTGCACCCCATTTTTGCTTGTTTATTTTATTTCCACTTTTATTGATTCTTTGTGTATTTCACATCATACATTCTGATTTCTGTTCCCATTCATCCCATCTCCTCACATCTACTCTCTGCCCTTACAACCTTCCCCTCAAATAAAAAGCAAATTTAGAAGAAAACCCCAAAAAAGTCAAACAAAGAAACAAAACAAAACAAAAACAAACAGAAGAAGGAGAAGAGGAGGAGGAGAAGGAAGAGGAGGAGGAGGAGGAGGAGGAATCTTGTGGATGCAGTAGTGTGGCCTGTTGAGTCACAAAATTTTCTCTTAAGTTTATGTATCTTCACTTGCAAGTGTTCATTGCCAGGAATTACTGGTCTGGCTCAAAGTTTCTGCTTTCTGCTACACCACCAGTAACAATAATGGGCTCTCAATGGGGCACCTTTTGGATATCCTATTGTTGTCCTTTGTCATGGAGATCCTGCTGATTTGGATCTGTAGGTTCATCTCCTTCATATGCTCCAACAATTCATAGATTCAGTGTATGTTAAGATGGGCCAGTTCATAGCCCGGGTTCTGAGTCTGGGTGGTAGCTGGGTTGGTTAGCTTTATAGCTTTCCCTCATCACTACCTTAGAAAGTTCTTCAACACCGCCTTGTAAGTTCACCCAATGTAGCCTACAGCAAGGAGAGGGCAAGTTATGCTATTGGATCATGAGATCTGGGTCCCCTTCATTAATATTTCCAGGACCAGCTCTACTATTTTGTTCAGCCCTCACTCCTGATTGCTGTATGAAGTGGGAGTCGGCTCTCCTGCTCTCTCTCCCTAGGGATGGCCTACTTGAGCCTCCAACAATAGTGTCAGCTCTAGTGTGCTGCCCAGGAAGGGTACAGGGTCTACTCTCCTATGTGCTGCAGCTGCTGTGAGCCATGGCTAGTTCTATCACTCTTGTGACCCTAGGGCCATTTCTTGTTTGCCTCAAGTAGTAAGAGGCAGAACGAGGAAAACATCTTTCCGTTACCCATGCGACAGCTTGACTGACAAGGGGAGGCATGGCAGGCTCAGCTCTAGTGTGCTTCCCAGGTGAGGTGTACACCTATGGTGATGGATGGAGCCAACTCTTCTGAGTTTGGGATGGAGTTCTCCCCTAAGGGGTAGAACCAACTCACCTGCTGCAGTATCCAGTGAGGGGAAGGACCAGCCACCCCAGGACCAGTGAAAGATGGGCCAGCTCAGCACAGTATGGTTCCAGTAACCCAATGGCTAACACAGGCCATTGACATCACCACAGACCCCAGCTGCAGAATCATGAATCCAGTCATGAGGTCCAGATGCTACCATGGTCCCAGTAGTAGCACAGGCCACCCATATCAGCATAGCCTCAATGACATCATGGCCCCTAGGCACCAGTGTAGTCCCAGGGAGCTAGCCAGACACTAAGCATCCACAGAGTCCTTAGTGGCAACTGGAGCCACAGGTACCACCCCTGACAAAAACAACCACAGGGTCACAGACCCAGACATGTCCCTAGGCAGTGGTCTGTACCGAGACATCTTCATGGCTCCAGGTGGCAGCACCAACCACCCAGAACAGCATGGTCTTGGGCAATTTTCCTTGGACACTGAAGTGGCCAAAGGTGACTGACCTGACCCTGGTCATCAAAGTGGCCCTCAGTGACAAC
The DNA here is from genome assembly GCF_017639785.1 of Mesocricetus auratus. Classification (NCBI taxonomy): domain Eukaryota; kingdom Metazoa; phylum Chordata; class Mammalia; order Rodentia; family Cricetidae; genus Mesocricetus; species Mesocricetus auratus. The sequence continues at coordinate 109,565,553 of NW_024429182.1, read as the reverse complement.
AGGAACCTCAGACATTGACTCAGACCCAGGCTGCTGTAGGAACATGAACTCAGACATGACCCTTTGTAGCAGCTCTGGCTCAGATGACACCATGGCCTGGGTGACAGCACAGGACACTCAGATCAAGATATCCCTGGTATCAGTATGGCCCTTAGATGCCCTCATGTCCACAGGTTGTGGCCCAGACCCTGGGCATCTATGTGGCCTTTGAGGGCAATATGGGCCATGGATATCAACAAAGACCCTGACTATGGGAGGACCATGGACCCATACATGGTTCAAGGCAGAAGCCTGGGTTTGGGCGTCACCATGGTCCCAGATGTTAGAGTAGGCAACCAAGATCTCTATGGCAACTGCATCAGCAGGGCCCTTAGACACCAACATGGCCAAGGTGGCAGCCTGGACACATAGTATTGGCACAGTCTTGATAGTTTCAGGAGCCATGAACATTAATGCTTCCCTGGTCTGGAGGACGCCCATGGCCCCAGTTGACAATCCTCACCACAAAAACTGGTCTGGTCCTAGTGGCTGCACATCCCTCAGACACTAACAAGGTTACAAGCTGTGGCCCAGACCCCAAACCAGCATGAATCGTGGTTACAACATGGGCCAGGGACATCAGCACAATTGACCCAGACAATGTCCTTAGCAGAAGCTCAGGCCAGGTTGTCACCATGACCTCTGGTGGCTATTTAACCACCTGATTGGCATGGTCCCAGCAGCAGCACAACACTCAGATAGCAACATGGTCTCAGGTGGTGGCCCAGACCATAGACCCCCTACAAGGCTTCCAGCAGCAATGGGAGCCACACACATAAGCTCAGACCCTCAGACCAAGACCTAGTCCTTGGTCAGCCCATTCCTCACCATCCTCATCTCTCCAGATCTGCCTTTCTCCCCATACCAGGAACCATTATACTTTTCCCTTTCTTCTACCTACCAACCTCTTACCATAGTGGTACCTAGCTGCCCAATGTCAGGACTTTTGAATAGGCCACAGGTGGCACCTGGTTGAGTACTATCCACCCCAGGCACTGGGAATGGCAGGGGGCTGTTACCTTTCTTCTCTTCCCTGCCCAGGCCTAGAGACCTCAGGCAGTACTTATTATGATGGTATATTATCACGTGGTTCCTCTTGTGACTGGTTGTCTCCTACTTAATTGTGATGCCCTCAAAATGTTTTGGAGGTACCATCTGTGTCTACCACTAATTTCAGACCCAGGGGAGCTGATGGCTCCTTGTACCCCATTTTTAATTGAACTGTTTGGCTTGTTGATATTTGGTGTCTTGTGTTCTATAGATATTTTGAAATTAGCTCTCTGTGAGATATGGAGTTGGTGAAAAATTTTCCCATTTTGTAGGCTGCCATTTTGTCCTTTGCCTTATAGAAGTTTTCTATAGATTCACTGTAATCCCCATCAAAATTCCACACAATACTTTATAGACCTTTAAAGACCAATACTCAATTTCATATGGAAAAGCAAAAAACCCTGGATGGCTAAAACAATTCTGAACAAAAAAAGAAACTCTGAAGGTTATCACCATCCCTGATTTCAAGTTGTATTGCAGAGATATAGAAAAAAACTTATGATATTGGTGTAAAACTAGACAGATTGATGAATGGAATAGAAATGATGATCCAGACATAAATCCACATACCTATAGATACATGATTTCTGATAAAGAAGCCAGAAATATACAATAGAAAAGACAAAGTGTCTTCACCCAATGGTGCTTCTCTAACTGAATGTTGGCATATAGACAAATGCAAATACATCTATATCCATCACCCTGAACTAAACTGAAGTCCAAGTAGATGAAACACCTCAACATAAAACACGATACACTGTGGGGGAGAGTACTGCATCTGCTTCCATTAATTGCTGGTCTTGATCTGTTGGGGGTAAGGAGTGCTGGTAGTGGTACCAGGACTTATCCCAGTTACATGAACTGGTTTTTTGGAGCTCATTTCCTATGGTGAGATACCTTGCCCAGCCTTGAAACTGGGGTAAGGGCTTGGTCCTGCCTTAACTTGGTAAGCCAGACTTTGTGGACTCTCCATGGGAGGCCTTACTCCTCACCTCTGAAGGTTCATTGGGGTTGAAGTAAGGAAGTAGGAGAAGAAGAGGGAGGGGGAACTGGGGTTGGTATGTGAAATGAAAAACTAGTTAAATTAAAGAAAAAGCAAATACACTGATGCAGATAGAAGAGAAAGACAGGTATAGCCTTGAATTATGGGCAGAGTTTTTCCATCAGGACCATCAGCTCCTAAATAACCACACAGAGAATTCTTATTAATAGCTTAGGCTTGTTTTTAACTAGCTCTGTGACTTAAACTAAGGTTTAAGGTTTCTTTAGTTCATCTATATACTTCTCATGGTAGTTGTGACACCTAAGACTCTACCTTCTTTTCCCCCATATTCTTTCTGCCCTCAGAATATTGCTTAGCTACTGGATGTTTAGCTTTTTTATTAAACCAATCACAGTAATACATATTTTCACAGTGTGAAGGAATATTCTACATTGAACACATTGGAACAGAAGACAAAGTCCTGAACAGAACACTGATAGTGTAGGCAGTAAGATCAACAATTAATAAATGGGAAATCATGAAACTGAAAAACATCTGCAAGGCAAATTGTATATTTGCTATTTTTAATACCATTCTATGTTGCAAAATATTTGATTGCATTGTGTGAAGACATGTCACTCCAATTGGTTAAATAAAAAGCTGAAGGCCAACAGCTAGGCAGGATTTCCAGGTACACAGGATGTTGGGAAGAAGATGGGTAGAGTCACTGGTAGATGCAGAACAAGAAACATGGATATTACAAAGTAAAGCTAATAATAAAGAGCCATGTTAAAGAATATAGATTAAGACATATGGGTTACATGTGAGTTCAAGGCCGGGCTGGATCGACAGCCTCCAAAACAATACAGAGAAACCCTGTCACGTAAAACCAAAGAGAGAGAGAGAGAGAGAGAGAGAGAGAGAGAGAGAGAGAGAGAGAGAGAGAGAGATGGGTTAATTTAAGTTGTAAGAGCTAGTTAAAAACAAGCCTAAGCTATTGGCCAAGCTTTAATCATTAATAATAAGTCTCCATATTATGATTTGGGAGCTGCTGTCAGGAAAGAGAAAGACTCTCTACTGTTCTCTTGTTGGATTGCTTAAGATTTCAAGAAGAATACTGAATAAGAGATGAAATAGTAAGCATCCTTGTTTCCCCAATTTCAAAAGAAATGTCCTCATTTGCCCACATGTAGTATAATTTTGGATATAGATTTATTGTTTATGGCTTTTATTATAGTTCTGTACAACTCCTGGACACATATCCAAAGGAATTCATATCATAGCACAGAGATACTTGCACATCCTTGTTTATTGCCTCTTTATTCATAAATTGCAAAAATGCAGAACTGGCCTAGATATCCCTCAAAAGATCAAAGGATACTAGCTCATATACAAAGTAGAATTTTGTCCAGCACTAAAGATAAATAAACTAATGGGAAAATAAATCTGGCAACTATTATATTAAGTAAGGTAACCCAAAATCAGAAAGGCAGAAACTACATGTTCTTTCTCATATGAAGATTTCAGCTTGTAATGTATATACATATTCCTATGTATATATACATTATACATGTTATTATACATTATCATATATGTAAAGGGTTAAGAAGAGACCAATAAAGTGTTAAAAAGAGGTACTGAGAAAAAGGCAAAAGGATATGTGTAACATGAATATGGAAGGAAGAGTCATGGAACGTTAAAAGGACAATAAGGAATAGGGAAGATGAATAGGAGAGAGAATCAATTTTAAAATTGCTTAAAATTTCCAAAGTGACACCCAAAACTGTGTATGCTAATTTATTGCTTTTTAATTTTTCTTTTAGTTTTAAAGGAAAAAAGGGAAGGGCTAGAAGGAACAGAAGAAGGAAGGAGGTAAGGAGGAAGGCATGGATGGAGGGAAAGGAGGAAGGAGGAAGGAAGGAAGGAAGAAGAGAAGGAAGAAAAGAAATAACTTTAAATGATTCCCATACAATTTTTAAATATCAAATGCAAAAGCAGATAATCAGGTATACACAAAAGGAAAATGGGCAAAATTTCAGAATAAATAGCCTTAAAGTAGTCAAGTGTGAAATGATCAGGAAGCCTACATTCAGAAGACAAGATCTCATACACTGATAGGAGCTATGCAAGCTTCCCAAAGAGGAGAACAATCAGTAGTCCTAGCCAAATATAATACCTATTAACTACAGCAATGACTAGAAAGATAAGATATCCCAAAGATACAACAGTGGTACTCATATTCTGAGGTTAGTCAACAGCTGTTTAATAACATTCAGTTTTGATTTGGTCAATAGAAGGGAATTCATGCCTGGTACTGTAAACCTAGTTATGTACGCTTGGCTGATGAGGCTGTGGATCCTACAGCAGAACCTACTTCTGAAATTTCCCTAAAGCAATATGATTCCCAACTGTACACTAATAATAGTTCTTATATCAACATAGAAGTGTATCTTTCATCCCTCATCAAATACAGTTTTTTTTTCATGTAGGGACCATTACAGAAATCTACAATGGTAAAAATGTAGAGAACAATTATTGACCAAGGGGTGCTTAACCCCAACTGATACAACTATAATGCAACCCCTATACCTACAGCACAGGGACTACACAAAAGAGAGGGTGGGAGGATTGTAGGATTCAGATGACCATGAATTATTTATGTTATATGCTCTCTGATTCTATAACACAAAAATACCAAAGCAACATCATTACAACAGAAATTGTAACTCTTGAATTTTGTTAACACTCCCCATAATTTGACCCTGTAAGATGCATGGATGGTATGTAATGGCTTTTGCAAACATGATTTCATGCTTCTTTCTTCATTTTAAGGGTGAGAGAGCAAAAGCCCAGAGACATTAAATGACTTGTAAAAATTCATTTGTAAGCAAAATTCACTTGGTAAGTTCTAAATTTATCTAATCCCAAAGGCTCATTAAACAAAGGAGTGAGTAGTATGGACTCTTCTGGATCAAAGCAAGGCCTAGCATGTAGGATAAAAAGGAAACAATTTGCCATCATTTTGAAGCATTGTCACCTGACTTTTCTAAGTACTCACATAGAAGGTCTTCAGATTCTGGGGTACTACAGCCATTGCTAATAGTATGGTTCTCTTTCTAAACAATGATGAAACTTGAAAAAAAATAGTAAAAAAATTAAAAATCACAAAAACTCTGCTATAGCAGGTGAAATGGGACCTACTGTGATGGGCGTGAGATTCGTAAGGTAAGACTCAGAATTGTCCCAATACTCAGATAAGAGGTAAATTACTATCCATGGAATTTGGAACTACAGACCAAGACATAGATAAGAACAGGAAATAGAAATGAAAACATGCAAACACTGCTAGGACTGGGATTGGCCATTACCCAAACAACTGTGACAGACAATAGCTCTAGGTTACTGCACAGAACTCTAACAGGAACCTGCTGAAAATGAAACTCTGAATGCAGAGGATAAGACTCTGAAATGCTGGATAACAAACAAGTCCAGGATGCTAAAGACTCAATGTAGATTCCAAAGCTGATGTAAGTATGTGAGAAGTTCTAACCTTGTTGACCATAACATCTTTCTGAACATCCCAGATAGCTGGTTGATACTTCAGAAAGCTAGCATCTCGAAATGAAAACTCTAATTCAACTATTACATCCTTTGTTAAGTCTCAATATTATCTGAGGTACAGAATGAAGCACATACATTACAGAAGGTTGAGAAAACCACCCAGTTCAAACATAAGCATTTTGGTCTTGCATTCTACAATGTAGTATCCAGAAAAGCTCTTTTCTGAAGCTAAATTCTTTTCTCTGTAAAATGCAGTCATTGGTACTCATACTTTTGTAAATCTTAACAAAATTACAAACCAGGTAAAATTTGTATAACACACACAAACATAATTTATGGATTGCAACAAAGGGAGTAGCCTATCCTATCTCCCTATGGTTGGATCTCTGATGCACATTCAATGCTGCCTTTGCTGTGCTTTCTTCTTTCTTAGCTTGAATTTTCCCAGTCTGCTTGTGATAGAAAGGAAAATGTTAAAATATGCTAAAATGTTAAGTATAGAAAGCAATTCTAGCTAGAAGGCCCATGTCAAATTTTGTGACAAGAATACAGTTTCAGCTAGGCTGTGCACAGAATGACTTTCCTGACTAATTGTGATTATTAGTGCTACTAAAGGCCTTCTATAATAGAATGTCATGTCCTTAATTCTAAGTGAAGTACAACTCTGGTGATTATATTGTGCTGAAATTATTTACTGTTTAAGTTGGATATGTGGGATTTATTCCTCCCTCACATGTTCTGACCTTTTTGACTTGGTTATTAACCTCATTCTGAGTCAGTGTGTCTGTGGTTCTGCTGGGAACATGGAGGTGGATTGTGCAGCAGCCTTGGGAAATACACTCCTGAATGCCATCAGGTTGATGTTAGTAGCACTATTATTAATAAAATGGAATGCAGATAGTGGATGGATGAAATCCTCTGAAGAAAAAATATTTATATGTTCATAATGGGATGCTGGCTTCCAAACTCTCAAAACAATTTTGGAGACAAAAAATGAAAGCTCTTTGGATTTCTGTTAAGTCAAAAAATAAACATATGCTGTGAAATGTTTACTTCTGTGATTATTTATTTAAACCATGTTACATATCAGGCCTTAAACACTGTAAAAACATAGACTAAATTTTCTAAGGAACTTTTGCTTTGGACACAGTCTCTGTGGTTTTCAGCCCCTTAATTACTTGGGGAACTTTAAATGCATAATTTATGAAAAGATGTAACTAAAATCATCTTTGGAATGATAATCAGATGTCTATAACGTTAAAATCACCTCCATTAATTCTAATGTGTGGCCCTGGAAGCAAAGACAGCGTCTCCTAAGAAAACTATAATTTATTTGGTGTTAGAGGAGGAGAAATATTCTGCATTAAGTTTGAAGATCTGGCATTAGTAAAAATGCCATGAGAGTTATAGGGAATGACAGCATAGCATGAAGGCTTCAGATAGGAGCAAGTAAAGGAATTAGGAGCTAGATGTTCATGAAAGAGTAAGATGAGACAATGAAAAAGGAGAATATACACCCTATTTCCCTGTTAGAGGAAAAACTGGCATGTCAGACAGAAGTTAAGTTTAGAGCAAGTTTCTTAGTTAATCAAGTCTCACAGAGTGAACAATAGCATCTCCAGACACTTGCTTACATGTTACCTTTTGCTCATTTTTATGATGTTATGCATGGTGGCTTCACCAAACTATCAAGGGGCTTATAGCTTTTATCAACAGCCCAGGGCTCTTGAGAAGCCTGTGGGACTTCATCTCATCTTTATCCATTTTTCTGAGAATGAAGGCTGTGACCATAGATATCAGAACTTTAATAAACTATAGTTCACCCACTCCATGGTATTTTCTACCTACTTACCTGCAAGTTTAAAATAAGAATACAAATACTAGATGGGTAGATGGATCAGCAAATAAGCGGATGAGTATTAGGATGAAAAAAGTGAGGATACGGAAGTGATGGGAAAAATTTCTGATTATGAGCTAAAGAGGTGATACAAATGAATCCTTACCCAAGGACAAGACATTTGTGCTTTGGTGCTAATTCATAGTAAGGATTGTTGGCAAGAAAAAAGCCTGAGCAACAGCACAGTAAATTCCACGTTTTTTAAAAATTTTATTGAGATATATGCCCCACTCCCTCCCCCCTCCCCCATTTCCCCTCTTCCCCCCCCAGCACTCCCAATTTACTCAGGAGAAATTGTCTTGTCCTCCTTCCTGGACAAATCCATGTATGTCTCTCTTAGGGTCCTCTTTGTTATCTATCTGGGGTTGTAGCCTATAGGCTGGTTGTCCTTTGCTTTATGTCAAATATTCACTTAAGAGTGAGCACATATTATATTTGTCTTTCTAGATCTGGCTTATCTCACTCAGGATGGTGTTCTCTGTCCATTTGCCTGAAGATTTCAAGATGTCATTTTACTTTTACTGCTGTGGAGTAACCCAGTGTGTAAATTTACCACATTTTCCTTATTCATTCTTCGGTTGAGGGCCATCTAGGTTGTTTCCACGTTCTGGATATTATGACTAATGCTATGACATAGCTGAGAAAATGTCCTTATGGTATGAGTGTGAATGTGTATCCTTTGGGTATATTCCCAAAAGTGGTATTGCTGGATCTTGAAATAGACGGATGGCCAATATTCTGAGAATGCAAATAGATCAGTATCTATTACCATGCACCATACTCAACTCCAAATGGATCAAAGACCTCAACATGAAACCGACCACACAGAAGAGAAAGTGGGAACTGGCCTTGAGCACATTGGCACAGGAGACCATTTCCTAAATATAACACCAGTAATATAGATACTAAGATTGATAATTAATAAATTAGACCTCCTGAAACTGAGAAACTTCTGTAAAGCAAAGGACATGATCAACAAGACAAAATGGCAGTCTACAGAATGGGAAAAGATCTTCACCAACCCCACATCTAACAGAGGACTGATCTCCAAAATATGCAAAGATCTCAAGAAACCATACATCAGATGAGTAAATAACCCAATAAATAATGGGGTACAGATCTAAACAGAGAACTCTTAACAGAGGAATCTCAAATGTCCAGAAGAACTTAAGGAAGTGCTCAACATCCTTAGTCATCAGAGAAATGCAAATCAAAATAACTCTGAGATACCATCTTACACCTGTCAGAAAGGCCAAGCCCAAAACTCCATGATTCTTAGTTGTGCCCTATTTTCCCTTTGGTTTTCCACTGTTCCTAGATGTACTAGAAAGATGTTTTGAAGTCCCACAAACAGAAGCCATAGTTGAACTTGTGATAGAATTCAAGGTCCATGAACGATTCAGCACTGTCTCTCTCTTTAGGACATGGAAGTAGAAAACAATAATGCTATCTGGTGCACTGTTAAGGATCTTTCCTTCAAATCCACAGAATCTATAAAACAAGTAAAATGTAAGAAGTTTCCTACATACTACAACAATAAAAAACAGACATGGAGTGGTTGGTCTCATAAAGTTTATATAAAAATACACAACGTCTCCTTACTTTGGCTATCCCCAAACTCTGAAATACCCATTATTAAGAAATGAGAATGACTTAGAGAAGTTAAATCTTGCTAGAGTCAGAAGTAGCAAGTAGCATTTTCCAGGCTTGCGTCAGGCAGCTCCTCTCCCATGGATCTTGTCTGCCTTTGAAAGGTGTTGATTTCCTGTTCTCTGAACAAAAGCCCAGAGACTCATGTTCTTATACTGATTGGGAATCTTGGAGGCAACATCTGGATCCATGTACCAGTGCACCTGTCCCTCTGCTACACTGTTCATACGCCAACATTAAGCTTTGCTGTATTACCCAGAGAGCTCTGTGTGCTCTATTATCCCCCAGGTTCCCACTCCACTAAGGCTGGGCTCTAATTATTGTCTCCATTTTTGTGTCTGATATTAGTAAAAGTACATGGGTTGTCAGAATTCTTGCTTAAACCTTGATGATGATAGCAGTGCTCCTTTGACAGAAATTGGGTGGAACAAGTCCTCCAGACAACAAAACATTTCCTTGGAAAACAAAGTACCAATGGCATGATAATGAGCATTAACAGGGATTACATCTGTCTAGGCAGAGCCCCTTGGTCTTTATGGTAGAAGAAACTTCTTATACTGTTTGTGATCATCCTTAGACTGTGTTCTGCCATGCTACCTTAGTTAGTCTCCCTGTGGTGATTACTGTAATGCTTGTTATGGTAAGGGTCCATTTGAACATCAAAAGGCATAGTTGGTAACTAATGAGAAACTGACATCACTACCCCACATAGAATGAAAAGCAACAAAATTCTGATAAGTTTTGTGGTCACAAAAGCACACCACATTTTATTAATTGATTTAGTTCTTCAACAAATATTTACCAAGGACCTAATATGAGTGAGATGACCTCAGTACTGAGACCATAATGATGAAACAAAACTAAACAAGGCACTGCTGTTACAGAATCTACAGTCTATATTGAAAGTAGATAATCATTTGAGAACAGAAAAAAGAAAGAAAAATGTGAAATTATATTCAAGGTTTTGTTCACTGTGAGTGTTTTGGGATATGGAGAAATTCAGGGAAAATTATGGATATGACTCACCCATGGACAACTAGAAGCACAAGAGAGAAATGGCAGGGGACACTGAGAATAAGCGTGGGAAAATGCCCAATAGTTGAGAACACGTAGTGAATGAAAATGCAGTGCATTAGAACATAGATTGAGTGGAGGCACCTTTGCTTCATGAGGATATTTCTGGGTATGCATCAGATGCTCATTTAATTGGTTCCAACTCTGACTGTATCTATGACACATCAGGTTCATGGTGCTTATTATTTAGTTGAATCGTTGCAATGTTTTTCAGGGGAAATACAACATAGATTTGTACATATAAAGATTGTCAGTAGGCAACAGGAAGCAGACATCATCTCTAGTGTCAGTCTAAACCCTGAGTATTTTTGCTATGTCCTAGCCTTCTCAATTCACTATCTTCATGCTTTAGCTGTTATTTTTGCATAGTTTTGTATTGAAACATGAAGAAGAGTTATGCCTTACTAGAGCTGAGAATTTTGAGATTAAGATTGGGAAGATCAGGGGTGAGGGGGTCTTGGAGATAACTTAGCTGATAAACTCATTTACATACATTCAAGAAAACCCTCAGTTTGAAGAGGACTCTATTTGTTAGAGGTGTTGGTTAGTTGTTGTGCTACATAATGGATTCTAAGATTACTTTTACTTTTTCAATTGTTGAAGTGTTTTCATGGGAACTAGTATTTTACAAATACTTGCGAAGTTTCAGCAAGTACAAAAAGCCACTCTAAGTGTTTTAGGTGGTTATCATTTGTCAGCACTTCTTGTTTTCAGTTTCATTAAAGAAAAACAATTCACAGAAGAGGGAAAAAGGCATTTTCCACCCTGGAGCTGGAGAGATAACTCAGCAGTTAAGAGCACTTCCTGCCCTCTCAGGAGACCTTAGTTTGGTTCCCAGTACCCTAGGCAGTGGTGACCCACAATCACCTTTAAACTCCTTCTCTAGGGAATCCTATACACTGTTGTGACCTGTGAGGATACCCACACTTATATGCACTTGCCTACACACAGACACGTACGAAAAGTCATGTGAATTTTAATTGAAAAGGAAAGAATATAATACTAACATCTTTATTATTTAAATTAAAAACAATCTTGTTTTACATACTGATCCTGGTTCCCTCTATATCCTGTCTTCTCATTCCCCACCCGCATCTTCCCAACCCCCTCATCCACTCCCCAGGGAGAGTGAGGCCTCCCATGGGGGATCATCAAAGACTGTCACATCATTGGGGGCAAGGTTTAGGCATTCCCTTATGTATCTAGGCTGAGAGAGTATCCCTTAACTTTATTCTGTGTTAACCTCAAAACATTCAGATTATTAAGATTTAGAAAACCTGGTAACAGACTCTTACTTCAAATATTGCATGCTACCCAAGAACATCAAATATTCACAAGCTAGGAACTGCCAGAAAATATTAGTGTTTACAAAATTTATAATGGTAAAATATTTATAATCTTCCCAAATGGAATATTAGTAAATATACCAGCAATGGGACTTTGGAGAAACTTCTATAAGCATACTGGCTTCTCTAGCATTTGAGACACATGATATAGCTACCAAAAAGGGCTTAGCATTTTACTTACTATTTCAAAACCCAATTTAATAGCAAAAATAAAACTATTATGTTATTGAAGTTCCCAGATGTCCACATTTAAAAGTAAAAGATGTATAAGAATCCTTTCTATAAGGAGGCAAATTACTTAGGAATCACCTAAGCAATTAAAACACTGAATAGAATAAAATAAATATACATGGGAAAAGGAAAAGTCCTTTCCCTCCTAAGTGCCTAACAATATGTCCTAAGGTCCTTGCTACACATTTCAGATTTTTGAATATTCCCCAAACATTTTAATAATGGTAACATTGAGCGCTAATAGTTTTTGTAACTTTCCCAGAACACACATTTGGTATTTTCAATCATTCCTACTGAACTCAGAGGTCCCTCCTGTCTTCTTCTGCCTACAAATATTGGTAGAAAAGGCAGTCAAATAAATTCTTTCTACTTTTTCAGTTCCTGACCTCAATAACCCAAGGAAATGATTACTTTGGTTTTTTTCATTTGCCATGTTCTTAAATGAATATAAAGATGGAGTTTCTCACTCTTCTATCATAACACCAAAGTACAATGTGTGTGACATAATGTGTCTGAAAGCAATTAGAAGAGTTACCTTTTTCCTCAGTGTGTTGGCCTAGATTCCAGATAAAATTGTCTCTCATGATTTCCAGTCACCTTGCACTGTTTCCTCTTAATATATCAATTTTGGTAAATGCATATTGCTTTCTAGAATGTGGCATATTCTTAATACACAGAGCTGGGACAGGGCTTGGTGAACCCTTGGCATAGTTTTCATTAAAAAATTTGCTGGTGACAAATGATTAGGTAGCCTGTGATCTGGCTGGATTCACTTAGCTCATGAATCACTGAAGATTTTAAATCATCTCTATTCAGGTTTACTCTCTCATTCTTTTTCATCAGTTCATAATCAATAAAAGTATCTTACTTTGTTGTATGTTTCTCAGTACTCAATACAAGTTTGATTACATGGAATTGGAGCACATGCATGCATGTGCACATACATACACTACATTATTTTAAAAGACATGTGACTTTGAGATGGTTTTATAAAAAGTAATATTTCTTAAATAATTTAGGAGAAATGAAGGAGAGGAAAAATGTAAAAAACCTCAAGGAAGTGTGAGGATATAATTCATCTGGGTATGTTACCACTGGAGACCTATTCTCGACTTCTCTAACTGTACTCTTTGATGTCTGCTTTTCATTGGAATAACAGGAAACGTATCTACATAGGTTGAGTCAATGAATTATAGTGTGCATTCATTTCTATTCAGTCTTTTGAAAAAAGAAGTCTTCATGGAATGGAATTTAAAAGTTTCCAAAACAGAAGCAGTGTGAGGGATAAATAATACTAAAGATATTTTTAAAGCTACATGGAAACCAATTTTATAAACTTTACATACACCACACACACATACACCCACACACACACACACACACACACACACACACACACACCTGTATATTCACTTAAAAGAGTTTAACAGGAATTAGCCTACACAGGGGATAATACTCTTCCTAAAATCCATACATTATCAAATAAAGAATTCAGTGCCAGGTATGGAATGTTCCTGCCTCCAGTTCTTGTTCAGGGTTATTCCAAAGATTCCCAAAACACTACAGACTTTGTTATTGCTCTTGATTTCTCACCAATTTTGAGATCCAAATTTGAGACCCAATTGCTAAAGGCACATTTTTTCTCAAAACATGGACAAATTAAGTTTATGAACCACCACATCTATCTGGGAAGTTACTGGCAGTGATAGATGCTAGGGGAGGAGGACTGAATCTTTTAGGAGAGTGGTCCCTGGTAACTTAACTATGCTCCCATGGATGGCTTCATGATCATGAGTATATGTGGAACACAAACTAGACTCAATGGAATAAACTTAAAAAGTGAGACTATGAAGTGTAGAAGAGGAGGGGTCATTGGGTACAATGTGGAAGAAGTTAAAGGGAGAAATGTATGGTGAATATTATTAAATTACATTGCATGGGTGCATGAAATTCTCAAAGTATAGTGTGGGGTATAAGGGATGGAGGGAACAAATGTAGGGATAATCAGTTAGAATTGGGGGAGGGCACTGGGGAGGTAGAAACCTAGTACAATGGAAACCTTCTGGAGAGTGACTCCAGTTAGGACTCCTTATAATGGAAGACACAGAGTTTGAACTGGCCATCTTTTTTAGCCAGGTGAGGTTTCCAAGGGCTGGGCTTGTATTTGGTAGAATGTTGCCCAATGGAGACCGGTGAAAATCGTCCTAAAAACCCAGACTGATGATAGGACAGAGGGTCACTCCCTGATAACTCACAGTGAGACCCATTGCCAAGGACAACATTCACACAGTTTGCTGAATATAGAATGCTTGAGTTGGTATCTGCATGGAGCCTTCACCCCTATGTTCTGGTCTATGTGGTTCAGGAAGGCATTCTACAGACTATTGAAAGAGAAACCTGGACATCAGATCAACCCTTGATCTACAACCTGTCCTGTGTGCAAGATGTGCTGGGACAATGTTGGCACAGTGACCAACCCATGTTAGGTTTATCTTGAGTCCCACACCAGGACTGGGTGAAGCCTATGCTCTACACTGTCTGGATGTCAAGAAAAAAGAAAAGAAGAGAAAAGAAAAGGTACCTGCTGATATTCTGCTATATTCATAGACAGGTGGCTTGTCCAATCGTAGTCGCAGAGGCTTTCTCTGGCAGCAGATGCAAGCATGTAGGAGTCCCACAACCACACATTGTATAGAAAGAGTCTAAATTGGAGGTCTCCATCAGGCCCTTCCCCTGCAGAAGATGGGGCAGAAAGATTGTAGGAAACAGAGGGGATGGAGAACATCAGCCACTGAATCAATTAAGCAGGACTCTTGTGGGCTCACAGAGACTGAAATGGCAAGCATGGAACCTGCATGGGTCTGTCCAGACTCCCTCTCTCTCTCTCTCTCTCTCTCTCTCTCTCTCTCTCTCTCTCTCTCTCTCTCTCTCTCTCAGCTTGATGTTTTGTGGGACTCTTAAGACAGGGGCAGTCTAGGCCCTGCCCTGGATGAAATGACAGACTCTAAAGATACCCCATGGAGGGCCTCACCCTCCCTGGGGAATGGTGTAGGGATTGGTTGGGGGACTTGGGTCTGGTGGAGGGGAAGAGAGGACGGGAGGTGGAGGGATCTGGGATTGATATGTGAAGCAAGCTTGTTTCTAATTTTAATAAAAAATTATATGTTAAAAAAAGAGTGGGAGGGGGTTGTATCTTTGATTCTTTTGCCTGCCATTGTGAATAGTTTCCTCCTATTGGGCTGCCTTGTTCAGTCTCAATAAGCCATCTTTTGACTTATCTTATTGTAACATGTTTTGTCCAGTTTGGTTATTGTCTCTTGGATAGCTGCTTCTTTGTAGCTAATGGGAGAGTGGATCTGGCAGAGAGGGTAGGTGAGGGAGCTAGGAGGAATGGCGGGAGGGGAAACTGGTCTGGATATATTGTGTCAAAGAAGAATCTAATTTCAATTAAAGGATAAGTATAAAAAAACAAGAAAAAGCAGGGATGGTAAAGATATTTTTCTCTGGAAACTTACAGGGTAATATAAAGAATAGGAGGTTTGGACAAGGCTCAAATGACAAGTGATTTTTAGATGCCCAACTGTGTAGCTGTGTTCCTAAATTGTTCTTCTATTAAGTGGTACTAAAGAGATGGGAAATTAAACAAAATGTAGCTAAATTTCACACTTGAAGTGACTTTCAAGGGTCTGTGCCATCCTTCTCTTGTTCCCCTGTGGACCCTGACTGTCACTGAGCCAATTTGTTCTGTCTCAGCACCTCCTGCAAAGAGCTTGCTCTTATATCCAGACAGTGTTTCTGTCTTTTGATTTACACCTTGTATTTGACAGCAACAAAAGAGCTATTTTAAAGCCCTATTTCCCCTCATCATATGCTTGATTCACATTTGATCTGGAAAAGAATGCTCCCTGGCATCTAACTTAGCAACCACCCTCATGCATCAGTCAAAGTGCTTGCTTTCCTGAGTTCCCACTACAGCTTTCAACCCCGTTTCTTGCCTGGAGGTGTGTTTTTTTCTTTCTTTTAAACAAACTCAGAGTGGAACCCAAGTAAGCATTTGTGTTGAATTTTATCAATTCTCAAAGTGGTTCAGAGGGTGTATACAAAAGAATACATTTCTTCTATAGACATCAAAACATTTTAATACTTTGAGAACTGGTGGCTGTTCCAGGATTCTCCTCTATCATCTAATCCATTAATTTTTTCTTATTTCTAATGAGAAGATCCTCCACATTCTTATGACTAATTTCTCTACAGCACTTATCATTTAACTTATGTTATCATCTAATCTCAAAAGTTGCTATGCATCAGCCTTTATATTTCACATACAAAGTGTCCATTCTATCTCTCACATGGTAGGAGACAGGCTGAATGCTATGTAATTGAATGTCTTAGCTATCAGACAGGATTATAGGTAGCACCCAAATGGCTGTAATATACACTGCAGTGATTGTGAATATAGTCACATTGAGAAAAGGCTGCTATTATCATTCAGTATATTTGACTACCAAACTTTTTTACTCTGGCAATCTCACGGCTCTCCAAAGAATTAGTTCTTTCTCCCACACACTCCATCCTTCTCCCACTGGCTGGCATTCTTTTTTATTAAAGCTACAGTGTGTTAACCAATATCTGCCTTCTGAGAAAAACAATCTCATTCACTGTAAAACAAAACAGGAATGAATAAACAGCAATAGACTGTTGGGCCAATAGGAATCTAGATAGGTGGGACTAGGAGTCCAGGAGGACTCTGGGAAGGAGAAACACAAGAGAGTCGAGATGTAACGCCATGGGGTAGGAAGCCCGGAAACTTCTCCAGTAAGAGACATACTTAGATTAACAATTATGGGGTAATTACTTAAGTCAGAGCTAGCTAGTAAGAAACAAGCAAGGCCAACAGCTTCATAATTAATATAGCCTCCTATGTGTTTATTTGGGACTGATGTGGCTCTGGAACCAGGCTGGTGGGAAGGCTTTTCTCAAGGAAAAGGCTTCTCTTTATAATAGACCTTACCAAATATATGAGAACTCTGTATGCTGAAAATGACATAATAATGTTAAAAGAAACCAGAAGATATAGATAATTCTTAATAAATATTGTCAATCCATGAGTCATGTGATCTATACAGTAAAATTATTCCCACAAATTCAATTCAATATTATTCTTTTGACAATTAGAAGAAAAGCATAATTCCCATGGAACCTTCAGGGAACCCAGAATATTGATGACAACTTATTAACATGAATAAACTTGGAAGTCATGAACTTTTAGCTTTTAAAACATAAATTAAAACTAGAGCACCCCAGGCAGTATGGTACTAATATGAAATAGATATACAGACCAACAGAACAAACTAGAGAAGAGCACTCAAGTCAGCTTAGATAGCCAAATAATTTTTAAGAAATGGACTAAGACTATAAAAGGGGAAATAATATCTTTAATAAATTGTATTGTGTAGACTGCTTACTCACATATAATAGAATGAAGTTTAGTATTGACCTTGTATCATAAACAAAGCTTGACTCGTGGATTAAAGACCTATGTATACTATATAACACAATAAACTCCTAAAATATAGGAAAATAACTTCCAAATATTGGACATGATGTAGACTCATTGAATATCCCCTGGTAGTAGGTCCATGATACAAACCTGATACATTAGCTATCATGTTGGAGTACATTCCTTAGGTTGAGATGCCATGGTCAATGGAAGTAGGACCATCATGATATGATCCTGGTACATGAGCTATCATGTTGGAGCCCATATCCTATGGTGCCATGCCATGCTCAGTCCTAATGCATGGAAGAGGGTCTGGGCCCTGCCCCAACCTACTGTGCCAGTCTATGTTGATTCCTCATCATGGAAACCCTTACCTGTGAGGAGTGGCCTAGGGATGGGCTGGGGGGAGGGGAGAGAAGGTGGGAACAGATGAGAGGGGGCATGAGGAGGCCAGGGTTGGGAGAAGCGGGGGGGGGGGGGGAAGAATTGTGGTTGGAAGGTATAATGAAATAAAAAAATGGAAAAAGAAAATGAATAAAAATCAAAGCAAAATTAGAAAAATAAGACTGACTAATTTGAAAACTCTTGAGTAGAAAAGAAAACAGTCAAAACAATTTGCAGGGTACCTATATGTCAAAAAATGTGATGTAAGATATCTATAAGAAATTCCTATATCACAACAACTGAAGAGCTGGAATGAAAAGAAAATGAGGTTGAATAGACTCTTCTCAAGCTATACTAACAGTGAAAAGAAAACCATTGCCTCAAATCTTAAGAACAATGTACACAGAACTGGCAGTGAAATATCATTTCTCTAAATGTAATGGCCAGTATCAAAAGATCTACGGTGGAGTATTATGCAGATCACAGAGGAAGGCAATAAAGTGGTTTGCTATCAGATGGATAAACTTCAAGATCATTATGCTTTATTTTAGACCATTCACAAAGGATAAAATACTATCTGATTCCATTTCTATGAAGTAAATGAGCAAGACCCATGGAGAGAGAAAGTGGAAATATGGTTGCCAATGCAATTTATTTTCTTAGAACAGGAAGGAATTGTTTTTTGTGGGTATAAATCTTCCATTTTATCAAATTAAATGTTCTGGATATGTAGTACATGGTAGGCTAAATAAGCTGCGTACTGGAATGCATAATAAAAATGGTTAAAATAATGTGCTGATTGTGTTGCACTTTTACTACATTTTAAGAAGTAAACAAGAGAAACAGACAAAACAAACAAAATTATACTTCTTGACAAAGAGAGATTGGTGCACTATTGAGAATTTTTATCTAAGGTAAATGTTCAATGCTCTTTTCAGAATTTTGTTTATAGTAATAATTGAACAAAGTCATCATCCTTCATAACTAAGCATCTAGTTCTGAACATTGTAAGCTGCTAGTACAATATTTCCTGTCTTATTAGAGGACTGGTTCTCATTGTACAAGAAGCAGAGGAAAGTACACAGGAAAAATGAACAATAAATAGTTTACCATCTGGAGGCACTACCACCAAAATTATACATCTGACTCAGAAAAAAATAGCCTTCAAGCAAATACTGAATATTTTATACTCACAGGTTCATGCTGCATGATTAAATTTTTTTTTTACTTTTTATTTTATTATTTAAATTTTAAATAGCTTGTTTCACATGTCAATGCCAGTTCCCTCTTCCTCCCCTCTCCCGCACACCCCCACCATCTCCCCCAGCCTCCCACCCTATCACCACATCCTTCCACATAGGGGATATCTAGAGTCTGTCATTTCACTCATGGCAGGGTCCAGGCACTCCCCTAAGAGTCCAGGCTGAGAGAGCATCCCTCTTTGTGTTATGGACACACAATATCTATTTCTATGCCAGGGATAAACATTGATCCACAGCCCAGGACCCCATAGGTTGCCCAGGCTTCCTCACTGACTCTCACATTCAGGGGGTCTGGATTAGTCCCATGCTGACTTCCCAGCCGTCGGTCTGGGGTCCAAGAGCTCTCCCCTGTTCAGATCAGCTGTCTCTGCTGGTTTTTCCAGCACATTCTTTGCCAATTTGCTCACCAATCCTCTCTGTCACTGGGTTCCTTGGGTTCAGTTCAGTGTTTAACTGTGGTTGTTTGCCTCTGCTTCCATCAATCACTGGATGAAGGCTCCAGGATGGTTATAGACATCAAGTTCATTATCAGGAATGGGCATTTAAGGTGGTCTCTCCCCTATTGCTTAGCCTGCCAGTTGGTGTCATCCCTTTTATCACTAGATGTCTCACTGGTGCCAGATCTGTCTTCTAACCTATGATTCCCTCTTCCCCCTAATATACCCCACACTCAAACTTCTTGTTCTCCCATGAACTACTCTCTCTTCCTCTTTTCCCCCTCTCTTCTTCCCAGCTCCCACCCCCCCCATGTTCCCAATCTGTTAACAAGATCTTGCCTCATTCCTCTTCTCTGGGGTGCCATGCATGACTCTCTGATGTTTCCCAGACTCTCTGTCAGTTGAAGTGCAGACTGTTACTATCCTGATCCATGTCTAAAATCCATATATGAGTAAGGACATACCATGTTTGTTTTTTTGTGACTGGGTTACCTCACTCAGGATGGTTTCTTCTAGTGCCATCATTTACCTGCGAATTTCAAGATTCCATTGTTTCTTTCTGCTGAGCAATACTCCATTGTGTAAATGTACCACATTTTCTCTATCCACTCTTCAGTTGAGGTGCATCTAGATTGCTTCCAGGTTCTGGCTATTACAAATAATGCTGCTATGAACATAGTGGAGCAGATGTCCTTGTTGTATGAATTTGCCTCTTTTGGATATATGCTTAAGAGTGGAAATGCTAGATCTTGTGGTAGATTGATTCCCATTTTCCCGAGGACACTCCATACTGATTTCCAAAGTGGCTGTATGAGTTGGCATTCCCACCAGCAGTGGAGGAGTGTTCCCCTCTATCCACATCCTCTCCAGCATAAATTGTCTTTGGTGTTTTTGATTTTAGCCATTCTGACAGGAGTAAGATGGTATCTCAAAGTTGTTTTGATTTGCATTTACCTGATGGCTAAGGATTTTGAACACTTTCTTAAGTGTCTCTTGGCCATTTTAGCCTCCTCTATTGAGAGTTCTCTATTTAGTTCTGTGCCCCACCTTTTAATTGGATCCTTTGGTGTTTTGGAGACTTGCTGCTTGAGTTCTTTGTAAATTTTGGAGACCAGCCTTCTGTCAGATGTGGGGTTAGTGAATATCTTTTCCCATTCTGTGGACTGCCTTTTTGTCTTGTTGACTGTGTCCTTTGCCTTCCAGAAGCTTTTTAGTTTCATGAGGTCCCATTTGTTAATTGTTGATCTCAGTGTCTGTGCCACTGGTGTTATGTTCAGGAAGTGGTCTCCTGTACCAACTCTGAAGACGATCTCCCACTTTCTCTTCTAAGAGTTTCAGTGTGGTTGGATTTATGTTGAGATCTTTAATTTTGTACAATGCGATAGATATGGATCTATCTGCAGTCTTCTGCATACCAATACCCAGTTATGCCAGCACCATTTGTTGAAGATGCTTTCTTTTTTCCATTGTATATTTTTAGCTTCTTTGTCAAAGGTCAGATGTTCATACATGTGTGGGTTAAAATCAGGGTTTTCAATTAGATTCCATTGGTCTACCTGTCTATTTTTGTGCCAGTATCCAGCTGTATTCAGGACTGAAGCTGGGGACACTGACACTGAAGCTGAAGCTGAAGCTTGGGTCACTGGATTTGGGGCCTGGAAGGGCTGATGCCTTTCCTTTGTGGGTGGGTCTTCTGGATGCCAGGAGCAGGCCCCAGGAAAATTGAGGGGATGGGTGTTGGGCGGCGATGGGGAGTGCCCCCCCCAGACCCAAGCTCACCTGAATCTTGGATCACCAGAGGTTGATTAACATTCTTTTATTTGAATTTTTATTTAAATTAGAAACATGCATGCTTCAAATGTTAATCCCAGCTCCCTCACCTTGTCCCTCCACCAGCTTCACCCCACCCACCCCCACCCCCAGCCCAATCCCCATATCATTCCCTAGAGAGGGTGAGGCTCTCCTTGGGGGGATCTCCAGAGTCTGTTTTTTCATCCAGGCCAGGACCTAGGCCCTTCCCCATGTGTCCAGGCTGAGAGAGCATGACCTCCATGTGGAATGGGCTTCCAAAGTTCATTCATATGCAATGGTGAACACTAATCTATTACCCAAGGCCCCAGAGATTTCTGAGGCCTCCTCACTGACACTGCATTCATTGAGTCCCTATTAGTCCCCTGTTGGCCTCTTAGCCATCAGTCTGGGGTTCAAAAGCTCCCACCTTGTCCAATCAGCTGTCTTTGTCGGTTTCATCAGCACAGTCTTAACCCCTTTACTCATCACTCCTTTATCTCTGTCACTGGATTCCAGGGGGGTCAGTTAAGTGTTTAGCTGTGCGTATCTGTCTCTGCTTCTATCAGTCACTGGATGAAGGTTCTGGGATGTCACATAAGGTATGATTAAAATTCTTAAACCATAGTCTCTGAATTCCATGAAATTATGTTCTGCCAACATGACTGAATACATCGATATGGCATTGAAAATATTAATTAGATGATAAAACCTCAATAAGAAATCACACATGAATATTATTAACAAGATGACTGAGGAAGATGCAATATTGAGCAAGAAGGGAAAATTTTGGGCTAATACTACAGAAGGGAATGAACAAAACTCCTTTGCAGGAAATGGTACTTGTGGTAAATCTCAAAGAATGATCAGAAGTGACACAAGAAAACAAATTAGGACATGTTATTCCATCAGATAATGTAATATCTCAAAAAATCCTGTCTGGAGTGGTCTCACTACAGAGGTTTCAAGGAACAGCAATCATGATAGAAAATGAGGTAAAAAGATTAGTTTGTCTACAACCTTGTTGGACATGCTATGGATAAGTATAGTCCATTGCCACCAAGGTATGAAATGCACAGGACCAGAATCATGGGATGTTGTCTTTATGTCTTTGTGAAGGACTAATCTGAGGGAGACAGTGGTTAAGGAAATCTATCTGTATAAGAAGATGAATTTCTACATGCAACACAATGATAGGAGACTGATAGGATTTGCACATTCCATGTCATATTTTAGCAGGTAGTTAAATGTACTTGTACACTAGTGATGAAATTAAAAAAAAGATTCTATGACTTTTAGAAAAGGAGCCAGGATTCTATTCCCTCAGTGAGCTAGGATTAGTATGTAGGTATGCCTGGCTGCCACTTCTCAGAATTGTCAGACTTCAGGGCAGTTTATGTTTCTCTTGCAAAACCATTTCTTTTGTTTTTATATCATCCAAATATTGCATGTTAAAATAATCTTTTTAGGCATCAAGGATGAAATATGTTCAAATTATAATTTTCATCATGAAAGAGCTCAAGAGAGGCAAATGGGAAGACAAATGATTACAATATCACATGGCAGGTATAAACCTTCAGATATATAAACACAGCTGTAGAAATAAAAGCCTTTAACTAAATATTCTGTTTTGTTCAAATTCTTTAGAAATTAAAGGGATATTTTTATTACTTAGATTTTAAGCTCCAGGAATGTACCTAATTTCTTGATTTATTCTAGAATTGTTGTTGCATGGCTACAATACATTAAACTCTTTGTAAGGAACATTTTCATTCTTTGAAAGTTTCATAAATTTGTTCAATGTGTATTGATCAAAACCTTACATTACCTCTTTCCAACTCCCTTAGTGCCTCTGCACCTCATCTCCTTAATTTTATTTTTTGTTGTGTACAGAAGCTGGACAGAGGGTACAGCATGTATGCCAAGGATACCGACTATAAGCAATCTTGTGTGTCCCCATCAAAGTAAAGAAAAAGAAGGAAGGGAGGAAGGTGTCAGTTAAGAGAATTTATGCTGAGTCTTCTTTCCTCTATCATGTATTTATAGGGCAGAGGGTATATAAATGGTTTTCTGACATAATAAGCAAAGGATTTGTTTATTTGGGGTCATAACCCTTTTCACACCAGTGTTTTATGGCCCTGAAAACTATTGCTGATAAGTCAAAGCTCTTGCTGAGTGTTCCCTTCTCCTTTAGAGTTATATTAGAGTTAATTAGGGAGAATTATTTTCCTAAAGTGGTACAGAATGCTTTGTCTGAGCACTGTGGATCTAAAGTTTTAGATTGCACTAATAGGGAGTATCTTGTGTTTCTAAAGTCTTTTTGCTTTGTCAATTTTGTTTTCAAAATTATAATAGGATTACTGTACATCTCCCTTCCCTTTCCTTCCTCCAAATCCTCTCATATATCACTCAGTGTTCTCTTTCAAATTCAATGGAGAATTATTTTTCTGTTTTCATTCATTATTGTTCCATGCACATGTACCTATCAACATATCTCTTCTCAAATATAACCAACATTCATATATCATCCTAAATACAACCTGCTAAGTTTGTATAATGTTATTTGAATGTATGTCTTTAGAGCTTATCATTTGGTATTGGATAATCAATTGGTGTGCTCTTTCCTAGTCTATTTTTCCACTCTTAGCATTTCTTATTTTCTTGTAGTTCTTTTTGTAGGATTGAGGCACTACTAATCATTGTTTCATTCTGAATGCTTATCAGAAGAGTAGTTGATAAAAATGGAAGGGTGGAGACTAGTATTTAAACGAGGCTTCCATTTATTCAGTCTGACACATTCTTCCTATCACTCCTTCAGTGTACAGGTCATTATCCATATCCTACACTATGGAAGCTGAGGCTTAGATAGACACAGTAATGTGTACCAAGTCTTTACAGAAATGTGAGTCTAGGATGATGACTCATGTTTTTCTACTTCCACCATGGGTACACATTTCATTGTCTCTTTACTCTCACATTTTCTGTCTGTTTAACTTGTATTGTATTAATTACAAGATAGTGTTTTTCAGGTCAAGAGAATATCAGAAATAGAAATAAGTAATGTACTACATCAGCTATTAGCCAAACAAGAAGTAAAGCTATTTGTCACTGTCTGCATGAACAACAAACTTGAGTGTTATTCTTAAAAGAAAGATTTAATGACTACTTTGCCAACAAACTGTTTAAGAAGCATTACAGGAATGACTTCATGTCTGGGGGGCTTCTCTACATCTTCCTGTAATGATTAGTAAGGGTTTGGAAGGTGTATTACTTTTTTTAACTTAACATAGATGTAGACAAATCTGGGAAAAGAAATTTTTAAATGAGAAAATGACTAAGTGGAATTGGACTATAGGCAAGTCTGTAGAGAATTTTTGATTAGTATTTAATATGAGAGGTCTCTGGCCCCTATGGGTTCTTCCAGCTCCTGGGAGGTAAGTCCTGGGGTATTTAAGAAGGCAGGCTGACACTTGTGCTAACAATGTTCCATCAAAAGATCAGAGACTAACAAAATATAAGACTAGACAATAAAAAAATCTCTTTTGAAAGGTTAGTCAGCATAGTCCAAGTGATTTCCAAAGGAATATTGATTATCAATATATCCCTTGGTTGCCTCTCAGAAGTTAAGGGTATGCCCTTAATACTAAGGACACCAAACATTTAGGGCACATGATTCAGATGACTTGAACTAGGTATGACCTAAAAGCCTCTTAGGTGGGCCTTGTTCCCATGGTTCTAGAAAATACTATGCAAGCTAACAAGGGAGGGAAGCAATTAAATAGTCCTATCTTACAACAACACCTATGAACCATGACAATGACCAACATTGAAAGACAAATAAATAAATGAACAATTCATAAAGGGGCACTAAGTGGCACTCATCATGTTGGTGACAATCAACAACTATCTGATTGATGTTAGAAAGATCGTGGAACTTAGAAAAGAATACACTACCTTCACTTTGTTTGACCAGCATAATTCCTTCCTTACTATATTCTAAATTTTATCCTTATACTCACAGATAAGTGCAGCTACCACCTCCCATCAAAGAAGCTTCTCTTTACAGCCAATGGTGATAACTACAAAATAGACAAAATGGAAAACAAAAATTAACCTCTGCCAAGATGAGCCCCCTTATTGGTTCAAGCGCAGAGTGATCAGCCTTAAAACCACATACACAGGAAGAACAAAAGCATGCCAAACAGAGTTCCTTACATATTTGTACTTACACACACTTGGAAAAAAGAAAACAAAAGAAGAAATGGCTAACAGCTTGAGAGTGAGATGATATGGAAAGAGTTGCAGGGAAGATATCTGGGGCTTCTGAAAGGAAAAATGGGGAAGGAAAGTGACCTATTTCTGTTTCAATTAGAAAAAAGTGAAGGAAGGGGGAGAAGGAAGAGGAGGAGGAGAAGAAAAAGGAGGAGGAGGAAGAGGTGGAGGAGGAGGAAGAGGAGGAGGAGGAGGAAGAGGAGGAGGAGGAGAAGGCCATACCGAACAAGTCATGAGGAGCAAGCTAGTCAGTAAGAAGCACTCCTTCATGGCCTCTGCTTCAGCTCCTGTCTCCAGTTTCTGCTTGAGTTACTGCCCTGGTCTTTCTCAATGATTGGGTATGATCTGAGAGTTGTAGGATGAAATAAATCCTTTTTCTCCAATTTTTTGTAGTTATAGTATTTCATCATAGTAATTGATACCCTAAGACAAAGAGCATTCTTAAAAAGCAAAACAACAAACTCTGTTATACTTTTGAGAAATGTGGCATCACTAATATTTTTGATGGACCATGATGACCTTATAGAGAAAAACACCAGCTACAGGATTCTCAGAGTCAGAGAAACATGCCCCCTTTTTCCTTTGTGCTAAATTACATTTGCTTCTATTTTCTTTTACATAAAAATTGATGCATGTATTTTTTAAAATCTATGATTTAAACATCATCAAGCTGGTAAGATCAGCTTTTGCTCCTAGTCGTTCAATGAGGCAAGGCAAATCTTGGTAGCAAATGTACCTGGATCTTAATAACCCACATACTGACTTCAAAAACTTGGGGATGTGACTTATGTTCAAAATTGTCTACATAATTCTAAAATATATTTATAATTTCTCATCTTCCTTCAGCCATATATGAATTCAAACAGTAAGCAGAACCAGCAATAATTTTTCAATCTCTCTCTCCCTATCTCCCTATACACACATACATACAAATATATATTTATATACACACAGATATATATGTGTATATTTACAAACACACAAATATCACACACATTTATATATATCATAAATGTAAAATAATATGCATATATAATTTTTCTTTGTGTTTTAAAATTTACTTCTTCTATTTTATTAGATTAAACATTTGACACACTGTGGCCTTATAAGTATTGTGTTACATTGCACATTCTATCCTTTAACTGTAACAACATTTTTGTCAAATAACTCTTATTTATCTCAATACACAGATGAGGATGTGAAGCTCACAGAAGTAGAATATCTTGGCCAATATATTTTACTATAAATATTAAGATTTTTAAACCAAAGTTCCAGAATTGATTATCTTGTTGGGACGTGTTTGCTTTTCCAATATTTTCTACCTATCACATCAGATATCTGCATTCAGCAGTTCATATGTTAAAATCTAATTGGGACTAACGTGCTTTTGGCAAATTAAATAACACATTCTTCTTTGGGACTACTGAAGTAAAGAACTCAGAGCAACATCAAACTGGTAAGATCAGCTTTTGCTCCTAGTTGTTCAATGAGGCAAGGCAAATCTTGGTAGCAAATGTACCTGAGTCTTAATAACCCACATACTGATTTCAAAATTTGGGGATATTACTTATGTTCAGAAATTTAAAAAGGAGTGATCTCTGTCAACCCTCTGACCATATGATTGTCTTAAAGGAGACAATGAATGCCCTATATGTCTCATTAGCACACTGCCTAAAAGAACATTTCCCATGGGTTTATATCAGTCTAATTTTATCCCCAGGAGTTTTCTTTATGAAAGTTTATCTCTTGGCCTTGGTGGGTGATGTTTTCTATTTCTCTTACTCTGTAATTGACAGACACATGTAATCTCTTATTTATTTGAAACAGCCACTGAGTGCAATGAGGTATGAGATAATCAACCAGAACTGTGTAAAATGTCAACAAGCCACATCTCCAGCGTCAGGTGTCCTTTCAAAATCCAGCTCTTCATAGAATGACACCTCACAACTAGCTGATTTCTTTAAGCCTCTCAGTGTGTGTGTGTGTGTGTGTGTGTGTGTGTGTGTGTAAAATACTATCATCTTTTTTGTGGACACTAAGTATGAGTACCTAATTTGAAAATGTTATTCTATGGAGAAGTTAGCACAATAGCTGTTTGTATCATCTTCAAGGCCTTAGGCAGGGTCAGGCTGCTTGACTAGCTGTAACCCCAGCTAGTAAAGTTCTGAGAATGTTTAACCAATCTCTCCTGCAAAAAGTCTGTCCTTGCACCTTATGATAATTTTTGATGACATAAATTCTTCCAGGAATCTAATCTTTAGCACACAACTGGCAGCACTTTCTCTTGCTCTGCTTTTTAACATTCAGTCTCATGGTTCACAGGACAACAGATGTGGAGATGTGGTTTGTTTCCTATTTTCTCACTCTCACTTTCTCTCCCTACTGTCATTTTTATTCCAGACGTAAAATAAATTTTACCCTGATTACTTATATTAGTACAAAATTAGAAACTTTAATGCCTTTTTGTTGTTCTAAGACCCAATCTTTGTGTAATATATATGTGTGTGTGTATGTATATATATGTGTATACATATATATACACATACATAGATATAGATTGATATATAGATATGTAATGAGCATTCTTCCTGCCAGCCTGGTCCCAGAGCTACATCAGCTCCAAATGAACACACAAGACTTATATGAACCTGATAGCCATGATTAGGGTTTCTTATTGGCTAGCTGTGTCTTAACTACTATCCCATTTTCTATTAATCTAAGTATTTTCACGTGGTCTTAAATACCAAAGAATGCTGGACTTTTAAATCCTTTGCCTGCTACATTTCTACTGCTCAGCATACCAGCTGAGAAAAGAAGAGAACAATTTCCTGTTTGTCCCTGCTTATATTCTGATAATGCACAGCTACATCACTTCCTGTCTATCTGTACAGACCTGCAGACCTCTATGATTACATAGTGACAGTTTCTTCCCAGTTTTATCACTTCCTGGGATTATATGACTACTCCTCTCTGTCTACACTTCCCAGAATCCTCTTTGTCTACTAGTCCTACCTATCATCCTGCCTGGCCAATCAGTGGTTTATTCATTAGCCAATAAGACAACCATACAAAGAAGAACATTCCCAATCATCTCATCTTTTCTGATAAATAAACAGAAGGGTTTTAACATTGACATAATAAAACTATATATAAACAGTAATCAAGTAAGAACTATAATTAACAATATTTAGTCCATTAACATTTGGCAAGACATAAAGAAAACATTCTATCATCTGTCCTATCTTTGTGAGTCTTATATCTTATATGTAACTTATCTATTATCATAACTAATGAAAACCATAGACATAACTATCTGCCCTCAATGCCATCAAAGACCACAGAAGGATAGCATATAAACTCTAGAATTGACAGAGACATCTTGCAACTTGGTCAGTTACTCAAAGAGCCTCTGTAAGTTTGAAGCATCCATCTTTATCCCATAGGCCACAGTGTGTCTGACAGACTTCTCATTGAAGCAGGAAATGTTAAACTGTTCACCTGTATTAGCATTTTGTCAGTGAATTTCCTCTGTGTCCTGAAGAATTTCTGGCAGACTCTTCCATGAAGCTGAAACCCTTCAGGACTGTTCATCTTGTTTTGCAAGTTCAGCAATCACTTTTCTATGGGTCCTCTATGTCCAGTCTACACAGTGTATAGGTAAATAGTCCAGGCAAGAACAGTATCTTTCCCAAATGACTAGTCTCGCCATATTGAAAGCAAACTCCATAATGAGTTTCTTAGAAGCCCAACTTCCTCTCTGAAGTAACTGGTATTGCCAGGAGCAGTTGTGTTTCATTGTCATGAAAAATCCTAAACTATTTTAAATACCATGTACTGAAGGTATTTGAAAGGTTTGAAGACTATCTGTCCATCACAAATATATCTCTGTATATCTAGAAAACCTAACTAACATGGTTATAAGTTTTGACTATTATAGGTGACT
This sequence comes from Mesocricetus auratus, assembly GCF_017639785.1. NCBI lineage: Eukaryota > Metazoa > Chordata > Mammalia > Rodentia > Cricetidae > Mesocricetus > Mesocricetus auratus. Next base: position 109,536,137 of record NW_024429182.1, on the reverse strand, counting down.
ACATATAATCTATACTTACTTATACATTACATTATTTATGAGCTATATAAACACAATACCTAAACAAGAGGAGATATATGCATAGAACAAAATTGATATTAAATTTGTATTAGTAAATGAAAATCATATCAATGTATTCATTTCTATATCATATTCCCTTTTGCTTTTTCCTTTCAGGTTGTGATCCTTAATCATTTATAATCAACCTCACTTAAATGAAAACAAACATTTATAAACAATATTTGAGAATGTGGGCATCATTTTCTCCAAACTTCTTCCTGCTGTTTGGAGGTGTTGTCTAGGGGACCCTAAGAAGACCCAGAAATCCTGGCTAAAGTGGTCTTCAAGGCTACTTTGTCCCAGCTGTTTTGGATGGTGGATCACCTGGGCCACTACTTCAGGAGGTCTTGCTTCATCAAACCGTATTAGTCTGGAAGTAATCCACAGCTATTCATTTTCTGTGGAAACACAAATAAAACCTCTTTTCCAAAGTAACATATCCTTATACTTAAATTTTGAAGTCAAGGCAGTTTTAAAATATGGAAATTGAATTAATCCATCAGCATTTCTTTTAGAAGCTGTTACTATTTTCTCAGCAGTCAAACAATTCAAAGACAACACAATAGCATTCAGTATCCAGACTCTCTGTATTTTCCATCTTCATGTAGCTTATTTATTTATTTATCTATTATTGCTCTATTTATTTTACTTTTATTTTTTCTTTTGTTAAGATGGGCTTTCTCTGTATAACTTTGGCTACCCTTGAATTCACCCTGTACACCAGTCTGGCCTAGAAATCAGAGATCTGCTTGGCTCTGCCTCCCAATTGCTGGGGTTAAAGGTGTGTGCTACCACTACCCAGATAGTCTATTTTTTAAACAATTTATCCTGTTTAATTTATCTCTCAAGTCTACATATATTTTTAAACACAGTGTAAATCTTTGGAGGTTTTTCTTCATTTGAATCTATCTTTACTGTATATGTTTATCTTTTGCTGACCATAAGTATTTTATCTGTTAAAGAGCATTAATAAAAAATAAAGCCGTGGATATCTTAGCCACTGTCTTTCCAAGATGTCAGGAGTATGTTTACAGCAAGCACTGAGAGCTGTGCTCACTGCCTTGGTCTATACTGCCATCAAGTACCATGCTGCTTGTTTGGAGGTGTGGTCACTGCCACTGCCAGCTGTTCTGCTCATTCACACCATACAATTCTTAGCAGGGCCTCTTAAAAGACCTTATGGTGGTATCTCAGAGTTGTTTTGATTTGAATTTTCTGGATGGCAAGGGATGTTGAGCACTTTCTCAAGTGCCTCTCAGCCATTTTACACTCCTCTACTGAGAATTCTCTATGTAGTTCTGTAGTTCACTTTTTAATTGGATTCTTTGGTTTTTTGGAGACTTGCTTCTTGAGTTCTTTGTAAAATTTGGAGATCAGCCCTCTGTCAGATGTGGGGTTAGTGAATATCTTTTCCCATTCTGTGCGCTGCCTTTTTGTCTTGTTGACTGTGTCCTTTGCCTTACAGAAGCTTCTCAGTTTCAGGAGGTGCCATGTATTAATTGTTGACCTTACTAACTGTGCTACTGGTGTTATGTTCAGGAAGCTGTCTCCTGTACCAATTCGTTCAACGGTAACACCCACTTTCTTTTCTAAGAGTTTCAGTGTGCCTGGATTTATGTTGGGGTCTTTGATCCATTTGTATTTAAGTTTTGTGCATGTCGATAGACATGGATCTATCTGCATTCTTCTACATGCCAGCATCCAGTTATGCCAGCACCATTTGTTGAAGATGCTTTCTTTTTTCCATTGCATATTTTTAGCTTCTTTGTTGAAGATCAGATGTTCATCCATGTATGTGTTAATATCAGGGTGTTCAATTTGATTCCATTGGTCTACCTGTCTATTTTTGTGCCAATACCAAGCTGTTTTCAGGACTACAGCTCTATAATAGAGCTTGAAGTCAGGGATGGTGATGCCTACAGATGTTGCTTTGTTGAATAAGGTTGTTTTGGCTATCCTGGGTCTTTTGTTTTTCCATACAAAATTGATTATTTTTCTTTCAAGGTTTGTGAGGAATTGTGCTGGTACTTTAATGGGGATTGCATTGAATGTGTTACTCCCGTCAGAATGGCTAAAATCAAAAACACCAATCGCAGTTTATGCTGGAGAGGTTGTGGAGAAAGGGGAAAACTCCTCCACTGCTGGTGGGAATGCCAACTCGTATAGCCACTTTGGAAATCAGTATGGAGATTCCTCAGAAAAATGGGAATAAGCCTACCACAAGACCCAGCAATTCCATTCTTAAGTATATATCCATAAGATGCACAAGGACTTCTGTTCCACTATGTTCATAGCAGCATTATTTGTAATAGCCAGAACTTGGAAGCAACCTACATACCGCTCAACTTAAGAGTGGATAGAGAAAATGTAGTAGATTTACACAATGGAGTACAATTCAGCAGAAAAAAACATGGAGTACTGAAATTTGCAAGCAAATGGATGGCACCAGAAGAAACCATCCTGAGTGAGGTAATCCAGTCACAAAAAGATAAACATGGTATGTACTCTCTCATATATGGATTTTAGACATAGATCTGGGCAGTGCCAGCCTACAAGCCCATGGCCAGAGAGTCTGGGAAACAGAACCTTCATCCAATGGCTGATGGAAGCAGAGGCAGACTCCCACAGCTAAACACTGAGCTGAACTCAAGGAACCCAGTGACAGAGAGGGAGGAATGATGAGCAAAGGTAACCTTAAGACTGGGCTGGTTTAACCCCCAGAATCAGTTGACCTGACAAGGGTTAGCTCTTGAATCCCAGACTGATGGCTGGGAATCCAGCATGGGACTGATCAAGACCTCCTGAATGTGGGTGTCAGTGAGGAGGCCTAGGCAATCTATTGGGCCTTGAACAGTAGATCAGTATTCATCCCTGGCATACAAATGGAATTTGGGTGCCCATCCCACAATGAGAGAGGCACTCTCACCCTGGACTCTTGGGAGAGGGTCTAGGCCCTGCCCTGGATGAAATCACAGACTATTGACACCCCCATGGAGGGCCTCACCCTCCCTGGGGAAATGAGGGGGTATTGGGGAGGGTTGGTGGGGGAGCATGGGAGGAGGGGAGGGAAAAAGAGAAGGACCTGGGTTCGACATGTGAAGCAACCTTGTTTCTAATTTAAATTTAAATTTAAAAATAAACATAAAAAAGAGCCTGTGGTCTTTTCCATTTATGCTGAGTCAGAAACCCTCCTTAAAGTCAAGTTTCTGTTTGTCTCTAGCATAACAGAGACTACCTGAGAAAATGCTGTTACCAAGAAGCTGTGCTTATCTTCTGTGCTTTTGTTACTAAAATCCCTTTCAAGCTTTTGTCAGTCTACATGGAAATTCATGCCACACATTTTTGTCACCGTTTTATACCATGAATGTTTCTGGCTCGGGTAGGGTCCTGCTCCCCTTCTCTGCTCCAAAGAAGTACACAAATACTGTATCAATTATAAAACTATTGGCCGGTGGCTTGGTTTCTTATTGGCTAGCTTTAACTTAATCATTAACTCATTTCTATCAATCTAAGTATTTCCACATGGTCTTGGCTCACCGGGAATGCGGGACCTGCAACTCCTTTGCCTGTTATATCTCTGCAGAGAAGAGAAGAGAGTGATTTCTTTTTGTCCCTTCTTATATTCTGATTCTGCCCAACTATGCTACTTCCTGCCTATATATACAGACCTCCAGACCTCTATGGCTAGCTAGTGGCAGTTTCTGCCCAGTTAAGCTACTTCCTGGAATCTTATGAGCATTCCCCCTTGTCTCTAGTCCTACCTATCATCTTGCCTGGCCAATCAGTGTCTTATTCAGCAACCAATAAGACAAAAATATACAAAGAACATTCCTCATCATATGTATGTATGTATATATATATATATGTATGTGTGTGCATGTATGTGTATATATATATAATTTCACATTAATAATATTCTAATTTTCTATCCCATGGTAACCAAAGAGTAGGACCAATGCTTAATGCTAATTTTTAAGTAATCTCTCTCATTCTCTCTCTCTCTCTCTCTCTCTCTTTCTCTCTCTCTCTCTCTGTGTGTGTGTGTGTGTGTGTGTGTACTGAACTTCACAGTCTTATGCTTAATAGTCAAGTGTTCTAATATTTATAAATATATATCCAATAACAGTGTTGTTTAGTTTAAGTAAAATTATCCCTAGAATATTGATGATTAGGGTAATATACAACTCATAGTACTTAGTTGTACCATTCAATATTGTCTAGGGAACAGATATAAGTTACTTCTCCTATTAAGAGGTAAAAGTGGAGCTCCTCAACTGCATCTGATAGCCCTCTTCTGCCTGTCTAGTCAGAGGGACTAAAATAAGAGCAGCTGAGATAGCACTTTTGGCTTCCATTTTTTTCAGTATTTATTTCCTTAAAGAACACTCTACAATTACTCCGTTGCCCAAGTGCAAATAGTATTGTCTTTCTTAGGAAGTGCTATGCCAGCCCAAGGCCCCTGCAGCATGGGAGCCCAGAGCTCAAATTCTCCTGCTGCCCCTTGGATGCTATGGATACTATGTAAGGCATGGCTGTGTGCCTCCCACTCTCTCGTTGTTAATCCTCTTTGTTTCAAGAATTCACTACTGAGTTTTCTCCCAAAGTACCCTACCTTTATTTATCAGAACCTTTTCCCTTTATCACAACATGCATCCTCAACTTTCCCCTGGGAGCAGAATCAACATGAAATAATGTTGCTAAATGGAATCCATTGTCTATCTAGTTATGGTATTTGCTTTACATGTGACCTCCATTCTTAAATCTAAAGATAAGGCTGTATGATAATCAATGAAAAACAGCAACAAGAGAACTTCAGAGAAAACAGCATGAACTCCATCATCCAGAATTGTAAAACAGAATATTTCAAGTTGGCCATCATGATGGATAATAGTGACACATGCCTTTTATACTTCTGCCATACCAGATTACTACAAAGTCATTACCTTAAAACCACACAACTGAATCTCAGTAGTCTGATATGTACATACTATACTAAAAATCAAGGTTCCATAAGAATCTTTTCTGGAAGATTGAGGAAAGGGATACCACACAATTCTCAACTTCCACAGGCCACTTACATTTCTTGGCTCATGATCCCTTCCACCAGGTTTAAAGCCAGCAACATGTCATCTATCTAACCTGCCTTTCACTGAAACAGCTTTCTTCTACATCATGAGCAGGGAAGGCTCTCTGAAAGGAGGCAGATGATCAGATTGGTATGCATGTAAACACATTTCAGTTTATTTTCAAGTTCCTCAAGATTAATCATTTCCACAAGGTTCCTCTATAGAGCACATGGAAGATAATGTAGTCACATGTGATAGGGATTAGGTTGTGGATATCTTTGAGGAACAGTTTTTATTACTATCACAAATATCCATCACTAATTATACATTTTGGCTCTTACCTTATCCCAACCACACCATTTTAGACACATATCTGTATTTTGAAGACATGGAACATTTTAGCTCATTGAAATCATCTTGGGGGGGGAAATGATTTAAGCAGGAAAACTCAAACCACCAAATTTATGTTCTTATCCAGTTCTTCCAGCTGCCAGAACCCAGTAAAACAAATCCTTGGTTTACCGGGGAATTTCCATGGCAACCACTGGGTTTCCGTGGAGCTTGGGAGAGGGTTTTACTCTCAGAGATATGTGAAGTTGATGTTGAAAATAAAATTTCCCCTTGAATGGAATGTCTTGAAGACAGCGACCATGCTACAGTAACCAAGTAAATTATTATCGGGTAATAAGAGTGTTTCTAGATTTTAGACTGACTGGTTACTCTAAGCTTTGTTCATCCCAGTCACATACAAATTCTTTTAAATTATAAAAGCTAATGGTGAATATTAAATGAATTTAATTTAATACAATAGAACTGTGTTTAAACTCAAAACATCTTCCAGGGGAAGAAAAAAGAAAAGGTGGGTGGAGGGTAGAGAGTAACATCAGCAAGGCATTTGTTGTCTTAGAAGAGAGGAAAAGCTCACAAAGAGCATCCCTCTTAAAGCCATTACAAGGAAAGTAACTGAAATGCTCCTTAAGAAAATAGGTTAATACAGTTTCCATGGGAATGGTACCTAGTGCCAGAATTCTACTGCTCATAGCCAAAAATGGCAGTGACTGAAAGATCAACATGAGTGTAAGTGTAGCTATAGAGACCATCAGAGAGACTTCCTGTTTTATCATTAAATCCTACTCTAATTGTTCTTTAAATATTGTTGATTACGTCTGAGTATATTTTAAAGATGGAATCTAATTTTACTTGTATCTAATATCATTTGGCCTGCCATTTAATAGTAAGTAAATCATTCATAAATGATAGAATGCAACTGACTATTACAGAACCCTGGTAGTGTGATTCTCAAAAACAACACAATCTCCAAGTTTGAAGTCCACTCATTTTACTCACAGAAATGAGGAAATGAGAGCAAGAAAGGAAGATTGGCTGAATCTGATTTCTACTGAAGTTGAAGCTCTCTGCCAGACACCAACTAGTTCTTTGCATACTGGGCAGCAAGGCAACATAGAATAAGTTCACAGTTCACAAGGTCTGATGTTGAACTTTTGTAAACAGCAAGTTTGCCGGGCGTTGGTGGTGCACACCTTCAATCCTAGCACTTGGGAGGCAGAGGCAGGCAGATCTCCCTGTGTTCAAGACCAGCCTGGTCTACCAAGCAAGTTACAGGACAGTCTCCAAAACAATACAAAGAAACCCTGTCTCAAAAAACCAATAAATAAATAAATAAATAAATAAATAAATAAATAAAAGAATATGGGTTTGGTTTTGAAATGACAGGAAGGTTACCACAAACTCAGGATATAAATGAGGGTGCTAGAGGAAACAGCATAAAAGGACAAAGAGCACTAATTTACAGAGTAAACAGTATTGCAATTTTTGGTTATCTTGAACAAGAGAAAGCTGCTATTGTTGTAACAGTTAGCGTACTATGGAAGGTCTATAATAACGCTTTGAATAATGATTTCTAGTATCTTGAACTTTCCTTAACACCAGGAAATTTTGCAGGTTTTATTTCATTTGTTTCTCACAATGCCAGAAAAAGAACACAACTACTGTCATCTTGTGGGTAAACTTAGACTTGAAGAAGGGCAACTCCTTCCTCAAGATCTCATAATAGTGAATATACTTGGAGTAACTGAGTAATAAGTGGTGATTCTTTGTAATAAACATTTCTTAAACTGGCTTTAAACCAGATTACATTGTGGATAGAAACAATGGTGCAACCTCCCCAGAAGAAAGTCTTTATAAGATGAGGGTAGGATAGTCTTATAACTAAGCAAAGCTTCTCACAAGCTTCTTAAGGAAGGCCTAGAAGAGGGAAGAACATGAGCAGAAGCACAGTGCATGCTCTCAGTGTGATGCACAAAATTCTGAAACCAACCCCCCCCATTCTCACTCATCACATGGGTCTTGTTTCTTCAAAAAAAATTCCTTGTTTGTTCTTCTTTTTGTTTGTTCTTCTTTTTGTAGTCTCAACTTACAAGACTTTTGCAGTCACTGCTATGAATTTTCCCTCTCCCCTTCTCTGTCTCTCTGTCTCTGTCACTGTGTCTCTGTGTCTGTGTCTGTGTCTATCTCTGTCTCTTCCCTCTCTCTCTCTCTCTCTCTCTCTCTCTCTCTCTCTCTCTCTCTCTCTCTGTGTGTGTGTTTGTGTGTTCTTCTTTCAAACATGTCACTCAAACTAGGGTGTGTTGTGCCTATTGACTCAGCCTAGTTACACATTAATGTTAACACATAACACATTGCTCATGTGCAAATGTAATGCCTATGCAAGTGAATGAGAATTTTTTTTCTTCTCACCTTAAGTAATGTATAGTTCTGGGGATTGATTTTGGATTAGTTGGAAATTAAATTTACATTTATTATACTTTCAAGATGAAAGTCAATGAATTCCCACAATAAAGAAGCAAAACCAAAGGAGCAGAATTCTATGCATGACCTGCCCCTCCCCTCAGCCCATCTGCCAGAATTTAAAGTCCTAGGCAATATAATTTTCCCACTAAGGAGAAAAATTCATTAATTGTTCTGCAAATGAGAGAAGACAGCAAGGACTGGGCACTTAATTTGGATATTTTCCTTTGCAACAGCAGATTTAATGAGAATGGTATAATGAAGTTAGGTAAAATTTCATCCTTAAACCCAAAATCACACTTTTTTTCCCCATAGGACAGATTGAAGAGGTGGATTAAACAGGAAACTCACCTGGTGAACATACAGTTTTTGCAGATGTAAGTGTCACACAGCTGTCTTTAACTGCTGTGACTTGGTCACCTATACAAGGTATTGTATGAAATATGAAATAAAGGGGAGTGGGAACTGGGGAGCTGGGAATGTGGTTTTATAGCTCAGCATCCCTGCCAGCACTGAGCACTGCCTTTTTGAACCAGAGTATCCTTGATGAAAACATCTTTGGATGGACTTGATATTGCCTTGGGATGAATTCTTCAAAATCATGGAACACTTCCTCTTTATTCTGCAGTTTTATAGTCTTTTATTGTCTACTTCATGTTGTTAAGCAGCTACACTGCCCTCTACTGTTACTAAGCTGCATGGCCAATATGCAGCAACTTCGCCTGCTTCAAGTGTCAGTATTGTGGATAGTAGATCATTAAAAAGGACAGCGTAATGTATAAGAAAAATAGGTTTGAGAATCAGACAAAAATAGGTCCTGATCACCTTCCTACTTGTGCCAGCCAGCTGCAGAGATGGGAAGCATTTATTAAATTTTCTTAGACTCAGGTCCTCCACATACAAAACAAGAATACTAGTACTTATCTGTATAACGTTTAAGGAACAGTCATGTGTGCCAAGTGCTGGAAAGTGAGAAGAAAGCTGTTATAACATAAATTAGTCATGAATTCAAAAGGGAAGCTAGTGGACAACTTCATTAGATACCTACTGTTGAAATGAAGAAAGTAAATAGATTTAAATGAAATGATCAGCTATGAAGACAAAATTATTTTAGGAAGTCTAAGCCGGTAGCTAAGTGCAGACCATTCCTTAGGAAGGAAAAATGAGGAGTAGAATAATCAAGCAGCTATAGCTAGAGATGAAAGGAGGGGAGGGGATAGCTAAAGAGATAAGGACACTAATGGAATAAAAGACAAACTTAGCACCACATTGCTGGAGGATGAATGCAAACAATCTGACAACAGATTCGATGGAGGATGTTACAGAGAATAAATTGTGTTCCAAATGTGTTAGAGGAACCATAATGCTTGCATTCAAAGAACGAATGGAAATCATGGCTGACCAAAGGTAGAGATGATGACTTAGACATAGCAGAAGGTAGGAGAGCCTCAATTATTTAGCAGCTACTAAGAGAAACACTTTCTGTCACTCCATGTATCACCCCAGCAACACACACATTATTCATCACAGATTTCAGATAGAAAATTGAACTCTAGTAAAGTGCCTTTTAATGGCTCCCCAAACAAAACAAAAGAACCTAGGGCTTAAACAGTGTTATTTGCTCTCTAGGCCCCATGTCCTTTCCAGAACTGGGAGGCAGTGAGTAATGAGGCTGTTTCATTGGAAGGGGTCTCAGCAATTTTGTACGTCTCTGGGTACTATTGTTCCTTGGGTGTAGTGGATGAAACAAGAGCACCTCTGCACCCCATTTATACACAAGCCTATCTCTCACCATTCCCATGAGGTTTACTGCTGCTGTGTGCTCTGTCATTATTAGTCTATTAGTTCTTTTTCCAATTTCCATCTCTTTTATTCACATTCACTCCTTCTCTTACAAATTGTAATGTGAATTTAATTCCATCAAAAGCGTAGACAGGAACACTGTAGCTGAATTAGAATAGAGAGAATGTCTCTGATCTCTATTCATCTCCTACCACGGAGCAGCTATTAAGGGCACCATTTTTTCTCTCTTTCATTGTAGACCTCACTATCATCATAGCATTTTCAAGCTGGAAGGAAATGGTAAGACAAAGCAAAGGACCCAAGCTGCTGCTGAGGGCCATGTCTGTGTCCATGGAGGAGCTGCAGCTAGTGTCTGTGTTGATGCCTGTGACCTATGTTTCTTCAGAGAGCTATAGGAACCATGTGTGATGAATTCAGAAGGCTATGCTATGTTAGTCACTCCCTGGACACTGCAGCAAGAGAGCTGTCTCCTGCACTGAGGAGAGATGGCCCCACCCCTCCCCACAAGCAAGGGAGAACTGACCCTGTTGGTATAAGCATAACAGGGCTAGTTCTGCCCTTTGCCTGAAGCAAGTGACCCCACTAGCCCAGGCTGATCAGCTCATCTACCACTCAAGACTATAGTCAGGCCTGGGGTTTGCCCACCCTAATAGCTACCCTGCCTATGACTCACAGGAGATAGGTAAGGCACTGTTCCTGTGGAATGATCACTTGCAGGATCTTCATAACTAGGACAGCCTCTAGATAATCCCAGAGGAGTTTTGGTGAGGATCCGGTGATGATGGTGTACCAGAAACCAGGGGTCTTGAACCAGACCAAAGACTATAGCAATAAACATTTGCTAGTAAAGTTGACTGGACAAAAAGGTATACTATGTGACACATCATGGCCCCCAATACCACCAGGGTGAATGAAGAGGTGTTGGAGAAAAGGGAAAGATGGAAAATTGAAGAGTTTTTTTTTGTTTTTGTCTGTCTGTGTGTTTTTGTTTGGCTCTTTTTCTTACTTTTCTTTTGAGAAGTTCTGCAGGGGTGAAGGCATGGGAGGGCTGGGAGTGCCCATATTAGTGGAGTTAGGATGCATGATGTGAAATTCTCAAAGACTCAATAAAGAAATAATGTTAACTTTTTTTAAAAAAGCAAAGGAAATCCTCAAAGTGATGCTCAGTGGAAACAGATTCTAGGTATCCCACTAAGGACCCAGGCCCAGAAGCCTGCTAACTAGACTGTCTCTACACATTTTTCTTTATAACATGCTTTGGATCAAAAAATGCTTTGTTCAGATGAAAAATGTATTGGTTTGACTCAAAAACAATGGAGCTCACATAATTGTAACCAGAATTGTAACCAGTGGTCGGAGGCTGAGGAAGGAGGTTTGAAACATTGAGGCCAGCCTGGGTTAAGCAGTGAGAGACTATCTCAGGAAAAAATAAAAGTGAAATGAAACAAACAACAACAAAACATCTCTAAGTTTTGATTTTTGAAGATGGTGACAAGACTGAAATATTAAAGGACACAATACACCAGAGAAGGAGGCAAAAACAAAAGTGAGAAGATTTTGGACCATGATCTTGATTTGACTACAGGGCAGCAGAGGTTTAGTGAGAGCAGAAAAGAATACCTAGACGACTGTCTGATACTCCAGAATTGAGCCATTTTGGCCACAGTCATAGGTGTGAATGTGGTACTGATCAGAGGTGCATCAGCTGAGCCCAACATTCATTTATGTAACCTGCAAAAGGTACTGTCTGTCTAGAGATTAGTTTTGCAGATGCAGTCTTGCTTTCACACAGAGGCTATCCTTCCTAGGCTGCACCAGCTTGGTTCTGATCACTGCTCTGTGTAAGCTGGTGGTAGACAGAAGGGAGGGTTTGTTGAGAATGGATAGCAGTCTGCTGTTCTGGAAGCTAACTGTTTTGCATCTTGTCCCCGAGGCAATCAGAATATACACTGACATGCTTTGACAAACAGACCACCAACAAACTTGAAGAATGTCTGGACCCTTAGGTGAAATCAACTAAACAAAAGTATGAGTTTCTCAAGTTGTTTGGTTCATTTTTTATGTATTATATGTTAAACCCTCTCTTTGAATCCAGATTAAAGTTTGGAACAAATGGGATCGTTTGCACAATAAATATGGTTATAAAACATTTTAACATATTGCGTGATATGGTGAAACATAACACAACTCTATGAATTGTAGAAAAATACAATTGCTCAAATGCACTACTGAACAATTGAATTGTGAATATGAAAACAGTTTCCATTCAGTCTAAAGAGAAAGCACAAACATATAGACTGCGATAGTTATTCTATGCACAAACATCAGCCTGATGTAAAGCACACTGGATTACAAGGCTAACACTTTCAGTTCCCCTTTCCACTGTTAACCCCCAGCTTCAGAATTCGAGTCGATCTCCACTTAAGAACTGGAATAAACAGAGAACAAGCTCTGTTATTTTGTATGTCTACTTGCTTACCTTCTAATTTCCCAGTTGTGATTTATGTGGCCATCTTTTAAATGTCATATAATCTTACAAAACACAAATAAGGAGCTGTCTTAATGCAGAAAAAACCTTAAAATCAAACAGGTGCCAAACATAGTAGATTATTCCTGTAATCATATAACTCAGGGCTGGTTTAACCCCCAGAAACAGCTAACCTGACAAGGGTTAGCTCTTGAATCCCAGACTGATGGCTGGAAATCCAGCATGGGACTGATCAAGACCTCCTGAATGTGGGTGTCAGTGAGGAGGCCTAGGTAATCTATTGAGCCTTGGGCAGTAGATCAGTATTTAACCCCGGGTATACAAATGGACTTTGGACTCCCATCCAACAATGTGAGATGCGCTCTCAACTTGAACTCTTGGGGAAGGGTCTAGACCCTGCCCTGGATGAAATGACAGACTATGGACACCCCCATGGAGGACCTCACAGTCCCTGGGGAAATGAGAGGATATTAGGGGGAGTTGTGGGGAGGGCATGGGAGAAGGAAAGGGAAATGGAGAGGGACCTGGAACTGACTTGTGAAGCAACCTTGTTTCTAATTTAAATTTAAATTTAAAAATAAATAAAAAATAGGAAAAATTGTGAATATGTTCCCTATAAGTGACAAAAAAGAAAACAGGCATTATGAAGTTAATTCAAACTGTACAGTTTATGTATGCATGTATCAAAATATCACATTGTCTTACCAATATGTATCAACAGTCTGTATCTTTTGCATCAATAAACAAATAATTTAATTTAAGCTTAAAAATGAACATGTTCAGCATGTTACAAATCCCCCCCATGGACACAATATAGAAAAGTCATGGATCTCAATTATGGAAGTATATACACCTTGGTACTTTTAAAATACATGAAACTGACTTAAGAATAAAAGTAGCCATAACTAAATATAACAACAGGAATAATTCAGGATGGGCTTTTTACACTCCCCCAAATGGCCATTATTCTGAGGCATTTTCATCATGACTCACAGTAGAATATGTTCATATGTTGGATATTTTGGACATTTAGAGTTTTTTACTACACTGAAAGATTTTGAAAGGACATATAATACATAGCCCCACAGGATAGTTTAATGGGTAGTCACAAGAACAATTATTCAGAGAATGTGAATAATAAAACCAGAGCTAAGTGAGTATTTATTTTTAAAAGCCAAATAAAACAATAGCTAATTTATACTAAATTTTATTCATTTTAAATGGTCTGATTTTTCAATACTTCTATTCCTAGATAGTATTAGCTTTAGTAGTACTATATAATTTCAAGGTAATAGATTGATGGGGGAAGTCCTATGTATATGTCAATAAAGCACTGTTGGCCAAGAGCAGTTTCTTGCCCAAATGGCTAATCTTGCCATGTTGAAAGCAAACTCCATAATGAGTTTCTTCGATGCCCATTTTCCTCTCAGACATAATTGGTGCTGCCAGGAGCAGACATTTCTCATTGTCAAGAAAAACTCTAAACCATTTCAATGCCATTTTCTGAAGGTCTTTGAAAGGTTTGAAGACTATCTATCTCAAATATATCTCTGTATATCTAGAAAATCTAACTTACCTAACTATAAGTTCTGACTGTTATAATAACTATCTATAGTCTGTATTCAAGTATGCATTATGTTTTAAAAGATCAGTATAAGCACAATACTTAATCAAGAGGAGAAATATACACATCACAAAATTGACCTTGAATTTGTCTCAATAAATGAAAAACCATACCAATACAAAGTACTCATTTCCATACCATAATCTCCTTTTTCCTTTAAGAAGAGATTGGTTGTGATCATTAACCAATTATAAACAATCCCATTTAAATTAAAACAAAGATTTATAAACAAGATGGGAATTTGGACGTCACTCATTTCAAACTGCTTCATGCTGGGAGGGGGCGCTGTTCATACCATGGGGATCATGACAAAACTCAGAAACCTGATAAGTCCTTATTTTTGGGGTCTGTGAGACTGCGTCATCTTAGCTGTTCCAATTGTTGGAATACCTGGCCCACTGCTTCCAGGGGTCTTGGTTCATCAAACCACAGAAGCCTGGAAGGAATCCTTAGCTTTTCATTTTCTGTAGAAACAAAAACTCTTTCCCAAAGTAACATATCCTTATACTTAAATTTTGAAGACAAGGCATTTTCAAAAGATATAAGTTGAATTAATTCAGTGCGTTTATAATTAAGTGTACTTTAGCAGTTGTTCCTTTCTTAGCAATCAAAAAACTGAAAAAGACAATAGTGTTCAGTATCCAGACTCTCTGTGTATATTCCATCTTTACCTGGCTTATTTATTTATCTATTATTACTATTCTATTTCTTTTACTTTTATTTATTTTTCTCTGAGACAGGGTTTCTCTTTGGAAATCTGCCTGCCTCTGCCTCTGAAGCAATTCCTACCGGCTTGCGCCACCATAGCCGGCTTCTCTATTTACCACTATGTCGTTTCTTTTTCTATCTCAATCTTACATATATTTCTTCACCAAAGTCTGACTTTACTGTAAATCTTTATGGTTTTCTGGCCACATGTCTTATCTGTTAAAACTGCGGCTGTTTAAACTGCAGTTTTTCCAAGATGGTGGGAATAAGCATGACTCCAGCTCACCGCCTCAGTCCATGCTGACATTCAGCAAAAGCTGCCGGCTTGGAGTTGTCGTCACTGCCACTTCCAGCTGTACATGCACACCTTTCAATCATTAGCAGAGCCTCTTGAAAGAACCTTGTTTTTTTTTTTATGCTGAGTCAGGAAGACTCCCTTAAGCAAGCCGCGTGAGTCTTTACTTGTCGCTAGCAAAATAGAGCACACTTGAGAAAAAATGCTGCTAACAAAAACCCATGCTTTTCTCTGTTCTTTTGTTTCTAAAATTCTTTTAAAGCTTTTGTCATTCTACGTGGAAATTCATGATCCCACTTCTGATCACCATTATGTAAAGTTTCTGCCTTCCCGCCAGCCTGGTTCCAGAGCCACATCAGTCCCAAATGAACACACAGGAGGCTATATTAATTATGAAGCTGTTGGCCTTGCTTGTTTCTTATTGGCTAGCTCTGACTTAAGTATTTATCCCATAATTGCTAATCTAAGTATTTCTCTTACCGGAGAGGTTTCCGGGCTTCCTACCCCATGGCGTTACATCTTGACTTCCTGTGTTTCTCTTTCCCAGAGTCCTCCTGGACTCCCAGTCCCACCTATCTTACTTCCCTATTGACCAGCAGTGTTTTATTGATATATACATAGGACTTCCTCCATCATCAGATACCATTATTTAATATTAAAATTGTAATAGGTAGAATTTTGTATTTTTTACATAGTACTTCGTGAATTTCAAAGTATTATTTTATAAGAAAGAGATACAAGCTTTTGTGACTTTCATAACAGAAGTACTCTGCACATCTCTTCTAAGACAAACACCAAAGAGAGATACCCTGGAATGTGACAATCACTTGAGATGTGTTTTTCACATCATCTCCTACTCAAGAAATTAGAATACAAATGAACAATTGCAATGCTCTTAAGAGCACCCCATATAGCTTGTAGAGGTGGCTCATTGGGGTTTTGTTATCATTTCTGTTGCAGTGCTTGAGACTCAAGTGTTCATGCATGGTAGCCAAGTACCTTACCACTTGGGTATGTCTCACCCATAGAGTTTAAGACACAGCCTTGTATACACTTTAAATTGACACTGAAAAATCCATTTATTCAAGACTGTTCTGGAACTCACAATATCCTATGCTCAGCATCTAGACTACTGGGATTATAAGCATGCACTAACATAGCCAACTTTTTTGAATCCTTTATATATTCTTGATATAAGTGCTTTTCCAATATATAACTGTCAGAGCGAGCCATCTTGTCTGATTCATACCTGAGAGTGGGACTGTGGATAAAGACAAAGACATGGGATAGTCAGAAAGGCAAATCCAGTGCAAGGATCTTTCCATTTCGCTTGAACAAAAGTTGTCAAGTTCCATCATGCCAGAATCTATCCATGGCAGATTTCTCATGGGTATCCATGTTCAAAAATTTAAAGTGAAGAGTGCATGATTTAATGCAATATGTGGAGACAGGGGGTACACTAGTACTGTATAGTGAATGCTGCCTATAAAGCTCTGAACACTTCAGTGACCATATCTATGTGTGCACATGTGTTTTTTGTTTGTTTTTTATGTTTTTATTTAAATTGGAAACATGCATGCTTCAAATGTCAATCCCAGATCCTTTCCCCTCCATTTTCCCTCCACCAGCTCCCCGCCCCAGCCCAATCGCCACATCATTCCCCAGGGAGGGTGAGGCACTCCTTGGGGAGATCATTTCATGCAGGGTAAGATGTAGGCCCTTCCCCATGTGTCCAGACTGAGAGAGCATCTCTTCATGTGGAATGGGCTCCCAAAGTTCATTTGTATGCCATGGTGAACACTAATCTACTATCCAAGGCCTCAGAGATCTGAGGCCTCCTCACTGACACTACATTCATGGAGTCTGGATAAGTCCTCTGTTGGCCTCTTAGCCATCAGTCTGAGGTTCAAGAGCTCACCCTTGTCCAGTCTGCTGTCTTTGTGGGTTTCACCAGCACGGTCTTGACCCCTTTGTTCTTCACTCCTCCATCTCTGTCACTGGGTTCCAGGGGGTCAGTACAGTGTTTAGCTGTGAGTGTCTCTCTCTGCTTTGTTCAGTCACTGGATGAAGGTTCTAGGATGTCATATAAGATAGTTATAAACCTTATCATCAGATAGGGGCTATTAATGTAGTCGCTCCCCTATTACTTAGTTTTCCAGTTGGTGTTATCCTTGTAGATCTCTAGATATCTCACTAGTGTCAGCTCTTGCCTCAAAGCTATAATGACTCCAACTATTATGGTATTTCTCAACCTGGTCTCCTCTATTCTTACCCCTACTCAACCTTCCTGCTCCCGAATGACTTCTTCTACCCTCTTCTTACTCCCCTCTCTTTTTTCTGGTTCCCTCTCCCCTCCCCCCATGTTCGCAATTAGCTCAGGAGATTTTGCCTCATTCCACTTCTCTGGGGTATAATGCATATCTCTTGGGAAACTTCCTGTTTCCAAGACTCACTGGCCATGGGATTGTAGGCTGACACTCCCCTGATCCATGTCTAGAATCCATATACGAGTGAGTATATAACATGTTTGTCTTTTTGTGACTGGGTTACCTCCCTCAGGATGATTTCTTCTATTGTCGTCCATTTGCCTGAAAATTTCAAGATCCCATTCTTTTTTTCCTACTGAATAGTATTCCACATTTTCTCTATCCACTCTTCAGTTGAGGGGCATCTAGGTTGCTTCCAGGAACTACCTATTGCAAATAATGCTGCTATGCATCTATTCCTCCGTAAGTGCGCTTCCTTTTGTTCTAGAGCTTTCAGTTGTGCTGTTAATTCTCTAGTGTGACTATTCTCCATTTTCTTCATATGAGCACTTAGTGATATGAACTTTCCTGTTAGCACTGCTTTCAAAGTGTCCCACAAGTTTGGGTATGCTGTGTCTTCATTTTCATTGAACTCCAGGTAGTCTTTAATTTCTTTATTTCTTCCTTGAACCATGAATGGTGCAATTGTGTGTTGCTCAATTTCCATGAGTTTATAGTCTTTCTGCAATTTGTGTAAGTTTTTGAATTCTAACTCTAAAGTATGGAAGTTTGACAAGATACAGGGGGTTATTCTAACTTTTTGTACCTATTGAGGTTTGATATGTTGCCAAATATGTGGTCGATTTTAAAGAAGGTCCTATGTGAGCCTGAGAAGAAGGTATATTCTCTTGTGTTTGGATGAAATGTTTTATAGATGTCTGTTAAACACAATTGGATCAAACCTTCTGTTAGTTCCTTTGTTTATTTGTTCAGTATCTGTCTGGTGGTCCTGTCTAGTGGTGAGAGTGGGGTGTTGAAGTCTCCCACTACAACTGTGTGAGGTTTTATGTGTGATTTGAGTTTTAGTAATGTTTCTTTTATGAATGTGGTTACCTTTGTATTTGGGGCATAGATGTTCAGAATTGAGACGTCATCCTGGTGGATTTTTCCTGTGATGAATATAAAATGACCTTCTTTATCTCTTTTGATTGATTTTAGTTGAAAGTCTAATTTATTTGATAATAGGATAGCTATACCAGCTTGTTTCTTGGAACCATTTGATTAGAAAATCTTATCCCAACCTTTTACTCTGAGATAATGTTTGTCTTTGAAGTTGAGATGTGTTTCTTGTATGCAGCAGAAGGATGGATTCTGTCTTTGCATCCATTCTGTTAGCCTGTGTCTTTTTACAGCAAATTAAACCATTAATATTGAGGGAGATTAAGGACCATTGAGTGTTAATCTTGTTTGTTTTTGATTGTTAGTAGTGGTGTTATTGTTTGTGAATTTACCCCACTGTTTCTTTTGGCTTTTGGTAAGGCTGGATTATTATTTATTGTCTGTGTTTTTGTGAGCGTAGTTACCTTCCTTATGTTGAAGTTTTCCTTCCAATACTTTCTGAACTAGTGGATATGTATTGTTTAAATCTTGTTTTATCATGGAATATCTTGTTTTCTTCATCCTTAGTGATTGAAAGCTTTGCTAGGTATAGTCTGGGCTGGCATCCATGGTGTCTTAGTGTTGGTAGGATATCTATCCCGGACCTTCTGGCTTTCAGAGTTTCCATGGAGAAGGCAGGTGTGATTCTCATAGGTTTGCCTTTATAAGTTACTTGGCCTTATCCTTTGCTGCTCTTAATAATCTTTCTTTATTCTGTATGTTTGGGGTTTTAACTTTTATGTGACATGGGAACTTCCTTTTGTGGTCCACTCTGTTTGGTGTTCTGTAGGCTTCTTGTACTTTGATTGGCATGTCTTTCTTTAGGTTGGGAAAGTTTTCTTCTATGATTTTGTTGAATATGTTCTCTGTACTTTTGAGATAGATTTTCTCACCTTCTTCTATACCTATTTTTCTTAGATTTGACCTTTTCACAGTGTCCCATATTTCCTGGATATTTTGTGTTAGGGAGTTGTTGGATTTAAGATTTTCTTTGGTCAATGAATCTATTTCTCCTAGTGAATCTTCAACTCCTGAGATTATCTCTTCTAACTCTTATATTCTGTTGGGTATGCTTGCATCTGTAGTTCCTGATCACTTATCCAGCTTTTCTGTTTTCAGCATTCCCTCAGACTGTTTTTGTTTTTATTGTTTCTATTTCAACTTTCAAATCTTGCACTGTTTAAACTGTTTCTTGCAATTTTTGGTTTGTCTTTTCCTCCATTTCTTGAATTTTTTGTTTGCTTTATCTTCCATTTCTTTAAAGGATTTTCTCATTTCTTCTTTTAGGGTCTCTGTCATTTTTACGCAGTTGTTTTTAAGTTTGTTCCCTTCTGCTTCATCTGTGTTGTGATGTTCAGATCTTGCTGGTGTACAGTTCCTAGATTCTGGTGGCATCATATTGGTTTTTCTGTCAATGAATTTGTTCTTATATTGTCGCCTTCCCATCACTTCTTTCAGTGGGTACAGATTTGATCTTTTCCTTCCCTGGTGGATACGGGTCCAAGGTTCTCTTCCTTTTGGTGCAAGTATGCCCAATACACTGACGGGTCTCATGGTGGGTGCAGACAGGTCTGAGACACTCCCTCTCCCAGTGGGTAGAGATCTGCCCTCTGCCCTCTGCCTTCTTCCCTCTGCCCTTAGTAGTTAACCTGATCTCTTAGCAGGCTCCTGGCTGCTTAGTCTTCCTGGGGCAAGTTGAGCTGGCTGCAGTCCGCAGGCCTGGAGATCCCAGAGAAGTCATGCAGAAGGAGGTAGTAACCAAGATGGGGTCCTAGAGTTCACCTCTGCACTCTGCCCTCTGCCCTTAGTGGGGGTGGGAGTAGACCTTCTATCTCAGCAGGCTCCTGGTGGCTGGGACCTCCTGGGGCAAGTTGAACTGGCTGTAGTCCCCAGGCCTGGATATCCCAAACAGGGCAAGCAGAAGGAAGTAGGAACCAAGATGGGGCCCTGGAGCTTACCTCTGCCCTCTGTCTCAAAGGAACACTTTTAATACCTACAAAAAAACTTGATATTTTGTCTTCCTAAAGTAGCACTGTAGGATTGCTTTGAGAAGACACAAAGGAAAGAACCTAAAGCTTCTAGAGCATACAATCTGGCCTCCATGGAAAAGAGGATCAGAGTTTGCCTCAAAGAATAGAAATCAGTACACTCAACTTGCTTGTCTGGTGGCACACAGTAGCCCTGAGAACTGGAAGAGAACTGAAGTACAGGCTTATCTTGCCCAGATCTCAGAGCAATACTAATATGTGATATTTTTCTTGAATATATTGCTAGAAAAGATAGGTTATGTGGTCATCATTTGGAGATATCTGATCTCCTTTACAAAAATTTATATTTTTACAAGCAAGGTATCCCATCTCTACAAATTCCCTAATATTTGGTAATGTTGGAGGTCTCCAGTTTTGTCAGTAAGATACAAAATATAGCCCAGTATAGTTTTGTTTGATATTTCCCTGAATAACGATGTCTTAAAATATTTTCCTGTGCTTACTTAATGTGATAGCTTGCCTGTGAACTACCAATTTATATATTTGGGATGTTTGTGATCTGATCTTTTTTCAGTAGTAATACATGTATATATTCATATTTGTATATAAATACATGTTTTGTGCATTATTGATATTGATACATTCTCAGTGCTCTATAAAATATCTTCATTTTCAAATTATCATCTTTTATGTTCATTTATGAACCAGATGATTCATTTTAATGTAATTGGCTCTGTGGGTGAATATGTTTGCTGCCAAACCTGATGACCTGAATTCAAATTCCAGGGCACAAATGGTGAAAAGAGAGAACTGACTCCTTCAGCCTGTCCTCTGATGTACACATACATGCACCCATGCATGCATGTAAAAATAAGCAAATAAATGTAACTTGAAATTTAATGAAGATAATATATTTTCTTTTTATGAGCAATTATCATGCTATTCTATATAAAATACTACTTGATAACTGCATAATATGCCAGTAAACATTTCAAACTTTAGACTTAGTATTTCATCTGTGAATCCATGTAGAACAGAGATATCAACAAACTTTTCTGTAAGGATCTAGATAACAAATACATTTGGCTTTGAAAATCAGGATATTTCTGTTCTCACTATTCATTTCTACAATTGTAATATGAAAGCAGCTAAAAAGATATACAAATTAATGTATGTGGCTGTATTTCAATAAAACTTTAAACCCTGACCTTCGGTATAGGATTTAAATATTTTGTATTAGTTAAAAGTAGTATCCTTTTTCATATAAATTTAGCTATTCAGTTTCTAATCACATAACAGATTTCTCTCCATGATCTCATGAATCCTCAGTCATACATTGGACTTCATACGAATATATCCACACCTGGCCCCATCTATTACATTCTATCAGTAAATGTAATCCTAAAGCAAAACCACATTTTCTCAATTATTCCAGCTTCATAAAATCTTCATACTGTGTACCAAAGTTGTGATACCATCATCTTACTCTTTATACATGTTTTAGTTATACAGGGCCTTTGCTAGTCTCTTTATTCTTCTTCTGAGACTGGAATATACTCTTTCCCTGTCAAATGAAGTATTTATCTGCCTGACTACACATGGGTTCAAGTCAAATACAGATAAGCCTTGATTACAAGATTTTATTACCTAATCCAATCTTTATCTCATTTATAAGTAGTTGTTCTCAGCCTATGCTCTAGTGGAGCAAGGCATTATTATGCTAAATATGAACTATTTCGCTACTCCAAGTTTTGGTAAAAATACTTATAATCATAAGTTTATCTAAACATTTTGGCACATTTTATTTTGATCTTCTGCTGCAGTATATATAACAAGTATCAGCATAAATATAGCTGCTTGCCACATCCCAATGCCTCCACATCTCAGTGGCTTAAAATAACAAGGAAATTTCTTTTTCTCATATCACAGCCTGGTGCTAGTGAGAATTGTATCAGACATGTCCATTCAGAGACCTACAGTCTTCCCCATCTTGCATAACTGTCATTTTTCCTTTATTTTCTCTTTTTTTGGGGGGGGTGGGTATGGTCCATGCTGGCTTCCAACTCTCTGTGCATTTGAAGATAAACTTGAATATCCTGTTTTCCCACCTTCACCTCAAAGTGGTCCTAGGGGATCAAACCATGGGATTTGTGAATGCCAAACCACACATCAATCCCAGTCTTTAACACAATGTTTCAATCAGACAAGGAGAGAATATGCAGACTCACAGAGTTATATATGTGTCATCAGAAATTAGCACACATCAGTTCTCATTCCATTGCTTATATGTATTTTTGACTCCAGAATTGACTCCAAATAGAGAGAATATAGTAACTATTTGCCAAAGAGGGATATAAAATAAATTTGATGAATTTATCTTAGATGATATCTATTATAGATGATCTCTTATTTTGCATAATATATGCATTATTTATTTTTTTAAGGCTGCAACTTTTAAGGAATCAATTTGTTTAAATAAGACTAAAGAGCACACAAATAAATTCTGAAAATGTTTGTGAACGTTGGACTACCAGATGAGATGTTTCCTGACAGGAAGCATAGAAAGTGTAAACTATATAAAGATACCATTTTAAAAGTTTGGTGAAGATATGCAAATTTACTGGTAGAAATGTCAAAATTATTCATGTGTATCTAAAGGGCGAATGTAAAAATTAATTAAAAGCATAATGTCTGGCTGTGGGTTTTCTGCATTTGTTTCCATCTGCTGCTGGAAGAAGCCTTGCTGATGATGACTGAATAAGTACAGATCCATGAGTATAGCAGAATACCTTTAGGAGTCATTTTATCACTACTTGCTTTCTATTTTAGACCAATAGTATTTGGTTTTACTCTAGATCTCTGGGCATACTAGGGTCTGGTTCATGGAGTGGGCCGTAAGTCAAATCAGACAGTTTCTGGTTACTTGAAAAAGGTTTGTGCTACAATTGCCATAACATATTTTTTCAGGTAGGACAGATTGTAGACCGAAAGTCGGGTAGTTAGGTTGGTGTTCACTTTTCTCTTTTGGTAGCTTACAGAGCAACTTTCCATGTCATAGACACTAGAACGTGGGTTCAAGGTTTATTATGCACACCAGCTTGATATCTCCATGTTTAATAAGTTGTGTGGGTATTGTCTTAAGCAATAGGGCTTTGCTGTCTGTTTCTTGAGAACAACCTACTGTCTTGGCAATAACTTGGGATGTCTTGGGGATTTACAAGACACCATTTTGGTCAAAAACTCAATAGGGTAAAACACAGTCCTACCCCTGGAAGCTTTGTTTGATGGCAAGAGATGGCCAGTAGGAGTTCCATCTCCCTCATTATTTGGGAACTTGTTGGTACTGTTCCTCAAATGCCCTTCAGTTCTAACTGTCCCTCCTCTGATTCCCTCCCATCACCCTTAAATGTACCCACCTACTCCTCCTGTTCTCATTCCTCACCATGTCTCCAGTCTACTCATAAAATCTACTTTATTTCCCTCTCCAAGGGAGATCCATGTGTTCCCTCTCATCCATTCCTCTATACTTAACCTCTCTGAATCTATAGATTGTAGCTTTGTTATCATTTATTTAATAGCTAAAATCCAGATATAAGTGAACACACACCATCATAGCATATTTATCTGTTTGGGTCTGATTTACCTAAACCAGCATGATTTGTTTCTGTTTCCATCCATTTATCTGAAAATTTCATGGTGTCATTTTTTTAAAGAACTGAGTAATACCCCTTTATGTTAGTGTGCCTTATTTTCTTTATTCCATCTTCCTGTTGAGGGGCATCTACAGTGTTTCCAGATTCTGGCTATTATGAATAGAGCAGCAATAAACATAATTGAGCAAATGTCCTTATGGTTAGATGGATCCTCCTCTGGGGATATGCTCAAGAGTGGTATAGCTGGATTAATGATAAGTCAACTATTAGTTTTCTGACAAACTGCCATATTGATTTTCATAGTGGCTGTACAAGTTTCTACTACCTCTAGCAATGGAGAAGTGTTCTCTTTATTCCACATTCTTGACAGCATAAGCTGTCACTTATTTTATTGATCTTAGCCATTCAGAAAGGTGTAAAATGGAATCTCAATATACTTTCTAACTTGCATTTCCCTTATGGCTAAGAGAAATTAAGGCATTTTTCTCTGAAAGAAAAGACTAAATACTTGCTTCTTCCTTCTGCCTTTATTCAAGTTGAGTTCCACTAAATACTGTGCAGTGATGAATCAAAGTGCATGTGGGCTTGATTAATGTGTCAGTTGATTTGGTTCCTGGTAAGTCAGTCTTCCTTCTTTCAGAAGTCTTCATATCTAGGTGTCTTCGTCACACACAGAGACAGAGGGAACCCCAATGCCTCTTCTTCTACAAGTAATAACACTTATTACTTACAGAGACATCTAAATAAAACACTTTCCAAAGGATTTATATCCAAATGCTATCATAGTTTGTTTCAGACCTCAGCAGATGAATACAGAGGAACATGGATATTCCAGTCTGAACATGCCCAGTGGTTTTACTATCTCTGGCTTGGATGAAATTAATAAACCCATTCATAACCATAACTATAGTTATCATATATCATAGTCTGAGGAGAATATAAGTTTATCTACGTACTTATTGGGCTTTTCATATTGTTCTATAAATTACTGAAAGAGTTGTTAAGAAGAAATGTCTGATTCTGTGAGTTTTTAACTTACAGACCTTAAGGGTATTTTATTAAGTGTGTAGGTCTTACAATTGTGGTTTCCTCATAGAGAGTTGGCTATCATTATACAATGTTTTCTGTGGTAATAATCTTTCTCATAAGTTTATGTAGTATTTTGATTACACCAGCCTTCTTATAATTTCTACTCACTCTCCTTGTTTTGATCCTGTGCACTTATTTTAATCATGTTTCTTTATACTTCAAGTATAACTCAATGATTCCCTCTAGCTTTTCTCCTTATTGTTTAGTCTTTTGTGTTTATTGGAATATGAAACAAATGATTTTTCTTTCTCTTTTATTTTAATTTTTAAAATATTATTTTCTCATATATTGCATCCTGACTGAAGTTCTTCCTCCTTCCTCCCCTCCCATCTACTCTCCCATTCCCATTAATTTCTCCTATGTTTTCTTTCAAAAAGGCTTCCCAGAGCTATCAACCAAACATGGCACATATAGTGGAAATATGAGTAGGCACTTCCCTTCATATTAAGTTTGGATGAGGCAACCCAGTTAGAGCAAAGAGGTGCCAAAAGCAGGCAAAATTAATCCCTAGTTTACAAATGGACCTTGGGAGCCCTTCCTCCATAGAGAGATACTATCTCAGCCTAGACACAAGGGGAAGGCCTAAGCCCTGACCCAAATTATGTGACAGACTTTTATGATCTCCCATGAAAGGATCCTCACCCTCGCTAGGGAGCAGAAAGGGGATGGGCTGAGGGTTGGTGGGGGCCATGGAAGGATGGGAGGGAGATATCTCTGGAAGTTCTCTTATTGTGCAGAATTATTTTAGCTATCCTGGGCTTTGTTTTTCCATATAAAGTTGAGTATTTTTATTTTTTCAATGTCTGCAAAGACTTATGTAGAATCTTAATGGGGACTGCATTGAATCTGTAGATTGCTTTTGGTAAGATGGCTATTTTTACCATGAGCACAGGAGATCTTTCCATCTTCTGATTTCAATTTCTTTTATTCAAAGATTTGAAGTTCTTGACATATAGGTCTTTCACTTGCTTGGTTAATTACCCCAAATATTTTATATTATTTGTGGCTATTATGAAGGGTGCTGTTTCTCTGATTACTTTCTCAGCCTGTCTTTCTTGCCTCTACAACACCCCTTCATTCATCCTAGTGACATTGGGAGCTAGTGTGTCACAAAGTGTACTCTTTTGTCCAATCATCCCCACCCACCAGTGTTCATTGCAAGAAGTCATAGGTATGGTTCAAGGCCTCTGGCCTCTGGCACACCATCATCACTGACCCTCACTGAA
This sequence comes from Mesocricetus auratus, assembly GCF_017639785.1. Taxonomy (NCBI): domain Eukaryota; kingdom Metazoa; phylum Chordata; class Mammalia; order Rodentia; family Cricetidae; genus Mesocricetus; species Mesocricetus auratus. The sequence continues at coordinate 109,509,925 of NW_024429182.1, read as the reverse complement.
ACTCCTCTCAGTTTCTCTGAGTCAGTGAGATCTTGGGGCTATCATTCTGCAGGTCCAATTCCATCACTCACTCCAGCAGGGCATAGATGTGGAGTTGATGTCCATGGCTCCCACTGAAGGCTATGCATGTGCCAATGGTCTGGACAGTCCACTGAGACCATTTTGGTGTCTAAGGGCCATACTGCCAATTGAACCATACTTATCTGTGCAGCTTTCACTGCCACCAAGGCCATGGTGAAGTCCATGTCTAAGCTGTTGCCAAGCGCCTTGTCTGTGTCTGTGGTCCTGCTTCAGCTGGGCTCTGTGTTGATGTCTATGTCCTGTGTTACCACAGGGGTCATAGGAACCATGAATGCTGAAAAGGGTATATTCTTTTGTGTTTGAGTAAAGTATTCTGTAGATATCTGTTAGATCGATTTCATGTTTAAGCATCAATTGGGTCTAGTATTTCTGCTTAAGTTTTTTCTGAATAACCTGTCTATTGGCAAGATTGTGGTACTAAAGTCTCACATTTGTACATTTGAAGGTCAATATGAGATGTAAACTATAGTAGTGTTTCTTTTATGAACTTGGTTGTTTTGTGTTTGATTCATAAATGTGAAGAATTGCAATGTCTTCTTGGTAGTTATTTGCTTTGATGTGTGTATACTGCTCTTCCCTAGGCCTTCCTATTAGTTTTGGTTTGAAGTTTATTTTCTAACATATTAAAATGTCCAAATTGCCATGTTTCTCAGGTTCATTTGCTTGAAATGTCTTTTTTCCTTCTTTTTCCTTTGAGGTATTATCTACACTAGATATTAAGATATGTTTTTTCAATGTATCAGAAGGATAGATTCTATTTGCTTAACCATTCTGTTAATCTACATCTTTTAAAACTAGGGAACTGGGACCATTGATGTTCAGGGTTATCAAGGAGCACTGATATTTTATTCCTAATATTTTGTTGCTGTTATTGTTTTTGTTGTTGTTGTGGTGGTGGTGGTGTGTGTTGTGTGTGTGTGTTTGCTGGCCCAGGATTATTTATTCTTTTTTCCTTGGGGTTTTCCTTCTAGAGCCTTCTGTAGAGCTGGATTTATAGATAGATATGTCTTTATTTGACATTAGCATGGAATGTTTTATTTTTCTCTTTGCTTCATGAGTGAAAGTTTTGCTGGCTATAGCAGTCATCTTTGGTCTTTTAAAGTCTGTAGAATATCTGCCCAGGCCTTTCTGGATTTTAGGGTCTCCAAGTAGATATGTAGGTGTTATTCTAATATTGCCTTTATATGCTGCATGGTCTCTTTCCTTTGCAGTTTTTAATATTTTTTTCTTTGTTCTGTACATGTAGTGCTTTGACAATTATGTGCTGAGGAAACTATCTTTTCAGTCTATTTTGTGTTAAGTAAGCTTCTTCTACCTTAGTAGGCATCTTCTTTAGGCTAAAAAATTTGGTTGAAGTATTTTCTGTGTCTCTTAGTTGCATTATTTGTCCTTCCTCTATTCTTATTATTCTTAGATTTTGTCTTTTCATAGTGTCCTGGATTTCCTGGATGTTTTTTGCTGGAATTATTGAAGATTTAACATTTTTAAATCAAAGTATCCATTTCTTCTCCTGTGTCTTCCATGACTGATATTATCTCTTCCATTTCTTGTGTTCTGTTGGGGATGTTTGCCTCTGAGGTTCCTGCTTGAGTTCCTAAATTTTTGATTTTCAGAATTCCCTCAGTTTGTCTTTTTTATTGATTAATGTTTCCATGTTTAGATCTTGAATACTTTTATTCATTTCCTCAAACTGTCTATTTATGTCTTCATAGACTTCTTTATGGGATTTATTTGTTATTTCTTTAAGGACGTCTGTCATATTCATAAAGTCTATTTTAAGATATTTTTCTTGTGTTTCAACTATGTTCCAATCCTCAGGAGTTACTGTGGTAGGGTTGTTTGAGTCTAGTGGAGAAACATGGCCCTGGTTGTTACTGTGTTTTATAACTGACAGCTAAGTATCTGGGTTTGGGAAACTTCTAAATCTTGGTGCTGAGAGCTGGTCTTGTGTTTGTTGGATATGTGTTTTATTCTTGGTTTCTGTCGCCCGTACTGGTTCTTAGGAGGGTATAGTGTCTATGTTTTGCCTAGAAGAAACTCCTTCTGGAATACTGAGAGAGGTCAAGAGTCGGGATTCTGGGCAATATGTGTTCCTAGATATTGGGAGCTGACACTTCAAAAATAGGGAAAGAAATGTGGCTTAAGAGATGTAGTGTTCTTGCCTATCATACCAGAGTCCCTGTATTCAACTCAAAGCACTAAACAAAATAGAAAAAGGAAGAAAACTCTTCTATGTGTCTAGAGAGATGAATTAGTAGATAAAGGAACCTGTAGTGTAAGCCTGAGGACCTGAGTTTGATTCCTAGAACCTAGGCAAGGGAAGGAGAAAACTAAAAACATAAAGCTGCCATCTGAACTCCACACATGCACATTGCAACCACAAGTAAAGTTGATCCCACTTCTGACTCCAAATAATGCAGAAATATTAAGATACACAAAATAAAGATGTCCTATGATATTTTATTGAGGAAGAAATTACTTACGTGAGAAGTCAAGAAAGCTGAGACCCAAAGGTCCGCATGCTGCTCTCCAGGATGAAACTGGAACCCAAGAGAGAGAGTCTCCTCTGCCTACCTCTTTTTATCCTCCATACATTCTATGTACCTGTGAACACACCCACAAGGGCATGGTCAGCACTACAGGTACATAGGATACATAGATCTCTCCCTACGCACATGTATATGCATAGTTAAAATGACAATGATAATGATGATAACAATACAGTCATGTTTTTATTTTTTTGAAATTATTGTTACATTTTTACACCTTCATTTTCTTCCCCCCAACCCTTCACATATAGCGTGTTCCCTTGCTCTTTCACAAAGTCACGGCCTCCTTTTCTTTAATTGTTGTTTCATACAGACTGAGAAGGTTGTACTTCTATATTTAAGAATAAAAACAGTATTAAAAATACTTTAAAACACTTGCACTTTGTGCTGCCCACTTCTCTGTGGGTTCAATAAGTTCTATAAAGAAATAATCTGGGATATTAGAAAGTAAAGTATATTGAAATCTCATGGTAGGGAGCTGAACTAAAATAGCACCTAGTTAAAGCTTCTACTTTGCTTATTTCAGTCAACACACTCCCCTACAGCTTGTTTCCATGGTTACAAAGCCCAACCTGGCTAAGTTCTCACTTCCTATTGAGACAAATCATAGACCTCCCATAAAAAATGTCTTTGAAATGACAGAGGATTATTTGTGGGAAAGAGAATAGATCTATTTTGGCCAATAATGATTTTTGTGCTATGATGTAAAGACATTTCAACAAAATAATTTTGAAGTATATACAATATTCAAAAATAACATTTTAAAATTATATCATTTTTATTATGGGACTAATAGTGCACTATGCATTCCATAGCTCACTATTGATGAGGGTAAGGGCATTTAAGTGCTAATTCCACAGATTAACTTTCTGTGAACTAGTGAAGAGTTGATCTCTAGTTGTCTGATGATAAACAAGGTCATCTCCATTTGCAAAAGAGATACCTTTGAGCTTTGGAACAATATCAGACAGTGTATATGCAGGAGCCCATGGCATCATATTGGATCCCAGAGCCAAAACTTGTCATATATACTCTAAAGCCACATTTTTCACCTCTTTTCTCTTAGTTTTCTCCAACATAGGTTAACAATCTCCATTATCTCTTATGGGGAAAATACTTGACGTCTATTGGGCTTTGAGTTTCCATGTATTCTTCTCACATCACATAATTTACTTTGCTCTAATACGTTATTGAAATACTTTTTGGTTCTTTAATAGACTTCTGAAATTTTCTTATTTATTCAGCCATAGCACTTCTTAAATATCGCTTTAACAGGATAGCAAAAGAAATGCCAGGTTACACCAAGAAAGTTACATTCTTCAAATTCAAGGTCTTGTGTTCTTCATTGTGATAAATGTTTTAAAGAAAACAATAAAGGAAGACAAAATAAATAAAACAAAGATGGTTTGCAACCAAGTGTTCACAAAATTTGTTCCACAAATGTCCCCTAACAGAAAACAGGTGCAAGTTTTCTACACTTTTAGTGACTAGCTATGCTCCTTATATCTTCTTGAACATTCTGGACTATACATGCTGTCCCCATATCTATCAGCAGCATACCTGCACCCAAGACATAACAAATTTGGTTCATGCCAATACAAGTTGCACATCATATTATGTATAGTATATTTAAAATGCAAGATCATTTCTAGTCCCCAAGAGTAGTAGTTGTCAGACCACCTGCAAGTTTAAAGTCATCATTGGGAAAATGAATATGAAACAGAGGACACTGGAAGTCATCACCTCCCAATGCACAAAGGACACCAGCAGACAGAATTTGGGAAACTCAAAAAAAGAAGAAATCACAGCACTTCATATTAAAGAACATGTTTGAGTAAAAGAACAGTTAAACAAGAAGGTTATGAATTTAGGTATCAACAGCTGACACAGTCAAGCAGAAAGGGGAAGGACTTCAAAACCAGATCCATCTTGTTGAAGCCCATTCCTGCTAATTTTTGATTCTGATACAACATCCTGAAATTTATTTTTCTGCACATATAAAATTTAACTAATACAACTTATACAAAAATATGAACCTTTGAGTTTGGATGTGGGTCAGCTGATAGGTTTGTTTTGTATGTACAATCCTGTGTTCAATACTTAGCACCACATGAACCATAGCATAGCAACACAGTTTGTAATCTTAAGGATGGAGGCCATAAGGATAGGAAGTCCAAGGTTATCCTTGACTACATGGCATATTTGAGGCCATCCTAAGCTAAATGAGCATCAATCTCAAGCAAACCACTTAGACCTTTGGTGGTTATAGTGAATATATGTGAAGCACAATGATTTCAAGAGAATAGCAATATACCTCCCATGTTTGAAGTTATCTTATACAACAGAAATTATTATTATTACTTAATATTAATTCATTTAATTTGTGAGAACATAAGAAGATATTTAATTATTGTTACCATTGCACAGATTATAATCTTCAGTTTTAAGAAGTCTCAGGCAATAAAATTGACAGAACTTGTATTTGATCCGATAGCATGACTTCAGAATTGTATTTAATACCCCTAGCAAGATATTTTGTCACTACTTTCACAGCTGTTCTCCCAATGAGCAAATAAAATTGTTATTAAAATAGGAAGCAAAACCAATAAATTTTAATATAATGAAAAAGTCTACATGTTATAATACTTGTGATCACTCTTTAAAGGAATGTACCTATAAATATGTAAATCTGATTTCCACAGGACTGAGAAATATCCATCCATATCATTCAATTAGATTTTTCCTTGTTTTGAATGGTATGACCATTTCAGAACATGATGCTGGCATGGGACAACTGCAAGATTCAGTTGCAGGAGATGGGAATTTGATATAGGTTTATATTAAATGATGAGAGTACTGTTCAATACTATATCAATATTTTATTATCATTAAACGTTGCAAATATCATTTCGCCATGGATACTTGTCTATTGACACTTGCAGCACACTTGCAGTGTGCAAGATGAGCGTACTTTCAGTCTTTCTATTGGATTTCGTGAAACATCTTCCAGATGGTCTCTCAGCAGGGTTCCACCTTTGACCTCCAAAGATGCAGAGTCCAAATTGATCACAACTTATTCACTGCTTCTCTGTGCTACTTTCTTGTTTTAAAATTCAAAAGTAAAGCCATCATTACAATGCCTAAATTTTATCAAGAAATAAAGGATTGATTCACAGAATAAACCATACCAGTTTTTTTATTTTGCTTTTATTCTATATCATATACATCACCACAATTAGCCTGACAGACACCAACTGAGAAGAAAGTGTTGTCTTACTGGCTAAATGAGGCTTTATTCTCACACACTGATTGTGCCAGTGTGAAGCATAGTCTCAGTTATCAATAAACTAACACAAATGAATTATACAGGAAAATTGATCCAATTAGTTAATATTTAAGTTATATAAATTAACTGTAATCTACTTCCTTGTTTTTTCAATATGTCATATTCAGACTTTGTCACTTATATACATCAAGTACATGAAATCTGGTGAAAAAACTTAACACTGAAGATTTAACACAGATATTTTTTCACTTACTGTACTAATAAAGTAACTAATCAGTGGAGTATTACTCACTTTATCCTAGTTTGCAGGGTTATGCAGAAATTTATTTATTTATTCAACTGTTATTGCTTTTAATTTTCTTTTTATTGAAAAATGGCATCTGTGAAATCAGCATCTCCCATGAGAGATCAGCAAATGCATATATGGTGTTGAATTTCTGTAAATCTTATAACCACACATCAAAGGATAGACATTGTAGATTTGTCTTCTGCCTGAAATGACTTTTGGCAACATCTCTGGTCATTTACTTAATTGTACATCACTTGTACTTTAAAGGTACTTATTGAATGTCTTATTTGTAAAAGATTGCATTACATTTTGGCCATACCAGCAAATATGAGAGAGAGACCAAAATCAAGTAAAGAAATTTAGAAGTAAGAGGTATATACTAAATATGAAGAATTCATTTTCTAATAGTTAAATGTCTGAAAACCTTAAAGAGAATACCTCTCACAAAGCAATTAATAAGAACAAAAATTATTCAAGTTTAAATATCTTTAGTGTACTTTAATATTACTGCATTTCCATATGAAACATATCATAATGAATAGGAATATGAGCTTTTCATAAATGTAGATCACATAATATTCCTAGTTAGTCCTCTTATTCCCTAAGAGAGCTCAAACAAACTACATGTAAATTAGAAGAAATATACCAATGTATCATCATTGCTTTGAAGATTGAGTAAAGCGATAAAAAATAAACTTTATACTGGTGGTATACAGTGGGAACTCAGTAAATGTTGAACGTTTTTCAACTTGCCACAGGATATTATCTGTTATTTGAATTAAAACACAGAATATGATGTGACCAATGCCCACCATGAAGCTCAGATGCATTCACACAACTGACATTTTGTTCATCTTTGAAGAAATTTGTTGGAGCTGCTGTTCTTCTCCCCCATAGAGACACTAAGCATGACCACCAAACTCTCTGAGGATAACTCTCTACATTTTACGTAGTTCCATGTTTCCAAAAGAAAAAAGAAACAGATTTCACAAATATCTATTAATACCAACTGGAGAAAGTTTTCTGTCAACAAACAGCTATTAGTTTATGATAGTGTCTGGAACATGAATAGGAATGTAGTCATTTCTTCTTATTTTATCTCACTTGGAATTACTAGACACATATCACAATATATTAATCCTAACCCTAACCCTGATAAAGAGTAGTTCTTCTCAGAAGCAGACACCCACAGCAAAGGACTGAGCTGAACTCCTGGATTCCAGTTGTAGAGAGGGAGGAGTGATAAGCAGACGGGTCAAGACCATGCTGGGGAAACCCACAGAAACAGCTGACCTGAGCAAATGGGAGCTCATGGACCTCAGAATGACAGATGGAACCATACACCCTGAATGTGGGTGTCAGTTGGGAGGCCTGCACAGTCTATGGGGCCTATGGCAGTGGAACAGAATTTATATCTAGTGCACAAATGTACTCTGGGAGTTCATTCCCTGTGAAGGGATACACTCTCAGCCTAGATACATGGGGGAATGCCTAGACCCTGCCCCAAATGATATGACAGATTTTGATGATTCCCCATGGAAGGGGACTAGGATTGATGTGTAAAACAAGATTGTTTCTAATTTAAATAAGAATTTATATATAAAAAGCAGTAGTTCATGAATATGAAAAGAGAGAGAGAAAGATAGACAGACATACATACAGAGAGAGATAGACAGAGACAGAGACTGATTTAATCGAGCTACCTACCCTACAAGAGTAGGACAATAATCCAACTAGATACCCAATGCTAGCAAATAAAAACCCCAGTAGCAGGAATGGGTTATGTTTTAGGAGTGCTGGCCAACGGAGATAGACTCCTTCCACAAAAATTAAAAGTTATTGCCAATGCTTGTGGCAATTTTCCAGAACTTGATATTAAGACTCTATGCTGAAGACACCACATACTTGAGTCAGAACATAGAAAAGTCAAACTGATATTCATGTAGAATCTTCACCCTTATTGGATAGCCTCCACAGTGCTAGACAGTTCTATGTAGCTTACCAGACAAGAAGATAATAATCAGTTTTACCCAAGTGTGAACCCTGAAAAGCATAGCTGGCCTGACAAGATATTCTCTGGTTGCAATGTTTGTATCTGTTATGAAAAATATTTCTTTTTAAATTCAGAAATCATGCTGGGCGGTGGTGGCGCACGCCTTTAATCTCAGCACTCGGGAGGCAGAGGCAGGCGGATCTCTGTGAGTTCAAGGCCGGGCTGGACCGATAGCCTCCGAAACAATACAGAGAAACCCTGTCTCGTAAAAAACAAAAAAAAAAAAATTCAGAAATCAGATAATGAGGAAATGCCACTAAAATAAAATAACAATAAGAATGTCTGCCACTTATCTATTACTAGTTATAGTCTCTTGGCTATTGCATACATTTTATATAAAGCTTAACTGATACTCTAAACAGCATTTCCATTAAAATGTTCCAATAGTGTTGTGGGATTCCTGCCCAGGTCCTTTCACTACTCTAGCCCCCAAATAATACACAAGACACTGTATTAATTATGAAGCTGTTGGCTGTTTGCTATGGTGTCTCAATGGCTAGCTCTTACTTAATTATTAACCCATAGTTACTAATATATATTTTCATAAGGTCTTATCCTACCGAGAACACCACTTGCATTCTCTCCTCCAGGGATCACATGATGACTCGTGACACTTGACTGCATTTCCTAGAATCCTCCTTGACTCCTAGTCCCATGGTATGAACAGCACCCCCTTCCAGCATGAAGCAGTTTGGAATGAGCGACGTCCTAATTCCCATCTTGTTTATAAATCTTTGTTTTCATTTAAATGGGGTTGTTTATAATTGGCTAATGATCACAGCCAATCTTTTCTAATGGTAAAAAGGGGAATTATGGTATGGGTATTGTTTTTCATTTATTGAGACAAAATCAAGGTCAATTTTGTGATGCTTATATTTCTCCTCTTGATTAAGTATTGTGCTTATCCTGTTCTTTTAAAACATAATACATAATTGAATACAGACTATAGATAGTTACTTATAATATAATTTATAGTTAGGTAAGTTAGGTTTTCTAGATATATAGAGATGTATTTGAGATAGATAGTCTTCAAACCTTTCAAAGACCTTCAGAAAATGGCATTTAAAATGGTTTAGGGTTTTTCTTGACAATGAGAAATGTATACTCCTGGCAGCACCAATTATGTCTGAGAGGAAGATGGGCATCGAAGAAACTCGTTATGGAGCTTGCTTTCAACATGGCAAGATTAGCCATTTGGGCAAGAAACTGCTCTTGCCTAGACTGACTGTTGCTGTATAAACTGGACATGCAGGACCCACAGAAAAGTGTCTGCTAAACTCAGTCTTACAGGGTTCCTGCTTCATGGAAGTGTCTACCAGACTTTCTACAGGACAGAGAAATGACTGACAGACTGCCAATGCAGATGGACAGTTTGAAATTTCTTGCTTTGCTGAGAAATCTTCTGGACACATTGTGGCCTATGGGCTGAAGATGGATGCCCCAATGTTACAGAGGAACTTCGGGTGACTGTCCAGGCACTAAGATGTCTCTGTCAATCCTAGTGTTTATATATTATCCTTCTGTGGTCTTTGATGGAGTTGAAGATAGATAGTTATAATTATAGTTTTCTTTAGTTATGATAAAAGATAAGCTACATATAGAACTTTAGACTCACAAGGATGAGATGGATGATATTTTCTTTAGATCTTGCTAAATGTTAATAGACAAAATGTTGTAACTGTGTTCTTACTTGATAACTGTTCTGTCATATACAATTTGACTATGTTAAAGTTAAGACCTTTCTTTTTGTTTAAACAGAAAAGAGGAGATGTTGGGGAAGTCCTGTGTATATGTCAATAAATTACTGCTGGCCAATAGGAATCTAGATAGGTGGGGCTAGGAATCCAGGAAGATTCTGGGAAGGAGATACACAGGAGAGTCAACATGTAACGCCATGGGGTAGCAGCCCGGAACTATTCTCCGGTAAGAGACATACTTAGATTAACAATTATGGGGTAATTACTTAAAGTAGAGCTAGCCAGTAAGAGACAAGCAAGGCCAACAGCTTCATAATTAATATAGCCTCCTGTGTGTTTATTTGGGACTGATGCAGATCTGGAACCAGGCGGGCGGGAAGGCTCCTCTCAAGGAAAGCTTCTCTTAACAAAATGGCCAGTGCTTTATTTACATATACACAGAAGGACTTCCCCTATCTCATTAGATTTAATTTTAACAGAGTATGAGGCTGAGGTGAAATATTAACTAATTTAAATAACAAATACATAGTACATTGGACACTAAGCTATTATGTCTCTGAATCAAAAACTTTGGTTAAAAGAGAAATTCTCCAAATAGTAAGGAAGCAATGACTTTCAGACAGAAAGATAATATAAAAGATAAAAGAAAATCAAATCCAAATATTGGTGGGGCCAGACATAAGAAGACAAAATGATCTGAGAAAGCAGCAGAGACCATACAATCAAGAACTTAGTAATCTAGAGGAAACACTCCTATATTCTATTCCAAGAGTTAGAGTAAGTCAGTGAAGGATTTACCTGCTTTGCAGAACCAAACTACAGTGTTGACTGAATGCTGTATCTAGTGAATAAGAAAAAAATTGAGTAATGGACTATGTAATCAAGGAAATCAATGAACATTCTATGGTACTGATTTTATGAGGAGATGCTGGTATACTGTACTAGGAGACTTAGTATGTCAAGGATAGGTATTTTAGATATTTGAATCAACCGCAGCGAGAGACTAATTAAATGGGAAACTTGCATTAGAAAGTGGTAAAATTTGTCATGTTTCTGAACCTAAAAGTCATGAACAACATTTAGTCTCCAGAGAAAGGAAAGAAAAAATATACATGTTGCATTATCTAGCCATAGAATTTTTAGTGCAACACTCCAGAATAGTTATAAATAGTGTTTGCAGAAAACAATATAGCCTGAAGAGTTCAAAACCTTTATATGATATCAGTATGAAGAACCTGCACATTGCATTCCTTTTGTAAAAGGACTATGATATTTCAGGAATCAAATTCTGTAAAGGTGTAGAATATATAGGTCTGTGAAAACACAGTGAAGTCTTGAAGAAGAAGGTAGATTAAAAATGATGTTTTATATTGGACCTGATTCCAACACTGAGAAAAATAGATATTCTGAATATTAACTGGAATATTGAAGCATCCAAACTAGCAACAGAATTCTTTCTAAATCCACTTAATGTCTATATTATTTTTCTAGAGCTGCCGTAACAAACAACACAGTACATGTGGTATAAATAATAGAAATATCCTTTATAGAAACTCCAGACACTGCCGGGTGTTGGTGGTGCACACCTTTAATATCAGCACTCGGGAGGCAGAGGCAGGCAGATCTCTTTGAGTTCGAGACCAGCCTGGTCTACCAAGCGAGTTCCAGGACAGGTGCCAAAACAATACAGAGAAAACCTGTCTCGAGAAAAAAAAAGAAAAAAATCTCCAAACACTAACAGTACCAGATAAGGAAGTCAGTAGAGTTGGCTGTCTCTTTTAAGGCCTCTGGGGAATGGATTACTTTGAAATCTGTTTCAGTCTTCTAGGTTACTCTCTCTAGTCACACCTGTAACCAAATATTCCTTTATTATAGGGACTGGGTAAGATTAAAGCTTATACTAATGTCCTTCTTCTAATCCAGTAAAACTGCAAACACCTTGTTTACAAAAGATACTGTGGATTAATAACTTCAAATACATTATTTGGAGTGGGAAGTTTAAGGGAAACACAAGTTATTCATCAGCATATCTTTGAAAAATATCCTAAGCCACAAGTTAGTGTAGAGAAGTTTTATTAAGATATGTAGCTTTGTGCCTCCACTGCCCTAGAATATCTTGCAGACAGCACGCCATTATGTATCAAAGGTTTTGTAGATCAAAGGTTTGATAACTGAGTTGCTGTTTACATTTTTCCTTTGGTACCAAAAAGGCTAGCACATAGGGGTGAAATCTCTGTGAAGGCATCAACTCAACTCAACTTTCCATCTCCATTGAATTGTGTAGGTGCTATCTACAGCAGTCATGCCTTCCCATCAGGTTATGGAGAGCAACCAATAGTCCTGATAAAGCCTTTCTTACTGAGAGTTTGCCATGGATGCTTCTGCTATATTAGGTTTCAATGTCCCTTCCCACATGATGCCCTTAATTTAACTACCTCTCCCTATATTTCCACCCTCATCTCCCTTTCTCCTGCTCCCCACGTGATTCTCCTATTTTAGTACCTCCAATCATTCATTCTGTTTCTAACTATTCTGTTTCCCTTTTCTATCTACTGACTCACCCAGTATATGTTCTACCTGGAGCATAAGACAACTAAAGGAAATCAAGGGGGATACAATTTGTAAATGAAGATGTCAAAGTATCACTATTTGGTGATGATATTATAGTACACCTAGAGATTCCAAAAAGTCTATTTGGGAACTCCTACAGCTGGCAAAAACCTGCAGAGAAGTGTCTGGATACAAGATTAACTAAAAAAGTCAGTAGTTCTCCTATATACAAATGATAAATGGAATGAGAATGAAATCAAGGAAACTTTGACTTCTTCCTTTATGAATTGTATCTCTTTGATAACCTTTAGCTGTCTTATCACTCTAACTAGAACTTCAATACTCAACTTCATATGGAAAAAAAAACCAAGGATAGCTAAAAACGATCCCAAACAATAAAAGAACTTCCAGAGATATCAACATACCTATTAACACCCAATTTTTTACAAAGACAAAATTACACAATGAAAAAAAAAGCATCTTCAACAAATGGTACTGGTCTAACTGGATGTTGGCATATAGAATAATACAAATAGACACACACATACAGACACACACACACACACACACACACACACACACACACATATATATATATATATATATATATATATATATATATATATATATAAAACACCCTATACAAAACTGAAGTTCAAGTGAATCAAAGACTTCAACAGAAAGCCAGGTAAACTGAACCTGGTAGAAGAAAAACAGGGGAAAGTTCCTTGAAAGCATTGGTACAGGAGATAACTTCCTGAATAGAACACTAATAGCACAGACACTATGATAAACAGAAACTAAAATAAATGGTACCTCACAAAACTGAAAATCTTCTGTAAGGAAAAGGACATTGTCAGTAGGACCAAAAGGCAGCTTACAGAATAGGAAAATATTTTAATCAACCCCACAGCTGACAGAGGGCTGATTTTCCAAAATAGATAAAGAACTCAAGACACTAGACATCAGCAAATCAAACAATCCAATAAAAAATGGGGTGTACATCGAAACAGAGAATTCTCAACAGAAGAATCTCAACTGGCTGGGAACCACTTAAAGAAATGTTCAACATCCTTAACCATCAGGGAAATGCAAATTAAAAGGACTTGGAGATGCCATCTTATACCTGTCAGAATGGCTAAGATCAAAAACACTGGTAAAAGCTCATACTGGAGAGGATAGGGAGCAATCAACTTAATATGCGATGTTTTCTTAGTATCCATGGGAGGCCTTTCCTTTTCTGAATAGAAATGGGAGAGGAACAGATGGGTGATGGCGCAGGAGAGGTGGGTAAGTGAATGGAACGAGAGGAGGGAGTGGAAACTGTGTTCAGGATGTGAAATAAATAAATGAATATTTTTTAAAAGACATGTCATTCTTTGAATAAGAGAATGTACTCAATGTCTCAGAGACTGGTTGACATCCAGAAGCTATTACATCATTTATTTTCCCTTAATTACCTTGACTCTAGTTCAGATCCTTTGATGCACTCTTGTTAATAGGAATACCCGAATGGGCTTCAGAATATAATACTAATATCTATTTTCTTCTTAACATACATATATTAACAATACATTTATTAAAGTAGAATGATGTGTTACTATCAGCATCTCTTCACTGTTTTACTAAATTCAATCTAGACTGAAGTGTATCATGAGCAAAGCAGCCAGTTAGTAGCTCTCACCTCTAACAAGGCTGAAATGGAGTTCCTGTCTTCCCTGTGACTGGAAACTGAATCTCACATGAGACCTCTGCTTCTTCCTTATATGCCTTCTGAAGCTGGGATTAAAGGCATTGGCTCTGTTACTCTTTTTGACTGGTTCAATCATATGCAGCCCTAGATGAACTCAGAGAGACACATCTGCCTCTGTCTCCTGAGTCCTGGGATTAAAGGTATATGCCACAATGGCCCAGCTGCTATGGCTGTGACTAGCTTTGCATTCTGATCTTTGGTGGCTTTTTAGATAATAAACAATGTATCATCACACTGAAGACCTGAAATTTCCAGACATATCTCAAAGCAATTTTCAGTCCTCTTGGACATATTTTTATCTTTCTTTAATGAATGGGAATGTAAGCCAAATAATTTCCTTTCTGTTTTCCATGATTTCCTATTTCTATGGATGTTCTGTGAAGGTATTCTTACCATTTCATCATCACCCATTCTCTGAATTCTTTTTTTTTTTTTTTTTTGGTTTTTACGAGACAAGGTTTCTCTGTATTGTTTTGGATGCTATCGGTCCAGCCCGGCCTCGAACTCACAGAGATCTGCCTGCCTCTGCCTCCCGAGTGCTGGGATTAAAGGCGTGCGCCACCACCGCCCGGCCCATTCTCTGAATTCTTATGAAACAAATCCTCTATTGAAGGCTGGGTGTATTTGATATGCTAAAGGGTCTGTTAATTATAAATTGTACCCTTTGTAAAATTTTATTTTAGATAGTGATTGCTCCATGCTCTGCCCCTGCAGTGTGTGTGTGTGTGTGTGTGTGTGTGTGTGTGTGTGTGTGTGTGTATCAAAAACTGTCCTGCTTCTAACATATTTATGCGTCTTCTTTTTCTTCTTCATTTTGCTACACTTGTTTTTTTCTACATTCTTACCTTTTTACGTTCTGGTAATTTCTGCCAGCTTCTTCCTCCAGCCATTACCTCTCTAGTTCTCTCTCCCCAAATCTCTCTCTTCTCAGAGGTTTGAAGCCAAGGAAAAGAATTAACTTAGTTTTTCATTGGTCAGGAGCACACTTCTAAGCTAAGTGATAAAGGCAGGACCATAGTCATGGAAACATAAGGTACTAAGACCATAGGAGCAAAACTACCACCAGACAAGGGAGGGCACAGTGCTCAGTGAAAACTTTGAGACACAGATCTATTGTTAGTAAACTGACAAGATAATAGGCATGCTTTTCTTCATAACCTTGGTTACAAAGCAGCACCTCTGACCTTGTACATAACTGTACAGCTTTAAAATATAATCTGTTTACAAAATATCTTTAGTTTGAACTTGTTCTGAGGTGAAAGTGAGCTAAATTGTGTGCAATTAGTCTGAGTAAGAGAACAAGGCAAGCTATTAAGAGTTAATATAGGTTAACACCTGCTGTATCTCTCAGGGTCCCTGACATCTGCCCCTTTTTTGCTTAAAAAGCATGTAAATCTCTCTAGGGTAAAGAGTAATGTGAGTAATTAAAAGTCTGAAGATGATTAGAAGAATGGTAATGATTTTGAAATTAATAATCAATTTATGTTGATATTTAATCTGTATTTATATATAATCTATATTTATAATCAATAATCTATAGATATAATCAATAATATATCATTGGTAACCAACTGTTAATCTGTATTTATGACAAATTGAGAACTATTTTAAACACGTTGTAGGTGTAATTGTAAATGATTTTATAATATCTGGGAGGAGTCATCCAATATACCAATGCATGGGGGAAAGTGCACCCAGTAAATGATTAATACACTGCTAGAGCTTTGGGTACGAATCCCACTGTAGACTGCCATGGCTTCACAGGGAATTTACAGTAAGGACAGTAACTATTCATAAAGCAAATACTCCCACCATAGTGTGTGTGGGGCCCCTCGACTGGAAAATGTCTCCGGTGTTTAGCTTCATGATATGTCTGCTGTGTTTTAACTGCATAATTCTGCAGTCCTTAGCAATAAGGGAATAAGATACACAGAGCAGGAAGATGAAAAGTCACTTATCAACCACACCCAGGAAAAAGATAGTCACGGCATGAACTCTCAAAGCCTGCCCCGACACCCTTCTTCTAGCAAGGATCTAAGCCCTAACAACTCTATAAGCTTCCCAAACATCTGTATCAAGTGGAGTTACAAGTTTATGGGCTTTATTTCTCATTCAAACCACAATAGGAGATACTTCTTACAAAGCTCTTAAAATATCTCCTGCCCTATGAGTACTCAATAAACACCATTTATTATAATTTTGTACAATTTCTGATAATGTGTTAAGAACTTATTAGGTGTTGTATAAATACCTTCAATAAAATATTGAAAAATGGATAATCTAGCAGACAACAGTAGGGGAAGTTGTTGAATATTAAGTTTGAAGGAGTCAGTAAAGAATTTGAAATGTAAGGACTGATAATAAATTATTTCATTGTATATAGAACAAATAATTCAAGGACCAGGAAAGTCACAGTCACTGGAACATTTTTATTTTGCTTTTTGACAGAAACAATTAAATTAATATGCATTGTTAATAAAAATCAAAATCCAAAAGTAGACAAATGATGCAATATCACCTCTACCCCTCACTATTTGTGTCGCTCAGAAGAATCACCTAGGGAAATTTCTTGACTGAGCTTCTTCAAAGTTTCTGTGAGCTACTGTTCTAATCCTCTATTTCATCTTGAGGTAAGTCCAACCAATTGCTTTGCAGAAGTTTTATTATCTTCTTTAATCACATTAATACTTTATCTCAGGCTAATGTGAAAATAGCTGAAGTTTTCAGTCATGGGGATAAAGGAACAGAGATCTATCAGAGTACTTCCAAGGCAAATCAGAGATTAATTCACTTTGAGTCCTTAAATCTTAAATGTATTCTTAGCTAAAGGTTATTACAGAGTGTGCCTTGTCTCAAATCCATTTAAATGATTGCATTGTTCAAACAGGAAGTTGTGACTAAATTAGCTTTAAAATGTTTAAGAATAAAATATATATGTACATTGCTAATCATTCATCTCTGAGTCAAGTCATTGCCAAATTTATAGCATGTTATTTGGCAACCAAAAAGACTGATGAACAAATTGAAAAAATTACAATTTAGAAGAAAGCAATAAATAATCAATTACTGTAGTATGAGTTACAGAAAGTGATTAGGGAGTAAGGCATGCATCTCTTTCTTAGATGCACGCAGATGAGCCTCTGTGGTTTCATTGTTTAGCCCATGCCTTCTAGGCAAAACTAACCCAGTAAATGCCTATCTCCTCATCCTACTGAAGTGTACACAAGATCTTTAGCAAACAAATTTATAAAAATTTTATGTCTTTCCAGTTATGCTTACTTGCTCTGCTTTATTCTCTGTACCCCTGATTTGCCTCTCAATCCTCTATGAAGGTGAAGACAGTGATCTGAACTAAATGTCAGTTAATCAATTATCATATGTAAGAAACATGCCTTCATTTTTCCACACAAACTGAATTTATACTAATGTTCTATTTCCACACAAGGAGATCTGAAGTTGTTCCAAAATTTCCCCCAAATTCATGCCTATGCTACCTTATAGTCAAGGCAATGGTTGATTCTTCAATATGCTGAGCATTTAGTTGCTTCTATGCCAGCTATTATAAAGCCTGTTGTTTCTCTATTGCTGAATGCCTTTACCCAACCCAAACAGGTTTAGCTGTCAACTATTTCAAAGGTAAGGCTGTTGGTGCCTTTGGAAAATCAGTAGTTATTGTATCCTATTCTTGTATACAACCTGAATTGTCAGTTACTGTTTTTTATGATACCTTCTAATATTTTTCCAAGAAACATATGCTAATTTATAGTTTGTTTCTAAGATTGGGGAAATGTTAATATGAGCATTCCATGGCTTGAACAAATTGCATCCCCAAAAGTGCATTGCTATGTCAGCAACTAATGACTTTAATTTGTCTCTCTGTCCTTTGGGGCCTAAACAATGAACACATCTTGTGCTCTGTTTTACATGTGACAAAAGTCCAATCCCTAAAAGCTATACATTTACTTCCTGAAGAGGCCATTTTTAATGCAAAGATTCTTTTGAAATTATGGTTACATCTTTACCTATGTCTACTAGACCTTCAGTGACAATGCCATTTGACTTTGATCTTTGATCATTTATAGAAGTTTGTCAAAATACTTGCTTTCTGGTTTTTCCGAATTTTTCTCTCCTATATAGATGTTGTATCATCTAGAGCAGTACAGTTTCTTTTTTATATGTTTTTATTTAAATTAGAAACATGCTAGCAGTATGTTTTCTTAGAATAGGTATTAGGTTCCGTAATTATTCTGGGAAGGAGTTTCCACTATAAGACAAAATTACTGAACCAAATTTGCCATAGGTCCTGCAAAAGGCCACTCAAGGAGTTTTCTGACAGCAAAGCATTACCCTGAACATCCCTTGTTGAACAACATTCATTAGTCCAATTCTTGCATTTGCCACACATCTGCATAATCCAGAAGGGAGGGATGTTCTATTTGGATCATGCTTTTTAAATAACATTGTTTCTAGGAATAGTTTGTTTATAGTCACTTTTAAGGTGACATTGTTTGCCACAATTGAAGCACTTGACATTTTGACTTTTCTTCAACCTCCTGAAATCACCTTTCCTATCCATGAATTTTCATGGTCATGAGATTCAATATTGATTGTATCTTGGATCCTTTCTTTCAAGGGTGCTTACCTTCCCTTTGAAGGTCTAATTATCCTTTTTGCATTGAGAATTAGACTTTTCAGAATCCAGTAATTCAATCATTATTTGTCTAGCTTCGGAATTTGGTATCATCTTATTTACTGCTGAGGTCAATCTTTGTGAGAACTCCATGAAGGCTTCCATTGGGCCCTGTATAACTTACAAAATGATTCAATTTTCTTTCCTATTTCTCCAAGTCCGTCCCAAGCATTCAAAGCTGCTGTGTGACATAAAGCCAGGACATGGTCATCATATATAGATATGCCTTCTATGGTAGCATATTTTTCTTCTCCAAGAAGTTGATCTTGGGAGACTTCCATGCCTCTAGCTTTAGCCAATTTTTCAATAGTCTTAGCTTTTTCTCTGAACCAGGTCCTCCATTGTAATTATGAACCTGGCTCTAAAACATTAACCAAGTCTATCCAGTCTTTGGGGCTAATTGTATCAGAAATTGACCATGAGTTTAACATATGCTTCACAAATGGTGAGTGCATGCCATATGAGACTACAGCTTCCTGAGTCTCCTTAAATCTAACATTGGTACAGGAGTCCAATTAGTTCTTGTAGAGTCTTTATCTTTTGATAATTCCTGTAAGGTTATTGGATATATTAAAGGAGGTTCTCTGAAAACCCTAAGCTGTTCCTCTATAATCTTATGCAATGCTGAAATTAGTTCTACTTTAAAATTCCTCTGTCTGGGTTTGAATATCTTTATGACCAGATTTAATATGTTTTTCTAAGGCTTGTATCTTGGCACTCCTATCTACCAACTATTTTTAGAGATAACCAAGAATTATCAGACTGACAATAAATATCAAAATTAGAATTAACAGTATGTCAACCCTAGAAGAGTTGACTATCCATTCATTTAATTGTTCCTATTTTAAAACATTCATTGTTTAATCATACAGAGACACAAATCTCCATTATAATAGTATTTCCCATATTTTAATATGGAAAAATACTCTCGTTTTAAAAATTCCTTCCTTGAAGAATCCCCAGTTGTCTCACCAAAACATCATAAAATCATCCTAGCAATGCTGGGTGATGGTGGTATACATCTTTAATCCCAGAACTTGGGAGACAGAGGCAGGTGGATCTCCATGAGTTCAAGGCAAGCCTGATCCAAAAGTGAGTTCCAAAACAGCCAGAACTGTTATACAGAGAAACTGTATCTCATCAAACAAACAAACAAAATGATCCTACCACTGGTTTTATATATTTTTTCCTAAAGATAAATGTAGGATATAGTATGGGACTCCATCCCATTTAACACTTTCTAATGTGAAGTCATTCCCTATGAGCTCTCTACTTTCTTACATGTAATATTGTTGTTAAATTATGTTGTGTTCCTTCTCCTCAAATTCTAATGGGATTTTATGCTAAAGAAAATCTGGTCATGTTCATGTTTATTCTTGATTCTAGAACCAGCTCCGTAGGTTTGACAGATTTTGATCTACTGCTGTGACCATTGCTTCTCCACTAGCCACACCAGGATTTTTCTGAAGGGTTCCAGTCTTCATGTAGAGTTTCTACCTCCGCTATGCTTTCTTTCAGAAGAGAGGTTCTCTCAGAATCCTCTCCAGGGAGAGCAGATACCCACCTTAACTCAATCGTCTATTCACCATTGATACTCTGTATGCATTTATATGGAAAACCTACAAAGAAATATTTTTGTCTGCTTTCCCTTAAAATATCTCATATTTAATGTTTTAGCACCTTATTAACTTGATTTACACACAAGTCAATACTACTGAGATCAACCTGAGCTTTCCTTGCCTTAAAAATGCCATATCCTCTCAAAGGACTCAGCAAAGACACTATTCTCATCCCAAAGTCCCTTCTGAATTAGTACCTTTCTTTTTGTGAGCATAGTTATATAAAGCCCAGTGAATTAGGTTTAAAACACCATCTCCATCATGTTCCAGTTTATTTAGTATGGCCTATCCTTATTTTATTTTCTTTCAGTCCCTGATATTCTTGGGAATATCTCAGTCAGTGATAAATGGGTGTTCCTAGTAGCTCAAGTGCTCAAGTGACCCAGTCCTTAAGGGGATGATTTCCTTCATATTGCCTCAGATTATATAACCTTTGTCTCAAGAAGCAATGGGTGGTTAAACACATTTCCAATGCTTGGACAGCCCTTCATGAGGTATTCTATGGCTCCCCAGTCTCATTGCTTCATAAGCTAAATGACAGGAGACTCTTTGTAGAAATTTTATCCCCCCAATTCAAGTGGCTCAAAGGGACATCAATACATTGTCACCATATTTTCCTGAGCTGTGTCATTTTTAAGTACTCAATTTGAATGCTGAATTGTGGACTATTTTCATCTCTTCATGAAACATGAGACCTGCATTTTCACTTAGTTCACAGTAGCTAGGAAACAGAGACAATCTAAATGTCCTTCAATGAACAATGAAAATGTGGTGCATATACACAATGGAATTCTATTAATCTGTAAAGAAAAATAAAATCATGAAATTTGCAGATAAGTGAATTTAACTAGGAAATATTATACTGAGTTAGGTAATCCCAGCCTAGAAAGATAAAATCCACATGTGCTCTCTTATTTGCATTTCCTTATCTGTAAATCTTTAGATATGAGCATATAATCTGGAGTGTTACATCCTGTTGAGAGAGGACATCAAACCTTGACTGGTGTGATAAGGAAATGAAGAAAGAACAGACACATAAACATATGTACAAAAAACCTGGGGTCATGTGGACCATGTGCACTCTGATGCAGCAGCATCAACTATGCAAAAACCTGGAACTCCATCATATTTATTATGCACAGCATAGTGGAAGAGGAACTGGCTAGTCTTGGGAAGAGGTCTCTGTATTTGAGCAATCTCTGGTTATAAATTTCTGGGAGGAGGAAATTGCAGTTGCTAGTTTTTGCAAACAATGGTCAATTATTTGTAAGCATTTTACTTGTACAGGCTGTCAACATTTAAACTTGGTCTACAGGAAGAGTTCGATATCCCTCTGAGCTTCCACCTCAGGGGGGAAGCCTTTTTCATTACCATGGGACTGAGACATTAGATCTTTGATGTCTGCTGTGATCATGTCAAATAATACACATTGACTTAGGACTTCATCGGCTCTTTGCATGTATGCTCAGGGCTTTATCAGCTTCCCACACTGGTGTAGCCACAGAAACAAGCAAAGTAAAATGGGATCATAGGGGCTAGGAGATGAAGTTATGTAGACGAGAATAGCAGAATACAGGTGCTATGAAACAGGAAATAGGAAAAATAAGGGGAGCTTAGTAGAGAATGGGAAAGGAAAAGCAATACAAAATGGAGAGAGACAATATAAGTAACACAAAGGGTGTTTGAAAATAAAAACAGGGAATCATATTATTTTATGGTCACCTAAGACACACACACACACACACACACAATTTAAATGACCTTGTGATATTTAGAGTGATATGGTTGTGAAAATCCATAGCTGACCTAACAAAAATCTCCATATTAACTATGAGAAACCACATAGAAATATTGTACCTGAATGAAATCTTCAGCCATTTCTGCTCAGCTTTCTTACTTTTTGTTGTCTGTTTCTATCCATGGGATCCATGTTGTGTTCAATATAAGATTGTAGAAACAACTAAGAGTAATTGTTTGCAAAAGTTAGCTAAAGATAGTAGAGACTCAATAGGGAAAATGACTCTTGTCGGTGTAGGAATCTTTTGATAGGTATCTCATGTTATCCAATTTAACCTCATCCAGATTTTAGATATATTTACTCCTGAATGCACAAGGAGTGTTCAATTTTGAACTTTAACCAGGCTAAGTGCTCTGCTACTATTTTGTGACTCACACACTGAGAAATTTACAAGTAGGAATTATTGACATTAAGAAAAGCGTCATAAGTCACGAAAAAATCTCTTCTCCCCTTTGCATTCTGAACCTAACCTAATTGCACTTGACTAATGACTTCTAGAAGCATTGCAGAAACCTTGCTTTTGGCACAGAAAGAAGATAGTCCTCAGTGGGGTGGGTGCAGGAGAGCTGTCCCCAGGAGAGTATGTAAAGAGGGAACTGGCGGAACCATAACTGCAAGATCTCTATGACTAAGGGCAAAAGCAGACTAGCCAAGAGAAGTCTAGGTGGGTGTCCAGTATTGATGTTCTAGCAGAAGCCAGAGGCCTTGAACCAGACCAATGACTGATTGTAATGAAAAAATTTTAAGCAAAGCACTTTGTAAATAAAAGTAAACACTTCCTAATGCCACCACAAGAAATGAATATGTGATAGAGAGGCAGGAAAGAAGGAACAAAGTGTCACATACGTGGCAGAACTTGAGACAAGACAGCTATAATGGATGTGAGAGAACACTGCACTTAATAGGGGAGCAGGACTTTGCATAGAGGTGTTAGCGAGATTTTTTGCTTTATTTTCTATTTTTAATTTTTTATTTCCTTTTTCGGGGAGGTTACAGGCAGGAGTGGAGGGCAGACATGGAAGTTCTGAACAATGAGTGGAATTGTGGTACATGATGTGAAATTTCCAAAGAATAAATTTTAAAAATTATGTTAGAAAGAAGATAGTCCTATATCTTAAACGTTTTAAACTACCAAACAGTAATGAATGCCCATGTGAATTAAAATATACTGATGAAAATAGATCAAAAGTGTACTCAAAATAACAAAGTTATTGATTGTGAATGAAAAAGCCATTCAGAAGGACTCAGCAGCATGTGAAAAACTAGAAACCATAAATATCACTCACAAGACTCTGAAGAATTATTTGTGGACTTGGCATCAAATCAACATAATGCTTGGGATTGTGTTGAAGTCACTGGTTTTAATAACTGTTTTATATTGAAGTAATTTTCACTTGCAAAAATGGTGCAAAAGATAGCACACAGAGTCCCCAAATGTCTTAAATCTATTTTTGTGACTCTAATTTTATAATATGGGTATTTGTCAAAACAAAGAAATAAAAATGGATATCTTATTATTTGTTAAACTCTAAACTATATATGAATTACATTAGTTTTCAATTTGTGTCCTTTTACTGTTCTAAGTTACAAGTTTCAATTCAGAATACTTTAGTGGCATCTTGCCTGTGAACCTGTAACAGTTGCCTCACCCTTTTTGGTGTGACTTCAGGTTCCAACAGAACAAGAAAGAGGAAAGTATGAAGCGTGGTCATCTCACTCACTCTTGTATTCGATCAGAAGGGCAGAGAAAGGCTTCGGTGGTTCTTTATTGTTCTGTGTAAGTTGTTCCCCACTAAAACATCCATCTATTATTTACCTTGGGTCTAGTAAACTCATTACATCCATGCCTTCAGAATATCACATCCCACTTAGAAGCTGTCAAATTTCCATCTCTTCTTTACTCTCTGGAAATCTAAATATAGCATGTGACTTATTTTTTCATTTTGTAAGGTAAAGTTTACAGTAATTTATAAATATTGACTGACGTTGAGTTTGACTAGAAACAGTTAGTCAGCTGATTGGTTTTATCTGAAATTTCCACATAATTCTTGATACCTTGTGAATGAATTATTTTTCGTCTCAGAAGGTAGACTAATAGTGTCAAGAAATATTTAGATAGTTCAATATTATAGTATTAATGCAGATTCGGTAGTAATAACTGTTATTGTCATTGTCTTCAGACAGGGTCTCATTTAGTCTAGTCTAGACTCAAACTCATTATATAGCTCAGGCTGATCTTTAACCATTGATGACCCTGCCTCTACAGCACAAAACAAGTGAGACAATATAATTTGTAGAAAATGGATGGAATTGAAATTTATACTCTTAAGTAAAATAATCCCAACCCAAAAAATAAATATGATTTATTTTAATATGAGAAATTTAGATTTGTAAACAAAACTAGTATACCAAGCTCTCTCATAACTTCACAGAAGCTGGGTCCCTCTCCTTCCTCCTTCCAGACCAGAGTCCCTGGATCCTTATTATAGACTGCACTACAGCCTCTTGTGGCAGTAACTAGCCCATGTGTCCAGCCTCCAATAAAAAAACCACAACCAGCTTTGCCATCAGCTCCACCCACATTACCTAAGATGCTATTTGGCCTTTGAAGCTACCCCAAGCAACAGAAGTAGTCTCTCCAGGAAGAGGCACTCTTTGGAACCCACTGCAAGAAAGGATGGGAAGGAGACAATATAAAAACACAAGGAGCAACATAAAAACCAATATGACACTGCCAGAGTCCAGAGACCCTACTCCAACAAGATAGGAACACCCCAACATGACTGAACTAGAAGATAATGACATAAAAACATCTTCATGGAAATGATAGATGCTCTCAAAGAGGATATGAGAAAATCCGTTAAAGAGATGGAAGAAAAAAATTCCAAAAAATGCAAGAAATGGAGCAAAAGACAAAACTTCAAGAAACAATTCAAACAGTGTAAGGGCTGAAATCTGAAATACAAAAAATAAAAAACAAAGTCTGAAGAAATGCTGGAAATAGAAGGCTGGGAAAATGGTCAGGTACTACAGATGCAAGCATAACCAACAGAGTACAAGAGATGGAAGAGAGAATCTCAGGTGTTGAAGATACACTAGGAGAATTACATTCATTGACCAAAGAAAATTTTAAGTTCAACAAATCCCTAACACAAAATATCCAGTAAATATGGGACACTGTGAAAAGACCAAACTTAAGAATAATAGGTGTAGAAGAAGATGAAGAAACCCACCTCAAAGGGCCAGAAAATATATTCAACAAAATAATAGAAGAAAACTTTCCCAACCTAAAGACAGACATGCAAATGAAGGTGCAAGAAGCTTACAGAGCACTAAATAGAGTGGACCACACACACACAAAGAAATCCTCTCAACACATAATAATCAAGAATACAAACATACAGAATAAAGAAAGAACATTAAGAGCAGCTAGGGAAAAAGGCCAAGTTACATATGAAGGCAAACCTATCAGAATTACACCTGACTTCTCCATGGAAACTATGAAAGCCGGAAGGTCCTGGATAGATATCCTACCAATATTAAGAGTCCACGAATGCCAGCCAAGACTGCTATACCCAGAAAAGCTTTCAATCAATATAGATGGAGCAAACAAGATATTTCATGAAAAAACCAGCTTAAACAATAGATATCCCCTAACCCAGTCCTACAGAAATTTCTGGAAGGAAAACTCCAACCCAAGGAAGTTAACTACAACCAGAAAAACATAGGCTAGGCAATAGATAATCCGACTTTACTAACAGGCAAAAGAAAACATGGTGGAAATCCACATACAATTCTACCAACAACAACCATTCCTAAACAAACAAGAATGAACAATCAATGGTCATTAATTTTCCTCAATATTAATGGTCTTACATTGCCCATAAAAAAACACAGGTTAGCAGAATGGATTCGGAAACAGAATCTATCCATGTGCTGCATACAAGAAATACACCACAGCTTCAAAGACAGATGTTATTTCAGAGTTAAGGGTAGGGAAAAGATATTCCAATCAAATGGACCCAAGAAACAAGTGGGGGTAGCAATCCTAATATCTAGCAAATTAGACTTTAAACTAAAATCAGTCAAAAGTGATGAAGGAGGTCACTTAATACTTATCACAGAAGAAATCCACCAAGATGAAGTCTCAATTCTGAACATCTATGCCCCAAATAAAAAGCCATCCATGTTCATAAAAGAAACATTACTATAACTCAAAGCACATATAAAACCTCACACATTTGTAGTGGGAGACTTCAACACCCCACTCTTACCACTAGACAGGACCACAAGACAGAAACTAAACAAGGATACGAAGGACCTAATAGAAGTTATAACCCAACAGGGTTTAACAGACATCTATAGAACACTCCATCCAAACACAAAGGAATATACCTTCTTCTCAGCTCCACACAGAACCTTCTCAAAAATATACCACATAAATAGCAACATAGCAAACCTCAAAAAGTACAAAAAAATTGGAAAAACTCCATGTATCTTATAAGACCACCTTGCATTGAAGTTAGAGTTCAACAATAACACAAATCTCAGAAACCCTAAAAACTCATGGAAATTGAATAATACATAATTGCACCACTCCTTGGTCATAGAAAAATTAAAAAAAGAAATTAAAGATTTCCTAGAATTCAATGAGAAGGAAGATACAACATACCCAAACTTATGGGACACTTTGAAAGCAGTGCTAAGAGGAAAGATCATATCACTAAGTGCCCACATGAAAAAAACTGGAAAATAGTCACACTAGAGAATTAACAGCACAATAGATAGTTTGAGAGCCAAAGGAAGGAAACTCACCCCAGAGGAGAAGATGCCAAGAAATAATTAAACTGAGGGCTGAAATCAATAAGGTGGAAACTAGGAAAATGATACAAAGAATCAATGTAACAAAAAGTTGCTTCTTTGAGAAAATCAACAAGATAGACAAACCTTTATCCAAACTTACCAAACGGCAGAATATGAACATGCAAATTAACAAAATCAGAAATGAAAAGGGAGTTATAACAACAGTGAAGAAATCCAGAGAATCATCAGGTCATATTTTGAAAAACTGTACTCCACAAAATTTGAAAATTTAAAGGAAATGGACAATTTTCTGGATAAACATCACTTACCAAATTAAATCAAGAACAGATAAGCCAGAGCCGGGCGTTGGTGGTGCATGCCTTTAATCCCAGCACTCGGGAGGCAGAGGCAGGCGGGTCTCTGTGAGTTCGAGGCCAGGCTGGACCGACAGCCTCCAAAACAGAGAAACCCTGTCTCGTAAAAACCAAAAAAAAAAAAAAAAAGAACAGATAAGCCTTTTAAATAGTCCTATGAGAACTAAGAAAACAGAAGCAGTCATCAACAGTCTCCCAACCAAAAAATCCCAGATCCAGATGGTTTCAGTGCAGAATTTTACCAGAAATTCAATGAACATGTTATACCACTTCTCTTCAAAATATTCCATGCAATAGAACCAGAAGGGTCTTTGCCAAACTCTTTTTTACAAGGTTTCAATAACATTGATAACCAAGCCATACAGAGACGCAACTATGAAAGAGAACTTCAGACCAATTTCCCTCATGAACATTGATGCAAAAATACTCAATAAAATACTGGCAAATTGGATCTAAGAACACATCAAAAAAGTCATCCACCATTATCAAGTAGGCTTCATTCCAGCGATGCAGGGTTGGTTCAACATAAGAAAATCCATCAATGTAATCCACCATATAAAATACCTAAGAAACAAAAACCACATGATTATCTCACTAGATGCAGAAAAAGACTTTGATAAAGTCAAACACCTCTTTGTGATAAAGGTCTTGGAGAGATCCGGGAAAACAGGAACATATCTAAACATCATAAAAGCTATATACAGCACACCAACATCAAACATCAAACTGAATGGAGAGAAACTCAAAGCAATTCCTCTATGATCAGGAACAAGGCAAGGCTGTGCCTTCTCCCCATATTTCTTCAATATTGTACTGGAAGTTCTAGCTAGAGCAAAAAGACAACAAAAGGAGATCAAGAGGATATAAATTGGAAAGCAAGAGGTAAAACTTTGACTATTTGCAGATGATATGATAGTTTACTTAAGTGACCCAAAAAAACTCTACCATAGAAAGAACTCTTACAGCTGATTAACACCTTCAGTAATATGGCAGGATACAAGATCAACTAAAGAAAATCGGAGCCCTACTATGATAAAAGGGCCAAGAAAGAAATCAGCGAAACATCACACTTTACAATTGCCACAAACAACATAAAATACATGGGGGTAACACTAACCAAACAAGTGAAAGACCTGTATATCAAGAACTTTGAGTCTTTAAAGAAGACACCTGGACATGGAAAGACCTCCCATGCTCTTGGATAGGTAGGATCAATGTAGTAAAAAGTGGCAATTCTGCCAAAAGCAATCTACAGGCTCAATGCAATCCCCATCAAAATATTCCTGAATACAGCTTGGTACTGGCACAAAAATAGACAGGTAGAGCAATGGAATCAAATTGAAAACCCTGAAATTAACCCCAAACCTATGAACACCTGATTTTTGACAAAGAAGCTAAATTTATACAATGGAAAAAAGACAGCATCTTCAACAACTGGTACTAGCATAACTGGATATTAGCACGTAGAAGACTGCAGATAGATCCATGTCTATCACCATACACAAAACTTAAGTCTAAATGGATCAAAGACCTCAATGTAAATCCAGTCACACTGAAACTCTTAGAAGAGAAAGTAGGAGGTGCCCTTGAAAGAATTGTTACAGGAGACTGCTTCTTGAACATAACACGAATAGTACAAATACTGAGATCGACAATTAATAACTGGGACCTCCTGAAACTGAGTGGCTTCTATAAGGCAAAGGACACAGTCAGCAAGACAAAAAGGCAGCCCACAGATTGGGAAAAGATATTCACTAACCCCACATCTGACAGAGGGCTGATCTCCAAAATTTACAAAGAACTCAAGCAGCAAGTCTCCAAAACACCAAATGATCCAATTAAAAAGTGGAGGATTGAACTAAATAGAAAATTCTCAATAGAAGAGTATAAAATGGCTGAGAGACACTTGAGAAAGTGCTCAACATCATTAGCCATTAGGGAAATGCAAATCAAAGAAATCCTGAGATATCATCTTACTCCTGTCAGAATGGCTAAAATTAAAAACACCAATGACAGTTTGTGCTGGAGAGTATGTGGAGAGAGAGGAACACTCCTGCACTGCTGGTGGGAGTACCAACTAGTACAGCCACTATGGAAATCAGTAGGGGATTCCTCAGGAAAATGGGACTCAGTCTAGAACAAGACCCAGAAATTCCACTCTTAGGCATATACCCAAAAGACACCCATTTGCACAACAAGGATGTGTGTTCCACTATGTTCATAGCAGCATTATATGTAATAGCTTGATCCTGGAAGCAACCTAGATGTCCCACAACTGAAGAGTGGATAGAGAAAATGTGGTACATTTACACAATGGAAACTACTCAGTGGGAAAAAATGGAATCTTGAAATTTGCAGGCAAATGGAAGGCACTAGAGGAAACCATCCTGAGTGAGGTAACACAGACACAAAAGACAAACATGGTATGTACTCACTAATATAGGGATTTTATATGTGGATTAGGGCAGTGTCAGCCTATAATCCCAGTGCCAGTGAGTCTGAGAAACAGGGAGTTTCCCAAGAGAGATGCATGATACCCTAGAGAAAGGGAATGAGGCAAGATCTCCTGAGCAGATTGGGAGCAGCGGGGGAGGGGAGAGGGAACTAGGAAAAAGAAAGGGGCATAAGAGGAGGGGAGAAGAAGGCATGGGGAATCAGGAAGGTTGAGTTGAGGTAAGAATAGAGCAGAGCTGGATGAGAGAAACCATAATACATGGAGTCATTATAGGCTTGAGGAGAGAGCTGACACTAGTGAGATCTCCAGAGATCTACAAGGATAAAACCAACTGGCAAACTAAGCAATAGTGGAGAGACTACATTAATAGCCCCTCCTTGATGATAAGGTTGATGACTACCCTATATGTCATCCTAGAACCTTCATCCAGTGACTGATGGAAGCAGAGACAGATACCCACAGTTAAACACTGAACTTATCTCCTGGAACCTAATGACAGAGATGGAGGAGTGATGAGCAAAGGGGTCAAAACCATGATGGTGAAACCCACAAAGACAGATGATCGGATAAGGGGGAGCTTTTGTATCTCAGTCTGATGGCTGAAAGACCAACAGGGTACTGATCCAGACTCCATGAATGTAGTGCCAGGGAGGAGGCCACAGAAATCACTGGGGCCTTGTGTAGTAGATTAGTGTTTACCATGGTGTCTGAATGATCTTTGGGAGCCAATTCCAAATAGAGAGATGCTCTCTCAGCCTGGACACATGGGGAAGGGCCTAGGTCCTGCCCTGGATGAAATGACAGAGTTTGGAGATCCCCACCATGTAGGGCCTCACCCTCCCTGGGGAATGATGTGGGGATAGGGTGGGGGCTGGTGGGGCTGGTGGAGGGCAAGGAAGGAGGGGTGGGAGAGGGAACTGGGATTGACATATGAAGCGTTCATGTTTCTAATTTAAATAAAAACATATATTATGGGAAAAAAGAGCTAATCTCTCCAGCTCCTCTTCTGAGAATCCACACTAAATGCCCCTCTATATCCCCCCAATTCAATTGTTCATGTTCCCATCCCCACATGCCCTGAGTACACTCATAAAATGTCTTCTATTCCCCCTTCCTGGGGAGATCTGAGCATGCCATCCCTCCATGAGCCCTCCCCATCACTTTGTCTCTCTGGGTTTATGGAATGTAGCACAGGTATCTTTTATAGCTAATATTACTTAGGAGGGAGTACATATCATGTTTGTCTAAGTCTGGGTTACTTCATTCAAGATTTTTTTTCTAGTTCTATCCATTTGCCTTCAAATTTCCTCGTATCCTTGTTGTTAACATCTGAGTAGTATTCCTTTGTATAAATGTAACACTTTTTATACATTCCTCAGTTATGGACATCTAGATGGTTTTGAGGTTCTGATTACAAACAAAGCTACTATAAACACATTTGAGTAAGTGTCCTTGTGGTATGATTGAGTATCCTTTGAGTATATGCACAAGAGTGGTATAGCTGGGTCTTGTAGTAGGTTAGTTCCCAGTTTTCTGAGAAACCACCAACATGACTGACAATGTGGCTGTACAAGTTTGCATTCTCACCTTGCTCCACATCCTCACCAGCATGATCTGTTGCATGTTTTTTTAGTTTGAGTCATTCTGACAGATGTAAGACAAAATCTCAGAGTGATTTTGATTTGCATTTCCCTGGTGTCAAAGGCTGCTGAGTATCTATTTAAGTGTTTCTTGGCAATTTAAGATTATGCTGTTCAGAGTTCTCTGTTTAGATCTGTACCTCATTTTTAAATTGAATTATTTGGTTTGTTGATATCTAGTTTTGATAGTTGCTGTCATAACCAGCAACCTGTTTGAATGTGCCTGAAAAACAAAAGTGAAGATTGAGGGGAAAAA
Organism: Mesocricetus auratus; assembly: GCF_017639785.1. Lineage (NCBI taxonomy): Eukaryota > Metazoa > Chordata > Mammalia > Rodentia > Cricetidae > Mesocricetus > Mesocricetus auratus. Next base: position 109,478,032 of record NW_024429182.1, on the reverse strand, counting down.
TGACAAAAGACAGAAGACAGAGTCAGGGGGGTTCTCAGTGAATACTGTCACAGCCCCAAGTTTATTACTTATAGCCATCATATACCCCAATCAAAAGGAGAGGCAAAAGACTTCCTTACCATGATACAAGGGACAGAAAAAACTCTATAATACTCAAATCATCTAGATAACATACCCTAATTCAAAATCCTATTATTTGGCCTTGAGGAACAAGACATCTAATAGCCACACATTTGGGGTTAGTGAAGATTTTCGCAGTATCACATTTTCTTCTATTGAAGGTTTCCTTTGCCTTACAGAAACTTCATTTTCATGAGGTACCATTTATTAATTGTAGTTCTTAGTGCTTCTGCTACTGGTGTTCTGTTCCTATGCCAATGCTATTTCCCATTTTCTCGTCTGACAGGTTCAATGTTTCTGGGTTTACATTGAGGACTTTGATCTACTTGGACTTGAGTTTTGTGCAGGGTGATAGATATGGATCTGTTTGCATTTTTCTGCATACCAACACCAGTTAGAATAGTATTACTTGTTGAAGATGCTTTTTTCCCATTGTATAATTTTGGCTTCTTTGTCAAAGCTCAGTTGTTCATAGGTGTATAGATCCATGTTTGGTTCTTTGATTTGGTTTTATTGATCCGCAGTGTCTGTTTATATGTCAATACCATGAAGTTTTTATTACTATAGCTCTGTAGTAGATCTTGAATTCAGGATTGGTGATAACTCCAGAATTTCTTTTATTATAAAGGATTGTTTTGGTAATGGTGGGCTTTTTGTTTTTCCATATGGACTTTAGTATTGTTCTTTTGATGTCTGTGAAGAACTGCTTGGGGATTTTAACAGGGATTGCAGTGAATCTGTAGATTGCTTTTGATAAGACAGCTGTTTTTACTATGCTAGCACCCTTTACATCTTGATTCACATGTGTCTCCCCCATCCCTCAGGGAAGGAATGCATCAATTTGGAAGAAACTATTCTATAACAGAATCACAGATGATCAAATATATAGAACTAGAATTCCCATACACCATATTATAGGTAAAACACTAAATATACCAAACAAAGAAAGGGTATTGAAAATTGTAAGAAGGCAAAAGTTGCAGATAAAGATAGATCTATCATGACAACTGATTTCTCACTGAAACATTAAAGCCAGAATATATTCAAATAAGATGATTCAAGTTCTAAAAGAACACAGATGGTCTCTCAGAATACTTGATAGAAAGTATTCCTTGTATAAATGAAGGAAAAATAAAGTGTGTCCATTGTAAAACAAGATACATACATTTATTAATGCTAAGTCAATTGTGAAAATATTACTAGAAGGAATACTTTGAACTGAAGAGAATAAAAATCACAGCCAAGAGGACTGCAGGGAAGAAAAAAACGTATGCTATGAGCATGGTTGTACAATGTAGGACTAAAACAGTGGAAACTACAAAATAAGCAAATTAACAGCAACTAATACACATATTTCCAAATTAATTCTAATTAATATCCTCAGTTCTCAAGTGACAAGACACAGACTACCAGAAAACATGATCTGTATTTTTGCTGTCTGTAAGAAACACACATAACTTTCAAAGATAGATATTGCTAAAGACTTAAATTATGCAGAAAAAATCTAAGAAAACCAAACTAGGAAACAAACATTCATCACTACTCTAATACCTGAAAAATAGACCAAACCAAATCTCATAATCAGAAATAAAGAAATTCACTTCATTCTGAACCATGGGATAATCCACTAAGAAGATGAGGACATTACTATTATAAACAAATGCCTATAAACTCTATAATAGCTAATAGTAGCCATAGTCATAGTAGTTGTAGTAGTAGTAGTAGTAGTAGTAGGTGACTTTAGAAACCCTATTTTTACCAAATAAGTGAAAAAAAAACAAAACAGAGGATATTAGAGCTCAAAGACAATATAATAAATGGCAACACAAAGCTACAGAATATACATCACTAATACTACAGATTGTATTTTCTTTCAGTGACCCATAGAAGTCTGTCCAAAATAGACCATGTATTGGGACACAAAGCAAAGATAAAAAAATTTAGGAAAACAAATAACTCCATGCATTCCATTTGAACACAATGGAATAAAGCCAGAAACACATTTCACAGAAACTCCAGAAAATGCACAAATTCTAAGAAGTTGTTAAGCACACTGTTGAATGAGCCATTAAAGAAGTCAAGAAAGAAATTTAAAAATGTCTTAAAAATAAATAAATATGAAAAATAAAACATAACAAAGTCCCTAGACTACAATGAAAGAAGTTATGAAAGAAGTCCATAATTTTAATTATTAGCATGAAATTTGAGAGTATCCATACAAAAACTTAATGCTGAGCCACAAGAGATTAAACAAAAAAGCAATAACACAAATAAAAAAGATAAAAAGAACCAATTAAATAGAGTCAGCTCTTCCTTTTTTGTCTATTTTTCTTTCAAAAATATTTCTTTTAATTTTGAGACTGTAATACAATAATATCCTCCTGCTTCCCTCTTTCTCCTCCCTCTCATACACCCCTACCTGTGATCAAGTTTAGGGATTATTTGAAAAACTAAACAAGATTGAAAATACTTAGCTGAACTAACCAGAAGAAAGACAGAGAAGAGTCAAATTAATTAAACTAAAGGTAAGAAAGGAGATATTGCAGCAGATACAAATGAAACTAAGAAAATCATAGTAACATATTTTACCCATGTTCCACTAAAGTGGGGAACCTAAAACAAGTAGGTGAATTTATGGACATATCTGACCTACCTAAGTTAAGTCTAGTTTACATCAATATTATAAAGAGATGTTCAACAATCAAGAGGATTGAAGGAGTAACTATGTTAATAACTCCCTATTAAAAGAATCCCAGATCTGGATATATTCCCAGCAGAATTCTAATAGACAGTTAAAGCAGAACTACAACCAATTCTATTAAAATTACTCTGCAAAAATAGAAATATAAAGAATGTTCCCAAATTCCTTCTGTGAAGCCAATATTACTATAATTCCCCAACCAGATAAAGACTAGAGAGCAAGAAAGAGAGAATGACAGAACTATAAAGAAATTAATTTTTCAGCAAATTAATTGCAAGCCAAAGACAGTCACATATCAAAACAAGATTGTCCACAATGATCATGTTGGCTCTAATCTCAGAAATGCAATGATGGTATAACATACACAAAATAGTAATAGTAATAACCATATAAACAGACTAGAAACAAAAATCACGTGTTCATTTCTATAGAGACTTTTTAAAAAGAGACTTACAAAATCCCATATCTCTTCATGATAAAAAAAAAAAAACTACTAAACGGTACAGAGTGGGACCATCCTACCACAAGCAGTTTTGAGACCCAATGAAACCCCAATCAAAATCTCTATGCTATTCTTTTGTTGTTTTGTTTTTCTTTAGTTTTGATTTTGATTTATGCTCTTGATTGTTCTTTATTTTTTTAATTTCATTTAATATTCAACTGATGTTCTCCCTCCCACCCCTACTCATTTTCCTCTTGTCTCCCCCTCAGTCCACCTCCATTCACTCCCCCCAACAGGTATGGACTCTTGAGGGGAGTCAACAAAGCCCTGCACAATAAGTTGGAGCAAGACCAAGCCCCTCCCCCTGCAATAGTGCTGAGCATGGCATCCCCCTCATAATGAATGGGTGCCAACAACCTAGCTCATGCGCCAGAGATAGATCCTGGTCCTACTGCTAGGGACCTATCAGATAGCTCAAGTTTGCAACTGTCTCCCATGTGCAGAGGGCCTAGTTCAGTCCCATGGAGGCTCCACAGCTGTCCGTCCAGAGTTCATGAGTTTCCACAAGCTTGGTTCCACTGTCTCTGTAGATTTCTCCACCATAATCTTAACCTCCCTTGCTCATGTATTCTCCCCTCCCTCTCTTAAACTGGATTCCCAGAGTTTGGCATGGTACTTGGTTATGGATCTCTGCATCTGGTTCCATCAATTACTGGAGGAAGGCTCTATAATAATAGCTGGGGTATACACCAATCTGATTACAAGTTAAGGCCAGTTCAGTCACCCTCTTAACTTTCATTAGGAGTCTAAGCTGGGGTCATTCTTGTGGATTCTTGGGAATTTTCCTAGCACCAGTTTTCTCTGTAATACCATAGTGGTTCCCTCTATCAAGATATCTCTTTAATTTCTCTCCATCTCCATCCCTTCCCTACTGGACCATCCCTTTTCCTCATGCTCTCATTCCCCTTTCCCTCCCATTTACTGATACCCTTATGCCCAGTTTGCCTAGGAGATCTCATCTAATTCCCCTTCCCAGGCAATCCATGTGTCCCCCTTTGGGTTCTCCTTGTTACCTAGCTTCTCTGGAGCTGTGGATTGTAGTCTGGTTATCCTTTGCTTACATCTAATATCCACTTATGAGTGAGTACATTCCCTGTTTGCCTTTCTGAGTCTGGTTTACCTCACTTAGGATGTTTTTTTTTTCTAGTTCCATTCATTTGCCTTGAAATTTTATGATGTTAATGTTTTTTACAACCAAGTAATAAATACTCCATTTTGTAAATGTGCCACATTTTCTTTATTCTCTCTTCAGATGAGGGGCATCTAGATTGTTTCCAGGTTCTGGCTATTATAAATAACACTGCTATGAATATTGTTGAGCAAGTGTCCTTGTGGTGTTATTGAGTATCCTTTGGGAATATACCCAAGAGTGGTGTCACTGGGTTGAGGTAGATTGATTTTCAATGTCAAAACATACTTAAACAATACCTTTCCACAAATCCAGACCTACAGAAAGCATTAGAAGGAAAACTCAAACCAAGGAGATTACCTGTACTCATGAAAGCACTGGCAACATATAATTCCAAACAAACAAATCCTAAAGAAGGGGAACACACACACACTATCACCAAAAAAAAACAGGAATTAGCAATCACTGGTCATTAATATCCCTTAATATCAATGGACTCCACTCCCCTATAAAAAGACACAGGCTAACAAAATGGATATGAAAACAAAATCCCTTCTGCTGCATACAAGAAACAAACCTCAACCTCAAAGACAGACATTTCCTCAGAGTAAAGGGTTTGGAAAAGACATTCCAATCAAAAGACTTTGTCTGTGCTGTTCTTTGCAGAAGTGATGATATGGAGGTCAGAAAATTTCCATATTCTGGGCAAGACAGCCATTGTAATCATGAACTCAGAGCAGCTTAGATGCCTTCACTGGCTCTGCACAAGAATGGGCTCAATAATCAAGGATGGATGAAAGGAGAGCTCAGGGAGCCTTGCCTTTCACTGTTAACTATTTGGTATCTATATATTCAGGGAGACCAGGGCTCACTGACTTCAATTCTGTATTTATTGATGTTCCCACTAAACTCCAATGGATAGTTCTAATCCAGTGATCAAACACTTAGACCTAGTTAAACTAAATGACTGACAAAACCAAGCCAACAGTCATGAATATGAGAAAGGAACTGGTAAGGTTAAAAGGTTTGATCAAGGGTGGATTGAAGGGGGGGAATAATTAGAATACATTATACATGTATATATATACATTATGTATGCGTATGTGTGTATGACATTGTCATATAATAAAAATATATATGAGAGTAGTCGTAGGAGGATTGGGACAAACAAATGGTAAGGGGACATTATACGATAATGAGAGATGAATGTGTTTGAGGTGTGTCAAACAGGATTAGGTGGAAAGTAGTCTAATGTATTCTAATTCAATATCTTTTGAATGTGATAGCCTCTACATTTCTGTTTTTAATCAGTTCCTGTAAAGTGTGAATAGGTTACAGACTCAATCCTTAGAGCTAGGAACACAGTCATTCTGTTTCTGCTCTATATTAACATCTCAGATACTCTGTGGTTGTGGTATTTCAAGTTATAGCCTTGAATGCATGTCTCAGATGGTCTTGAGCAAAAAGTCTTGCCAAGTTTTAGTTTCCAACTCTGTACAACTATGATTTATAATGGTAGCTATTTCTAAGATTATTATGAAAATTAAATGGTAATGCATGTAAAACAGCTAGCTAATTGACACACAGTGAGAGCTAAATTGTTTCATTATTCTATTTTAAGTCCCAATTCAAATGTCACTTCCTATTCCTCCCAGATTGTTTTGTGTTTCTCATTATTTAACAATTATATTAAAAAATGTCATGGGAGAAATTTGTACATAGTCTTAAATATTAGAATATTATAAAACAGTAACTATGATAGTGGCTGCAACGTTAACAATGGAATAGTTTTGTCACATCTTAGTTTTTCAAATATTCTACAATAAATATAAATTACATGTAAAATAAAACAATATTATGATGGCCATTCATGCTATGGTTATTAATCAAATGAGGTCCATGGAGATACCATTTACAAATTACTTGCTTATTTCTCTAATTATATATGTAATATACACATTTTATTTCTTATTATATTCAGATTTACACCTTGTTTGTCTGTGTTTTGGGGAAAATATTATTTCTGTATTGCTCTAACATCCAGTTTCGTATTTTTCCTTCTCCCAATAGAATGTTATTATAATATTTTCATTAAGTCATTATTTGTTGTGTACAGTTAAGTATGTAAGTATACTGCATAGCTGAACTAATTTTCTGTGATTATTTTGGTACATGTAAGTCTAATAAAAATAACTACTTTTATATTTAAAAATATTTGTATACTTAAAAATCATGTCTCTGTTACTGCTTTTCCTCAAATGTTCCTATAATGTCAACAACTAATATTATCTCTATTTTTCTTAGAGACATCATTACAGATGTTTTGTTACCAGAAGTTGATTTGTAAAACATAAAATCCTCATATAAAAATGTGTAACATATTTGTACAGTGATAACAAGAGATTGCTGAGAAAAAATCGGGAAAGGAATTTAACTGCAATAACTACAACTTATCTAAGAGTAAAGTCAACCATGAGAGTAAATGACTTCTACACCATTACACAGCAAAGAATTCCATCAGCAGAGGGAAAAGATAACAATGTAATTAAAATTTTACAAAATATTCATTTGAAAAAGATTAATAATCTTTCATAAATGAGTATGAAAAAAGAAAAAGAAGCTCAAATAAGTTTATGAAAACTAATTTAACTTCATTAGCTGTCAGGAAAATACAGGTAAAAACCAGAGTAACCTACTGTTTCTTCCACAAAATTAAAATCACTGTCACCAGTAAGGAAAAGTAAATATCTGCCAGGTTCAGGGAGCATCATGGAATAGGAGATGGAAATACTGTAAAAGTCAGAGTATCTGAATGCTGTCCTGTTTCGTAGGCAAGTTTGAATACTGTACCCTCAGGAGTATGGTTACCTGAACAAGATCAGTAGAACACACCAACTGATCTGCCAATGTGGAGGGTGGAAATTCTCCAAGAGTTTCTCCTAGATGGAGGGTTACTAGTGGCCAATATTTGCTAAGAGAAGGAGAATCAGTTTCCTCCAGGGAGGAGTTCCTGCATAGTCTATACTCTAGTTAGTAGTATTCTCTCATTTGTTTCAGATTGGACAGATTTTCAGGATACTCTTTTTAGTGAACCATTACATATAAAGATATAATTAATATGTGTTTTACCACACATGGTGATGCTAATAATTAGTTGGTCAGGCTTTAGACAAATTATTACAGCCTAGGAAAGGTGGTAATGAGAAGGGATGTGTTGATGTTCTACAGCAAATACCAAAAGACAAAAGTATTAAACTCTACTGACCTACAGAACAGTAGAGAAACTATATTCGTGTGTGTGTGTGTGTGTGTGTGTGTGTGTATGTGTGTGTGTATGTGTGTGTGTGTTATAGCTAATGGGTCACAAATAAAAAATGATTGTATATACAGAGAGAAATAACTGTCTTGGTGTCCATACTTGTTGCATACATGTACTAAGATACCACTATGTACTCTATATGTAAAATTTTGCCAGTAATCAGGAGAATCTTTAAAAGTTAAAGCTGCACTATTCTGAATTTGTCATTGCAGTGCCTATATAACAAATTATAACACTGTGCCCATAAATATGTATAAGCAAAGCAATTTTAAAACTTTGTCTCTTAGAAATTTGTATTTCTATAAATACCGTATCTTTGTTTTTAAGACAGTCTCACATAGCTCAGGCTAGCTCAGAAGTTGCTATATCTCTGAGGAGCACCTTGATCTCACCTCCCTGCCTCCTTTTCTCAAATGCAAGAGTATAGGTGTGCAGTATAGCATGCCCAATTTATGTGGTGCTGAAGAACAATCCGTGGGTTTTGTGCAGTCTCAGCAGACATTCTGCCTGTTGAGGATCCTAAATAAGGATAGCATAATAAAAGCCATCTTATTATTCCTACTGTATTCTTAGAGACTAACACAGTTAAGCTTCTATGTCTCTGTGCCTGCTTATCTTCCTGTACAGTATATTTCCAAGGCCTGAAGCCCAGGCTCTCCCACCCTTCTGCCACCTGGCCTGCAGTCCAGACTCTCCCAGCTGCAGACTTGTGTCCTTGAAACATATCCTGCCAAGGAGAACTTCTGCTCCCCTGCCCTTCTGCTACCTGCCTTACTTAAGCCCTGCTGGTTCTTTTAATAAATGAGACTTGATCAGAATCCTGTCTTGTCTCCGTCTCTTGCATCTCTTGTACCCCCATTCCCACTCACTTCCCTAGGGTCCCCGTTGACTGACATCGCAGGCTGGGGCACTTCCAACTTGATTACATCCCCTGGTCTTTCACATTGATCAAATTTTTAAGAAAATTCAATTCTTACAAAAAGCCCTGCTGGGATTTCATTTAAACTCATATTTAATCCACTACTAAATTTTGAAGGAAAAATATTGAGCCATTCAGTACCCGGTATTTCTTTAGAATCAGGCTAAAATATTAATTTACCAATATTTTGTGGTTTCAAATATACGGGTCCTACATATATTTTGTGGATCTTTCATGAGTGTTTGTGACAATTATTCACAGGGTTGGGGAAGTTGTTTTTCTATACAAATCAACTAATATGGACTGCTAATTGTGTAATTCAAACCTCTTATATCCTGTTTTGTTTACTATGACAAAGATATTTCCTGTTTTTCCTAGTGGTTTTTTAGTCTAGTTTAGCATTAAACACTTTGAAGTTGTGACATCAATTTTCAAGGTGTCAGTAGTATTCATCTTTATATTATAATTATCCTTTCATTATTATAACTGATTCTCTAACTCTAGCAATGCTTTTTATATCAGTTCTTCTTCCTGGTATTATAACTGTTCTAGGTTCCTTTCTGATATTTATTTTTCATGTTTTCTACTTCTTTATCTTTCACTTTATCCTATAAGGAAATTATTTTGAGGAGCTGGACCCCTGATAACTCAGCAGCTATGAGAAGATGCAGGTCTTGGAGAGAACCCAAGTTCACTTTCCAGCACCCACCTCAGGCAACTCATAATTGATGCTGTCTTTTTCTTCCAGAGGTATGCTCAGTACATACACACACACACACACACACACACACACTGAAAAGTAAAATCAAAACCAATTATTGTTGAAGGCTTCCTGCAATGATTCCTATCTCCCGATATTTTTCCTCTGTATGTGCTCCTCATTATTGTGGGTGGAACTTACAAATCCACATGGCCTTAAGAATCAAAGACAATATTTAAAAAGTTCCTGCGTTTCCACCTGCATCTCGGCATCATGCACAGCATCCACAATTTGGATTAATGTCATTCACAGGTGAATGGATGAAGGAAATGTGCTCTCTACACACATTGTGATTTTATTCAACAGAAAGAAATTATGTCATTTGCATGAAAATGGTGGAACATCATGCTAAGTGAAATAAACCAGACACTTGAAGATAGCTGTCATGCATTCTTTTGTTTCCATGATTTTGAAGACAAAAGGAATAAGACAGAAATGGGGGCCCACCTAGGAAGTGGAGAGGATAAGAGAGGCATGAAATGCAATAAAAGGGGGCTAATAAAGAGAATGGATATGATCAAAATAAATCATAACTATGTATAGAAATGTCACAATGAAACTGGTTATTTTGTACAATTTATGCTAATAAGAATAGAATTCTTTGAGGCCTAACATAAAGATGACTATTGATTGCTTTTATTAAATGCCAGTGACCTTGGCAGACTCTTAGGGCTTCTTTTAAACAAGTGATATGGTTACAAACTTGAAATCTATGTAGGCTCTATCATCCATCTTGATTCTCATATTGTCATTTTTCATTGGTGGTTCATTTCATCATTATTGAAAGATGATTAGTCTATTTTTTACAGTGAAAAGTGTTTATTGGTTTTCCTTCAGGCTCTGATATGTCCTTAATCTGAAGACATACTTATACTGTCAATGTCCTAGCTTTAGTAGGCTAAGCTGATAGCATTCTGTTATCACTAAGCATCGGGCTTTATTTCCTGTCATCTTGACTCCTTGAGTTCAGACATATCCACCCTCAAGTTCAAACCATTTGACAGTCTTAATGATGAATGCCGACTTGTGAGGTACTTAGTTCTTTCAGTTGGCAATTTCTGGCAGCATCTAACATGAGATAGTCTCAGTTTCCTCATGAATTGTTGATACACACATTTTATTTTCAAGACTTCATCTATTATTTTCAAGATGTTTCCGATAAGCAATTGTTGTAGGAAACTGAATCTATAATATGAACCAGTACAGGCAGTCCTGACGCTGCCCACAAATTCAAGTAATTGGAATGTATTGCATTTAATTGCTTCAGATTTTTTGTCCTTATTAGGGATGAATATTCTCAAAGATCATTTTAACGTCGGACATTAAAAATATTTTCACCAGGGCTGTTAAAATGCATATTTGCAATAGTGATTGAGTCAGTACCAAAACAAATTTCCTCCTCCAATATTAGTGACTTATAAAGTCCATGGTTAGATACAAAATAGGACAAGATGGAAATCTTGTTTTGAAAGCTGGTTATTTATTGAATTTTTATGTACTTTTTTCTTTGTTCTATTTTTTAATTTCTTTTAATTTGGGTCTGATGCTCAAGTCTAGTACTGCTGAGTTCACTGAACCATACCCTCAACCCTTGAATGTTCAGGTGCTTTTGAATGTTTGTGTTAATTTTATGTGGTATAAGCCAAAAAGAAAAGTTATTAAATCAGTTATTCAGTTGAATGTGCTACATCTGTAAAAACCCTTCATAAATACAAAGTTGTTGTCCTTCAAGCAAAATCATGAAGGCAGGAGAGGAATCCTGTTATTTAACATAGATGTTTTCACTTTCTCTCTTTTGTGGCCTGTTGCTATGGAAACATCACTAGTCTATCTGTAGATAAATCTCATAATTCATCTGCAGTATACTGTAGACTTCTGGTCCTCTTGATAAATTCCCAATTACTGAGTGCTGTGATTAGAGGCTTCCACCACCACGCAAGGTTTTATATGGCATTTGAAACTAAACTCAGAGTTTCATGAATACTAGTGAAGCCCTATTAGCTGAGGAGCATTCTAGCCATTATTTATTCTTTAGCTATCTTTTAACTATGCCATAGAGCTATAAATACTTTTTTGTATGGTTCTAGCAATTAAACCGCAGGCTTTGTTGATGGTAGCCATATACCCTACCACTAACTATTTTTCCAGTTCATGAGGTAACTGTTAGTTATGACCATTCTTGCTGTGACCAATTACCACCAGAAACAGCTCAAGGAAAGAAAGAAGATTTATTTTTGATGCACACTATTAGAACATTTCTTCTGTGGTTGTTAGATCCCAAGATGTCAGGGTGAAGTTATTGTGATGATATCAAGAGAAGTTCAATTCATCATGAACTGTAGCTAAGGGAGTACCAGGAGATGATGTAGGAAAAGGTACATCTGAAACAATCACCCTTCGTGTCTTAGTTTCTCTAACAAGGTCCCATCGCCTAAAACTTCCACAACCTCACAAAATAATGCCCCATTTAGAGACCAAAAGTGAACGTACGTTGGGTATTCCATATTTACATAACAGAATATCTACAACCATTAAAGATGAACACTATATATTAGAATCAAACTCCATGTGCAGATGTTCACTTTTAATGCTGATGTGACTTCATGATATTTACTTAAATACTTCTAAATTTGACACAGGGAAAATATATACCTCAGAGGATTCTAGAAAGAAACAAAGGATTTATCACACATCAAGCAGGTCTTGACAGTGACAATTAGTATCATATGTTTATAGAATGCTAATTTTAACTATATAATTGTATTTTATTTCCTTTTAGACAAGCATTTCTACTAGAATAGTCATTTTGAAAGTGTGATTCCCAAGCGAACGCAGCAGAACAGCTAAGGACACAATTGAAAATCACATTGCTGGGGTTGGAATGTCAACTCAGTCACTAAGATTATGCTGTATCAGAATAAGGATTTGAGTTCAATCACCAACACCCACATAAAAGGCAAGCATGACAACATATGCCTATAACTCTAGCACTAGGGAGGCAGGTAAGAGGATCCCTCCTAAGGTCCCTCTAGTCAAATAATGGTATTAAATGCAGCTGAAGGTACCTGAAGAAACCTTGCTCGAAAAATAAGGTGAAAATAATGAAGATACAAATCATGGTCAACCTCTTCAACCTATGGCGTGTGCGCGTGCTCATGTGCACAAACACACACACACACACACACACACACACACACACACACACACACACGGAGGGGAGGAAAGAGAGTACTGTAAGTCCCTATTTCCTGGCTGGCATACAAAACAAGAAACCCTGATGATGCAACGCCCAGACATCTGGAATAATCAAGGCTTCCAGAGCCAATGAACACCAAAGTTTGGATAAAGGTGTGGGAAAGTAAAATCAAATGTTTGTCCTACTTTTACCCAAGGATATTTTTGCCAGAAGATGTTTTTGGAATCTATCCACAATGCCGTGATTTTCCTAGAGTCAGTTTGCACAGCTTCAAATGGATATTGCAATCATGCTGTTGCTTTGAGCCCATGTAATCACTAAGGTTCTTGATTAATAGCTAATCATTTCATCTTGACTTCATTTGAGATGATCAATTATTTTATAATGATTTCCTCTTCTCTGGAATGAGATGCAACACTGTCATTATCACAGCCATTATCAAACACTGCTGGAATTTCTCCAGAGTTGAAGTACAAAGAACCTTAGAGGTGCCCTCAAATCAGGCTAGCCGCAATATCAGTGTTTAAAAATGCAGTATTGAATGGCTATTTTCTCTATCCTAACTCTCTATTGCTTGGAAAGATTTAGAGTGGAAAAATGATATATCAGAAACTTTGAGGTTAAGTCAGTTTCCATGGGAACAAGTGAGACATTTGCCAGCCTCAAAAGTGAAAATTGAGTTAAATTTATTTTATTCATGTTGATTTTGCAGATAAGAGGGCCTAAACAATTTATATGTTTCATCTACCTTTAATTCTAAGGTTATTTTAACATCCTTGTGTCTCTTATTCTACAAATCTAAGGAGCTATTCCCACTCATGTCATATATCTCTTCAGACTAAAATATGATGCTGTAAACACTTTGAAAAAATACTAAAATTAGAAAATAAAACATTAAGTGTTTCATATGCTTTTTTGGTGTGCACTGAGCTATTACTAATTGAAATTTTTAAGTAAAATCTCTTAAATTTCTAGAGAAACATTGATATGTACAGTATTTGGGAAATGTAGTTTAGTGCTAGAGAATATACTTTAGAGGTCCTAGATTCCATCAGAGGCCTGCTCTCATGTTCAAACAAGTTATAGCATTCACTGGAACTACTGACTTTTGTAGTGATATGTAACATCCATATTTGAGCAGGTGAAGAAAAAAATCCCAATTAGGAGACAGACATTACTGTGTCTTCCTAACTCACCCTTCATATCTGGTTTATAGTTGTACTGATACTGATAACTTCATAAAGGAGGTAAACAACACTCCTCACGTAGGGAGGTCAGCATGGGACTGATCCAGACTCCCTGAATGTGGGTGTCAGTGAGGAGGCCTAGACAATCTATGGGGCCTTGAATAGTAGACCAGTATTTATCCCTGGCACACAAATGGACTCTGGGTGCCCATCCCACAATAAGGGCCTAGGCCCTGCCCTGAACGAAATTATAAACTCTGGATATTCCCATAAAGGGCCTCACCCTCCCTGAGGAAAGGAGTGAAGATTGGGTGAGGGGCTGAGGGGCTGGTGGGGGGGCTGGAGAGGAGGGGAGGGAAAGGGAGCTGGGATTGACATGTGAAACAAGCTTGTTTCTAATCTAAAAAAATTTTTAAACTGACCAAATATAATAATCCAATGCTTGAATAATGCAAGGTTGGGTGTACTCTGTTACTATTAGTATTCTAGCACTGTAATTTCTAAAATGTGCTTATTAAAAATGTGGCTTCTTGAGATATGAAGGTAGCACAGGTCCTAAAAACCTTTCCATGCAAGCATGAGGGCCTGAGTTAAAAACACAAAGCCCACATTCAAAAATATGACAAGTGTTTGCATCCTTTTGTAATTCTGATGCGGACAAAATATAGACAAGCAAATGCCAAGGACTCACTAAGCCAGCTAGCATAGCCATATTAGTGAGTTTCACACCAGTAAAAGACCCTGTTTCATAAAACAACCCTGAGCAATGTCAGTTGGGATTGTCTTCTGGTCTCCACAAGCACGTGAATATGTATGTAACCTCACACACAAATGGACACATGCACATACTCAAACCAAAACAAAAATGTATAGATTATTACATCCTACACCACAGATGAGCTAGACACAATGATTTTTTGTGTTTAACTTGCTCCTTAGATATTTAGAGTAAAAAAGTTCTATGCCGTTTCCAGAGTTTAAGAATAACCTTAAGGATCATTATTCTGTGTGTGTGTGTGTGTGTGTGTGTGTGTGTGTGTGTGTGTCTGTCTGTCTGTCTGTCTATCTCTCTCTCTTCTTCTCCCTATGGGTGTGTGTGTGTGTGTGTGCACATATATAGACCCATACATTTACAAGCACATGCATATACTCCTATATGACTTCAGTTTGGGGGCAGAGAGAATGACCTAAAGGCTCTCCATTCACCATGTATTGATTACCCCTTGAAAAACAGAGCAATAATCTCAGCCTTCTGTATGACAACCTGCTTCTCTCCTGCAACTGGCATAATTCTCAGAAACATACTATTTTAACATTTTACAGTTAGAACATGGACCTGAGTATAGCTTGGAAATCTTCATCTTATACTGAAATACTACTGGAAATAAATTTGTGCAAATGGTTGTTTCTATTATGGACTTAAAAATATGAATGTGTTCTACATTTTTTCTAGAATCAAGTACCACAGAGAGATGTAATGTTTTATTTCTTCAACTTCCTCATTCTTATAAGGTAATTTTAAGTGAAAAAATAATTATTTGTCTGCACTTCATAGGAAGAAAATGGTCTTGGAAAAAGCAGAAATTTCTTGTTATAAAATAAAACTACTCACATTCAGAGAATTCTTTGAAATATTTGCCTTAAGATTTGCTGATATCCATAATTAAAAAAAGAAACAATGTTATAGCTCCTATCTTCAATGGGCCAATTTAGCAGCCATGGTGAATAGCTCTGTCTCTCTAATTTGTAAGGGATTAATACATTGCTGGATTGAATTCCTTCATAATGGCAAAATAAGAAATGTTTCCTAGCAACATGAAATTACTGACACAAAGATTCAGTTTTTTTTTTATCATTTTGCACAAAAGGCAAGAAGCTTATTTTGCAGAACAGTTGAATAGGTTTGTGATAAATGTGGGAACCCAAAAGCTCCATCTGTGCCCCACATACATCCGGTGATTGGAAAGTCAAAACTGACCATTTCTTTGTTGAAAAGTCTAGAGTCCCAAATACAAGAAGTCCCAAACAACTTTCACATTGTTTTGATTCACATGAATCAAGGTGTTTGTTAGTTGTTATCCTAATGAAACACACAGAACTGTCTACAGACACAGGTATTAGAATTGTCTTTACTTCTTTCAAATTATTTTGAATTATTTTCAATATATTTTAAATTTACATTTAAATTAGAATCATGCTTGCTTCACATGTCAATCCCAGCTGCCTCTCCCACCTCTCTTTTCTTGCCCCTCTACCAGGCCCCCACAAGCTCCCCACCCAATTCACACACCCTTCCCCAGGGAGGGTGAGGCCCTGCATAGGCATCTCCAGAGTCTGTCACTTCATCTGGGGCAGGACCTAGGCCCTCCCCATGTGTCCAAGCTGAGAGAGGATCCCTCCATATGGAATGGTAAGCCATGGTAAACACTGCTTTACTACCCAAGGCCCCAGAGATTACCGAGGCCTCCTCACTTACATCACATTCAGGGGGCTCTGGATCAGTCCCATGCTGGCCTCTCAGCCATCAGTCTGTGGTCCAAGAGCTCCCCCTTGTCAGGTCAGCTGTCTCTGTGGGTTTCACCAGCATGGTCTTGACCACTTGGCTCATAACTCCTCCCTCTCTGTCACTGGGTTCCAGGAGTTCAGTTCAGTGTTTAGCTGTGGGTATCTGTCTCTGCTTCCATCAGTCACTGGATGAAGGTTCTAGGATGGCATATAAGGTAGTCATCAATCTCGTTATCAGGGAGGGGCAATTAATGTAGTCTCTCCACTATTGCTCAGTTTGCCAGTTGGTGTCATCCTCGTAGATCTCTGGAAATCCCACTAGTGTCATCTCTCTCCTCGAACCTATAATGACTCCCTCTATTATTATAGCTCTCATCCTGGTCCCCTGCATTCTTCCCCCAACTCAACCTTACTGCTCTGCCATATCTTCCTCTCCCCTCATCTTCTTCCCCTCTCTTTTCCCGGTTCTCTTGACCCTCCCCCGTGCTCCCAATCTGCTCAGGAGATCTTGCCTCATTATACCTTCTCTGGAGTATCATGCATATCTCTCTTGGGAAACTCCCTGTTTGCCAGACTCACTGGCAATGGGATTGTAGGGTGGCACTCCCCTGCTCCAT
The DNA here is from genome assembly GCF_017639785.1 of Mesocricetus auratus. Classification (NCBI taxonomy): domain Eukaryota; kingdom Metazoa; phylum Chordata; class Mammalia; order Rodentia; family Cricetidae; genus Mesocricetus; species Mesocricetus auratus. The sequence goes on along the minus strand of NW_024429182.1, from coordinate 109,461,077 downwards.
GACTAAAATCCATATATGAGTGAGTATATACCATGTTTGTCTTTTTGTGACTGGATTACCTCACTCAGTATGGTTTCTTCTAGTGCCATTCATTTGCCTGCAAATTTCAAGATTCCATTGTTCTTGTTTGTTTGTTTGTTTTTTCTCCTGAGTAGCACTCCATTGTGTAAATGTACCACATTTTCTCTATCTACTCTTTAGTTTAGGGGCATCTAGGTTGCTTCCAAGTTCTGGCTATTACAAATAGTGCTACTATGAACATAGTGGAACAGATGTCCTTGTTGTGTGAATGTGCATCTTTTGAGTATATGCCTAAGAGTGGAATTGCTGGGTCTTGTGTTAGACTGAGTCCCATTTTCCTAAGGAATGTCCATACTGATTTCCATAGTGGCTGTATGAGTTTGTACTCCCACCATCAGTGGAGGAGTGTTCCCCTTTCTCCCCATCCTCTCCAGCACAAGCTGTCCTCTGAGAGGAGTAAGATGGTATCTCAGAGCTGTTTTGATTTCCATTTCCCTAATGACTATGGATGTTGGACACTTTCTAAGTGTCTCTCAGCCATTTTAGACTCCTCTATTGAGAATTCTCTATTTAGTTCTTTTCCCCACTTTTTAATTGGATCCTTTGGTGTTTTGGAGACTTGCTTCTTGAATTCTGTGTACATTTTGGAGACAAGCCCTCTGTCAGATGTGGGGTTAGTGATTATCTTTTCCCATTCTGTGGGCTGCCTTTTTGTCTTGTTGCCTGTGTCCTTTGTGGCTCAGCTGTTAAATGCTAGACTCACAACCTAAAATTTTTCATATTTTTAAAACTTATTAAATTAGATAAAGTAATCTCAGGGCTAGTTTTTACCGTAGTTTAAAAGACAGCTTAACATTAGTGGTGATGCAAAGGCAAGGTCAACAAAGATAAAATTGTCCCCCCACAGATACTGGTGTATTTCACAAAAACAAGGGTAGGGGCATTGGTTTATATTTGAATCAAAATAACAGTTATTAATGTACAGAAAAATGAAGATGAGAAAGTGTTAGAGTCAGAGTTGATAAAGTTGAGCAGGTAATTCCTAAATTGAGCCCTGTCGATAGTAAATGACACACCAATCAGTTTGAGCAGTTGTTAACATCCTCCAGGCTCACAGTGTGACCTCTGGCAAAATGCAGAAGCATCCAAATAACCTGACCATCCCTCAGGACACAAAAGTGAACTCCCATCACAGCTATAACAAACAGCAGCAACTTACACAGTTCATGATAAGACAGACCCAAATAAGCTGCTATTTGAAAATGAGAATATTTCAAATGCTCTCAGATTTCTCATTGTCCTCACAATTTAAAAGACAACCACAAAACTGCTTCTATCTTTATGACAGGTTCTGAGCAAATAAAACATAAAAACATGTATTTACAGAAGGCACCGAGATTTTTGTTTTTAAATTTTGTTGTTTTCTTTTTATTTAATATAGAAACAAGCTTGTTTTACATGTCAATCCCAGTTCCCTCTCCCTCCCCGCGTCCCCTGTCCCCCATTATCCCATCCCCTATCTGCTCCCCAGAAAGGGTGAGGACTTCCATGGAGGATCTTCCAAGTCTGTCATATCATTTGGAGCAGGGCCTAGGACCTCCTCTGTGTGTCTAGGCTGAGAGAGTATCCCTCTATGTGTAGTGGGCTCCCAAAGTCCATTCGTGAGATTTTTTATTTAAATAAATGAGTAAATGTCACTTTAGTGTCTTTTCTTTTCCTGTAGAACTTAAAAAATTAAAACTAGTAGAAATAGAGGCTTAAGCCAACTGAAATAAAGGAAATTGTATGTAGAGTCAGATAAATAACTTTAGACAGTGGAGCAGTACAGCTTTTAAATGACACTATAGCAAAGAGAGTGGGAAATGAAGTAGCATTCCAAGTAGAAGGTCCTAAGTATAAAATTAATACAGACATTCATGGGTTCTTCAAAATAGGGATAAAATACCATACACAAGAAACCAGGCATATTAGTGTAAGCTTAGAATCCTGAGCCTTTAGACTGTTGAGATAGCAGGAGCCAGCCTTGGCTACTTAATGAGATCCTCTTGCAGTTTGTTATGAAATGCTTTCTTCAGGCACATGACGTTGAAAACATAGTAATCAGTAGGTGGTGCTGTTCTGGAAACTTATGGAACATTTAGGAAGTATCAGTGAGAAAGAGGTTCAGTGAGAATCAAACTACCAAGGGTTACAACCCAGCTACTCTTTGAGCCCCAGCCTCCCTGCTTCCTAAATAGCCAATGCATGCTCCAGTTAATAATACACCCAGACACCATACCTTCCCTGATATGATGACCTGTATGCCATGACCCATGAACCTGAATAGTTCTCTCTTCCTTTAACCTGATTGACATACATTTGGTCACAATGGTAAGAAAAGCAACTAACACAGACCTCATCACAAAAGAAACTACCCATTAATATTCAATAAAAAGGTATTGTTCCTATTTTTCTCTATTCAGTATTACCTGTTCGGAAACTTAAGGAGCTGAATGTTTTTTATTTAAATTTATTAAAGAAAGAATAATAAACAAATTCTGATGACCTTTTCCATGTGCTCAGGGTAGTAGTTTGTTCTTGCTCAATGAAAAGAACAGGACCACTGTGTTATAGCAGATTATTGTAATGAACTCATCACTTCTAAGACCCTTGTGGGGAAGAAGAAGCATTTTATGGAGAGGAGAGGTAAGATAGGATAATATGATTGTGTATTACAAGGGCTAAAATTCAATATATACATGTATGGAATACAACGCCACCAAAAATGGTGTTTTTTGTTTTGTTTCATTTCTAGAATTAACTTATAGTGAAAAGAAAGCAGTGGATGTGTGATAATATAAGTAAAGTAGAAATTTAAAAATGTAAATATAGGGAATAATTCCCTTTGTGTCTTACAGCAATTGAAAGTCAATCTCAGTTTCTCCAAAGGTCTGAACTATCAGTGATAGTTTGAGACCTGAGAGGAATTAGGGAGAAATTAAAGGCATGAATGTTTAAAGGGGAGCTTTTAATATAGCAATTTCAACTCGTATTTGAATTCCTTTTGTATTATTTCCCAAACACAAACAAGGTATGCTATGTCACAATTATACAAATCTCCCATCTAACTTTCTTTTTTTTGCTTTTTGATAATTTTATTTTCTTCTAATTTTGTAATTTTAATTTGCCATAGCACCTTGGCAATGTTTAGAACAAATACAAATACAAAGATGTTCATTTTAATAGTTTATGCATGAGTATGTGCCACACCATTGTGGGGGTAGTTCTGACAACAGGGACAAATCTAGGCCATCTAACTTTCTAAGCTGAAATGAATATGAAAGAGCTTGAAAAAGAGATGACAATAACAACAGTATAAAAACTATTATGCTTCTGAATTTTATACCCTCCACATTGTTACAAGGTAAACAAAAAAATTGAAGATGCAAGAGAGAACAACAAAACTAGTTTGAAGAATAGGCCATCTGCCTTCCAGAAATATTTTTCTTTTTCTATAGCTTTCCCTGTGGGTAGTTTTTTGTATTCTATGACAAGTCTTTTAGAAATGAAAGTAATATATCTAGGCTGCTGAAGTGGAAATGTCCCAAGTTGGGGTACGGTGTTCTGTTTTTTCCTTGTTTTGACCGTCTTCATTTAGCTTTGTAACTACAGATGACTCCTCCTCAGGCTGTGTAAACTGATGAAAAGAGAAGTCCTGGCTAACCTTTTTGGTACTATAAGCTCAATTTAGAAGAACTCTGGGATGTAACTCTGACCATTAAGCAAGAAATCCTTACTTTGTCTAATGTTTAAACTTCCCTTTATCTAGGGTTTTTTTTTTGTTGTTGTTGCTGTTTTATGATTTTTTTTTGTTAGTTTGTTTGTTTTTGGAGCCTGAAAAAAAGAGCAGTATACTGTCTTTTCTGAGAATTCTTGACAAATCATTTACATACTTATTTGAAAAAACATCTCTATCATATTTTAGATGTGACTCTAGAGAGCAAAATATGCTTAAACGTTAGATCACTAACTTCATCAATGTTAATTGAATTTATTTTATAGGTGGATTAACATATATATATTTTTTATTTTTTATTTATTCATTTTTTTTTTTGGTTTTTCGAGGCAGGGTTTCTCTGTGGCTTTGGAGGCTGTCCTGGAAATCGCTTGGTAGTCCAGGCTGGTCTCGAACTCACAGAGATCCGCCTGCCTCTGCCTCCCGAGTGCTGGGATTAAAGGCGTGTGCCACCAACGACCGACCTTTTTTTTATTTTTATTTTTGGTTTTTACGAGACAGGGTTTCTCTGTATTGTTTTGGAGGCTATCGGTCCAGCCCGGCCTTGAACTCACAGAGATCTGCCTGCCTCTGCCTCCCGAGTGCTGGGATTAAAGGCGTGTGACACCACCGCCTGGCCGGATTAACATATATTATCTCATTAAGTGCTTTTGGTTTTTCATGCCAACTGTTTGATGCTCACATTGTCTTTTGTTAAAATGATCATTTTGGGTAATTACAATTTTTTCTCCTGTATCAAGTTATAGGCAATATGCTCCTTTTCTCCTATTTTCATGATTTTCTTTAGCTTAAAAAGTCTATATATTATTGCTATTAGCATTATTGTTGTCTTTCCTATACATTAAATTGAAATAACAGAATATATTTACTCTATTCACAATTACCTCTGGTATGTATGTGTGTATGTGTATAAATATAGATATCCATAAATAGTATATAAGTATGCTTTTTGGTAAATTTTACTTTTGTCTTCTAGTGCAAAGATAAAAGTAGATATTAGTATACCACATAATGTTTTATATATATATATATATATATATAATGAATTTGAATACTGAAATAAAAATAGTAAGCAGAGGCAGGCAGATCTCCATGAGTTTGAGACCAGGTTGGTCTACAAGAGCTAATTGCAGGACAGACTCGAAATTACACAGAGAAACACTGTCATGAGAAAACCAAAAGAAAGAAAGAGTGAGTGTGTGTGTGCGTGTGTGTGTGAGAGAGAGAGAGAAAGAGAGAGAGAGAGAGAGAGAGAGAGAGAGAGAGAGAGAGAGAGAGAGGAGAAAGAGAGAGAGATACCGAATTTTTAGCAGAGAAATTTCAGTGTAATCAAAATTTTAGCAAGTTCGAGAGAACTAGAAAGGCAAAGGAGACAGAAGTATTAAGTGGTGAGTCACAAGTCATTCAGGGAACTTTCAGATGGAGTGGACAGATTCAGGGCGAATGGGCCTCCACCAATCATTTGAAGATGTATAAAGTAGGTGTCTCCATGGAATACAGAATTCTTCCTCTAGACTAAATTTATTTTGAGGCACAAAATAAATTCTTCCCTAGAACTCCATGCTGCTAGTCTACCTTTATGATTTCAGAACAGCTTACGACTGTGTTTTTTCTAAACCCATTCCTCAAAATTGTGTGTGTGTGCATGTGTGTATGCATATATCTGCTCTCAACTATGATGCTAGAATTCAGAAATAGTTCAATAAATATTTTCAAATATTAAATTAAAGGACAATAGCATTTAAGATTCATGAGCATTAAACTGCTCCCTAAAAATAAAGTTGATATTGTCTTTTCTTTGAATGATAGAAAGTAAATAATAAAAGTAGGCCATTGCACAGATATTTGTCTGTCAACCCCAGTGATTATGTGCTCATGTGTATTCACTTATGTGTATAAAAATTGAAGTTTATATACAAATGGACAGGTAGAAATAGGGATGGTATGAAAGAAGGTGAGATATTCAGTGCCTACTAAGCAGATTTTTCTATACTCTAGATGCATTAAATTTTTTATTTCAACCGTTTGTTTCTGTTCAGTCAGGAGGTGAATAATAATTTACTTACTGCCTTATGAGGAAAAATACTGCATATAGCATGGAATCAAAATATTGGCAATAAATTTTTCTGGTGGTGTTGTTATGTTCCCCCCTTTTTCTTTTGATGTTTGGTAAAGTGAGATTATCTATTGCCTATGTTTTTATGAGTGTAGTTATCTTCTTTGGGTTGGAGTTTTCCTTTCAGTACTTTCAAAATCATTATCAGGGAGGGATATTTAATGTAGTCTCTCCACTATTGTTTGGTTTGCCAGTTGGTGTCATCCTTGTAGATCTCTGGAAATCTCACTAGTGCAAGATCTCCACTCAAACCTAGAATGACTCCCTCTGTTATAGTATCTCTCATCTTGCTCTCCCCCAACTCAACCTTCCTATTCCTCTATGTCCTCCTCTTCCCTCTTCTTCTCCCCCTCTCTTTTTCTTGGCTCACGATCCCCTGCCCCCCATGCTGCCAATCTGCTCAGGAGATCTTGCCTCATTCCACCTTCTCTGGGGTACCATGAATATCTCTCTTAGAGTCCTTCCTGTTTCCCTGACTCTCTGGCAGTAGGATTGTAAGCTGGCACTCCCCTGATTCATGTCTAAAATCATATATGAGTGAGTACATACCATGTTTATCTTTTTGTGACTGGGGTACCTCACTCAGGATGTTTTCTTCTAGTGCCATTCATTTGCCTGCAAATTTCAAGATTCCATTGTTATGTTTTGTTTTTATCTGCTGAGTAGCACTTCATTGTATAAATGTACCACATTTTCTATATCCACTCTTCAGTTGAGGGGCATCTAGGTTGCTTCCAGGTTCTGCTGGAAGTGCTGCAATAAACATAGTGGAACAGATGTTCTTGTTGTATGAATGTGCATCATTTGGGTATATGCCTAAGAGTGGAATTGCTGGGTCTTGTGTTAGACTGATTCCCATTTTCCTGAGGAATCTCCATACTGATTTCCATAGTGGCTGTATGACTAGGCATTCCTCCCAGCAGTGGAGGAGAGTTCCCCTTTCTCCACATCCTCTCCAGCATAAGCTGTCATTGGTGTTTTTGACTTTAGCCATTCTGACAGAAGTAAGATGGTTTCTCAGAGTTATTTTTATTTGAATTTCCCTGATTGCCCAGGGATGTTGAGCACTTTCTTAAGTGTCTCTCAGCCATTTTAGTTTTCTCTATTAAAAATTCTCTATTTAGTTCTGTAGACCACTTTTTAATTGGATCCTTTGGTGTTTTTAAGACTTGCTTCTTGAGTTCTTTGTAGATTTTGGAGATACACCCTCTTCAGATGTGGGGTTAGTGATTATCTTTTCCCATTCTGTGGGGTGCCTTTTTGTCTTGTTTCTTTAAGGGATTCTCTTGTTTCCTCTTTAAGGGTCTCTATCATCTTCATAAAATAATTTCTTTTGGTGTTTTGAGACAGGGTTGCTCTGTATTGTTTTGGAGCCTGTCCTGGAACTGGCTCTGTAGACCAGGCTGGCCTTGAACTCACAGAGATCTGCCTGCCTCTGCCTCCTGAATGCTGGGATTAAAGGCGTGTTCCACCAACGCCTGGCTCATAAAATAATGTTTAAGGTCTGTTTCTTCTGTTTCATCTATGTTGGGCTTTTCAAGTCTTGCTGCTGTGGAGTCTTTAGATTGTAGTGATGTCTTATTTGCCTTTCTATTGCTGAGTGTCTTCTTATGCTGTTGTCTTCCCATTCCCTTCTTTAAGTGGATGCAGGTGGGGTCTCTCCTTTTCTTCTGGTCTCTTGGTGGCATATATGGGCCGAGACTTCAATGTTTGCAACTCTATGTTGTCTGGCCTCTCCTTGTGTTCTTCTCACTCAAGCAGATGGCTCAAGCAGAGGGCAGAGAGTAGAGGGGGAACCAAGAGGTGTGGCTGAACTCAGGGTGGTCCTTCCTGCCTGGGAGGGTCCACTCTTCGAGAAGAGCAGGCCCAGGAAGATCCAAGGAGAGGGTGATGGCTTGGAATTTGGGCCAGAGCAGAACCCACACTCACCTCAAGCAGAGTGCAGAGGGCGGAGGGGTGGAAGTAAGTTTTGAAATGGGATCTTAAGATCCATTAAGGACCTAACAATTTTAACTTATGGCTGAGGTGTTTGCTAGACAAATAGCCTTCATGGTTGTCATTATCTCATTGAGCATATAGGTTAATAGTAGGATATTCAGAAGTGAGACTCCCAGTACTAAAGATCCTGGTGGTTCTGTTTCTATTCTCTGTTGTTTCTGGTGCTATTCACTTATGGAGTTTGGTCTCCTTTCATATTCAAAACCCAAATTTGGACTCAAACAGAAAGCTAAAATTAAGATAATGAGGGAGAGAAAAATCTGGAAGGTTCTAAGAGCAGACCTCACATGGCAGAGAAGATGCTGGCAGGTGTATATTTGGAAATGCACACATTTTCTCACACATAGTGTACAAGTTGACTGTCAGGAAAGGCAGCATTCTCACAAGACAAATCTACACCAGAGTAAAATACATGTAGCCATAGAGGATCTTGTCAGGCCTTGAAACCTAATGATAATTTGAACTTATTTAAAACAAAAAGCCCTACTGTACTTTTTGCTTCCTTGATGGACCTGTGGTAATGTTCATCATAGGCCTGCCTCACCACCATACTCAGGAAGTAATGCTAGTACTCCAAATTCTCAGGATGGTAGGACGACGAGTAACAAGGTCCCATGGTGAACCATAACCATAGTGTCACCCATACCTAATTTTGATGATTTATATTGTCAGATCCAAAAAGCTTTTGACATATAAATGATATACAGAACTAGTTGGCAGACATGTCCAAATACTTCAAGATTTTTTGGTAATATAGTGTCCCTGACAGTGTACATCTGCACAAAATATCAGCATATATGTTTATTTAGAGATAGAATCTTTGTATATGATTAATTAAAGTGCTATCATATTTGGTGAGATGGGTTTTAATCTGATATGACTGATGTCCTTATAAAAAAAGGAGAGACACAGAACCACAGCCATGCCCACAAGTAATATGGCTATGTAAAGAGAGAAGTAAACATTGCAGGGATGCAATTAAAAGACAAAGAACCCCAGTGGTTACTGCCAAATCATAAAAGCAAGGAAGGGGAAAAGGAACTCTTTAGGGCTTTAAGCCTAGTAAACACTTTCATTTCAAAGTTAGAACAAGATAAAATAATATTCTAAGCCACTAATTCCATTAAAAATGTTATATACCCTGGGCAAACTAACATAACTATGAGATGCTTGGAGTTTGTGTTATGTAACAGTTTTCACTCTCCTAGTGTGGGCACAGAAGTCTGGGATTATGCCATTGTGTTTGAAGTATTTGTATACACTTATCTTTATAAAATAAAACAAAGTGGCCATATTTCAAATTAGTATCCTTTATTTTACCAATGCCTTTGTAGCTATCTTTTTCAAATTTCTTCTCCAAATGCTTGTTATTTCTGTCATTGTAATTTTAGCCTTGGAGGAAGATGTCTCCTGATGTCACACTGTGATTTTAATTAATGAAGTATTTCATCAAGTGTTTTCCTAATTTTTTACAAATTAGCTCGTTTGCTGCATTCGCAGGTGCTCTTTGTTTGCAGGATTCGTCTTTTGTCTCACACACAGACACATGCACAAACACACACATATATATATATATATATCATAACACACACACACACACACACACACAACCTTGTCTTTCCATTTTCCTAATGTGTCTTTCAAAGAGGTAGCTTCCAATGTTCATGAAGTCCATTCATCTGTGTTGATAGTTTTTTCTTTTATGGTTCATATTCATTTTATGTTGTTTTTGTTTGTTTGTTTATTACTCTAAAAGCTTACATTAAATAAGACCACAACTGTTTTCTATTATTCTTTTATTTCCCAGAGAATTATCAATTTATATTTACTTTTAGGTCTATAGTACTTTCAATTTAGTTTTTACAGGTTATACTAAATGACTTATTTCCATTACTTACCTGCTCTCTTTATCCCACTCATAACCTAGAGCTGAAAGCCCTAGAACACAAAGAAGCAAACTCCCCCAGGAGGAGTAGATGCCAGGAAATAATCAAATTGAGGGCTGAAATCAATAAAGTAGAAACTAGGAAAACAATACAAAGAAACAATGCAACGAAGAGTTGGTTCTTTGAGAAAATCAACAAGATAGACAAACCTTTGTCCAAACTTACCAAACAGCAGAGAGTGAACATGCAAATTAACAAAATCAGAAGTGAAAAGGGGGACATAACAACAGACTCTGAGGAAATCGAGAGAATCATCAGGTCATACTTTAAAAAACTGTACTCCACAAAATTTGAAAATTTAAAGGAAATGGATGACTTCCTGGATAGCTATCACTTGCCAAACCTAAATCAAGAACAGATAAGCAATTTAAATAGACCTATAACCCCTATGGAAATAGAAGTAATCATCAAAAGTCTCCCAACCAAAAAAAGTCCAGGTCCAGATGGCCTCAGTGCAGAATTCTACCAAAAATTAAAGGAACAGCTTATACCAATTCTTCTCAAAGTGTTCCACACAATAGAAGCAGAAGGGTCTTTGCCAAACTCTTTCTATGAGGCTTCAATAACCTTGATCCCCAAGCCACACAAAGACACAACTAAGAAAGAGAACTTCAGACCAATATCCCTCATGAACATTGATGCAAAAATACTCAACAAAATACTGGCAAATCTGATCCAAGAACACATCAAAACAATCATTCACCACGATCAAGTAGGTTTCATCCCAGGGATGCAGGAATGGTTCAACATACGAAAATCCATCAATGTAATCCACCATATAAACAAGCTAAAAAACAAAAATCACATGATCATCTCACTAGATGCTGAAAAAGCCTTTGACAAAATCCAACACCCCTTCATGATAAAGGTCTTGTAGAGATCTGGGATAACAGGGACATACTTAAACATAATAAAAGCTATATGCAGTACATCAACAGCCAACATCAAACTAAATGGACAGAAACTCAACGCAATTCCTCTAAAATCAGGAACAAAACAAGGCTGTGCACTCTCTCCATACCTTTTCAACATGGTACTTGAAGTTCTAGCCATTGCCAAAGGACAACAAAAGGGGATAAAGGGGATACAAATTGGGAAGGAAGAGGTCAAACTTTCACTGTTTGCAGATGATATGATAGTTTACATAAATGACCCAAAGAACTCTACCAGGGAACTCTTACAGCTGATTAACACCTTCAGCAAAGTGGCAGGCTACAAGATCAACTCAAGAAAATCAGTAGCCCTACTATATACCGATGATAAAAGGGCTGAGAAAGAAATCAGAGAAACATCACCCTTTACAATTGCCACAAACAACATTAAATACCTTGGGATAACACTAACCAAACAAATGAAAGACCTGTATCACAAGAACTTTGAATCTTTAAAGAAAGAAATTAAAGAAGCCCTCAGAAAATGGAAAGATCTCCCATGCTCTTGGATAGGTAGGATCAATGTTGTAAAAATGGCAATCCTGCCAAAAGCAATCTACAGATTCAATGCAATCCCCATTAAAATCCCAGCACAATTCTTCACAGACCTCAAAAGAACAATAATCAATTTTGTATGGAAAAACAAAAGACCCAGGATAGCCAAAACCTCATCTCAAGCTCTATTATAGAGCTATAGTCCTTAAAACAACTTGGTATTGGCACAAAAATAGACAGGTAGACCAATGGAATCGAATTGAAAACCCTGATATTAACCCACACATGTATGAACATCTGATCTTTGACAAAGAAGCTAAAAATATACAATGGAAGAAAGAAAGCATCTTCAACAAATGGTGCTGGCATAACTGGAGGCTGGCATGTAGAAGAATGCGGATCGATCCATGTTTATCGCCATGCACAAAACTTAATTCCAAATGGATCAAAGACCTCAACATAAATCCCGCCACACTGAACCTCTTAGAAGAGAAAGTGGGTGGTACCCTTGAACAAATTGGTACAGGAGACAGCTTCCTGGACATAACACCGCTAGCACCGACAGTGAGATCAACAATTAATAAACGGGACCTCCTGAAACTGAGAAGCTTCTGTAAGGCAAAGGACACAGTCAACAAGACAAAAAGGCATATCACAGAATGGGAAAAATATTCACTAATCCCACATCTGACAGAGGGTTGATCTCCAAAATTTACAATGACTCAAGAAGCAAATCTCCAAAACACCAAATGATCCAATTAAAAAGTGGGCTGCAGAACTAAATAGAGAATTTTTAATAGAGGAGTCTAAAATGGCTGAGAGTCTTCATTCTGTGTGTGAGAGGCAAAAAGAAGAGTTTCCTGGTCAGTTAGAGGTTGATTTATCTTTGTTCTACATCTAAAATGAATGGTTTCTTCAGCAGTAGGTTCTTACCATCCAGTTATTGTCACCACTGATTTCATTAAATGGCACACAGGGACAAGTGTATAAGACTGATCTAATGGGACTCTTGAACAGACATTTTGCTGTAAAAGTGAGGTAACAATAATTGCCAAGAAACATACTATATTGGAACAGATAAGTGGACTTGCCATAGGGGCTGAAGATGAAGAAAACCATGTTCAAATCTGTAGACATTAGAACTGTGAGATGAACAATAAACTAGAACAGAGATACCATGAAGAAAGATTTTCATTAGAGAGATTATGGACTCTTGCAACTGAGAAACTGGAAAGGAATGTGCAATATTTGAAAAGGCTATTTGGTTAAACATTGCAAACTTTTTGATATTGCCAAGTTATCTACTAAAATATTGTATCAGTTTATTTCTTTTACTCTCTACTGGGCAATATAAAGATTTTGCCATTTAAAAATTTTAGCTTGTTTTACAAGGGAAACAAAAATCTATTTTTAACTAGCATTGTGTTGGTTACTATTTATATTTGCTCTCTTCTTTTCCCCTTGTAATATTGTTCATATATTATACTTTTCAGAAAAGATACAAATTCTGGGCTTATTCCCAGAGGATCTCACTGCTTGCAGTAAGATTTAATATGCCATTTTCTGGCAAATATTTATTACTCTCTTACCTTCATATTTTCTTTGGGATTCTAGAGAAACTGCAGAAAATTTTTTCATTATTAACTAGTGAACTTTATTTTTTTTCATTACAAAGCCTCCGGTTATTAAGTCTTAAAATTATCTCCTATTTACATATAGACAAAATTTGGCTATATTCCTCCTGGTTTAGTTTTCATTGTATTCTTGGAGTTGGATTGCCTGTTTGCTTTGGCATTCAAATCCACCAGAATTAACTTTGTTCCATAGGTGGAAAATCTAAAGTTATTATTTGTCAAGCAAATAACCACTATTATTATCCCATTATTTTACAAACTGATAACACTGACCTTTATATTTTCCTCTGTATTTTTCAAGATTACCATTTAAAATTTTTCAGCTTTTTTCAGTAGAAAAACAAAATGTATTTTAATTACATTTCTCCCATCCCTTTCCTCCCTTCAAAACCTCCTGTGTATCCCTCCATGGTCTCCTTCAAATTCATGGCCTCTTTTTTGTCAATTGTTATTGCACATACATATTTGTATAAGCATATATATTACTAAATATAACCTGTTGAGTTTATATAATGTTACTTGTGTGTATGCTGTCAGGACAGACAGTTTGGCTCTAAAAAAACCAATTGCTGTGCCCTTCCCTGGGAAAGGCCACCTATCCCGGCTACTTAGTAACCTAAAGCTCTTTGTGTATGGTTGAGGCCTAGTGGACTTTGACAAACGCAGTATAGAATGTAGATGTCATCCTTGTTCTGCTAATGTTTAAGTGGTAATGTTGGTGAAGCTTTAGGGTATACCTTCTAATGTTAATAGATACAATCACAGCAAAGCCTCTGGTCCTCCAACTCTTACAATCTATTCAAACCCTCTTCCACAATGTTACCAGAGCTTTAGGTGCAGAAATGTTTATGTTCATATCCACTTGAACTAGGCTCCACAACTCTGCATTTTGATTGGTAGTGGTTTTCTGTAGTGGTCTCTACCTGTTGCAAAGAGAAATTTCCTTAATGACAGGTAGGGACTACACTTATCTGTCGGTATAAGGACCAATGCTTATAGATTATTGTTAGAGATTATGCTGGTTTCATAAATTAATACTTATGGATTCTCCTCCAATAATCAGGAAAACACTAGCACTGAGTTGTTAGCTAGGTTTCCAGTACTAGGAGGCATTGTATCTTGTGGAGATACATTACAGTGGTCTTAAATACATTACAGTGCTCTTAGTTAGCAACAAAGGATGTGTACCTCTCCTGTACCCATAGGATAATTGTGCCATAGTAGTCATTGATATGGGTCACAGGTGTCATATCTGATCAACTCCATTCTTTGGATACTTGCATAGTGTCTTCTGGTACCATGAAAGCTAGATCTCAGAAAGGCAACACTGAGATCAGGTCCATCTCAGGGGCCTGTGAGCCCTGTTTCTGAAGTGCAAAATGTCTTCACAATAGGGACTTATCTTACCTCTCTGAGAGGTAAAGGGGGCAACAGCAAGTGGCTGTTCATTTGGGAAGTGTCTTAGACATTTCTGACCGGCAACTGAAGAGAGCATTTCTGACGTCTTGTATTGGGTTTTTTGTTAAGTGGTCATTAGATTGTAGAAATAATGTTATCAGTCCAGATGAGAAAAGTTATAGTTCAGTGACTGAGATGTCACAGAAAATTAATCTAGTTAAGTCATAGCCAAACAAGCATTTTCTTAAACTTTGAATTCTTTAGTAATGTTCATATTGTTCATTTTTTGAGAATTTTAGAAATTATGTCACAATCTCATCCAGAATACCTCGTGTGTTTATTTATCTGTATCAAAATTGCAAAGTAACTTTGGAAGAAATTATATGTTTAAGTAATTTTAGGGTGTTAAAATCTGTACTAGGATAACTAACCTCCTTTGAGCTATGGATACTCTTCCTTTTTACAAATTCTGCTCTATTTACATCATACTTACTATTATGGTCTTTTCTGTGTAATGCTAGGTGAAACTCTGACTAGTTGGGGTGAAGTTTTATTTTAATCTCATATATATATATATATATATATATATATATATATATAATTTTAGTGGCATTAACAAAAATTTCAAACGTATTTTTAACCATACTATGGAAGTTATTTGTATCATTGAACTCTTAGATCCAAGACAGCAAGTTAAAAATTTTTTCTCCATCTCAGAACAAAAATGCCTGTCCAGTCCTTAGACAATATTCAATAATTTTTGTTGAATTCACATGAAATATTTGCATTTATTAATATAAGATAACTATATTTTAATCTGGGAATTTTGACAATATAGAAAAATGAACTTGTCTTATTCAATCAACAAATATTTTTCAATTCTAAAGCAGGTGTACTATGACATCTTTGTTTTGGGGCCAGTTGCATAAAATCACAAGTGAGACATATCTGTGAGAGTAATTCCTACAGCGAATTCTGCACTCATAGACACCTTCAATTCACCTTTCAATAGCACTTCAATATAAAGATTAAAAACCCAAATATTGAACTGAATGTATGGCTTAGCACGTAGGATTGCACATTGCTCTTGCAAAGGACCTGAGTTCAGTTTTCAGCACCTACAACAGTAAGCTCATGATGCCTCTGACCTATGAGTACACCAGTACTTAGGTTCGAAAGCTCCCACAGACAAGTTCACATAACTAAAAATAATAAAACCAGTCTTAAAAATAAATTCTGATATTTTAAGCCTTTTATCACACTTCATATTTTTATGTGATTTTTAAAAAATATGTTATTATTTACTATAATATTGTACTTCTACTGTAAGATTTTGATAGAGGTGGTGTGGAGAAACACAGAAATATTAAAGATGGAGGAAAAGGGTATTAGGTAATACACCCAGACAGAGAAAGCCCAAATACAGCTGTTGAGCCCAGCTTGGTCTAAGACCTGATAACTCAACATAGCTTCTGGAACAAACTATGCAGCTAATCATCTGGCAAGTGTGTTCTTAAGTCTACATTAGTAATTAAAGATTTATTTAACTGCTGCCACTAGAAAATTACAAACTTTCTCCAGCAGAGGCCAATGCTAAGCCTTCAGTACAGAACAACTTCCTAAGGAGCCAATCTAGTCAGGTGGGAGATTTACTACACCATTGAAAACTAATAAATGAGTTATCCTTAACAACATGGAAACTTTGATAAAAAGAAATTCATAAAAGATAAGAAAATAGAGCCAATCCACATTAGGGAATTTTCATAAACATGGTCCAGGAATTCCAAACTGTCACCTTTGAGTACTGTCATTTAATTCTATAGAGCTATGGTTCAGTAACCTATGACCTGAGACTTTAACCAGAACTGAGTTTTGATGAACAAGAATTAACTGTATTTGCCTGACCATGGTTTTCATGGCCCATATATGCATGAGTTTATTTGAATGGCAGAAATTATACAACTGGGATTTAGTTATATAGTGGCTCATACTGGACCAATATGGATTGCCCTCTTTTATAACTTGTAAAATTTATGTATGGAAACTGCACAAAAAAATTCACCCTAACCATAAAATACTTTACAATTTTGCATGGTCCATTGACTTTTTGATAGTTAATGCTCTACTGGCCAGCCTGCAGCGAACTCAATAAATTCATTTCTTATTATGACCTAAAAGGTGAGTTCATTTACTTCCTGCTAATCTCAGCATATGTATTTCCTTTCCTTGTCCACTCTAATTTAGAACATATATCTGGTCATTTTCTCAACCACTGTAGTCAATAAAGAAAGTGGGTCAATTCGAGTATGCTTATAATGCCCATTCATTTTACTATGTAGCCTTTGCAGGTTGCTTCAGAACAGTGAAAAGATCTAGGTAAAGCACAGATAATGTCTTACATCAGGAATGAAGACTGTGCTGATTTAGATACAGTAAGCCCATCACCATGTTGTTATATCTCTAGTGGATGGGGAAAATGCTTCCAGAATCAAAGGAATGAAATTGGTACTGCTTCTCATCTTCATCATTCCTAATGATCCACTTAAAGAATTTTGCCTTCCTTTACCCAGACCTTATACTGAAGACATGATTCTTTATGTGCAAGTGCTTCGACTAGGGATACCATAAGGACTCCCCTGAACTTGAATCTATAACTACAATCTAGTCACTTTGTTCTTCTAATATCTGTGAGCAGCATGCAGACGAAGCTACATTAGGGACAATTGATGCTGATTACCATAAGGGCTGGAAGCTGCTGCCACAAATTGGAATAAAGCAAGATTATCTGAAGTCCTGGGATTTAACTTAGGTGCCAATTTACTTTCTCTGTCCAATGATGAATCAGCAATTGTTGCCAACAAGTCCTTACAAAGGCACAGTAATTAAGGGCTAAAATCGTTTGGGAATACAGATCTAGGTCACCCCCTTAGACAAATTACAAAGGGCAATTAAAGTGCTCAGCAAAGAGGAATATCTGTTTTTAGAATGGTAGTAGAGGAAGTAACAGTGAATATACTCAGTGATAGTTATAACCATGGGGTCCTCAGCTTGTTTGTTTTATTTTCTATAATCCTCTCACATTGTCCTTGCTGTGATTACGGCTGCCAACAAACTAGAAGGAGACTTTGCAATTGATTGGGCTTAAACAAGAGCACAAATTGACAAGAGAGCTGCAAAGGTGAGATTCAGCAATTATCTCAGATGCAAGTTTGATTTCAGCTGTGTTTGCTTCAGCTATTTGGACACTGCTTCCAATAAGCTTTAGGAAGTCACAAAGGGAATCATGAGCCTCAAGTACTTTAATTCTTGCCACCATGCTTGCCGCTCCCATTGGAAGTCTAGGAGGTCACTTATGTGCATCACCGCATGCTTCCAGGTACACAGATTCAAAGTAAGAGTCAGTTATCGATCCACAGGACAAACATTGTTACAAAGTAAGATAGATCTGAGACATACTGCTTTCTTTTTGGTGGCTATTTTGAATCAACCAAGAAGCGAATAACACATTTATGATCCACTATTGTCTTCTTTTATTTCCTCATTGCCCCATTCCTTTGATTAGTGCTGAAATCACACTCCTCTGTAACATACTTTTATGCCAGTTTTTGTCTTGGGCTTCATTTACTGTGGAGTGCACAGTGAGAACATTTCTATTAGACCCAAGTTAAATGCTAGGTAATTCAGGGTACCTGATTTTATAGACAACTGTGGTCTAAGGCATAATCTTCCTATCTTTGAACTATATCCAGTACTTTGTTAATTGGCTCATTTTTCAATGAGCCTGATAACTTGATTACCAAAGCAAGGAGGGAGTTTAGATGCCAATTTAGTATTCTTGACTATTTAATATCAAATATCCATGTCTTAGTTCCTCAAAAGCAGTACAGCAATAATAATATATTTAATATGTATGTTATATAAAATTTATCTTCATAAGAAATTGAAACTTGACATATTTTGTCCGAGGGTAACGCCATATCCTCTAAGCAGCCTTCTACTTCCCTGGTTACCTTGAGAGGCTATTCATAGACTTAAATACCACAAAGGCAGAGGTAGAAAACAGGAAGCATTCCTTTTCCTACATTTAAGAATACTAACAACAAAGCCAGGAAATATTAGGTTACATGTCCAATCTTGCAGGCTCTTTTGCAGCAACCATTTAAATTATAACTAGATAATCTAGAAAACCAAGTAATTACATTTCAGGATAATTTAAGCACAGATGCGTAGAGGAGAATGGGAATTTTCAGCAAGGCCTCCTGAGAGCCCTTCTACTACTACATTCCTACAGCTCTATATAATCATTATATCCAATGAATCAATTACAGCACATGATATTTTCCCAGTGTAATACAGATGGCTTTATATAATTTCAATGAATATCTAGGGGTGATTCATTGTTGTTTTAAAGGCACCACTGCCACTATTCGCCAGAAGAAACTCTAGATAGAGGCTTAAAACTGCTATCTATCAAAAACACATCACTGATCTAATAGAGTCTCTTTGTACCTGTTAAGGGTCCATGCCAAATGGAATTTTCACAAGCTGGATCAAGCTCTAGACACTGAGTACAATGGATATGCCTGTGCTTCAGGGTCTGACAGCATAACTTAACATATCTGCCAGTATGTTTAGAGTTGAATAACAGAAATCATTTATTTTCAGTGGTATAGGCTGAACACAGGACATTATGTATGCTAGACAAATGCTCTACCATTGATCTATATCCTCAGATATGTTGACCTTGAACTTGTCATCTTCCTTATTTACTCCTTAAGTGCAAAGGTTACCGATTCATAATTCATTTTTAGATGTCCTGAAAACAGTATCTGAACAACAACTAGTGGGAATGTGACACAATGTAACAATTCACTAAAAAGGCAAGGTTTGACTCTCTTCCATGGTTTCCTTGTTACACAGCTAGACTGTCTCTAAACTGGCCTACTAGTCACCTGTTATTTGGGCAAAAGTGTTCCTTCTTGTTTGCTGTATACTATTAGAAAATTCTTATTGAACACAATACACATTAGGTTCAGTTAGACAGTGAAGATATTCTCTACAAATAATTAATTTGGTTAATTCTAGATGTTATCTGAAACTCAAAAAACTAAGAAAAGCATCTCAGAATGAAATAGGGAATCTGATGTCAATTAATAACTAGTATTAACCTAATGTAGCAGTCCACAGAGGAAGCACTTATTTACCCAGCTGATTAAGCATTGTTTTCCGGGGACAGCATGTGTACTTTGAACACTGAAGAATTGAAAGGATTACCTAGATTATTAACAAGAAATAGTCTTATGGACAGTGCAATATGTGAAAGCTGGAGATGTTATACTACAGTTAATAAATGACAACTCTTCATTTGATGAAAGGTGCTTTATTTCTTTTGGCAGTACAGAGGCAACAGAGGCAACTCTGGTGAAATTGAATTGTCATCGACTCTGTCTTTGATTTTCTTCATTATTCCTTTTCCTGACAAAATAAACCATGAACATAGTTAACAGGGAACAGTCAAACCCAAAAGAGGCAACAGATGAAAAGAAAAAGAAACAAGTTTGTCACAAGAAAAATAAACTTCAATTCCAGCCCTAAGATAAGGAGATAATTTTTCCAGGAAGCTTTCTTCGTTGCACACTAGATTTTGATGAGCCTAGAGATGAGTTTGGGTTTACAGAGAAAGGAATTTTGGATAAAAGAAATCAAGACACCAGACTCCATTCTCATGCACAGATAAAATCCATCAATTATATTCTTAACAATTATTTAAATAATCATTCAACAAATAGCTTACTATAATCATCTGTAGTTTCCCTACAAAAATGGAGATTTTCATAGTCTAAGGAATAGGTGGTTCTTTGCAAATGATAATGAAGGATCCACAGAAATGCTGCAGTATTTTTTCTAGTGAAGAAAAGGTTAACATCAGTAGAAGTTTATCCCTTCCCTGCTTCAAAATTAACATATTCATTGTGTGTGAGAGAGAGAGAGACTAAGAGAGAGAGAGAGAGAGAGAGAGATGGTGAGTAGGAAACATGATTTAAACTAATAATACTTGTAATAATTTCTGTAGAGATGCCATGGTCAGTTGCAAGAAGAGCACAGCTTAGTAAGTCTAACTCACTGTGCTAGAAAATATAACCTGGGTAAGATATCATTTTTGTGTGGTCTTGAAATGTTGATGAAATATTTATAGATATAACTGTGTTTACCAAGAGAAAAATAAACATTTTACTAAATCAAAGAACTTAAAAAATTCTCAGACGAAGATTAAGCCCTTTTTGTGGGTTCCAGAACTCAGTCCTATTTTCTTCTTATTTCCTTCTTACCATTGCCCACATATTTAAAGCATCAAGTACCAAAGCTTAAATAGGCAGTGTCAATTATAGAGATGCTAGTCAACAAATAGATGAAATGACAGACTATGGACACCCCCATGGAGGGCCTCACCCTCCCTGGG
Organism: Mesocricetus auratus; assembly: GCF_017639785.1. Lineage (NCBI taxonomy): Eukaryota > Metazoa > Chordata > Mammalia > Rodentia > Cricetidae > Mesocricetus > Mesocricetus auratus. The sequence continues at coordinate 109,440,302 of NW_024429182.1, read as the reverse complement.
GGAATGAGGGGATAACGGGGGGGGGGTTGGGGGGAGGGCACGGGAGGAGGGGAGGGAATGGGAGAGGGACCCGGAACTGACTTGTGAAGCAACTTCGTTTCTTATCTAAATTTAAACTGGAAAATAAAATAAAATAAAACAAAAAACAAAAAAACAAATATAAACTGCTATTATAATGAGTCAAATGATACATGGTCTTGACTTCTCCTTTAGTGAAGCCCTTTTTGTCCCAGAATACACAGACCTTTAAGGTCTTTGATTTGACAACAATGTGTATATTCCATGAAAGAACTTTACTTACCTGTAGGAGCTACTATTCAGGAAATATGAACCTGTAGGTTACATATTGTGTTAGGCATTAAGAAATCAACGGACAATATCTTACAAAGCTAAAAGTTCCGGGTAATATCTTCTTGAAAGTTACTGTAAGGATATGAAAAGTCCATCAAAAAAGAGCCTATACTGTATGTATGTAGATGCTGAATAGTATATCATCAGAGTTGAAGATTGTGACAGTAATGGGGATAGTCATGGTGATGACAATGGGGTTGGTGATAGTCAGTGATGTTACTAATCACTAAATACTGTATTAAGATAGGACTTGGACCATAAAAATTTAGTATTGGTATTCACTTCAATATGATTTGACTGATTCCTGAAATAAATAACTGAATCACAAGAATATCAATAACATCTCCAAGATAACAAATCCTTTAAATGATACTTTTGAGGCAGTTTTCAGACACAGACATACTGATATTTACAGCTTTGTCATATATTTACTTTCTCAGTTAAGCAATATTAATGACCATCCATTGAATTTATAGCAAGCATCAGTCAGACAAAAGTATGGTGGATGGTCATTTCATCCACTTTATAGATAGGGAGATTGAGTTTCAAAGTATATAAGCCATCCAAGAGCACATAGTAATGTAACTAGGAGCCAGCCCATGCCTGCAGATCCGAAAGCCTTGGATTTTTGCACTATTTCATCCAGTTTCTCATGCTGAATCCATGACAAGTCCACAAGGTTGAAGGTCAAAGAATACCCCTAAGATCCTTCAACTATATTCAAGCCCAGGTGTTTGAAGTATCATGTTTCATACCAGCATTTGTAAAATATATTATCGCCTCTGCTATCATCAGACCCAGATCTCTTTCCTTCCATCCTAGTCAGAGCCCTGGAATATGACTTTGTTTAAGATAGGCATTAACACATGCCCTTTGCTGAGGACAATATACAGGTTTGAAATTCAATGATATTATTATTAGTGCCATTTATTTTGTCATTCTGATATAGTCTCTTTTGCATAGGGTAATACTTAAAAATATTGACTCATGCTTCAAACATCTTCCACTGATGGTTTACTCCATAAAATTGAGCTTTTGCACTTGGTATGAGAAAATGGCCTTCAAGTACTTTCCTGAAGCCTGGACTGGCAAATGTTCAAACTTAATTGGAAAAGTCAGAGAAAACTTTATGCAGGATCAAGGATTTCATTTCCATTATCCAAAGAAACTATCTAGGGTTTCTTTCAAATCCATAATAGTAAAGAACTCCCAAAAGTGAATTTAAGCCTCTCAGAAAACTTAAAACTCCAATCTGTAATCATAATTTGTATAAAATTTAACTTTTACTTTCCATTATCTATACTCTATGAGAACAAATTTGACCCAAGGACATCATTTTAGCACAGCCTGATATGTTAAATTTAAACTGCAATTAACACTGATGTACACTTACATTTTTATGCATTTATTTATTTTATGCATATTAGTGTTTTGCCTTCTTAGGCACTAAATGCACACCTGGTGCCCATGGATGTCAGAGGGGCATCAGCCTGGCTGGACTGGAGTTGTATACCTCATGTGAATGCTAGCAATTAACGTGTGTCCTTTACAAGAGCAATAAGTGCTCATGACTGCCAGATCATCTCTCCAGCCCCTATTCTATGTGTTTTTGTGCACAAATACCTTCCCAGTAGTAATTCTAAAGTATGTCTTATTAAATTATGAGCAACTTGAAGATGAATGCAATGTTTCATTTATCTTCGATCACAACATCATTTTTTTCTACAAACATTTACTAAATTAATACAAGTAAGCTATGAAGTAACTCTCTTTCTGGCAAAAGGCAAAAACAGAACAAAACAGACATCCTTGGGTTTTTATAATGCCTTTGAAAATTTTAGTAATAGACAACTATTTAGAATTTAACATAGCCAAATGTTATTGCTTCTATATTTAGCAAATATTCCCAGAACTTTGGGCACTGACATAAGCCAAATACATTATGAAAGTGATCAAGATTATCTGTCCTTATGGGCTAGATAGTCTAATAACACATACACTTTGTAAACCAAGATAAATGTTAGAATCACCGGTATATAAAAATACTCTGCTTCCCTGGTCCTCGGTGGGTAAACTGGAAAGCACTTCAAAGAAGCCAGAAAGCATAGGAAGAAAACAAGATTTTTTTGGGGTTTTTTATGAGACAGGGTTTCTCTGTATTGTTTTGGAGGCTGTCGGTCCAGCCCAGCCTCGAACTCACAGAGATCTGCCTGCCTCAGCCTCCCAAGTGCTGGGATTAAAGGCGTGCGCCACCACCGCCTGGCAGAAAACAAGATTTTTACCAAAAACTATAGATACAAAAAAGACAGCTCCAAGACCAGCCAGGAAAGCACAGGAGTAGGCTGGGTGAAAATGGGGGAAGAATCTAAAGTCAGGACCAGGTTTTAATGGTTTTGAGTATCATTTTTTTCTTTTTCTTGTATAAAATTTTTTTTCATTTTACTTACCAACCCTAGTTCCCCAAACCTCTCCTTCTCTTACTCTCCTTCCCCTTCTTTGCACCTCCCATCCACTCGTGAGAGAGTGTAAGGCCTTCCTTTGGGAGTCAACAAAATCTGACATACCAAGTTGAGGCAAGACCAAACCCACCTCACCCCCCCTCCCATATCAAGGCTGAGCAAGGTATGCCACCATAAAGAATGAGCTCCAAAAAGTCAGTTCACGCACTCATCATTCCACTGTCAGCCTCCCCCCCAAAAAATGATCAAGCCACAAAGCTGTCACCCACATTCAGGAGGTCTAGTTTGGTCCCAGCTGTCAGTTCATAGACTTGTGAGCTCCCAGCAGCTCAGGTCAGCTGTCTCTGTGGTTTTCACCATCATGATCAAATAGGTTGAACCCCTACTTAGAGATTCTTTTGATTTACCATAGGTCTACTTCTAGGATAAATGGGTAACTTAGACAAACAAATGGTCCAGTTCAAGGTAGGGTCCTAATAAGTTATATCTTTTACTCTTATTACTATGGCATAGTATATTCAAAGAATCCAGGGAAAGGAGTGCAAACCCACAATGACATATTACAGGAGGGCCCTCAATGCCCCTAAGAGGATACAACTGAGAGATAATCAGAATGTAGCCCCAGGATGTGTGCATGTTTCCGGATATCTGATTACAAGAGTCACTAACATAAATTAATCTTAGAATTGCCTACTGCTGTGTCCTCATTGCAGCAGCAACCTCCTGTATCCATTATCTTTGGCCCAAAGATATAATATTCTAATAATGAAAATGAGGAAACAAGTTTTTCATAGTTGGTTAAATTCAAGTTAATGTACTTCACTCTCACTATGTCATTTAAATCTGTGCAATGCTACCTATTGTAACTAATCATTTTATAAATGCAAAGTATATTAATGCTCTTGGTGATAGGTCCAAGTCCATACAGGCTGAGACAGTAAGTGAATGTGTTACCTATAAAACATTTAAAAGTAAAGAGAGCAACTAAATATTTTATTCTTTTTCATAACTGTACACTGGCCATTTTAATTAATATAGATGATAAGAAAGTCCTCACCAATAGATAGGAAACTATCTTTTTCCCTCTCCTCAGTTTATCATCTTATAGGGATGTCTTTCTCATCTATCCCTCAATTTTAAACAACAATATTTACATTTTGTTCAATGTTTGAAATCCCCTACATGAATCTTGTGATAAAAGTCAAATTAAAGGCACATTAAAGGGATTTACCAGTTAATATAACTCTTTTTTTGAGGTTTTAAATTTATAACTTAGAAATGAAGTATTAGATTCATCATCTGAAAAATAGAACAGCAATGTTCATCTATCAAAATGAGATTGCAGATTAGCAATAAATAGTTTGTCATGTGGGCTTTCAAATTCACTATTTATTTTTATATATTTAATTATGGAGTCACGGGTAATAACATATATCCTATGGCTAATTTAGAAAGAGATGTACACAATAAATAGAAAAATCCTATTCAGAGTGACAAGAGCTTTGATGAAATTACCTGCACAGCACTTCAGGAAAACAGTGGCAGATGAAGGTCAGTGGCATTTCTGAGTCCATTCTTCTTGGAATAACTAATAGATATAAAAGACCTTGGATATGAATAGGCTTTTACTAGGAGGAGAAAGGGAAGACTTCAAATGGGATTACAGGCCTGTATTAGGCTTAGTTTAAAAATCAACTATTTGTTATTTCTTATGAAAGAATGGCACTGAACAGCTAAAACACATTCTAAGGGTGCAACTGGCTAGACACACTCTGTATTTTGTTCTCACATTCAGTACTACCCTGTCTAAACTCAAATCACACAAGCTGTACCTCACTCAAAAAGTAGTTCAGAGAATGAGGGATTATTTAAAGTTTATCTGCCAAAGCTACTACTTCCTTAGAGGCCAAGTAAATAAAATTTTGTTTTAACAAAGACAACCTTTATTTTTATCCAGTCTAGGGACCAGAGTTTTGAGCTTGACAAATTATAGTACTTCTCAAGTTATAGTTATAATGCTATTTTTTCTTCTTAAAAACAAGAATGGTATTTTATTCTTTTACAGAAGTACATATCTTTTGCTTCTTAAAAATAATGCATTGTGTAAATGCACCACATTTTAATTATTTATTCATCACTTAATGGACATCTTTGATGTTTTCATTTCCCTGCTATTGTGAGTAGGGAAGCAGTGAACTATAGTGCACATATCTCTATAGTGGGATATACAATCCTTTGGGTATGTGTCAAAGAATAGTGTATCTGGGTCATGTAATAGATCTATTTTTAGCATTTTAAGGAACCTCTAAACTTATTTCCACAGGAGTGATTTGCATTCTCACCAGTAGTAAATAACTGCCCCCCCTTCTCACACATATTTTAATGAAATCGTAAGGTAATTTTAATTTGCATTTCCCTTCTAGCTAAACAGTTTTTAAAAGCTCCTCGGTCATTTGTTTTTCATCTTTGGAGAACACTGCTTAGTTTCATAGCCCATTTTTAAATTGGGTTGTTTTTCTTCTTGATGCTTACTGTTTTGAGTGCCTTGTTCATTTTAGATACTGTCCATATGTCAACCTATAGCTAGTAAAGATATTTTTCCATTCTATAGGCTGCAACTTCACATGAATGATGGTGTTCCTCATTGTATAGAAGATTTTAATGTTTCATGTGGTCAGTTTACAACTGTCAATGGTAAAGCTTATACTACCAGGATTCTATTCAGGGATAATTTTCTGAGTTGTTGGGTTAAAGTGTATGCCCAACTCTCTCCTCAATCAGATTAAGAGAATCAAGGCTTTTGTTCATTTGATCCATTTGAAATTGACTTAAGCTGCCAACCTAACTGCACCTCAGATTCTGTTCCCCAAGACTTATCTCACAGGCCTCACTCCTAACTCACCATCCCCAGTGCTCCTGGGCCTTTTCCCAACCTCAACAGACTTACAGTGCTCAGATACAGGCCATGCCAACCTTCCCACATCCTCCCAGTCCTGAGCCCAGGCCCTCCCCCCAACCCCATGGGACTCCTGGTGCTCAGGTGCAGACCACACCAGTCAGAAGAACTAGAGACACCTGATGCATCAAAGAGCAAGCTAACATAGAGAAAACCATCTCCCAACTTCAATGGAGACTCCCTATTAGATCAGAGATCATACTAGCCACCAGAAATCCAGTTCACAAAGACTGGAAGACAAAAAGGAAACAGGAATCAAGGAACAAACTACCCATCCAACAAAGACAAACTAGAAATCATGACCTAGACCAATAAGCATCCCAAACCCAGCTGCCTAAACAACAGTGTAAGAATAAAATCAATAAAAGTCAGGGCAATATGCTACTACCAGAGCCTAGCTATCCTACAACACCAAAACCTAAATATTCCAGTACAGCAAAATCACAAGCAAACAACTTTAAAGATAGCTTTATGAAGATGATGAAGGTCCTTAAAAATGCAATTAAACACTTACTTAAATAAATAGAATAAAAGACAACAAAAAATTGGAGAAAAACAATAAACTCATTAAAAAAATGCCAAGAAAGCCAAAGAAAAACAATCAGCTGAAGGAAACTATTAACCATCTGAGAATTAAAGTACAAGCAATATAGAAAACACAAACTGAGGGAATTCTGGAAATAGAAAATCTAGGTAAGCAAACAGGACCTAAAAACAGAAACATCCCTAAAAAAATAGAAGACCAGTCTTGCATTGCTCATCCTCCATGCATCAGGGAGGGGCTTGGTCTTGCCAAGTCTTAATGTGCCAGGCTTTGTTGACTCTCCATGGGTGTTCTTACCATTTTTGAAGAGTTGGTGGGGGTAGATTGAGAGGTAGGTAGGAGAACAACAGTAGGCGAGGGAAGGGGAACTATGGTTAACATGTAAATTGAATAAAAATTTTTAATAAAAGAATACAAGAGATGAAGGGGAAATTTTCAAGCATTGAAGATACAATAGAATAAATAGATTCATTGGTCAAAAAAGTTATATCTAAAACGTTCCTAACACAAAACATCTAGGTAATGGAATACTCTGACAAGACCAAACCTAAGAATAGTAGGAATAGAAGAAGAAGAAAATACCAGCTCAAAAACCCAGAAAACATATTTAACAAAATCAAGAAAGAAAAATTCCTTCATCTAAAGAAGGACATGCCTATAAAGGTACAAGTAACTTACAGAATATCAAAGGGACTGGATTGAAAAGAAAGTCCCTGTATCACACAATACTCAAAACACTGAACATACAGAACAAAAGAACAATATTAAGAGCTGCAAATGAAGAAGAGCAAGTAACATATAATGGCAAACCCATTGGAATTGCACTCAACTTCTCCATGGAGTCTATAAAAGACAGAAGGGCATGAACAGATATGCTACAGAATCTAAATGACCACAGATGCTGGCCAGACTACTACACATAGCAAAACTTTCAGTCACCATAGATGGATAAAACAAGATTTTTCATGATAAAGTCAAATCAAAACAATATCTATCTACAAATCCAGCCCTACAGAAACTGCTGGAAAAAATTCCAACCCAAGGAAGTTAACTAAACCCAAACTGTAACCCCCCATATACATAAACTGAAAGAAAGAAACAAATGATAATTAGATGATAGCCCTTTATTATCTCTCTTGAAAATATCAGGGATATAAGGGTCATACCTAAACATAATAAAGGTAATATACAGCAAACTTATAGCCAACATCAAACTAAATAGAGAGAAAACTCAAAGATATTTGTCTAAAATCATGGACAAGACAAGGCAGTCCACTGTCTCCAAATCTATTCTGATGGGGGAATTCCTTCAGTGTATATGTTGTCTTATTGGTGATAAATAAAGCACTGTTGGCCAACAGGGAAGCAAGATGGATAGGACTAGGTGTCGAGGATGATTCTGAGAAATGTAGTCCAGGTTAGAGAGTCGCCATATGATCCTGGGAGGAGAGGCCACAAGTCTGGCATTCTCGGTAAGATAAGACCTTATAAAAATATATATTAGTAATTATGAGTTAATAATTAAGTCAAACTAGCCATTAAGAAACCATAGAAATTGGCCAACAGCTTTGTAATTAATACAGCATCCTGCATGTTCATTTGGGACTGATGCAGCTCTGGAACCAGGTTGGTGGGAAGAAAGCTCAGCACACTATTCAATACAGCAACTGAAGCTTTAGCTAGGACAAGAAGACAACTAAAGGAGATCAAGGGGATATAAATTTGAAAGGAAAAAGTCAAAATATCACTATTTGCAGATGGTATGATAGTATAAGTAAGTGATCTAAACATTCTACCAGGGAACTCCTACAGCTGATAAACACTTTCAGTGAAATGGCTGTATACAAAATTAACTAAAAATGAAATAAAATTAGTAGCCCTTGTTACCAGGAACCATGTCTCTGTCCATAGTCCTGCTGCTGTCTGGGTCTGTGCTAATATCCACGGCCTGTTATGTTACTAAAAGCCACAGGAATACCCAGGATCTGGATTGCTACCTGTGGCCATATTGATGTGCTATGGCCCTGATACTACTGGAGCCATACGGACCTGAGTAACATGCACTGTCAACCAAGGTCATAGTGCTGTACAGGCCAAGCTGTGGCCAGGGCCATGTCTTGATCTGTAGTTCTGCAGAAGCCAGGGTGTACACTGATATCCAACGTCTTTTCTTTATAATACCTAGCCTCACCTCAGATCCATTACCCTCCAGCTCTGGGAAGATGCTGTGTCCATGATGTGGTAGGCATTTTTATCTAGCTCAAGTGTTCTGCTGCACAGCAGGACCTCTTAAAAGAGTCATGCCTCTGTTCAAAGAATCTTCCCAAGAGAACACTTTCTCAGACCCTATGTAGATATTTGAGCCTCCACATTGAATTCCATATGTAACTAGTCTTTTTCTGTTCCACATATATGTTCCCAAATAATGACATGCAGACATTATTAATTATGAAAGCTCAACCTATACCTTAGGCTTCTTCATAACTATCTCTTATAACTTATATGAAGCCATTTATCTTAGTCAACATTCTACCATGTGAAGTTACTTCTCTTCCATTTTGCACCTCTTATTTCCTTTCTGTGTCTCCTGGTTTCCCTTGTGCACCTAAATTCATCTTCCTCTTAATGTCTCTGCCTGGAAGTTCTGCCTAAACTTCCTGCCTAGGTACTGACAATTCAACTTTTCATTACACCAATCACAGCGACACACCTCCACATGGTGTATTAATATCCCACAACATGATACAACATCCCATCCCTAATTGACAAAATGATGGTAATTGACAGATGCTGGGAGGAGACTCAGTTTTTTTTGAGGCTGTAGCCCTTGATAGGCTCACCACTCTCAATTAGAAGACCACATATTAAAGGGTATATTGAACACAAATTGGGCTTGTTGGGTTTAAAAACAATAGGACACAAAGTTGTGTAGGTAGGTAAAGGGATAGATTTGGAAGGATTTTGAGGCTAGTTAATATGATCAAAAAACATTGTATACAATTTTAAACTCATAAAAACAAATAAATAAAGAATCTAGAAGAGTGTGTTGGAGTAGGAAACTAGAAAGTAATATATCTACAGAGTGTTTGGAAATGTCTTAAAGAATTTACCAATTATTCATTTTTCAGGGGAAATACACCAAATTTATTTCAGTGAAAAGTCAGAACTAAGATATTCATCCATTAATGACAATTATCTGTAAATTTAATATTCATTTTCAATTATTAGAACCTACTGTGATTTGATACCCTACTACCCATAAGGAATGTATATATGCACAGTAAATGATACTTTCTCAAGTAGTTTTCTATATACTATAGGAGATATAATCAATAGACTGAAATATAGTTGTATGTTTTAAAATAATATTGCCTATGATTAGAAATACTAATAGTGAAGCTCTGAGATTGTCCTCATGAAGGGAGAGCAATGATACATGTAATACACCTCAACATAACAAAAGCAAATTATAACAAGTCCATAGGCAACATCAAAAGAAGTGAAGAGAAACTGAAAGCATTTCTACCAAAATCATTAACAAGACAAAGATGTCCATTTCCTCTATGCCCATGTAACACATAGCACATGTGTAATTTTTTTCAAATGTTCTCATAATAGACATTTGAGCCACTGGATAAAGTCTTGCAGAGAGTCAAAAGTTCTGAGAACTAGAGATGCCTCCAGATTTTCTCCATTCAAGTTGAGAAAAGATATATAGTAAGGGTGTTAAGAGAAGCTTTTCCTTTGCTAGCCGCTTTGGTTTATCCCCCACCAGCCGCCTGGGCTCTGCCGCATTGTAGTCCCCAAATAAACACACAGGAGACTATATTAATTATGAAGCTGTTGGCCTTGCTTGTTTCTTACTGGCTAGCTCTGACTTAAGTAATTACCCCATAATTGTTAATCTAAGTATGTCTCCTACCGGAGAATAGTTCCGGGCTCCTACCCCATGGCGTTACATCTCGAACTCTCCTGTGTTTCTCCTTCCCAGCATCCTCCTGGATTCCTAACCCCACCTATCTAGATTCCTATTGGCCAGACAGTGCTTTATTGACATATACACAGGACTTCCCCAACATAAGGGCAAAGGTAAAATGATGATGCATCTGAACTGAAAGAGAGAGAAAGGAGATGCTGTCTTCTAGATTAGTCTCTGATGTTCAATTTATGCTTCTCCCTCTTTCTATTCCAGGAGTTTCATGAGCCACAAGGTGGGGAAAAGTGAACTTATTCTATATTCCTTAGTGTAACTTATTTAGTAAGAGTTTATACATCTAGTTTCTTTGTGTGAATTGGAAAAGAAAAGAAGACAAGGAAAGAAGAGAAGAGGGAAAGGTAACATCTGAGGCAGGCTTGACTTCTAGGGACAAGTAAGGACAACACTGTCTAAAGGATAATCTTGGACTTGGCTTCCTAATGACTTTCATAACACAATGACTCCACAAGTCCTTCAAAGACCAGGCACAAAGCCAGTACTTCAAGGAAGTTTTCCAATGATTTGCTTTGGTGAATCAGGTCAGACTGACACTGCGTCTTTCAGATTCAATCTTCAAAAAAAAAGCTGAGGGAAGGTATTGTCTATGCACTTGATCTGATGAGAATCTGTCTCATAAAGAGAAACAATAATTTTCAAAGTAGCCATCTTGTCATGCTTCTTGATTTATATACAAAACTATTATAACGAAGAGGCTCTCTTCTAGAAAAAAGGAACATTCAGGAGGAAATTCTATATTATAATATTAACAATAACAGAAATAATTAAAATATCAATGCTTATTTTTTTAGATGCAGGAATACAATCTGTTGAATTTCCTCATCTCATATTCATGAATAAGTTGGAAATCTGAACAATGAGATGCAGTTGAGTTCAGTTTTCTGCTGAAGATGCACTACTTAAACAACAATAAGCAATTTACCTTGATTGTTTCTTAATATTTTGTCTCATTTCAAAAAAATTCACAAAAATGAAGAATTTATTGAAAAAATAAAACAAGAAAAAAATTTATCATTTAATTAGTTATCAGCAAGAACAAATCCATGAAATTAATTATTAATCTTTGGCCTTCACATTGATAAAATATTCTTTAACTCAAGCAGGACCTCTTCCCAGAAAATGCTGTACAAACCAAAACAAACTCCCAAAACTTGTATATACAATCACTTTGAAAGCAAGGTTTGTGTCTTCATCTTCATAGTCTGGCCATCTGGTCTCACAATTAGTGTACTGCTAGGCCCAATTCTGTTGCCCTTATTACTTAAAGTGAAACTTAACAGCCTGCAGAATCTGGAAGTAGCAAAAGTGCTACCAGAATACACTATTCATGACTCACTTGGGCAGAGATAATAGGTTCAAAGGAACAATGAAAGTATTTTTGTATGAATAGAAATAATATGCCTTTCTGTTTAATATTCTGTAAAGGTCTAAAACTAAACAGAAAGCTAACTTCTTGATTGAAGTCTAATCCTTCAGTCTCAAAAGAAAACAAGGTAAGAAATCACTTTTTCTAGCACATAACACCTCCATTGAAAGTTCAAGGTGACAAGCAAATAAAGCCAGGAGTGTAAAGACAATGACTAAACATTTTACCAAGCACTCCATATCCTCTGAAGTATTCTGATGTCATGTAGATATTTCATAAAATACTCTTCTCATTCAACTTGGATTTCTTATGTAGTTATAAATTTATTCCTCTTAGCCCTTCTCCCAGGAATCATGCAAAGTAACTTCCCTTACATATAGCTCAGATCCCTTGTGAATTATAAATTGACCCTTATAATTTCTTTCTGCAGCTATGAAATTACAGATAGTGTTTTCCAAACTCTTATTGACAGAAGAAAGACAGCCATGTTTCATGACTGTGCCTAAAACTTCACTCCTTACAGAACAAGTTGTGTAGTATCTGCTGGATTCAGATGTGTCAATGAAATGTGTCCTTCAACTCCCACTCTAGACCAGGTGCACATTTAATTCTTCACTGCAAGATAAATTAGAGGCCCAGTAGCACTGGTTTGTCAGTTCTTAAGATCCTAGATCTAGTGAGATGAAGTTAAGGTAGAACAGAACAGAAACCCACTCAGAGTGACTATCTGGAGTCAGTGACTATGGTTACATGAGGTTTCTGGGAAAGAAAAGAATGGGGAAAGAAATAATAATACATAAAGAAGATGGTGTCTTTAAGAAAAAGTTATGGATTCCAAGATGGTATCCTACAACTTTTGATTATCTTTGAGATGTGATCCTTGGGTTTCTTTCAGGCAATTCTGTAATTCTTTTTGCTGTTGGTGGTGGTGGTTTGCTTGTTGGTTTGTTTGTTTGTTTGTTTTTAGATATTTTTATTTTTAAATTTAAATTAGAAACAAGGTTGCTTCACATGTCAATTCCAAGTCTCTCTCTGTTTGCCTTCCCTCCTCCCATGCCCTCCCACCAACCCCCCCCAATATCCCCTCATTTCCCCAGGGAGGGTGAGGCCCTCCATGGGGTTGTCCATAGTCGGTCATTTCATCCAGGGCAGGACCTAGACCCTCCCCCAAGTGTTCAGGGTGAGAATGCATCTCTCATTATTGGATGGGAGTCCAAAGTTTGTTTGTTTTTGAGACAGTGTTTCTCCATTGTTTTGGAGCCTGTCCTGGAACTCACTCTGAAGATCAGGCAGGCCGTGAACTCACAAAGACCCTCCTGCCTCTGCCTTCCAAGAGCTGCCTGGCTTCATTATGTAATTCTTAAGAACAATTCATTAAGGTTATTAATTAAATAACCTTAATGATCATAGCTAGAAAATGTGATCCCCAAATGACAGGTCAATTGACAGGAGATTGGATCATGAAGGCTTTAAGCTAGTAAATGGATAAATTGATTATGAATAGACTATGAACAGGTAGGGTCTAATAGGGGAAGCAATTCCTGGAGTGAGCCATTATAGGGTCTATCTTGTCTCTGAAATTTTGTGTTTTCTCACTCTACCTCCTGATCACCATGAAAAAATCACTCTTTTTTTCTTCATGCTCCACCATGATCTTTCTGCCTTGACACAGGCTAAAAGCAAGGCACCCATGTGCCCATGGCCTGAAACATCTGAAACTATGAGGCAAATGATCTTACTCTTCTAAGTTGATTTGACCAAGACCCGTCACAAGACAATGTTAGGTCTTGACTACCAAAGAGTTCTACTTAGTCAACCAATGCCAATATTCTCATAGCTCCCACATAGTAACAGCCTGTACATATGCCAGCATCTTCCTCCCTACCACTGCTCCAGAGACTAACCACTGAGAATACACAAGCAGTACTTCATCACTGTGCTTACTATAACAACCTTAATAAAATTATTTTCTCTTAAGAAAATGGCAGGAGAAAGGATTCCCCATTTCCTTTGATCTTACTAAAATCACAAAATGCTTTGTTTTTTAACATAATTTTAGCAATAATTTTCTAAGCAATTAAAAGCAAGACACAGTTCAGCTTCAATAGTAAAGCCAGATGGGACCCATAATTGTTCCTTTAAAATACATTCTTAATTGGGCTATGTTAATCTACTTATCACAGTGCCTCTGCTCAAGTCTTAAGGCAGTGAAGACAATATTTTGTTGATACCCTTCTAAAAGAAATTTCAGGCAAAAGTATGTCAGAGCACTAAAAATGTCAGTTCTTTAGATTGTGTTAAATGAAAAGAAATGAGGGGGTAGTAAAGGTTGGCTTTTATGGTTGAAAACCACAAACACAGTCAAAAAGAAATGAAGTATTATAAAATGTGACAAGTGGCGTTATGCTTTTTATATTAGCTATTAACTACTGAGACTCATTAGGAAGAGTATGCAATATGCAGTAATTGAATGTTCGAATACTCAGTAGTGCCACAATGGGATTCCTGCTTCTACAGTCCACTGTAATTATGAATCATCCTCAGTATTTGAGATTTTTTGAAGAAATACTGCCCTTGAAACAACTTTGAGTTTCAAAGGCGGTTTTCACATTGTTTCTAAATATTATTTTAATTGGAATAGAATCCTTCTGTTCTCTCCAGCTCCTCCCAGCTATCTTTTCCTGAACCCCCAGCTATATCGCCTACTCTCAAGTTTACAGTCTCCCCTTTTATCTAAGATTATTATTGTTACAGAACTGATATACATCAACATTTGAATTCATTTACTGAGAAAAGCTCTGGTGTCAGCTTGTTTGGCACTTCTGAGTAAAAGAAAATTTCCCCAATGAAATTCAAGGAGACAGGAAAAATGAAGCCTTCCTCAACTTCATTTCTTCCCTATTTTTCATTGCAGCGAACACTTCTGTAATCCCCACACTTCTAAAGGGTGATTTCCAAAGTTCCTTTCCTTCCTCTGTCAAGCAATACACTTGACATAAAGTTGCTTATTAACCTTTCAGGCCATTTCAGTATCCACTAGCTTCCAGACCAGACCTATCTAAGTGCAATTAAGTTCAACTTCTCACATTCATCATCAAAACAGTTCTTCAAACCACCTCTTTCATAGAACCATCACCCTATAAACAGCTTGAAACAATTCATCATCAGATTCTGAGTTTCAATTAAAGAAGAGTGAGTTATATGCACAGCAGAATATTGGTGTTTTTGTTCTTGTGTGTCCATTAGTAAGTTGAGAATGGCTTGAATAATAAATACAATGGCCTTATTGACAACTCTCAATCATGGGTTTCACTAAAAGAAGCATAAAACCTAATAGAAATCCTAGCAGTGTACAAACCACATGTCAGTCAAAATGTAACACCTGGAAAGTCTGTTCACACATGGAGTGGTGACAAAACAGCATGTAAATAGAGGGATGCAAGCAAAACACTTAGTGTCCTTTGGAAGATTATGAAAATAACCATTAAAGTAAATGTAAATATTATGTAACCTCTATTTTTACCTTGTCTTTCTTTCCCTCCTTCTCATTTTCTGTTTTCTCCTGTGTGAATTACAGCAGCCTGTTCTCAATCCTCACTGTCCACCACATCTTCTTACAGATATTTGAGAGAGTAAGGTTATTTGTCGTGATCTATTCTCAGATCTCAACTCTAAGCACAGCCTTACAATATAAATGTAGTGGATTTTAACAGTAAACTCATTGTCAAGATTATCTCATTCCACTTTCGTTGTATTATGTGAAACCTATGTATTCTTCAGTTGAAATTGTGATTTTGGCAAATATTATTGTATAATGGAAAAGTCATAGTCCTTCCTGCCAGAAATAACCATCAAAAATATCTCCATACACAATTTCCTCAATGACTTACTTTCTTCCCCTTCACCCATTTATACTTCACATCTTAGTTCATTTACAATCTCTGGAGACAAGTAGAGAAAAATAATTCTGCTCATTTGATTTTTTTAAAATGCTTTTGTAAAACATTCTTTTGTGGTTTGTACTCAACTAGATGATAGTCTCTAATGTCAGACATCATGTGCCCCTTTGTCACATTACAAGCTCCTACCACCACATGTGACACACAGTAGGCATCACTCTTTCTGATGAACAAAGTAAAGTAGTTAATGAACAAATGAGATATGATGCACGGTTCAACACTTGACAATTTCTCAACCTTATGGTGGTGGAGGCTGTTTTCCCAGTAGCTGACAGCAACCTTGAGGTGTGTGTGTGTGTGTACGCGTGTGTGTTTGTGTGTGTGTGTGTGTCAGAGAAGGTTTATGTATTCATATCATGAGATTTAGAATGTTGTACTGTGTGCTCTCAGGCAAACCTTTCATCATGTCTCTGGGCCTTAGTGTTCTCATTTATGAACATGTGGACTTGTGCATGCTATGTGCATGTGGAGGTCATGGGACTACTTGAAGAGGTCAGTTCTCTCATTCTACCATACTGGTCTCAGAGATCAGTGATCCATCTCACAGGCCCCATACTTCCTGCTTCATAACATTTCTGGGACTTTTATTTTCTCTTGTTCCTGTGTTGTAGTCATTTTAGCAGCAGGAATCCTGCCTGCCTACAGTCTTGCTCTGCTTTCAGGGATCATTAGCACCTACTCAATTGAAAGAAGGTTTCAGAGCACATTTGTCATTGAAGGCTGAACTGCTGGGGACTGTAGCTATTTGATGCGACTTTAGTGAAGATTTGTTTCTTTAGGAATTAAGGCATCTCTTCTTGGTGTGAGAGCAAATTAGCAGCTGCTATAGAAATGCCAACACCTACAGATGCCTTCCAATTATCTATGAAGCCTGGGTGACAGGAAAGAATAATGATCTTTGCTTGAGAAGTTGCCTGAGGGAAAAGCCTAGACATTTTCAAGTGCACTGAACAAATGAATCAATAGGAGCATCTGAATGAACCACAGCCAGGAAGGAGACTTTCATCATGGCAAGCTCTGCCAGGCCTCATCACTATTCTCACAGTGCAAAAGGTCCTGCTACCACATGCAAAACTATACAAAATTATCTGAAGAAATTTTGGGTTGCTTTTTCCCCAAGCATGTGGAATATGTAATTACTATTGACCAATGTGGTAGCACCAACATGTTTTTTATTTGACACAGAAATTTTTATATTTAACTTCAAAAGTCAGACTGTGTGTCCATCATGTACTAGATGTTTCCAATGTTATGTGTAATGTTTCACAAATGTCAATTCATCAGAGATGGTGCATGAATGAGACCAAATGAACAATTCAACCCCAGACTAGAGAGTGAACCAGTGACCTTACAGGAGTGACTTACAGCATGTGTGAAACAAAGATGGCTGCATCACTGAAAAGCCCACTTCAATGTAGGTGATAGAGTTGCCAAAGCTGCATCTCTAGAGTACTCTGGATAACTAGCAGGTGGCTCAGCCAATCATGGAGTCTCTCCCTAGCAACCATGTACTGCCTTTAGAACCATGAGACCTTATGAGTCATGTGGCTTGTGGTATATTCCTCCTTAGCCTTTAACATTTTTCTTTATTTCCTGAGTAGTAAGGAGATCTCCTTTCCCTTTGGGAAGGAATGTTATGGTCTGAAAGAAATAACTATACAAAAAATATAAAAATTCTTTGAGTATTCATGTAACTGTATAACAGTATGCCAGTTCATAGCTGAGATCGCTAAGGCCCAGAGACATGATGAAAGGTTTGCCTGAGAGCACACCCTACAAAATTCTAAATCTCATGATATGAATACATAAACCTTCTTTTATGGGATCTCTACAATATATATATATATATATATGTGTGTATATATATATATCAGAAATGTTCTTTTCCATGTGTCTGGATGAAATGAAGGAATGTAACTTAACTTCACACATGGTGCTTATGTATCGCTCAAGATGTCTAACTGAAAGGAACTTGGCGTATTTTCTATAATAGTGGTAATGTTGACAATCCCAATGGCAGAATAATTCAGTGTGAGCACTTAGGATTTCACTGATATGTAAGACACACTTACTACCTCAAAAAGTACACACAGGACTGTGATGGACACATGAAATAAGGTTAACTTTACACCATATCAAGTCACCAGCAGAAGGATGAGCCACCTGCTTAAAATGTGTGAATTAGTTAAAAATAATCTCTCATGTTTATGGAACTATATTTGAGTAGTCTTTCATTATAGCAAGAAGTTATCCTATAGTTTCTTAGAATTCCTGCCCTAACCTCTCTCAATAATGACCTGTAACTTGGAAGTGTAAGCCAAATAAACTTTTCCTCCCCAAGTTTCTTTTGGTCAGAGTGTTTAATCACAATAAAACGGAAATTCAGATATTCACCTAATCTATATCCTAATTACCGAAAGTAACCTAGGTTTAGAGAATCTTGGAGCCTTACTATAGGAGTTCACTGACATTTGCTTTAAGAAAGGATTTCAAAAGGGTGTCATTAGTACCTTAATGTCTTAGTAACAAGAAATGAACTTCCAGTCCCCTGAAGAGGCAGAATATCTGTGAATTACAAATGTCACAGCCCCAACTACCTAATTTGGCTCCCATGTTTCTTCACCTCAGAAGTTTGCCCTGAAGAGTAAGCCCCATTGTGTCCAAGTGAAAGCACTGTGGATCCTATGAGTTTCCTTCCTCACTGTCATTTCCCCCAACCTCCTGGACAGATTGTTTCCTTACAAGTCTAGCCCAACTTTCCAAGTGTCATTCAATTTTACTGTTTATAATCTGCTTATTTCTGTTGCATGTGCCCCTGGGTTTGACATGTCAAGCTGTTTGTGCCTCTCAACTCTTTTGAAGTTTCCCTTAAGATAGCCCCAGCATCAATACTGACTTTTCTGACATGAGCCAAAGGAATATATATGTAAAATTTCTCAAAGTACTTTTACTTTTTAATAATATTTTTATCTTTAAAAAGCTCTGAGTTAGGCAAAAAATATTTTGGTAACTTCATTTTATACATGAGATACTTTAGACATAGCTAAAAATATGTTCACATTTACTTAAGGGATTGGTATGAAGTTAGGTCATTTCTAATCTAGTCTTATACTAAATCAACGTTCTGTGTCTTTGGTACCCTATTGGAAACCATGGCCTCATAGTCTTGAACATAACAATCTTAGAGAGGAGATGGCAATGAGTTACAAAAGAGGAAGATTTTAAATTTGTATAAATTAATATTCCATCTTACTGTTAGTGATTTGTTCAACTTTTGGACACTAGGACAAAATAAGCATACTTCTTCCAATACATTACCCCTGTAGTGATTTGAAAGAAAATGACTCCCAAAGGGAGTGGCATTCTTCGGAGGTATGGACTTATTAGAGTAGGTGTAGCCTTGTTGGAGGAATTGTATCACTCTGGGGTTGGGCTTTTATGTCTCCTTTGCTCGAGCTATACCCAGTGTTTCATACCTTCTCTATTGACTAAGAACTCTCAGCTCTTGCCCCAGCATATCTGCCTACATGCCACCAGGTCACAGCCTAATCATAATGGACTAAACCTCTGAAAGTCTAAGCCACCCCAATTAAACATATTTTCTTTGTAACTGTAGGGGGAAAAGGGTCAGTCAAAGAAATATACCCTGAGCATAACGAAAAGAAACACACTTTGGACTGCAACCAGGGCCAAATTAATACACTTTGGCTCTAGAATCAGAGACAGTAAAAGAAATATGCTCTCACCATGAAATTAGAGCCAAAAGGCTAAGTGAAAGAAACATACTTTTGTTCTGAAACAAAAGTCAAATGTGCCCCTAAGCAGAAAAACAACCAATCCCTGAGCAGGGAAAACAAACCAATCCTTGAGCATGAAATCTAGCCAATCTGAGCTCAGTCTGAAATCTGACTAGTCCCCACCCTGGAAATCTCCCTGGAAAATCCCTGCCCCTAAGAAGCCCTATATAAACACTGTGCCTGTTCAGCATGTGGCTATCTTGATGTCACCTTCCACCCTTGCAGAGGCAGTCACACTCCTGGATTCTTCCCTACCAATAAATATCTTGAATTAGGTTTTGGTGAGATTTTTCTTTACCAGAATGGAGTGAAGGAGAAAAGTAGCAACTTTTTTGCTGGAGACTCAGCACAGCAGAGCAGTGCAAGGCTGTAATACTTTTGCTGGAGAAAAGGTCTCATAGTGAAACTGAGTTGATATACTTCACTGGAGAAGCCCTCTCCTGCTGGAGCAGAGCTGTTACCTTGTGGAAGCCTTTCTCTGGAGCAGGGCTGTAAAGAGCTGCACTCACTGTAACCTGTGGTATTCCTTGGCTCCGATTGCCAGGATATTTTTCCATCTGAGCTATAACACTTAGTATTCTTGGGCTCAAAACTGTCAGGATTCCTTTCCCTCTAAGCTTCAATACTTACAGTAACAATTGCCATGGTCAAAATGTCTCTTCACAGCAATAGAAATCCTAACTAAGACAACTCCTTAAGTCATTCCCCATTTACTGAACTTTATATTTTAAGCCTTGAAAAATCTCCCCAAATATATCTTATCCATTCATTTTGATAGTTTTAGATTGGGGCTTATATAACACATACTTTGATTCAACCAGAGGTGTTAGAACTATCCCTAATTTTTATCTTTTCCAATCCTCTCTAAATACTGCTGTATCCCTAACTTCCTAGAAGAAAAATAAGTCCCTGCACTTTTCTATTTGTGTAACATGTTTGCTTTTTTTGATTCATCCTTTTCCTAGATGAACTTCATGTTCTTTGCATTTCTTGCATGGTTTTTTATAATTGGATTCCCATGCACTTCTTTAGATCCCTTTCTTCCTCTTCTTTGAGTTCATAATTTGTTCTTCTCAAGCTCAGTTGTTTAAAGCATCTCAAATGTCTCGGTCCATTTACTATCTGTCTAACAACGTTCTGAAGCTCAAATATATTTAAAGTTCAAGTGTAAGTGTTCGTAACACTACACACATGTGGCAACAGGGAGGTGTGAAATTATGGCATGTATATAAAAGGGCAGTTAAGTTTCAATTTGAAAAATTTTGCTGAGGCCAAACATCTGATTTTGTAGGCAGATTGATTATGATACTTGACCTTGTGCTATTTCACCCATTACTAACAACTGCATTTCTTTCTACTTTGGCTCATCAACTCTGATTCATCAGTATTCAATATAATCATTGCTCCATCTGATGACAGGCCACCTCACTTTGGGTATATCCTTCCATGAAGTGCTCATTCTGAAGGTTTTATCTCTATTAAAATGTGGATCCTTAAAGGGACATGCTAACTATGTTTAATTTACTCTACATCCAATTGCTATTCGATGTATATGTAAATGGGTTATCCTAAATATAAGTATGCTTATGTTTGAATAAGCCTAATGACAATAAATGAATGGCTTGGATATAGAGTTATTAGCCACATACCTGAACTAACTGCACAAATGGAGGATGAGTTTTCTCCATCAATTTCACTCAAGTATCCTAAAAGGTCTGCTTTCTACAGCTTTGAGCCCAGATTTTTCCTTCACATACTCCATGTTCACTTCACATTTTGCTGAGTTGTGTGAGTTTAAGCGGCAGTAATATCCTTTATTCCTAAAATATCACAACTGTGGTTTTGTTTTTCATTGTTTTGTGGTAATTAATTTTCATTGAATGGTATATAATAGAGAAATGCCACCACATCAGAGTTCCATTTTCATATAAATGCCTCATTATAAAATTCAATTAAATATGAAGATCATAATCTTTTCATCAACCAAAATCTACATGTTATATAATGTAACAACTTAGAAAAGACAATGGGATTATAATTGACTTAGAAAATGAGGTTGGAGGAATAATACCATGAGATGGGCTTCAAAAGGAATGAAGGAAACATTTTCAAGGTCATTGGTGCAAAGAAATGAGAAAATGGCTATCAGAAAGACTGCCTGTAGGCAGTGTGCCTTAGGGAGCCCAGTGACAACTGAAATTGAGGAAATAACAACCAATTTTCCAATTACATCTAGAAGAAAGAAATGAAGGACTCACTTCTTCCCCTGAAAAGCTAGGTCCCTTGTAAGTAATAGGTGACAAAAAACTAGGCAATCAATGATTTATGGGTAGCAAGTAATCAGAAATAGGAAAGAAGCAAGCTCCAAAGGCAGATCAGTGAAGGGAATAAGGGCATCAAGCTGCTGCATAGTTAGAATGAGATCATTAGAGAAACATGATTATAATCAAGCCACTTCTGTGTATGACACCAGGATCCCACATCTGCCTGAGACTGCAAGCTCTGAAGAGACTGCTGATTGAAATTGGGAAAAGTGGTAATAGTACATTGGAGCCAGTTAAACAATTATGCTTTGAATTAAGAGCCAAGTGCATCCCAGAAAGAGAGAGCACTGTTGTAGAAATGGGTTCATAGTAGTGTCTCCCTTGGCATCTTGCATAACACCTTCCCCTAATATAAGAGCCAATCCACAAGAAGGAGGCATCCATGTCAGTTCCAGACTGATTCTTCTAAGTCCTATTCAAAAGTACATTATGCTTCAATAATAAGGGCTTAACTTCAAATTCTGGAAGCCAATCAATGGTCATAAGAAATAGTCTATTATTTGGGGAGTCTCTAGGACTTCTCTGACCAGAAACTCAAAGCAAAGTTTCACATACATGGCACTGGATGCACCCATGTACTCTCAATATACACCCCTGGGTATCCAAACAAGAGCATTATAATGACATCGCCAAATGGCATGCCAAAATGGATAGAGAATATTCAACATGCTCTCATCCCCAGATGAACAGTTGTAGGTTGTCAATGCCTACTGAGGGAGTAACAGTTAGCCTCTTCCAAGGGCAAGCTCCCACATTTACTGTTTGATCCCAAGTGGTCAGCCCAGGACACATGTACATTGAAGCAAAGGTAAATGGACTCGGTGTGTGTGTGTGTGTGTGTGTGTGTGTGTGTGTGTGTGAGAGAGAGAGAGAGAGAGAGAGAGAGTTTTGTGTGTGTGCTCACACATGTGTGTATGTATGTGTGCATATGTGAATAATAATTAGAGACAAGGTCATGAATTTAGAAGGAGTTGGAGGAGAGAAGGAGGGACAAGAGTGATGAAGATTCATTGTTCATTCTCAAAAAAAAGTGAGGTTGTGAGTTCATGGATTTTGAAGAAGAGTTTACAACTACTGCTTTTCTAAGCCAGCACAATTCTTAGCTACATTCTAAATATTTATCCTTATACCAAAAGATAAGTATAGCTCTCACCCTAACCAATTAGTCTTTTCTTTTTTATTTTATCATTTTTTATTTTAATTTTAAATAGCTTGTTTTACATGTCAATCCCAGTTCCCTCTCCCTCCCCTCCTCCTGCACTCCCCTTCCCCCCCATTGCCAAATCCTTCCAAATAGGGGATATCTAGAGTCTGTCATTTTACTCTGGGTAGGGTCCAGGCACTCCCCTAAGAGTCCAGGCTGAGAGAGCATCCCTCTTTGTGCTATAGGCACACAAAGACTGTTTGTATTCCAGGGATAGACACTGATCGACATCTCAGGGCCCCATAGGTTGCCCAGGCCTTCTCGCTGACACTCACATTTGGGGGGTCCAGATCAGTCCCATGCTGGCCTCCCCACTGTCAGTCTGGGGTCCAAGAGCTCTCCCCTGTTCAGATCAGCTATCTCTGCTGGTTTTGCCAGCCCATTCTTTGCCAATTTGCTCATCACTCCTCTCTCTCTGTCACTGGGTTCCTTGGGTTCAGTTCAGTGATTAATTGTGTGTTTGCCTCTGCTTCCATCAGTCACAGGATGAAGGCTCCCGGATGGTTATAGACATCAAGTTCATTGTCAGGAATGGGCATTCGAGGTGGTCTCTCCACTCTTGCTTAGCTTGCCAATTGGTGTTATACCTTTAGATCACTCGAGGTCGCTCTGGTGTCTGATCTGTATTCGATCCTATGATTCCATCTTCCCCCTATTCTACCCCCACCCCCTCAACTTCCAGTTCCCCCATGACCAAGTCTCTTCCTCTTCACCCCCTCTCTTCTTCCCAGGACCCATTCCCCCCACCCCTCGCCGTGTTCCACATCCACTCAGGGGATCTTGTCTCCATCATCTTCTCTTGGGTACTATGCATATATGCATATCTTTTAGGTTCTTTCCTGATTCCCAGACTCTCTATCAGTGGAAGTGCAGACTGGCACTATCCTGATCCATGTCTAAAATCCATATATGAGTGAGTACATACCAAGTTTGTCTTTTTGCGACTGGGTTACCTCACTCAGGATGGTTTCTTCCAGTGCTATCCATTTCCCTGCGAATTTCAAGATTCCATTGTTTTTTCTGCTGAGTAATACTCCATTGTGTAAATGTACCACATTTTCTCTATCCCACTCTTCAGTTGAGGGGCATCTAGGTTGCTTCCAGGTTCTGGCTATTACAAATAATGCTGCTATGAACATAGTGGAGCAGATGCCCTTGTTGTATGAACCTGCCTCATTTGGATATATGCCTAAGAGTGGAATTGCTGGGTCTAGTGGTAGATTAATTCCCATTTACCTGAGGAATCTCCATACTGATTTCCAAAGAGGCTGTATGAGTCGGCACTCCCACCAGCAGTGGAGGAGTGTTCCTCTCTCTCCACATCCTCTCCAGCATAAATTGTCTGCGGTGTTTTTGATTTTAGCCATTCTGACAGGAGTGAGATGGTATCTCAGAGTTGTTTTGATTTGCATTTCCCTGATGGCTAAGGATATTGAGCACTTTCTTAAGTGTCTCTTGGCCATTTTAGCCTCCTCTACTGAGAATTCTCTATTTAGCTCTGTACCCCACCTTTTAATTGGATCCTTTGGTGTTTTGGAGACTTGTTTCTTAAGTTCTTTGTAAATTTTGGAGATTAGCCCTCTGTCAGATGTAGGGTTAGTGAATATCTTTTCCCATTCTGTGGCCTGCCTTTTTGTCTTTTTGACTGTGTCCTTTGCCTTACAGAAGCTTTTTAGTTTCAGAAGGTCCCATTTGTTAATTGTCGATCTCAGTGCCTGTGCCACTGGTGTTATGTTTAGGAAGTGGTCTCCTGTACCTACTCATTGAAGAGTATCTCCCACTTTCTCTTCTAAAAGTTTCAGTGTGGCTGGATTTATGTTGAGATCTTTGATCCATTTGGACTTAAGTTTTGTACAAGGCGATAAACATGGATCTATCTGCAGTCTTCTGCATACCAGTGGCCAGTTATGCCAGCACCATTTGTTGAAGATGCTTTCCTTTTTCCATTGTACAGTTTTAGCTTCTTTGTCAAAAATCAAGTGTTCAGCAGCATCAGGTAAACAGGCCGGCTTCCCGGCCTGTGCCCCAGTGCCTGCAGATCGCCTGGGACCTGCACAGAGCTCCCAATGCTGGCGGGAGCCAAGCACCCCAGACTCCGGATCTTTGCTCACACCAACGAGACCAGGAAAGGAGAGGAGGCTGGGAGTCCAGGGAAGCCGCGGTTCTTCCAGCAGCATCAGGTAAACAGGCCGGCTTCCTGGCCTGTGCTCCAGTGCCTGCAGATCGCCTGGGACCTGCACAGAGCTCCCAATCCCTGCGGGAGCCAAGCACCCCAGACTCTGGATCTTCGCTCACTCCAACGAGACCAGGAAGGGAGAGGAGGCTGGGAGTCCAGGGAAGTGGCAGTTCTTCCAGCAGCATCAGGTAAACAGGCCGGATTCCCGGCCTGTGCTCCAGTGCCTGCAGATTGCCTGGGACCTGCACAGAGCTCCCAATCCCGGCGGGAGCCAAGCACCCCAGACTCCGGATCTTTGCTCACACCAACGAGACCAGGAAGGGAGAGGAGGCTGGGAGTCCAGGGAAGCGGCGGTTCTTCCAGCAGCATCAGGTAAACAGGCCGGCTTCCGGGCCTGTGCTCCAGTGCCTGCAGATCGCCTGGGACCTGCACAGAGCTCCCAATCCCGGCGGGAGCCAAGCACCCAGACCCCAGGTCTTCTCTCCCACCAACGAGACCAGGAAACCAGAGGACCCAGGGAGACCAGGGGAGTAGCTGTTCTGGATCAAGTACAACAGGACACAGCATAGGGTCCAGGGGACCAGGTAAGAGGCTAAGCGCCCCAGATTCCTGTTCTTCTTCTCCACCCACGGGACCAGCATTCAGACAAGGAATAGAAGAATCACTAGATTATTGGACTTGCTAGCACCCACCAAAAGGGAACTCTGGTACCCAAACCAGTAAGGGGCTCTTTCTCCACCCACTAGAAGAAGAGATGGAAAAGAGACAATACAAAAACACAGTCAGCAACAGAAAAACAAATATGACACCGCCAGATTCTAGAGACTCCACACCAGCAAGACCCCAACATTCCAATGCGGACGAAGCAGAAGAGAATGACCTTAAAAGCACTTTCATGAAAATGATAGAGGCCCTAAAAGAGGATATTGGAAAATCCCTCAAAAAAATGGAAGAAAAAACAAACCAAAAAATGCAAGAAATGGAAGAAAAAACAAACCAAAAAATGCAAGAATTGGAAGAAAAAACAAACCAAAAAGGAAGGAAATGGAAGAAGAAATGAAGCAAAAAATGCAAGAAATGGAAGAAAAAACAAAGCAAAAAATGCAAGAATTGGAAGAAGAATCATACCAAAAAATGGCAGGAAATGGAAGAAGAAACAAAGCAAAAATGCAAGAAATGGTAGAAAAAACAAAGCAAAAAATGAAAAAAATGGAAGAAGAAACAAACCAAACCAAAAAAGGCAGGAAATGGAAGAAGAAACAAAGCACAAAATGCGAGAAATGGAACAAAAAACAAACCAAAAAATGCAAGAAATGGAAGAAAGAACAAACCAAAAAATTCATAAAAGGCAACAAACGGACGAACAGATAAACAGAAAATTGCAAGAAGCAATGCAAACACTGCAAGGGTTGAAAACTGAAATAGAGTCATTAAAAAAAACACAATCTGAAGAAAGGCAGAAAATAGAAAAGCTGGACAAACAGACAGGCACTACCAATACAAGCATTACCAACAGAATAGAAGAGATGGAAGAGAGAATCTCAAGTGTTGAAGATACATTAGGAGAAATGGATTTATCAACCAAAGAAAACCTTAAATCCAACAAATCCTTAACACAAAACATCCAGGAAATATGGGACACCATGAAAAGACCAAACCTAAGAATAATAGGTATAGAAGAAGGAGAAGAAATCCAGCTCAAAGGGGCAGAAGGCATATTCAACAAAATCATAGAAGAAAACTTTCCCAACCTTAAGAAAGACATGCCAATGAAGGTACAAGAAGCCTACAGAACACCAAATAGAGTGGACCACAAAAAAATTCCCTCGCCACATAATAATCAAGACCCCAAACATAAAGAATAAAGAAAGAATATTAAGAGCAGCTAAGGAAAAAGGTCAAGTAACATATAAAGGCAGACCTATCAGAATTACACCTGATTTCTCCATGGAAACGCTGAAAGCCAGAAGGTCCTGGATAGATATTCTACCTACACTAAGAGACCACGGATGCCAGCCCAGACTACTGTACCCGGCAAAGCTCTCAATCACTATAGACGGAGAAAACAAGATATTCCATGACAAAACTAGATTCAAGCAATATGTGTCCACTAACCCAGCCCTACAGAAAATTTTGGAAGGAAAACTCCAACCCAAGGAAGCTAACGACAACCAGAAAAACATAAGCATTAGAGAATCTCTCTCTACCAACAGCCAAAAGAACAAAGGGGTGAAATTCCACACATAATTCCACCAACAACAACCATCGCAAATCGAAGAAGGATGAGCAATCATTGGTCATTAATATCCCTCAATATTAATGGCCTTAACTCACCCATAAAAAGACACAGACTAGCAGATTGGATTCGAAGACAGAACCCTTCCTTCTGCTGCATACAGGAAACACACCTTACCCTTAAAGACAGACATTACCTGAGAATTAAAGGTTGGGAAAAAATTTTTCAATCGAATGGCCCCAAGAAACAAGCCGGGGTAGCAATCCTAATATCTAACAAACTAGACATTAAAATAAAATCAATCAAAAGAGATGAAGGAGGTCATTACATACTCATCACAGGTGAAACCCACCAAGAGGAAGTGTCTATTCTGGACATCTATGCCCCAAATGCAAAGGCTTCCACATTCGTTAAAGAAACATTATTAGAACTTAAATCTCATCTAAAGCCCCACACAGTTATAGTGGGAGATTTCAATACACCACTCTCACCACTAGACAGGAATACTAAACAGAAACTCAACAAAGAAGCAAAAGGGCTAATAGAAGTAATGACCCAACTGGATTAACAGATATCTATAGAACATTTCATCCACATAAAAAAGAATATACCTTCTTCTCACCACCACATGGAACCTTCTCAAAAATTGACCACATACTTGGCAACATATCAAACCTCAGCAGCTACAAAAAAATTGGAATAACTCCATGCATCTTATCAGACCACCATGCTTTAAAATTAGAATTCAACAACAACACAAATTGCAGAAAACCTACAAACTCATGGAAATTGAATAATGCTCAACTGCACCATCCCTGGGTCAAAGAGGAAATAAAAAAAGAAATTAAAGACTTCCTCGAATTCAATGAGAATGAAGACACAACATACCCAAACCTATGGGACACTTTGAAAGCAGTGCTACGGGGGAAATTCATAGCGCTAAATGCTCACATGAAGAAACAGGAGAACAGTTATACCAGAGAATTCACATCACAGCTGAAAGCTCTAGAACACAAAGAAGCACACTCCCCCAGGAGGAGTAGATGCCAGGAAATAATCAAATTGAGGGCTGAAATTAATAAAGTAGAAACCAGGAAAACAATACAAAGAATCAACGCAACGAAGAGTTGGTTCTTTGAGAAAATCAACAAGATAGACAAACCTTTGTCCAAACTTACCAAACAGCAGAGAGTGAACACGCAAATTAACAAAATTAGAAATGAAAAGGGGGACATAACAACAGACTCTGAGGAAATCCAGAGAATCATTAGGTCATACTTTGAAAACCTGTACTCCACAAAATTCGAAAATTTAAAGGAAATGGATGACTTCCTGGACAGCTATCAATTGCCAAAACTAAATCAAGAACAGATAAGCAATTTAAATAGACCTATAACCCCTATGGAAATAGAAGCTGTCATCAAAAGTCTCCCAACCAAAAAAAGCCCAGGTCCAGATGGCCTCAGTGCAGAATTCTACCAGAAATTCAAAGAACAGCTTATACCAATTCTTCTCAAAGTGTTCCACACAATAGAAGCAGAAGGGTCTTTGCCAAACTCTTTCTATGAGGCTTCAATAACCTTGATCCCCAAGCCACACAAAGATACAACTAAGAAAGAGAACTTCAGACCAATATCCCTCATGAACATTGATGCAAAAATACTCAATAAAATACTGGCAAATCGGATCCAAGAACACATCAAAACAATCATTCATCACGATCAAGTAGGTTTCATCCCAGGGATGCAGGGATGGTTCAACATACGAAAATCTATCAACGTAATCCACCATATAAACAAGCTGAAAAACAAAAATCACATGATCATCTCACTAGATGCTGAAAAAGCCTTTGACAAAATCCAACACCCCTTCATGATAAAGGTCTTGGAGAGATGTGGGATAACAGGGACATACTTAAACATAATAAAAGCTATATACAGTAAACCAACGCCAACATCAAACTAAATGGACAGAAACTCAACGCAATTCCTCTAAAATCAGGAACAAAACAAGGCTGTCCACTCTCTCCATACATTTTCAACATGGTACTTGAAGTTCTAGCTATTGCCATACGACAACAAAGGGGGATCAAGGGGATACAAATTGGGAAGGAAGAGGTCAAACTTTCACTGTTTGCAGACGATATGATAGTTTACATCAATGACCCAAAGAACTCTACCAGGGAACTCTTACAGCTGATTAACACCTTCAGCAAAGTGGCAGGCTACAAGATCAACTCAAGAAAATCAGTAGCCCTACTATATACAGATGATAAAAGGGCTGAAAGAGAAATCAGAGAAACATCACCCTTTACAATTGCCACAAACAACATAAAATACCTTGGGGTAACAGTAACCAAACAAGTGAAAGACCTGTATCGTAAGAACTTTGAATCTTTAAAGAAAGAAATTAAAGAAGCCCTCAGAAAATGGAAAGATCTCCCATGCTCTTGGATAGGTAGGATCAATGTAGTGAAAATGGCAATCCTGCCAAAAGCAATCTACAGATTCAATGCAATCCCCATTAAAATCCCAGCACAGTTCTTCACAGACCTTGAAAGAACAATAATCAATTTTGTATGGAAAAACAAAAGACCCAGGATAGCCAAAACAACCCTGTTCAACAAGGCAACGTCCGGAGGCATCACCATCCCTGACCTCAAGCTCTATTATAGAGCTATAGTCCTGAAAACAGCTTGGTATTGGCACAAAAATAGACAGGTAGACCAATGGAATCGAATTGAAAACCCGGGTATTAACCCACACACGTACTGAACATCTGATCTTTGACAAAGAA
Organism: Mesocricetus auratus; assembly: GCF_017639785.1. Classification (NCBI taxonomy): domain Eukaryota; kingdom Metazoa; phylum Chordata; class Mammalia; order Rodentia; family Cricetidae; genus Mesocricetus; species Mesocricetus auratus. The sequence goes on along the minus strand of NW_024429182.1, from coordinate 109,410,140 downwards.
GCTAAAAATATACAATGGAATAAAGAAAGCATCTTCAACAAATGGTGCTGGCATAATTGGAGACTGGCATGTAGAAGAATGCAGATCGATCCATGTCTATCGCCATGCACAAAACTTAAGTCCAAATGGATCAAAGACCTCAACATAAATCCAGCCACACTGAACCTCTTAGAAGAGAAAGTGGGTGGTACCCTTGAACGAATTGGTACAGGAGACAGCTTCCTGAACATAACACCAGTAGCACAGGCAGTAAGATCAACAATCAATAAATGGGACCTACTGAAACTGAGAAGCTTCTGTAAGGCAAAGGACACAGTCAGCAAGACAAAAAGGCAGCCCACAGAATGGGAAAAAATATTCACTAATCCCACATCTGACAGAGGGTTGATCTCCAAAATTTACAAAGAACTCAAGAAGCAAGTCTCCAAAACACCAAAGGACCCTATTAAAAAGTGGGCTGCAGAACTAAATAGAGAGTTTTCAATAGAGGAGTCTAAAATGGCTGAGAGGCACTTGAGAAAGTGCTCAACATCCTTAGCCATCCGGGAAATGCAAATCAAAACAACTCTCAGATACCATCTCACTCCTGTCAGAATGGCTAAAATCAAAAACACCAATGACAATTTATGCTGGAGAGGATGTGGTGAAAGGGGGACACTCCTCCATTGCTGGTGGGAGTGCCAACTGGTCCAGCCACTTTGGAAATCAGTGTGGAGATTCCTCAGAAAAATGGGAATAAACCTACCACAAGACCCAGCAACTCCACTCTTAGGCATATATCCAAAAGATGCCCATTCATACAACAAAGATGTCTGTTCCACTATGTTCATAGCAGCTTTATTTGTAATTGCCAGAACGTGGAAGCAACCTAGATGTCCCTCACCTGAAGAGTGGATAGAGAAAATGTGGTACATCTACACAATGGAGTACTATTCAGCAGAAAAAATAATGGAATCATGAGATTCGCAGGCAAATGGATGACACTAGAAGAAACCATCCTGAGTGAGGTAACCCAGTCACAAAAAGAGAAACATGGCATGTACTCTCTCATATATGGATTTTAGACATAGATCTGGGGAGTGCCAGCCTACAATCCTATGGCCAGAGAGTCTGGGAAACAGAAACTTTATTTAGTGGCTGATCGAAGAAGAAGCAGACTCCCTTGGTTAAGTACTGAGCTGAACTCAAGAAAGCCAGTAACAGAGAGGGAGGACTGATGATCAAAGGGATTAAGACTGGGCTGGTCTAACCCCCAGAAACAGCTGACCAGACAAAGGTTAACTCTTGAATCCCAGGCATTAGCCTGGGAAGCCAGCATGGGACTGATCAAGACCCCCTGAATCTGGGTGTCAGTGAAGAGGCCTAGGGATTCTATTGAGCCTTGGGCAACAGATCAGTACCCATCCCAAGTATACACACGGACTTTGGACTCCAATAGAACAATGTGAGGTGCACTCTCACCCTGAACTCTTGGGAAAGGGTCTAGGCCCTGCCCTATATGAAATGACAGACTATGGACACCCCCATGGAGGGCCTCACCCTCCCTGGAGAAATGAGGGGATAACGGGGGGGGGCACGGGAGGAAGGGAGGGAATGGGAGAGGGACATGGAACTGACTTGTGAAGCAACCTTGATTCTTATCTAAATCTAAACTGGAAAATAAAATAAAAAAATCAAGTGTTCATAGGTGTGTGGGTTAAAATTAGAGATTTTGATTCGGTTCCATTGGTCTACCTGCCTATTTTTGTGCCAATACCAAGCTGTTTTCAGGACTATAGCTCTATAATAGAGCTTGAAGTCAGGTATGGTGATGCCTCCTGAAGTCCCTTTGTTGTATAGGGATGTTTTAGCTATCCTGGGCCTTCTGTTTTTCCATATAAAGTTGATTAATGTTCTTTCCAGGTCCTTGAAGAATTGTGATGGAATTTTGATAGGGATTGCATTGAATCTGTAGACTGCTTTTGGCAAGAATGCCATTTTTATTATGTTGATCCTACCAATCCAAGAGCATGGGAGATCTTTCCATTTTCTGGTATCTTCTTTGGTTTCTTTCTTTAAAGACACAAAGTTCTTGATATACAGGTCTTTCACTTCCTTAGTTAACACTATCCCCAGATATTTGATGCTGTTTTTGGCTATTGTAAAGGGTGATGTTTCTCTGATTTCTTTCTCAGTCACTTCATCATCTGTATATAATAGGGCCACTGATTTTTTTGAGTTTACCTTGTATCCTGCCACATTGCTGAAGGTGTTTATCAGCTCTAGGAGTAACCTTGCGGAGTTTTTTGGGTCACTTATGTAAACTATCATATCATCTGCAAATAGTGAAAGTTTGACTTCTTCTTTTCCTATTTGTATCCCCTTTATCTCCTTTTGTTGTCTTATTGCTGTAGCTAGAACTTCAAGTACAATATTGAAGAGATATGGAGAGAGTGGACAGCCTTGTCTTGTTCCTGATTTTAGAGGAATTGCTTTGAGTTTCTCTCCATTTAGTTTGATGTTAGCTGTTGGTTTACTGTATATTGCTTTTATTATATTCAGGTACATTCCTGTTATCTCTGATCTCTCTAGGACCTTTATCATGAAGGGGTGCTGGATTTTGTCAAAGGCTTTTTCAGCATCTAGTGAGATGATCATGTGGTTTTTCTTTCGCAGATTGTTAATATGGTGGATTACATTGATAGATTTTCTAATGTTGAACCATCCCTGCATTCCTGGGATGAAGCCTACTTGATCATGGTGGATGATTTTTCTGATGTGTTCTTGAATGCGGTTTGCGAGTATTTTATTGAGTATGTTTGCATCGATGTTCATGAGGGAAATTGGTCTATAGTTCTCTTTCTTAGTTGTGTCTTTGTGTGGCTTGGGTATCAAGGTAATTGTAGCCTCGTAGAAAGAGTTTGGCAGTGAGCCTCCTGCTTCTATTGTGTAGAATACTTTGAGGAGTATTGGAATTAGCTCTTCTTTGAATTTCTGGTAGAATTCTGCACTGAAGCCATCTGGGCCTGGGCTTTTTTTGTTTGGGAGACTTTTGATGACTGCTTCTATTTCATTAGGGGTTATAGGTCTGTTTAGATTGTTTATATGTTCTTGATTTAGTTTTGGCAAGTGATATCTATCCAGGAAATTGTCCATTTCCTTTGAATTTTCAAATTTTGTGGAGTACAGATTTTCAAAGTATGCCCTGATGATTCTCTGGATTTCCTCAGAGTCCGTTGTTATGCCTCCTTTTTCATCCCTGATTTTGTTAATTAGCATGCTCTTCCTCTGTCTTTTGGTTAGTTTGGACAGAGGTTTATCTATTTTGTTGATTTTCTCAAAGAACCAACTCTTTGTTTCATTGATTCTTCTCAGTGTTTTCCTGGTTTCTACTTGATTGATTTCAGCCCTCAATTTGATTATTTCCTGGCATCTGCTCATCCTGGGGGAGTTTGCTTCTTTTTGTTCTAGAACATTCAGCTGTGCTATTAATTCTCTAGTATGACTGTTCTCCAGTTTTTTCATGTGGGCACTTAGTGCTATAAACTCTCCTCTCAGCACTGCTTTCAAAGTGTCCCATAAGTTTGTGTATGTTGTGTCTTCATTCTCATTGAAATCGAGGAAGTCTTTAATTTCTTTTTTTATTTGTTCCTTTACCCAGGGATGGTGCAATTGTGCATTGTTCAATCTCCATGAGTTTGTAAGGTTTCTGTGATTTGCGTTATTGTTGAATTCTAATGTTAATGCATGGTGGTCTTATAAGATGCAGGGGGTTATTCCAATTTTTTTGTATCTGTGGAGATTTGCTATGTTTCCTATTATGTGGTAAATTTTAGAGAAGGTTCCATGTGGTGCCGAGAAGAAGGTATATCCCTTTGTATTTGGGTGGAATGTTCTATAGATGTCTGTTAAACCCAGTTGAGTCATAACTTCTATTAGTTCTTTTGTTTCTTTGTTAAGTTTCTGTCTGGAGGTCCTGTCTAGCAGTGAGAGCCGAGTGTTGGAGTCTCCTACTATTAGTGTGTGAGATTTTATGTGCATTTTGAGCTTTAGTAATGTTTCTTTCATGAATGTAGGTGCCTTTGTATTTGGGGCGTAGATGTTTAAAATTGAGACTTAGTCTTGATGTATTTTCCTTTGATGAATATGAAGTGTCCTTCTTCATCTCTTTTGATTGATTTTAATTTGAAGTCTAATTTGTTAGATATTAGGATTGCTACACCCGCATGTTTCTTGGGACCGTTTGATTGGAAGATCTTTTCCCAACACTTTACTCTGAGATAACGTCTGTCTTTGATGTTGAGATGTGTTTCTTGTATGCAGCAGAAGGAAGGGTTCTGTCTTCGTATCCATTCTGCTAGTCTGTGTCTTTTTATATGCAAGTTGAGGCCATTGACATTGAGGGATATTAATGACCATTGATTGGTGATCCTTGTTTATGCTTGATTTATTGTAAGTGAAGTTATTTTGTGTAGTTTGTCCTCCCTTTTGCTTTTGGTGTTTTGTTAAGTGTGATTATATATTGCCTGTGTCTTTGTGAATGTAGTTATCTCCCTTGGCTCTAGGTTTTCCTTCTAGCATTTTCTGTAGAGCTGGATTCAGGGATACGTATTGTTTAAATCTGGCTTTGTCATGGAATATTTTGTTTTCTCCATCTATGGTAATTGAGAGCTTTGCTGTATACAGTAGCCTGGGCTGGCATCCTTGTTCCCTTAGCGTTTGTAGGACATCTGTCCAGGATCTTCTGGCTTTCATAGTTTCCATTGAGAAGTCAGGTGTAATTCGGATAGGTCTGCCTTTGTATGTTACTTGGCCTTTTTCTTTAGCTGCTCTTAATATTTTCTCTTTACTCTGTAGGTTTGATGTTTTGATTATTATATGGCAAGGTGACTTCTTTTTCTGGTCGAGCCTATTTGGTGTTCTGTAAGATTCTTGTACTTTCATAGGCATATCTTTCTTTAGGTTAGGGAAGTTTTCTTCTATGATTTTGTTGAATATGTTTTCTGTACCTTTAAGTTGAATTTCTTCACCTTCTTCTATACCTATTATTCTCAGGTTTGGCTTCTTCACGGTGTCCCATATTTCCTGGATATTTTGTGTTAAGGATTTGTTGGTTTTGAGATTTTCTTTGGTTGACGACTCTATATCCTCTAATGAGTCTTCAACACCTGAGATTCTCTCTTCTATCTCTTGTATTCTATTGGTGATACTTGCATCTGTAGTTCCTGATCGTTTACCCAGATTTTCTATTTCCAGCATCCCTTCATTCTGTGTTTTCTTTATCGTTTCTATTTCAGCTTTCAATCCTTCAACTGTTTGAGTTGTTTCCTTAATTTTTTGGTTGTTCTTTCTTGGTGGTCTTTAGATTCTTTAAGGATTTGTTTATTTCTTGAATTTTTCCCCCATTTCATGGATTTTTTGTTTGTTTTTTCTTCTATTTCTTTAAGGGATTTCCTCGTTTCTTCTTTGAGGGTCTCCATCATCTTCATGAAATAATTTTTAAGGTCTGTCTCCTCTTCTTTGTCTATGTAGTGTTTTCGTGTCTTGCTGGTGTTGGATCCCTGGATTCTGGTGGGGTCATGTTGGTGTTTCTATTGCTGAGTGATCTCTTATTCTGTCTTCTTCCCATCTCTTCTTTCAGTGGGTGCTGGTGGGGTCTTTCCGTCTCCACTGGTCTCCTTCCTTCCTGCAGCTGAAGCTGGGGATGCTGACACGGAGTTTGGGTCCTGGTAGGGCTGATGTCTTTCCTGAAGCTGGTCTCACTGGGGTTGGGGTCTTGGAATTGTTGACTTCTTTGCTGTGTTGGCAGGTCTCCTGAAGCTGTACTCGCTGGGGTTGGGGTCTTGGAAGAGCTGATGTCTTTCCTGAAGCTGGACTCACTGGGGTTGGGGTCTTGGAAGGGCTGATGTCTTTCCTGACGCTGGACTCGCTGGGGTTGGGATCTTGGAGGGGCTGATGTCTTTCCTGTGTGGGTGGGTCTTCTGGATGCCAGGAGCGCCCCGAAGATCAAGGGGGATGGGTGATGGGCGGGCAGTCCCCGTCGGAGACCCAATCTCACCTGAAGCTGGACTCGCTGGGGTTGGGGTCTTGGAGGGGCTGATGTCTTTCCTGTGTGGGCGGGTCTTCTGGATGCCAGGGGGATGGGGGATTGGCGGGTGGTCCCCGCTGGAGACCCAATCTTACCTGAAGCTGGACTCGCTCTAATCTTTTCTTTATAAATCAGAAACCATTGCATAAAACCACAACCAATCCAAATACAAAACTGTGGAGCCCAGTCCTAACTGATACAGCTACAACACAACTCCTATTCTAAAGGCTCATGAAACATTGAAGAAGTGGAGGCAGAAAAATTCCAAGAACCAGAGGAGCAAGCTGTCTAGTGAGAGGTCATGTCTCTTAGAAATTCCTGTGAAGCCACACCCATACAATCTCAACATATGACTAAACAAGGTCTGAACAACAATAACACCAACAGACATGCTATGTTAACATGGAAGGTGGAAAAAGCATGAAACCTCAATATTGACAAAGAATTATAGGCAACTAAGAAAGGCTGATGATGGAAAATAATAGTCCTCCCCAGGGAAGAGGCCCCCAATATCTGAGTCCTGAAATTCTATTCATACAAGTAATATTTTACAGACTGAGAATATATATATTTGTGGGAATATATATATACATATATGTGTGTGTTTGTGTTTGTGTGTGTGTGTGCGTGTCAGAGACCATAGATTTGAAATAGAAAGAGACAGACCGACAGAGACAGAGAGAGAGAGAGAGAGAGAGAGAGAGAGAGAGAGAGAGAGAGAGAGAGAATGTGCATGGAGGGCTACATGAGAGCAGTTATAGGGGAAAAGGGAAAGGGGAAATGGCATAATTATAATTTAACTCAAATAATGAAAAATGATTTTAAAACAAAGTAACCCTGACTCAGTTCTTTTAACTTCTCAACCAAAGGACACACTTAATTATGATACAGAATTTCTTTATAACAGCGAAGCCCTTGTTAAGTTTTGCTATAAAAGGTTATTATTTTTAGCATTAGTGTCCGGAGACTTTTGTGCTTCTCCCTTACTATCACCTAAGTCAACATGGATATGTTAAGCTAATATGGTTAAGGAAACATCCAAACATTGGTACCTCAAGCAAAGTGATTCAGGTCTGCTGACCAAGTGAAGGATTGTGCAGTATAAGAGTTTTAAAGGAAGGAAATAGTTGGTTTTGAATCCAAGCTGTCATTTATTACCTATAGGTAGTATAATCCTTGACAACTAGATTCTTAGCTCTCTCAGCTATAAAATAGGAAAATTTTATCTACATCACAAGTCTCCCTTAGGCTGACATAGGGTTGTGTTTGTTACATGTACATGCGACCATATGCTGTCAGTGAGGAATGCTGCCCTGCAGATAACAATGCATATGATGGGTCCTGGAAGAAAGGTATTAATAAGAAAAATTTCTAACTGTAGAAAGTTTTACCAAACTTCAAGCCTTACAAAAAGATGAGTCATACAAACTTTTATACCCTTGTTTCTTTTGAAATACAAAAGGGTATAATTGTGTGCAGTTGGCAAAGATTCTTATGCTGAATGCGAATTTGAGAAAATCCAAAATGTAGTCTTGAGTTTTTAAAACTTGATCCTGAAAGTACAATGTTTATCTCCTTTAGAAAGTGATTTAATGTAAAAAGTACTTGCGCTCAGAGGAAAAGGAGTCTGGACATTAAATTTTCAGTATGCCCCTGTGGACCCAGTGCTAGAAGAGTAGGGTACTTTCAGGTTTGGGATAAGGCTACTTCAGCTTTATCTATCCCTGCCTTCCCCATCTGTCCTTTACCTGTCCAAATAAGAACAATTGTACTTTTATTTAAGATCTGTATTTTAAGCATAAAAACTTTACTGTAGAATTGCTTAGATAAAATCAAGCTGTTGTGTGTTCCTCAGGTCATTCTTTTTAGTTCTATGAAATACGGAAGGTTGCTCTTAAACAGTGTCATACAAAGCACAGGACCATATTTATTACCACATAATATCCCTGTAATATCTCATGTCTGGTCCAAGATCCATGCACTTCCCTGTTGGGAATAAATAGTTGTCAATTACATATAAAACAGGGATTTTAAATTCTAAAATAAATATTTAAATGTAGCAAATGTAGTAACATAAATAGTTAAAAGAAAGGGTGAATATAATAAATACTTACATGAAGGAAAATATGCATCCTTGAATTAAAGATATTTTACAAAATGCTACATAAGACCATGACCACCAAGTGCTTCAGAGAGTCTAAGCTAGTGAATACACTGCTAGAGTCACTAAGATAGAAAGTATTCTACCAGACCTGGACAATCCCCAAACCTACTTTGGAAAGTCTATATTTTCCAATTTGGCTGCCTCATCATAACTACATCAGTTCTAGGACTTCAGCTATCATTCAACTATTTGGAACTAACTTGGCAATTTCTTAAGCATAACACAATGTTGTAATCAGCAGTATTCAAATTTGGTATTTCAAAAGTCATTGTCTTCTCATAGAATAAATGGAATTTGATACTGTCTTGAATATCATGACAGATGGGCTCATCATTTCATAGCAGATGGTGAGATGATTAGGCTAAACTCTGAAATTTTAAATACCAGAATATGAACATCTATCCAACAGCTAACGACATTGAAAATACCCTTTTAGAAAAGCCTGAATTTTGAGGGTTTATTTGTATAAAACTCAAATATTCTTCAACTCTAAGGGAAACTTAGATTTTTCTTGAGAGGTGTGGCCTTTCCTGTGTGATTGGCAGAGACTTGGTTAGCTTGGGCACCTAGATTTGCTATCTGCAAATATATGAACCCAGCATCACAGACCAAGAATCTGAGAGATAATTTCATGACTTAGCACACTGAAAGGTATTATACATGCTCCTGAAGAAGAAAGGTAATTATCAATCTCATCCAACTTAGAACACATAAAATATTTGACTTATTTTCCATTCACTATAAATCCCTTTCTTAATGACTGATAATAGGATGACTCAACATTTTTGGCTGAATAGAGAACATAATTTTTACAAATATTTTCTTGTATTTCTAGACAGAAACTTATTAACCATGTTCCAAGAAACAAAAGATAACAATGATTGAAAAAAGATATTTATAAATACATTAACATGCAAGCATGTGCTACTATATAATATAAAATAATCTTATCTTTTCAATTGTAATTACATTCCTGCAATAATTATTTCACTTGCTCCCCATTTTCACTGAATGAAGCAGATTTATATCCACAGGTAGTGCAGCTACTATGGAAATCAGTTTAGTTTGTAAAAAAGCTATAAGTAGAATAGCCATATAATCCAGCTATTCCACTCCTAGGCATATACCCAAAACCATGTATCTTGCCACAGACATACTGGCACATTCGTGTTTGTTACTGCTCTATTTACATTAGCAAGGAAATTGAACTAGCCTAGATGCCCATCAACAGAGGAATGGATACTGAACATGTGATACATACACATGATAGAATTCTACTCAGCACTAAAGAAAACATGAAGGGATCAAATTTGTGAATAAAATGTGCATAGCAGGCTGGTGGTGGCGCACGCCTTTAATCCCAGCACCTGGGAGGCAGAGGCAGGCGGATCTCTGTGAGTTCGAGGCCGGGCTGGACCGATAGCCTCCAAAACAATACAGAGAAACCCTGTCTCGTAAAAACCAAAAAAAAAAAAATGAGCGGAGCTAGAAAGTATTAAGTGAATAAAGGTGACACAGATTCATAAAGACAAAAAAATCACATTTTATTTCATACTTAGTCCCTAATTTGTACTGTGTGTGTGTGTGAAATAAATGTAACTAATCTAAAAAAACTACAGTGAAGACCAAGAAGATGGAAATAGCGTTATTGAGGAAGGGGTGTGAAAATTGAAGTAGAATTTAGTCAGAGGCAAATTTCAGAATTTAGTCAGAGCCACTGCTGCATGGAAGAGGACATCTTGCCTTACAGATCATGTCGTCGCTTGCAGTACTCACAGAGTAAGGCCATCGATTACTTTTCTCCACTATGTAGATATTTTACCAGGCCAATTGAAAGACTGGATAGTCCCCTATGCTTATACCTTATTACATTGGCAATTTAGAATAACTATCTTAAATATTTCCACTATATACATTAATATAACCACACCAAACAGTGTTATGATTTTTTTAACTCTCAAACATACAGCAGAAAACTGAAGAACAGAAAAATCCATTGAATTTTTCCAAGGTTACTTCATTATGATCTTTTCTTTCCAGTCTTCCATAGTTCCTTTTTCCCATCTGTTATGAATGGGCGACTAGGGACAATTTTACTTAAACTTCACTTCATCTGAGAATTTCTTACCCCCACTTTTGCTATTGTTGCTTTGCATTTTACTCTTTGGCTCTTTGGGGTGCCTGCTACCCAGCTCCCAAATAAATCACACAGGGAGGCTTATTGCTACTTACAAATGTCTGACCTTAGCTTGGCTTATTTCTAACCAGTTTCTCTTATCTTAAATTATCCTGTTTGTCTTTTGCCTCTAGGTTTTTATCTTTCTCTAGTTCTGTACACCTTTTTTATGTCTTTCTCTGTGATTCGCTGTGTAGCTTGGTGGTTGCCCCCTGAAGTCTTCCTTCCCTGCTCTTTCTCTTCTTCCTAGATCCTCTCCTGCTTTTTCTCCATTTATTCTCTATGTCTGCTAGTCCTTCCTCTTCTTTCTCCTGCCTCAGGGCCAGATGGCTTCAGTGCAGAAATTTACCAGAAATTCAAAGAACAGCTTATACCAATTCTCCTCAAAATATTCCATGCAATAGAAGCTGAAGGGTCTTTGTCAAACACTTTGTACGAGGCTTCAATAACATTGATACCCAAGCCACACAAAGACACCACTAAGAAACAGAACTTCAAACCAATTTCTCCCATGAACATTGATACAAAAATACTCAATAAAATACTGGCAAATTGGATCCAAGAACAAATCAGAAAACTCATCCATCGTGATCAAGTAGGCTTCATTCCAGGGATGCAGGGATGGTTGAACATACAAAAATCTATCAATGTACTGCACCATATAAACAAGCTGAGTAACAAAAATCACACGATCATCTCACTAGATGCAGATAAAGCCTTTGACAAAAGCCAACACCCCTTCCTTCATGGTAAAGGTCTTGGAGAAATATGGGATAAGAGGAACATACCTAAACATAATAAAAGCTATATAAAGCTAACCAAGAGCCAACATCAAACTAAATGGACAGAAACTCAAGGTGATTCCACTAAAATCAGGAACAAGACAAGGTTGTAAGGTTGTCTCCTCTCCCCGTACCTCTTCAATATTGTTCTGAAAGTTCTAGCTAGAGCAATAAGGCAACAAAAGGAGATCAAGAGGATATAAATTGGAAAGCAAGAGGTAAAACTTTCACTATTTGCAGATGATGTGATAGTTTACATTAAGTTACCCAAACAACCTTACTCAACAAAGCAACATCTGGAGGCATTACCATCCCTGACTTCAAGCTCTATTATAGAGGTGTAGTCCTGAAAACAGCTTGATATTGGCACAAAAATAGACAGATAGACAAATGGAATCAAATTGAACACTCTGAGATTTATCCACAAACCGATGAACAGCTGATTTTCGACAAAGAAGCTAAAATTATACAATGGAAAAAAGATGGCATCATCAACAAATGGTGCTGGCACACCTGGATATCGGCATGTAGAAGACTGGAGATAGATCCATGTCTATAGCCATGCACAAAACTTAAGTCCAAATGGATTAAAGACCTCAACATAAATACAGACACACTGAACCTGTTAGAAGAGAAAGTGGGTGGTACCCTTGAAGGAATTGATACAGGAGGCCGCTTCCTCAACATAACACCAGTAGCACAAACACTGAGATTGACAATTAATAAATGGGACCTCCTGAAACTGAGTAGCTTCTGTAAGGCAAAGGACACAGTCAGCAAGACAAAAAGGCAGCCCACATATTGGGAAAAGATATTCATTAACCCCACATCTAACTGAGGGCTGATCTCCAATGAACTCAAAGAACTCGAGAAGCTATTGTCCAAAACACCAAAGGACCCAATTAAATGTGGGGGACTAAACTAAATAGACAATTTTCAATAGAGGAGACTAAAATGGCTGAGAGACACTTGAGAAAGTGTTCAACATCCTTAGCCATTAGGGAAATGCAAATCAAAACAACCCTGAGATATCATCTTACTCCTGTCAGAATGGCTAAAATCAAAAACACCAATGACAGCTTGTGCTGAATAGGATGTGGAGAAAGGGAACATTCGTCCGTTGCTGGTGGGAGTACAAACTTGTAGAGCTACTTTGGAAATCAGTATGGAGATTCCTCAGGAAAATGGGAATCAATCCACCACACGACCCAGCAATTCCACTCTTAGGCACATACCCCAAAGATACACATTCATACAACAAGGATGTCTGTTCCACTATATTCATAGCAGCATTATTTGTAATAGCTAGATCCTGGAAGCAACCTAGATGCCCCACAACTGAAGAGTGGATAGAGAAAATGTGGTGCATTTACACAATGGAATACCACTCCGCAGGAAAAAAAAAAACAATGGAATCTTGAAATTTACAGGCAAATGGATGGCACTAGAATAAACCATCCTGAGTGGGGTAACCCAGACACAAAAAGACAAACATGGTATGTACTCACTCACATATAGATTTTAGACATGGATCAGGGGAGTGTCAGCCTACAATCCCAAGGCCAGTGAGTGTGGGAAACAGGGAGGTTCCCAAGATATGCATTATACCCCAGAGAAGTTGAAATGGCAAGATCTCCTGAGCAGATTAGGAACATTGTGGTAGAGGAGAGGGAACCAGGAAAAGAGAGGGGGATAAGAGGAGGGTAGAAGAAGACATGGGGGAGCAGGAAGGGTGAATTGGGGTAAGAATAGAGGAGACCAGGATGAGAGATACCATAATAATTGGAGTCATTTTAGCTTTGAGGAGAGAGCTGACACCAGTGAGATTTTCACAGATCTACAATTATAACACCAAATGGAAAACTATGTAATAGCAGAGAGACTACATTAATAGCCCCTACCTAATGATAAGGTTGATGACTTCCTTAGATGACATCCTAGAACCCTCATCCAGTGACTGATGGAAGCAGAGACAGACACTCACAGCTAAACACTGAACTGACCCGCAGGAACCCAGTGACAGAGAAGGAGGCGTGATGAGCAAAGGGGTCAAGACTGTGCTGGTGAAACCCACAAATACAGCTGACTGGACAAGGGGGAGCTCTTGAACCCCAGACTGATGGCTAAGAGGCCAATAGGGGACTGATCCAAACTCCATGAATGTAGTGTCAGTGAGGAGGCCTCAGAAATCTCTGGGGCCTGGGGTAATAGATTAGTGTTCACCATGGCATACAAATGAACTTTAGGAGCCCATTCCACATGGAGAGATGCTCTCTCAGCCTAGACACATGGGGAAGGGCCTAGGTTCTGTCCTGGATGAAATGACAGACTCTGGAGATCCCCCCCAAGGAGGGCCTCACCCTCCCTGGGGAAAGATGTGGGGATTGGGCTGGGAGTGGGAGAATGGGGTGTACATGGGAGGGAGAAGTGGGGGAGCTGGGATTGACATTTGAAGTATGCATGTTTCTAACTTAAATAAAAAATAAAAATTTTTAAATACTACATTTAATTTTTGAGAATGAGGAAAGTACATACCCTTTTATTACTAAGTAATTGAAGTCATACAGCATCACTCATAAGGAGCCCTATTTGTTGAGGTAAGTATAATTCCCATACTTATTCAGAATTAGGAGGCAGGGACACCATATTTAATTTTGAAGTATTCCATAAAGCTTATACACAAAAGTTACAATAACTGTACATTACATGCAAGATTAGCAATCTGCAATGCAGACTGGGGATAGTGGCCACTAAATAGTCAAAGGGAACACCAGACAAAGCAAATCCAAGAGACAGTGGGCTTCAAAATATGACTGTTCCCTAACTAGGTGAGCAGCATATGAACAGAGCCTTTTTGCCATCATCTCCCCAGGTGGGTCAGAAGAGAAGGAACGGAGTGTGGATGTCCTTAACTGTCTCAGCCCACAATAGTCACAGAGGAAACCCAGTCTCAATAGTAACAACCTCAGCCTTTGTCCAGTCCCTGAAGCAAGCCATAAAAATGCCCAGATGAACATTGGTTCCACAGGTTTTCCTCTCACCACCCCTCCCACTCATGGCAGTTTTTCTTACTTTTCCCTAATATCACTCCTGTCCTTACATTTCCTCAATAAAGTCTGCATTTACTTGTTTCCACATCTTTTATTATCAGCACCTGAGACAATGAGCAGAGGCCTACTGTCTCAGGTCACATATTGTGTAACTTCATTTCTAAAAAAAAATAATAATAACTGTGCATTATACTAAATCTTCACAGAAACCTGAATTTAGTTCAATGAATTTTTCTGAAATAGAAAGTAATATACACATGTTATAGAATTAGCCTGGTAGTTCTCAGTGGGTAGCAGAATCAAGATTTGAACCTTTGGTTATGCCTAAAGCATCAGTGTTACCCTGGTATTTTAACTGTTTTTTCAAATTAAAAGAACTGCCCATTTTGTCCACATGTTCATAGAAACATTTTGAGATACATAAGCAGCATAAGTTCTACTTCATGAATAACCTTGTACTAGTAGGTCTCAAGAAAATGCTTGATTTTAATTAAGACACATTTTATGGATTTACCAACATCCCAAATAATAAATTCTAGTAGAAGAAACAGTTAGCTTCAGGTTAATCTGTACAATTTGAAAACCTGAAAAGCTTGAGAATGAACAAACCTCAGCAGATTACAGGCATGACAGCATGCTAGCAATACTTGGAAGAATAAGTATCAACATTATTTGTTTACAACACTTTGTATCACTTGAAAAATATCTTTTATTTTTGCTGCATTGTTTATTTTCATAACTCTGAATGATGTTCACCCAACTCTAATAAGATATCAGTAAATACTTGTGTGTTGAATGAATAATTGCACTAAAAATCAATACATTTTCTTTTAGTCACATTGCCTAATGGAAGCCGGTATGTGGAATAAATCAGGATGTGTTTTCACCAACCAGCTCATTTCCCTGACAAATGAAGATATAATAAGCCAAGAAAAATTTAAGATATGATCTGAATTAAAACCCTACTGTGGTTAATTACTAGCTTGATTTTTCCGTGAATTTACACTGGAGGAATAATTTTTGTACCTACTTACACTGCAATGAGAAAGGAGAAATTTTTGAATGAAAATGAATTTGAAATCACAATGATAAATGTTTGAAGGCAGTACACTGCTATAATAAATTATCATAACTATGGAGTCAAGTGAAACTTAATTTTGATATGTTTCCTGTGTGATTTTCTTTTGCTTCTGTGGCATAATGTCGTTATTTGTAAAATAAGGACAATAATAACTTCTTCCAGGTCTACTCAGACCACAAATGAAACAATTTTTGACAGCATTTGTTTCAATAAATGGTTAGAACATTGAACATACTCAATAAATTTTTATTAATATTCTAAATAGAGGATTTTTTCTTCATAGCTCTGGGAAGAAAATGGTCTGTATTCCTTGATAGTTAAAAGAAGGATATGCATATTTGCATTCAATCAACAGCTACCCTGAACCTAGCAGCTGGTGTTGTTCATCAATACAGTACTCATTTTTTTGCCTTGAGACAGCATTTTAAACATGGAATAGCTAGCAGTCCTGCCAAAACTGTTGCTGCTCCCTTTCCTGACACCTAAGCAAGCTAGTCTCCCTGCAATTTTATCCCACTAATGCTTTGCAGCTGGAGGAGAATGAGAAACCACCTCTCAGGAAATAACAAAGCAGAGGGAGGGTTGGAAGAGAATTCAGTAGAATCCTCCAGAAAGCAGCCAGGATCTTCTGCTTTAATTTTAACCTTTGGTTGCAGTATTTTATCATACACATGAATAACACAAAGTGTGATTCCTTGTAGATAGTCATGTGGGCTCCATTCCCAGCCCTTTCAATGTCAATACACAGTACTCATCACACTCATCTGTTCCAACACCTTGCATGTGCCCAGTGGCTTCTCTAGAATGACTAATTTCATTTTTATCAGTTCAATTTATGCAACTTTCATTTTAGAAGAGACAAGTATCATGTTTAATGTTCTTCAATTCCTCTAAGGCTTTATGCAGACTTAAGGGAAGAGGATAGGCATTATTTAAGCTGTTTATTACTAAGTTATTAATTTGTTAACATTTGGAAAGGATTAGAATTTTAGCATCTAACTGGTCTAGAAAGTATTCAGACTTTTCCACTTAATACTTGTTAGTCAAGCTATTTTTCAGCATCTTCCAAAATAAAGATAGTAACAATATGTTATCGATGCCCAGTAAATTATAAACATCAGTTGGAGAAATTGGCATAAGTGTTACATATGCCAATTCTCAGAGCATAAGTAACCAATTCTTGTTCATTGTTGGCTTGTTGAATATTGGTCTGGCATGGAACTAGATAATTGGAACCATATACTAACAAAGTCTTATCTCTGAATTCCCTGGTAATGATTAACTACAGACCACAGTAGATATAAAATTATAACACAGGGGATATTGGTATAGAGATACAGAGGCAATCTAAAAATGGAAGTTCTCATTTGTTCTCATAGTCTACCATATAACCTAAAGTTCTGAGTTTATACTGAACAATATCAGAAGAGTAGGAGGTGGTTCAGAAGGTATGTTCTGGGGAATCAAGACTATTATTCAGGTACAAAGAAGTCTGTACAGAGCAAAACATGAAGGAGCTCATTGTGGGAATCTAGTGAGTTAGAAAAGAGATGGTTTTCCATTTATACTTGTTGAAAGATAGTAGAAAACAAACTAAGTTTTTAGACTTGAGTATAGTGATCAAATATAACAGAAACACATTACAATAGGCTAACTGAAAAACTAGTATAGTGATCCAACTGGGTTTTGAGCAGAGTTTGAAAGAATAGAAATGAAAGTTGAAAGGCAGTTTTGAAATTCTTTCCCCCAACAATGAAGTCATGGGACTTTGTGATTAATGGATCTTGAAGAAAGGAAGGGGAAATGTCTCATGTAAGTGTGAGTGTTGGTCATTGCAGTCACTATGGTTAGCAACATGGAGCATGAGATCTCTCTCTAAGAAAGATATTCAAACAGCTAAACCCTCCCTTGATTTCAACACTGTTCTCCAGCTAGTGCTTTTGGACAAAAACTGGTATTCAAAGACCCATTCAAAGAAGTCATGAGGCACTTGTTCTTCACAGAAAGCAGAAGACTATGACCATGGTATTAAGAAATAAGTAGCCATATACTCCATTACCTTTCCCACTCATCCATCTCTAATAGATTTCTTACTCTCAACCTAAAGTCAAGCATGGTTTTGCTTTCTGAATATTTTCTAATGATAGGCAGGTTTTTGGGCTCTCTGAGTCATGCAAGTGCGACAGTAACTGTGCAAAGTACAGAATGATCTTCAATTTTTTTATTACATTGATTGGTTCTGTTTCTTTGTGGAGATAGGAGTAAATGACTCCTTTAAATTTAGCTTTGGGACACTATAATTTCATCTCCGAGTGCCGAAATTGAACAGCTTTCAAGGATAGCAAAGTGATGGCAGTGTCCTGCTGCTAAAATACAATGACTAGCTAAACTACAATGCACCATTACATTGCCCTATGGGAGCTGTATACCCGTGCTGAGAAAGGCAGGCATGCTTTGAGAACAGTGTACTTTAAAACACTCTTAAACTACACTGCTGCACCAAGACCCAGATGATACTGCATACACTTTGTAACTGATGGTGTTGACAGAAGAACACAAGAGATAAAGTCTGTGAATGTGCTCTAAAAACACAAGAGGATAAGATTGCATTGTCTTCATCATTAAAAGAGAGCTAAAATATCAAAGATTAGCTCAAGGAATAAGTTGGAAATTTCCTTTCATCACCATCTCGTTAAGTGAACCCAACTTCACTGTTTAACTTCATTTTTGCCAGGCTTAAAACACACACAGTTATAAATAATGACCCAGAATATTGTTGGATGCCCTAAACCTTCCCAACAGTTTCCTAGATCTATCTCCAGAATACACGGCTATGGTTCAGATTTCTGCTAAGAGATTCATTGTCTCCTCACCATCTCTCAATTAGGACTCTAAGCATCCATTTTTCTCATCTTCCAGAAGACTCTTATCAGACTGCTATGGTATTCAATGTGACTTTTTTAACTTCCCCTGTAGTCAAGGCCATTGGCAATATTGTCTCATTCAACTGTAGTTGTTGTAGCAAGTATTGTAGCTACATGAGGCAGGTATGTTGTTTACTGAAGTAAATAATATACACATGCATCTGTATAACACTTTGTATGTTCTAAGTAATTTATACTTACTATTTTTATTATATTTGCTAATTATTTTTTATTTTCTTATTTAAAAAGTCATTTTTCATTTTACATACCTACCCCAATTCTCCTCTGTCCCCTTCTCCCACCCCCACCTTCTACCCTTCCCACCCTCAGAGGAGGTAAGACCTTCCTTGGGGAGTCAACAAATTTTGGCATATCAAGTTGAGGCAGAGAAAAGCCCCTCCCCACTGTATTAAGGCTGAGTAAGGTATCCCAACATTGGAAGTGGGCTCCCAAATACCAGTTCTTAAAAGTATTTTAATTATTCATTTATATTTTTCATTTTATTGCATGTATGTTTTGCAGTGTGTATGTCTGTGTAAGGGTGTTTGGTACACTGGAACTGCAGTCACAGACAGTTGTGAATCACCATGTGGTTCTGGGAATTGAACCTGGGTTCTCTGAAAGAGTACTTAGTGTTTTAACCACTGAGCCATCTCTCCAGTCCCTCACTTGCTAATCATTATTGTGAATAAATTTGCAGTAAAATAAACTTAGTACAATAGTTCAACAGGAAGAAGAATGTTTACAACCCCTTTAACATGGTTTTCCTCAGGCAGGGTCAACTTTGTTCCCCACGGAATGTTTGATTGCCATAACTCTACAATGGCCTTTCTGGAGCCCAGTGGAAAGAGACCAGGGCTACTGGTTGTCAATGTCTGACAATGCAAGTGAGAACTTCTCTCTCCAGTAAAGAGTTAGTTGGCCCCAAATACCAATAACACCAGTGCTACAAAACCTCAGTATACCTACTACTCCTGCCACAAGTTAGAGTGTTGTTGATCTTCAGAGTATGTTAAATATCAGACATTTAATAAGGCTCTCTGAAAGCTACCAACCTTGAGTTTCATAGAAGAAACTCTGACAAACTCCAAATAGTTATCCTTTCAAAGGACCTTAACATATGTCCTAATCATTTTCCAAATTTTATTCTATTTGTTGTAACATTCCCCTTTTCATCTCTGATTTTATTAATTTTAGTTTTCTCTCTCATTCTCTCTCTCTCATTTAGTTTGACAATGGTTGGCTAATATGCTATATTTTCAGAGAAGAAACTTTTCATTTTGTTGAGTCCTGGCATTTACTTTTTTCACTTTTATTTCATTAATTTCTGCCCTGATTTCATATCTTCCCAGATTATGTTTTCATAGCTTTTTTCTTGTTTAATCAAGGCCTTAACATAACTAATTAAATTACTTATTTGAATTTTGTCTTATTTTTCAGTGAAAGCATTAAACAGTATAATCTTTTTACCTATGGACTGCCTTAAATGTGTTCCATGAATTTTGGTATGTTGTATGTGACTGTCATTTAAATGCAGGAGTTCTATTTATTAATTCCTTTCTTGATTCTATAGTGACCCAGTCATCATTTACTAGATTTTTTTTTAGTTTCCACAGGTTCATATGTTTTCTGTAGTCTTTATTGCTCTTGATTTCTAATTTTATCTCATCATGGTTGTACAGAATATAGAATGTAGTTTAAAATTTTCTAAATCTGTTGCAAATTGCTTTGTGCCCTAAGATTATCAATGTATACTTCTTTAGTATTAGGGAAATCACATATATTTCACTGTGTGTGTGAGTGAGTGTGTGTGTGTTTGTGTGTGTGTGTATGTGTGTGATATAAGGGAAGGTCTAAAAATATCAGGAAATGGAAATAATAGAATATATATATATATATATATAATGAAAGAAGAAGCAGAGGCTCTTTGATTGGACAAGGGGGACCAACAACTGGAGAGTGGAGAGGAAGGCAGCAAGAGACAGTTGAGGGGAGTTGAGTCTGGAAAAAGCTATATATATATGTATATATATTTATTTATTTCGTATATATGCATATATACACATACAAACATGTCACAATAAAATTTATACTTGTATGCTATCTAAAAATTAATTTAAAAATAATATGTTGCCATGTGGTGGTGGCACATTGCTTTATACCAGAAATCAGGAAGAAGAAATAGATAACTCTTTGAGTTCAAGACCAGCCCAGTGTACAGATCAGTTTCTGGGACAGGCAGAGCTGCATGAAGAAACCCTGTCTTGAAAAAACAAAAGAAGAGAAAAACAAAAAGAAAGGCAAAAAGAAAAGGAAAGAAATAGTGTATCATCTATTCCTAAACAGTAAATTAAGATTTGCAAATAATCTATCAATTATACTAGTCACTTGTCCTTTGAATGATTTCTGATTTTAAAGAGGTAAATAGAACCAAATTCTTACAGACCACTTTAATAGATGCGAAGTGCTCAGAAAAGACTAAATTTGTAATGAAAGGGGATAAATTTAGCAGAGGACACTGAGAAGATTAACTTCCTAAGAGCCACATTTTCATTAACTCTTTAATAATGTGATCAAAGAAGCAACTGTGACATATGTAGTTCACAGAGATACTTCAAAGGGCTATCCCAAGTCTGAATTTATAGTGCTCCAGACAAGACAGTTTTGAGTTGATACTATGGTGGGTCCTTTTCCAGGCATGTCTTTCTTCTCAGCTCACTGTGTAGAGTCCCTTGTTGCACAATGGAGAAGTAGGAGACCACCAAAGGAAAATAGCAAAGTGAAGTTCTCTGTCCCTATCTAAGGCCAAGTTTCCCTAATCCATCCTTTCCTTTTGTGCAGGGAGGAAACCAAATCTTCTTCTTCCTTTACCTGTTTTAGGCTGACTTTCTAAAATCATTTTCTTCTAATCTGAATCTCTTTGTAAATCCCTTCCTAAGCACAGTCCAAAAATGGAAAGTAAAAGTAAGGAATGCTTAAATAGTTTTTTACCATGCCCTTGTTGCTAAGTAACCATTTCCTTTGTCTCTAAGTTTATGTAATATGACATTGTTTGGAATGTATTTTCAGACTTCACCTTAATACAAAGAAACAAAGCAGGGGAGCAGAAGGAGGGGAAGGAAGAGGTGGTTGTCTAGAAACCTCTATGTTAGAAAATGTAGCAATTATAATACACAGAGGGAAAAGCTAAAGAACCCACCATGGATGTTTCAACCCACTACCCCTACATGGTGCCAAAATATTCAAAATGGAGCAGTTCTTACATTGGCACATTTTGTGAGGACAAACATATGGTTATAAGCATATTCTTACATTCATTATGATCTGTGTGTTTCCTCTCTGCAGGAAAGTTTAAATGCACTGTTGACAGCTTTTTATAGTCACATAAGAAGAAAGCAGGAAAAGAAATGCCATGATTGGACTTGTTTACAAGATACCATTGATTTAATTATTTCCCTTTTTATATTCATAAGATTTGGGGGACTCCAGTAATGTATTTTTGCATTTATTTAAGACAATGGCATCTTCTTGCCTTCAGCAAGTTCCTACCTCCCTTTCAACTCCACATTCAATTTTAGCCTTTTAAATTGAGTGAGGGCAAGGGGTCTTATTTTACCAAGAAATGGAGGAAACAGAGCAACAATAAGCATATTCAGACAAACCTTTTGTGTTCCTCCTCCTTTCTGAGGACTTCAAGTGGCAACCTGTCACCATTCTATGTCCATGAGTCTATGCTTAGGTAAGGTTAAGAAGGGAGAAAAAGATAGTAAAGCTTACTGGAACTCTCAAACATGACCATTGGCAGGCCAGGAAGGACAAGCTCTATCTGGTCCCGTTTGCTTCCTAGATGCCTAGAAGTTCCACTGGGTTAATGATCAAGTCTTTGTGTTAAAGAATTCTGTTGTTAATCTACAGGGCATTTTTCTATGCACTTATTTTTCTTTTGATCTGTGTAGAAAGAGATAGATGGTTGAGACTCTGGAATTTGCTAGCCAAAAAGGGGAAAAAAGCCTCTACATTGTTGTCATTTCCAAATTGGACAGCTGGCAAAGAAATGAACTATATGAGGACCCAAAGATTGAGACTGATTATGACTTTACCATGAAGAGGCATCATCATCTTGGGTGTTAATTTATCTTCTTGGAATCTTGTTTTTCAAATGAAATGAATCATATATACAGAACTAAGGATAGTAATGTGATAAACAATCATATATTAATAAGTTAGAAAATTCCAAACATCTTGAATATGGCCTCTCCCATAGTAACTCTCCGGATGTGAAATTCCTTAGATGTTGACACCTTTAATGTTTACCAGTGCTCACAGGTATTCGAGGGATTTCATGAGTCTCACTCCTGTCTAATATTCAAATAAGAACTCCACAAAAGTGGAACGATCTTTTCTCTGCATCTAAGTTTTCCCCAGTCACAAAAAGAATGTTGCTCTCAGAATACAGTCCCCTGACACTTGCCCTAGTTTCAAGAATAGGCCATACAGAAGGACTTTTGTCTCTAGAGATGTTTAGCAGACAAGTCATCAGGCATCTTTGTAAAATGGCTTCTTGGCCCTGCTTCTGTGGGAAGAACAGAAGAGAGCGTTTTCCCAGCACGTATATGTTTTGTGGACTTCAAGATTCCTGTCTGCCAGACTGCAGATTTTTTCGATGCTACTTCTGTTTTTTAGTTTCTTTTTTATTTTACCCACTTTGGTCTCCATCCCTTCTTCTATAATGTAGTATTTGTCTCTTTCATGGATCCCCTTTCTTGCCTCCCCTTCCTCTCCCTATTCCCTTATCTTTCTCTTCCTCCTCATCCCCTCCATGTTCTATCTGGTCCTAAAGGTTCAGTACACAATTTCCAAAGTGCTATTCCTATCTTAAGCCATGGTTCTTACCTTCTGTAATTGCCTTCACTTCACACTTGGTGTTGAGTAGGCCACACATGGGTCTGGGCTCTTCAAAATGAACTGCAGCTCATTCTGTTCTACTTTCAATGTTCCTTGGCTTTCTTTGTTACAGAAACTGCAGTGTCTTTCTACCATCATGCATCCTGAAAGATAGCTGCTTTCTAATTATTCCTAGCTTATTCCAGAGCGTCTAGCAGTTAATGCATAAGTGACAGCTGCTGTCTTCAGCCCTGTGTAACTTCTTTTTCAAACCTTCTAGAACAAGTAACAGATACTCTTATCTAACCCTAAATATGCTTTGTCTTAGTTAACAACACATTGCATATCCTCAGTATTAACATATGTTTTTATGTAATCAGTATAGCGATCTGTAAATGATGCATAGTAGTGTAATGATGTGTTTCATAATTTGTGATCTATTTTGACAGGGAGCCCCACTACTAATATCCAGAAAGATTTTTTAACAATTCCAGGATGTAATAAGGGTCACACATTTTAGTTATTGGTCACATCCCTTTACTATTCTTTAACCGTGACTCATTTGTCAGTTCATTTTCATCTTTCTTAGTTCTGAGACTTATAAAAAATAGGAATATTAATTTGATAGAATATTTTCCAATTTCACTTTCTCTAATGTTTCCTTATGATTAGATTTGTTATGATTTTTTTAAAAATGCCCAAATCGTGATGTTAGGATACAAACAATTCAAGCAAGTCCTAACACTGATAATATCAACCTTGCCAATCAATGTGGATCAGGATTGTGATTTTTTACCTCTGTAACTAAACATCTTATTGCACATAAAGACTTGACCCATTTTAATTTAAACAAGTGTTTTTTTCTATCTCCATCTTCTCTTCCATAAATATTAGCTGCAATTATGCTGGAAGTCTCCCTCCTGTTTACATATTTGTTCATGTGCTATATCAATATAAATCATATTTCATTTTGTTAAAATGCTTTATTAAATAGGTCTCAATTACCCAAGATATGGATAGAGAAAAGCTGCTTCCACCTTTATGGTGTTCTGATAACTTTTTAATAATTCCTTTCTCACTGCCACAGTAGTATTTGTGCCCCATTTCCATTTCTCCTAGAATTTTGGTTATTTTACATAAGAATTATACTTAGTACAGATGATGTAAACTCAAGGTGTTTTCAGTGATACTCATACCTTTCCACTGATCACATATAAGGAGTACAGAGCTACTTAAAATACAGCCTCTTGATCAAAATCACAATGCACCAGTTTCAGAATTACTGTACCATATTACATGAACCTATTAGCCAGAATTCAACATGATTTGCTCATCTTACTTAGGCAAGTTTACATTCATTAAAATTTAGAACTCTTAGATAAAAGAGATGATTTTGGCAAATCCATATGTATATATGATCCATATGCTTATTTATACATAGAATGCTTACATACTGTTGCATAGGCTCACAAGGGCTGGCACTATTGGGAGGTGTGGCTTTGTTTTAGTAGGTGTGGACTTGTTGGAAGAAGTATGTCACTGGAAGTTGGCTTTGAGGTCTCAGAAGATCAAGCTAGGCTAAGTGTGTCTCAATCTCTTCCTGCTGCCTTCAGATCTGGCTGTAGAATTTCCAGCTACCTCTCTAGCACCATGTATGGTGACAGTGAAATAAACCTCTGAACTATTAGCCAGTTGGAATTAAATATTTTTATTTATAAGAGTTTCTGTAGCCATGGTATCTCTTCACAGCAAAGGAAACCCTAACACGTAAACTCAGAAAAATTTCCCCAATGCCCTCTCTACTCAGCTTCCACTCCCAACCTCCAGAGTATTCTGATGCTCTCCAAAACCTTACTAGTTAAGCCTAGTCATTTGTTGAGTGTCTCCATTTGAGACCTTTGTACATGTTTTTATAGCCATATTTAGTGGGTTAAAGTGACAGCCCACATTTTCTTCTATATGTACTGAAATGCTATGCATCCCTTTTTTTATGCTGGGCTTTCATTTCATTTTCCAAACTTTTACTGCTGGGTGACAAAACTCTGTCATTTTCTGTACTGACCTTGCCTCCTGACATCTTGATAAATCTACTTGTTACAAATGTTTGCTGCTGCATAATCTTCGTAGCAGTTTCCAGAGAGACAGCCGTGCTTCCCGTAATAAGAAGCACTTAAAATTTTCCCCTAAACTTAATGATATTGGGTAAATTTCATATCCCATTTCACCATTAGAACTCCCAGTTGAGTGTCAAATTCAAGAGTGAGAGGAGAAAATCTTGAATTGGCCGGGTGTTGGTGGCGCATGCCTTTAATCCCAGCACTCAGAGGCAGAGGCAGGCTAATTTCTGTGAGTTCGAGGCCAGCCTGATCTACAGAGCGAGTGCCAGGACAACCTCCAAAGCAATACAGAGAAACTCTGTCTCGAAAAAAGAAAGACAAAAAAGAAAATCTTGTATCGAGCCATTAAATACTGTATTAGGTATTAGGTAGGTTTTCATAAATGGTGACAAATTAAAGCAGTTCTTGCCTACTCTTAGTGTACTAAATGTTTTATGATAAATAATTATATGGACTTAAAATAAAGACAGTTATATCTCTTTAATCTCTACTGCCTTGGGTTGAGCTATTCTCAACATGGCTGCCTCTACAATTTTAATATTGACTGTTATTAATAATAAAATGCTATAATTACTTATTTAAATGTTATTTGTGCTGGTGCCTCAGGGAGTCAGAGAAGTATATGACATGGCTTGTCTATGACCCAAGACCCTATTTGAGATGGAACAAGAAGCAGAATCTAAACCTGTCCTAGTGTACCAGTCTGTCTGTTTGTCATAAGGCTATCCAAGACTATCTCAGATCAATATTGTCTCAGTAAGTACCACAACATACTAAGTTTCAAACCAGGTCACACGGGAGTGTATTCACAGCTTACTCTCTCAGTATTCTCTACTACTGTATGCCAATCAATCAACAAACTTGTGTTAAAAATGTCTGCTGACCAAGTATGATCTTACCAGAGACAGTGCCAAATATTAGATGTTGACTATGTATTTGTGGTTGTTGTATCCTATTCCCAAATCTCATATGTAAAAGAAATCATCGGTAGTGAGTACCCATCTTTCTGAGGCCTGTTCCTTAGAAGTTCGCAATGAGATACAGAGAACTAGGGGACTTGCCTGACTTCATTTTAAAGGCAAGAGCCATTAAGCTTCATTTTTAAATATAAGTTTCTCTTTACTGTGAGAGTTGAGTTCCCCCCTGAGCATATGGTAGATGACTACCAGATTTATTTTTGT
The DNA here is from genome assembly GCF_017639785.1 of Mesocricetus auratus. Lineage (NCBI taxonomy): Eukaryota > Metazoa > Chordata > Mammalia > Rodentia > Cricetidae > Mesocricetus > Mesocricetus auratus. The sequence continues at coordinate 109,383,714 of NW_024429182.1, read as the reverse complement.
ATTTCCATATTGCCCCATTGTCTCCCTTATGTAAAACTACTTGTGGTCTTATTATCACTATTGGTATTCACAGAAGAGCATCCTATTTGTTTGGGGATTCTGGTGCTTGGATTGATGCATCAATGTGAGTTATATGGCAGGGAGGCATGCCTGTCACATGTTCACATCAAACAAATTTTGACTTCAGGAGACACCCCTCAAAAATCTGCCAAACAAAGCAGGGTCAAATGGGGATGGCAAAGGATTCAAAGAATGGCAGCAGCATTTCTATACTCTCTCAGCTTCACGCAATCCACTTGTCCTTACAGTGTGTGTGCCAGCAGCTCTACAATATTTCTTATTCTGTACTCACATCCCTGATTTTTACCTCTGTGTGACCATGTTATTATTTCTACTGAGGGTGTGAGTAACCTTTACTTTGTGGTTATTACAAGATCTGTGTGAAATACATAGCCAGCGGTAGCGAATGTCCTACCAGGTCTTGTGTCCTGTTGATTTGTGTTGGGGAAATATTGTAAATGAATTCTTCTGTTAACGACAAAGTACTGACTTCACAAAACATAAAATAATTAAAGCATTTTATTAGTGATTAGACATCAAACTATATGTCACATTGATCATGGGCAGTTCAATAAAGAGAGAAAATTGGGAAGTTTCACTATCTAAGAAGACACAATCCACTGCACACTTTGATTTTGTGACAAGAAGTCCTATAAATTGAAGCCAGATAGATTTCCATAGAATCAGGGAGACAGGGAGCCCTCTCTATAAGAACACTGAAAATATAAGTAGCAAGGGACCCTGAGCTAGGCATTTCTGCCAGGAAGAATTTATGATAAAACCACTCAGCTTTTCATAAAAGCTTACATCTCCAAAAATATGGAAAGCATTCAGAATTTTAATTCATTTAAAGGGATATTAAAACTTAGAGAAGGGACTTCTTATTCCTGTTGTCACTGAGAAAAATATAAATCAATTTTAAAATTAAATTAATTTGTGTAAGTTTATTACATAACACTTATTGCAGATAATCAAAATAAAATTTTATGCATAAACATTTGATATGCTCTTCAGTCAGATCTCAAGCACTCTATTCCTGCAGCTGTTCTTTCTCACACATGACCTGTATGATCTTCACTTTCAACCTATGGTTGATCCATGCTGAGTGCCTGTCCCTCAGGAAACCTGTGATTTTAAACCACCTGTCCTCACAGCCTGTAGACAATGATTGTTTTGCTGTCAGCCACACCAATGTTTACCTAGTTCCAACTCCCTAGGATCAGACCCATCTGTCTTTTACTGCCAGTTCCTGAGCATGCCCTTGGAGCAATGCTTCGCAGACATTTGTGTCACGTGATTCCCGAAGATCTATCAGATAGTTTTTTTTTCAGCAGAGAGAGTATGGGTCCATATATCTGCATTTCCAAGTTTTCAGGAGACTCTGGCTGCCTATCAGTGACTGTGTATTGAGTAAGAAGCCCTGGGTACATGGTTGCAGTTCTTTACAAAGACTGTGAACGCTGGTGTTTATCTTCCTTGAACTATGGTAGATTTTTCTTGTTATATTTGTTGCTGCCATTCACTGATTCAGTCTATTCATTTTTTATTGACTAAATACTAGGTATTCTTTTTATTTTTTATGCTTATTTTTAAATTTAAATTATAAACAAGGTTGCTTCACATGTCAAGCCAGGTATTCTTTATGTAACAACTGTCCCCTCTGCCCTCTCCTTCACCTTCACCTCCCTATTTCCTCTCCTTTCCATTAAAAAACAGGGTTAAGGTACTGGAACTTGGGCTAACTTTCTATCTACCCTGTTCCTCCAGTCAGTCACTAAAACTGCATATGCATTCGCCCTGTAAGTTTTTCAGGGCAGTTAACATTCACACTACAAATATTTCCTGCTTTGTCTTTTTGCGAAAGAAATCATCAGTTGGAATACATCTTTTGTTGGAGAGCATGCTCTAGCTTTTTTTTTATTTGGAAACCATAGTGACAGACCACATAGCCTTTGCCTGCAATTCTCTGTCCCTTAGAGCCAGCAGCTGCCACTGCAGGTTTCTAGGTTCTATAACAAAAGCTGTTCTACCTTACAATTTGCATCGGTGACCCCCTATTTGCCAGAAGTAGGGACAGGTGTGTGCACCGCGTGCGCATACACGAGTCCCTGTGTGCCCCCAAATGTGTGTGTGTCGGGGGGTGATTGTTCTGAAAGCTCTTTAGCCATTATCCCTATCAGATTCTCTGACTCACTGTATAAACTTTGGACTTTGGAGTTATCTGTCTCCTTCTACTACTGAGATGTATTTACTTGTTGAGTGAGTGTCTCCCACTGGAAAACTGGAATGGCCAGTATAACTATGTAGTAATAACTGAGAGTGAGTGATAGGAGTCCCCTGGCCCACCTCCACACCCCTTATGCCCAAATGAGGCCCTATCTTGAACATTGCCGTAGAATGCTTTCTTCTGATCTTTCAAATCACTGTAAATGCTCTCCAACAAGCATCAATAAGCATCAGAGTAGTAACAAGTCTCCAGAGGCGTCCACAGCTTTACAGAAGGTGCCAGGAATGTACACAGCTACTTTCCACACTGTCATTTGTTTAGGTCTACTAATTTAATAGTGCAGTTTCATAGGTTGATCTTAATGTTTGGTTGTTTTGTCAACCCTAGGTAACACTCTGACCCAAAGATGCTTGTAACACAGTTCTCATGTTAATGCTTTTGTTGTGACTAGAATTGGCTAAGCAGTCAACTGACAAGATAAACAAACCACTCGCCTAGTGCAAAGTTCCCTGCTTATGTCTTCTCAAATTCTCCAAAGGAAGATGTTTTGAGTTTATAAGAAGCAAGTAATTCTACAGATACAGATATGGATATGGATATAGATATGTGTGTACATGTTAGGTATTTGGATATTCCAGAAGTACAGTCACCCATGTAGTATGAACTTGCTCACTGGTGAGAAGCAGCACTAGGGAGCATGTGATTCTCTTTCTGTTACCCTTTATTGTAAAGGCATCCACATCCGTGTTTCCTCTGTGTACATAGACAAAATTCACTAGACTCTTTGCATTCCCTCCACCACTTTCCCATCATTTGCCTTTTCTCCTTGTCTGGGTCAGTGCATCCCCAACAGCCTCCTTAATGCTGCATCCATGTTTCCTTAAGTAATTTCCTCCTTCATTAATAAAAATTCTACCCATTCTTTGGAGCTACTGAACAGATCTTCCAGATGGACTCAATTAGCATCCCTAGTACTCCCAAAGGCTTTACTTACACTAGTATTGTGCATACTACATTTAATGTTGGAAAAAGTTTGATATTAACTTTTACTCGCATTAAGGGAGTTTGTTCATAATTTTACCTGTCTGTTTATGAAGACAGTCCTCATATGGCACAAATTCCTCTTTTCAGTGTCTAACACTTTTTGTCTTACAAATCAATTTCTCAATAATTGTCAGTCAAACAGACAGGTATATAACTACTCATGTGCTGGGCAGCTGAAAATTCAGCCATCCAGGTTGAATTTGAAATAAAAAATACACAAAACACTTTGAAATAGAGTATGTTGTTATTGTGATGTGAAGACATTTATAATAAAATAAATAAGCAATGTAGATCATCTCAGACCTCTAGCAATTCAAAAGAATAAAGGTAGCTTGACTATCCATGCTAGCCCAGAGTCTAGAAAACACTCTATTGGCATATGTGTGCCTAGGCTGAACTGCACAACTGGTTTATTCTGCCTACCTTATTGTCTAAGACTAGCTTCTTGTTCAGAACTTCTGGCATTAAAACCTATGCACCCTAAAACCCCAAAGCACAATAACTTCTCTCTGTCAATCCACAGCCCAGAATATGAAGCCACATTTAACAAAAAGAACTAAATATACCCAGGGATTCATTTAAGACCTCCATATCTCACATGTCTGAGCCATCTAAGAGGCTTTTAAACACACTTATTGAGAATTGTAGTAACAAACTATAGAAATGATCTCTGAAAGTATAGTCTTAGTTTGTTTTAGTGTGAATTAGCTCATATTAAAAAACAGTTTTATTTGATTTTAAGCAGAATATTTATGTTCCATTGATGGCTTCACTGGAGATTTTGAACCCTGACAAATTCATCATTGTGAAAAAGAAACTAGATCACTTATTTTATATGATCATGTGTTTTTAATTTCTACTATGCAAACCTTTTTTACTTTTAAAAATATGCTTGCAGTATGGTATATGTGCATATAATATGCATAGTAAGTGTCTTAAGAAGTACACAATACTGTTACATATTTATATCCTCAATACTTACCAAAATAGTATATTTTAGATATATATTACATTCTGTGCATGCATATGTATACATACACTGAAATAATACTCCACATAGTTAAATAGGTATGTGCTGATGTTTTAGGATGTGGCTCCATATGCATATGTGTGTAACCAAAATATGACTACTAAATATGTTATTTACTACATGTAGTCATACACAAACATAAACACACAAATATATGTGTATATGTATATATTTTTCCTATTATAAGATTCAAATTTTTAGAATACGGTCTTTCACATATACACAAAACTTCCTCTTCTCCTCAAATATGTGATGAGGAAGTGTCCTAAATTCATTTACATTCCAAGTTTAAAGGGATGAGTCAAGGCAGAGACACACTGTTCCTTTAGCCTGAGTTAATATGTATCTTTCTGAATTTGACTTTTATGAGCTTTTATTTAAGTAAATTATGCACATCATAATGCATATTTTGTAATAAATTTTTCACCGTTGACTTAACCTGCTCAAACTAAATTACTACTCTGTGATAGAGAAGAATTGCTGTTCTGCACCTCTTTATTACTGTGTAATCCAAATTTTTTCACCAGTTTTCTATAAACCTGCAATCAACTGAGAGCCTGTTCACTTTAGAGTTTTTGGCAACAATTCATCCTCCTCTGTGATTAAAGCCTGTACATTTCTGGATGAAAATCAAGGAGCTGGTCCAAAATATGTTACATCTTCGGAAGAATCCCATGGAATTAAGATCATTCCCATCTGACAGATGAACTAACTTCAGCTTGGGGTTGGTGAGGCCACTACTAAAACCCAAGTCAGTCAGATGGATAGAAATCTGCATCTTTTCTGGAGGGAACAAATGGTCACATTGCTTTATAGAAGGCTATGGGGTGGGGAGGGAAGCTGGACCAAAGACGCTTTTTTTTTAAATATCCAGTTTTTGATCTCCAAAATAACATCATACGTTCTTGTTTCTGTTTACTCTAATGCAATCGTCCCCCCAAATTAATTGAGACCTGATATCCTGATGTGGGCCTCCGTGCTCTTACTTTATATATAGTCATTTTAGAAATATCTAGTATATCTGCCCTCAGCCACCCACCTCTGTGTAATTGCCTTCTCAAGGAGTTGAGGTTTTTTTGTTTTGTTTTGTTTTTGTATTTTGGGGTTTTTTTGTTTGTTTTGTGTTTTGGTTTTGGTTTTGTTCTATGTGCACATGTGGTATGTGTGTAAATATTTTCATATGTCTGAGCATGGGCGTCAGGTATACATGCACATGCAAAGGCCAGAGGTCAGGCCCCTACTTTATTTTATTTTATTGAGACAGGTTGTTGTGTGAAAAGTGGCCCTCACTAATTTACAGCCCATTGAATTCCAGAATATAAATACCAGTTCTTGCAGAACTGGAGTTACAGATGTGTTTCGTTGAAGGCTACTCTTAAATAGATGCTGAGAATCTGAACTCAGGTGCATGCTTGTACAACAAGAACTTTACCAACTCATGACACCCCAAAAATTATTTTGTGTGAAACTTTTATTTGTTTATGCATTACTTCTGTTAGCAGATATTTAAAGGAAATTTTAGTTAAGGTTCTATTGCTGTGAAGAGATGCTGTGGCCATAGGACCTCTTCTAAAGGAAAACATTTAATTGGGGCTGGCTGACATTTTCAGAGATTTCGTTCATTAATGTCATGGCATGAAACATGGTACCACATAGGCAGACATGGTGCTGGAAAGGAGCTCATAGTTCTACGTTCAGATCTGCAGGCAGCTGTAAGAGAGAGATATATTGGGCCTCACTTGAGAACTTGAAATCCCAAAGCCCACCTCCCCTCAATCTCGTGATGCACTTTCTCCAACAAAAACATACCTCCTAATCCCTGTCAAGTAATGCAGCTGTTTTATGATTAAAAATCAAAACTATGAGCCTATAAAGACAGTTCATATTCAAACCAAATGGCTTCCACTAATTGTTAACAAATGATTCTGAAATATATAATTACCTATACGAACACATGTAATAGTTCTGAAATACAGTCTTAGAGGAACTAAACTGAGAGTCTATGCTTCTGTTGGCTCTAAGTTATTGCCACTTTATTCTTTAAGTAACTAATATTTTCAGTTTCACTATGAATGTGGATGGATCTCATTTCTCCACACCCTTGGAAAACTTGGTATCTTAATTTTTTTGACTATTAGGTTTAATCTTTTTTTTAAATTTTAATATTTTATTTAAGTTAGAAACAAGCCTGCTTTATATGTCAATCCAAGATACCTCTCATCCCCCACCCCCCACCATCCCCCATTTCATCCTCCCACTGCTCCCCAGGAGAAGGGGACAGGATCTCCTGAAGTGATTGGGAGCATGGGTGGTGGGCAAAGGAATATGGGAGAAGGAGATAGGGAGAAAAGTAGGGGAGAGAAGGAAATGGGGGAAAAGGATATTTGAGTCAGGGGAAGAACAGAAGAGAGCATGATGAGAGATGCCATAATAAAGGCAGTCATTACAAGTTTTTGGAGAGATCTGTCACAACAGAGATGTTCAGAGATCTACAAGGATGACACCAATAGGCAATCTAAACAATAGTGGACAGGGTACTTTAAATGCCCTTACCATAAAATGAGATTGATAACTACCTTATATGCCATCCTAGAGCCTGCATCCAGTGGCTGATGGAAGCAGAGTCAGACACCCACAGCTAAACACTGAACTGAACTCCTGGAACCCAGTTGAAGAGAGGAAGGAGTGATGGGCAAGGGGGTCAAGACAGGGCTGGTGATGCCCACAGAAGCAATTGACCTGAACAATGGGACACTCATGGAACCCAGAATGATGACTGAGAGGCCAGCATGAGACTGATCCAGACCCTTGAAATGTGGATGTCAGTGAGGATGGCCTTAGCAATATCTGGGGCCTCTGGAAGTGGCTCAGTATTTATCCCTAGTTTAAGAATGCAATTTGAGAGCCCATTCCACATAGAAGGATGTGCTCTTGGCCTGGACACATGGGGATGACCTGGGCCCTGCCCTGGATGATGTGACAGGCTCTTCATGGAGGACCCCCAAAGCTGGTATAATATCCTTATATGAGAGTACATACCATGTTTGTCTTTTTGTGACATGGTTATCTCACTCGGGATGGTTTCTTCTAGTGCCATCCATTTGCCTGCAAATTTCAAGATTCCATTGTATTTTTCAGATGAGTAGTACTCCATTGTGTAAATGTACCACATTTTCTCAATCCACTATTCAGTTGAGGGGAATGTTGGCTGCTTTCGAGTTCTGGCTCTTACAGGTAATGCTGCAATGAATATAGTTGTATAGACTTCTTGTTATATGAATGTGCATCTTTTGCATATATGATTAAGAATGGAATTGCTGGGCCGGACGGTGGTGGTGCACGCCTTTAATCCCAGCACTCGGGAGGCAGAGGCAGGCAGATCTCTGTGAGTTCGAGGCCAGGCTGGACCGATAGCCTCCAAAACAATACAGAGAAACCCTGTCTCGGAAAAACAAAAAACAAAAAAAAAAGAATGGAATTGCTGGGTCTTTGGTAGATTAACTACCATTTTCCTGAGGAAACTCCATACTGATTTCCAAAGTGGATGTACCAGTTGGCATTCCCACCAGGAGTGTTCCCCTTCTCCAGATTCTCTTCAGCATAAACTGTCATTGGTGTTTTTGACTTTAGCCATTCTGACAAGAGTAAGATGGTATCTCAGAGTTATTTTGATTTGCATTTCCCTGATAGCTAAGGATGTTGGGGACTATCAGCCATATTAGACTTCTCTATTGAGAATTCTCTATTTAGTTCTGTAGACCACTTTTTAATTGGATAATTTGGTGTTTTGGAGACTAGCTTCATGAGTTCTTTATAAATTTTGGAAATCAGCCCTCCAACATCAAACTAAATGGACAGAAACTCAAACAAATTCCTCTCAATACCTCTCCATACCTCTGAAATAATGTACTTGAAGTTCTACTTAGAGCAATAAGACAACAAAAAGAGATCAAGGGGATACAAAATGGAAAGGAAGAAGTCAAACTTTCACTATTTGCAAAAAATATGGTAATTTACATAAGTGACCCCAAAAATTCTACACAGGAATTCCTACTGCTGATAAATACCTTCAGCAAAGTGACAAGATAAAAGATTTACTCAAAAAATCAGTAGGCCTTCTATATACAGAAGTTAAATGGGCTGAGAAAGAAATCAGAGAAACATAACCCTCTACAATAGCCACAAACAACATAAAATATATTGGGGTGACACTAACCAAACAAGGGAAAGACCTCTATCAAACGAACTTTGAGTCTTTAAAGAAAGAAATTAAAGAACATACCAGAAAATGGAAAGATCTCCCATGTTCTTGGGCAGGTAGCATCAATACAGTAAAAATGGCAATCCTGCTAAAAGCAATCTACAGATTTAATGCAATCCCCATCAAAATCCCACCACAATTCTTCACAGACCTTGAAAGAACAATAATCAACTTTATATGGAAAAACAAAAGACCCAGCATAGCCAAAACAACCCTGTTCTACAAGGCAACTTCCGAAGGCGTCACCATCACTGACTTCAATCCCTATTATAGAGCTATAGTCCTGAAAACAGCTTGGATTGGCACAAAAAGAGACAGATAGACCAATGGAATAGAATTGAAAACCCTGATATTAACCCACACACCTACAAACATCTGTACTTGACAAAGAAGATAAAATCATACAGTGAAAAAATGAAAGCATTTTCAACAAATGGTGCTGGCAAAACTGGAGGCTGACATGTAGAAGACTGCAGATAGATCCATATCTACATCATACACAAAACTTAAGTCCAAGTGGATCAAATATTTCAACATAAATCCAGCCACACTGAACCTCTTATAAAAGAAAGGGGGAAGTACCCCTGAACTAACTGGTACAGGAGACAACTTTCTGAACATAACACCAGTAGCCCAGTCCAAGTGGATCAAATATTTCAACATAAATCCAGCCACACTGAACCTCTTATAAAAGAAAGGGGGAAGTACCCCTGAACTAACTGGTACAGGAGACAACTTTCTGAACATAACACCAGTAGCCAGACACTAAGATAAACAATTAATTAATGGAACCTCTTGAAACTGAGAAGTTTCTGTAAGGCAAAGGACACGGTCAACAAGACAAAACGGTAGCCCAGAGCATGAAAAAAGATATTCACCAACCCCACATCTGTACAGAGGAAAAACTTGGTATCTTTAGACTTTGCATTTTCCCTTATCTTCTGAAGTGATATAGTGTACCTTCCTTGTTTTGTCTTTCACTGATTGTTAATAGAGTTGTACTATCTTCAGGTATTTATAAGATATCAACTTTTATTTCTCCAGAGTTTTGGTTCAGTATTCACTTTTGGGTTTTTATCCTTTCATGTCTTCACTTTTAGGAAAGTTTCATATAATCTGCGTATTTCCCCTAAGGTATGTATCATAAATATATTTCCCAGTATTTAGTTTATCTTCTTCTCTACTTATAGATCCTAGCTGCACACATGATTTCAAATTTGTCAATATTTTCAGTCTTCTGTTCCATTTACCTTTCATAGAAAATGTATTTATAACTTTTGTTGAAAATGATTCAACCCGTTTATATAATTGCATCCTGTAAATATAAATACTCAAGTTTGGTTTTTCACAACATCTTTAGTCAGTTTGGTATTCAGTTTCACATCAAGAAAGAAGTTGAGATCTTAGTTTATTTCACATCAGTTTAATGCTTTTCCATTTTCCTAGGATCATTTGTTAAGCAATCTATTCTTTCCTCTGCCCTTTTCAATGCAAACTGACTTAGAAGCAAAATGGCTTGCAGTGTGCCGGTTTCTGAGCTCTTTGTTCCAGTTACATTATTTATTTGTTTTTCTTGCCTCAAACCATCAGCACATGTTTTATGATGGGTTTATAATTTGTTCCACTTACACTTACTGGTTCAATTTTATTTGATGTCATTTATTTATTGGAACTGGTTTTTTTTATTTTAGCTATAGTTATTTGGCTTATGTATTGCCTCCCTCTACATAAATATTATTTCTAAATAACCACAACATCAATGATGTTTTCATTATTTATTCCTTCCTTCATTGACAAAAATAAATGTTGTGGCACTCTTACTTTCAAGATGGTAGGAAAATGAAAACTTTTGTATTGTTTTATAAATAAACTAGAAGCATTTCCTTTTATCCTCAGTTGGAGAAATATGTTGAAGACTGAAATACACCATGAAATGTGATGCATTTATTTTTGTTGAGTATTAGTTTATGCACGTGTATAAGTGTGTATGCCTCTGTGTGGGTATGTATGTTGTGTGTGAGTGTGTGTGTGTGTGTGTGTGAGAGAGAGAGAGAGAGAGAGAGAGAGAGAGGAGAGAGAGAGAGAGAGAGACCCTTGGGTGTCATAACCAGAAATGTCATTCATCTTCTATGAGAGAGAGTCACTCTTTGGCATAAAGCACACCACTCAAATTAAACTAGCTGGTCAGTGGAGTATAGGAGTTCGCTGTATCTGCCTCTCTAGGTCTAGGGTTATAAACAGATACCACTACACATTCAGATTTCATGCATTATGAAAGGAAGATGACTGGAGACTTTTAATGATTCATGTATTTTCTTTTTTCACTTTTATTAAAAATAGATTATTTTCTCATGCAATATATCCTGATTTTAGTTTCTCCTCCCAGTTGCTCCTCACCTCTTCTCCCCTCCAGATCCACTCCTTTCTGCCTCTCATTACAAAAGAACAGGCTTCAAGTAAAAAACAACCAAGTGTGGCAAAACAAAATATGATGAAACAAAAGCTATCATAGCAAAGTAGGACACAGCAACTCAACAGGGGGAAAAAATTCCCAAGAGCAGGCATAAGAGTCAGAGACCCACTAGTTCTCATGGTCAGGATTCCCATAGGAATACTATCTAATATCTATAATATATATTCACAGGACCAGATGCCAACCCTTGTAGGCCCTGTGCTTATTGTTTCAATCTCTGCCTGCTCATATGCACTGTGCTTATTTGATTCATAGGGCCTTGTTCTCCTGGTGTCCTCCAAGCCCTCCCTCTAGATCTTACAATCTTTCTGCCTTTGCTTCAGTGTGATTTTCTGAGCTCCAAGGGAGGGATTTGATGGACAACTTCCATTCACTTTCTTACTTTGTATTATACATGGCTGAGGTTCTCTGAATCTGTTCCCATCTGCTTCTGGATGAAGTTTCTTTGATGATGATAAGGTACAGATCTATGTGTACAGCAGAATATCATTAGGAGTCATTTTATTGATTTTTTTTTTGGTTTTTCAAGACAGGTTTCCATTTTTTAAAAACAAGTAGTGTTTGGTTTTATGTTAGGTCTGTGTGCCATCTAATCTCTCTCTCTCTCTCTCTCTCTCTCTCTCTCTCTCTCTCTCTCTCTCTCTCTCTCTCTCTCTGCTTCTTGGTTTCCCAAGCAGTGTTGAGAATGGGTACCTTCCAGTGGAGTGGGCCATAAATCAAATCAGACATAGGTTGGCTTCTCTCACAAGTTCTGTGCCACTGTTGACTTAGCATATTTTTCACTCAGGACAGACTGTAGGTCAAAGATTTTGTGGCTGGGTTGGTTTCCATGTTTCTCTTTCAGTAGCCTGCAGAGTACCTTCCCACATCAAAGGGATTAAAACATAGGGGGAAAGTCTCCTTGGAGGCATCAGCTCAACTTCTCCATGTTCAATGAGTGGTGTGAGTATTGTCTGTCCTCAGCAACGGGGCCACATTGTCAGTTTGTGGAGAGCAACCCTTTGTCTTAGCAACTGCCTGGATCATGTACTTTCAGTTAGTATCAGAGGTCTATCTTGGTTTCCTACTTACATAAAATTATTCATTACATTTCAATTTTGAACCTAATGACATGAACATTCATACTATTTCTAGTATTTTGAAAATCTCTAAAAAGTCTCCTCTTTCTGTTGAACAGTCTTGACCAGGTGCTAACTATGTTGTTAGTTCTTAAAAAGCTCTGCTGATCAATGGTCTTCTGAGAAGAAAACACAGAAAATAAAAAGGGGTGAAAATGAAAGCAGAAATAGCCTTCAACCTGACACCCCAAAGATTTCCAGGACATATAGGAGCTGGAAGCAAGAAAGAAGTCTCCTAGAGCTGCCAGTGAGAGTGCAGTCCTGCCAACACCTACCATGCAGACTCCAGGTCTCTAAAAATCTGGCAGAAATTTTCAAACACTGTTTTCTGTGACCTCTTAAAACACCCTTATGTAACAAACAGGGTTCATTTACACAAGGTCCCCTTGAATGAGAGTGCAAAGCATCTTAGTAATTCTTCAGGTTTCTTCAGAGTATTGTGGACTACTAAGCTCCTCTGTCGTCTTTCATTCACGTCTGACTCTTCTATGTTTACATCAGAAGGTCCTTACCATGTACTAGTATATGAATCTTCAGTCTACCTCAAGAAAAGGTACCAACATCTTTCTAACTACTCAGCCCATATATCTGAGTGTCATGCTTGTGACCATTCTCTCCTTCATCCCACATATTTAATCAAAAGTTAGGTCCCGAATTACTTTCATATCTCTTAAATCTGCTGGTTTCTGTGAAGCCTCAATTTTACTTCCCTAGTCTAGACTATCATCATTGCTGAAGCAGAAAGTCTCCTAATGTTACAAGTTCATTTGTCATTCATCCATCCACCCATCCCACAAATACACATCATTTCACTTCTGTAAAACAAGCACTGTGCAAGGCACTATGAAAATGAAGGATATTAGGTCTCTTTCCTAATCTACTTTATAACCAGAGTGGGAAGGCATATTAATCAAATTATAAATAAGAGTACTGTAAGTTGACTCAGTAATAAGAACACTGAAGGAGAGGTTCTGTAATGTGACTGAGGCCTTTGAAGAATCCCTTTCCCTCTTTTCAAATAAAACGCCTGTGAAAATTAAAAGGATCATTTAAATTTGATGTTTGCACTTGTATGAGTGCTCAGCATTTATGACATTTCTATTGTTTCCAGAGCTACATTATATTCTGTGGTAAACATGAGATTTTTTTTAAATATTTCTTTTATTTTTGTGATTATAATTACATCATTTCCCTTTCTCTTTCCTCCCTTTAAACCTTCCCATATACCCCTCCTTGTTTTCATTTAAATTTGTACCCCCTTTTATTATTTGTTAGTATATACATATATATTTGGCATATATGCGTGCGCGCGCACACACACACACACACACACACACACACACACACACACATATATATATTCTATTTAGGAATATATATGTACATATAAATAGAACCAGCTGAATCTGGATAATGACACTTGAATGAGTAATTGAATAATTGCAGATATCAGGAAAGTAAAAATGGATTTTTTTATAGTATAGAAGCTAAAATAAAAATTGGCAGTAGTTATGGATAGTCAATTTTCTTTCACTAAGAATGTGTTGAAATCTGGTGGTGGTGGCTTATGCCTTCAATCCCAGCATTTTAGAGACAGAGGTGGGAAATCTCTATGAGTTCAAGGCCATTCTGGTCTACAAAACTATTCCAGTACAGCCAACACTACACAGAAAATCCCTATCTAAAAAGAAGTGTTAAAAATAGCATTGAACTGTAGCTGGTCTGTCATTCCAGAGATGACACTACAGTTTAACTGTCTGTCCTAATATCTATCTCTCCCTAAAAACTGGAAGCCTCTAGAAAGCAGTGTATGCTTTCTTAACTACTGTGTTACAAACACCAAAATCCTACAAACCATTTGATAGACCATACACAGGTTGTTTAATGGGTAGACAAGTTAAAATTTACACTGTGACAGTTTAACGCCTGTTAAGTAACTTTATGTCTTGAGAACATCAAATAGTTCCTGAAGATGGGGCTGGAGGGTATAAGAAGTGTTGGCATCTCTACCAAGAATGTTTTTTATATGTTTTTTTATTTTTTATTTTTTAATTTACATAGCTTGTTTTACATGTCAATCCCAGTTCCCTCTCCCTCCCCTCCTCCCGCACTCCCCTTCCCCCCCACCCTCCCACCCTATTGCCAAATCCTTCCACATAGGGGATATCTAGAGTCTGTCATTTCACTCTGGGTAGGGTCCAGGCACTCCCCTATGAGTCCAGGCTGAGAGAGCATCCCTCTTTGTGCTATAAGCGCACGAAGACTGTTTGTATTCCAGGGATAGACACTGATCGACATCTCAGGGCCCCATAGGTTGCCCAGGCCTTCTCGCTGACACTCACATTTGGGGGATCCAGATCAGTCCCATGCTGGCCTCTCCACTGTCACTCTGGGGTCCAAAAGCTCTCCCCTGTTCAGATCAGCTGTCTCTGCTGGTTTTGCCAGCCCATTCTTTGCCAATTTGCTCATCACTCCTTTCTCTCTGTGACTGGGTTCCTTGGGTTCAGTTCAGTGATTAATTGTGTGTTTGCCCCTGCTTCCATCAGTCACAGGATGAAGGCTCCTGAATGGTTATAGACATCAAGTTCATTATCATGAATGGGCATTCGAGGTGGTCTCTCCACTATTGCTTAGCTTGCCAATTGGTGTTATCCCTTTAGATCACTCGAGGTCACTCTGGTGCCTGATCTGTCTTAGATCCTATGATTCCCTCTTCCCCCTATTCTACCCCCACACCCTCAACTTCCTGTTCCCCCAGGACCAACTCTCTTCCTCTTCACCCCCTCTCTTCTTCCCAGGTCCCACTCCCCCCCCACCCCTTGCTGTGTTCCCCATCCATTCAGAGGATCTTGTCTCAATCCTTTTCTCTTGGGTACTATGCATATATGCATATCTTTTAGGTTCTTTCCTGTTTCCCAGACTCTCTATCAGTTGAATTGCAGACTGGCACTATCCTGATCCATGTCTAAAATCCATATATGAGTGAGTACATACCATGTTTGTCTTTTTGCGACTGGGTTACCTCACTCAGGATGGTTTCTTCCAGTGCTATCCATTTCCCTGCGAATTTCAAGATTCCATTGTTTTTTCTGCTGAGTAATACTCCATCGTGTAAATGTACCACATTTTCTCTATCCACTCTTCAGTTGAGGGGCATCTAGGTTGCTTCCAGGTTCTGGCTATTACAAATAATGCTGCTATGAACATAGTGGAGCAGATGCCCTTGTTGTATGAACTTGCCTCATTTGGATATATGCCTAAGAGTGGAATTGCTGGGTCTAGTGGTAGATGAATTCCCATTTTCCTGAGGAATCTCCATACTGATTTCCAAAGAGGCTGTATGAGTCGGCACTCCCACCAGCAGTGGAGGAGTGTTCCTCTCTCTCCACATCCTCTCCAGCATAAATTGTCTGCGGTGTTTTTGATTTTAGCCATTCTGACAGGAGTGAGATGGTATCTCAGAGTTGTTTTGATTTGCATTTCCCTGATGGCTAAGGATATTGAGCACTTTCTTAAGTGTCTCTTGGCCATTTTAGCCTCCTCTACTGAGAATTCTCTATTTAGCTCTGTACCCCACCTTTTAATTGGATTCTTTGGTGTTTTGGAGACTTGTTTCTTGAGTTCTTTGTAAATTTTGGAGATTAGCCCTCTGTCAGATGTAGGGTTAGTGAATACCTTTTCCCATTCTGTGGCCTGCCTTTTTGTCTTTTTGACTGTGTCTTTTGCCTTACAGAAGCTTTTTAGTTTCAGAAGGTCCCATTTGTTAATTGTCGATCTCAGTGCCTGTGCCACTGGTGTTATGTTTAGGAAGTGGTCTCCTGTACCAACTCGTTGAAGAGTATCTCCCACTTTCTCTTCTAAAAGTTTCAGTGTGGCTGGATTTATGTTGAGATCTTTGATCCATTTGGATTTAAGTTTTGTACAAGGCGATAAACATGGATCTATCTGCAGTCTTCTGCATACCAGTAACCAGTTATGCCAGCACCATTTGTTGAAGATGCTTTCTTTTTTCCATTGTACAGTTTTAGCTTCTTTGTCAAAAATCAAGTGTTCATAGGTGTGTGGGTAAAAATTAGGGCTTTTGATTCGGTTCCATTGGTCTACCTGCCTATTTTTGTGCCAATACCAAGCTGTTTTCAGGACTATAGCTCTATAATAGAGCTTGAAGTCAGGTATGGTGATGCCTCCTGAAGTTCCTTTATTGTATAGGGATGTTTTAGCTATCCTGGGCCTTCTGTTTTTCCATATAAAGTTGATTAATGTTCTTTCCAGGTCCTTGAAGAATTGTGATGGAATTTTGATAGGGATTGCATTGAATCTGTAGACTGCTTTTGGCAAGATTGCCATTTTTATTATGTTGATCCTACCAATCCAAGAGCATGGGAGATCTTTCCATTTTCTGGTATCTTCTTTGGTTTCTTTCTTTAAAGACACAAAGTTCTTGATATACAGGTCTTTCACTTCCTTAGTTAACATTATCCCCAGATATTTGATGCTGTTTTTGGCTATTGTAAAGGGTGATGTTTCTCTGATTTCTTTCTCAGTCACTTCATCATCTGTATATAATAGGGCCACTGATTTTTTTGAGTTTACCTTGTATCCTGCCATATTGCTGAAGGTGTTTATCAGCTCTAGGAGTAACATTGCGGAGTTTTTTGGGTCACTGATGTAAACTATCATATCATCTGCAAATAGTGAAAGTTTGACTTCTTCTTTTCCTATTTGTATCCCCTTTATCTCCTTTTGTTGTCTTATTGCTGTGGCTAGAACTTCAAGTACAATATTGAAGAGATATGGACAGAGTGGACAGCCTTGTCTTGTTCCTGATTTTGGAGGAATTGCATTGAGTTTCTCTCCATTTAGTTTGATGTTAGCTGTTGGTTTACTGTATATTGCTTTTATTATATTCAGGTACGTTCCTGTTATCCCTGATCCCTCTAGGACCTTTATCATGAAGGGGTGCTGGATTTTGTCAAAGGCTTTTTCAGCATCTAGTGAGACGACCATGTGGTTTTTCTTCCGCAGATTGTTAATATGGTGGATTTCATTGATAGATTTTCTAATGTTGAACCATCCCTGCATTCCTGGGATGAAGCCTACTTGATCATGGTGGATGATTTTTCTGATTTGTTCTTGAATGCGGTTTGCGAGTATTTTATTGAGTATTTTTGCATCGATGTTCATGAGGGAAATTGGTCTATAGTTCTCTTTCTTAGTTGTGTCTTTGTGTGGCTTGGGTATCAAGGTAATTGTAGCCTCGTAGAAAGAGTTTGGCAGTGAGCCTCCTGCTTCTATTGTGTGGAATACTTTGAGGAGTATTGGAATTAGCTCTTCTTTGAATTTCTGGTAGAATTCTGCACTGAAGCCATCTGGGCCTGGGCTTTTTTTGTTTGGGAGACTTTTGATGACTGCTTCTATTTCATTAGGGGTTATAGGTCTGTTTAGATTGTTTATATGTTCTTGATTTAGTTTTGGCAAGTGATATCTATCAAGGAAATTGTCCATTTCCTTTAAATTTTCAAATTTTGTGGAGTACAGATTTTCAAAGTATGCCCTGATGATTCTCTGGATTTCCTCAGAGTCCGTTGTTATGTCTCCTTTTTCATCCCTGATTTTGTTAATTAGCATGCTCTCTCTCTCTCTCTGTCTTTTGGTTAGTTTGGACAGAGGTTTATCTATTTTGTTGATTTTCTCAAAGAACCAACTCTTTGTTTCATTGATTCTTCTCAGTGTTTTCCTGGTTTCTACTTGATTGATTTCAGCCCTCAATTTGATTATTTCCTGGCGTCTGCTCATCCTGGGGGAGTTTGCTTCTTTTTGTTCTAGAACATTCAGCTGTGCTATTAATTCTCTAGTATGACTGTTCTCCAGTTTTTTCATGTGGGCACTTAGTGCTATAAACTTTCCTCTCAGCACTGCTTTCAAAGTGTCCCATAAGTTTGTGATGTTGTGTCTTCATTCTCATTGAAATCGAGGAAGTCTTTAATTTCTTTTTTTATTTGTTCCTTTACCCAGGGATGGTGCAATTGTGCATTGTTCAATCTCCATGAGTTTGTAAGGTTTCTGCGATTTGTGTTATTGTTGAATTCTAATGTTAATGCATGGTGGTCTTATAAGATGCAGGGGGTTATTCCAATTTTTTTGTATCTGTGGAGATTTGCTATGTTTCCTATTATGTGGTCAATTTTAGAGAAGGTTCCATGTGGTGCCGAGAAGAAGGTATATCCCTTTGTATTTGGGTGGAATGTTCTATAGATGTCTGTTAAACCCAGTTGGGTCATAACTTCTATTAGTTCTTTTGTTTCTTTGTTAAGTTTCTGTCTGGAGGTCCTGTCTAGCGGTGAGAGTTGAGTGTTGAAGTCTCCTACTATTAGTGTGTGAGATTTTATGTGCATTTTAAGCTTTAGTAATGTTTCTTTCACGAATGTAGGTGCCTTTGTATTTGGGGCGTAGATGTTTAAAATTGAGACTTCATATTGATGTACTTTTCCTTTGATGAATATGAAGTGTCCTTCTTCATCTCTTTTGATTGATTTTAATTTGAAGTCTAATTTGTTAGATATTAGGATTGCTACACCCGCTTGTTTCTTGGGATTGTTTGATTGGAAGATCTTTTCCTAACCCTTTACTCTGAGATAACGTCTGTCTTTGATGTTGAGATGTGTTTCTTGTATGCAGCAGAAGGAAGGGTTCTGCTAGTCTGTGTTTTATTTATAGGCAAGTTGAGGCCGTTGACATTGAGGGATATTAATGACCATTGATTGGTGATCCTTGTTTGTGCTTGATTTATTGTTAGTGAAGTTATTTTGTGTAGTTTCTCCTCCCTTTTTCTTTTGGTGTTTTGTAAAGTGTCATTATATATTGCCTGTGTCTTTGTGAATGTAGTTATCTTCCTTGGCTCTAGGTTTTCCTTCTAGCATTTTCTGTAGAGCTGGATTCATGGATACGTATTGTTTAAATCTGGCTTTGTCATGGAATATTTTGTTTTCTCCATCTATGGTAATTGAGAGCTTTGCTGTATACAGTAGTCTGGGCTGGCATCCTTGTTCCCTTAGCGTTTGTAGGACATCTGTCCAGGATCTTCTGGCTTTCATCGTTGCCATTGAGAAGTCAGGTGTAATTCGGATAGGTCTGCCTTTGTATGTTACTTGGCCTTTTTCTTTAGCTGCTCTTAATATTTTCTCTTTACTCTGTAGGTTTGATGTTTTGATTATTATATGGCAAGGTGACTTCTTTTTCTGGTCAAGCCTATTTGGTGTTCTGTAAGATTCTTGTACTTTCATAGGCATATCTTTCTTTAGGTTAGGGAAGTTTTCTTCTATGATTTTGTTGAATATGTTTTCTGTACCTTTAAGTTGAATTTCTTCACCTTCTTCTATACCTATTATTCTCAGGTTTGGCTTCTTCACGGTGTCCCATATTTCCTGGATATTTTGTGTTAAGGATTTGTTGGTTTTGAGATTTTCTTTGGTTGACGACTCTATATCCTCTAATGAGTCTTCAACACCTGAGATTCTCTCTTCTATCTCTTGTATTCTATTGGTGATACTTGCATCTGTAGTTCCTGATCGTTTACCCAGCTTTTCTATTTCCAGCATCCCTTCATTCTGTGTTTTCTTTATCGTTTCTATTTCAGCTTTCAATCCTTCAACTGTTTGAGTTGTTTCGTTAATTTTTTTGTTTGTTTTTTCTTGGTGCTCTTTAGATTCTTTGAGAGATTTGTTTATTTCTTGAATTTTTCCCCCATTTCATGGATTTTTTTGTTTGTTTTTTCTTCTATTTCTTTAAGGGATTTCCTCGTTTCTTCTTTGAGGGTCTCCATCATCTTCATGAAATAATTTTTAAGGTCTGTCTCCTCTTCTTCGTCTATGTAGTGCTTTTTGGGTCTTGCTGGTGTTGGATCCCTAGATTCTGCTGGGGTCATGTTGGTGTTTCTATTGTTGAGTGAGCTCTTATCCTGCCTTCTTCCAGTGGGTGCTGGTAGGGTCTTTCCGTCTCCACTGGTCTCCTTCCTTCCTGCAGCTGAAGCAGGGGATGCTGACATGGAGTTTGGGTCCTGGTAGGGCTGATGTATTTCCTGAAGCTGGACTCACTGGGTTTCGGTCTTGGAATTGCTGACGTCTTTGCTGTGTGGGCAGGTCTCCTGCAGCTGTACTTGCTGAGGTTGGGGTCTTGGAAGGGCTGATGTCTTTCCTGAACCTGGACTCGCTGGGGTTGGGGTCTTGGAAAGGCTGATGTCTTTCCTGAAACTGTTCTCGTAGGGGTTGGGGTCTTGGAAGGGCTGATGTCTTTCCTGTGTGGGCGGGTCTTCTGGATGCCAGGAGCAGCCCAGAAGATCAAGGGGATGGGTCTTGGGGGGGGTCCCGCCGGAGACGCAATCTCACCTGAAGCTGGACTCGTTGGGGTTAGGGTCTTGGAAGGACTGATGTCTTTCCTGTGTAGGCGGGTCTTCTGGATGCCAGGGGGGGCCCGGAAGATCAAGGGGATGGGTCTTCCCAAGAATGTTTTTAAATGTTTAGCATTGTTAATCTCACTCAAAGATGAGCAAGAGAAGAGAAAATTTCACCTCTCACTTGCACTCCAGTATGCACCTTTCTTATTTGTTTGGTCAAATGATTCTTTAATGTGAACTCTCAATGTGGCTTCAAACAGTGCCAATTATTTTCTGAACAGCAACAAGTCAATGAGCCAAATTAAATGTCTTTCCTCATCATCCTCTAATTATAATTCTTCCTAGTATGTAAAGTTTCTTAGCACAACATTAAAATATTACTGTATAATTCAAGGTCATGTTTGCACTGAATAAATTACTCTAATTCAAGTGTCACATTAATTAGGGATACGAACCATATGTACATATGCTTCTAGCACTTAGAGAGCCAACAGAATCACTAAAAGACTTCAGATGTTAGTATTAAAAATAATCTTCAAAGGAAAAATATGTCACCACTTACCTTTCCTGAGATACAGACCAAACTCATAACTAAGAGACAAGAATTTATTTTTTTATAATTAGCAATGTTTATTATGGAACTTGAAGAATGAAACACTTCTTTAAGGTAGTAAATTAAAGAAAAAGATCCAAGTCATTGCAGAAAGTGAGAAGTTGCTTAAATTTTATAATATTATAGGCCATCATGGTGTGGTAGTGCATGCCTGTAATCTAAACATTCTGAATGCAAAGGGAAAGCAATTAAATAGATGGAAATAGAAAAAATCACCCTTAGTGATATAGCAGACTCAAAAAGACAAATATAGTATGTATTCAATTAAATGAGGATTTTGGCTATTAAGTCTTCAACAAACAGGCTATAATTCATATAATGGATTATAAATTAAGGGACTATGGGGAGAGAAGGGAAAATAAGGTATACAATTATATGGGAGAGACTGGAATGGTCAAACCAAATGAAGAGGGAGATGAAAGACATGGGGTGGTGAGCTAAACTAAGGTTCATTTGAGGTGTTAAATGGAGGTTTTCTAAAATATAGACATATATGAATGTAATCAAAAGAGAATCACAAAATGGAGACAGAGTCCCAATTGGACATCTCTGTTGACAAATGAAGACTCTAGTTTGGGGAATGGGTTATATCTAATTGAGTTGTTGACCAAAGGGTCTCCCTGTGAATCCCCAAATTCCTCAGGCTATTGCTAAAGGCATTAGTTGCTCTCCACAAACTGATGACAAGGTCCTATTTCTGAAGATAATACCTACACAACTCAAGGAATAAGGAGAAGTTGAGAAGTTGAGCTGGTACCTACCTAGGGCACTCAATCCCTGCTGACCAGTGTTTAAGGTACTGGGAGTTACTCTGCATGCTACTAAAGAAAAAGGTAAACATCAACCCAGCCACAAACCATTTGATGGTGACCTTAATGCAAAATACATTAATGTAACAGTGACACAAAGCTTGTGGGACTAACCAACTAATATCTGATTGGATTTAAGGTCCAGTCCATAAGGGAACCCATTCTTGATACTGTTTAGGTGGCTAAGAATCTGAAACTAAATAGGCCAGGGATCTAGAGGAAAAGTTAAAGGTCTGGTTTATTAATAGCAACAGACTCATAACAACATTCTGATACACTAAAATCACATTCCTTCTCAATGTCTTAGTCACTGTTTTATTGCTGTGGAGAGATGTCATGACCATGGCAACTCTCATCAAGAAAAATATTTAATTGGGACTTGCTGACATTTCAAAGGTTTAATTCATTAACATCATGGCAGCAAGTGTAGTGGCATAGACGAAGAAATGATTCTGGAGTAACTCAGAGTTTGACATCTGGATCAGCAGTCAGTAGGAGGAGAGAGAGATGAAGTGCCTAGCTTGAGCATTTGAAATCTTAAAGCCCACCCCCAGTGACACACTTTCTCCCACAAGGCCACAGCTACTCCAACAAGACAACATCACCTAATACCTGTCAAGTAGTGCTACTCCTTAATAATTTAGGCTTGTCCAAACCACCCACATTCTACTCCCTGTCCCCTACAGGCTTATAGCAATAACATAATGAAAAATTGCATTCAGTCCAACTTTAAAAAACCCATAGTCTATTACAGTCTCCACACTGTTTAAAAGTGCAAAATTCAATGTCTCTTCTGTGACTCAAAGTAATCTCTTAAATATAACCCCATGTAAAATCAAAATCAAAAATGCAGATCACACGCTTTCAACACACAATGGTCAGAATATTCATTACCATCCTAAAAGGGAAGAAAGGGAACATAATGAAGAAACACTAGACTAAAGCAAAACAAAAAACAGCTGGAAAACTGCACACTCTGTATCTCCATATCTGATGTCAAAGCACCTTTCATATCTCCATCTAATTTCAGTTGTGTTGGCTGAAACAGCCTTCTCTTGAGCTGGTCCTGCATCCTGATAGCTGCTCTCCTTGCCAGGTGTCCCATGACTCTGGCATCTCCAACGTCTTGGAGTCTCCAATGAAATCCAGGCCTAACTCCCAGCTTCACACAATGGCCTTTCTAGGCCTCAATGCAGGGACATCCCTGATACTCACCTGGCCTCAACAACTTTCTTTAGACATGGTGTGGAATTCCACAAACTCTTGCAGCCTTTCCTCTAAAACCAGAATCACGTTGCTGAAGTCACCAATTTCTTCTGCTTGCTGGGGCCAGAACATGGCCTCCTTATTCAAACACATTTTCACCAGCTTTCTGTGTTTAATGGCTTCTTTCACTGTCTAAGCATGACTTCCTAGAACTCATTGTGTAGACCAGACTGGCCTTGAACTCAGAGATCTGCCTGCCTTAATGTCTGAGTGAGTGCTGGAATTAAAGAGGTGTTCCACGATGCCTGGCCCTAAACTTTTCTTTAATTCTTTTTCACAAGTTGGAAACTTAACTGGGTGAGGTGTTGCCTTAAGGTAAGTTACCACTCCATTATTCCATTTAGCATCAAGCTTTTCTTTAATCTGTTTATCTTCTTCAATACAGGAATTAGTTCCATTATAACTCTGAGTACCGCCTTTATCTTCAAACTAATTTTTTTTATTTTTCCTTGCTCAATTTTCTCCTTTTTATAGATCTGCGTAAGACTGGATACTAATAATCACATGGCACAGTCAATAATAGACTGTGCTGAAGTCTCCTCTGTCAATGCCATTAATCTAAAACTCTCCAATTTAGCTTCACACAGACTTTTTGTACAAGGGCCAAAAGTACACATTCCTTGCCAAAATACCACATTTAGCCACATTCCTTGCCAAAATACCACAAGAATGGTCTATAGGCCACTTGCTAATATTCTTTCCCACTGAAACTTCTTGAGCTAGGCCTCCGCAGTTCAATCTGCCCTCAGCACTGTCTTCTATGCTTTCACTAATAAATCCCATTAAGCACAGCTTAAAGTGTGCAACTACTATCCTAATTTAAAGTTCCAAAGTCTACATTAGGTCAACAAGCAACCTTGTCAGACCTGTAATAGCAATACCCCACTCCCTGGTATTAACTCCTGTCTCATTCAGTGCTCTATTGCTGTGAAAAGACAGCATGATCATGTCAACTATTGTAAAGGAATATTTTTAATTTGGGCAGACTTATTGTTTCAGAAGTTTAGTATATTCTTGACATGACATGAAGCATGGCTGCAGAGAGAGAGACAGAGACAGAGACAGAGACAGAGAGACTAAGCCTAGCTTGAGCATTTGAAAATTTGAAACCCCAATGAAACCCCAAAGCACATGCCCAACAGTTGCATACTTCCTCCAATAAGGCCATGCTTTCTAAAAGCTGTCAAATAGTGCCACTCAGTATTGACTATGTATTCAAATCTATGAGCCTACGGGGAACATTCTCATTTAAACACCACATTCAACCATCATCATAGAAGCTTCCTTCTAAAGGAATGGGAATAAATGCAGACCTCCTAACTGAACAATGTACAGAGAGTGAAAGACCTTAGAGCACTCAGCACTAAATGGAATGACTCTAAAAATTCTCCCTAGGGTCAGGGTACCCAGAGAAACAGAGGTAGACAGAAGAGGGGCTCTAGAACACCAAGGAGCAAGGCCTTCCAAATACAGGAGAACCGATGCACATGTGAATTCACAAGGACTGTGGCAGACTGCACAGGACGTGCCTGTGTCTGGGCCTGATGGGTTTCCCACTGCTGAGAGTGGAAGAAGCAAGCAACCCAGAAGCTATCTGCAAATGATAGCCACTGGCAAATGAAAAATCAGTTTTTTCCATTGTAGTCTCGCTGAGTATACAATCCAGTGAGTGTACTTAAGATCAGGCCCCATAGCTAGCAATGGATGGTCAATACAAAACAAACTCAATGTTATCTTTGGATTTGTTTTCTTTTGTTTTTAATCTCGTAATGTTTTGTCAGGGCATTTTTTTCATTTTTGTTATTGTTTGCTTGTTTGTTTCTTTATCTACAAGTCTTATGCTTATACATTAATAGTAATTTTTTATTTTTATTTTTTAATCTTTTTATTTAAATTAGAAAGAAGCTTGCTTCACATATCAATCCCAACTCCCTCTCCCTTCCCTCTTCCCCCCGCATCCCCATCAATCTCCTCAGCCCACCACAATCAAGACTCTACTCCCCAGGGGTGGTGAGATCCTCCATGGGGCATCTTCAAAGTCTGCCATTTCATCCAGGGCAGGACCTAAGCACTCCCCCATGTGTTCAGGCTGAGAGAGAATCCCTCAGTGTGGGATGGGCTCCAAAAGTCAATTTGATGCCAGGGATAAATACTTATCTAGTACCGAGGACTCCTCACTGACACCCACATTCCAGGAGGGGGGGGTTCTCGATCAGTTCCATGCTGGCCTCTCAGTCATCAGTCTGGGATCCATGAGCTCTGCCTTGTTCAGATCAGTTGTTTCTGTGGGTTTCACCAGCCTGGTCTTGACCCCTTTGCTCATAACTCCTCCCTCTCTGCAACTGGATTCCAGGAGTTCAGTTCAGTATTTAGCTGTGCGTGTCTGCCTCTACTTCCATCGTCCACTGGATGAAGGTTCTAGGATGGCATATGAAGTAGTTATCAATCTCATTATAGGGAAAGGGCAATTAAGGTAGCCTCTCCACTATTGCATAGATTGCCAGTGTCATCCTTGTAGAACTCTGGAAATCTCACTAGTGTCAAATCTCTCCACAAACCTATAATGGTTCCCTCTAGTATGGTAACCCTCATCCTGATCTCCTCTATTTTTCCCCCAGCTCAACCTTCCTGAGCCCCTATGTCCTCCTCTCCCCTCCTCTTCTCCCCATATTTTTCTCCCAGCTCCCTCTCCATTCACCCATGCTCCCAATCCCCTCAGGAGATCCTATCTAGTTCCCCTTTTCTGGGGTACCATGCATGTCTCTCTTAGGGTCCTCCCTGTATCCCAGGTGGGATTTTAGGCTGGCACTCCCTTGTTTCATGCCTAAAATCTGTATATGAGTGAGTAAATACCATGTTTGTCTTTTGTGACTTGGTTACCCCACTCAGCATGGTTTCTTCTAGTGCTATCCATTTGCCTGCAAATTTCAAGATTCCATTGTTTTGCTTTTCCCAACGAGTAGTACTCCATTGTGTAAGTGTACCATATTTTCTCTCTGCAGTTGAGGGGCATCTAGGTTGCTTCCAGGTTCTGGCTATTACAAACTGTACTGCTATGATGACGTCCTTGTTGTATGAATGTGCAGCTTTTGTATATATGGTTAAGAGTGGAATTGCTGGGTCTTTTTTTGGTAGACTGACTGCCATTTTCCTGAGAAATCTCCATACTGACTTCTAAAGTGGCTGTACAATTTGGTACTCCCACCAGCAGTGAAGGAGTGTTCTCCTTTCTCCACAACCTCTCCAGGATAAACTGCCATTGGTATTTTTGATTTCAGCCATTCTGACAAGAGTAAGATCGTATCTCAGAGATGTTTTGGTTTGCATTTCCTTAATGGCTAAGGATATTGAGCACTTTCTTAAGTGTCTCTCAGCCATTTTAGACTCCTCTACTGTGATTTCTCTATTTAGTTCTGTACCCCATTTTTTAATTTGATCCTTTGGTGTTTTGGAGACTTGTGTCTTGAATTCTTGTAAATTTTGGAGATCAACCCTCTGTCAAATTTGGGGTTAGTGAATACCTTTTCCCATTCTGTGGGCTGCCTTTTGTCTTATTGACTCTATCCTTTGCCTTATAGAAGCTTCTCAGTTTCATGAGGTCCCACTTATTAATTGTCAAACTCAGTGTCTGTGCTACTGGTGTTATGTTCAGCAAGCAGTCTCCTATACCAATTAGTTCAAAGGTACCACCCACTTTCTTTTCTAGAGTTTCAGTGTGGCTGGATTTATGTTGAGGTCTTTGATCCATTTGGACTTAAGTTTTGTGCATGTTGACAGACATGGATCTATCCACATTCTTCTGCATGTCAATATCCAGTTATGCCAACACTATTTGTTGAAGACAATTTCTTTTTTCCATTATATAATTTTAGCTTCTTTGTCAAAAATCAGGTGTTCATACATGTATGGGTTAATATCAGAGTGTTCAATTAATTCCATTGTTCTACTTGTCTATTTTTGTGCCAATACCAAGCTGTTTTCAGGATTATAACTCTATAAAGTCAGGGATGGTGATGCCTCCAGACATTGCTTTTTTGAACAGGGTTGTTTTGGCTATCCTGGGTATTTTGTTTTTCCATGCAAAGTTGATAATTGTTCTTTCAAGATCTGTGAAGAATTGTGCTGGGATTTTGATGGGGATTTTATTGAATTTGTAGATTACTTTTGGCAAGATTGCCATTTTTACTACATTGATGTTACCTATCCAAGAGCATTGGAGATATTTCCATTTTTTGGTATCTTCTTCAATTTCTTTCATTAAAGACTCAAATTTCTTGTGATACAGGTCTTTCAATTGCTTGGTTAGGTTTACCCCAAGGTATTATATGCTTTTTGTGACATTTGATGTTCCTGTGCCTGAGGATCACCATTGAATCTCCCATCCTGCTGGGAGCAAACACACCCCAGCATCCCAGTTTTCATCTCCACACACAGGACTAGGTAAACTGGGACCACCTTCCTGTGCCTTGGGATCTCCACTGCAGCTCCCATCCTGGCAGAAGCCTATGTGCCCCTGCATCCTAGTCTTCTTTTCCATCCACTTGACTAGATAAACCAGGACCTGTTTCCAGGCAGCTTTCCTGTGCCAGGGTACCACTATTGTGGCTCACATCCTGGTGGGAGCCAACATACCCCAGAATCCTAGCTCATTTCTCCACCTACGGCACCAGGAAGAAGAGAGCTACCAGAATAGTGGACTTCATTGTACCTAACAGAAGGGAACCCAGTACCACCAGGAGAGGAAGAGGCTCCTTCTGTACCCACTGGAAGAAGGAATGGGAAGAAGACAAAATAAAAACACATTCAGCAACAGGAAAATCAATATGACACCGCCAGAGTCTAGAGACTCTACATCAGCAAGACTGGAACATTACAATGCAAATGAAGCAGAAGAAGAGAATGACCTTAAAAACAACTTTATGAAAATGATAGATAGGATATGAGAAAATCGCTTAAAGAAATGGAAGATAAAACAAACCAAAATATGCAAGAAATGGAAGAAAAGACAAAGCAAAAATTGCAAGAAACTATTCAAACAGTGTAAGGGTTGAAAGCTGAAATAGAGACAATAAAAAATCCATTCTGAGGGAATGCTGGAAATAGAAAAGCTGGGCAAATGGTCAGGAACTACATAAGCAAGCATAACCAGCAGAATACAAAAGATGGAAGATAGAATCTCAGGTGTTGAAGATACACTAGGAGAAATAGATTCAGCTACAAAAGAAAGTCTTACGTCCAACAAATCCCTAACACAAAATATCCAGGAAATATTGGACACCATGAAAAGACCAAACCTAAGAATAATAGGTATAGAGGAAGGGGAAGAAACCCACCTCAAATGGACAGAAAACATATTCAGCAAAATCACAGAAGAAAACTTTCCCAACCTAAAGAAAGACATGCCAATGAGGGTACAAAAAGGTTACAGAACACCAAATAGAGTGGACCACAAAAAAGTCATCTTGCCACATAATAATCAAGACCCCAAACATACAGAATAAAGAAAGAATATTAAGATCAGTTGAGGAAAATGTCAAATAACATACAAAGGCAAACCTATCAGAATTACACCTGACTTCTCCATGGAAACTCTGAAAGTCAGAAGGTACTGGATAGATATTCTACCAACACTAAGAGACCATGGATTCCAGCCCAGACTGCTATAGCCAGCAAAACTTTCAATCACTGTAGATGAAGAAAACAAGATATTCCAAGACAAAACCAGATTTAAACAATGAATATCCACCAGTCCAGTCCTACAGAAAGTTCTGGAAGGAAAGTCCTAACACAAGGGAGTTAACTACAACCAGAAAAACATAGGCAACCAACAATCCAACTTTACCAACAACCAAAAGAAAAAAGGGGGTGAAAATCCACACACAATTCCAAAAACAACAACTTCAAAACAAAAATAAGCAATCAATGGTCATTAATATCTCTCAATATTAATGGTCTTAATTCACCCATAAAAAGACACAGGTTAACAGAATGGATTCCAAGAGAGAGTCCATCCTTCTGCTGCATAAAATAAACACACCTCAGCTTCAAAAACAGATGTTACCTCAGAGTTAATGGTTAGGAAAAGATTTCCCAATCAAATCGGCCCAAGAAACAAGTGGGGGTAGCAATCCTAATATCTAACAAATTAGACTTCAAACTACAATCAATCAAAAGAGATGAAGTAGGTCATATCATACTCACCAAGAAGAAAACAATCAAGATGAATCTCAATTCTGAACATCTATGCCCTAAATACAAAAGTACCCATATTGATGAAGTAGGTCATTTCATACTCATCAAGAAGAAAACAATCCAGATGAAATCTCAATTCTGAACATCTATGCCCTAAATACAAAGGTACCCATATTCATAAAAGAAATACTACTAAAACTCAAATCACATATAAAACCTTACACAGTCATAGTGGGAGACTTCAACACCCCACTTTCACCACTAGACAGGATCACCAGACAGAAACTTAACAAAGAAGCAAAGGTACTAATAGAAGTTATATCCCGATTGTGTTTAACAGACAACTATAGAACATTCCATCCAAACACAAAAAAATATACCGTCTTCTCAGCCCCACATGGAACCTTCACAAACATCAACCACATACTTGGCAACATAGCAAACATCAACAGGTACAAAAAAATTAGAATAACCCCCTGTATCTTATTAGACAATCATGCTTAAAAGTTAGAATTCATCAACAACGCAAATTGCTGAAACATTACAAACTCATGGAAATTGAATAATGTGCAATTGCACCATTCTTGGGTCAAAGAGGAAATAAAAAAGAAATTAAAGACTTCCTAGAATTCAATGAGAATGAAGAAACAATATACCCAAATTTATGGGACCCTTTGAAAAGAGTGCTAAGAGGAAAGTTCATAGCACTAAGTACCCATGTGAAGAAAATGGAGAGTAGTCATACAAGAGAATTAACAGCACAACTGAAAATTCTAGAACAAAAAGAAGCAAACTCACACTGGAGGAGTAGACACCAGGAAATAATTCTGAAATCAATAAAGTAGAAACCAGAAAAACAATACAAAGAATCAATGTAACGAAGAGTTGGTTCTTTAAGAAAATCAACAAGATAGACAAACCTTTATCCAAACTTACCATAATACAGAGAGAACATGCAAATCAGAAATGAAAAGGGGGACATAACTGAGGAAATTCAGAGAATCATCAGGTCATACTTTGAAAACCTGTACTCCACAAAATTTGAAAATTTAAAGTAAATGGACAACTTTCTGGATAGATATCACCTGCCAAAATTATATCAAGAACAGATAATCAATTTAAATAGACCCCTAAGGAAATAGAAGCAGTCATAAAAAAGTCTCACAACCAAAAAAACATCCAGTGCAGAATTCTACCAGAAATGCAAAGAAGAGCTAATACCAATACTCCTCAACTTGTTCCACACAATAAAAGAAAAAGCTTCATTACCAAACTCTTATTACAAGGCTTCAATTACCTTGGTAACCAAGTCCCAAAAAGACATAACTAAGAAAGAGAACTTTAGTCCAATATCTCTCATGAACATTGATACAAAAATACTCAAAAACTGGCAAATTGAATCCAAGAACACATCAGAAAACTCACCCACCATGATCAAGTAGGTTTTATCCCAGGGATGCAGGAATAGTTGAACATATGAAAATCCATCAGTGTAATCTACCATATAAACAAGCTAAGAAACAAAAATCATATGATCATCTCACTAGATGCTGAAAAGTCCTTTGATAAAATACAACACCCCTTCTTGATAAAGGTCTTGGAGAAATCAGGGATAACAGCAACATACCTAAACACAATTTTGTATTATTATGGATTTTGTGTGTTCAACAATGTGTGTCTCTGTATCTAAGGTTATTTCTTGTCATTTTTTTCCTTTGGCTCTTTGATTTTCTATTCATTTTTTCTTTCATCCTATTCAAGTTTGTTTCTTTTTATTTTATTGTATTTAATATTCTTATTTTATTTTTCATGTTTGCTTGTTTTCTAATAAGAGAAAACAAGAAAGAATATGGACTTGATCAAGTAGGGAAATGAGGAGAATCTGGGAGGAGATAAAGGGAGAAAAACAATAAAATAATCTATTTCAACTAAAAAAGGTGGAGGGATGTTGCCAAAATTAAAAGGCCAGCCTAGTCTACATAGGAATGTCAGGCCATCCAGAGCTATACAACTAACCTACTGTCAAAAAAAACCTAACTAACGTAGTTGTCATCTGTAGTAGTCCCATGTTGCAGCACCAAGCAGTGTTTGTTTGTGCCCCACATTTAGGGGCCATCTGGGGAAATCTGTCTTTGGGGAACTTCATCATATCCAACCTACTTGCCATGTTCATACCTGAGAAGGGGGATGTGTATTGAGAAAACAGCAGGTAAAGGTACTAAGGAAAAGATAGAGACACCAAATAGAGTCAGTAGGACAATCCAGTAAATACTGCATTCACAAAGTTTATTCTTTAAAATTCTTATATGCCCCAACCAAAATGGAAAAATGGAAAAAGACTTTCTTATCACGTTACAATAAAGAAACACACTTTCTTCCTTAATTCTCCAAAAATGTTGTAACCACTCCTTAGATTAAATCTCTCATTATCTGGTGATGTGGAAGTCCTGTGACAATAAAGCACTGCTGGCCAATAGGAATCGGATAGGTGGGACTAGGAGTCCAGGAGGACTCTGGGAAGGAGAAACACAGAGAGTCAAGATGTAACGCCATGGGGTAGGAAGCACGGAAACCTATCCGGTAAGAAAAATACTTAGATTAACAATTATGGGATAAATACTTAAGTCAGAAATAGCCAGTAAGAAACAAGCAAGGCCAACAGCTTCATAATTAATATAGCCTCCTGTGTGTTTATTTGGGACTGATGCAGCTCTGGAACCAGGCTGGCTGGAAGGCTTCTCTCAAAGGAAAATGTTTCCATTTACAAATGGTGATCAGAAGCGGGATTGAATTTCCACACAAAATAACAAAAGCTTTAAAGGAATTTTAGAAACAGAAGAACAGAGAGAAGCACAGATTTTTGGTAGCAGCATTTTTCTCAGGTGGGCTCTGTTTTGCTAGCGACAAGCTGAGATTCATGCGGCTCGCTTACAGGAGTCTTCCTGACTCTGCATAAAAAGAAAAAATAAAACCCAGCAAGGTGCTTTAAAGAGATTCTGCTAAAGATCCTTTGAATGGATGGGGAACACGGTGAGGGGTGAGGGGGAGTGGGAGCTGGGAAGAAGAGAGGGGGAGAAGAGAAAGAGAGAGTAGGTCATGGGGGAACAGGAAGTTGAGTGGGTGGGGGTAGAATAGGGGGAAGAGGGAATCATAGGTTAGAAGACAGATCAGGCACCAGAGTGACCTCGAGTGATCTAAAGGGATAACACCAATTGGCAAGCTAAGTAATAGTGGAGAGACCACCTCGAATGCCCATTCCTGATAATGAACTTGATGTCTATAACCATCTGGGAGACTTCATCCAGTGACTGATGGAAGCAGAGGCAAACACACAATTAAACACTGAACTGAACCCAAGGAACCCAGTGGCAGAGAGAGAGGAGTGATGAGCAAATTGGCAAAGGATGGGCTGGCAAAACCAGCAGAGACAGCTGATCTGAACAGGGGAGAGCTCTTAGACCCCAGACTGACAGCAGGGAGGCTAAAATGGGACTGATCTGGACCCCCCCAAATGTGAGTGTCAGTGAGAAGGTCTGGGCAACCTATGGGGCCTTGAGCAGTGGATCAGTGTCTATCCCTGGTATACAAACAGTCATCGTGTGCCCATAGCACAAAGAGGGATGCTCTCTCAGCCTGGACTCTTAGGGGAATGCCTGGACCCTACCCGGAGTGAAATGACAGACTCTAGATATCCCCTATGTGGAAGGAGTTGGCAATAGGGAGGGAGGGTGGAGGGGAAGGGGAGTGCGGGAGGAGAGGAGAGAGAGGGAACTGGGATTGACATGTAAAACAAGCTATTTAAAATTAAAATAAAAAATGATATAAAAAAGAGACTCTGCTAATGATTAAAAGGTGTGTACGTACAGCTGGAAGTGGCAGTGACCACATCTCCAAGCCAGCAGCTTTTGCTGGATGTCAGCATGGACTGAGACAGTAAGCTGGAGTCATGCTTACACCCGCCATCTTGGAAAAACAGCAGTTTAAACAGCCATGGTTTTAACAGATAAGACACATGGGCAGAAAAACATAAAGATTTACAGTAAAGTCAGACTTGGATGAAGAAAAACCTGTAAAGGTTTACAGTGTGTTTTGAAATATGCATAAAATTGAGAGAGAAAAAGAAACGACATAGTGGTAAATAAATAGAGAAGCCGGCTATGGTGGCGCATGCCGGTAGGATTTACTGCAGAGGCAGAGGCAGACAGATTTCCAAAGAAACAACGTCTCAGAGAAAAATAAATAAAAGTAAAAGAAATAGAATAATAATAATAAATAAATAAGCCACGTAAAGATGGAAAATTCACAGAGAGTCTGGATACTGTATGCTATTGTGTTTTTCAGATTTTTGATTGCTCAGGAAGGAACAGCTGCTAAAGTACACTTGATTATAAATGCTGCTGAATTAATTCAACTTATATCTTTTGAAAATGCCTTGACTTCAAAATTTAAGTATAAGGATATGTTACTTGGGAAAGGAGTTTTTGTTTATGTTTCTACAGAAAATGAAAAGCTGAGGATTCCTTCCAGGCTTCTGTGGTTTGATGAATCAAGACCCCCGGAAGCAGTGGGCCAGGTGTTCTAACAATTGAGACAGCTAAGATGATGGAGCTTCGCAGACCCTGAAAATAAGGACTTCTACAAGTTTCTGAGTTTTGTCATGATCCCCATGATATAAACAGTGCCCCTTTCCAGCACAAAGCAGTTTGGAATGAGCGACGTCCTAATTCCCATCTTGTTTATAAATCTTTGTTTTCATTTAAATGGGGTTGTTTATAATTGGCTAATGATCACAGCCAATCTCTTTTTAATGGTAAAAAAGGGAATTATGGTATGGGTATTGTTTTTCATTTATTGATACAAATTCAAGGTCAATTTTGTGATATGTATATTTCTCCTCTTGATTAAGTATTGTGCTTATACTGATCTTTTAAAACATTATGCATAATTGAAGACAGACTATAGATAGTTACTTATAATAGAATTTATACTTAGGTAAGTTAGGTTTTCTAGATATACAGAAATATATTTGAGATAGATAAACAGTCTTCAAACCTCTCAAAGACCTTCAGAAAATGGCATTTAAAATGGTTTAGGGTTTTTCTTGACAATGAGAAATGTCTGCTACTGGCAGCACCAATTATGTCTGAGAGGAAGATGGGCATCGAAGAAACTCGTTATGGAGTTTGCTTTCAACATGGCAAGATTAGCCATTTGGTCAAGAAACTGCTCTTGCCTAGACTGTTTGACTCTTGCTGTATAAACTGGACATGCAGGACCCACAGGAAAGTGACTGCTGAACTCAGTATTACAGGGTTCCTGCTTCATGGAAGAGTCTACGAGACTTTCTACAGGACACAGAGAAATGACTGACAGACTGCCAATGCAGATGGACAGTTTTGAAATTTCCTGCTTTGCTGAGAAATCTTCTGGATACATTGTGGCCTATGGGCTGAAGATGGATGCCCCTACATTACAGAGGAATTTTGGGTGACTGTCCAGGTAGCAAGATGTCTCTGTCAATCCTAGTGTTTATATATTATCCTTCTGTGGTCTTTGATGGAATTGAAGACAGATAGTTATAATTATAGTTTTCCTTAGTTATGATAAAAGATAAGCTACATATAGGACTTTGGACTCACAAGAATGAGATAGATGATATTTTCTTTAAATCTTGCTAAATGTTGATAGACAAAATGTTGTAACTGTGTCCTTACTTGATAACTTCTGTTATATATAATTTGACTATGTTAAAGTTAAGACCTTTCTTTTTGTTTAGACAGAAAAGAGGAGATGATGTGGAAGTCCTGTGTCAATAAAGCACTGCTGGCCAATAGGAATCTAGATAGGTGGGACTATTTGTCCAGGAGGACTCTGGGAAGGAGAAACACAGAGAGTCAAGATATAACGCCATGGGGTAGGAAGCCCGGAAACCTCTCAGGTAAGAGACATACTTAGATTAACAATTATGGGATAATTACTTAAGTCAGAGCTAGCCAGTAGGAAACAAGCAAGGCCAACAGCTTCATAATTAATATAGCCTCCTGTGTGTTTATTTGGGACTGATGCGGCTCTGGAACCAGGCTGGCGGGAAGGCTTCTCTCAAAGGAAATGGTTTCCCTTTACAATGGCCTTGAATGTTTAAGACTAACCACACCTTAGACTAAGCCTCTTGCTATTTAGAAAAAACATCCATGCTTAAAACCAATATTCTACAGCAAACACCCCTTTGACCTTTAGGTCTTATGACTTTAACCTTGAAGAGCAAGGATAGTTTTCTACTCTCTGACCTTAATTCAAGATGAAGCAGAGCCATTTTATGGCCCCTGACACTAAAGTAATAAAATATTATAATTATATAATTTATCTGTTTTAATCTAATACACAATGTGTTATATTAGTGGTGCTTTTACTTTGTTTTGTTTTTCTTGTTTCTTACATGAAGTTTTTGACTCCATAGGTCATAAAACTTGAAAGTCCATTTGTTTAAGAATATTAATAAAATTTGTCTTTTAAAGACTTCAGTCTCTGAAGAAGGCAAGGTTAGAAAAATAATTACAGATACATTTAGCTTTGTCTTCTGTATAGGGCAGAGGAATGCTAATC
Source organism: Mesocricetus auratus (assembly GCF_017639785.1). NCBI lineage: Eukaryota > Metazoa > Chordata > Mammalia > Rodentia > Cricetidae > Mesocricetus > Mesocricetus auratus. Next base: position 109,347,626 of record NW_024429182.1, on the reverse strand, counting down.
TCTCTCCAGTTACTTCATCCATTGGCCTTTAAAGGAGATGTCTCCAAAAAGTATCAATGTCATATGTTCAGCAAACAAAGCAGGCTATATTTCTTCCTGAGCACATGGACTCTATTATTTGTGGTCACTTGACCCCTGATGAGCAGAAACTGCTTTTGTACAATGTTGATCCTATGATAGTGATGGAAGACATGACTGACAAGCACTATTATTTACCTCTGATGTCTTCTGTAGGGGAAGTATAAGTGCTAAATCTTTCCAAAACTGTGCTGGCCCCTGCCCAGATGTGTATAATTGTGTGAGTGTGTCCTTAAAGATTTTTTTTAAAAAAACAGTCTTTTCAGGTTGCCAATCAAATACAGGGGAAGATGCTGGAAATTACCAGCATTCTCAATTATTGCCAAGACTCCATAATGGCAATACCATGTTCTAAAATAGGATAGCCTCAAGAAACCTAAAAATAAAGTTCTTCTTCTAGTTTCCAACTATTTAAGGAAGGTAAGAACTAGAAGCTCATGGGAAATTTCAGACAGAATTGTTTTGTTAGACTCAGAATGGATTCAGTTGGATCAAACAGTCTCATCTCCAATGTTTCAGATACATAATTTATAGGTTTATTTGCTCTAATCAGAAAGAAAGTTTCCCAACAAAGTTCACCTTCCTGAATATTTCTTAGATAACTTGGCTGTCCATTTCAGGGAGCCTTTTTATTCAGGAAAATTCAGTCTCAGAAAGACTGTGAAAGGAAGACCCAAGGTTTGATCTAATCTTCATATATTGAAGAAAGGCTGGGTGTGTGTCTTGAATGGATTGCTGCATTTACATTCCTGAGGCTTTCCTAATTCTCTTAGCTGAACCAGTCTTGAAACTCAATAAGGACAAGAGAATTATATTCCAAAGAAATTGAAAGAAACTTTCAAATACAATTGAACAGGGAAAAGGTTTTAAAGTATTTCAGAATATTTGAATATATTGCAATTTTAGTTAAGTTTTATGTTTTATACACAATGGAGAAAGGAAACAGATGGTATCAATACAATGGAGACTTGCTGCAATGAGACTTTCTGTCCCACCAGCCAGCTCCCAACTAATGGCATGACGACTTCTCATTAATTATGAAAGCTCGGTCTATAGCTTAGGCTTGCCCCTAACTTGCTCTTGTAAGTTAAATGAACCCATTTATGTTAATCTGCTTCTATCAGGTGGGATTAACCTCTCTTCCATCTTGCATCTCCAGTTTTCTCTTCGTGTCTCAAGCACCTAGGTTCCTCCTCTTCTTTTCTTTCCCTGGAAATCCTGCCTATACCCTATGCCTAGCTATTTCTAATAAGCTTTTTATTACACCAGTCACAGCAAATACATCTTCACAGAGCATAAAATACCCCACAACAATTTGACAATGAACTTCATATGCTATCCCAGTGTGACCACAGTGTGCACTAGCACACACTCTTTTGTTCCTTCTTTGTAGTTTAATGGGGCAGCATAGCCTGCATCCACAGATTGTCTTGTCTGATCACATGGAACTAAGTCCTTGGTGGAAAACTTGAAAGCAAGATACACCTTGATTTGCAGAAGCATCAACTCGTCCATTATAAGCTACAAATACACAGGCACATATCTTGCTGTGCAGAACAGTCATAGCAAAAATAATACCTCTCCTGTCTCCTGAGCTGGGAATTAAAATAAGAGGGGGAATTGCAACAGTACACCAGAAGACATTTAAAATAAGCATCTAAACTAGAAAGTTCTATAAAGATTAAATACAAAATGGAAAATTCAGCATTATCATGAGTAAGCACCACAAGAAAAAAATAATACATCCCCTCAAATGCATAAAACTTAAACAAAGAAATAATGTATATGTAATACAATGTTTTATAACTGGATTCTTCTATGGTATCCATAGAATGGAGGTAAATTGATTAAAATGTTCCTTTAAAATATTTGCTTTTGAAATAGCACTGCTAAAATTTGGGGGAAAATTCTAAATTCTTGACTGATATATTGATATCTAAATTAAGGTTTGAATTTTAGTCACATACATAGCATATGATGACAAGGATTTTTTAAATATAGTTTTTACATTGTATATGTTTTTAAAAACTGTAAGAAAATTTGAGGAAGCACTTTAATAAAAATCCAGAAATAGACATCAACATGATTATGATCTCCCTATGCTCTAAGACAAAACATATTTCTAAAATCTTCTAACAATAAAATAATAAATATGGTGGAAAATAACTGTATAAATTCAATATTTCGGTAATCATAAAATCTCAGGAATTCTTTGGATGCAATAGCAGAATAATTAAATTATGAAACATTTACATATGAGCCATAAGATGGAAATACTTCCCCTCCACTGAATCACAATATGTAACTGAATCTATTAATAAACTTACAAATGGTAGATTGATCAAAATTAAAGGAAATTCATTCATTGAGTATGTAGAATATATAGAAAAGAAATGAATTCAAATATGGAGAAAGAATATAAGTTTATACAGCATCTTCACAAACAATCTTTATAGGAGACATATGGGTCCCCACATAATATACAGAAAACATGATAACTTTTGACATGCTTTGTCTATATACAGTATTGACTTCAAATTACTTCCCTTTAAAAATATTTTTCATATTTATTTATTTTATTTTATGCATATGAGTTCATTTTCTGAATATTCACAAGTGCATGCACTCCTGGTGCCAAGAAATGTCAGAAGAGTATGTCAGATTTCCAAGAAATGAATCTATAGATGACTATGAGACACCATTTGGTACTGGGTACCAAACATGGTTCCTCTTCAATAACATGAATGATTTCTACTGCTGAGTCCAGTCTCTCATTCTGTGTCACAATGAGTACTGATCGTTCCTTATGATGAAACTCCAGCAGACAGATGAAGGCATTGCTTTAATTTTGGAGGGTAGATGTCTACAGATAAAAAGGGCTCAAAGGAAAGTTCTCCTTATATTTGCTCATTTTCTGTTGCATTCATTAATATTTTTGGTTATTACATTAAAGCAAACACTATATGAAAGTTGGATATTTTGAATTAGAAAATGTATATATCACTGTGTGTGTTTGTGGGTAGGGGTGTGGTGTGTGTATGTGTACATGTGGGTTCTCACAGAGGCCAGAAGAGCCATCAGATCCCCTAGAGCTGGAGAAGCAGGCTTTTGTGAGATGACTGATTTGTGTGCTGAGACTGGAACTCAGATAATCTGCAAAAGCAGTAAGCACTCCCAAACACTGAGCCATCTCTCATTGCAGGATTGGAGTTTTACTAGACAAGAAAATAAAATAACAAATTGAAAGGTATCAATTTTTGAGGACCATGCTAGCTAATTTTCTGCCAATGTGCCACAGGCTAGAGTCATCTGAAAGGAGGAAACCACAATTGAAAAGAAAAACGCCTCCATAAGATCAGGTGGTAGGCAGGCCTATATGGCATTTTCTTAATAGGTAATTGATGTGGAAAGGCCCAGCCCCTAGTGGGTTCAGTCACCCCTGGGCTGATGGTTCTGGCTTCTATGAAAAAGTAAACGGAATAAGCCATGGGAAGCAAGCCAGTAAGCAGATCCCCTCCATGGCTTCTGCATGATCTCCTGTCTCTTGGTTCCTGCCTTGTTTGAGTTCCTGTCTTGCATTCCTTCAGTGATGATCAGTGGTTTGGAAGTGCAAGTCCAATAAATCTTTTCTTCCCCATTTGCTGTTTGCTCACGGTGTTTCATGGAAGCAATTGAAATCCTAAGGCATATCTGTACCAGGATAGTGTGGTAGCTGTGACAAACATGACTATGTCATTTGGGGAAGGTTTGTGGAAGGATTTGATGTAGAAAGGTCATTATGTTTTGCAAGCTCAGTGAGCTGCTATGTGGGATCTTGGGAGATGAGAACATTGAGAGCAAAGAAGATTATGGATGTCTGGATTGTGAAATATTAGCAGCAAGTAAAGACTCTAATTGGCCATTTGTGAAAAGTATCTGTGATGTCTGGCCAGGTGGACCTGAAGAATCAGCTGTGATTAACCAGAGACCAGAAACACTAAAGTAAAACCTTTGTTTTGCTGGGACAATTGATGCTGATTAGCTAGAGCTGCAGAATCAGCCATGATTAAGAAGAGGGTGTCATCTCTGAGTGAAATTTTCTGGGAAGTTTGTTCTCAGAGGCAGCACATGCAAGCTGTGTTTACGGGTGCCCAAAGTTATACTTTGTGCTGCCAAGCCAAACTTGGTCATGTGTAAGAATCTCCCAGGTGGTACAGGTTTTTAAGGCATTTATGGGCCTGGAAGAGCAGCTTGGCTTAACACTCTGAGAGGCAGAAGAGAACTTGGGGTAGCAGTAGAAGCCCCACGATAAAGGCGACATGCAGAAAAGTTAAGACTGCACCATGAAAAGCATCCAGGAGAGACTATCGGTGAAAGTGCAACCCAGTTGCAGTAGAAGACCCCAGCATTTTGAAGATGGTTGTACCATGGGAGGACCACCAAAAACAGAAGCAGCTGTGAAGTGGAAACATCTGGAGCCTAGAAGACCAGCTGTGTGTGCTGCAGAGGGCAAAGCTGGAAAAGTGACCCAAGCCTCTTAGAGAAGACCAGAAGACTGTTGGACATGGAATAATTTACACCGTTGGAATGTCATTTTGTTTTGTTTAGATTGTGACTGTTTGCTCATTCCTCCCTCTTGAAGGAAGAAAGTATTTAACTTAATTTTTTTAATTTATAGCAACCCACAGTTGAGAGGCTTTGAATTTTTAAGTGATTTTGGATTTTAAAAGATCATAGATTTTAGAGACTGAACTTTTAAAATGTTTGAATTTGTAAAGAGAGTGGAGATTTTAAGTTTGTTATATGTTATATATTTGTGAAATTTATTAATCTTGGGTGCTGAAAAGATGGCTCAGTGGTTGAGAGTACTGGCTGTTCTTCCAGAGGACCCAGGTTCAATTCCCAGCACCTACATGGCAGTTCACACCCCTTTGTACCTCCAGTTCCAAGGGATCTGATACTGCCATGCCTATGCACATAAAATACAGTTAAATAAATTATTTTTAAAAAGAAATTTATTAATCTGGTATCTTGGAGACAAAACATAATGAAAGATTATGTATCAAAAAGTGTGTGTCAAGCAGACAAGGGATCAGTTGTACTGGCCAATTATATGTCAACTTGACACAGGTGAGAGACTCTTCAGATAGGGAATCCCAAATGAGAAAATGCCCCCATAAGATCAGATTGTAAGCAATCCAGTAGAGAATTTTCCTAATTAGTGATTGATGTGGGAGGGCTCAGTCCATTGTGGGTGGTACTATCCTTGGGCTGGTAGGTTTGGGTTCCACAAGAAAGCAGACTGAGCAAACTTTGGGAAGCAAGTCAGTAAGCAGCACACCCCCCACACCAATAGCCTCTGCAGCATCAACTCTTGCCTCTGGGTTCCTGCTTTGTTTGAGTTCCTGTCCTGACTTACTTCAATGATGGACTAGAATGTAGAAGTGTAAGCCAAATAAACCCTTTCTTCCCCAACTTGCTTTTTTGTTTTAGTGTTTCACTGCAGTCACTGAAACCCTAAATAAGATAAGGGGATACTCTCCTGTTACTGTAATTACTTGTTAAATACTCCAATTCAAAGTATATTGGTGTGTGTGTGTGTGTGTGTGTGTGTGTGTGTGTGTGTGTGTGTGTGTGCGTGTGTAATTCCAGAGATACACAGAACCAAGTAGGATGTTGTTAGCTTACTGGGCAATGATAATAGTAAATACCACTGTCAAACACTAATTGACGGCCAGGTGCTAATAATATTCCCACACTTCTATAAGACTTGTACCATTGTTATTCCGCTCTACAGATGAGGAAGCTAAAAGGAAAATAGGATGACTGACTAACCCTACTCTTATATCTATTATCAAATACATAAGTTGGTCTTTTCTTCTGAAATCCTCACTGAAATGAATATCAAAGAAAGAAAAGCTATGAATGCCTAAAAGCAAAGAAGAGAGAAGGAGAGCTGATGGGAGATGTGGACTCCTTTTACTTCACAAAGGAACGCTGGCATAGGAGCATGAAACAAGACACAACTAGAGGATATGGAGTCACCAAGTATTAGTGAAAGAAAGTAAGAATCTTACTTAAGATCACAGGACCCTTTTCTGCTCTTCTCATATTGTCAACAGTGATGTAGACCAGAAGCAGGATGTATTTCTTGATCACATGAAAAAGCAACAGTGAATCACTCAATATATACAGTAAGAAGCAAAACAGATGTACACTGAACTGGACTACAAGGCACTCTGCATACTGTCTCTACTGACCCAAGGGGAATCTAGGATTCTTCCAGGTTCTGGATATTACAAATAATGCTGCTATGAATAGATTCCTTGTTGTATGAATGTGCATCTTTTGGGTATATGGCTAAGAGTGGAATTGCTCGGTCTTGTGGTAGACTGATTCCCATTTTCCTGAGGAAACTCCATACTGATTTCCACAGTGGCTGTACAAGTTGGCACTCCCACCAGTAGTGGAGGAGTGTTCCCCTATCTCTACATCCTCTCCAGCATAAACTGTCATTGGTGTTTTTTATTTTAGCCATTCTGACTGGAGTAAGATGGTATCTCAGAGTTGTTTTGATTTGTATTTCCCTGATTGCTAGGGATGTTGAGCACTTTCTTAAGTGTCTCTCAGCCATTTTAGTCTCCTCTATTGAGAATTCTCCATTTAGTTCTGTAGACCACTTTTTAATTGGATCCTTTGGTGCTTTGGAGACTTGCTTCTTGAGTTCTTTGTAAATGTTGGAGATCAGCCCTCTGTCAGATGTGGGGTTAATAAATATCTTTTCCCATTCTGTGGGCTGCCTTTTTGTCTTGTTGACTATGTCCTTTGCCTTGCAGAAGCTTCCCAGCTTCAGCAAGTCCCATTTATTAATTGTCGATCTCCAGACAGAGACTATTAAAAAAAAGTAAGAACAAATCAAAATTAGGAGTTGTGGAGCTCAGCTCGAGCAGAGAGATTTACCACAAAATCCCTGCATCTAAGGCTCATGGATCATTGAAAAAGAGGGCTATAGAAAGATTGTAAATCCCAGAGGGACAGGAAGTTTGCTGAGATTGTATTTCCTAAAAATCTCAGATAATAGACCCACGAAGTCTCACCAACATGGTGGCCTAAACATGACCCACAGAAGGATGACACCAATAGCCTCGCTAACATGAAAAGTAGAAAACTCAGGTGACCTCAACTCAGCTGCATTCTGACTCAGAACACTAACACCCTTGTCAGTAATGATGTGAAAAATAAAGGGAAAAGAGAAACACACTGAAGTCATAGGAAATGAAGATAGTGTGGGAAGAGAAATAAAGCAAGCTACAATACCCGGGCAGCAAGTACTTTTACAGAGAAAAGTAGCTCTTACAAAATAAAATGTTGATATCAGAATTAAAGTCAAACAAGCATTACAACTTAAGCATAAAACAGTCTCTAGAAAAAGAAACAAAATGAGCAGAAGAAAAAAGTTATGAAATTCATAGCTCTAACTGAAGATGTTCAATTTATAGTTAGTAGAAGGTACAGAAGGTAATAATGTAGAAAATGTAAGAGTAAGGCTCCAAAAGGCAATTAGTATTCATATATTTCTTTTGTCTGTAGTGAGAAGAGCAGCAGGCTCCTATGTGTCCAGGAAATAAACAAATAAGGTCCATGTTCAGTCACATTGTATGGAATGTTCAAATACCAGAAGTAAAAAAAAAATCTATTTTTTTTGAGGGAAGAACAAAGAATCAACTCAGATAAAAAAATCAAATATCACAGTTCAACGACAAACATGCAAATTAAAATTGTTGAAGAATGTACTCAAAGCACTAAGGGAAACAATTTACCACCAGAATTCTCTACCCAGCCAGCCCATCAAATGGCTTAGTTCGCAATAATTTTCCCTTCAAAGTATTCTTTCTCAAGCTTTGTGCCACCAAATCAGTAGGGTTAATCTAGATGAAAGGAAGTAGAAAATCCAGTAACATCAAATTTTACACAAAAACTGTCCAAAAGGGGATCCTGTAAGGGGTGAATGTTCATATTGATAGTGGTATTAATTACTTTGGAGTACAGAGATACAGGTTGGCAGTAGAAATGTTGCCAGGGAAATAAACTGGTAGTGTTGTCAGAACATTGAGAAATTTATGAGGAAGCACTCTACAAATTTGATGAGAAAACTGGAGAAAATTACCAATAATTATGTAGAAAAGAGTAACCGCAGACATACTTCAATGACTAACTACAGAGAAGAAATAATAGTATTCCACAAAAGAATACATGTGCATTCATGCATAAAAATATTTATACAGTAAATATTAAATAATCATTTAAATCAAACCACGAGTCTATTTTAAAAAGAATAGATGATCAGACATGATGTGAAAAGCTAAATTTCAGCTACAGTGAAGAAGACAAGCATGTCTAAAACTGTAAAAAATACTTAGAATTAGATTATCTAACATACTATTCATTTTTAAAAGGAATTCTGGACAGGTGGTTGTGGTACACACCTTTAATCCCAGCACTAGAGAGGCAGAGGCAGAGGCAGGTGGATCTCTGTGAGTTCGAGGCCAGCCTGGTCTACACAGAGAGTTACAGGACAGCCTCCAAAGCTACAGTGAAACCCTACCTCAGAAAAAAAAGGAATTCTGTTGTAGTCATCACTAATTAATAAATTGGAAATATTAAAAAAGTAAAATAAAAATTGATTTTATCATCATTTAATCTCTAATTTTTATTATTTAATTTCTAATGATTCTCATCATCATTTAAAGAAAATAAAGGAAAGAGGAAAAGAAGGTAGGAGAAAGATAGAGGGGAAAGAAGGGAAGGGGGAGTGATGGGGAGGCTTTCTTGCCTGGCATGAAACCCAGGGCCTGAAGCATGCTAGGCAAATGTTTGTTGAACTGCATCTTCAGGCACACACTGTCCTTTGGAAAGCTGCCATTGCAGTGTAAGCTGCATTGGTCACATGATATCGCTTCTGTGATGCACTGGATCTTTAACTAGTTGCCAATATTCACTATGGTTAAGAGTCTTGTCACTGGGGCTAGAGAGACAGCTCAGCACTTAAAAGAACTTGCTGTTCTTGTAGGAACAGTGTTCTGATCCTAGAACCCATGTTGGTGGCTCACTACCATCTGTAACTCCAGCTCCAGATGATCTAACACACACTTCGGGCCTCCATGGTAGTTATGCACACAGAGACACACTCTAATACACACTGATTTTTTAAATTGAACCCTTTCTAGCTTTACACATTTCTCCACTGGCACCCATGTTTTCCTTTCTAGACTTCCTCCAACCAGTTCACCATATGCTTAAAGCACAAACTCCACTCTCAACTCTCCCCTGCAACCAGCTCTGTTTGACATTTACACAAAGATTCTTTTCTCCCAGGCTCTATGCACACTTTCCAGTTAGAAAGTGAAGTCTAGGATGTGCAGGATGACTCGAAGAGAATCCTACTGTTTGAATTGACTGTAGACAAGTCTCATGCATTCAAGACTAGTGAGAAGCATTTGCATTCTTGTAAGGATGTATACATGTAGACAATCTCCACAGTTCTTAGCATGGTTACTTTTAACCCTTTTGAGCACCACCACTCTGGGCAAGCAAGAAAAATTCATTGAGCATACCTTGCAATAGAAAGGTGATTGAGCAAGTATACAATGACATAAAACAATGGTGACCTTAATATTTGTAAAGGGGTTTTACTAATCACAAAAGCAGGGTGTTTTGTGACCTGCAGTTAGTAGCCCATCCAAGAACAATGCCAGATTCAAAACATAGCGGTTTTACCTACCAAATATCTACCAAATAGTAGTACCAGTTAAAATAACTTAAACCCATCAGCAATCCCTATGGGATGAGGTCCTGAAGAGCCACTGATGACACAGCAAGACTGCTGGATACCCTCTACTCTCAATTCTTTTCCTCACACCCAGTTAAGGTCTAAACTCTCTTACACCTAAGATGCTATCCCTGCTGTCTTTGCCCTGGGACCCTGGGTCTTTCTTCTTCCTTTTCCCCAGACCCATTCTTAATTAGCTGCTTCCAGACCATAGGTCCCCTGTTCTTGTACAGTACCACAAAGTCCCAGAGACAGCAACTGCCAGAAATACAAGAATCCTCAGGTGGCAAAGCTGTGGTAGGGGAAAGTTGCAGGTGGTGTATTGTGAGCAGATTACCCAGCTGTGTGGTAACTGTTGCTTCAAGTCTTCAGATTATTAAGTATCTGTAGTAACTCTCAGCTCCCCCAAGGATCCACAGTCTATGTTGAAGGCCACTACCTTGACACTTGTGTTTTGAGATAGAGGGCAACAGCATTGTCTCAATACAAACCAAGGGTAGCCAGTCGGTGGTAGCACATGCCTTTAATCCCAGCACTCGGGAGGCAGAGGCAGGTGGATCTCTGAGTTCGAGGCCTGGCTGGACCTACAGCCTCCAAAACAATACAGAGAAACTCTATCTTGTAAAACCAAAATAAAAATACAAACCAAGGGTGAAATGTGTCCCTGGCAGTTGATCGATGTTGCCACTTTTATTGACTTACTTGCCTAGGAAAGAAATTCCAGGACAACACTTTGTTGATTCAGCCCGATTCACTCCCCAAAACTTAGAAAACAAATTAGTCCGTGTGTGTGTGTCTGTGTGTGTGTGTGTGTGTGTGTGTGTGTGTATCTGTCATTTCCAACATTAACTACTGGCTAATCATAAATCAGTACATATGAGTAAACTTTAGAAGTCTTAGCAGAATAAAAATTAAAAGTTGAAAGAAGTTTAATGTATTGAGAATTCTGGTATATTTCTTCAGCTGCATGCTAATGCCTGTTCCAACATGAAGTGTGAATGATCAGGATTCTAACTATGTGAGGTGCATCTTTTCTATTGGGAAATGCCCTTTGGCCCACTAGAAAATAAGCCGCTGAGAAGCAAAATACACAAGAATGAAATAAATAATAAACACAAGCATTCTTAGCACATGCAGTAGGGCCGTGAACAGGGACCAGCAGAGGTAATACTGAAAAGGCAGGAATACAAGTCAGGGAGCTGAGCTTGGGTGCTGGACCCCTCCACAGAGTCTGTGCACAGGTAGCATATCATGCCATGGTCTAATTTTCTGGAAATTTCAGAATGATAACATGTTAGTGTCCTTTCCAATTCTGTAAATCAAAATCATGAAAATATTCCCACATAATTGAGTTCTGCTTCTTTATCCTCAACTCTAAAAATCAAATACAGTGGGTAAAAGCATTAAAATGAGAATTAAACCCTACCTTTTCCCTCAGATGTGCAACTTTGGGCAAGTAGTGATCTTATTTTTATTACTGTGCATTGTCCCCTCGATATGGGATTTTTTTCTTATATTGTTGCTAAAGCTAGAAATAATAATCATATACCTACATATAAATTATTCTAAATGTAAGCATAACACAAACATCTATTTTAAATATTTGCAGGTCCTCACTGGCAGGATTTGTTCCAAATCTAATTAGTGAGATAAAGAAAATTGGCAAAATACCAGGTACAATATCCTTTCTATTTTCTCTCTACCTATCTCCCACTTTTAATAACCATTGTTTTATTCCCTATCCCTATATAGCTTTTTTAAAAAATACAAGGATAACTTTTTACCCAACATGGAAGTTATAACTAATAAAATTATATTGTATTAGATATTTTTAAAATGTGTATTCTAGTTGCTCTTGCCTCAGAAATTAATAATAAAAAATGTGTTAGCTCTCCTGTTTTTACCTACCATTTTACTCTCTATACTTATTCTATCTCATCATTTATAAACCTAAAATAGGTATAAATCAAATTCACTAAAAGAGAGGAAGTAGCTGGAATACAATGTTTCTCTCTTTCCCCTAGAACTCATTTATAGAGACACAAGAGACAGACCTGAGGAATTGTCTTACAATTATTCTATTATTAAGATTTGAAATTATTTCCATAATTAGAGAAGAGACACCAGCAATACCTCTCTAAGTAATTAAATGGTGTTATTAGTTTTTTAATAAATTGGACAGTAGCAAGATATTGTTCCAAAGTAGGAGAGATGAAGCAGCATATTCAACTACAGAAACATCAGTCAGGTTCACAAGACAAATCTTCTATTCCTATAGCATTCATTGAACATCCAGGTGTAGAAAGGTGTCCTATGGTGCTTATTTCACCTTCACTCTTGGAAACTTTGGCAACTTTTTCTAGACTCCTAAATAGTTTTACCAAACTCTCCTTGTCTGTCTGACCAAGAGTTACCAAGACATGCTTGCTGGGGTGGGGGGGCATAAATTAAAAATTACCACTGCCTGCTCTCTTGTTCATGAATAGTTATGTAAATGCTCATCTGTTCTAAAGTTTGGAGCATCCGATGAGAGCATCAGCCTCCTCGCCAGAATTCTTATTCCTATTAACATTTAAAGTCAGTGTACACTGACCTACCTGGAGCTCAGAAAGAAGCTAGCAAGCAGGTTTTACAATATCAGAATGATGGGTAACAGTTTACACATGACAAATCTCATAAAGGAATTGTGACTCTCTCTCAGGCCACTGAAAATGTCACAACCACCTAATGGAGTGACCCTCCTTGTCAGACAAGTCACGTTGGTGTTTTTAAACAATCTTATCAAGGGAAATCTTGCAGTATGAGAAAAATATACTTCCCCAAACTGTCTCCCAATGTTCTTCTCCCACTCCTTTCCAGACTGATACCATATTGACTTGTTAAAATGTTCCTGAAGTAAAATGCTAACTATTTGATTATCAAACATGGATAGCATTGAGTCAGATTCTTTACTGTAGCCAGGAAATTTATTCCTCCTTTTCAGCCAAGAATTTGGAGAAAAGTTTTGTTAGGAGAAACTTGTCTGTTTGGACACTGCTTGATATTTCTCAAGGATTGTGGTAGATAATGGTACCCAGGAGAAATCTGAATGTAAATAATTAGATGTATCCATAAACATCCTGAGCACATCTTGGTGAGAGAGGTGTATGAAGAACATACAAAGACACTGGTATTTGTATGTAAAAATATAATAATTAGAGGGAAAATGCTCTTAAAATCTAACCTTTTTTCATTTCCCATTATGCTCAAGGCTGCTGCAACTGTCTTCATCAGCTGTATAGTCTTCAGTGTGATGTCTAAATGTGGGACTGATATTCTGTGACATGCCCCTTCCAGAATAAAACTATTTAGCTTTAGTTCTTCTGGGCTTTCCACGTGTCACTAGTCCTGCCCTGGACTGGAATTATCTTCTTGCATGTTTATTGTTGTACCCAAAATATTGCATAGATCCAAGTTCACCCCCATACCCAACTCATGGTCTGAATGAACAACCACACATCAAATCCTAAACTATCTGTGTTTAAAAAATGCTTGGTTAGTAAAAATATATGAATAATTTTTATCATATTTCTCATAATCTCTGTTCTTGTTACTCTTCTCATGAGTGTGTAATTGGGTGGGAGATATTCTTTTTTTCTTTATTTATTTAAATTAGAAACAAGCTTGCTTTACATGTTAATCCCAGATCCCTGTCGCTCCCCTCTTACCTCCCAACCCTCCCATCCAATCTCCACTTGATTCTCTAGAGAGGATGAGGTCCTTCATGGGAGATCTCCAAAGTCTGTCATATCATCCCAGACAGGGCCTATGCCCTCCCACATGTGTCCAAGCTGAGAGAGCATCCCTCCAGGTGGAATGGGCTCCCAAAGTTCATTCTGATGCCAGAGATAAATACTAATCTACTACCCAAGGCTCCAAAGCGTGCTGAGGTCTCCTCACTGACACCCACATTAAGGGGGTCTGGATCAGTCCTCTGCTGGCCTGTCAGCCATCAGTCTGGGATCCATGAGCTTCCCCTTGTTCAGGTCAGCTGTTTCTGTGGGTTTCACCCACCAGGTCATGGCCCCTTTGTTCATCACACTTCCCTCTCTGCAACTGGGTTCAGTGTTGAGCTGTGTGTGTCTGCCTCTGCTTCCATCAGCCACTGGATGAAGGCTCTAGAATAGCATAAGGTAGTCATCAGTATCATTATTGGGGAAGGGTATTTAAAGTAGCATCTCCACTATTGCTTAGATTGCCAGTTGGTGTCATCATTGTAGAACTCTGGAAATCTCATTAGTGCCAGATCTCACCTCAAACCTATAATGACTCGCTCTGTTATGAAATCGCTTATGCTGCTCTCCTCTATTCTTCACCCTGACTGAACTTCCTGCTCCCCCATGTCCTCCTCTCCCCTTCTCTTCTCCCCCTCACTTCACCCCATTCTCTCAAAAGTCTCTCTTTATTTTCAGGCTCAAGGAAGCCCTCAAGATACGAGGAATTAAGGTGAAAAAAAAGGATCTTATACAATTCTTAGGAGGAACATGGGTTAAAAACAAAGATTTAAAGAGGTTGTAACTTGTATGGGAGATGTTTGTCCCTGAAGGGGACAATAAATAAATAGAAAAAGAAAGGTGGCAACTGCCTTCAAGATTATTAAGGGAATGTATAGGAAGGAAATTGTTGGTCAGATGATTGTGTATTTACTTGTGTGTTTTGATAGCCAGGAGAGCTAAAAATGAAGCAAAATTAGAGGATTTTGGAGTTTAAAAGTTTTAAATGATCCTTCCCCCTCGCAGAGGCCACCACAGCTGTATAGGAGCTGTACCAGGGCTCAGGAAGGGAAGGTGTGGTCGCACATATGAGAGAGACAGAGGGGAAGTAGATGCCGCTGAAGTGGTTAGCAGAGACCTCCACACCTACTGAGGAGTGGCCAGATCAAAAAGAACATATTAACTAATCATAACCTAGGCTAGAGGAGAGATGAAAGAGACGTGCGCATGGTCTGTGTGAATAGGTGTGGCCACACCAGTATATATGGAATGTGAAGTCTAAATGCTAGAATATTGACAAAAGCAACTGTTCTAATTGCCTTGGATATGATTAAAAGGATACTTAAATCATTTCGGATATAGTTAAAAAGCTACCTAAATTGCTTTAGGTATAGCCAAAAGGAGCATCCAGCCATTCGGTTAATGTATTAACAGGAAAGATGAAAGACTTAAGCCTTCGGAGCAGAAGCCTACAGCATGGCCTAGGAGCCAAGAAAATCTGCATGGATGATTCTATGGAGTTTAACAAAGGAGAGGATACAGAGATCCTCCTAATTTTTTATGGTTAGCAAAAGAAAATCTAGAAAATAGAAGTTAATACATGATTTAAAAAGGATTTTGTTCCAGGGAGATGCTGCTTTGTTTGGCCACACACACAAAGGTGTCTGTGTAGATGCAAATGAGGCCTTGTCAGCTAGTGAGAGCTCTACCTGTTAGATTAAAAAAGACTGCTCACAGACTTTGAGTAATTTTCAAAAGTTATTGGGACACATGTTATATTCTAATAAAAACTAAACCTCAATTTAAAAATGTAAAAAAGATAGCTTACAATCTTTTAAGTGATTTTCAAAAATTGTTGGGAAATAGTTAATGGTTATGTCTTTTAAAAAAACCCTTAAATGAGACTCTAAAAGAAAATAGTGATCCCAATTCACCTGGATGGTTGACTAAAGAAGTTAACAAAGTCTAGTGTTAGAAAATAGAGTCTGGCATCAGCAGATGTTATATTCACAATACAAAACTATAGGAAGCTTATGATGTTTCCCCAGCCAAAGTGTTAAATCCTTAATTTAAAGCAGTAGCCTGTATGGTGCGGAAATACCATATGGAAACTGGGAGTTATTTTGACAGAGAATGAAAGACCCCCAGAGTGGGGAGACCCTCACTTGAGTCTCGGGATAAGTCGACACCCCAATAATTCAAGAGAGACCATTCTTGATGCAAGCACATAAGGTTTATTCGGGGAACCAGTGCACTGGGGTCGAGCTCATAACCCTTGCAGGGGCAGAGGAGTTCGATCCCTAGTAGTTGCAGTTGGGGGTTTTTTAAAGGGAAAAACTATAAAGAATGGGGGAGTTAGGTAAACATCATAAACATAAAGGATGAGGAAGTTAAATGGTAGCTTATGTCTTAACAGGAAGGTTATAGGTTATCTCAAGCAAGCATTCTTTGGGCATTGTACAGTTAAACATTGAGCAGGAATGTGGTGAGCTAGTTCCTGGATCAGGGAGTGTTATCTTTTAAGTGTATCTTGAGGTTTCCAGTTTCTCAGGAAAGAGCAGAAGGACAAGTTACTCTGTGATGGGCTAGTCATGAGGGTTCTAAAAATACTGAGTTGGGATCTCTCATTCCCCACTTCTTTTAAAAAGCAGTTCTAATCATAGAACTGCAGAACTAAATTTCTGACTCTATATAGTCTGCATTGCCCTGTTCTAATTTCTGATACTGTTGGCGTAGCATAAGAATCTGTACAGCACTAACTCTTTATCTAATAAAAGCAATTAATCTATTCATTATGCAAGGTCCCATAGTCAGTAGAAGAAGCAAGATCAGTAAGGGACCCATCAGGGCAGAAAGCAAAGTCGTCATCCATGGCAATTTGCTGAACCAGTCCTTGTACCAGTTTTGTGTGGCCTCCCGGTCTCGTTTGCGGTTTTCTAATCTTTCTCTGAGCTTGCTCGTGGAATCTCTGATAGCTCCAGAGTGATCAATGTAAAAACAACATTCTTCTTTAAGGGCAGCACATAGTCCCCCTTCCTTAAGGAACAGCAGGTCTAAGCCTCTTCTATTCTGCAGAACTACCTCAGACAGGGAGGTGAGAGATTCTTCTAACTTTGTGACAGAGCGCCTACAGAGTATTCACACCATGTTGGAGGTCTTGGGGTCCCTTAATGAGTGCTGTAGTCTCAGTACCAATTCCTGCTGCTATGCTCAAACCCAACATTACTGCTAAGATGAGGGACACCTGTTCCCTCTTGTCCCTTCTTTGGTTATAATCATAGGCATCTATGACTGTCTCCTCAGGGTGGCAGTGGACACGAGGAACCAGCTGAGCCATAACACAAAAGTCTCTTGATCATTTAAACACAACATTAGAGACACAGGGGGTAAGCCCAGTAATACACGCCCACCAGCTATTGTTACTTGGTAACAGATAAGGGTTGGTCTCTGTTACCATAACTGTTGACAAGCTGTTGCAGAGGTGGTGGTGGGAGCTAGGTACTGTCCCTAGGCATAATCCTGAGCCTGAGACTTTAGTAAGGGTGAGCTTACTTCGGGAGCCCCAGGAACATTGATTTGGATCTGTCACAGAGGTGACAGTACCAGAGATGGCAGTTTCCTCGTCATAAGGAGGACCAGCAGCAAGACAAACCCAGCAAGACGAGGTAGCATCGGGATTGGTAATATTTAAAGCTAGAAAAGGCCCTTGAATCAGGTTAAAGAGTCTATCGCCAGTGGTAGGGGGCAGAGTGAAGGTTTCTGCAGTGGGAGTTATCATCCCATGGGGTTGGGGCTCAGAAACAGGGGAATCAAGACTTATGGAAGGAGGAGGCAGTGGTAACACCCATTGGGGAGGTCCTTGCTCTGGGAGTACCTTATCAGGTCCCATGGGAATCGTTGAAGGGCTCTCAATCTTGAGCCTAATCTAGAACGAAAACCTATTATCCCTTCCTGACATATAGAACCTCAGACCCCAGGTTGGCCCCTTGGTCCAGGCAGTAAACTGCTTCCCTGGATTTTTGAAGGTGATATTGAGGGAGTCTAGGCCCTTATTTTTTCTAGCAATAGTAATCAAGTCTCATAGGGATGTGGGATGCCAGTGGGCATCTCTAGTAGTTTCACATTCCCATTGTTTGCAATAGAAATGTCCCAGTCTTCCACATCTGTGTGCCCTGACCTAGATCTGCCATCTCTAGGGCAAACATAAACGGAGGTCTGCTGCATTCTTCTCTGCATAGATCTATCTTTACATCCCAGGGAATCAGCAAGATGCTGGCCCTGTGAAACTGTTCCTTGATGAAGGGACCGTTTTTAGTAAATGCAACTCTTCTAAGGGTATTTCTTCATGAATCAACCCAGGAATGTCCCATAAGTCTAACCCTGCCATCAGTGCACAGATTTCAGGAAACAAAGAGGGCCACCAAGTACCGGGGGAGCGACTTTAGAGGTGGACCAGACTACATCCCCAGTTTGTGATAGTATCTGCCAGGTTAATGCTTGAAGAGCATGGGGATTTCTATTCTTCTGTGGTGAGCAGGAGACATAAATGCAGCTTAAGAGGATCACCAGTCCTTTCCAGCTTCCAGGAGTCATCTTGGGTTGCAGGAGGGGCCACCACTTTGACGTGGCATGCGTGGATCCAAGCTGGGATGCCATCAACCTTGATGGTGGTGGGACTTGTCAGGAGCACTAGGTAGGGTCCCTTCCATATGGTTTCGAGGTTGCTGGATCGATGACGCTGGACTAAGACGGAGTCTCCCACTTGGAACTTATGTGGTACAGCTGTGGTTCCCGGTTCTTATGATCCTTTTAGCTGTTCCCAGGCATCCTTTCTGACCAGTTCAAGAGCCTTTAAATGAGCTAACAGGGGTTGGGAGAAAGAGGCATCAAGATCAAGTACCCCTCCTGTTTCTGGCAAGCGGGGCGGTCCCCCATGGAGGAGCTCAAATGATGTGAATTTATATTTCCCTGGGGTGTTCCCATACTCGTAACAAGGCAAAGGGCACGAGGGCTGTCCAGTCCTTTCCACTGGTCTCTAAGGTTCATTTAGTAAAGGTCTCTTTTAACGTTCTATTTATTCTTTCTACCTGTCCTGAGCTCTCGAGTCTATAAGCCCAATGTAATTTCCAATTAATACCCAGTTGGGTGGCCAGTCCCTGACTTACCTGGGCAACGAAGGCAGGGCCATTGTCTGATCCAATTACCTTACGGATGCCGAATCATGGGAAAATCTCCTCCAGTATCTTCTTTGCTACCACGTTGGCTATTTCCCTCTTTGTAGGGAAAGCCTCTACCCATCCTGAGAAGGTATCTATGAAAATGAATAAATATTTGTTACCATATTTTGCTGGTTTAACTTCTGTGAAATCGACCACCCAGTATGCTCCTGGCCTATCTTCCCAGAGGCATTTGCCGTGGACGCCTAGGTGATGTCCAGCATTGGTTAAAGCACAGGCCTTGAATTCTGAACTGCTTTTTGAGCAATGTCTGAGAGGCCCATGATGTGATAATCAGAGTGACGTATGATGTCCTTTAGCTTCTTTGTCCCTAGATGAGTTAGTTGATGTAGATTGGTGACATAATGTCGTTCCTCCTCTTGGGTAGTATGGATTTGCCATCTTCTGTCTCAGCTACTCCATGGGGGGAGTAGCCATGCACAATTTTTAGTTTCTCCATCTGCTTATGATCCTAAGGGTTATACCTGAAGATAGTTGTTTCTCTAATGTCATAATAGTCTTTAGGTTCCTTAGTTTTTTGTTCAGCTGCTTGGCAGCCGTGTCAGCCATTTGATTTCCTTTGACTATGGCATCTTGGCCCTTTTGGTGGCCGGGATAATGTTTAATGGCCAATTTCTTTGGCAAATGTATGACCTCTAACAGGCTCAAGATTTCTTCTTTATTTTTAATGTCCTTTCCAGCCAACGTGAGTAACCCCCTCTGTTTCTAAATTGCCACATGTATGTGAGCGGTAGCGAAAGCGTACCTGCTGTCCATGTAGATGCTGATAGCCTTTCCTTCTTCCAGCCACAAGGCTTGAGTGCAATCAGCTCAGCTTTTTGGGCCAACGTTCCCTCGGGTAAGCTGCTGGCCCAGATGGTCCACTTCCTGTCTACTACTGCTGCCCCAGCTCTCCACTTACCTTCAACCATGAAGCTGCTACCATCCATGTACCAATTAGGGCACCCTGGCCATAGCTGATCAGTGAGGATTTTCCTGGTTCCGGCTTCTTCTGCCAGGATGTCCATACATTGGAGTACCAGTAATGAGTCGTCTGTTTCTGGCAGCAAGGAGGCAGGGTTTAGGATAGCTGGGGGTGCAAACAGCACTCTCTCTGTTAACAAGAGGCTCTGATAGTGAGCCATGCAGGCGTTGGTCATCCAGCGGTCAGGCGGTTGTCTGATGATGCTTCCCAGGGAGTGTGGGGCTACCACTACAGTCTGTTGACTTAAAGTTAGTTTGTCGGCATCTTTGATAAGCAGTGCCACTGTGGCAATGGCTTTTAGGCAAGATGGCCATCCACTAGCTACAGAATCTAATTTCTTTGACAGGTAGGTCACAGGTGGCTTCCATGGTCCCAAAGCCTGAGTTAGGACCCCTTGCATTATTCCTGCCCTTTCATCTACATAGAGAGTGAATGGCTTTGTCAGGTCTGGCAGAGCTAGGGCTGGTGCACTGAGTAAAGCCCTTTTGATCTCTTCAAAGTCTTTTTGATGGTCGAGGGTCCATGAGAAAGTCCTAGTCTCCTTAGTGAGGGGGTAGAGTGGAGCTGCCAGGGTGGCAAAACCTGGAATCCAGAGTCTACAAAATCCTGCAGTACCTAGAAATTCTCTCACTTGCTTTGGGGTTGCAGGAGTAGGGATTTGTGTTACGGTCTTTTTCCTAGCTTTGGTCAGCCATCGATTCCCCTCCTTAAGAGTGTAGCCCAAATAGACTACTTCTGTCTGACAAATCTGGGCTTTCTTTACTGAAACCCTGTACCCCAACTCACCCAGCTCAGTCAGTAATCTCTCAGTCACCAGTCTGCACTCTTGCTCGGTGACAGCAGCTAGGAGCAAATCATCAACATACTGAAGTAGGGTAACTAGAGGATTTTCTAACCTGAACAGAGCCAAATCTTGATGGAGGGCTTTGTTGAAGAGAGTAGAAGCAGGGTTTAAATCCCTGAGACAATCGTGTCCAAGTCAGCTGTCCAGCCTGTCCCCGATCTGGGTCTCTCTGTTCAAAAGCAAAGATTGCCTGGCTTGTAGGATGTAGTCTCAGGCAAAAGAACATGTCTTTCAAGTCCAGAACCATGTACCATTGTCTCTCAGGAGGAAGAGAACTAAGCAGGTTGTAAGGGTTAGGGATGGTAGGATGGATATCTTTCACCCTTTTGTTAACTTATCTTAGATCTTGTACTGGCTGGTAATCATTGGTGCCTGGCTTCTTAACTGGCAGCAATGGAGTGTTCCAGGGAGACTGGCAAGGAATCAGAATATGTAGTTGCAGGAGTCTTTGGATGTGAGGTCTGATGCCCTCTCAGGCTTCCCTGCTCATAGGGTATTATCATACCCCAATGGGGGTTGCAGCAGTCTTTAGGCTTATGACGATGGGAGGCACTCGTTTGGCCTCTCCCATGCCCCCCCCGTCTCTGCCCATGCTCTGAGGAACCTCTCTAGCCATGTTCCCCCCAGTGTCTTGTCTGGCGAGGACAGGGGCTCATGTAATCTATATTCTTCCTCCAGTTTTAAGGCCAAGATCATAGAAGTGGGAGTCTGCCAATTGACTATGGTTTCTTCCAAGGAAAAGCTTATTTGGGCTTTTAGCTTAGTCAGCAAATCTCGCCCTAATAGTAGCATGGGGCACTCTGGGATGACGAGAAAGGAATGAGTTACTTGACCTTTTCCCAAATCCACCTTCCTGTCAGTGGTCCAAGAATATGGTTTCTGGCCAGTGGCACCAATTACTATGTTTTATTTATATCTTTTAATTTCCCCAATGGTTTCTTTAAAACTGAAAATTCTGCTATAGTGTCAACAAGGAAGTCTGTAGAGGTCCCCTCCACAATTAGGGTTACCCTAGGCTCAGGGAGGGGGCCGAGCGCAGTCTCCCCTAATCATCTTCCTCTAAGGTGAAGACCTTGGGTGTCTTGTGCTTCTTCTTGGGGCAGTCCCTTGCCCAATGTCCCTTTTCCTTACAATAAGCACATCTTTCAGAGTTCCAAGGTCTCCTTGGCCCTGCATTACCCAAGTACCCTGTCTGCCTAGTTCCTTCTTCCTTCCTATGAGCTTCCCTGTTGCCTACTACTGCAGTCAAAATCCTAGTTAAGTTTCTTTCTTGCCTTCTATCTTGTCTATCCTGTCTCTCCTCACCTTCCTTCTTTTCTCTTTCTCTTTTTTCTTCCTCAGTCTTTCTGTTATGGTACACTTTCTCTGCTTCCTTGACTAGGTCTTGCAGAGACAATGCTTGCAGTCCTTCCAGGCACTGTAATCTTCTCCTAATATCAAAGGCAGACTGCCCAATAAAAGCCATAGCAACTGCTGCTTGCTGACTCTCTGAAGTAGGATCAAAGGGAGTATAACACCTGTAAGCCTCTAAGAGACATTCTAAAAACACAGATGGGGGTTCCTTCTCCCCTTGTAGAATTTCCCTTACCTTAGCCAAATTGGTGGGACGCCTGCCGGCTTCCTTGAGACCTGCCACCAGAGCCAGGTGATAGACTGTCAGCCGCTCCCTACCTTCAGCTGTGTTGTAGTCCCAGCTAGGATGATTTAAGGGGAAGCCTGCATCTATTTCATTCTGAAATTGAGTTGGTTGAACATTGATTCCAGGCACATTCTTTTGCGCCTCCAAAAGTATTCTCTCTCTTTCCTCAGTGGTGAAAAGAACCTTCAAAAGCTGTTGACAATCATCCCAAGTAGGCTGGTGAGAGAACATGAGGGACTCCATCAGACCTGTAAGGCTTGAGGGATTTTCTGAAAAAGGGGCATAGTTAGATTTCCAATTGTAGAGGTTGGCCGAAGAGAAGGGCCAATACTGCAGTAATTTCAGCAGGTCAGGGTTCACCAGTAGTGGGACGTATACATGCAGAGGCATTGCTGTAGTTGAATCTGGATGCTCAGGACGCTGGGCACATCTGCTCCTGGTCCTGGTGGCCAGTTCTTCTGCTGCTCCTTCAACAACACCCTGTTGAAGATTCTGAGGGGGTATTGGGAGGGGATAAGGGAGTGGGATACTAGGCCATTCTGGAGGCTCCTCAATTTTGGGATATATCTTAGGAGGAGCCGAGGGTTGAGTCTTATTTGGCGGTTCAGACTCCGCCATTTGTGCTTTCATTTTTTTTCTCTGTGTTGTGGAGTGCCAGGACTCCGGAGCCTGGCTTACTTTTCTGACTCCAAGTTTTTAACCAGGATGGAGGATCTTGCACCAGATCTTCCCAGACACAAATATAAGGTCCTTGGTCAGGGTGAGGCCCTGGTCCCTTCTGAAAAAACATATTCTTAATGGCAGAAATCACAGTAAGGTCAAGTGTACCCTCCAGAGGCCAGCCAATATTGTACATTGGCCATTCTGAAGAACAAAAAGTTCTCCAAGGTCCCTTCTTAACTTCTACAGACAGGTTGCGTGCCCTAGTTCTAATTTCCACCCAGTGGTTGAGAGTTTGACCAACAGGAGTACTGACAGTCTGCCCCATCATCCAAGTCACACAAAAGAAGACAAACAGAACACTCAGAAAAACCGAGAAAGCCGAAACCAGAGCCCACCTCTTGTGGGACTTTCAACACCAGGAAACAGAATCAGATGGCTGAGGGGATGTGAAGTCTCTCCTCGGCACCCAGATGGGAAATCTCTGGGCATCCCCGGACTTCCCTCAGACCTCCTGGGACATCTCCCAGGGCGACGATCAGTTATCTCCTGACACGTCTGTTGATAACTCTCCCCTCCATCCCAGATAGGGAGATGGTTGCTCTCACGAGCGTGGACGACTGCAAACTGAAAGTACCAAATTCAGACACAGCCGGCAAAGACACAGACAAAGACAGAATTTTACCTCCAAGAGGGGTCCCCAAGAATTTGGGTAGTCACAAATCCCAGACAAGCCCCCAGCTGAAAGATCCCCAGAGTGGGGAGACCCTCACTCAAGTCTCGGGATAAGCCGATGCCCCAATAATTCAAGAGAGACCATTCTTGATACAAGCACAGGAGGTTTATTCAGGGAACCAGTGCACTAGGGTCGAGCTCATAACTCACAGGAGCAGAGGAGTTCGATCCCTAGTAGCTGCAGTCAGGAGCTTTTAAAAGGGAAAAACCATAAAGAATGGGGGAGTTAGATAAATATCATAAACATAAAGGATGAGGAAGTTAAATGATAGCTTTGTCTTAACAGGAAGGTTATAGGTTATCTCAAGCAAGCATTCTTTGGGCATTGTACAGTTAAACATTGAGCAGGAATGTGGTGAGCTAGTTCCTGGATCAGTTAGTATTATCTTTTAAGCTTATCTTGAGGTCTCCGGTTTCTCAGGAGAGGGCAGAAGGACAAGTTACTCTGTGATGGGCTAGTCTCGAGGGGTCTATAAATGTTGAGTTGGGATCTCTCAAGAACAAAGTATAACACTGTTGTGCCAGGTTTGTGGGTTCCCAGAGACTAACCCAAGGAGTCCATACTTCTGATGCAAAGGAAAAAATTTTCTTTAATTCAGGCTGGTCAGATTGGATTTCTCTTTATGTCAGAGGAGATCACATGACCATCAACAAAAAGGGGGGGTGGCTTTTAAAAAAGGGCCACATGTTTCAACTTCCATGATTAATTAGGGTTATACAGGATCCAGAGTAAAACACTATATGTTTTAGGCAGGATACATCTAAATAAGATAAGATAAGGCTTACAGAGTTACTGAGGAAATTGGGTCTGTCAATTATACCCTGGGCCAGGAAATCTTTACAACTGGCAGAGAATCTTTTAGACCAACTATTAGCAAAGGAATGTTAACAGGAGTGGTTGACAGCTGCCTCCCCTCCTCTGAGGGCAGGGGCTCAGGTACTCCTAATTTATTGTTTCAGAATACTGATTTGTGGATAACCGCTTTTGCTCAGTTTTCAAAAAAAAATTGACAGTCAGTTTACAGCACATAGACTGTTACCATTTGAGCTAATACATGCTTTTATGTTCTCCAAAATAGTAAAAGATAAAAATGTTGTACTAGGTTTTACTAATGGTTATTCTAATGAAAAAACAGCTTATGGTATAGATGGTAAGAAATGTGTGAAGCAAACAACTCTGATTTCAGCTCAGATAGTCCAGTTACAAGCTGTTATAATTGTTTTTCAAGTTCTAGTAAATGATTCATTTAATTGTATACTGACCATCATCATGTTTTTAAACCTATTCAAATAATAAAGATTATTCAGTACTTGGCACTAACAATGATCAGGTTAAAATGTTATTTGCCATGTTTTGTGGGTAACATAAGAGCTCATTCAAACATTCCCAGCCCACTGGCCAGGGGAAATGATAGAACAGATAAACTAAAAGTTGGTGACTAAGACTCTGGTGGAAAGAGCTACAGTCTCCTCAGTTTTCATAATCAAAATAGCAAAAGTCTAAAAAGTCAATTTGTTTTAACTAGAGAGACTGCTTGTCAAAATCATCAAACAATAAGGTGTGCTCTCAATATTTATCTGTAACTAATTTAAGCATGAGCCCTAGAGGCCTCCTTCCTAATCATTTATGACAAATGCTACAGAATTTGACAAATTAAAATATGTACACATGGCAGTTGATACGTATTCAGGTTTTTTTTGATGGCCACCACACAAACTATGAACATTAACAAGCATGTGATGAGTCACTGTTTGGAATGTTTTGCTTACATGGGAGTTCCAAAGGTGATAAAGAACAAACAATAGGTCTGGATATTCTAATAAGGCATTCAGCTATTTTATGCTCAATAAAAAATTGAATCACTGATTTCCAAAGTGGGTGTACGAGTTGGCACTCCCACTAGCAGTGGAGGAGTGTTCCCCTCACTCCACATCCTCTCCAGCATAAATTTTCTTCGGGGTTTTTGATTATAGGATTCTGACAGGAGTAAGATGGTATCTCAGAGTTGTTTGATTTGCATTTCCCTGATGGCTAACGATGTTGAGCACTTTCTCAAGTGTCTCCCTGTTGGGGAAGTCCTATGTATATGTGAATAAAGCACTGTTGGACAATAGGAAAGCAAGATAGGTGGGACTAGGTGTCGAGCAGAACTCTGGGAAGGAGAAACACAGGGAGTCATCATGTAGCCAACCAGAGAAGTAAGATGTCTGTCCAGTAAGAGAAATACTTAGATGGGTTAAATACTTAAGTCAGAGCTATCCACTAAGAAACAAGAAAGGCCAACAGCTTCACAATTAATACAATGCCTTGTGTGTTATTTGGGGACTACAATGTAGCAGAGCCCAGGTGACTGGTGGGGAAAAACCAAAGCAGCTGACAAGGATAAGGTTTCCCTCTACATCTCCCAGCCATTTTAGATTCCCCTATTGAGAATTCTCTATTTAGTTCTGTACCCCACTTTTTAATTGGATCCTTTGGTGTTTTGGAGACTTGCTTCTTGAGTTCTTTGTAAATTTTGGAAATCAGCCCTCTGTCAGATATGGGGTTAGTAAATATCTTTTCCCATTCTGTGGACTGCCTTTTTGTCTTATTGACTGTGTCCTTTGCCTTACAGAAGCTTCTTAGTTTCAGGAGGTCCCATTTGTTAATTGCCAATCTCAGTGTCTGTGATACTGTGGTTCAAGAAGCAGTCTCGGTCTCCTGTACCAATTCATTGAAGACTATTTCCCACTTTCTCTTCTAAGAGTTTCAGTGTGGCTGGATTTATGTTGAGATCTTTGATCCATTTGGACTTAAGTTTTGTGCAAGGCGATAGACTTGGATCTATCTGCAGTCTTCTGCATGCCAATACCCAGTTATGCCACCACCAGTTGTTGAAGATGCTTTCTTTTTTCCATTGTATAATTTTAGCTTCTTTGTCAAAAATCAAGTGTTCATAGGTGTGTGGGTTAAAATCAGGTTTTCAATTTGGTTCCATTGGACTACCTATCTAATTTTGTGCCAATACCAAGCTGTTTTCAGGACTATAGCTCTATAATAGAGCTCGAAGTCAGGTATGGTGATGCCTCCTGAAGTTCCTTTATTGTATAGTTTTGTTTTTGCTATCCTGGGTCTTTTGTTTTTCCATATAAAGTTGATTATTGTTCTATTGAGGTCTGTGAAGATTTGTGCCAGAATTTTGATAAGGATTACATTGTTTGTTTATATGGTGTATTACATTGATAGATTTTCTAATGTTAAACCATCCCTGCATTTCTGGGTGAAGCCTACTTGATCATGGTGAATGATTTTTCTGATGTGTTCTTGAATCTGATTTGCTAGTATTTTATTGAGTATTTTTGCATCAATGTTCATGAGGGAAATTTGTCTATAGTTCAGTATGGAGATTCCACAGGAAAATGGGAATCAATCTACCACAAGACCCAGCAATTCCACTCTTAGGCATATATCCAAAAGATGCAAATTCATACAAGGACATCTGTTCCACTATGTTCATAGCAGTACTATTTGTAATAGCCAGAACGTGGAAGCAACCTAGATGCCCCTCAACTGAAGAGTGGATAGAGAAAATGTGGTACATTTGCACAGTGGAATATTACTCAGCAAAAAAAAATGGAATCTTTAAATTCACGGGCAAATGGATGGCACTAGTAGAAACCATCCTGATTGAGGTAGCCCATTCACAAAAAGACAAACATGGTATGTTCTCAATCATATATGGATTTTAGACATGGATCAGGATAGTTCCAGTGTGCACTTCCACTGACAGAGAGTCTGGGAAACAAAAAAGAAGTACCCCAGAGAAGAGGAATGAGGCAAGATCTTCTGAACAGATTGGGAACAAGGTCCCTGGCTGGGGCTGCATGGGACCCATGAACAGATTATGTGCCCCAGGGGAGTTTGTCTCCTTTTTGTTGTGTGGAGACTGGGAACATTAGGCAAAGTTTACCTTCCTCCTTGCCATCACTATCAGCTTTCTGATAAGGACCACTCTTTTTCATGGGCAGCCTCTGATAATGCATCTGGATAGGCCTTATGGCAAGATTATCTACTTGCTGTTTAATAAGATCTGTAAGGTAACTAAGGGCCCATGGGCCATAGAAATAAGTAAAACCAATTATTATACCAACTCTCCTGTTGCTCTGGCCCACTTTTTATTTTATCTGGACCCTCTCTGTTTTTCTTCACTCTATCTATGACTCTCCCTGTTTTGTTAACAGAGAAACAGATTCCTCTTTGTATGAGAGCACATGGAATGGAATCCTAGTGCCTGCTTCTGTGGCCCCCAGCCCCAAAAGCACATCTTGTTAGAATAATAGTTAAGGTGGAGAATCAATTTAACTAAAATGTAAACATAGGGGAAGTATTTATCAGGTAGTAAGGCTATCCTTGACAGGTCCACAATTCTCAAGGATCAGATAAGTGGAGGAGTTAGTATTCTGGAAGATAGTGAGATGCATTGAGGGAATTTGGAAACTGAGCAGGGGAGGGGGCTATGCAGATTCAGGAACACTGGTCCAGCATGTTTCCCTGGAACTGGTTTAGACAACTTTCCATAGTTTCAGGTCTGGTTTTTTTCTCTGCTCCATGCATCCTACCAAGTTTTTAGCAGCCACAAAACTTTGTTCTTTTCCTGTAAGAGAACACAAATATTCCCTCCACCCCAAATTGAGTCTTTTCCACTTTCAAAAGCCTCTCGAGTTCCATCATGCTAGAATCTGTCTGTAGCAGATTGTTTACTGGCATCCACATTTAAAAATTTAAATTGAAGAGTGCATGATTTAATGCATCATGTGGAAATAAAGGTGATTTTATATCCATTTTTGCAGTCAGTATATGACTAAGGTTCATTGTGGAGTATGTCTGAATAGCTACTCCCATGCTTGCGGAGCCGGTGGTTAAGGCCCGATAATCCACGTCCCATTAACAGGGGTATGAATTAGATGGCTCTCTTATGTCTAGGAATAAATTATTCTATGGGCTCACTTCCTGGAATAAACTCTACATCTGGGAGTACCCTCTCCAATTTGTAGGCAACATGGAATAAGCCATTTCATTTTCACATGTAAAAACTTACCAGGTGGGGATTTGTGACATTACTATTACTCCCCCTTTTTAGATTTGTAGATGTTGCATTTTAAGGAGCTATTAGCATGCTCCACAACTCCCTGAGGACTGTAAGGAATACCTGTTGTGATTTAATTTTAAAAAATTTTTATTACTTTAATTTTAAATAGTTTGCTTCGCATGTCAATCCCAGTTACCTCACCCTCCTCTCCTCTCTCACACCCCCCAGAGCCCCCTCAGCCTTCTACCCTATCCCCACTTCCTTCCACATAGGGGATATCCAGAGTCTGTCATTTCACTCATGGCAGGGTCCAGGCACTCCCCTAAGAGTCCAGTCTGAGAGAGCATCCCTCTTTGTGTTATGGACACATGAAGTCCGTTTGTATGCCAGGGATAAACACTGATCTACTGCCCAGGGCCCCATGAGTTACCCAGGCCTCCTCACTGACTCTCACACATAGGGGGTCTGGATCAGTCCCATGCTGTCCTCCTAGCTGTCGGTCTGGGGTCCATGATCTCCCCCTTGTTGAGATCAGCTGTCTTTGTTGGTTTTGTCAGCCCATTCTTTGCCAATTTGCTCATCGCTCCTCTCTCTCTGTCACTGGGTTTCATGGGTTCAGTTCAGTGTTTAACTGTGCATGATTGCCTCTACTTCTATCAGTCACTGGATGAAGGTTCTAGGATTGCATATAGGGCAGACGTCAAGTTCATTATCAAGAATGGGCATTTAAGGTGTTCTCTCCACTATTGCTTAGCTTGCTAGTTGGAGTCATCCTCTGCCATAACTCATGCCCTCTTCATAGAGAAGACGTGACTTCAAGTCACATTGCTGAAATATCACCTCTTAAGATAGGAAGCAAGCAGGTTCTTTGAGAAAATCAACAAGATAGACAAACCTTTGTCCAAACTTACCAAACAGCATAGAGTGAACATGCAAATTAACAAAATCAGAAATGAAAAGGGAGACATAACAACAGACTCTGAGGAAATCCAGAGAATCATCAGGTCATACTTTGAAAACCTGTACTCCACAAAATTCGAAAATTTAAAGGAAATGGACGACTTCCTGGATAGCTATCACTTGCCAAAACTAAATCAAGAACAGATAAGCAATTTAAATAGATCTATAACCCCTATGGAAATAAAAGCAGTCATCAAAAATGTCCCAACCCAAAAAAGTCCAGGTCCAGATGGCCTCAGTGCAGAATTCTACCGGAAATTCAAAGAACAGCTTACACCAATTCTTCTCAAAGTATTCCACACAATAGAAGCAGAAGGGTCTTTGCCAAACTCTTTCTATGAGGCTTCAATATCCTTGATCCGCAAGCCACGCAAAGATACAACTAAGAAAGAGAACTTCAGACCAATATCCCTCATGAACGTTGATGCAAAAATATTCAATAAAATACTGGCAATCAGATCCAAGAACACATCAAAACAATCATTCACCACGATCAAGTAGGATTCATCCCAGAGATGCAGGGATGGTTCAAAATACATAATCCACCATATAAACAAGATGAAAAACAAAAATCACATGATCATCTCACTAGATGCTGAAAAAGCCTTTGACAAAATCCAACACCCCTTCATGATAAAGGTCTTGGAGAGATCTGGGATAACAGGGACATACTTCAACATAATAAAGCTATATACAGTAAACCAACGCCAACATCAAACTAAATGGACAGAAACTCAACACAATTCCTCCAAAATCAGGAACAAAACAAGGCTGTCCACTGTCTCCATAACTTTTCAACATGGTACTTGAAGTTCTAGCCATTAAGATACGACAACAAAGGGGGATCAAGGAGATACAAATTGGGAAGGAAGAGGCCAAACTTTCACTGTTTGCAGATGATATGATAGTTTACATCAATGACCCAAAGAACTCTACCAGGGAACTCTTACAGCTGATTAATACCTTCACCAAAGTGACAAGCTACAAGATCACCTCAAGAAAATCAGTAGCCCTACTATATACAGATGATAAAAGGGCTGAAAAAGAAATCAGAGAAACATCACCCTTTACAATAGCCACAAACAACATAAAATACCTTGGGGTAACGCTAACCAAACAAGTGAAAGACCTGTATCGCAAGAACTTTGAATCTTTACAGAAAGAAATTAAAGAAGCCCTCAGAAAATGGAAAGATCTCCCATGCTCTTGGATAGGTAGGATCAATGTAGTGAAAATGGCAATCCTGCCAAAAGCAATCTACAGATTCAATGCAATCCCCATTAAAATCCCAGCACAATTCTTCACAGACCTCGAAAGAACAATAATAAATTTTGTATGGAAAAAGAAAAGACCCAAGATATCCAAAACAACCCTGTTCAACAATGCAACGTCCGGAGGCATCACCATCCCTGACCTCAAGCTCTATTATAGAGCTATAGTCATGAAAACAGCTTGGTTTTTGCACAAAAATAGACAGGTAGACCAATAGAATCGAATTGAAAAACCGGATATTGACCCACACACGTATGAACATCTGATCTTTGACAAAGAAGCTAAAAATATACAATGGAGTAAAGAAAGCATCTTCAACAAATGGTGCTGGCATAACTGCAGGCTGGCATGTAGAAGAATGCGGATCAATCCATGTTTATCTCCATGCAAAAAACTTAAGTCCAAATGGATCAAAGACCTCAACATAAATCCAGCCACACTGAACCTCTTAGAAGAGAAAGTGGGTGGCACCCTTGAACGAATTGGTACAGGAGACAGCTTCCTGATCATAACACCACTAGCACAGAGAGTGAGATCAACAATGAATAAATGGGACCTCCTGAAACTGAGAAGCTTCTGTAAAGCAAAGGACACAGTCAGCAAGACAAAAAGGCAGCCCACAGAATGGGAAAAAATATTCACTAATCCCACATCTGACAGAGGGTTGATCTCCAAAATTTGCAAAGAACTCAAGAAGCAAGTCTCCAAAACCCAATTAAAAAGTGGGCTGCAGAACTAAATAGAGAATTTTCAATAGAGGAGTCTAAAATGGCTGAGAGGCACTTGAGAAAGTGCTCACCATCCTTAGCCATCCAGGAAATGCAAATCAAAACAACTCTGAGATACCATCTCCTTCCTGTCAGAATGGCTAAAATCAAAAACACCAATGACAATTTATGCTGGAGAGGATGTGGTGAAAGGGGGACACTCCTCCATTGCTGGTGGGAGTGCCAACTGGTTCAGCCACTTTGGAAATCAGTATGGAGATTCCTCAGAAAAATGGGAATAAACCTACCACAAGACCCAGCAACTCCACTCTTAGGCATATATCCAAAAGATGCCCATTCATACAACAAAGATGTCTGTTCCACTATGTTCATAGCAGCTTTATTTGTAATAGCCAGAACTTGGAAGCAACCTAGATGTCCCTCAACCAAAGAGTGAATAGAGAAAATGTGGTACATTTGCACAATGGAGTACTATTCAGCAGAAAAAAACAATGGAATCCTGAGATTTGCAGGTAAATGGATGACACTAGAAGAAACCATCCTGAGTTAGGTAACCCAGTCACAAAAAGATAAACATGGCATGCACTCTCTCATATATGGATTTTAGATATAGATCTGGGGAGTGCTAGCCTACAATCCCATGGCCAGAGAGTCTGGGAAACAGAAACTTCATTCAGTGGCTGATCGAAGAAGAGGCAGACTCCCTCGGTTAAGTACTGAGCTGAACTCAAGAAAGCCAGTAACAGAGAGGGAGGACTGATGACCAAATGGATTAAGACTGGGCTGGTTTAACCCCCAGAAACAGCTGACCTGACAAGGGTTAACTCTTGAATCTCAGGCATCAGCCTGGGAATCCAGCATGGGACTGATCAAGACCCCCTGAATATGGGTGTCAGTGAGGAGGCCTAGGTAATCTATTGAGCCTTGGGCAGCAGATCAGTACCCATCCCGAGTATACACACGGACATTGGATTCCCATCCAACAATGTGAGGTGCACTCTCACCCTGAACTCTTGGGGAAGGGTCTAGGCCCTGCCCTGGATGAAATGACAGACTATGGACACCCCCATGGAGGGCCTCACCCTCCCTGGGGAAATGAGGGGATAAAGGGGAGGTTTGGGGGAGGGCACGGGAGGAGGGGAGGGAAAGGGAGAGGGACTTGGAACTGACTTGTGAAACAACCTTGTTTCTTATCTAAATTTAAACTGAAAAAAAAAGACAGATACCCTATCATCCAAAAAAATGTAAAATGGCCAAAGATAATGCAAATATTATGCAGAAGTTGATAAATTGATGACTCAGAAGCTGCATAGATGCATAGCTGAAATGCACATAGTATTTGCACGGTGAAGCAATGCCCCTCCCAACTTCCACCAGGTGCAAGCCTGTTCCCTTGCTTGCTGCTAAAAAGGGAGGGAACCTCCTTGGCCATGGTCTACCTGCAACCCAAGCAAGTCTGATGCTGACTGACAGAAGGCCTCTGTACCACTGGATGCCCACTTTTGTTGCTGCTGGCCTCACCCCGAGACTTCTCGTAAGAAAGAGAAACCTGAGAAGTTGCTTTGCTTTTAATAGTAGCCAAAATAAAAGAAAGGAAACCATTAAAAAAAAAGATAGGAAGCAAGTTCTTAGGAAACAGACCTGCGGCTTATCTACCTAGTCACTAGGGCATAGGCTTGAACAACAGAAGGTAGAATGTTAAAGATAAAGTTTGAATCTGCTGTTAGCTGTTAGGTTACCAGAGGACACAGGATGATCTACCCATCCCAATGACCTTTGCTCCACCAGGCTCATTGCAGCTGCAGCACACCCCCATTCCTTCCCCTCCTCCCTTCCCCTATACAGATCCCTTTGGGGTGAAATAAAGTTGTCACCTTTATCAGACTCCTGTCTTGGCATCCATTCTTCGTATCTCCTGTTCTCATCTTTCTCCTAGGTGCTCTCCAGCCCCCACGTTGAATGTTCCGGGGTTCGGGGCATCTTTGTATACAGGGCTTCTGTTGATTAGTAGGTGATGTTGGTTGGGGTTTCTTAGTTGACCTTTCCTTCCTTGAACTTTGATTCCTTTTGGCTAGGAATATAACATTGAGGAATTCCCATGGCTACTCAGGGCACATTTGAAAAAAGTACAAAACAAATATTGTGCTAAGAAAACCTTGTCTAGACACACAGCTTGTCTGGTCACACAGCTTGAGAGGAGAGGTAAATGAAAGGAAGAAAGAAGAAAGCAGAGAGGACAGCCCTTGTATGTTCACCTGATCTGTGCTCAGATAATGCTTCTGTGCCTTATGTAACAATTGCTTTGACTCTGAGAATCATTTTTATGACACATACGAATTTCTAACTTGTAATCTAGTGCCCAGTCTTGATGTTAGGAGAGGTTACTGCCATAGATAATATCTCCATCCTTTGCTTGAATCCCACTTGGAAACAGAAGGTCAATCATTCCACCTGCTGCCTTCCTCCAGCTTTCGTGTGTCCCTGGCAGTTGAGAGTGCTGCCTAAAGGCTTCAGGGCATCTTGGGAAGTCTGGCCTCCTTGCAGCATCTGCCTTCCTCTTGCTGGACTCTGAAAGATATTGATTTGGCAGATACATGAACATCTTGGAAGCTCACCTTTCCCTAAGCTCTGCAGCAACCTCTCAGCAGTACTTGGCAAAGACCTGGGAGCTCATCATCTATCATACTCACTTTTTCTACTCTGAATAGAGCAGATTCTCTGGGTATTTGTCTATCAGAGTCCTTCCCTGTTATACGTACCTTCCCATATAGTAAACAGAAGCAGAGGCTGTGCCTGTTCATGACTCAGGGCATTTTAAACACAGAAATCCATCTAGATCAATTCTAGAGTATCTGGAGTAGTTCCACTTGGAAAGAAGAAAAAAGAAAGGGCAAAAACACAGGTGACTCAGCTGTCTTCTCTGCCTTAGACAAAATGCATGCATACTCATAGGCCAGTGCTGTGAAGGGAAGTGGGGGTTAAGATGTCTTCTGTGAACTCCATCCACCAATGAATGTTTACCAGACAAAGAAGTCTATTAGAAAGAAGCTATGGTCATGACTACAGAGGCCAAAAGATAGAGACTTAAAATGTCAACCAAGAGACTAAGTACCAATGCCAGAGAGCTGGGTACAGTGGAGACCCAGAAAGGCTTTTTAGAATATTGGTAGTTCTCTAAAAGAACATGAGAAATAGGTAGCAACCACTTTGACAGCACCAACAATCAGAATGTAATAGTACCAGTTAGGTGATGCATTCTCTCTTCATCTTCTAAATCTCTATCCCTTTTCTGTCAAGAAACAGGGAAAAAAGAAAAAGGGAGACATGCAACACCAAAACCATGCATTTCCCCCATGACTTTCTTCTAGCTTGTCGCCATAGACTACAGTCTGCCCTTGGGAATAAAGTCCTAATTTACAAAGCCACTGATTTCTATGGTACAAATATTCCCACCGTGGCTGATTTTCAGATACCAAGGAGACAAACTTTCATTCAGAGTTGTAAAGTTGCCAACTGACTTTTTCTGAGAATAGTTCTCTCCACGGAGGTGCTACAGCTGAGTTATGGACCAGTGCTGATGTATAGAGGAAGCAGGTAGCAGATAGAAGGATGAGAGGAGATAGGATTTTTTTTATTTGGAATCCAAAAGGTTTGTTTGTAACTAAAGTTGAAGTCTGAGCAGAAGAGTAGTTTCACTGGATTTTACCAACAAACTCCTTAAGTTCTCAAAATAGTATCAAGAAAGAGCAAAGAACATTTAACACAGCAGTAAGAAATAAAGTTAATCTGTTAGTGTCTCTCCAAGTTTCACACTGTTTAATTTTCCTGTTACATTTCAATGTCAAAGGCTCTTTCAGGTGTTTATTATAGAGAACATTCCAAAGTAACAGTGAATTTTCTCTAGATTATTTTATTACTCCACACACACACACATGAAAAATAACAGACACATTCAGCATGTTGTTTCAGGTAGGATGAACTATCATAATGAAAGCTCATATAATTTATTTTTAAGAAAATAAAATCAGCTTCACCCAGGGTGGGGAATATGTAGTTACAAACTAGAAGTACAGGTTATTTGGAGGAAGAACAGATTAGAAAGGCATGTGCCTGAGGTATACGTTTGTTTCTCCTCAGCTCTGTGGGCCAAGCAAGGTTCACAAGTCCCTATGCAACGACATTTGTCCTCAAGGATTAAAACTATGAAAATGATTGCTATGGAAATTGAACTCCCTGGAGCCAAATGACTCTTGGAATGGTGTTAGTTAGGTTAGGTCCTACCCACAAGACTCCCAGAACAGTGACTTAATGTATATCCATCAGTTTGGGTTATGTCCCTAGTACCTTCATGATACATATTTAACAACATAATGGATATGAAAAATAATGTCTATACCATTTGGCTACTAAAACCAAAATGGGGAAAAGATTTCCCAGTCTACAGATTAAAGGGCAACTTACAAATAATTCGTTTACTTCTTCATCTTGTGACAGATGGAAAGAAATGTTTGTTCTGTACTGTGCTTTGTTGTTGGTGGTGGTGGTACTGCTGTTGTTGTTGCTGCTGTTTGAGAGAGTCTCATGTAAACCAAGGCAGCTTCAAGCTAACTAGGCAGCTGATGATAACTGATCCTACTGTCTCTATTTTCCAGTAGCAGGGTTACTTGCATGTACCACTCAATTTATAAGATGCCAGTGATAAAACCTGGACTTCATGAATAGTAGACAAGAATTCTATCTACCAACCTACGTCCCCATTGGCCAGCACTCTATTTTCCTTGAAAGGCCATAGAGGCCCTACCTGGAAAGAATTAAACATAGATATAAGAATACTGAATTACCCCAAAGTTATATTTGTCTTCAATCAAACATATCCATCTTCTTTTCACCCTCTATACGCTGACCTATGCATTCTTTCAATTCTTCCCTTCATTTACATGTCTCATAACTTTGAAAAAAGTAGTCTCAAGATCTGGTAAATGGTAAGTATATTTTGAATTTTATCTCTTTAGTAAATAGAAAGGATTTTAATCATGCTTGATGCCTGCTGTCTAGACAATAAAATATTTAACTGACAATAGCATGATTCTTTAAGTTACACATTAAAGAAGCACAGCGCTGATCATGTGGAGAGGAAGACATTGGTAGCAATATACCCTCATATGATATATACACCTATCGAGACACAAAACATTTCCACTAATTCAGAATGATCCTCCTTCTTGTGCCTTTTAAACAAATGACTATGTCTTCCCAGAAAGATCTATTGTTCTGATACCTGGCAACATAATTTTTTTCTAGTTATGAATTTTACCTAAACAGATGGAGTTAAAAAGCTTCATCTCTCTCTCTCTGTCTCTCTCTGTCTCTCTCTGTCTCTGTCTCTCTCTCTCTCTCATCCTATTAATCAGTTGCCGCCCCACCCCACATTATTTCTGAGTAACATTTCATTGTAAGACTATGTCATGTTTGCTTATCAATTGTTATTGATGGGCAGTCAGACTCTTTTGAGATTTTAGCTTTTATTAAGTTTTTTTGCATGCCAGCATCCAGTTGTTCCAGCATTATTTGTTAAAAGGATCATCTCTGTCCACATTAGGTTACCTTGACAACTTTATCAGACTTTGACCATACAAAAATGGGTCATATTCTTGTGCCATCTGATTGCTATAATTACATAGTAAGTCTTGAAATCAGTCAATTTATGTCCAGCACTGTTTATCTTTTCCAAAGTCAGCTTGCCTGCTTATGGTGATATTTTGCTTATGCTCTAATAAATAAAGCTTGCCTGAAGATCAGAGGGTGGAGCTAGCCACTAGTTAATCATAGAGGCCAGGCTGTGGTGGCACACACCTTTAATCCCAGCACTTGGAAGGTAGAAGCAGGAATATTAGAAGTTCAAATCCACACTGGGTACAGGAGATTTAACCTGTCTAAGAGAGAAACAGAGCTCACAATTTTTATTCCAACACTTGGGATCTCATTAAATTAATCCCAGCCCTAGGGAGTTGGAGACAGGAAGTGATATGGCTAGGCAGAGAGGAATATAAGGCAGGAAGAGACTGGAGCCCAGTCCCTTTTTCTGTCTGAGGATTTCATGGAGTTAAGAACTTTAATGCCTGGCTCCTTTATTTCCCTGATCTTTTAGCATTTATCCTGAAATCTGACTCCAGGTTTTTATTATTAAGACCAGTTAGAATTTGTGCTATGCCTAGTCTAGATAATTTGTATCTGTATAAAAATTGTAATATCTGGTTGGAAATTTCTACCCAGAAACTTTTCAATAAAGCTGTTCCCTGTCTGCAGGTTGCTTGAGAAGGACCTGTAATGTTATCAATTCTGAGGCCTATGACCATTGTATAAAGCACACTGCTCCATTTTCTAGAGTCTTGCTGAATAGTTTAAGTGTTTTGTTCTTTTAATTGTAGGGTGTTTGAATATCTTCTGCAAAATACTTCATGTATTAGATACTATAAAGTTGGGATTTTTTTATTAAATTCCATATTCTCATTTTTGTTATTTGTAAAGTTGACTTTCCTGATTTCAGGCATTACATCTTTGCTAAGTGCGTTCATTATTTCTTGTAATTATATTTATGTCCTGAAAATTTTTGACATATGCAAGGAATTTGTTTATTTCCATTATGTTTATTTATTTTCCCTGAATCATTTCACCAAGACTATGAGCAAAATATTTGATTGTCATGATAACATTGAATTGTATTTGCAGTTTCCAGCCATGTATTTTATCACTAATTGTAATATTAGCTGTAGGTTCACATACATGACCTTCATCTGGTCAAGGAGGAACCCTTCAGCTCCCTTTTTCAATATGATGAAAAAAATGAATATTTTAGTACATTTTTCATCTGTATTGAAATGCTCATAAACTGCTTCATTTTATATTCTGTCTAAATACTTAATTATAATGATTTATTGTAAAGGTTAAACAAAGCCTGAATTAGCAGAATAATTATCATCTGTTCCTAATGTGTTTTTCTTTGATACATGTAATACCTTTACTAGAATTCAGAGAAGCCATTCTACACTAAAGATTTTTGTGTTGTGAAGTGTAGAAGCTATACCATCAGCTTACTTAACACATATAGGACAATTTTAGAACTCTTTTCCTGCTAGTTTAGCAATTGTTTCATATACTTTGTCAGTTTCACCAAATGAATCCAACCTACTAGTTCCTGACTGTCATCTCAGTGTACAGAATTTGTCATAAGCAACTCTTGTGTTTCTGTTTTCCATGTGACGACCTTTTCTCTAGGATTTTATTGATTTGTCTGAACTTATATTAATCAGTTCTATTGTTCTCTTTCCCTTCCTCCCTCCCTCTCTCCCTCCCTCCCTGCTCTCTCTCTCTGTCTCTCTCTGTGTCTCTGTCTCTGTTTCTGTTTCTCTGTCTCTGTCTCTCTGTCTCTCTTGTCTCTGTCTCTGTCTCTGTCTCTCTCTCTCTCTCTCTCTCTCTGTGTGTGTATGTGTGTGTGTATGTGTGTGTGTGTATGTGTATAACAACATCTCATGAAATAGCCCTGATTGGCCTGGAACTCACTACATGGACGAAGTTGGTTTCCAATTCATGGAGATCCATTTGCTTCTTCTTCTTCCCCTCTGTCTCTCAAGTGCTCAGATTAAACTCATGTACCATGAGCTCAGCCACTTACTCTTCCATTTTCTCTGTGTTACTATTTTGTTCGTTTTGTTTCCTTGAATCTCCATTAGTCCCCACTTTTTTATTTAAATTAGAAACAAGCTTACTTCACATGTCAATCTCAGCTTCCTCTCCTACCCCTCCTACCCCGCCCCCTTCAATCCCCCCAACCTCCCATCCAATCCCCACTCCACTCTCCAGGGGATCTCCAAAGTCTGTCATATCATCTGGGGCAGGGCCTAGGCCTTCCCCCATGTGTCCAGGCTAAGAGAGCATCCCTCCACTGGGAATGGGCTCCTAATGTCCATCTGAATGTCAGGGATAAATGCTGATCTATTGCCTGAGGCCCCAAAGAATGCCTAGGCCTCCTCACAGACACCCAGGGGATCTGGATCAGTCCTACTCTCAACTATCAGTCTGGGGTCCATGAGCTCCTCCTTGTTCAGGTCAGCTGTTTCTGTGGGTTTCACCCGCCAAGTCTTAACCCCATTTGCTCATCACTGCTCCCTCTCTGCAACTGGGTTCCAGGAGTTCAGTTCAGTGTTTAGCTGTGGGTGTTTGCCTCTGCTTCCTTCAGTCACTGGATGGCAAACAAGGAAGTCATCAAACGCATTATCGGGGAAGGGCATTTAAGTTAGTCTCTATTGGTTACATTGCCAGTTGGTGTCATTCTTGTAGATCTCTGGATAACTCACTAGTACCAGATCTCTCTTCAAACCTATAACAGTTCCTTCTATTATTGTATCTCTCATCCTGTTTTGTTCTATTATTCCCCTGATTCAACCTTCCTGCTCCCCTATGTCCTCCTCTCTCCTACTCTTCACCCCCTCTCTTTCTCCCAGCTTCCTTTCCCTGCCCTCATGCTCCCAATCACCTCAGAAGATTTTGTCCCATTTCCCTACCCTGGGGTACTATGCATATTTCTCTTAGGGTCCTCCCTGATTCCCAGACTCTCTGACTGTGGGAAATATAGGTTGTCACTCCCCTGTTTCATGCCTAAAATCCATATATGAGTGAATACATACCATACTTGCCTTTTTGTGATGGGGTTACCTCACTCATTATGGTTTCTTCTAGTGCCATCCATTTGCCTGCAAATTTCAAGATTCCTTTTATTTTTCCATTGAGTAGTACTCCATTATATAAATGTAGCACATTTTCTCTATCCACTCTTCAGTTGAGGGGCATCTAGGTTGCTTCCAGGTTCTGGTTATTACAAATAATGCTGCTATGAATACAGTAGAACAGATGTCCTTCATGTATGAATGTGGGTATATGCCTAAGAGTAGTATAGCTGCATCAATTTTCTGGTATCTTCTTTAGCTTCTTTCTTTAAAGACTCAAAGTTCTTGTGATACAGGTCTTTCACTTGTTTGCTTAACATTATCCCCAGATATTTAATGTTGTTTGGGGCTATTGTAAATAGTGATGTTTCTGTTATTTCTTTCTCAGCCCATGTATTGTCTGTATATAATAGGGCTATTTATTTTTTTGAGTTAATCTTGTGTCCTGCTACTTTGCTGAAGGTGTTTATCAGTTGTAGGAGTTCTCATGTAGAATTTTCTGGTCACTTATGTAAACTATCATATCATGTGCAAATTGTGAAAGCTTGAATTCTTTCTTTCCAATTTGTATCCCCCTGAACTCCTTTTCTTGTCTTATTGCTCTAGCTAGAACTTCAAGTACAATACTG
The DNA here is from genome assembly GCF_017639785.1 of Mesocricetus auratus. NCBI lineage: Eukaryota > Metazoa > Chordata > Mammalia > Rodentia > Cricetidae > Mesocricetus > Mesocricetus auratus. Next base: position 109,306,528 of record NW_024429182.1, on the reverse strand, counting down.
AAGAAGAGTTATGGAAAGAGTGGACAGCCTTGTCTTGTTCCAGATTTAAGAGGCATTGTGTTGAGTTTCTCTACATTTAGTTTGATGTTAGCTGTTACTGTATATTGCTTTTATTATGTTCAAGTATGCAAATGTTATCCCTGATCTCTCCAGGACCTTTATCATGGATTTTGTTAAAGGCTTTTTCTGCATCAAGTGAGATGATCATGTGGTTTATATTTTGTAGTGTATTTATATCGTGTATTACACTGATAGATTTTCCTATGTTGAACCATGCCTGCATCATTGGAATGAAGCCTTCTTGATCATGGTGGATGATTTTTCTGATATGTTCTTAAATTTGATTTCCTAATATTTTATTGAGTATTTTTGCATCAATGTTCATGAAGGAGATCGGTCTGTAGTTTTAGTTGTGTCTTTCTGTGTCTTGGGTACCAAGGTCATTGCAGCCTCATAAAAAGAGTTTGGCAAAGAACCTCCTGTTTCTATTGTGTGGAACACTTTGAGGACTATTGGAATTATCTCTTCTTTGAATTTCTGATAGAATTCTGCACTGAAGCCATCTGGGCCTGGGCTTTTGTTGGTTGGGAGATTTGATGACTACTTCTATTTCAGTAGTGGTTATAGGTCTGTTTAGATTGCTAATCTGTTCTTGATTTAATTTTGGTAAGTGATATCTATCCAGAAAATTGTCCATTTCCTTTAAATTTTCAAATTTTGTGGAGTACAGGTTTTCAAACTATGACCTGAAGATTCTCTGGATTTCTTCAGTGTTCATTGTTATTTTCCCTTTTCATTCCTGATTTTGTTAATTTGCATGTTCTCTCTCTGCCTTTTGGTTAGTCTGGATAGAGATTTATCTATCTTGTTGATTTTCTGGAAGAACCAACTTTTTGTTACATTGATTCCTTGTGTTGTTTTCTTTGTCTCAAATTTATTGATTTCAGCCCTCAATTTAATTATTTCCTGGTGTCTACTCCTCAGGAGTGTGTGGGCTTCTTTCTGTTCTAGAGCTTTCAAGTTGTGCTGTTAATTCTCTAGTGTGACTATTCTCCAGTTTCTTCATATGAGCAGTTAGTGCTATGAACTTGCGTCTTACAGCTTTCAAAGTGTCCCATAAGTTTGGGTATGTTGTGTCTTCATTTTCATTTAATTTTAGCAAGTCTTTAATTTCTTTCTTTAATTCTTTCTTGACCCAGGAATAGTGCAATTGTGCATTGTTCAATTTACATGAGTTTGTAGGGTTTCTGCAATTTGTGTTGTTGTTGAATTCTAACTTTGAAGCATGGTGGTCCAATATGCTACAGGGGGTTATTCCAATTTTTTTGTACCTATTGAGGTTTGCCATGTTGCCAATTATGTGTTTGATTTGAGAGAAGGTCCCATTTGGCATTGTGAAGGTATATTCTTTTGTGTTTGGATGGAATGTTGTATATATACATGTCTGTTAAACCCAATTGGGTCATAACTAGTTCTTTTGTTTCTTTGCTAAGTTTCTGTTTGGTGGTCCTGTCTAGTGGTGAGAGTGAGGTGTTGAAGTCTCCCACTACAACTGTGTGAGGTCTTCTGTGTGATTTGAGCTTTAGTAATATTCCTTTTATGAACATGGGTGCCTTTGTATTGGGAGCATAAATGTTCAGAATTGAGACTTCATCCTGATGGATTTTTTCCTGTGATGAATATGAAATGACCATCTTCATCTCTATTGCTTGCTTTTAGTTTGAAGTCTAATTTGTTAGATACTGGGATAGCTACACCAGCTTGTTTCTTGAATTCATTTGATTGGAAAATCTTAACCCAATCCTTTACTCTGAGGTAATGTCTGTCTTTGAAGTTGAGGTATGTTTCTTGTATGCAGCAGAAGGATGGATTCTGTCTTCGTATCCATTCTATTAGCCTGTGTCTTTTTATAGACAAGTTAAGGCCGTTAATATTGAGGGAGATTAAGGACCATTGAGTGTTAATTCTTGTTAGTTTTTTATTTGTTGTTGCTGGTGTTATTTTTTGTGGAATTAACTGCTTTTTATTTTGGCTTTTGGTAAATTTGGATTATCTATTGCTTATGTTTTTGTGAGCATAGTTACCTTCCTTAGGTAGGACTGGATTAGTGGATATGTATTGTTTAAATCTAGTTTCATCGTAGAATATCTTGTTTCATAGTGATTGAAAGCTTTGTTGGGTATAGTAGTCTGGGCTGGCATCTGTGGTCTCTTGGGGTTGGTAGGATATCTATTCAGGACCATTTCTTTAATGATTTTCTCATTTCTTCTTTTAGGGTCTCTACCATCTTAATGAAGTTGTTTTTAAGGTCATTATCTTCTGCTTCATATGTGTTGTGATGTTCAGATCTTGCTGGTGTACAATTCTTAGACTCTATGTGGCACCATATTGGTTTTTCTGTTGAATTTGTTATTGTATTGTTGTCTTCCCTTCCCTTCTTTAAGTAGAGGTGGGGTCTCTTGTTTTCCTGGTGAGTATGGATCTAAGGTTCTCTTCTGGTGGGTGCAAGCAGGTCCAATACATTGACAGGTCTCATGGTGTGTGCAGACAGTTCTGAGGCACTCATTCTCCTGGTTGGTGGGAGCTCTGCCATGTGCACTCTGCCCTCTGCCCTCTGCCCTCTGCCATGAGTGGGTATGGGAGTAGACTGGCTCTCTCAACAGTCTCCTGATTGCTGAGTCCTCCTGGATCAAGTCAACCTTGCCACAGTCTCCAGTCCAGAAGATCCCAGAGAGGGCAAGCAGAAGGAAGTTGGAACCAAGATGGGGGGCCCAGAGCTCACCCCTACCTCTGCTCTGAGTGGGAGCCAGAGTAGGCTGGCTCTCTCAGCAGGCTCCTAGTTACTTGTTCCTCAGGCACAAGCTGAGCTTGTTCTAGTCATCATTTTATCTTTGGCAGTTTTGTTGTTGTTGTTGTTGTTTTGCACACACATTAGGCTTAATTTTCTATTTACATTGAACTTTTGTTTTCCCCTTTGGCAAGGTTCAGTCTGCTATTCATGCACTTAATGATCTTTCTTTTAAAATTCAAATATTTCATATTCTACAATAGGGTTTTTTTGTTTTAATGCCTAGCTTACTTTACTCTGAAAAGCATTCCATGATTCTCTCACATGTTCTATATATTTAAGTCCTCGAGTCCATGCATAGCTTCCTTGAAATCTTTGTTTCCTTTTTTCAACGCTAGGGTCAAATTTGTCTCCTGACCTTTCCTCCTCATATCCTGGTTCATTTCCTTATTGTTTGAATACAAGGTCCACTTTTGCTGCTGTTTGCTGAGTTCATATTTGGTTGTCTTCCTTCAGCATGTGTAGTTTTGTATTGGAAAGAACATAATCTTATTCCTGATTCATTCTGTCCTGGCAAGGCTTACTGTAAGCATTCTTAGAAAAGGTGGAGAGAAGTTCTATTCCTAAGGCATGGCAGCCTAGAGGGGTTCAGCCATAAAATCTGCTAGTACATATATATAGTATATATGTACTTTTAAATTATTTTCTTTTAAGACTTAATATGTGTGTGCTGTGTTTAAACCATTTCCTCCTCCTTCCAATCTCTCCCATGCCTCCCAACTCCCTCTCAATTCTGTAGCATCTTTCTTCTTAAATGTGCTCAGTTCTGACCATTTAGTATTATATAATCAATTAGTGGGCTTATTCCTAGGAAAGACTGAGTCTCCTGTAAAGGGAGGCTTTTCCTTGCTAGCTGCTTTGGTTTATCACCTGCCAGTCGCCTGGGCTCTTCCACGTTGTAGTCCCCAAATAACACACAAGACGCTGTATTAATTATGAAGCTGTTGGCCTTGCTTGTGTCTTACTGGCTAGCTCTGACTTAAGTATTTATCCCATAATTGTTAATCTAAGTATTTCTCTTACCAGAGAGGTTTCCGGGCTTCTTATCCCTATGGCAGTTACATCTTGGCTCCCTGTGTTTCTCCTACCCAGAATCCTCCTCGACTCCTAGTTCCACCTATCTTGCTTCCCTACTGGCAAACAGTGCTTTATTGACATATACACAGGACTTCCCCCATCAGTCTCCCTCTTTCAATAAGCATGAATTTCCTATAGCCCTTCATATAGGAATGTGGTTTGTGACATGCTCCTTATCTACACTGGCATGTAAGCTGTTGTTCTTATTATTTGGGTCTTGATTAGGTAACCACATTGTTGAAAGTTTATAGGTGCAGCTTACCTTTCATAGATACAAGACACAATTTTTTCCCACATGTTCTGGTTATCTCACACTTAAAAACTACCACCCCTTCTTCATCAATAGTCCCTGGATCCTGAATGTAGGTATTATCTTGTAGATGTATCAAGTGAGACTGGGTACTCCATAGTCAATGGTTCTCTGCATTTTAGCTAGTTGTGAGTTTATGTATTAGACAACTGTTAATCAGTTACCACTAATCTACCTTTGGGAGTATCTTGCCTCCCTAGTCATTGTTGTTGTTCACAGGCATCACAGTTGAGCAATAATATTTATTTTCTCCCTTAGCAGATTGCATGGCACCTTTTCCCTTGCAATAAAAGATAGTCCTCAGGAAAAATGTTTTAGTTCAGATTCAGTTGAATTTGAAGTGCATGGTATCTTCAGCATTAGGGACTCAGATTAAAATTTTGGGAGACATCCAAGGGCAACAGTAACAGCCGGTATTATATTGTAGATCTCTTGGATTCTCCTGACCAACAACTCAAAGGGAGATTTCTCATGCTTGATACTGGAGATTCTCTTATTTAATTTGTATCCCTTTCCTCTCCCTTATTCCTCTGTAGTTAAAGTATCTTCCCCATTTTTTTCCATTTCCCTCATCATAGCATCTGTATGCTGCTATTATCTTCTCTAAAACAACTCTTCCCTAATTGCCATGGTACCTTTTACTTTCCTGGTCTCTGCAGTTGTTCTAGGTTATATTCTTATGCCAGGTTTGAGGTAAAGAACAACAACTAAGGGAGAACATGTGGTATTTGATTTTCTGAGGAAGAACCATGTATTTTAATCTGGTGAGAAAAATAGCTCAATGAAAATAATCTGAAATTTTATTTTTTAATAAGTGGAAAAACCATGCATTTTCAGTAGTCTTGGATTTGAAGTTTGACTGTACTACAGATTAGGTGAGTGACTTGTAGGGTTTGCATATCCTCTCTGAATATTAGTGATTTCATATGTCAAATGGAGAAGCCAGTTCTCATTTACAGGGTTTTGTGATTTGGGGAGCTTTAAACTACCTACTATTTGAACACAGTAGGAGCTTTTATGGCTATTAGTTCTTTCTCTTCCTCATATCACTAATTTGTAAAGAATAGAAGCAGGGAAAAACTTCATGCCCCCCCAAAAAAATTAGGAGCTTGTGTTCTCAGGAAAAATTGATGCTGCTTCTCTGACACACAGAATGTTTTATTTTTTGTTCCATAAAATATTGTTGAGGTGACCACATGGTCTGTCTGGTTACCACCTGCGTTTTAGGGGTCTATGAATACCAAAACTATTAAACATTTTCTCCCTAGGCTTGCCTTACAAGCTAATCCAGATCGATGACAACTAACAAATAGACAATCAGAAGAACTTAGGAAAACAAGATATTTTCTTTCAAAACTATGTGAAAAGTGGAAAATGTTTGGCATCTAATGGTAAAACACATATTGCCTGGGAGCGGGGATGTTTTTGGCACTTTTCCCTGAGAGCTCTGCTCTTGGAAATCCACAGAGATGACAGGAGGAGTAGAAAATTGTCCGCCTGGGGACTGCTTTGGGCAGTGCTTAGATCTTTCTGCCTCAAACATCACAGCTTAATTTCTGAGCTTGCAAATCACTAACTATGCTTAGCTTAGAAATGGTAATTTATGAAGCTCTTTAAATTTTAATTTTGGTTTAAAAAATGGAAATCCTGTTTTTTCCCGGTGGAGGATTGTTTTCTTGGGGGGGGGTGGATATTACTGGTTTTCTTTGTAAAATGCTGAACTGTTATGGTAGAGATTAGTGAGAAAAGAGAGTATGCCACAGAGGTTTTGGAAGTCATAAGGAACTCTCAGTACCAACAGAGTGACCCAATCTGGAACCAGTAAGAGACAGTAGCTGCATTTGCTCATCCCATTCTTTTTCCACCACAATTGCAGTGAATTCACATTGGGAAATAACATTGAGCTTACAAGGGGACAGTAAGTTAAGTTTTGAAATTCATGTACTTCTTCAAAGAAAAGCAAAGGATATAGAGACATGGCATGAGTCTCTGCTTTGGTTCAAAGACCCAAAGCATCTATATCAACAGAGCTTTGCTAGAAATTCCTAATCTCAAGGCTGGAGAGTGAGACAGTGCAGGGCAACCCGGTTTAATTCCCAAAACCCACATCAGGCAGATCAACCTGATCAATCTCTTCTACCCTTATCAATTCCAGAAGATATGACACCTTTTCCTTGCCCTCCTGAACACCAGGAATGCAAATGGTGCACATACATGGAAGCAACAGTTACACTCATAAAAGCAATCTTATGTAAAAAGAAATACAGAATCTTAGATGTTTTCCTGTGGCTACTGAATTATAATCCATGTCATTTATGTGCATCGTAAAGTTTAAGAATCCTCCCTGGGGAAATGAGGGGATAACGGGGGGGGGGTTGGAGGAGGGCACGGGAGGAGGGGAGGGAAAGGGAGAGGGACCTGGAACTGACTTGTGAAGCAACCTTGTTTCTTATCTAAATTTAAACTGGAAAATAAAATAAAAAAGAATCCCTGAATAAGAACATGAGAAGAATCTACAAATATCTGCAAGTACTTACCTAAGATGCTCTAATTTTATTCCTTTGTTTAGTACTAATGAAAAGGTCATATGAAGGAGATCACTTTTCACACTGGGTATCTTCAGTATAGGATGAAGAAAACTCACCTGGGAGTTTCAGTTTGTCACTGGTATTATGACATAGGTAAGCATTTTCTAAGTTTTAGCTTTCGTGTTTGCAAAATCTGGTCAATACATGTAATTATAGTATAACAGTGCTGAGGATGGAATAAAGAATGCTGGTGAGATGGCTTGGTGGGTGAAACACTTTCACACAAGCATAAGGGCCATAATTAAGATCCCCAGAACCCACATAAAACAAGGGGTGGTCATGGCTGCCCTACTGTAACTACAGCCTTAGAAGACATAGGATAGAATCATAGAGCAAGCTAGATTGTAAGACTAATCTACCTATGAGCTCAGGATTTGATTGAGGGAGACTACTTCAGTGAAGAAGGCAGACAGATGATTCCCAACATCAACCTCAATTCTCCATCAGCAAGCATACAAACACACTCTTGTGCCCATATACATGCAACACAACCATATACATCACACAAACACATAAAAGAGAAAAAGACACAAAACAAGTCCTTCAATCTAACTTCTGTTTCTGCATCTCCACTGCCCCATGTTTTCCCATAAACCTATACATCTTTGTTTTTCTCCAACATAACATTCATTTTTCTATCTCTATATACATGCAGTTCCTTCTATGAGATATAGGCAATTATCTTTCTCTAAAAAAAAAGACCAAACCCACGTATTCACAAAAACTCAGTTCAAAAGTGTCCACTGCATAAAGATTTCAGTCTAACACTAATTGAACATCATTTAGCATTCTTCAGCTCAGAGACATTGATAGCACCTCTCTGAATTGCAGTTATACTTCATTCTTTTTTGACTCCTTACTGGTAATGTGCAAATCTGCAATTGTTTTGAAGTGCTAGCTGCTTGAACAGAGAGGTTACTGGTCATTCATCACCGTGGTCTCCTGTCATAAACACAGTGCATTGCATGCAATGTGAAATAAAAGTTTGAGGAAATTAGAAGAGAGAAAGCAGGGAAAGATAACCTCTTGAAACACTTATACACATGGAAGAGTTTTTATTCTGAAAAGTGTCTGGTGACATTCCTCTGTGGTGGGAATAAAACCATCAGTGTACAATGTGTCAGATACTGTGAGGGTGGGAGATCAAGCTAAGTGTCATCCATCTGTCACTGTCTCAGTATATATCCAGTGCTTACCCTGGAGCCCTGACTTCCTAGCTGTACCTCCACTCTTCCCTTAGTTTGGGCCAATGGAGAAGCATGGATTGGATTGATGGGGGATGTCCTTCTGTATGCTGTGGATATATGTTTCTCTTATTAGTTGATGAATAAATGCTGATTGGCCAGCAGTCAGGCAGGAAGTGTAGGCTGAGCAAGCTGACTAGGAGAATTCTGGGAAGAGGGAAGGCAGAGAGCAGTTTCCAGAGGGCGACACCATGTAACTACTGGGAAGATAAGACACCTGGGCAATCTCCAGTAAGTCAAAACTATATGAAGAAAATGGCTTACTAATTAGGAAAGAGTGCCAGGCAGTGATGGTGCACACCTTTAATCCCAGCACTCGAGAGGCAGAGGCAGGCAGATCTCTGTGAGTTCGAGGCCGGGCTGGACCGACAGCCTCCAAAACAATACAGAGAAACCCTGTCTCATAAAAAAAAGTAAAATAAAATAATTAGGAAAGAGCTAACCAATGACCCTGAGATTAAGAGTCTCATGCTCTACCAACTGTGCTAGCCTGGCAGGAGGTATAGGTGGGCCTACCAGACTAGCAGGATTCTGGGAAGAGGAAGGCAGAGGGTTAGTCAAGAGTAGGAGATGCCATATAGCCACAGAAGGAGTAACATTCAGGAGCATTAAGGGTAAGCCACAGCCTCATGGCAATACATAGTTTAATAGAAATGGGTTAACATTTAAGAGAGAACTAGCCAATAAGAATCCTGAGCCATTGGCCAAATGGTTTATAATTAATAGAGGCCTCTGTGTGTTTATTTAGGATTGAACAGCTGAGGGACCAGGCAGGACAGAATCCTCTGTTTACGTTGGATTGCGTTCCTCTATACTATCAAGGCTGTTACTCATTTTACTTGGCTGTACACTGATTCCTGGTTTAAACATGAATTTCCTTATCAGAAGCATAAGCAATCATTCCAAAAATCCGGTAAGAAAGATTGTTGTAGAGATACAGGCTCCACAATCAGTGGGGAGAAGGAAGACAGTAGCTCTTGATTATCATTCTAATTCTGGAACTGCACAAGTGAAAGATTCTGCTGATCCTAAAGCCTTGCTTCTTGCTCAGAATTGTTGCTATGATCAAATGGATGATCACTATGTTTTGGTTTTTTTAATTTGTAGGTTGTGAAGTATCACACATAGGAAAGGTATCACTAACAATTTTAGCTTGCAGGACAAATTAATACAGCACAGTTTTATAAAGCTAAATAATTGATTATAAGACATTAATTCAGATATGCCAGATTTTATTTCCTTTTGCTATGATTTTTCTAAAAGGTCTGATAAAAGGAGCTTGTTCAGGTCACAATTCCAGTTTGCAGCCCCTCTTTGTGCAAAAATCAAGGAGGCAGTACATGAAAACATCTAGTCCCATGACATCCACAGTCAAGAGCAGTGGACAATGGACCAGTGCACTCATGGTGGTACTATTTGCTCTCTCCACGCTTAGTGTCCAATATCCCCTGTTCAGGCGATGCTGCTGCCCACACGAAGAGTGGCTCTTCCTGCTTGAATTAACTCAAACAAGAAATTCCCACAGACATGACTGAAGGCCAACCTACAATTTTCATGGAAACTTACTCACAGATTATTCTACATTGTCTCAAGTTTGCAATAAAAAACTGTTATTAACCCCATCCCTTCCTTTTTATGACAAGGGAAATAAACAAGAATCAAATAGCTGCTCTTTTACTTGACCTGCCCCAAATCACAGGATCAGAAGGTCATAGACTCCTCCCCCAGATCTACTGAGTTAATGAAGGAGCACAGAGTCCTACAGTTAATCTCCTCCATCTTCTAAAATGGCAGGACAAGAAACCAGAAATAGAGGTTCAAGACAGAAATACAAACTGCCATTTTCCCACCATAAATATTTGTAATTAAAAAATACCCCTATGAGGAAAGAAAGAGGAGGTGGGATGATTGCATTTTGCCTCTATGAAATAACATTAAACACATCTTTCAGCCCTAGACTAAAAAGTAAAGAATATAACTTGTGAATTCACATTGACTTGAACTTGAATCTAGGATCTGTCACAGATTCTGAAAAGCTCATATTTGCATCCTCCTGAAAGCTAAGAAATGCTCCTGTCTCAGTTAGCATCATTACTGGTACTAGAACCCCCTGGATCATTGTTTGTTAATCACAACAGTAGCAGTTAGCACAGTACCAGCAGCTTTGTCAGTTCTATGAACTCCAAAGTCATGTTCTTGTAACAGGGACACCTGCACTAACAATGATATATATATATGTATATATATATGTGTGTGTGTGTGTGTGTGTACATGTATATATATAGATATATATATATATATATATATAGAGAGAGAGAGAGAGAGCTCTGAGCTTAAGAACCCAGAATGTTTATCATCAATAGTAAACATGCCTACCTCATGTTCCAAGGAGCTTCTACCTTCCTGTACTCACTATGTGAACACTAAGCATGCCTGACTTGGGCTGCAGAGCAAAACACTGCTCATATGTTTTAAAGCTGTTCCCTGCACAGTCTTCCTGAAAATGACAGCACAGTACAAATACAACCAGTGGCTCTGCTCACAATAACAAAAGGACCACAAAACCCATAGAAAAATGTTCTCCCTGCAGATTCTGTCTCAGACTGGATATGATTAAGAGTCAACTTTTGCTCAACTCTGAGCACAAAATTGTGAGCTTCTTTTTCTATGTAATGTAAGTAATAGCATCCTTTATATCCCAAGGATAAAATACAATGAATTGTTTTTCTTGCTTAACATGCACAACCTATTATATCAAGAAAGGTTTATATATTGCTTAATACAAGAATAACAATAGATCAGTCCATGGAAATTTCTTCAAATCTACTCCTAACCCATAAGCATTCAATTTTACTAGTATACACAGCACAGCTCAATGTGATTCCCAATCTAACTAAACACAAGAGACAGCATGGCATAGAAGAAAGACTCTTCTCAACTCTACAAATTGCCGCTTAACCTTTCTTCATCTGAACACAGTCTACCTTCCCAGACTATTATATCATTAAAGTGGAACAATTGTGTGATAAACAGTATTTCACACAGTTATGGGCACTTGGTAAATGGCAATTACTGCAATCAATTTGTTCAAGGAAACATGAAAATTAATTTTAGAGAATTTTAAATTAATTTAAAGAATTAATTCAGAGAATTTTGATATTCTCCAGCACTCATTTTGGACCCATGATCTCCTTCAAAAAGAACTGGCTAAAAGACAATGTATGGCCCTGGGACTCTAAACCTATCCAGATGTCCAAACCTCAGTTTGCTACATCAACAAGTTCATGTTAGGTATTATTGAAAAGGCACCTTAAAATTATCTAACAGCCTCCTAAAATCTGCAAACTCTAGGACCCTCTAAGGAAGCAATAACGACTGATGAATAAGACTTAGCTCCTTCAACATACACATGATGTTCCATGAAGCTGTGTTTTTGTAACCTCAGGTTTTTAAAAATTCTTAGAACACTAAGACAATCTTCCCCACACTCTGCCCTACCATTACATCCTCTCATCCCTACATTCACATACCTCATTGCCATCTCTCCTTTCCCTTTTTTAAATGTAATCATTCTTTGGTTTTTTCCCATTACATGGTTATTTCTAAACTTACTTCAAAACACAACAGTGACATTAAGAAGCAACACAAATTTTGAAACTATGGTTCAGGGTCAGGAAAATTACCAATCTAGTTGAGATTACAGATATGTACATATGTGACCATTTTAAAAGTAGAGAAATAAACCACACAGACATTAACAACTCACACATAACACATACATATGGAAGAAAATGCTGAGCTGCCATTAGCAAAAGTATCACTTCTATAAACCCAGGTAACTGATAATGGACACATGAAATGCATACACCACTATATATAGACACCATATGAAGTTTATAAAGTGGGCTGAATAGCAGAAGCACTATAGGCTGATAAACTTCTTAGCACTTGCGCAGTTTATTGTAGAATAAAGAATTCATGGTAAGCAAGCCCTTACTGCCACAGTCAGATTCAGGCAGGAATACAGCAGTACTACCAACAAACAGCAAACACTTCTGCTGTCCTTAGCCACGTGGCTAAGGTTTAATGTGACAGTGCAAAAGCTGTTTTTTTTAATTAATGATAGTAAACTGTTGATGGCAACAATCACTTGCCCTTGGCCAGATGGCCCATGCTCATTGAATGAATAAATCCATGGGTAGCCTCTCTATCACTGAGGCCTTTATAACACCCTTCATCCTGGACTCTGGAAGATTCTGGGCAAATTGCCTACAAGTAGATGTGAATTGTTTTGCCTCCAATTATGTCTTTGCTTTATAAGTGATGGTTCCATCTGTAAATAGGGTAGTGCTGACAACCCCAAGTGTCACATGGCATGGGACTCTCAGGCATTGCTAAACAGTGCCAAGGGAAAGAGAAGATGTCCCTTCTTTACAACCTGGCCTTGTTTCATCTCCTAAATCTGACCCTGTTTTAGTAGAACTTTATTTATTACAATACCAGAAAGTGCAGTGACTTTCAGGTTTTTTTGCAGTTGCTGTTATTTTCTTTGTTCTTGACTTTTGCCCCACTCTTGTTACATTTTTTATTTTTAATTATTAAATTTATGTTTTGAGATTATGATACAGTTACATAATTTCCCTTCCCTTTTTCTTTCATACCCTTCATAAACTAGCCCTTGCTGCCTTTCAAGTTATATGCTCTTTTATCATTAATTATTGAGTCCCACTTTTTAGATACTATATTACAGTATTATTTATATTAAATACCTAGGGGGGTTGGGCATGTTAACTTTTATATCCATTTCACCCTGAACCAGACTCTGTTTCTACATTCTGTTTTTACTAGTTGGTATTTTCATTCTTGGTAAGGAACAGGAGCCCCACCCCGCAACTTTTTCCTATCTGTTCTGTACTAGAGACTTTCACTATATGGTTCTAGATTACAGACATTGCCATATTCATAGAACTGTCACAAACCTTCATAGTATTTCATTAGTTACTTTCACAATGCACTATGTTTCCACAATTATTAATGGAGCTAAAAGTACAATTCAAACACCCACCAGGCCAACATTTCTTGTGTATCACAGAAGGCCACATATTCCGATCAAAAGCCTTGATGGCATAAGAAGTCCTACTATGGAAAATACAGAGATTTGTAAGTTATAATACCCTTCTAGGAATGAAGTGACTTAAAGAGAAAGAAATGGATAAAATTATAACCCTTTCCCAGGCATTTTATGTTAGTGTCTCTGATATATTAGTTCCTTTCATCCTCAAACAAAACAAAACTCCATAATATATGTTGTATCATCTGATTTTGCTGTTAGCTAAACTAAGGCCAAAAGAATTGATTTCCACAATCATTTAGTAACTAGCATCTTCGGTGTCCTCTCTATTTTATTACACACAATGCTTTAAAACATAGAAGAGATTTTTACATATATTGTCTGTGCTGGAGTCTTTTCATTAGCCGAATATCATCCCCACTTGCCAAAAGAAGAGTCTGAGGTAGACAGATAGCAAATAAAGCAAAAAATATCTGGTGACTCCAGTGTACAATAATAAACAGTGAAAAAATTAACCATTACAGAGTTCTGAGATGAGACCTCAACTCCATGAGACCTCATCACTTTCAGGTTCAGCATTCCATGTAAGTTTATAGAACCCTATTTCCCAGTTAGACATTGGAAAACTTGAATTCTAGCCTTACAGTCAAGGTCAAATGATACCTTATGTGGACATCATATACTTTATACTGAGACCCAGAGTACCTGACCTGGAACTGACCCAACAACCCCTTCTTGAGGACTAGCTTTCATGGTACAAGAATCGCAAAAAAAAAGAAGGGAAGTAACCTATAGGAGGCCTATTTAGCTATGAAGCCAATGAACAACAGCAACATCCAGGATAACACTATAACCCTAAGGATGCAGTAGTAGCATGAATCCCTTGATGGGAACCAACAACATTGTCATCGGTCTTAAGACCCATTCAACAAGAGGAAAATGAAGCCTGGTCCTAGAAACCTAGCCAACTACTCAGGGATGGTAAAGTCACAGATCTTGAAGGAGAACCTACAACTGCCATTTTACTGAACGAACCAGCATAACCACTAACTACATTCTCAGTAGTTGTCCATATACTTTCAGTAAGTGTAGTCCTCACCATTCAGCAAGGAAACTTCTCTTTCAACAGATGGAGACCATTACAGAAAAATACAACCTATCAAATGTGGAGGAGCACAGATCCTGTCCCGCCAAAAGAGGGAGTGGCCCAAAGCTGACAGACCTGCACCATTACAAGATGGTGCTGAGAGGAATCTACACAGATGAGGCTTTAAGTGTTCACTAGGAAAAAAAGTTGGCTACCCAAGGTCACAATGGATTAGGTCATCACACTCACAGATTGTGCCCCAGAGGGGAAAGGATGCTAGATACGTCACAGGGATACCTTTAAAATTATTGGATAATACTTTGCTTGCCCTGTGGTTTTTTACTTTAGAAAGGCTGACTGTTAAGCAATAAAGGAGTTTTCGCTTTGACCTGACTCCCTGTAGGCCTATCTCCCAGTTTCATGGAGGCTGTAGGATGAGCAGACAGTGCTCTCCACCTTCTCAACTTTGACCCAGAGGACCCCCAGAGACCCCCAACAATCAAAATACAGAGTTGTGGAAACCAGTCCCAACTAATAAATCTACAGTACAACTCTTAAAACTTAAGGCTCAGAAATAGTTGTGGAATGGGAGAAGGTGGCAAGATTATAAGATCCAGAGGAACAGAGAGTTTGCTATGAGATTATGTCCTCTAGAAATGTCAGAGAAGCAACACTCATGAAGTCTCACTAACATGACTGCCTAAACAAGACAAAAAGAATGACACCAATAGACATGCTATTGTGGAAAGGGAAAGCTCATGAGGCCTCAACCCTAGAAAAATAACTACAGGCAACTAAGGAAAGTGGAGATCTAAAGAAATAGTCTTCCCAGGGGAAGAGCACATCAACTGGTTACCCAATACTAAATGGCCAGCGCTGAAAGCATATACATAAGTAACATTATACAGACTGAGCAGGTTGTATTTATAGTTTTGAGAATATACACATACACACACCTAGAGAATTTTCAAGAAAAGCAGATAATGAATTTGAAAGAGAAAAAGGAGGTACATGAGAGGTATTTGAGTCAGGAAAGGGAATGAGGAAATGATTTAATTATATTACATATAATAATATCCCATGTTGGGGAAGTCTTTTGTCAATAAAGCACTGTTGAGCCAATAGGAATCTAGATAGGTGGGACTAGGAGTCCAGGAGGATTCTGGGAAGGAGAAACACAGGAGAGTTCGACATGTAACGCCATGGGGTAGGAAGCCCAGAACTATTCTCTGGTAAGAGACATACTTAGATTAACAATTATGGGGTAATTACTTAAGTCAGAGCTAGCCAGTAAGAAGTAAGCAAAGGCCAACAGCTTCATAATTAATATAGCCTCCTGTGTGTTTATTTGGGACTGATGTGGCTCTAGAACCAGGCTGGCGTGAAGGCTCCTCTCAAGGAAAAAGCTTCTCTTTACAATCCCATATATTATATTATATACAATATATATCCCATCAAAAAATGCCAGAACTCCCTACTCCATTCAGTTGCAAGAGAGGAAATAGTGGGTTTTTTTGCCTATTGTTGCTTGATTGCCTAACCCTGGGTTGTCCTATATACCCTGCATTTTTATAAATAGTCTCCACTTAAACCCCAACTTATGTGTGCTTTTCTCCTGTTTGGACTTTTTCTAGTGAACATCTACCTATAGCTTGAATAAAGATTGCTACAGTTGATTTCACAGACTTGGGAGAAACTATCTGATTTACTCCTTTGATATACTGCTGGGAGTACTCATCCTTCATTATACATTCAAGACACAGTTGTTAACTCTCCAGCATCTACAGCAAAGAAATGGCACACATAAGAAAAAAAAAGACTAGCATGATTTCACATTCCTACTGGGGTATGTAAATGACAGAGGTATACAGAGGCTTCTGAAGAAACCTCCAGACAAAGAATGATCAATGCCTACTAAGAGCATTCAACAAAAAATCGTTGCCAATATGAGACCCAATTGTCAAAAATGAGACCCGGGGGCTAAGAAGCTATCTCAAAGGCCTATTCAACACAATACACTCAAATTCCTAATGTAGTCCCTTTGTAGTATTCTTATTCATTCAAACCACAGCCCTTTGAGTCATCCTCAAAAGCTCTTTCCCTCATTCCTCATTCAAAGTCAATCACATTTCATGGTTACGTCCTAAACTATTCCTAGAACATACTCAAGTCTTTCTTTTCTTCCAGTTATCTAAAAACTACAAACTACAACCATCACTCACTTGAATTATAGTCCCTCTATGCTCACTCATCACCTTTCCCTGCCAATCTGATCTACTCTGTCACAAAAGTACTCTCCTTAAGACTATTTGTGATGGTTTCAAAAGGCTTTCCTTTGAGTCATCAAGGCTAACTATTGTGGAGTAGTTGCTCTGCTGTCTTTCTGGTCCTGACCAGGACAAGCTAGCTCATGCTCCTTCATCCTACCCTCTCTGTGTGCTCTGATAAGTCGTCTTCCTTCAGATTCTCCTAAATATCCATGATCTCTTGCAATACATGATGATGGTACACACTCATTTTCCTTTATTTACAAACCTCTTGCTTTTTCTCCTGAGTACCTCTTTTTTCTACTTGCCCTACAAGCATCAAGTATCGGTTTGCGTGGACATCTAGTACCATGTTTGATTGCTCCCTACATTCATGTATCATGGAGTCCCTTTCATGGTATAATTTTACCTTTGTCCAAATTCTAGTAAAATAATCTAAGGCATCACATTTCCATTACACTAATCATTACACACACATTTTGTATAACAATAAATTTTAACCAACATGAATATAGGCAGTACATCATGTTCTATTAACCAACATCTTTTCTGCTATCTCAATTACCAACATGAACAATGAGCCCAACCATTTATCAAAGATGGGAGCAAAATTCCAGGGAAAAAATGAGATTAGCTTCTCCAGAACAATAATAGGTTCTTAGACTATAACAATATTCTCTCTTCTTCAAATGAGATGGACATACTGAAGACACCAGGTTATAATATTCAGAACCTTAGCTGCTATTTTGGCTATTGTGCTTTCTCCTGCTGCTGGCTCTCACTCTCCCTGCTTTTCATATTCCTCAGCCTGCGTATCACAGATTTCTACTCTCTGACTTTGAGGTGGTGGTATCCTTCCTGGCTGCTCTCAATGTTCCAGTCTCTAGTATCTTCCTTGGTGTTTTCTAATTTGTTACTTTGCATTTCCTGCAGACTGGAAAACTAAATAACCTAGATAACCAAGCTGTTGCACTGTGTAAGTCTGATTGACTCCTTTCAAGTGAGCCCCAGAGGATTCCTCTAATCCAGTGAAAGTCACATCCTTTGCTTCCTGAATGTTAAGTCTCCCATACCCCACTTCTGCAGACTGCATTACTTCTTTCTTTCCTTTCTTTTTTACCCCTTCATTTTCTTATTTGGAAAAATCTATCTGCCTTCCATGGTCTGACCAGCTTATCAGCATTTTCCTATCCCTACGCAGTAGAAACTCACCCAAACAGTGGGCCTAAATATTTAAGACTTGACACCCTTGATAGTTTTCATTTCCTTGTGGTTTCAATGATGCAAACATCTGCCTAGATCAAAGGAAAATTACAGTCAATTCCCTTGCATAAATAGGTTTTACTTTAAGAAGACTAATGACACAAACATCAAGAAGTTACTTTAGGGACTAGGGATATACTTCAATTGATAGCATACTTTCCTAACACCCACAAGGTCATGCATTTAATCCTCAGCATCACATAACAGGGTGTGGAGTACACACCTAAAATCCCAGCACTCCAGTAGTAAAAGTAGATGGTTCAGAAGTTTAAAGTCAGTTTAGTTACATAGAAAGTTTGAGGTCAGCCTGGTATACATGAGAACCTGTCTCTAAAGAAAGAAAAAGTTAAGTTGTTTTAAAGTTTGTGACACTGTCAAAAAGTCCAGACACGATGATAATGATGTGCTTCTCTGCTTATTAGTAAGATTTTCCCATTCTAAAATTTAACTAGACTAATATTATTTCCACCTTGGGTTAAAAAAGAAAAAAAACAGCAGAGAGTCAAACCCACAATTATAAACCAGAGTTTAGCTGGTCATGGAGGGAAATCAAAACAAATTCAGTATTTGTGTGGGGAATTTCAGAAACACAGAGCTATGGCTCTCAGTCCTATGTTAAATTTCTTGCTTTAGACCTTTCTACTTGATTGCTTGCCTTCAGAATACATAAAGAACAAGAAAACAAATTGGAAAAACAAAGTTTAGAAAGAAAAATCCTTACAAACTGAATATCATATTCAAAATTTGAGAACAAAACCTTGTTAAAAACATATATGAAGATTTCATCTACCCCTTTACATTATGCAGTCAACTGTTGTAGCCTTGTTCTGTACCAAAAAATTCACCCCATTTGATATAAATGAGGTATTAATGACTGGTCAGACAAAGATGACATCGTTGCCTGTTCTCTCAATATAAATTCAATAGATGATTTTCTACACACTATAAAGGGGCCAAAGACTCACCATGCATTCGAGACAGGAAGATATCCTAAGGAAAAGTGAAAGGGCCAGCAGGAATCCAAATGGCAGAGCTGAAAAAGCAGCTAGGGTGAGCAGGGACTCAGAATAGGAATCCCCTGCTCTCTTGCATTTGTGAAGTAACTAGAAGCCACATGGTGACTCTAAATATAATCTATTGAAGGCAATTTTCTGCCCAGGTATATTTTAAAGCTGTTTTCTACCCAAAGTGCTTATTTGGCTCTGTTTTAGAATGGCCTTGAAAATCAGACAGCTCTAAGAAAATGGCCTTTGTAACAGGCAACATAAAGCATTAGCAGCAGGAAAGAGTGGCGCTGTGGCCCCAGGGTGAAGAGCCAGGAGTCATGGACATCACTCTTACCCTATCACTCACAAAGTAGCACTGTGGCCTCTTCTGGCCCAGAGGGTCTTCATTTTGAAGAAACATGTTCTGACAGCATTACTGCTGAAGATATTTATAACTTATTACAAGAATCTATGCCTTTTAATAATTGTCTGAACCCAATCTTATGTTTCTTATGCTGTTGGATGTCCAAGAAGATAGTGGACAGTAAAGGAAATTTCAGTCTTATAGTAAAAACAGATCACTAGACTTCAGTAACAAGGAATATTTAAGCTCCTGAAACCCCAAGTTCCATTCCATCCAAGTTGATGACGCTTGGAGTTCCTGCACCTGTATGGCCGAGCAAAGAGGAACTCAAGGACAGGAACTGCAGTCATAGCTCTGTGGTTAAGAATGCTGGTTGCTTATCCACTGGACCTGGATTCAATCCCCAGCACCCATATGTTGGCTCACAATCATCTGTAGCTTAATCCTAGGGAATCTAATGCCCTCTTCTGGCCTCTTAGAGCACTGTATTCACATAGTACACAGACATACATGCAGGCCAAACAAATGTGTAATTAATCAAAAAACCCAGTCTTAAAACAACAGCAATAATAACTACACTGCTCAATGACCTCAATAATATTATAGTTTATTGGTCATGTGGGAGGAGTCAATGGTTCTCAGACATTCATATAAATTCAGGCAAATCACCTGGAGATGCTTAAAACTGAGGAAGAGACCAAGATGCAGTTCTAGTATGCCCATTTAGTTTCTATTGATCTCATACCACATACTATAGGAAGGCCAGAGAGGAACATGTTTAAGAAAGTACACTAATGAAGTCATGTTCAGATACCATGAGAAAACTCCTCTATTCCTTTTCACATACCTGCAAGTCTACCTCCCTTCAGAGCCATGTGAGTGGCATGGTTTATAAATCCAGCTTACCATACCACCACTTTGTACACTCTTTCCTACTGTCTTTGAATCTTATTTTTGTTAACAGTCTGATGATTCTAAAATATGGCTCTGCAGGGACTGCCATCTAACTCATAAAGGGTGGCCTTAACAACATAGGCTCTTGGTTTCTACTCTTAGATCATTTTGTCAAGAAAACAGGAGAAGGTGAGTTGAAAAATGAGACTAGATTTTTTAAGATTTTCCTAAATGATTGGTATGGTAAATTGGTTTAGTACAAAGTACTACAAAGTGGTTCTAAACCAAAATCAACTGCATGGTTTAACAGTGTAGGGTCTCGGGATCTAAGCCAGGTGAATAAATAAATGAAGTCAACTAAATCTGCACTGCAGTTTCTAATATGTTCCTAATTTGAGAACAACAGAACTTATACCAAAACATAGTAGTGAGGGTAGAGGCTCGATTGAAGTAGCTGAATCTCTGATGTTGTAAACTGAAGCTCCCGCAGGATGAAAAAGCCACACCTGTGTTAAATATTCTACAAGACAGAGTAAATAAAATTTGTAGCTACAGAGACATGGAATACTTCAGACCAAACTGAAATTCTTTTTACCTAGTTTTCCCTTAAAACCCATACATCACTTACTCCTGTCTGATCTCTATTGCAGTGACTTTACAAAAAGAGAAGCTTTAAAAATTTACTCTTAACAAACAAATCAAATGGCTAAGAAGGACATGGAGTGACTTCTGAGATTTCTAAGTAGAGTTTTCTTCACTTGGATGCAAATTGTCTACATGTAGCTACCAACAATGAATCTTTTAAATGCTTTTGATCCCTGACCTTTTGTTCTGGAACTAATAAAAATTTCAGTAAGCAGGTATCTCTTTATATATATTCTAATTCTAATATTCTAATTTAAATTAGAAACAAGGTTGCTTCACATGTCAATTCCAGGTCCCTCTCCCTTTCTCTCCCCTCCTTCTCTCCCCTCCCACCAACCCCTCTAATTTCCCCTCATTTCCCCAGGGAGGGTGAGGCCCTCCATGGGGTTGTCCATAATCTGTCATTTCACCCAGGGCAGGGCCTAGACCCTCCCCCAGGAGTGAGAGTGCATCTCTCATTGTTGGATGGGTGCCTAAAGTCCATTTGTACACCCAGGATAAATACTGATCTACTACCCAATGCTCAGTAGATTACCTAGGCCTCCTCACTGACACCCACATTCAGGGGGTCTTGATCAATCCCATGCTGGATTCCCAGGCAGCAGTCTGGGATTTAAGAGCTACCCCTTGTCAGGTCAGCTGTTTCTGGGGGTTAAACCAGCCCAGTCTTAAACCCTTTGCTAATCAGTCCTCCCTCTCTGTCACTGGATTCCTTGAGTTCAGCTCAGTGCTTAGCTGTAGGAGTCTCCCTCTGCTTCCATCAGCCATTGAATGAAGGTTCTGTTTCCCAGACTCTCTGGCCATGGGATTATAGGCTGCCACTCCCCAGATCTATGTCTAAAATCCATATATGAGAGAGTACATGCCATGTTTCTCTTTTTGTGACTGGGTTACCTCACTCAGGATGGTTTCTTCTAGTGCCATCCATTTGCCTGCAAATTCCAGGATTCCATTGTTTTTTTTCCTGCTGAATGGTACTCCATTGTGTAAATGTACCACATTTTCTCTATCCACTCTTTGGTTGAAGGGCATCTAGGTTGCTTCCAATTTCTGGCTATTACAAATAATGCTCCTATGAACATAGTAGAACAGACATCCTTGTTGTATGAATGGGTATCTTTCGGATATATGCCTAAGAGTGGAGTTGCTGGGGCTTGTGGTAGGTTTATTCCCATTTTTCTGAGGAAATTCCATACTGGTTTCCAAAGCAGCTTGTACAACTTGGCACTCCCACCAGCAGTGGAGGAATGTTCCCCTTTCACCACAACCTCTCCAGCATAAATTGTCGTTGGTGTTTTTGATTTTAGCCATTCTGACAGGAGTGAGATGGTTTTGGTTTGCATTTTCTGGATGGATAAGGATGTTGAGCACTATCTCAAGTGCCTCTCAGCCATTTTAGACTCCTTTATTGAGAATTCTCTATTTAGTTCTGTAGACCACTTTTTAATTGGATCATTTGGTATTTTGGAGACTTGGATCAAAGACCTCAACATAAATCTAGCCACACTGAATCTCTTAGAAAAGAAAGTTGGTGCTACCCTTGAAAGAATTGGTACAGGAGACAGCTTCCTGAACATAACACCAGTAGCACAGACAGTGAGGTCAACAATTAATAAATGTGACCTCCTGAAACTGAGAAGCTTCTGTAAGGCAAAGGACACAGTCAGCCAGACAAAAAGGCAGCCCACAGAATGGGAAAAGATATTCACTAACCCCATATCTGACAGAGGGCTAATCTCCAAAATTTACAAGGCCCCTATCTCTTAGAGATACCTGTTGACAGGCCATAAACAATTACGTTTGACTCAATAACAAACTACTTTTTTCTGGAATGCTATACGTATGTATATGTTCCTCTGTGGCCACGTGTGCATTTAGGGGGTCTTCAGTTAATACTATTTTCCTCAATCTGTTTCCACATTATAATTAAGACAGGGTCTCCCCTGAAGCTGGAGCTCCCCAATTTGGCTGGTTTGGCTGGCCAGTAGGTTTTAAGAATCTGTTTGTCTCTGCCTTCCCAGCCCAAGAATTACAGGCTTGTATCAACACGCTCAGCTAAAACGATGATTGCCAGAGACTTAATATTGGATCTTCATGCTTATGTAACATGCACCTTACCAACCTAGCCATCTCTCATTCCAGGAACACACTGTCTCTCATTGCCTTTCAGTTGAAATCTGTACTTGCAATTGCCATACTTAACATAGAATCTAGAATTCAACAAATATTTGTGGAAATAATAAATTAGGATAATGAACACTCTGTCATTTACCTTCTATATCTTTTGCCTGCCACCTTAGACAACCATGAGCATTGGAGGTTAGGATTGGGGTTAAATTCTGGGACAGGCATCTCTGCCACTTACCACCTGAACAGTTTGCTAAAGGACCTTTGTGACCTCTCTGTTCCCTGGGTTACTCGATGATAATAATTGAACTAATTTGAACACACAAAACATGTTTAAAGGTGTGTGGAACATCATAACCACCTGATAACTGATAGCTATTGTTACACTGACTCATAAAGCAGTTATGGGTTTTAGGCCTCTACACAATCAGATCATCAAGTGCTCTCCAGTTATATAAATGGTAAATATTTCTTAGAAATTCTCCTCCCCTTTTCACCTGTGGCTTTTCTTCCCCGTCTTTCTCAGTTCAGCCTAGATTGCCTTTCATGCATCTAAAAATGTTCCTTGCTTACACTCCACAGTAGCTATACCTACCTTCTGCCAGTGCCTATAGAATAAAACTGTTCCTCCAAGCTTCTGAACCTTTACATACATTCTTTCCTTCATCTTTACTCCCTCTGCTAAGCCAACGCAACATCCATAAAAGTCTTCCCTGACCTTTAAAAATAAATTAATTGCTCTTGTTATACATGGTTAGGCTATGTCTTTGTGATCCTTTCTGCTCTATAGAAGTGATACACCTAAAATGGCTTCCTGTTATCCATCACTTGGAAAGCACTATCCATGGTACATTTTACTGCTCATATTGTAAGTTCAGTCAGAGCATTCCTTTTTTGCTATTTGCAAGCTGTACATACTGTAACAAATTTCTTTGGAAGTATTTTTTCCTTTTCTGGTTTTTTTTGATGAGTTTAAAATGGATTGAATTATTCTTTTCAATGCTTCATACAATTTGCCTGAAGCTATAAAATCTTGTGCTTTCCTTTGTCAGGATTTATTTAAGACATTCTATTTGTTTATGGTTTTACTAGGGTGTGGTGTCATTGTGGGCTTGTAGAGCTCAGAAGATAACTTGGGAGCCAGTTTTCTCCCTCCACCATGTAGGTACCAAAAGAACAACCTCATTTCATTAGGCTGGGTAACATCCAGCCCCACCAACACCATTCAGGCCATCCTACCAACCCAAATAATGAGTTCATTTTGGATACTTTTGGTTTCACATATTTTTAAACAGGATATTTTTTTCTGTGGTTCTGGGGATTGAACAAGGCAGACAAAGTATTTTGCCTCTGAGTGCTGTACACTCAGCCTGTTAGACTTTTGAATGCTGATTTGATTTAACTTCTTGGGATTGGTGTGTTCACCTTTCTATTTTCATAATTCAGTATTGACAAATTATGTTTCCTGGGTATTTATCTGTATCTTATCCAAAAATTGAAGCTCAGCAAGAGATGACTACCATTAAATCATGAGGAATACTCATTATTCAGATTCACGAAGGACCATAAATATGCCCCCAATAGTAACCAGCCTTACAGATTTTACATTTAGAAATGTTTGATACATCAGTAGTAGAGAGTTTTGTGAAATGCTTGGGAGTTCCGAGCCTTACTGGCCCCATGAGTAAAACGTGGAAGATACAGGCTTAAGGAAGCTGTGCTCCAGTTTAATTGTTGCTTCACAAGTGTAGCACCACCATCCATTAAGTGTGCTAGCTGAGCAGCAGAACTGCTGAAGAAAATAGACCCAAGACTTACAGTTCCTCAGGTGCAGCTGACACTTTTTCTTGCTCACTTACCCAACCAGAGAACTGAATAGATGCTTGTGTTTCATGCAGACATCAGTGAACAAGAACAAAGGAAGTAATTCCTGGAACAACCCAAAGGGATCATGACTCTGAAATCCTCAACTGCATGACTCCAAAGTCTTTTTGCATACTGTTTCCATTCAAGCAGCTCTAATAAGAAGAGACACAAAGACCTGTAGAACATACATATTTTGCTAAAAACTATGTAATTCATATATAGTTAAAATGGAGCTTATACTTTCTGCAGAATTCCTACGTTCCATTCTGCTAAGTAAAACTTAAATTCAGACCCATGTGTTTATTAAAAATAAGTTATGAAATGTAGTTCAACCATTTTCTAAAAAGGAAATATAAGTTTTGCAAGAAATTATAGAAAATAGTGCTTCTTGGGTTTATTATACATTGAAATATGCTCAAGTATTAGTGTAAAAGTCAAAACAGTTAGATACAGTTGGATGTGTCTATGATTGTAGCACTCAAGAGAACAAGGCAAGAGGTTTACTGTGATTTGGAGGCTCAACTGGGCTACACAGAAAAAACCTAACCAGATAAATTCATAGCAGACCTGCCTCAAAATTAATTAATTAGTTAGTTAGTTAGTTAGTTAGTTAAAACAAAAACAAGTCTGATGGGGGATGTCCTTCTGTGTGCTGTTTCTATTATTGGTTAGTGAATAAAGCTGTTCGGCCAATGGATATGCAGGTATGCAGGATGTAGCTAGCCAGGAAGTACAGACAGTGCTACTAGACAAGGAGAATTCTGGGAAGAAGAAGGCATAAGTGAGGCTCCAAGAGATGCCATGTAGCTACGGAGGAAGCTGGAAGTCCAGACATCAGCGGTAAGAGAAGACCACATGAAAATGCATAGATTAATAGTTATGGTTTAGTAATTAAGAGAGAGCTAGCCACTTAGAAGCCTAAGTCATGGGCCAAACTGTTTATAATTAATATAAACCTCAGTGTGTTTATTTGGGACTAAACAGCTGCAGGTCCAGACAGGACAGAAACTTCTGTCTATATAAGTCAGACAGAGCAGTTCCAAATCCTTCGGAATCTTGGTCCTCAGAACCTTCTAGAACCATGTTAACAGTACTTTGCTGCAGATAATAGCACAAACACACTTTGAGTAATTTGGCCATCAAACTATCAGGGGACTAATCAAGCAGTGTGAGACTGGAATTCCAGGTAAGTCTGCTAGACTTTTCATCACCATAGAAAAGTAATCACATTTTCCCAGACTGTTGGCTGGACTGACCTAGAGCATCAAACTTAAGAGCAAAAGTCAGACATCCAGCAAAACAAGTTCAGCACAAGTTCTTCCACTTAGAACAAGTCTGTGGTAGAATACAAAAGTAAAATAGCAAAATGACAGTGAAACCATGACAATGCTGGCATCATTAATCAAAGTCAGACAGCACCAAGTCAGCCTTCTTCCTCTGTGCTTTGTCCAACCTCCAGGGCAAGCAGCAAATCCATGTAGACTCTAATTAGCTGTCACTTAGGAGTGATTTAACCAAAAAAAAGCTAACTATCTTCATGGGCAGTTTATAGAGCTCCAGAACAATTTTTAGAAATTCTCTTGTAATGGCCTTAATTCCAGAAATCATTGATATTCATTTTGGAAGCTGGCACCCATAACTCACAGTGCTGATAATAAAATTGACAGTGTGTTAGAGTGGAATTCACGCAGGTATAATTAACTTCCACAGAATTGATTACAACAAGATCACTGTCAGAGCTGCTGAGGTAACAATTGATTTTTCCAGCTTATGAGAGAACTCCCTGCTTCCTTATTTTCATTTCACCAAAGACATTTTTCCTTTTGCTCGAAGGTTTATGGAAGCCTTTCTTCCTTCTTGCTTTCTCATTTCAATTTGTAAATTGTGTACTTGCAAGCACAATATTTGGGGAGGAATAGAAATGCAACTTAGTAGCTTCAAAACAACTCATCCGTGCTCAGAAATTTGGCAGCTGTAGAAGATGCTTAAATAAGCACCGAGAAAGGACATGTTGGCTGTGAGCAAGTTGTGCTGTCTCAACTGAGTGTGCCCACTGTTAGGCATGGAGTTTGTCTACCACCCAAATATTTCACTTAATCTTTGCCAAAAGGTCAAGAAGCTATATCCCACCTCCCAAATTTTTATGCTGACCTTTAACCTCCAACGTGAACTTATTTGGAGGTGAAAATCACAAGAGTGGCCTCTAATCCAATACAGCTAATGTCCTCGGTAGGGAAGGGACAAGGTGTGAGGTGTGCACAGCCATAGAGAAAAGGCCAGTGCAGACTTAGAGAGAGAGCAACCATCTACAAACCAAGGAGAGGGATCATAGCCCAAACCTAACCTGCAAACACCTTAACCTCAGACTTTTTTGCCTGGAGCTGTGAGAGTGAGCAGGCATTCTGTAACAACCTGAGCTTATCAATGTGTGCACCTGCCCAGTGCCTTGTCTGGAGTCGGGTGCGAGTGTTTTGTAAAAGGACTGAACAGAATACTACACATCTTGCATCAGAACAAGCTGAATCTGGGCACCAAGATGCTTGTTGTAGGCATGCACACATGCTTCCTACAACCTGTCCTTTGCACGTGCCTCCCTTCCTGCACACACTCCTTTGAGGGGGGGTGCATGCAGAAACAGGTTTGAAAGGGAAGGATGGAATTGGCAGCTATGATCTTGCTGTCTGGAGTCCTAAACTTTCTAGTGTCTTGTACTTGGGCTCTGTAACATTTGGCAGTGAGGCTCCTTAGACACTAGTGTTATTGTCTGCAAAACACAAATAACTGAGGGTTGTCCAAAGGATCCAACACAGTAATATATATGAATCGCCGAAAGAGCAGCTGACAACAAATACAGCAGGTTCTGATAACAGATTATAAAATGCACTCTATTTATTACCTTATACAAAATGTCAGCAGTTCATTTGAATCTGCTGAACATCTCAAGTAAAAAAAAAAAGAAACATGAAAACAAATCTGTCCTTCTACTAACTAGAAGTTATACTTATTTGTATAAAAACAGTGAAATAATGATAATGTGACAAGATGAATAAACATAGACTCAAGAGATACTGTGCATATACAAATGTCATAATAAAGCCAATTACTTTGCATAATTAATATATGCAATAATAAAGATAACTCATGAAGAAATATAAGAATATTCTCTAAAGTAGTGCTATGGGCTCAAGAAAGCCTAAGTCTGAACCTTGTTTTTTTTCTCCTTACAAAGTGTTTATTATAAGCAAGTTACTCAGTCTTTCCAACCCATTGAAGTCTGTCAAGGATTAAACAAAATAATGTGTGTACATATGAATGTAATGATGCTTTCTTTGTATAAGAAATGGATGTTACCTCTTCAAGTCCCGGTTTCACCAATAATTCATTGCATGACCTTGATTTGCTCTTTCTGAACCATTGTGTTCTCACCTGAAAGCCAGAACTTCCTGGCTATGATTTTAAAATAATGAACATGGTGGCTCCCTTACAAGGCTGATAAATAATTCAGGTTTCTTACATAACTGTGAAATAAAACTTACAAGTCAAGACTGAAAAATGTGAATTGAAAACATCTCACCATAAAAATATTATACAGGATCATAAATGGAAAAAGAATCATGTCTCCTGGATCTTTTCCTTTCAAACTGTTTGGTCAATCAAAAAATGTTTACAGCCAGGGAAACAGACTATCTAGTCAATTTGTTCACTGCCACATCTGAGAACAGATCAGCCTCTGGAACCTACAGGGTAGAAGGAGAGAACCAGCTCCTGCAAGTTGTTCTCTGACTACATACCAACACACCCACAAAGACACACACACGTGCATACAGAGCAAATAAATAAAGAAACAAAAATAGTCTACTGTTTATATAGTCTGAACAAAGTTGGTGGACTAGGCAACAGTGGAGAACATGTATGGTAGAATTTCAAAGAGCTGAAAATGTTAACTGTTGTATAGGAGAGGGGACTGAAATATCACTGGTAAACTAAGTAAAGTGTGGAGGGCAGGTTACAGGCTGAATACTACATGTTGGCATCTGCTTGCAGTATCAGGACCAAGTCTCAAAGGACTCATCTCCACTCTACTCTTACCTGTAATTGTAAGAAATGGAGCCAAAGCCAGATACTGGTGACAGGCACGTATTCCTAAATCAAAGACACAGAAAGTTATAAGCTTGTCTTAGGCTGAGAATGGGAATCAGTAGTAGAGCACTTGCCTAGCATGCAGAAGCCCTAGGATCAAGTGCACACACACACTTTGAAGTTACTACAAGGACAGGACACCAGAGTCAATGAAATTAACCCCTTTGAATTTATTTTATCTCATCTATGAAATGAGATACATTGCAGGTTTGTTTGGGTTTTTGGTTTCCTAAAAACAAAATTAGGTGGCATATACTAAACCTCTGTTTGACATTACACAAGCATGAACTCTCTTTGCTGCCACAATTTGACTCAAAGGGGTCTGTACAAAGTGAGAACCCCTTTCGGTAGGTTTTATAGCAAATGGATGCTGTAAATATCAATAGCAGCAATTTTTCTACTCATTCTTCAAAGTCTGCTTAGTGTTCATTATCACTTTCATTGACACAGCCCAGCTGTGGCCACCAGCCCAGCTCCATCATTCTGTCGTGGAGACTCTGCTGGGTAATTTGTGGTTTACAAAAGAGGCAAAGTGCTGGGACAAACACAGGAGATGGCACATTGGTTCTCTTTGAGATGGGAACTCAGACAAAAGGCTCCCTCCAATCCTGGGAGCAGGAAGGTTAATCCTTCTGCTGATTGTCTGTCAATGTGAGAGGAGATCTTAAGCAGAGCAGTCATTGCTCCTCACAGATGGGCAGACTCAGAGATGATGTTATACATAGGATTTGCAATAAGAATTATGCCGTATACTGCAGGAAGCTGTGTGGGTGGACTCTATCGATGTTTTACAGATGCCCTTGGTTTGAATGCTGGTTTTTAATTATCAAATATAAGAAAATGGGTTCTGTTGACCCACACATCCTGCCCTTATAACCTCCCTGTCATTCTCTGTCATCCCCAGATTATTTGAATCCATTTCAGGTTTGACTAAGGCAGACACAGGTGGCAGCTGACAGGGCAGGGCACAGGTGGCAAAACAACTCGTGTTATCTAGCGGCTAGCTGGCCCACCAACACTAAGCATTCATGAGCATGGTCGGGAATGCAGGAAACTCCAAATGTAGGTAAGGAGGCCTGGCATACACCCTTGTAGGAGAATCCTCTCTGCTGCATTCCCGACTGGATGCTTTGCCATTGTGAAGAGTAGACCTACCAGGTGGTCTCATGCACAGAAATGTTCCCAAGACCAGAGCAGTGTGACAGGTCCAGCACTGGCCTTTCTGTTGAGGATGCAAACAGATAGACAAAGCCAGGTTTGCCATTCCTAGTTACATAGCTATGTGGCCTTGAGAATTTTACTGAGCCCATCTCTGCCTCCATTTCTCCCTCTGTAAAATGTTTCACTTTTGGGGATACTGTATTTCATAAATATATAACTTAAGATGTATGTAAATGTAAAATATAAACACATAAGGCAAAAAGTTTTACATAAAATGTGTGCCATATGAAACGTACGTGTATATACACACAAGCACAGGGTACCATGAGGACAACTTGGGAATAAGAAGGGAGAGGAGAGAAACAGAGAAGGAAGTGAGGGCCGAGTGACTAAGAGCATTATTATACATGTATAAAATTGTAAAATAATTACAAACAGAAAACTCATTAATTACCAGGTTCTTTATTGTCCCTGATGGTCATTAGACTTCACAATCTGTCAGCTGACTGCTCCTCCAGGGGACTGCAGAAGAAAGTCTGTTCCTTTATTTTTTCCAGCTTCTAGATGTCCCTCCATGCCTTGGCTCATGGCCTCTATCTTGCATTATTTCAGTCTCCAATTCCAGCACTCCATCTCTGTTTATCTTCTTTCATAAAGACTCTTGTGATTACATCAGACTAAACAGAATTACCATTAATATTCTTCACATCTTGAGATCCTAGACTTAATCACATCTGCAAAGACCCTTTTGTCTTGTAGGGTGATATCTTGACAGGTTCTGGTGGTAAATATATTGGTAACTGAGACTCAGAGGAGCTATGAAAAGCTTAATATGTTAGATAGGAGATACAAATTTCAGTTAAAATTATAAAACCTATGTAATTTTTACCAACGGCCTTGAAGATATAGAAATAGAGGCTAAGGACCTTCCTTCTCAGCTCTGCTATAAAACTACGCCCCCCACAAGATGTTCCAGTAAGAAGATGACTATAACATGTCTTTAAATGACATTTCATAGGTCTAATGCATCCTTGCCCCATCTATGGGTGTCCAAATGAAGAAAACAGGGTTGGGGAGTGAAAAGGCTTGTTGAAGTAATGCACTAATTAAATAATAGAAGAAGACTTCACTGAAGGTCTGCTTGGCTTGAGAATGATAATATGTTTATTTGGTGAACGGATTAAAGTGTCCCTGTAAAAGAAACATAGTAAACTTGAAGATGAATCTGTAAGATATAACCTTTTACCAATCTCAGGCACATAACCTTTCAAGTAAAGAATGCAAAGAGCATCTGTTCAGTCTTGTACTTACTTTGTAAACTGCAGTCTTTATACAATCTAAATTAACAGGAATTGGGTTGGAAACCTTAGACTGACATGTGAGGACACAAGAAAAGGTTATAGTTCTTCAGTAAGGCAAGGAAAGGTCAGCTAAGATCATGTATAAAATCTTCAGTACTGTAACTATCATGCTCAAACAGAATCCTCATAGCTTCCACAGTTCTGACAGAAAAAGACAAATAGACCCTTTAGGTGAGTAAGAGGAATGGGTTTATGGCCAGCCAAAGTGGAGCTTTTCCAAGGAAACGTAGTATGTGGCAGGTTTAATGACTGCATTTTCCTTTGGCAGGGGATGCTGCATAGTGAAAATATAAATATATCCTAAGGAAGGAGGATGGACAAAATGGATGTGTACTGTTAGTGAGCTGCTAAGACAATCTGATCACTTGCCTCTGGCATCAGCAGAATCTGGAAGGTGATAGTTTAGAGCATGTATCATAGACCTTAGAAACAAGACCAAATCTCCACATTACTGATTTGCTGCTCTTGGGTAGTTCATAGTCTCTCTATCCTAACTTCTTAATTTCATTAGAGCTATGTTGCATGCACCTCATCAATTGTTGGGAACAGTAAATGGAAAGTCACACATAAGCCATTTATCACATATCCTACTATTCATAGAAGTTATAAAAGCTTGTATTAATTGACATCCTCTTACATTATGAGCTGAGGGTACTTGGGACTAACCCCTCCATTCCTATTACAAGAGGTCAATCCTGTAAAGTAAAATTTGAGTGTTTTTCTTTAACACCACTGGGGTAACAGAACAAAAGTGAGATAAATAAGAATCATAGCTTATTAAACATATGTGGTGTTTCAGATATCATGTTATGTTTTCATAAATTACCGACTTAATCTGTACACAATCCTAAAGGCAGACTTAGTGTTTTAACTCATATGGAAAGTAGCAGAACTAAAGAACAGAGTGCTTGCCCCAGGTTCATATCACCACAGCAGGGGGATTAGCTCAAGAAGTGTGGTAACCAAAGAAAACTATGCAATTGAGCATTCAAACCATGACACTTCAGAACAAAGAAAATGAACAGAAAGCCCAACTGTTCCCAAACAAACCAAGATATATGATCAGCTTAGTTTTATTCCCTTTATGATATTTAAATGTAAAAGTCACTCATAGAAATTATTCTCCGACTAGATAAGTAAATTGATGTATTTCCATCCAAAACTATCTGTTGATGATATACTCCCAGACTCCTTAGCACAACCTTCAAGGTCCTGCAGACTAGCCCTACCTATTTTTCAGTCTCCTGGCCCCATTGTCACACTCACTGTCACCCTCTTCCTTTTAATAATGCACTGGTTTATCTGCCAATCCCTAGATGTCCAAACATCAATCAGGCCAGACTCTTCATAAGTGTCCTTTCTTGTGCCAAGTAACAGTATTTTTTGCTTCCCCATTTTGTCGATTTTTAGTTCTTGCTTTCTTAACAGATAGATAACTAGGAAGGTATATATCCTTAGGATGCAGAAAACTTTAGTTCACAATTATACTTTTACTTATTGTTTTGTAACCTGTTCCCAGAAAAGACTCATCACACTGAAAAGAACCTAAGTTCACAAGGCTAATGTATCTTTGGGGAGACTGACATATCAATGACATATGCACAGTGTATTATATTTCACTTCCTGAATACGACTGAAGCAGAGGCTTCCAATTTTCATTTACCTATTGTACCCAAATGAAGTATATCCTCTCCTACTATTGTTTGTGCCACAAAATCACATGACATAATCATTTGTGAGCATAGACTGCTTTCCAGGCACTTCTTCCTGAATCATGCTCCCAGAGCTCTCTGCTCATATATGTGTTCAACTTTCAGAGCAAAGGAAACTTTTGTCATAACCACACTTGTATCAAGAGGAGAAGGAAGTCCTGTTCATAAGCATTTGCTGTGATCAGTGTGCCAGAGAAACCCTGCACTGGAATGTACTTATGTGTGTGTTCAGAAGCTGACAGAACTGGCACTTGTGATGGTTAATCTTTGTCAAGTTGACTGGACTTGGAATCTCCAAGGAGACGCACCTCTGTGGGCATCCCTGGAGTCTCAGGTGGTTCAATTGAGACAGGAAGATACACCCTTAATGTGGTAGACACCGCCCTATGGGCTGATGTCCCAGGATGAATATGAAAGAAAAAGTTAGTAGAACGTTAACTCTCATCCCCCTCAAGTTCCTGACTATGGATCAATGTGGCCATCTTCCTCATGCACCTGTTGCGATGTCACCCCTGTCATGATTCCTTATGTGATCAACCAAAACAAAATCTCTCTTAAGTTGCTTTTGTCAAGAATTTTGTCACAGCAACAAGAATAATAAGTAATGTAACACCATTTCCCATTCAGGTACTGCTTCTTATAAGCACAGATCTGTCAGTAGAAAAGCCCAAAGGAGTAGATGAAGTACACTCTCCATTCATCTTAGACACCAGGATCAGAGTTATTTGGTTCAGCGTTCAAGGTAAAGGTTGCAGAATTCCACTATGCCTATGTCTTCAGATAATATTCATTCATTATATTGCTCCTGTCAGCTCTTATTCTAAATTGTGATCATGTATTATCTTGAAAATATTTCATCAGTGTTTTACTTCCTCGATTCTGTAACCTATTGAGAAGATGACAACATCTTTCCTCCCACCTGTTTTGCATTCACAGATGACACTTCTGTAACAAAAGAGAGCTGAAAAAATCACACAACTTAATTTAATATATGACTTAAATACCATGGGATTCTTTGCTAAGACATGAAAGTAAATGAAACAGTTGACTCACTATTTTTAAAGCAAGCTCCGTGAAGAGTAGATAGTAGTGAAGGACTATGATAGGACTGACATGATGTAACACTAATAATCTTGGGAAAGCTGGCAAGGCCTGTTTAGTGATGTCTTCTCTACACCCTGTCTTCTCACAAACCAGTCTTCTTGCTGGTTTAGGGGGGAAAGCCTCTCCTGAGGTTTTTATGACCTACTTAAGGGAATGTTTAGGTAAGTTCAAGGTGACTTTTCTGCTTCTTCTATTTTTCAACTCATTCAGCTCAAAATATTTAATATGCAAAGGTGTGTTGGCATGTTAGATATCTCCATAAGTGCATTCTGAACCCTGTAAACTTCATAGAAGTGAGACAGTGTTTCTTTGCTTGGTCATGTATCTCTGGCTCCCACATGTTAAGTGCTTCACAATCACATGTGGAATGGATGGGTTTATTAATGCATGGGCTGACTAGCTTGTCAGAAAACTGAAATATAATTTTCTACTATATTTATACTATAATTACTGAGCCTGGCAATGTCTGAACTGAAGTCACCTGAGAATTTTCCTAGAATTTCTTTCATTTGAAAGATAGCTCACTACTAACAGGTCCAAGATTAATTCAAGAGGTTAAAACAACTTTGTGAAGTGAATAGAGGAGTGGTCAGAAGAAAACACCAAGTGATTGGATAAACTCTGGAAATACTTTCTTCCTAGGAAAAAAGACAACAACTGACCTCCAGCTGCAGTGCAGTCCCTACCAGCCTGAAAATAGGAGAGAGAGCTATGCCTGCAACCCCCACCATGCACTGGACGCTGTCCTTCCAAAATCCACTCTGCTGTCCAGCCCCATACACCTGAACATTCTCCCCATGGCCAGCCTTCCCACACAACCCCAGGAGACTACATAGACACAAGCACTAACCACACCAGTTGAAAAAACAGCAGAATAGCTGGAAGAAAAGGTATGGGCATAAACCACACCAGTTGGAAGAAAAGATGAGGAAATGCTGGTGTAAGAATATATTCAACAACTGAAAGAGAAATATGGCACCACCAGAACCCAGTGATCCTACAACGGCAAGACCTGAACATTTCAGTGCAGCTGAAACACAAGAAAATGAACTTCAAAATTACTTTATGACGATTACAGAGGTTCTTATAGAGGAAACAAAAAACTCCCTTAAAGATTTTGAAGAAAAGACAAACCAAAAATTGGAAGATATCAAAAAGAAAACCTAGAAAAAACAGTTGAAGGTAATGGTTCAAGACTTAATAACTGAAATAAAAACAAGGGAATTCTGGAAATGGGAAATCTGAGGAGGGGAACAGTAACTATAGATGCAAGCATCACCAAGAGAATACAAGAGATGGAAGATAAAATCTCACTGAAGATACGATAGATGAAATAGTTTCATCAGTCAAAGAAAATGTTAAATCCAATATGTAGCATGAGTTCTAATTGGTCTTAATAATAAAAACCTAGAGTCAGATATAGGGGTAAATACTGAAAAATCAGAGAGATAAAGGAGCAAGTCATAGCAACACCTTACCTCAATAACTTCTCAGGCAAAAGGAGAGCGAACTTCTATCTCCCTGCACCTTGTATCCTGATGAGTTCAAAAGGTTATATCTAATTCACTTTCTATTCTAAGTTGCATTACCAAACTGTCTTGTAATGTCTTTTAACCTTATACATGCTACACCTCTTTAGTGAATTTTTTCTCAAGCTAGTAAAAAGGAAAACTGTAAATGTAAGAATAAAGTCTTCAACTCCATCAGAGACCTGAGAAGGAAATGATACTACTTGAGTAAACAGCAAGTGAAAGCTAGTGACTTACAAAATATGTGAGAATGACAGAAACAGTTGGCTTCCTGAAAAGTCACCCAAGGTTCCTCTGCAACATTGGGGCATCAATCCTTGGTCTACAGGCCTAGCATCTCTGACAGACTTTTCTGTGAAGCAGGATATTCTGTAGGGCTGTGCTTGTCTTAGTAAAGTTCAGCAGTCATTTCTTTTGTGTCTGTTTGTCCAAATTGGACATCATACTGTCAGAAATCAAGGCAAGAGGACTTTCTTTTCCAGTGGCTTATTTTTGTCACAAAGAAATTAAACTCAGTGTGGAGTTTCTTCAGTGCCCATCATCTTCTCTAAAGTAGATTCCTGCTGCCAGGAACAGACACGTCTTGTCATAAAAAAAGAAAAGATCTGCCACATTCTGCAGATCTCTGAAGTGTTTGAAGACAACTTTTCTATCTAAAATGTAACTTTGTTTGACCTTGTGCATACCTAATGTAACTACAATTTCGATTTTAATAGGTGATTAATTGTTAACCTGCATTTTCTTATTATCCTAAATAGTTGGCATTAATTTACACTAAATCGTTGGCTAAAATTTTACACTACATTGTTAAATGAGTTACATAGGTACAATATCTTGAGCAATATTGGAAATGTATGTACAGTATATTCTAACAAAAATGATCTTAAATGTATATCAATATACAAAAATCTATATTAACATAAAATATTTAAGACTAGTACTTGTTCTTTTGGTTTAAAAGTAGGCTCAATAACATAACTTTTTATCAATTTCTATAACCCCCTTTTTCTTTTCAGAGTAGATTCAATAATCTACCCTTATATCCTATCATATCTACACCCCTTTTTTCTTTTCAAAACAAGAACTCTGAACTTAATCTATTTTGTTCAACTTTTTCTTGACCATTGCCAATAGCAATTCGTAATCAACTCCCCAATGACAAATACCATTGAACAACCAAAAACCACCCACCCCACCTCTTGGGAATGTGGGTGTCATGTTCTTAAATTTACTTCCTGTTGTCTTGGGGCAACAGTATCTTTAGGGGATTCTGAAAGGAAAATGTCGGTTAATTGTCAAGTTCTGGGAAAGATAGCTATATCATTTATTGTTCAGTCTCTGAATATTGGGAAAGTGCAGAACTTTCCTGGTTAGAGGTGTTTTTGTCCTGGTGATGTTTTTCAATTTAGTGGTGTTTTTCAGCTTAGTGGTTTTACCATAGTCCTGGTGGAATCATTATTGTGGAGCTCCATCATCCTTTTGGAGACTTCAAAGATCCCTTTTAGGCAAGGTCATGATTCACTGCAGTAACTTAAACATTTTAAATGTCATATGCCACAGATCTCAAAGAGGATAAAAGATAAATATTTGTGATATATATATATATATATATGTATATCCAGAGTACAAAAACTTAATTCCTAGTTACCTGATAACGACTAAAACCCAAAAATCATGTACAGAAAGCTAGATGACGCCTTTTTTATATACTCTATATGACCACTACTATCATGACAAAAACTTTAAATTACATATATTAATCATATAAGTTTTAAGAATATTTATACATTAAGAAAAACTTTAAACAGTCAAAATAAAACCAAAGGATTATGAAATTAGTGGCAATGCAATAGTTTGTTAATTTTTGTTTTTCTTCTGTCCCATATCAGGTGGCTTTTCTGACATGAGTCAGAAATTTTGGATTTTACTAACAAACATTCTTGGGTTTAGAGAAGGAGAGAACCACACTATAATTCCAAATCCAGCTTTAATTTTTAATTGGACTGGGCCTACAAAAACACCATTTGCATTGTAATCTGTATAGAAAAGCAGAAATAAACATTTGGGAATACTAATAGGTCAAATTACTCTTTTTCTTGGAACACCTTTTTTCTGGACAACTTGTAATTTTTCTTCACCTGTCTTATTTGTCCAATGGTCTTCATATTACTTAGCTGGATGCCTTCATCCCCCTCCCAAAAAAAAGCCCTTCCCCAACCTTAATCTTGGAGAAGTTTCCTTATGGCAAATTATATCTGATCAAATGAAAAGCATTTGTTAGTTTTAGTGTTAGTTTAAATTGAACAGCCATACTGTTTGATGAACTATCACCTCTTCTAATCAAGTGGTATCTCTTGATCAAACCCACTCCATAACTTTTCTTCTCCTATGGAAACAAAATCAAAACCAAATTCCCCAACTTAATAAATATTCTGGTTTCAATTCTAAGGTCAGCACTTCTTTAAAGTATACTGGCTGATTTAATTCTGTAGTTTTTTTCTATTATCCAATGTCTCTCGGCTGCTGCTTTTCCTTTCCCATTAACATTTAGAAAATTCAAAGTTAATAAAACATTATTCAGCCTATTTCTGGGGGTCTTTATTATCCCTTTTTGTTTATTTAGTGTGTCTTTTAGAGTTTGATTTGATCTTCCTGTAACTGCTTACCCTGTAGGATTGTGTATTATATTTGTAATATTCTTTATATTGTAATAAACAAAAGACTGCTTCATTTTACTAGAGAGATATGCTAAAGCATTGTCAGTCTTAATTTGTACAGGTATACCCATGATGGACATGGCTTCTAGCAAATGTATAATTACCAAATCAGCCCTTTCTGAACTCAAAGAAGTTGCTTATTAAATCTTGAATAGGTATCAATGGTGTGGTGTACATATTTTAATTTTACAAATTGTACAAAATGAAACACATCCATGTGTCAGGTTTCATTCCTTTGAATACCCTTTGGGTTATTTCCTTCAGGTAGTAGAGTTTGGTTATATAAAGAACAAGTAGGACATTTCTTTATAATATCCTTGACTTGTTGCCAAGGATGGAAAAGTCTTTTTTCAAACATTTGCTATTAACATAGTTTGTTTTTTTATGAAATTCTGAGGCCTCTAGCACATTTCCTATCAATAGTTGATCAATTTCATCATTACCTTTTGCTCTAGTGCCTGGCAGACTCGTATGGGATCTGATGTGTGTTTGTATATATGGGATGATTCAATTGTTGATTATGTCTTGTAACTGAAAAAATAATTATGTCAATTCTGCAGTTTCAATATACAAAATAACTCTTTCTGTATATTGCAAATAAGTAACTATGCTGAGAGGTTCTGTAAAATCCACTTATAACAGGTTAATAATATATAATTCTGATTTTTGGACAGAATCATAAAAGCTTTGAGCCACTTTACTTTTGTGATTTGTAACCTGCCTTTCCTGATTTATTTGCATCTGTATAGAATGTAGGTGCTCCAGATATTGGTGTTCCCCATACAATGACAGGAAGGATCAAGTAAGTTATCTTTGTAACTTGAATTCTCTTGCTTTGGAACATTTGTTGTTAACCTCTTCCAAAAGAATTACCTCAAGCTCTTTGCCAGGGTTCACTTTATTCCCATAATTTGTGAATTTCACCATTAGTAAAAGGTACTACAATTTCTGCTGGGTCTACTCCTACTATTTGACAAAGTCTCAATTTTCCCTTTAGAGTCAACAAAGAGACCTTTAAACATAAGTTTTTTTAACTCTGTTTATGTGGTAAAAAGATCTATTCTAAGATAATGCCTTCCTTCGACATTTTTCCTTAAAGGATAAAATAACCAGAATGAAATCAAGCTTTGGATTCAAATGATTCACATGTGCCTCCTGTAACTTATTTCCCACCAAAGCCAATTGTCTTTCAGCTTGAGCTGATGATTCCCTTGCACTATTAAGTTTTTTTCACCATCTAAGGTTTTGAACAAATTACTCATTTCATCACTGTATACCCCAATAGTGAGTCATAGATAGGAAATATGTCCTAGCAATATTTGAAAGTCATTAAGAGTCAACAATCGACCTCTCCTAATTTGCACCTTTTAGATCTAGTTTTTTGTAAACCTATTTTATACCCTAAGTAATTACAAGAATCTCCTCTTTGTATATTTTCAGGAGCAATTTGCAATCCCCAACAAGGCAAAATTCTCTTTACCATTTCAAGCATTCTCTCTAAAGTATCAACATTTGAATAAGATAGTAAGATGTCATCCATGTAATGGTAAACTATAGATTGAGTACATTGTTTGCATATCATTTCCAACAACTATTATACAAAATATTGTCATAGAGTTGGGCTATTTAGCATCCCCTGTGGGACATCCTTCTATTGATATCTCTTAGAAGGCTAAGAATTGTTGTTAAGGAGACACCACGAAGGCAAATTTTTCTCTGTCTTCTTGTAAAGGTATAGTGAAGAAATATGCTTTTAAATCAATAACTATAACAGGCCTTCTTTTAGGTAATAAAGAAAGCAAAGTAATTCCAGAGTGTAGAAAGCTCATTGGCTGAATCACCTTATTAACAGCTCTTAGATATGTTACCATTGTCATTTTGCAGATTTCTTTTTAATAACAAATCCAGAAGAATTCCAAGGGCTGCTTGATTCTTCAATATGCAGAGCATTTATCTGCTCCTGTACCAGCCATTCTAAAGCCTGCAGTTTCTGTTGTTAAAGACCATTGCTCAACTCATACAGGTTTGTTCATCAACAGTTTTAAAGGTAAGGCTGTTGGTGCCTTTGAAAGATCAGCAGTTGTGCCCTGTTCTTTTACAGCTTGAATTGCCAGTGACTGCCCTTTATAATACTTTCCAATATTTTTCCCAGAAACATATGTTAATTTTTGATTTGTTTCTAAAGTTGGAATGATGTTAATCTGAGTATGCCATTGCTGTAACAAATCATGTCCCCATAAATTCATTGCTATGCTTGCCACGTATGGCTTTAATTTTCCTCTCTGTCCTTATGGCCCTATACATTCAACCCATTACGTGCTCTTGTATTAGCTGAGACAAAGTTACAATGCCAAAAAGCTCAACATTTATGTATTGAGGAGGCCAATTTAGATGCCAAGATTCTCATGCAATTATTGTTTCATCGACGTGTGTCTACAAGACCTTCAACGACAAGGTCATTTGTATTTTTTAAATTTTGGTCTTTATTCACTTATAGAAGTTTGCCAAAGTATTTGCATTATGGTGTCTCCCAAATTTTTGTTCTCTCTTCTATAGCAAATCAAAAGACTCTAAGGTACCATCTAACACCAGTCAGAATGGCTAAGATCCAAAACACTAGTGATAGCCTATGTAGGAGAGGCTGTGGAGTAAGGTGAACAATCCTCTACTGTTGGTGGGAATGCAAACTTGTACAGCCACTTTGGAAATCAGTATGGTGATTTCTCAGAAAATTGAGAATCAATTTACCTCAAGACCCAGTGATACCACTCTTTGGCATAAACAGAAAACATGCTCAAACATTCCACAGGACATTAGCTCAACTATGATCATAGCAGCATTATTCTTAATAGCCAGAACCTGGAAACAATATAGAGACCCTTCAACCAAGAATGGATAAAGAAAATGTGGTACATCTACACAATGAAGTATTACTCAATGGAAATAAACAATGACATCATGAAATTTGCAGATAAATAGATGGTATTAGAAAAAATCATCCTGAGTGAGCTAACCCAGACACAGAAAGACAAACATAACCAGGCTACAATACTCAGTCCTAGAGAAGCTAGGTAGCAAGAAGATCCCTAAGAAGGATGCATGGATCTCCTTGGAAAGGGACAATACATGAGGTGTCCTGGGTAAACTGGGGACAGGAGGTAAAAGGGAAGAGATTAGGGGTGGAAATGTGAGGGATCAGGATAGTTGGGTTGGGGGCAGAACCAAAGGGAGAGTAATGGAAGATATATATTCATGGTGGTGCATTATGGGGTTAGGGAGAAGTCTGGTTCAAGGGAATTTCCCAGGAACCCACAAGATTGTCCCCAGGTAAGATTCCTGCAGTAATAGAGAGGGTGGCTGAACTGGCCTTCCCCTGTAATCAGATTGGTGTCTACCCTAATTGTCATCACAGAGCCTTCATCCAGTAACCAATAGAAGCAGATACAGAGATCCACAGCCAAACACTGGGCTGAACTCTAGGAGTCCAGCTGACAAGAGGGAGGAAAGATAAGTAAGGGGTGTCAAGATCATGACTGGGAAAACCATAGAGATAGCTGACCTGAGCTTATGTGAGCTCAAGGACTCTAGACCAACAGCAAATGAGTTGGCATGGGACCGATCTGGGTCCTCTGCATGTGGGTGACAGTTGTGTAGCTTGGTCTTTTGTGACTGGAACCCCTAGCAGGACCAGGACCTGTCCCTGATGCATGAGGTGGCTCTTTGGAACCTATTGTCTATGATGGGATACCTTTCCCAGGCTTGATTCAAGGGGGGAGGAGCTTGTTCCTACTTTACCTTATTATGCTATGCTTTGTTTACTCCCATGGGAGGCCTCACTCCTTCTGAATGAAGATAGAAGAGGAGTGGGTGGAGGGATAAAGTGGAGAAGGAACAGGAAGAAGAAAAGAATCATGTCTGGTCCCTCAACATTCAACATTACTCTGTTATGGTGAGGAATGTATTAAAACATTTTTACTCGTGTATTATCAGCAGAAAACTTTGGGAAATAAAATGACACCTAATTAATAAAACACTATTCCCCAGTCAGTTTATATACATGATGTTTTATTGCACCCTTATATGTAGATATTATTATAACCAATTTATAAAAGAGGAACTAAAACATGGTTAACAGTTCACACGACTTGGAATTAAAGTCAGAAGTTGTTAGTTTACTAACTCATGCCCTTGACTATTCTGATGTGTTGTCTCTTATGGTTTATATAAAAGCATAAATTTTGTTATGATAAATATCCTATCAAAAGCTATATTCAAAGGAGAAGAAAGAAGAAAAAGTACACTGAAGAAGGGGAGAGCCTCCAAGAAAGGAAAATAGAGTTAATGAGTGGAAAGAAGTTACCAACTATTTGGGTTAGTTTTGGAGAGAAAAAAAATGACATGGTAAGAGATTGGGAACAGGAAAACTAGGGGAAGAACTGTGCTTAGTTGTAGCAATTTAAGAGTTTCAATAAAAAATATCATCAAGACCTTCTCCATGTTTGGAAGATATACTTTACTACAACCTGAAGTCTTAGAGGTCAATTTTGAGGTATAAAGAAAAATGTTTGAATTTATTTAAACTGTTTTACAATGCAGGTTCATATAAATTGGCAGTCATCTAACTAGTCTATTTCCTTTGGGTTTCATATCACTTTCCCAGTTTTATTCACACAGTAGAACTATGGGGTAAATACTACTGTCTTCATGTTGTAGACAAGAAGATTTTGAAACAGAAAACCTAGTAATGTGATAAAATTCACACAAAAATTAGATACCAAAGCTGGGATTGAACTTGGGTCTGAGAACTCTGCTCTCAGTAGGTATGTTAAATGCATAGAAATTAGCATACAGTTCCTCCGACAAGAATAAATTCACATAAATAAGGGTCTGGAACACCAGCCTCCCAAGTTTACTTCTTGTCACCTCACAATTTTCTTAGTGATACTTTTTGTAAATGA
Source organism: Mesocricetus auratus (assembly GCF_017639785.1). Lineage (NCBI taxonomy): Eukaryota > Metazoa > Chordata > Mammalia > Rodentia > Cricetidae > Mesocricetus > Mesocricetus auratus. Next base: position 109,263,209 of record NW_024429182.1, on the reverse strand, counting down.
ATATTAAATGCATTTTTAGGATATTTGACAACAGTAAGAGAAAGAAGAGAGATTCATGAAGTGGTAGTTTTCCTATTAGTTTATTTATAATGTTACTGAAACTGAGCATGAACCTGGCATTCTTCAGAAACAAGGATATATGTATGCAAAGAGATGCATGCATTTCTTTTAGACATTCTTTGAACTTGTCATAGAATGGAAAGCCATACACTATAATTGATTAACAGCCTTAACTTAGAAGGAAGCAACTTAGGTACAAGATCCTGCCTCCTTCTCAGCCTTTGTATGATCACTAATACCTAATGCCACCACTATGACCTTCAATTTTATTGTTTGTGATATTTCTTCCTAACTGGTGTATACTGAGAAGTTAATCATGCAATAATTTAACACAGTCTTGAGATTATGTGACTACAAAAGAAAAAAATTAATTCCGTTTCTTATAGGTTAGCTTCCAGAACTTTTCTTTCATCAATAAAAGCACCATCCATTTTAACAGCATGATTAAATAAAGCATTTCCCTCTTTGGATCTTTTTGTTTTTAATATATAGTAGAATATGATCATAGGCCAACAAAATGCCTCAGTGAGTAAACACGCTTGCTGACAAACCTAGTGATCAGAGTTCAATTCCCTGAACCCTCACAAAGGTAGATGGAGAATATTGACTCTACAGATTTGTCTTTTGAATGTCATATGCATTCCATGGCATGCACATTAACATATTATTCATGTATTCATTACACACTAAATAATAAACATTTTAGAAATATAATTGTTAATTTAGCATTGTGTGCTATGTACACATTTAACATGTCAGTTACCACCCATAGTGAATGTTAACATCACCCTCTCTTGTCCTGATCACAGAGCCCTTCATGAGGAATCCTGAATACAGTTGTTGACAGGAAATATTCTATCTAAGTGAGTAATTAGGGGTCTGTTAAAAGTTGAAACATCGGCATTTTACTAAGATGAAACACTTCAGTCTACATCCTGAGAGAAGGAGAACTATTTCTAATCTGGGAAAACAATTAGACTTACCTCTGATTTCCTCCACTGAGAAGCTACTAAAGAAGTGGTAGAGCAATTAGGTAAAGCCTGCTCTGGGGATAAAGATACACACTAATTATCCTTAGGGTTGTTCCAGACACTGTAACATAGTCCAAAAATACTTCAACTGAGTGACCACAATGTTTAATAACATAAAGCACAAAAGCTTCATACATAAGTGATTGACAAGATCATTAATTTATCTATGAAGTAAATTCCTGCAGTGAATGTTACCAACAATCTTGATGAATATATATATAAACATATATATATATATATATCAGAAATCAAAGTATAATTTTCTTCTAAGTCTGAATAAAGACTCAGAAGGCCCGCTGTTAGAAGTGTTTACCCCGCAGTCACAAAATAAAACCAACCTCTTCAGTGGATCACAGTTGAATCAATAAGTAGTGGAGCTTTAAGACATCCCAGAAGCTTTTACAAACATGACCTCAGTTTAAAAACACAAAGCCAAACTTTTCCTGTTTGACATGATTATTCAAGGATATTAATGAAGGAAATTTAACTTATTTGTTTGGAGATTAATTCCTTCTCTTATAAACTGTAAAGGAAACTGAGACCTTTTGTTTGACGAGTACATTTTTATTAGACATACATCTTTCAGAACAATGCATGTATGGGATCATGATGAAATAATACAAAATAAAAATACTTACTGTGCATAGTCAAAGAACTTGAGAAACACTAGGATTAGGTTGGATTCTTCATGCAGGACTACTCGGAGCCTTTATTCTAAACTTTTTGTCAGATTACTTAAGTTTTTGGTGTGATAAAATACCCATCCCAAAAAAAGCAAGATAGGAAGAAAGGATTTGTTTGAGCTTACAGTTCCAGAGGCAATATAGTCCATTACAACTGTGAAGGCATGACAGCAAGAGCATGAGTTTGGCATGCCAGTCAGCAGACTGAGAGCATTTCATCTGTACTCAAGAAGTAAACAGAGAGAATAGGCACTGAGGTCAGGCTATAACACCTCAAAGATGCCCCCATGTCTGCCAACAAATTTCTTCAGTCAATGTTCTACCTATTAATAATTCAGACCCTTCTTAAGCAGTACCCAGCAAGGGACTCAGGTATTTAACTACATAGGCCTGCAGGGTTAGTTCTTCTTCAAACCACAACATGTGTCAATGTGCAAAGTACTTCAAATATGTTAACTCATTTTTCATCTAATTTGTGTGATAGATATGATAATCAGTTGAATCTTTCTAAAGGAGAAATGCAGATATAGATAACTTAGTCAGGATCATGATTCCAATGAGCAATGAACCCAAACTTTCTTGAGTCAAGAGTCTGTGCTCTTATTCGCTGTCTCATCCTCTTCAAACATGGTGACTCCCTGGCAATGGGACACACTATTCACTAGTTCCTGGATATGCTTGAGGACTAACATTCTTTTGAACATCCTTTTTGTTGTCCTAGTATTCAACAAATGTTTCTTCTGTACTATACCATGGCATTCTGACACTGTGTTTTGTAGATTCAGAACAAAAACAAGCAAAGGAAATACTATTGGGCGATTTTAAATTGTGGTGCCACTATATGAAAATGAGTAATGTAGGGACAGAAAGTAAGAGTAAACAGTGTTACTTATAGTGTGGGAAAGTTCATTTCTGTTCCAGGAGCATCACAAACCATAAGTATAAGCTTGCATATGTTATTTCATTTCAGCCTTATCTGCAAGTAACTATGGTACATAAAAACATCTTTTAGTTCCTTAGTGATGGAGTGAATCTGCCATGGACATCTCTTTACATCTCTTGTTGTGTAGGTAAAATTACAAACTATGAGCCACTTTCTTCTATGAAAGAACAAGTCATTGGTTGGCCCCTCCCACAAGTTCTGTACCACAATTTTCTCAACACATCTTGAAAGCAAGACAGATAGTGGATAGAAGATTTTGTGCCTGGGTTGATGTCCCAGTTCCCTTGCAATAGCCTTGCCTGGCATTGAAGATGGTCAGCTCTGGCTCCATATCCTCCATTACTAGGAGAATTTAGAAGCATCACTTTTATATATTCCAGAGGGTTTCCATTCCACTAAGTTTCCAAGTCACACACCAAATGCCCCCCAATTCCTGTCATCTCTCCTAGTACTCTTGTCCTCCATCCTTCCCACCTCCTGTCTGATCCTAGCTGTTTGTATCCCCACTGTCCTCAGTCTACTCACAAAATCTATTCTATTTACCCTTCCCAGGGAGATCTGGGTGTCCCTCTATGAGCCCTCCTTGTCACTTAGCCTCTCTGGATTTATGTATTGTAGCATGATTATTCCTTACTTAACTGTTAATGTTCCCTTATAAATAAGTATATGCCATTTGTGTCTTTCTGGGTCTGGATTACCTCACTAAAGATGATCTTTTCTAGTTCCATCAACTTGCCTGCAAATTTCATGATGTCATTTCTTAACAACTGAGTAATAATCTGTTGTGTAAATGTGCCACTTTTTCTTTATTCTTTGGTTGAGGGACACCTAGGTTGTTCCCAGTTGTGGTTATTATAAATAAAGCTAAAATGTATATGGTTGAGCAAGTTTCCTTGTGGTAGGATGAAATCTCCTTTGGTTATATGCTTAAGAGTTAGGTATAGCTTGGTCTTGATGCAAATCAATTCCCAATTTTCTGAGGAACAGCCATATTGATTCTTTAGTGAAACCTACATATAACTCAAAGTAGCCATTATATGCTCTGTGTATTTCTAGTCTACTTTCCTTCCTCTTCCCAAGGATACTGCACAACCCAGAGGAGGCCAAATTCAAGGAAAATACTTCATATAAAAACACATATAAAAAAGAATCTAGTTTAACATACATACAATGTCAGTGTCTTTCCTCTTCTATAAATTAACTGAACTTTATGCAAATTTTCAAAATTGAATTTCACTTTGTTGTTATGTAAGCCTATTTAGGAACACACTTATTATTTAGCAATTGCTTAGCTCCGTATTATATAAGAGTTTGCTTTTTATAAATACCTTGCTTAAAACCTATTGGGGTTTAATATCTGACAAAATCATTGACTCAACATGTGCTTTCTGTGAGAGTTAATAAGAAAATAATATAAGAGAACAATTACATTGCATACTTCTTGTTTCTCATTATTCTACTGAATTTAGACAGTATCAGTTGATTCCTTAAGATACCTATTATAATTTTAACCTATTTAAATGGGTGTGATAGTGTACAACAAGTATAGAAGTAACAGGACTTTGTAAGCCAACAAGCTAGTTTTTAATAGTTTCTTGGGTTCTAACAGAAGATGCAAGACTGCTGCGTCAGAAATGACATGTCTTATACAGTAGAAAATCACTAGCCCCAGTGTCAGCATAGCTATAGTGTTCTAGAAGGCCTGCATCGTAGGACAACAAAAAGGACCAGGTGGAATCTGTACGTTCAGGGGGTATACCACAAAAGAGGAGCCCTTGCCTTTTAGCAAGCATCATCTTGGTTTGTGAATGGAAAGAAAGCACATCACGGTACAGGCCTATGGACCATATTCACCGTGAGTTACTAGACATGATACTTTAAACTAGTTACTCTATCTGGACAGATTCTATAAAATGGTGATAAACACAGGTTCACATCCCATGCAATCTGATTTTAAAAATCCAGCTCTTTATTTACCACCTTCCTACCCAGAAAAGCTCAACACTTATAAAATTTTTAGAGAAGGGTGCCTACAAAGCAATCCATCTTTTGCCATTTTTACATCAAATGCATTCATTAGTATTTGCTTCCTTTGTTACTGTGCTAAAAAAGGCTCCTGTTGACCACAGTCACAAATAAGGATAAGAAGAACATCTGGTTCTATCTTACTATATATAGAAAGCATTAAACATCACTCTCAGAAAATTTTAGCACTTTCTATACATCATGCCCTTAGGAAATAATATTATCAATGTAGGCTGATCTCAACTGGATACAACAGTGAAGAGGCTGTATTAAGTGTAGTAGAGTCATCAAACTTCCCGTTGGTCTCTCTAAAAATGGAGAATGATTACTAACATCAAGAGTTATAACCAAGTGATCCTGGCAGAATATGATATTATCCACAGATATGCTGCCGCTGCTTCATCTGCCTCCTGTTGATCCTACATCCTTTTCTTGTCATCCCTCTTCATGCTTCACTTTCACTTTCACTCAGACACCTTCCCAAATTGTGCTTTGTTCAGCTGTCAGCAAAGAACTCAGAATTGCTCCAGACAAAAATATATGTGGATGGTGACTCTGAATATATAACCCAGCATGAGAATATTCACCGGCTGACAAAGCCAAAAAAAATCACTATGCTAGAAGAAAATCCTTCCTCTGGGATTTTCAGAATGAGGGTAAGGACTGATACTTAGCCAACTCATCTCCTTGAGGCAACCCACACATATCCAAACCAGGAAAAAAGCTGTATAATCAAACATCTCATTATTCAAAAGTAAACTCATCCAGGCATCAAGTTCCAATCCAATGAAATCAGGTCCTCAAAGCTTAAGTAAGCATTATATGCCTTTGTTCCCAAAAAGCTATTATGGAGAAGTGACCTGCAGTATCTTCAGGAAGCCAATTGAGTGTGCTCTGTTCTCAGCTGGTTAGCAGTGCTTCCGTCAACAAGAGCAGAGCAAGTGTCCAGTCAGCCAAGCAGGTGGCAAATAGCTTTCCACAGCTGGTCACAGAAACAACAACCCACAGTGTAATGGCATTTATTGCTTCGAAAACAAAAGTCATCACTGCAGTTAAATTCAGTGGTCCTTAAATAGTGATTGTGTAACCTGAATCAAAGCAGCCTGGCACATCCTTTGCCTTATTGGCTTTTTTATTCCCTCTAATGATTAGGCATGCTTTACTTGGCACAGATCTGCAACTAAAACACTACAGTCCCTGTTAGATATTTGCATGCTCTAAAGTGAAACAAAAAGCCAAAAGAGAAAATTAACAAGCAGTATTGAAGGGACGCAGCAGCTCTCATTTTGAGGCCCGAAGATGCAAAAGCTGCTGAGTTGTTTCATGAAAGCACATAATCCATTTATGTCAAACCAACCACAGCCACAGTAGCATACATGTTTCGCACCCATTCCTGACATGCAAGTGATAAGTCAAGCATTCTTATTTTTGATCCAGATTAGAACACACCAATGCAACGTTGTCACATGAAATAGGATCCCTTATTCTTGACACCATGGCTAGTTAGTAACATCACAACAGCTTCAAAATAATTTAACATAAGCAAAGGGTAGTGCAACTGGAATGTGTCTCTTTCCTTTGTCAGTATAATAGCACTGTGGGACTCATTCTTGGGAAGAGAGAAGCTGATAAGTTTGAAGACAGAGGGGAATAAGAAACAAGACTAACCAAAACAGAGACTTAAGATTGTCATCTGCAAGTGAATTAATGAGAACACAAGGAAATGCATACACAGCCTTCTGCAGTCAATGTGATTACTATTATGGTATGATTTAGGATGATCTAGGTATTTAGGGAAGCTGTGGAGGAAGATACTAACTCGAACCACTCTGCCCTCTCTCACTGTGCTCCTGTAATGCATTCTTTTTGCCCTTTGGAAATCATTGATTTTCAGTGAAGATATCTTATAAACAAAATTGTCTCTGAAATAATATAATGTCAAAACCCAAAGTGGTCAATTCATCTGGACTTTGAAGTGATGGTATCTTTGAGAACTACTCACTAGAAAGCCACTGCATTTTGAATACATCTCAAATCCACAGAATTGCTGGCAAGAAGTTGTTCTAAATAAATAATATCCTTCTAATCAGTTTAGACAACAACAAAAAGTGTTCAAGTGTCTAGTTTAAAATATGGTATTTTATTTTATTCATTGTTCCCAACCTGAGGTCTTTAGGAAACCCAGTTCAATAGGAAAGTGTTATTGGTAGACAAATAAGGGAATTACAGCTCCAGTTTTCACAGATGCCTGTAGCACCACTTTACCAAAAGATCCACAAATCCTACACAGGACTCAGGTGGAGTACCCATGTCTGCCAAGAGTTACAGTGGGTCAGAACAAAGGTGAGGATGGTGACATTCCTATGCCTTCAACCAAGAGGGATAGTCTGGGTGGAGCAAGTTAACGTGTTCCATGGCATTTGTGGTTGGCTGATACATGTTCTTTTGTGATGCCTAAAAGAAAGAATGCTTAATATTACTGAAGCACACTATAAGCAAAGCAGTATCAAATTACTTAGGTAGTTCAAGACAACTTGGTATTATGCCCTCAGTTAATATTGTGTCTGCATTGCCAGAGAAAATTCAAAAAACATTTGAAATGAATGAATGGCTTCTCAAATAAGGTTTCCAAAGCCAAACTAGGCTCTGAGATGGCCCTTTTTATGCCAATTAATACATTGATTAAAATAAAATGTTTCTTTATTCACAGACTTAGAGTAGGTAAATTCTTTATAATAAATTCTTTGTTATGGTTCATTTTCCAAATATGTATATGCAGTATGTAAGGCTAAAATAGAACCTAAATTGTGAATCCAAAAGGTGAAAAGCATGAAATATAACACAAATTTTGCTATTTAGATTTTTTGAACTTTTTCCCATGAAACTAAAGCCACTAATGAATGGGTAGTGTCTGAGAGTCAGTTGCATGTAGCTATGAATTAAAGTGGAAGTAGAAACAAGAGAGAGTCTAGGCCATCCACATGTCTGCTCATAGTTCAACCCACACCCTCTGCAATGCAGTGTGTGTTCTTTGTCTTCCCATGAGATTACCATCTGTGAAGAGAATGTCATTTTGTTAGACACTGCATCTACATCCTATATTGGGAATTTTCTGGGTCCACTGCTCCTTAAGTGTTTTCTGGAAATTGCTGAATTCATTTTATACCTCAGTTAATGGTTTAATGAAATCTCAGTTAAAACTTATCACTTGTATGTGGTTGAAACCATCTCTGTGTCCCTTTTTCCCTCCTGTCATTTCTTCTATTTTATAGCTGCCATAAAGACACAAATGATAAAAGGCTTGCAGCCCCAAGGCATGAAGGATTAGGACAAGTAATAAGCAGTAATTCCAGAAGAAGTTTTTTATTGTGGCCCCATCACTGAGCCTTCACAATATTCTCTATTATTGTCAAAAAGGCTTTGAGCTTAAAGAGTCACCTTCAAGGTCATGTTTCTCTTGTATTTCTGCTCAAAAATATCAGATCCTAATAAAATTTAAGATGAAGTGATTTGAGTCTTGACAACAAACATCTTCATCTTTCTTCTACCCATGGTCTATCTGAACATTAGCATCATTATAAATACTATTTATATGTGTGCATCCTTTCCTCCATATATATTATTTTATCAAAAACCTTTCTATAAGACCTAGAACTCTGAAGCTGCCAGAAGAAGACAAAGATTTAAAGACACATCAGGTTAAAAGAAAGGATTTTTAAAAAATGACTCCAGTACTCTTGGAAATTGACAAATGGGATTCCATGAGTTAAAAGGTTTCTATACAGCACAGGAATAATTAGTAAGAGTATGTGTTGGTTATACATCCAACAAGGTATTAGTATCTAAAATCTATGAGGAAGTCAAAAGGCTAACCACCAAAAAATCCTGAATCCTCAAACCAATATATGGACTAATAAATTTAATAAACATATGAAAAAGTGTCCACCATCTTTATTTACCAAAGATAACACAAATTTAAACTCTTCGTGATTCTATGTCACTTCATTCAAAATGAGTACCATCAAGAAAACAAAGCATAGGAAATGCTAGGAGGATGTAGAGATAGTACACTTGGACACTATTTGTGCGGGTGTAAACTGGTACAACCCCTTTGCAAATCAATGTAGAGTTCTCAAAATGCTGAAACTAGAATTACTGTGTGATCCAGACATAGTTTCCTTGGTATTTACACAAAGGACACCAATTTATAGTATCACAGGGATAGTGGCAGCAAATCCATGATTATTGCTTCATTATCTGCAATACCTAAGATATGTAACCAAGCCAAAGATTCATCAACAGAAATATGGACAAAATGTGACACATATGCACAATGGAATTTTATTCAGCTTTAAAAGAAAAATGAAATAATGGCATTTGCAATAACATGAGTGGAAATGAGAAAAATTGTTAAGTGAAAAACCCAAACACACACAAAAAATCATATTTTCTCTTGTGCATAGAATCTATATTTAAACTCATATATGCATGGGTGCATGAAGATATAGAAATTGATAAATACATATATACATAGATCAATAGATAGATCACATTATATGGTATTACTGTGGACAGGTGACTATGAGAATAGAGGGTGAGGTCGGAAAGGAGTAATAAAAAAAGTAATGTACTAGATACAAAATAAAAGGAAGAGCTTTTGAGGCATATAACAGGACTACTGAGGGTGGGAAGAAATTCAAGAGAGGGTGAGGTATGTAAGAACACAGTACAATGATGTACGTTTTTGGTTTGTACATTTTTCTCACATTCAGCATATACCTTTCCTATATTAAGAATTCTCAGGAGACTTAGTGTGTACATGCTGGAATACTTCACCAATTTTGTCATATTCTGGGCAGTAACTATATAGGTGAAATTTTGTGTCTGTCAGACATGGTTTTCCTTGATGCAACCTTTATCACCCACAAGCAATCATTAGAAACTGATATTTCTTCAAATTTTAACTCGTGCATCCCTCCATGCTCACTACTGTGAGAAGTGGAGAAGTGTGAGAAAAAGAAAATCAGAACACGGATGTTGGCATTATAGAGGATCTAACACATGACGATTTAAAGTTAAATATGACAGAATACTTGCCATGCTAAAAACACATAAACACATACACATATAAGTCAGGTTTTTTAATGAAAGAACATACTTATGCTGGTGAGTTAACAAAATCTGGCTGAAATTTTGCATAAGCTTCTAAGTAAGTATGGTGGTTTGAATGAAAATAATTCCCATAGATTGATAGAGAGTAGCACCATTAGGAGATGTGGCCTTGTTGGAGTAGATATGGGCTTGTCAGAAGAAGTTCGTTACTTAGGATTGGGCTTTAAGGTTTACAGATACTCAAGCCATACTCTCTTTCAGCTACCTGCTTGTCAACATGTAGAACTCTAAGTTACTTCTTGAGCATCATGTCTGCCTGCACACTGCCATGTTTCCCACCATGGCAATAATGAATAAGCCTCTGAACTTTAAGCCAGCCCCAATTAAATATTTTCCTTTATGAGAGTTGCCATGGTCATGGTGCTTCTTCACAGCAATAGAAGCCTAACCAAGACAGGAGTTTGTACCAGAGACTGGGGTATTGCTGTATTAGTCTGGACCATGTTTTTCTGTTTGGAGGAATGTGAGCTTTGGAACTTTGGGTAAGGAAAGCAGTGGAATGCTTTAAGTGCAGCCTAATGAGTCATACTAGTAGGGCCATAGAACATAGTGTTTCTGAGGGTGATTTGAACTGTGGAGAGTGGAATGTGGTGTTTTGAAAGAAAATAGTCCCAGTAGACTCCAAGGGAGTGGCACTAGTAGGAGGTGTGTCCTTGTTGGAGTAAGTATGCTGATATTGGAGAAAGTTAGTCTTGATCTCTTCCTGTTGCACCCAGGAAGATCCAGATATACAATTGTCAGCTACCTCTCCAGAACCATCCTGAATACTGCTGTGCTTCCCACCATGATGATAATGAGGTAAATCTTTGAACTATAAGCCAGCTCCAAATAAATATTTACCTTTATAAGAGTTGCAATTATCATAGAGTCGCTTCACAGCAATAGGAACACTAAGACACCGTGTCTTGCTGCATTTTCTCCACATCATATATTGCCTACAACATTTTATTCTACTTGTTTTATCATGATCTACCTGTTCCACACAACAAAAAGGCAGGCCATTTTGACTGTTTTCTTCACTGAACATTCTTTTCAGCCTCTAGAGATAGCCTAAGGAATACTTAGTACATACATACAGGAGAGGGTCAGTGAACATCTGTTGATTGAATAACTGGGTTGGTTATTAATTGTGTGCTGCAGGTGAGGGTTTGTGAATCATCTTATGTATCTGCCTTAGTTTGCTCTCTATGGCAGTGATAATCACCACGATCAAAAGCAACTTGTGGAGAAAGGGGTTTATTTAGCTTATATACCCCATCATAGTCTAACATTGAGGGAAGTCAAGGAAGGAACTAAAGCTAGGTAGCAGCCTGGAGGTAGGAACTTAAGTAAAGGCCATGGAGAAACATTAATTAGTGACTTTCTATGACCTGCTCAGCCTGATTTCTTACACAACTTTGTTATACAAATCACAGAGTGGACTGAGCCCTCCTACATCAATCTTTAATCAAGAGAATGTCCCCACAGATTTGCCTACGGGCCAGTTTGGTGGAGGCATTATCTCAATTGACATTCCCTCTCCTCAGATAACTCCAACTTATATCACATTGACATAAAAACCAATCATTAAATATCCGTGCTGTTATTAAATGAAACAAAATCAATATAAATGTAAAAGAAAACTTGTTATGTTATTAAATCTTTGGGAGAGTGTTTGCTTAAGGGTTACATTAAGACATTCAAATGAATATTAGTAGATTTGTACTAAGAACTAAGAGCCAGGAGAACAAGAGTAGAAGGACATGAGAAGTAAGGAAAACCACAGTAGTCCACAAAGAAAGAAGCCTGAGGTAGTATATCCTTTCAGGAGAACATAAAAAAGATGAGCATCCCAACTGTAATTTTGAAATACTTAGTCCAGTGCTTGCAATAGTACAGTTACTGTTATTGACAGTCATAACCCAGATATATTTGCTTTGGAATGTGATGAAGTAATAAGAACTAAATTTACTCTCCCATTTTTAGAAAGGTAAACAAATAGGTAAATTATATAAAGCTTCAGACATTGGATAAGAAGTTCACTAGGACTTTTGTCCCTGAGAGTAGGAAACCTGGTAAATAATCTGTATGGCAATACCATTTACTATCAGGCAAGAGACTGTAGCCTATATCACAGTAGCCTGTATACTAAACAGTTCTCCATCCTTCCTGAGTTGAGAAGACATCACGGGGTCCAATACTCAAGAGACAAAAGTGAATTGGCATCCCTGTGAAGCAGAGTTTCAGAAAGAACTCTGGCAATTTTCAGGCAAAACCGTCCAGGATGCATCAAGCAGAACAGTGAGGTAAGTATCTCTTCAGGAGAGTGAAGGGGGCTCAATTAAGAGGAGAGAAAATCTCCTAAGTCATCTAGAACTTTTGTCTTCAGGGAGACAAATTTTCTTAGACTGCAGCCTAAGCAAATTCCATGATTCTGTGTATAAAGACAACTACTGATTATTAAGAGTAAATTTAATAGGCATACAGAGGAAGAATGACCAATGGGGTGGTATATAGGAAGTATGCTGGATCCATGCAACTGTCATCAAACAACATGGGAGTGTGATAATTACTTTGGTTCATAACTGCAGATCAAGTTGACAATGCCAAGTGAAAATATTTGGGAGAGAAAGGAATAATTAACATGAGGAAACATCCACATTGCTCACCAGCAAACAAACAAACAAAAAAGCATATTGTTTGATTCTTGATTTCAACAGACAAAACTAACAGATATCTTTAAGTACTAAACTAATGGTTTTTTTCAGGTCACTACATAATAAAATTAAACATATAGACATCAAAGGACACTGAAAACACTTTATTAGTATAAAAATTTGGTGACAGCTAAACCTTAGCTGTGGCAATCAGTAAAATCAAATGAGAATTTTTAATTATGCAAAAGAAAAATATATATTTACTTTTCTCCCTAAAAGACAGAAAATCAAAGTATACTTGAATTTTTTTTATCTTAAAGCAGTTATTGCCCAAGAGCCTGGAATTTCTTTTATTCAGATTTCTCTGCAGAGATCTCTTGAAACAGTTGTGTTTGGCTCTGTGTTGCCCAAAGGTGGAGAAACTTGAATGACTTTCCAAAGTTTTTCCATCTGTGACTGAAGCAAAGTAAAAGGAACACAAACAATTAAAATCAGATACAGCAATACTTCTGGGACAGAGCGTCATAATCTCAGAAAACAAATCAAAGTAGGGATATGCTTATTAAAGATTTATTGTACTGAAGAAAATATCTATCACATATAAGGACAAGACATCCATCAGAAATAAACATTAAATGAATTACAACAGCTAACTAAAGAGCACAATAATAAATAATACTGATGGTGTTACATTCCAAATATTTGCACAATTGTAGGAAATGTTTACCAAGAAAAAAGAAAACAATTTTCCCTCAAATAAATCATCAACTGGTAAGCTCTTTAATAGAAATACAAAGAGTAGAAATCTCTAGTGCAGTTTACAAACTTACTAACAAAGCAAGTTTTTAAATCCAGCTGTTTTATTGTGCAACTTCACATGATGATAGACTGAACCGCTGAAATTGTAAGTATGTTCCTTCAATTAAATGTTTTCCCTACAGGAGTTTCCATGATCATGGTGTCTCCTTACAGCAATAGAAACCTAAGACAGTATACATTAACAGTGCAAAATAATAGGTCTGATTATGAGTTTTCATAAATTTATATCATAAACTTAAAAAACTTCTAGATTATGCATATGAGAAATCATTCAATATTTGTAAATTAATCCATACACTGTGAAAATTAATATGGAGGTACTCAATAAAAACCAAACCAGTAACTACCCTTGATCCTGCTATCACATTTCTAGAATCATACCCAGAGAAATCAAATCAGCCTACAAAGAAGATACCAGCATAGCTATGTTTACTGTGGTACTGTAACAACAGCAGCTTTCTAGAATCAGCTTTCCATCAGCAGGTGATGGAAAAAAGAAACTTGGCATAAACACACAGTGCAGAACAATGCAACTATAACAAGAATGAAATTAATTCATTTGTAGAAAACAAAATGGACGGAATTGATGTAGGAAAAAAGATCCAGCCAAAGACACACACCCTGAGCCGAGCCACCTCATGTTGAGAGAAATCAATAAGACTCAGAAAGACAAATTTAAAAATGATGCATATGAGTATCTAGCTGCATTTATGTATGTGCACCACATGATTCCTTCTATAAGAAGAGACCAAAAAATTTTTAGAGTTCATGGAAGTGATGGACAAATATGAACCACTACATGAGAACCATATGCTAGGAACTAATCCAGATGCACTGCAAGAGCAGAAAATACTTTTACCTGCTGAGCCATCTCTCCCTCTCAACTAATATAAATTTTTAAATAAGGCCCTCTGCCTTCTAAACAGTGTCCCATATATAAAGCAAGGCAGAAAAATGTTAAGAGTTTTATTTCATTACTTGATACAGGCTAAAAAATACAGTGATTTAAAGATTTTGTTGGTTTCAGCCGGGCGTTGGTGGCGCACGCCTTTAATCCCAGCACTCGGGAGGCAGAGGCAGGCGGATCTCTGTGAGTTCGAGGCCAGCCTGGTCTACAAGTGAGTTCCAGGACAGCTTCCAAAGCCACAGAGAAACCCTGTCTCGAAAAACAAAAAAAAAAAGATTTTGTTGGTTTCTTCTTGATTGTGGCTAATTGTTTGAACACAGTTCCTCAGTGGTCTGCTTTTCTGACTTTTATATGCAGGCAAAAGGAAACTGAGGATGATATGGGGTAAAAATAGGCTAAAGAGAATAAGGCTTGCCTAGCCAAATGAGATGTACTAGAATATTAATTACTTTTCCCTCATCATTTTATAGAAACTTTAGCAGGAAATGCCATTGATCTTATAAGGAATAATTGTAGTGGACAGCAATAGAGAGAGTAAGGAAGCAAGGCTAAGCCAGGAGCAAGCAGGCTGTCCAACAAGGCAAAGCACAGAAATCAATCAAGTGGGAATCTCCCTTCCAAGAGAAATTACAAGAACCCAATTATTGAACATCTGAGCCACAAATGTAATGTTATTGTGAACATACCTGAGGTGATGAAGAAAGAACAGAAAGGACCATCTGAGGATTCTGAAATTCTTCATGGAATCTTGGAAGGAACAGTTCTACTTGACCATGAGTTTGTCATGTCCAAAATAATAATAATAATAATAATAATAATAATAATAATAATAATAATAATAATAATAATAAAGCTGTACCACCAAAGATACCCTGCGACTCTCCTTTAGGTTACTTCAAGGTGCCCATGTGTCATAGTTAGGATTTACATTGCTGTGGAAAGACACCATAACCACAGCAGCTCTTATAAAGTAAACATTATTTAGGGTGGGTAACTTACAGTATCAGAAGTTCAGTCCATTATCATCATGTCAGGGAGCATGGCCATGTTTAGACTGATGTGGTACTGGATCTAAGAGTGCTACATCTTGCAGGCAGAAAGAAGTTGACTGACTGTCACACTCAAGGAAGCTTGAGAAAAAGGACCTCATGGCCCATCCCCACAGTGACACCCTTCCTTCAGCAAGGCCACAACTCCTAATAGTGCCACCCCTTTGGGGGCCATTTTCTCTGAAACCACCACACCATGTAATTTAAGCATCAGTCCATCAGTCTCCTGGAACTCTGTCATAGATATTTGAGTTTAAGAGATGTCTCCCACTGTGCCAGAGTTTTAGAGATGTCTGTGGATCTTCTCAGTAATAATCAACCTCGCCATGAAAATGAATCACTAGACACAGTTTAATGAAATATGGTTTGCATTGCACATAGCAGTGACGGGACCAACAATTCTAGTTTCCAAATCAACTATTCCCCTATTTTTCTGAAAGTTAATTATCTTAATGGATGTTGAGTTTTATCATCTCTAATATGAGTATAAAATGTGTCTCCCTTATATTTATTGAGACTAAATGAGAAAATTAATTTATTTTAAAAGTACCATAGTGCTAAGAATAAATGTTACTGGTAATAATGATGACTTTGAAAGTGAAGTAGTTAGACCCAATATTAAGTATTAAAGAGAATAGGTAGAATATTTTAAACATTTTGGTTGTATTAATTGCTTGGTGTTAGAAGGTACTTCCTGCCTGTTGGATTTTGCAATATGGTGACACTGATAATATTCGAACATTTTCTAATGAGTTTTGAAAGATATAAAATAAAAATTTCTGAACGAGTATAATCCTTCAGTTGTCCTTAATCCCAGCAATTAGGAGGCAGAGGCAGGTGGCTCTCAGTGAGACCCAGGATAGTTAGGGCTACACAAAAAAACTCTGTCTTGAAAAAAAAAAACAAATCTAAAAATGAATACTTTGTGTCTATAAAATGGCATTTATCAACTAAAATGCCAGTCAAAGTCTGAAATATTAATAGATATAAAGGAAAGGTCTAATTCATAATTTATTATACATATAATCTCTATTTACAAAACTTTGTATTCAGAAATCATAGATCTGTGTTTCAGAGATCTGATTTCCTCTTTAGTTTACCCAGAAGTCCTGTGAACCTTCCTCAGGGTCATTACAAACAAATAATTACTCTTGTCCTCACTATTTAACTAAGTGGATATTAGACTATATCAATATGTATGAAGATTTTTATACCACTCCCAAATACTCCCTCACCAAGTAATTATCTCACAAAAAAGTAAAGCCCATTCTGTATTTTAGAGATGTCTCAGTATGGTGAGAACCACCTAAGAAAGCAGTCTGGTACTCAGCTCTTCACACAGATGACCCACAAGGTCTCTGCCTCTTGTAAAGCTAGGCAAGCTACGTCCTACTTAATTCATTTTTTTAGAAAAACGAAGAGCAAATCATATTTTATGGAAAATATACATTGTCTATTCCAGAGGAAGACAATTCAGACCATTTGCTCTGTCCTTTCCTTGTCTTTGTGATATCTGGAAACTTCAAACCTCAAGGAACTGAGAGTGAGGCAAGATAACTCTTGGGCTGAGATGACAGTACAGCTGATAAAATGCAGCCTTGCTGAATTGGTGAGTTCCAGATGGAGTAAGGGAACTTGTATTCAAACATTAAGGTGAAAAACTATTGAAGAAGACACCTGGCATCCACTTCTGGCATACACACACACACACACACACACACACACACACACACACACACACACAAAGTGAGAGAGAGAGATTATTTTTGTCTCTAGACAAAACTCTGCTCAATACTCAATTGCCTTTTACTTTATGAAATAGTTTTCTGTCGTTTCTAAATCTATTTAAATAATTTGTATATGTGTACAATCTCCACATGTATAGAAGACATATTCTTAAAATGCTCTATTATTTTCTACATCTGCCTAGATCTCTCACTACTTAAACAAGAGCTTTACTACATATTCCTTTTTTGTCTGAATGAGTATAACTCATTTACTCTTTTTTGTAAGTGTCTTTAATGCATGGGAGTCACCTAAGTCTTTGGTGAATAAATTTACATACAATCTGAGCTTTAACGAAATAAGTCTATTGGTATGCTTCTCCTGTGAAAGGCCACCATCTATGGTTACCAGAGCATCATATGTGGTATACATAAGTTAACTTCTGATGACTGATATATAGGCAGAACAGTTGTAAAACCCCAACATAAATAATGTATTCTTCTCACTTAAATAACTTCCCTTTATTACCAAAGCAGTCATCAGAATTGTGACTCTTCAATGTCCTTTCTTATATTAAATACAGAAGAAATAGAACCGTTAGCCTAGTGATTTGAGTTAATTTTCCCCTTCCCTAATGATTTAGATTTTTATCATTATTTCTAGGAGCTGGTTGCATCAATGCTCCACCGACAACATCTTGTTCCTATTACTGTCATTCATGGACCTTGTGTTCCTTTTCATTTGTCAGTCAGGTTTTAAGATGACAGTCTCTGTCTTATAGAAACAGACAGAAACACCAACATGACCATCGATTTCTTTCTTCAAGTAGAAAATAAGAGCTATGTTACAAATTTTTTAGAACCTTACATAGTGAGAAAGAAAGTCAATGGCCGGCACAGATAATTTAGTAGAAAGCATCAGATATAAATCTTGCACCCCAAAATTGAATCTGCATTCTTGGACAGGAGAGCAAATCATTGCTTACATAAGAAACCTGTTGTGACCCTTAGAAAGGCATATTAATAATGCCCAAGTCTTCCCTGAAACCACTCAAACGCTAGTGAAGAAGGACGATTTTTACTGACCATGCTATAAATGCAGCTGATAGAAGAGGATCTTTATTGCCTCTAAATAACAGTGTGCCTCAGCATGGATGGGTTGTTCCCACAAACAGAGGGAATTAAATCCATTGCTCTATAAGTTCCCAGGAGCTCAAAGTATGTCCATCTGAGGGTTCACAATTGATGTGGGCAGTCCAATATTTTCAGCTGCAAGCAAAAATATTTAAACATATTTGTTTATTTAAATTAAACAATGTGATGGTTGCAATGACAACTAGATGGAGATTAAAAACTCAAAACCAGCCAGGCGGCAGTGCCACATGCCTTTAATCCCAGTAATTGTGAGGCAGAGGCAGACAGATCTCTGTGAGTTTGAGATCAGCCTGGTTTACAAGAGCTAGTTACAGGACAACTTCCAAAGTCACAGAGAAACCCTGTCTCAAAAAACAAAAACAAAAACTCAAAACCAAATTTTACCTTCAGAGGTCACAGAATTGCCTTGAACATAAACAACCTATAGAAAACAAGAATACTGGGAAAAACAAGACAGGCAAAAAAAATATGATCGGGAAGTGGGAGATGACAATTAGTTATGGGATTTTTAGGCTTTCAGTGGGAGTGGAATTTAAGCTGGGCCATGAAGAATGAGTGTACGTTGGCAGTGTAGAGGACAAGCTGAGCATTACAAAACCATGGCACAGCACGTGATGACAGATGGAAGGATATTCAGTCAGAAGAGAAATAATCTCTACATCTCTAAATTCTTAACAGATATATTAGTGAACAATGTGAAGAATAAGGTTGGGAAGTTTAGTAGGGGACAAATGGCATCCCCTACCATCTCCTCATCCTATACATTGCACATATAGATTTTCTTCTCAGACTGCTCCTCACTGATAAGGATCTGCAAACTGAGAATTGTATTGAGGGATAGAGCTTGTACACTTAAAACTCTGTGTGTGTGTGTGTGTGTGTGTCTGTGTGTGTGTGTGTAGAGGAAGAGATCTTGAGAGATGAGTAAAGAGAGGAGAATGGAATACACATGAAAATAAATCAGAATCGGAGGATTTTGTCAAGGGGAAGGAAGCCAGGCAGCAAAGGTCAATGGTGGAGGGGAACAAATGAAACAAAAAGTATAATGACACACACATTGAAAAATGTTGTAATGAAATGTATTTTGTTGTAATGAAACATATTTCCTTGAATTTTCACCATAAAAATCAATTTTAAATTTATGTAATTAAGATCCAGCAGGAGTGGTACACATCTCTAATCCCAGCAACCAGGCCAGAGCAGGTAAATATCTGTGAGTTTGAGTTCAGTCTGGTCTATATAGAGTTCCAGAACATCCAAGGCTACACAGAGACACCCTATAACAAAGACAAGTAAACAAACAAATGTGTGTGTGTGTGTGTGTGTGTGTGTGTGTGTGTGTGTGTGTGTGTGTGTAGCAAGAAAGACAACAAGTTGGGGCAACCATTGGAAATGATAGAGGTTCATTTTAAAATTTTAGAATATCAATTATTTCCAAACATTAAAAATGGAAGATTTAATTTAAACCAAGTAGTGTATTGAATCCTAAAATCAAAATGAAGATGTTCTGGAGTGAAAGCCTAGAGCTTCTGACATTCTCAGCCATCTCACCAGGAGAGTAGCTTCTGTGGGGCCAGGAGGGGACGATGACATATACAAGGATGATCTCAAGTAAGAATCTAAGCAATAGTGGAGAGGCTACCTTAAATTCCCTTCCTCTATGAGATTGATGACTACCTAAAATGCCATCCTAGAGCCTTCATCCAGTAGCTGATAGAATTAGAAACAGACACCCATACCTAAGCTCTGAGCCGAACTGGAATCCAGTTGTAGAGAAGGAGGAATAATGAGCAAAGGGGTCAATACCATGCTGGGGAAACCCACAGAAACAGCTGACCTGACCAAGTAAGAACACATGGCCCCCAGTGGTAAAACTGGATAACCAACATTGGACCGATCAAATCCCTCTGAATGTGGATGTCAGTAAGGAGGCCTGGGCGGTCTATGGGACGTTTGACAGTGGAACTACTATTTACCCTTAGTGCACAAGTGGACTTTGGGAGCCAATTCCCCATGAAGAGATGCTCTCTCAGCCCAGACATGTAGAATAGGGCCTAGGCCCTCTTCCAAATGATGTGACAGACTTTGATGATCCCCCATGGAAATCCTCACCCTTCCTGGGGAGTGGATGAAGGGTAGGATGGGGAGTTGGTGGAATCATGGGGGGATAGAAGAGAGAGGGAGATGGGATTGATATATAAAATAAGATTGTTGCTAAGTTAAATAAATTAAAATAATATATTATATATACATTTCTAATTGTTATCTAAAATGCAGTTCTATGAAGCTCTACTTTGAAGGGGGTGTGCAATAGAGTTGCAGGAAAAAAGAGATTTCATTAAGCCCCACTCCTTATACTGCCTATAGCCACTTCCCCAGGTAAGACGGCTTCTCCTGCACTCTGCATTCTTTAATCATCTATATTTCTATGTGTAGGGTTCAAGACCTGTACTCCTTCCCCATACTTTACATGCCAGCCCTGAAAAAACATACATGTAAGTAACATTATAGAGAAAGAGCATGTTATATTTAGGAATATGTATGAATACATATGTGCATATATGCCTCTAATAACTATTAGTGAAAGCAGAAGCCATGAATTTGAATTCAAGCAAGGGGGATATATGGGAGGTTTGGGAGTGAGGAAAGGGAAGAGTGAAATGATGTAATTAATTTCAGAAATAAAACAAATGCATTTCTTAAAGAAAAATAATATTCTACCATCTCAAGCATGGTGTGAATTTCTTTATGCTTACTCTGGTGGGCTGGGTTTGTAACATAAAAGATTGAATGACAGGGCTGTATGGCTTGGGCTTTCTGACACCAACCTTAGATTTATTAATGTGCCCCAGAAGCAGTTTCTGAGACTTAGGGAAACTCTCAGATTTTGGCATTTAGGTATCCCCATTATGAATTAAACATTTTCTTTGATGGAAAACCCCCAATAATAGACCAAATGGGAGAAAGACCTAAAATAACATTTTAATTCAATATATTGTATCATCATTTCATTCCAAATTCTCAAAGCTGAGATTCTGAGTGTTGATGATATAATCTCCTGATCGGCAAAGAAAAAATAATCACAAAATAATAGTTTTCATTGGTAAGTAATTTTACCAATATGACTGTCAAAAGTAAGAAAAAATCCACAGCGTGTGACATGGAATGCATTAGGAAGACATGGAGATTTTCTTGAGTCATAGCCTCCATAATGATAAACTGCACTTATTGGTTTCTCATTTCTTTTTGGTAAGATTTGCTTCATTACCCAGGTAGCATCTATTTATTGGGGATTAAAGTAAAACAGATTTTTAAGAGAAAGAAGTCAGGAAGCTTCATTCCTTGCTTCCTAACTGTTCTGCAGAGATATGAACTAATAACACCTTTAAATGGACTGAGAAAATAGTCATTACCCACCATGGTTATATACTAGATTGGACTCAGCAGGTCCTAGAGATTTTGGGAGATCTGCCAATCTTTCTTCTGAAGAATAGAATAATGGAAGCTAAAAGTGATTTTTTATTCCGTTCATGCAGAGAAATGTTTCCTCTCTTTCTAAGCCACAGGAACTTGAGAAATTGAAGAAAAACAATAGACGATAAAATGCTAACCCAGTTTATATAGCAGTTGGAAAGCAGTACATGAAAAGCACAGGATTCAGAGTCCTTACCTAGAGAAATAAATGTTAGCACTGTGACATGATTTACATTGGAATTTGGAAGGAAGACATTTAAGTAGTGAGAAGGAAAGCACAGACAGACCCCAATGTTAACCAAAATGATCAGACTCTTCCCTGATGTATTACACTGAGATGCCACTATCAGATAAGAAATTATCCCAAACTCTTTCTGTATACTAGGAACAATAGCAAGATTTCATTTAAAGCCAATTCATTTTCTATACCCTGAATAGTTTAAAGAACAAAAGAAATAAGCATATATATTATATTAAAAGATATACATTTTCAGCCCTATTGTCTCAACTTCTGGGAAGAAAGTAAACTATATAAAATTCTTGACCCTCTGTGGCTTATATTTCATATTATTAAAAAGTACTATACAAGCATCCAGCTTCGATGCCAATGAACTATAGCATTGATCAGCATGACAAGAAGTTCTTAAAGATGCTATACTGGTACTCATATATTGGTAGTAACCAAAATTTGTCTACTTGGACTAAAGGGCCACTCAGTGTGAGAGAAGTAATGGCTGGTACTAAAAACCTATTCAACTGCCTAGGGATAGTGATCCTAGAGGAGAGCCTGCTGCTCTCTGTTTACTGGACCAGCACAGTTCTAGCTATATTCTAAAACATAATTATACCCATAGATAAATGCAGATCACTCTTTATCAAAGAGGCCATAATATAACTACTGTAATGATATATTATTTGTGATTTATTAAACCTTGCCTGAGGATTCAGAAAGCAAAGTCAGCTATAAGCCATAGAAGCCAGGTACACACCTTCAGTCCCAGCAGCCAGAAGCTAGGAAGTGGTAATACATACCTTTAATCCTAGGACTCAGGAATATGAGGTAGATGGATCTCTATGAGTTCAAGGTCAACCAAATCTATACATGATTGATCTAGTCCTAAGGAGAAACAGCTCACACAAAGATGATCTTAGCACTTGGGATCACACACCTTTAATCCCAGCATTAGGGAGGTATATATGACAGAAGCAAGGTCTCAGTATCAAGTGTTCATTCTCCAGCCACACTGAACATAGGAAGACATTCAGTCTCAGGATTCTCCAGCCACACTGAGGAAAGGCAGCAGCCTGAGGTAGTGGTAAGAGCTAGTGGCCCTCTAATATGCTTCTCTGAGTCCCAATACCAGTCTCTGGGACCTTTTATTTTTTTTGTTTTACAAACTACTGTACCTAAGGCTCATGGAACATCTCAAAAGAGAGGAACAGAAAAATTGAAACAGACAGAAGAAGAGGAACACTTCTCTGAAGTTGTGTTTCCTAGAAATGATAGGAAAGATTCATCCATAATAACTCATCAATAGGCTGCCTGAAAAAGATCTGAACAATGACAATATCAATAGGCATGCCAGCACAGAAATGGGAAATCTCTTGGGTTCCCACCTACAGGAAAAGAACTACAAGCAACTAATGACTGCTAATAGAGGGAGAATTAACCTCTCCCAGAGATGAGCCCCTAACTGATTATCCAAAACAAAGTGGTCAACCCTGAAACCTTGTCTCCACCTACACAAGCCACATCATTCAACAGGTTATATTTGTGTATTTATACATACATACATATACACGCATTATAATAAAAAGATGTCGTCAGTTTTAGAAGAAGTGAGGGGGAACATGGAAGATTTATAGAGAAGACAGGGAAAGGGAAGAGATGTAATTATATGTGAAGTTTTAAAAATTAACAAAAATTTAGAAATTCAAAAGAGCTATATATGAAGTATAACAAGGTTATAGAAAGATGAAAAAGTGAAGTAAAGAGGAGAGAAAAGGTATATGAAGATACAAACAGTCTAGAATTATGTAATAGAGAGATTACTTCATTCATCAATGTTAACATTATTACACATGTGCCTATTTTCTACCTTTGTCAGCCACTGTACCACCTTCTTCCTCAAAAAGTCTCACTCTGGACAACAAAGTGAATAGTTACATAATTTTCGTCACAAAATAAAGATCAACAAGTAGAATTCATAGCAGACATGGGCTGTTTAGTTAGCTAAAATTTCTTTCTTTTGTGCACTAGGAATAACGCTTTCAGACTAGATACACAGGGAAGGGCCTAGACTTTGCCCCAAATGATATGACAGACTTTGATAATGCCCCAATGGAAGACCTTACCCTCCCTGGGGAGTGGATTGGGGGGCTGGTGGGGGGGTAATAGGAAGAATGGGAGGGAGAGGGAACTGGGATTGATATGTAAAATAAGCGGAAGTTCTGGCTTCAGCAGCACATATACTAAAATTGGAACAATACAGAAAAGATTAACATGGCTCCTGTGCAAGGATAACATTAAAATTCATGAAGCGCTCCATATTTTTTAAGGTCCTGGATAGATATTCTATCAAAACAAAGAGACCACAGATGCCAGGCCAGACTACTATAATGAACAAAGCTTTCAATCACTATAGATGGAGAAAACAAGATATTTCATGAAAAATCAGATTTAAACAATATATATCCAATAATCCAGTTCTACAGAAAGTGCTGAAAGAAAAACTCCAACAGAAGGAAATTCACTACACCCACAAAAATACAAGTAATATATAATCCCTCTTTGCCAATGGCCAAAAAGAAAAAAGGAGTGGAAATCCACATACAATACCACCACCAACAACAAATTCAAACAAACAAGAATGAACAACCTATGATCATGAATATCTCTCAATATTAATGGTCTTTACTCACCACACAAAAACACAGGCTAATAGAATGGATACCAACACAGAATTAATCATTCTGTTACATACAAGACACACACCTCAAATTCACAGACAGACAGTTCCTCAGAGTTAAGGGTTGGGAAAAGATTTTCCAATCAAAGGACCCAAGAAACAAGTGAGTGTAGCAATCCTAGTATCTAACAAACACAACTTTAAAATCCATCAAAAGAGATGAAGGAGGGTACTTCATATTCATCACAGAAGAAATCCATTAACATGAAATCTCAATTGTGAATATCTATGCCCCAAATACAAAGGCATCCACTTTTGTAAAAGAAACATTACTAAAACTCAAATGACACATAAAGCCTCACACAGTCATAGTAGGAGACTTCAACACCCCACTCTCACCACTAGACAGGTCCACCAGACAGAAACTTAACCAAGAAACAAAGGAACTAAAAGAAGTTATGATCCAACTGGGATTAACAGGCATCTATAGAACATTCCATCCAAACACAAAAGAATATACCTTCTTCTCAGCGCCACATGGAACCTTCTCTAAACTTGACTACATACTAGGCAACAAATCAAACCTCAACAGCTACAAGAAAATTGGAATAACTCCATGTATCCTATCAGATCACCATGCTTTAAAGTTAGAATTCAACAACAACACAAATTGCAGAAACCCTACAATCTTGTGGAAACTGAACAATGCACAATTGCACTATTCCTGGGTCAAGGAAGAAATAAAAAGGAAATTAAAGAGTTCATAAAATTCAACGAGAATGACGACAAACATACACAAACTTATGGGACACTTTGAAAGCAGTGCTAAGAGGAAAATTCATAGCACTAAGTGCCAACATGAAGAAACTGGAAAATAGTCACACTAGAGAATTAGCAGCACAACTGAAAGTTGTAGAACAAAGAGAAGCAAACTCTGGAAGAGTAGTTGCAAAGAAATAATAAAATTGAGGACTGAGGGCTAGAGAGATAGCTCAGAGGTTAAGTACACTAGCTGCTCTTTTAGAGTTACTGAGTTCAATTCCCAGCACCAACATGGTGGCTCACAACCATCTGTAATGAGATCTGGTGCCTGCTTCTCACCTGCAAGGATACATGCAGGAGGAACAATGTATACATAATAAACTATTCTTTAAAAGAATTGAGGACTGAAATCGATAAACTAGAAACTAGGAAAACAATACAAAGAATCCAAGTAACAAAGAGTTGGTTCTTTGAGAAAATCAAGGTAGACAAACCTTTATCCAAACTTACCAAAATGCACAGAAAGAGAACATGCAAATTAACAAAATCAGAAATGAAAAGGGGGCATAACAACAGACACTGAGGAAACCCAGATAATCATCAGGCCATACTTCGGAAACCTATATTCCACAAAATTCGAAAATGTAAAGAAAATGAGCAATTTTCTGGATAGATATCACTTACCAAGATTAAATCAAGATCAGATAAGCAATATAAATAGACCTATAATCCCTAATGAAATAGAAGCAGTCATCAAAACTCTCCCAAACAAAAAAAAGTCAAGGGTAAGATTGTTTCAGGGCAGGAATCTACAAGAATTCAAAGAAGAGCTAATACCAATACTCTTCAGAGTATTCCACACAATAGAAGCAGAGAGGTCATGGCCAAACTTTAATTATCTTGGTAGCCAAGCCACACAAAGACACAACTAAGAAAGAGAACTTTAGGCCAAAATCCCTCGTGAACATTGATGAAAAAACATTCAATAAATTACTGGAAAATCGAATCCAAAAACACATGAAAAAAAATCATCTACCATGATCAAGTAGTCTTCATCCCAGGAATGCAAGGATGGTTCAACATATGAAAATTCAACAATGTAATCCACCATATAAACAAACTGAAATTGAAAAAAATCATATGATCATCATCTCACTAGATTCTAAAACAGCCTTTGACAAAATCCAATACCCCTTCATGATACAGGTCTTAGAGAGATTAGGGATAAGAGGAATATACCTAAGCATAATAAAAGCAATATACAGCAAACCAACAGTGAACATCAAACTAAATGGAAAGAAACTCAATGGGATTCCTCTAAAATCAGGAACAAGACAAAGCTGTCCACTCTCCATACCTCATCAATATTGTGCTTGAAGTTCTAGCTAGAGCAATAAGACGACAAAAAGAGATCAAGGGGATAAAAATTGAAAAAGAAGTCAAACTTTCACTATTTGTAGATGATATGATAGTTTACATCAGTGACCTGAAAAACTCTACACAGAAACTCCTACAGCTGATAAACACCTTCAGCAAAGTGACAGGATACAAGATTAACTCAAAAAAAATCTCAGTAACCCTACTATATACAGAATATAAATTGGCTGAGAAAGAAATCAGAGACACATCGCACTTTACAATTGCCACAAACAGCATTAAATACCTTGGGATAATGATAACCAAACAAGTGAAAGATCTGTATAACAAGAACTTCGAGTCATTAAAGTAGGAAATTTTAAAAGATACCAGAAAATGGAAAGATCTCCCATGCTCTTGGATAGGTAGGATCAATGTTGTAAAAATGGCAATCTTGTCAAAAGCAATATACAGATATAATGCAATCCCCATCAAAATCCCAGGACAATTCTTTACAGACCTTGAAAGAACAATACTCAATGTTACATGAAAAACA
The DNA here is from genome assembly GCF_017639785.1 of Mesocricetus auratus. Classification (NCBI taxonomy): domain Eukaryota; kingdom Metazoa; phylum Chordata; class Mammalia; order Rodentia; family Cricetidae; genus Mesocricetus; species Mesocricetus auratus. The sequence continues at coordinate 109,235,948 of NW_024429182.1, read as the reverse complement.
AATGACCCGGAATACCCAAAACAATACTGTACAGTAAATGAACTTCCAGAGGCATTACCATCCCTGACTTCAAGCTCTATTATAGAGCAGTAGTCCTGAAAACAGCTTGGTATCAGCATGAAGATAGACAGGTATATCAATGGAATTGAATTGAAAAACTGATATGGTCCCACACATATATGAACACCTGATTTTTGACAAAGAAGCTAAAATTATACAATGGAAAAAAGAAAGCATCTTCAACAAAAGGTCCTGGCATAACTGGATGCAGACATGTAGAAGACTGCAGATAGGTTCATGTGTATCATGTGAGGTGCACTCTCACCCTGAACTCTTGGGGAAGGTCTAGGCCCTGCCCTATATGAAATGACAGACTGTGGACACCCCCCATGGAGGGCCTCACCCTCCATGGGGAAATGAGGGGGTAACGGGGAGGGGGGATTGGGGGGGAGGGCACGGGAGGAGGGGAGGGAATGGGAGAGGGACCTGGAACTGACTTGTGAAGCAACCTCGTTTCTTATCTAAATTTAAACTGGAAAATAAAATATAAAAAAAAATCTTAAATCCAAATGGATCAAAGAACTCAACATAAATCCAGCCACTCTGAACCGCTTAGAAGGGAAAGTAGGAGGTACCCTCAAACAAATTGGTACAGGAGACAGCTTCCTGAACATACCACCAGTAGCAAATACACTGAGATTAACAATTAATAAATGGGACCTCCTGAAACTGAGAAGCTTCTGTAAGGAAAAGGACACAGTCAACAGGACAAAATGGCAGCCCACAGAATGGGAAAATATTTTCACCAAGCCCACATCTGACAGAGGGCTGATTTCCAAAATATTTTTTAAAAACTCAAGAAACCAGTCACCAAAACTACAATTAATCATTTTTAAAAGTGGGGTACAGAACTAAATAGAGAATTCTCAATAGAGGAATCTAAAATGGCTGAAACACACTTAAGAAAGTGCTCAACATCCTTAGCCATCAGGGAAATGCAAATCAAAACAAATCTGAGATACCATCTTGTTCCTGTTAGATGGCTAAAATAAAAAACACCAATGACAGCCAGGCGGTGGTGGCACACTCGGGAGGCAGAGGCAGGCAGATTTCTGTGAGTTCAAGGCTGGGCTGGACCAACAGCCTCCAAAACAATGCAGAGAAACCCTGTCTTGTAAAAAACAAAAAACAAAAACAAACAAACAAAAAAAAAACACCAATGACAGTTTATGTTGGAGAGGGGAACACTCCTTCACTGCTGGTGAGAGTCCAAACATATACAGCCACTTTGGATATCAGTATGGCAGATCCTCAGGAAAATGAGAGTCAGTTTACCACAAGATGCAGCAATTTCATTCTTAGGAATATACCCAAAAGATGCACATTCATACAACAAGGACATCTGTTCAACTATGTTCACAGAAGCATTATTTGTAATAGCCAGAACCTGGAAGCAACCTAGATGCCCCTCAACTGAAGAATGGATAAAGAAAATATGTTAAATTTAACAATGGAGTACTACTCAGAAGAAAAAAAAACAATGGAATCTTGAAATTTGCAAGCAAATGTATGGAACTAGAACAAACCATCCTGAGTGAGGTAACCCACTCAAAAAAAAAAAAGACAAACATGGCATGTACTCACTCATATACGGATTTTAGACATGAATAAGGGGAGTGCCAACCTACAGTTCCACTGTTAGAGAGTATGGCAAACAGAATCAAGCGACTGATGGAAGCAGAGGCAGATACCCACAGCTAAACACTGAGCTGAACTCCTGGAACCCAGTGACAGAGAGGGAGGACTGATGAGCAAAGGGGTCAAGACTGGGCTTGTTTAACCCACAGAAACAGCTGACCTGAACAAGAAGTAGCTCTTGAATCCCAAACTGATGGCTAGGAATTCAACATGGGACTGATCAAGACCTCCTGAATGTGGGTGTCAGTGAGGAGGCCTAGGCAATCTATGGGGCCTTGGGTAGTAGATCAGTATTTATTCCTGGCATACAAATGAACTTTGGGTGTCCATCTCACAATGAGGAATGCTCTCTGAACTTAGACTCTCGGAAGAGGGCCTAGGCCCTGCCCTGAACAAAATGACAGATGTTAAGAGAAGCTTTTCTTTGTCAGCCGCTTTGGTTTATCACCCGCCAGTCGCCTAGGCTCTGCCACATTGTAGTCCCCAAATAAAAACACAAGACGCTGTATTAATTATGAAGCTGTTGGCCTTGCTTGCTTCTTACTAGCTAGCTCTGACTTAAGTAATCACCCCATAATTGTTAATCTAAGTATGTTTCTTACCGGACAATATTTCCAGGCTTCCTACCCCCATGGCGTTACATGTTGACTCTCTGTGTTTCTCCTTGCCAGAATCCTCCTGGACTCCTAGCCCCACCTATCTAGATTCCTATTGGCCAGCAGTAATTTATTGACATATACACAGGACTTCCCCAACACCTCCTCTTTTCTGTTTAAATAAAAAGAAAAGTCTTAACTTTAACATAGTCAAATTGTATATGACAGAACAGTTATCATGTAAGAACACAGTTACAACATTTTGTCTATTAACATTTAGCAAGATCTAAAGAAAATATCATCTATCTCATTCTTGTGAGTCCAAAGTCCTATATGTAGCTTATCTTTTATCATAACTAAGGAAAACTATAACTATCTGTCTTCAACTCCATCAAAGACCACAGAAGGATAATATATAAACACTAGGATTGACAGAGACATCTTACTGCCTGGACAGTCACCCGAAGTTCCTCTGTAACGTTGGGGCATCCATCTTCAGCCCATAGGCCACAATGTGTCCAGAAGATTTCTCAGCAAAGCAGGAAATTTCAAACTGTCCATCTGCATTGGCAGTCTGTCAGTCATTTCTCTGTGTAATGCAGAACGTTTCCTAGACTCTTCCATGAAGCAGGAACCCTGTAAGACTGAGTTCAACAGTCACTTTCCTGTGGGTCCTGCGTGTCCAGATTATACAACAACAGTCAAGCAGTACAGGCAAGAGCAGTTTCTTGCCCAAATGGCTAATCTTGCCATGTTGAAAGCAAACTCCATAACAAGTTTCTTCGATGCCCATCTTCCTCTCAGACGTAATTGGTGCTGCCAGGAGCAGACATTTCTCATTGTCAAGAAAAGCCCTAAACCATTTTAAATGCCATTTTCTGAAGGTCTTTGAGAGGTTTGAAGACTGTTTATCTATCTCAAATATTTTTCTGTATATCTAGAAAACCTAACTAACCTAACTATAAGTTCTGACTATTACAAGTAACTATCTATAGTCTGTATTCAATTATGCATTACGTTTTAAAAGATCAGTATAAGCACAATACTTAATCAAGAGGAGAAATATACATATCACAAAATTGACCTTGAATTTGTATTAATAAATGAAAAACAATACCCATACCATAATTCCCCTTTTTTCCATTAACAAGAGATCGGCTGTGATCATTAGCCAATTATAAACAATCCCATTTAAATGAAAACAAAGATTTATAAACAAGATGGGAATTGGGACGTCGCTCATTCCAAACTGCTTCCTGCTGGAAGGGGGTGCTGTTCATACCATGGGGATCATGACAAAACTCAGAAACCTGTATAAATCCATATTTTCAGGGTCTGTAAAGCTGCATCATCTTAGCTGTCTCAATAGTTGGAACACCTGGTCCACTGCTTCCGGGGGTCTTGGTTCGTCAAACCACAGAAGTCTGGAAGAAATCCTCAGCTTTTTATGTTCTGTGGAAACATAAATTAAAACTCCTTTTCCGAGTAACATATCCTTATACTTAAATTTTGAGGTCAAGGCATTTTCAAAAGATATAAGTTGAATTAATTCAGAAGCATTTATAATCAAGTGTACTTTAGCATTTCCTTCCTGAGTAATCAAAAAACTGAAAAACACAATAGTATACAGTATCCAGACTCTCTGTGTATTTTCCATCTTTGCGTGGCTTATTTATTTATCTATTATTACTTTATTTCTTTCACTTTTATTTCTTTTTCTCTGAGACAGGGTTTCTCTTTGGAAATCCTCCTGCCTCTGCCTCTGGAGTAAATCCTACCGGCATGCGCCACCACAACGCCGGCTTTTGTATTTATTTACCGCTTTGTCGTTTCATTTTCTCTCTCAATCTCACGTATATTTTTAAACACACTGTAAACCTTTAGAGATTTTCTTCATCCAAGTCTGACTTTACTGTAAATCTTTATGTTTTTCTGACCACGTGTCTTATCTGTAAAACCGCGGCTGTTTTAAACTGCCAGTTTTTTTTTTCTCAAGATGGCGGGCGTAAGCGTGACTCCAGCTTACCGCCTCAGTCCATGCTGACATCCAGCAAAAGCTGCCACTTCCAGCTGTATGTATACCCCTTTAAATCATTAGCAGAGTCTCTTAAAACAACCTTGCTGGTTTTTTTTTCTTTTTATTCCGAGTCAGGAAGACTCCGGTAAGCGAGCCACGTGAATCTCGGCTTGTTGCTAGCAAAACAGAGCACACCTGAGAAAATGCTGCTACCAAAATCTGTGCTTCTCTCTGTTCTTCTGTTTCTAAAATTCCTTTAAAGCTTTTGTTATTTTGCATGGAAATTCGATCCCGCTCCTGACAACCATTCTGTTAAGAGAAGCTTTTCTTTGTCAGCCGCTTTGGTTTATCCCCAGCCAGTCGCCTGGGCTCTGCCACAGACAGACTTTGAGTATCCTCCATGGAGGGCCTCACCCTCCCTGGGGAATGGAGTGGTGATGGGGGGAGGGGCTGGAGTGTTGGTGGTAGGGCATGGGAGGAGGGGAGAGAGAGGGAACTGGGATTGATATGTGAAGCAACCTTGTTTCTAATTTAAACTTAAAAATAATAAAATAAAGTAAGACAAAAACAAATAAACCTCCCTCATTCGAGGCTGATGGCCTGCTGCTGCCCCTGCAGAAATGCTTCCATTACCCACAGTCCTTCCCCAGATGAGACCAATGTCCTGGGTGCTGGCTCCTCATTCTCACTCGGGTCTATGCCAAAGATACAAAATTTGGTGTGGATGCTCAAGCCTTAAGGCTTCAAGGTGTATACCTTTTAGCTGATACTAGGTGTAGACCTTTTAGCCCATGCTGTAGCTATTATAATGGGGTCAAAGGGAAGAACGGTGATTATTGAACAGAGTTGGGGAAGTCCCAAAGTAACAAAACATTGGGTCGCTGTTGCAAAATCATTGATTTAAAGGATAAATACAAAAATATTGGAGCTAAACCTGTTCAAGATGTTGCCAATAGCACAAATGAAGAGGCTGGGGATGACACTACCACAACTACTGTTCTGACATGTTCTATTGCCAATGAAGGCTTTGAGAAGATCAGCCAAGAGGCTAATCCAGTAGAAATCCAAAGAAGTGTGATGCTGTAATTGCTGAACTAAAAAAAAAATAATCTAGCTGGGCGATGGTGGCATATGTCTTTAATCCCAGCACTAGGGAGGCAGAGACAGGCAGATGTTTGTGTGTTCAAGACCAGCCTGGTCTACAAGAGCGAGTTCCAGGACAGTCTCCAAAGCCATAAAGAAACCCTGTCTCGAAAAACCCAAAATAAATAAATAAACAAATAAATAAAGAAAGAAAGAATCTAAACCTGTGACAACTCCTGAAGAAATTGCTCAGGCTGCTACACTTTCTGCAAATGGAGACAAAGACATTGGAAACATCATTTCTGATGCAATGCAAATGGTTGGAGGTAAGGGCATCATCACAGTGAATGATGGAAAAACCCTGAATGATGAATTGGAAATCATTGAAGGCATGAAGTTTGACAGAGAATTTATTTCCCTATATTTCATTAACACATCAAAAGGTCAAGATGTGAATTCCAAAATGCCTATGTTCTATTGAGTAAAAAGAAAATTTCTAGTGTCCAGTCCATCATACCAGTTCTTGAAATTGCTAATGCTCATCAGAAGCCCTTGGTCATAATTGCTGAAGATGTTAATGGAGAAGCTCTAAGCACACTGGTTTTAAACATGTTAGAAGTTGGTCTTCAGGTAGTAGCAGTCAAAGCTCCAGGTTTGGAGGACAATAGGAAGAACCAGATTAAAGATATGGCTATTGCTACTGGTGGTGCGGTATTTGGAGAATAGGGTCAAAATTCTAAATATTGAAGATGTTCAAGCTCATGACTTAGGAAAATTTGGAGAGGTCATTTTCACCAAAAATGGCACCATGCTTTTGAAATGAAAGGGTGACAAAGCTCAAATTGACAAATGCATTCAAGAAATTAATGAGCAGCTAGATATCACAACTAGTGAGTATGAAAAGGAAGAGCTGAACGAGAGACTCGCTAAACTTGCAGGTGGAGTAGCTGTGTTGAAGGTTGGAGGAACGAGTGATGTTGAAGTGGATGAGAAGAAAGACAGAGTTACCGATACTCTCAATGCTACAAGGGCAGCTGTTAAAGAAGGCATTGTTCTAGGAGAGGGCTGCGCTCTGCTTCAGTGCATCCCAGTCTTGGATTGATTAAAGCCTTCTAATAACAATCAGAAAATAAGTATAGAAATTACTAAAATAGCACTCAAAATTCCTGCAATGACAGTTGCAAAGAAAATTCTTCAGAGTTCCTTGGAAGTTGGTTGTGATGCTATGCTCAGAACTTTCTGAACTTGGTGGAAAGGGGAGTCATTGATCCAACAAAGGTTGTAAGAACTTCTTTACTGGATGCTGCTGCGGTGGCCTCCTTGCTAACTTCAGTAGAAGCTGTAATGACCAAAATTCCTAAAGAAGAAAGGGACCCTGGAATGGATGCAATAGGTGGAATGGGAGGGGGTATGGGAGTGGCATGTTCCAACTCTTAGAATGGTGCTTTGCCCTTATCAATGAACTGTGACAGGAAACTCAAGGCATGTTCCTCGGCGATAACTACAGAGAAGTCACGTGAAGAAAATGATGAAGAGAAGGTTGACTGATCACTATAACCATCAGCTACTGGTTTCCACTGACAATACATAATGGTTTACTGCTGTCATTGGCCATGCCTACAGATAATTTATTTTGTATTTTTAATAAAGAAATTTGTACATTCCAGACACTGGGTGCAAGAGCCATATACCAGTGTCCTGCTTTCAGCTTAAATCCCTGAGGCAGTACTACTGTTCTGTTACAGATGAGAAGTTCAGAAGCAGCCTTTCTGTGGAGAGTGAGAATAATTGTATACAAAGTAGAAAGTAACCAATTATGTGACAACTTTTGTGTAATAAAATTTTGTTTAAAGTTAAAAAAAATACAAGAACTGGGACCTGGAGAAGGATTTGCTGCTGTGCTTCCCTAGGGCCTGAGTTCAGTTTCCAGCACCCATATCAGGAAGCTCACAAGTGGCTGTAACTCCAATTCCAAGGAATCTAATGAACTTTTTAAGTCTCCAAGGGCACTTGCACAAAGATCTCACACATGTGTGTGCACTCACACACACACACACACACACACACACACAGAGGGAGAGAGAGAGAGAGAGAAATATTTTTAAACCAAATCATTGATTACATGGAATGATTGCTAAATGTGAGCATATAACCTATTCCATGAGTATATTTCTTTCCCATTACAGAGTTAATTTATGTCTATTTTTATACAGGAAATAAAAATTCACTCTTACTAATATGGTTCTGTTCTGTTCTGCACTTGATGTTAAAGATTTCAGATGGAGTTGAATGAAGCTTCCTTAAATCAAAGCTGCCATTTCCACCAGTCTCAAGTCCAGGAAAAATACCCTGGAAGGGATCTAGGGAGAAAGTATGTCAGAGTTCAGCAATGGGTCCATAAAGATAGTAGATTACACATGGATTTGGAAACAGAATAATAGAACAAAACTCTGTCCTTAGTAAGCTCAAATTATGGTATATACCTTGAATTGCATAAGGCACAATCCCAAACTAGGATTTGTAAGTGTGAACATGCTATACTAATTTGTAAGAGGAAAATCTGGATCTTTCTCTTCCTAAATGTGTGTGTAGAGGTCTGAAATATCCCAAGGTAGGTATTTCTCAGTGTCTCAGTGACAGTGCCTCTTGTACATATATAATATGGTATACTAAATATAGTTATACATCACATGTGTAGCCTAATAGTTACTAATAAGTTACATGAAACCTCATATTATTCAATAGTTAATGAAGAAATAATACGATATTTAATGCAATGTTTATATCTATCCTTCCACCAAAAAAGTCTCTTTTAACTTATCTTCATGGATTTGGATGTATTATCTAATTTCTCTGCATCTTACTGTTGTGAACAGTTAAATAGATATAATAAAGCTATATAGCTAAGTGCTTGTGAAGAAAAATATGTTCAGAGTGCCAGTTAGCAGACATAGGCATTATTATTCTTTGTTATGCCACTTTCATAATATCATTAGTAATAAAATTTCATTTGCTAACATTTATGATCCCCAATTCTTCAAGTGTTCAACCTTTCTAGTTCCAGGCACTATAATAACCAATGCAATGTAAGCAACAAAGGAAAAATGGTTATCAGAAATGCAGCTAGTTTACTCAATGGAGAGAGAAGGAGGGGGTGGATGGAACTTTGGATAGAGTGTGGAGTTAAAGAAGAGACTACAGTCTTTACAACATGTTCCCAAGACAGGATGCATTGCTGCTTTTCTGCATCCTCTGGGTAGATGGTACAGCACAGCTGGACACAGAATTCAGAAAAAAAAGTAACTTCTGATCACCATTGGACTCATGACCATGACACTCTCCTTGCTTGCTTGACCTCTCTCTTGAGAAAGTGTTGTGTTCTAGTCAAGCAAGTTTTGCTGCATACCTTCCCTTCTCTCTTTTACCATGTATGTTCAGTTAAGATTGATATCCTTACTGGAGTTCTCACCAAGTCAAAGAAAAATCACTCCCTGGGAGCAACGAAGCATGCCACTATCACATGCTGTGGGCAAATAGCAGCTAAATGACACACTATACTGCTCTCTATATATATATTATTGTTTCAGTTAGGTGTATTTCAGATGATAGTCAAGATGACACTGAGCTAAATTACAGCCATAGCCTGTGCAATCAAGACTATTCTTATTATTAAAAAATGGAAGTCCTCAAATCATTTCACACTGTACTTTGTTCACTGTTATTTTCTCTAAGAACAAGGAAAATGTATTCTTATTTAGACTTATTTGAATTAACAAGATTTACTTCCTTCTTGATAATTTATGTGTAATTAATCTTTTGACAGAACTGAGAAAAATATTAGATGAACCACTTAATCATGAGTCTTGTCAGCGCCCAAGTCCAGCCTAGACTTGCTAATGGGAAACTGTTAAACCCAAGACGCTGTGGATAGCACTGAGGCTCTGCCTCAGAGACACTGACAAAGACCTTCCTTGGAACACTTCAAATATCTGAACACACATGCAATGAGTCTAGGAGTTCTTGTTACAAACTAATACAGCATTCACATTCACAAACCCTGGTGGGGCACCCATGCAATTCAAGGTGCATCTTATAGAAAAATGATTTTGAAAAAGAAGATGACATTAAAATTTCAACATGGATTTACTCACCAAAAATAAAATACTAATAAAACTTGAATTAAAGAACTGAATTTTTTTGGTTTTACAAGACAGGGTTTCTCTGTATTGTTTTGGAGGCTGTCGGTCCAGCCCGGCCTCGAACTCACAGAGATCCGCCTGCCTCTGCCTCCGGAGTGCTGGGATTAAAGGCGTGCACCACCACCGCCCGGCTAAGAACTGAATTTTTTACAAATATTGCTTAAGTGATATTTAAACAACTATTAGCATCACAAAATTCTGCTTATGTAATTTCTCAATCTATTTCTATAATATTTCTTTCATATATTTTGCTGATAATTCTTGAATTAATAATTCTCCATGATAATTCTGTATGAAAAAAGGATAGCCTATCTGCCACATAATCAAATAGCATTTCATCTCATGAAAATTTTGAATGAGCATTGTGAGAAATGCATTCTCTATTACATTGCTGTGTGTCTGAATCATTTGAACATTCCACAAACAAGCTTCCAGTTTATTCTGTTAAGATCTGACATAAGAAGACACTTTTGCACTGCAGAGTGGCATCTAGCCCTACATTATTTTTTGTGTCATGGTGTCTGTCTTAGTAAGTGCTTAGAAGGCAGGCCTCTAATAGGTTGGTTGACAGATACGTGTGTGTCACACAAACATCCTCTCTCCTGAAAGACTTATTCTCATGCTTCAGAGCATTAGTAGTAAATACTGGGATAGACCCTTCACCTAGTGGACCATGCTTCCTGTTTCCTCCTAAGTATGTAAGCAGTTTTTGTTGGCCTCCATGTTGAAATTTAGATTCTTAACCTTCTTTATTGATATTTGTGGCTTCTTATATACATTCTCGAAATCCTTCCTAATTTGAGAAATCCAGCAATGAGTAAAGACTCTTTCCATGCCTGGCATTATTGCATCATATAACAGGATTTTCTTCTGGTCCACATTCATATTAAAGGGGGCATTTCTAACAATTACCAAGAACACCTGAAATTTTTAGAAACTATCTCATGTCAGAACTCCTTCAAATTAAAATTTTAAAAAGGGGGAAAAGTATACTATTTTTAGTGTGTATATATGTGCACCACATAAGAACCTGGTGCTTACAGAGGCCAGAAGAGAGTAGTACAACCTTGGAACTGGAGTGACACCTGGAGTTGTGAGCCTAAAGATGGATGCTGAGAACTGAACCCAGATCTGCCACAAAAGCATCAAGTGCTCTTAGTCACTGAGCCATCTCTCTAGCCTCTAAAGAAATATATTCTCAAAGTTAATGCGATATTTGGGCTGTGAACTCAGCTAAAACAAGTTCCTGTGTTATTGGTCCTATATTAAAACTGGTATTAAAGACTTATCTATCATTGTTGGCATGACATCCTGGGATTGCAATGAAATTATATAAAAGCAATATTCCTCAAACTATGATATAATCATTCCACAACTTGAAGCCTTTTTCTTCCTTTTCTCAAAGTCCCTCGATGGTTTTGTAACCTTAAACCATGATAGATTTGAAACAAAAGACATGTTTAGCACTTGCATGGAATTTCTGAATGTCATATCCTCTAACAAGCTCAGTGAGAAATGAAAAGCTGAAGGAAGAAACATTTCTTATGAGCTTCCTCCAAGCAAAGCAAGAAAATAGATGTAATAGACTTCAAGCATTAGTGAACACTATCTTACCCCAGATTCCTCAGAATCAAATGAAAAGGGCCATCTATTTCTGATAATTCCTTTTTATGCCCCAGAAAACTGAACAGTATTCTGCAGTACCACAAAGAATTCCTCTTGCCTCAAAGAGACCATTTTATAGAGGTCAGGACTACATACTACCCAAAATAGTCCATGCAAAAGAAAGGGAGAATCACATATGGGGAAGTAGATCTTCTCTTAAGTAAACTGCTCAGAAACTCTGTGTTAGCTTGAATTCCTCAGTTAACTGGAGGGCAATGGTATATCCATACAGGAGACATGCCACTCAGGACTCTTGTCATAGGACTATGACTCTACCTTCTTTTTATGACCTCAGCCCGCTTTTGAACATAAAGATCTCCTCCCATGCCTAGAACTCCTGCTTCAGCATTTTATGTCCATAAACCTTACTCTCTTCTCTATAAAAAACCCTGAGAGATGAGCAGAGCTGATTAGACAAGAAGATACCTTCAGTTTTTCTGCCATGGCTTACATCATACACATAAAGTTTTCATAGCATTTAATTTAAGATTTTGTTTTAAGTATTTTTATATATCTCCTGGATGGTCTTTGTGGGCTGGGGGCATTTTCTATGTCCCCTTTCCCAAGGGGAAAAACACTGTTTTAAGATGAATGATTTCAATTTTCTGCCTTAGTAAATAGGATGGAAAGAACATAATTGAATTACCATTATGTGCTTAGGTTTTAATTGTGCCTCAAGCTTTGGATGATAAAGTAGATCTCCAATGTACAGCATCATTGTTATAAATTCACAAGGTAAGCAAACTTGACTGAAAAGTAAACCACTAAATTTGGATATGCTTCAAGGTATCCCTCTGCTATTCTTTAATAGGGAACTCAACTACCCTATTGTTCAGAATTTCAACTGTAAAGAGCTTTGGTGAAGTATAATGCAGCTCATCAATGATGATTTCCCTTTGTAACACCTAGCAGTCCAGAGGAAAGAAGCTCTTGTCATTTTCATCGCTGTTTCAAAGTACTCCTGTGTTTGGAGACATTCAGCCAATTTCCCACAATGGTGATTGTTCAGGCTCTGCATATTACTGTCATAATTCTTACATGCTCTTAGAAATTAATCCCTCATGCAATATTCATGCTTTAGTGGCCTTCTACAGCATGACCTCTACTCTCACATCTCCGGAGGCAAATACTATGCTAACACCTAGATTCTGACTTCCAATTTTAGGAGATATTGAGTTCAAGAGAAAAAAAATAGAAGAGTCATGAAGTGTCTTATTTTCATTTCACCTTCTCATGGCCCCTTCGGGTTTTTACCTTGTAATTAAGAGAGGACACTGAGGTGAAATTGTACCATGTCATCCAAGTGATAATCTGCTTTATTTGTGGTTGGTGGGGGCTGGGCTTCTGAAATGTTAACAGTTAGATATTTAAATATTAATCATAGTGTTTATAAATGCACCCCTCCCTTGATTTCTTTGTCAATATGTGCAAAAAAAACTACAGTCATAGAGTAAGACTGACAGAGTGGGTGATAAATCTTAAAATAGAAATCTGTTCATGGAAACAAGAAGAGCAATTACTCTGTATATAAAACAGACAATATCTTTTAAAGGCAATAGTTTGGGGAGAACAGGTGATCCTATAACCCACCAAAAGGTTTATTTCTCATTATTACAGAAAAGAGACCATAGTGAATAATATATAATATCCTCTGTCTGCAGATAACAAACTAAAATACTTCCATAGCTATATACAGAGTATATAAGGCAGCAATGAGTATCAGCTTCCTGTAAGGGACTATGACAGGGAATTAAGGAATGAAATTAAAAATACTCATGACTGCTTCAGTATCATGAACCTCACTTTTGACAATAACTGCAATCAGTTAAAACCTGATGCTTCTTAAAAGAAAAAAAATTGACACAGTGGCACTAAAGAAGTTCAGTCAAGCCTGTTATTAAGAAACTATTACAGTGGTCCCCAAGGCAGTAAACAGTAAAAGCAAAGGGAGAGGTGGAAGTAAATGAAAAGTGAGTGTACACTATTAGAGACCCAGTGTGAATCTGAGGATGGCCACCACTGAGAAAGCAAATAACAGCAAATGCTAGGAAAACAGGAACCTTTAAATACCACTGGTAGAACCCATAGAACAATGTGAGGTGCACTCTCACCCTGAACTCTTGGGGAAGGGTCTAGGCCCTGCCCTATATGAAATGACAGACTATGGACACCCCCATGGAGGGCCTCACCCTCCCTGGGGGAATGAGGGGATAACGGGGGGGATGGGGGGAGGGCACGGGAGGAGGGAGGGAAAGGGAGAGGGACCTCGTACTGACTTGTGAAGCAACCTTGTTTCTTATCTAAATTTAAAATGGAAAATAAAAAAATATTAATAAAAAAAAGAATTGTAAACTATTCCAGCCATTGTGGAACTTACTGTGCAGCTTCTCAAAAATAAAAATAAAAATAAATCTTCCATTTCACCAACCTGTAACATTCCTGGATATTTACCCAAAGGACTCTAAGTCAACATGCTACAGAGACACCAGCACATCAGTGTTCATTGCAGCACTGTTCACATTAGCTAAACGAGTCCAACCTAGATATCCAATAACAGAGGAGTGGATAGGAAAAATGTGGAATATATACACAATGGATTTTTTCAGCCATAAATAAGAGAGAATTCACACTATCTGGAGGAAAATGGAAACAACTTGAGCTCATCATATTCAGTGAATTAAAACAATCTTAGAAAGGCAAATAGTATATGATTTTTCTCTTTTGTGGTTTCTAGATCTTAAATATATGCATAAAATCACAGCTGCATGTATGAAAAGAAAGTAGAGGAACTGTTTGAGGATGTGGGATTCAACCAAGGGCTTACATGAAGAATAGCTCAAGAATGGGAAAAGAATTTGACTTTTCTACATATCAAAATAATCCACTTTAGAAGTGCAAAAAGGCACTACTGGGAATTGGCACGAGGGAATGACAAGAGCAGAGGCCCTGGAGATGAACAGGCTGGGCTCTAGAGCAGACTTTTTTCAGCCTCATTAAAAAAAGGATCTCAACAAGAATTCCATAGGTGAGGGCCAGAATTTTATTATGACTAATATTAGTATCACTGTTTCTGAATGACAGAGTCATGGTACCTTGGATGCTCTACTGATATGGCTGTTCTCATAAGACAAAGATGGATGCATGAGCATTGAGAACTGACACTGCGAAGTCATCCGTAAAGCCCTCCTTCTACTGTAATTCAGAACCTAACACACTCACATCTATAAAAACAAATAGCTGAGAATTGTTAAGAAATTACTAAGAATTATTAAGAATAATCTATTTTGCCTTTTCATCTGAGGATTGTCTAGATGCTTTAAATCCATTGCATAGAACTCCATGCTATTATAACAAAAAGTTTTACAAAGCAACTTACTATAAAATATATACAATGCAAGCACAGTAGATGTCTATTAGTGCAGCACACTTTGTTTCAAACTAGTCTTCCTTTATGGGAGCTGCCAGAGGGAGTTTACATTCATATTCACATATCTGTCCTTCTGCCCAACAAGAAATAAGCAGAAGAGACAAAATAGGAGAACAAATCTTTCTAGACAGTTTGGTTTCATCAATGCAACTACAAAGCTAGGTTTGCTAGAACCATCTGCTAATGTAGTGATCACTAATCAACAATTTTACACAATGTCAAACACAATAACACTTTAGGACCAGTGTGGCCTGGTAATTCGTGTCCACACTTGTCAGGTTTTCAACGTTTTAGATCTGGCTTATAAATCTCTGCTGAAGTTACTAGTCCTGTTTCATCAATAAGTTATTTCCCATAATTTAAGAAGCATAATTCAGTCCTTTTCTGGTTTCTTGGAGTTTTCAACCTCAGTTACCCAAAGTGTCATGGAAACAGAAATTCCTCACTTTACTGAGACAGGCATTTTTATCGTGTATCCTATCACAAATTTCTCTCCAGGGCAACTTTATCAAGCCTTCCATGTTAAGTGCCTTGTTAAATAAATGTCTAAAAGAAAATGGACTATTCAAGTTCAGCTCATAACCAAGAGACAGACACCTAATCAGAAGACTTGACTTTTCCATATCTTCCTTTCATATTAACAAAAAAATAGTCTTTTAAACAATCAACCAAGACCGTATGAATCACAAAGAGGAAGATTTATTGTCCTGCTAGTGCAGTGTCTAGTATTTGTTCTGAGATATCATTTTGCTGATTACTGAGAAACAATAACATGCATGTCCTGTGTGTGTGTGTGTGTGTGTGTGTGTGTGTGTGTGTGTGTGTGTGTGTGTGAGATTGGTGGTGGGTGGGGTCAAACTTAGAACCTGGCATGTACATGGCTGGATCTAGTTTGATATCTGTCCAATTTGAATAAAACCAAGAAATATGTCAGATTATAGAAAATAAATTTATAATACACTATAATAGGGATATTATATAGTTTGGACAAACCAGTCTCTAGACATTTTATTAAGAATTCTAGTAAGACCATATTGGACAAGTCTTCGGGAAAGGATAGAATCATTTCAAAGGAAATGTCAAAAAAGATACAGTATGTACTTTCCAGTAAACATAATTTCATATTTTAAAAGGAAGAAATATGATTAGCAATAAAAACAACCTCATCTCACCCTGCCCTACATTAATACTTACCTACTCATAGAGACAGGTGACATCACAGAATAGCTGGGGGATCTACAAAAGACAACCACAGAAATCATCCCCAGTGTTACATAGCTAGTTAACTAGAGAGACAGACCTCTAGTCTTCAGTCTGCTACTCTGACATCTGAGGACTTTCTTTCCACTACCCCTCAAACTGATATTTTGTCATTATTTATTACATAAATACCAAGTATCTTGGACAGTTCCAGATCCTCAACTCCTGCTCCTCTACCATTTCATTAAAAAACTATTTAATTTCCCTCTTTTTACAAATATTTTCATCATACCTTGCGTTTTATGTTTCAGTTATGGACCTTTAGCAAAAGCAAGACTGTAATGTACCTACATGAAGAGAGCATCACAAAAAATCCTACTTTAGAAGTAATTAAATCTAGTCTTTTTTTACCTTAATGGAAAATTCAAAGCCCCACCCATTATACATCCTGAACCAACAACTTTCTCTGTGTACAACATTGTATCTTCAAAGAACATGGGAATGACCCATGGCTTTCCTGTTTGTCATGAATATCTGACCTAACAAAGTCATTAAAAAGTAAAAATACCTATATTATCTGTTCTTTCCTAACTGTTCTCAGCCTTGTCTGAATATGCAAGGCTTAGTTAAAACAGTCTCCTACTTCATCAGACTTACTTGAGACTGAGTCCCTGGAGAAGATCAATTTTATGTGCATTATAAGAGTCTACATACCCTTAGCGACATGTCTGACGTACCTAAGACACTGAATGTGTGTGCAATTGTTATTACAGAATGGGTAGAGTCTAGAAACCGAAAAAAAAGGTTACAATCACTGTTTGGGAAGAAATAAAAATTAATAGGTACACAGCATAGAAAAGAAAAAGGTAATGAGGTAATGAGGTCCAAATGGTAGCTTAGTAACCAGAAATGTTTGCAACATCTCTAATTATCATGCTGCTTCATTTAATCTTAAAAGGAGTTTCCATACAAATATTTCTATACAGGTATAAAACTTAATAGGATTAGTAAGACTTTTTAAAGGTTTTAAATATTTCTTACTTGTACCAGGAAATCTATTTTATTCTTTAGTTTTAAACACTTTTTCACTGAATTCGCCTCGCACAGATCTGTTTTTGGTCAATAAAGTAAAAATCACATTATTGAAGACACCACACACTTTGGCTGCAGGACATAGAAATCTCAGTCTCAAACTGTCCTGGAAACTTCCTTCCTGCTGGCTAGATTTCACAATGCTGGAAAGAACTATAGAGGTGGCTGGGGAAGAAAAGACATCAATGGTCTTAGTCAGTACTGTAGCCAGCATGTTACAATAATCACATGCCGAGAGAATTGCAACTACTGGTACCATAGTGGGAAAACTTGTGAGCTAACTCACTGCTTTCTGATTGGATTTGAGGCTTGCTCCACAGGAAAGATTAACATGCCTAGTGCTGTAACTCTGGTAAAAAGTTCATGGCTGGGAGGTCATAGGTCCTGGGATAGAACCCACTGTTACTGTTTTGCTAAATGGTCATGCTGTCAAATTGCCTTCAAAATATTTATGTTTCTACCAATATGCTTGGGATTTTCTTAACTTTGGTTAGAGAAACTTCTTTTTGCAGCAGGTAGTAATCAAGCAAAATTTAATATTTTAACAGATTGTGAATTAAGAAGCTGGGGAGATGACCCAACAGATAAGAGTATATACTGCTCTTCGAGAGATTCAGAGGTCAATTCCCATCACGCACCTTTTGGTTTACAACTGCTTGCAACTCCAACTCTCTGTCTCTCTCTCTCCCTCATGTATAGTTTCCCTGAAAGATTTCAAGACCAGCACCAATTATCTTATCCATCTGTAATATTTTTCTTCATTTACAATAATTACTAGGTAAGTTCTACTTTAATGTCCACTTAATCTTCATGAATTTTGTTGTTCTAAATTTCTGATGGACAGCTGAGACTTGTGGCCTCTATTTGTCCTATAAAATACCCCTGACAAGATCATTTATTGAAGATGGTAATTGGATGCAATAGGATGGCAAATAGACAAATAAATATTCTAGGAGTGATAGTTGTTTTCAGCTTTGTATTAACACTGGATTGACAGCAGCCAAGATGGTTCAGGGTCTTTAAGTTCATCTTTGTTACCAGGAATTATTTCTTTGAATAACAGATTTAAAACTACCTCCCTCTTCGCAAAATACAATATGAATCTACTTGTAGAATTTTACATAGAAGCCAGGTGGTGTTGGCGCACACCTTTAATCCCAGCACTTGGGAGGCAGAGGCAGGTGGATCTTTGTGAGTTCGAGGCCAGCCCAGTCTACAAGAGGTAGCTCCAGGACGGCCTCCAAAGCCACAGAGAAACCCTGTCTCGAAAAACCAAAAAAAAAAAAAAAAAAAAAGAATTTTACAAAGAATTTTGCCACTTTGCCCTATAAAACGTTTCTGCACTGAATTTGACCCAAGTTTTAAAAATTTTAAAAATTGCCCCATTATAACCAAACCAATAAACACTAGCTTGTATCTTATCTCTTGTGGAAAATGAAATACATATTTTGCTAAAGCTCATTTACAGAACAGAAGATGCCTGTCCCTAATGTCTTCTACAGTGACTAAACAAGATGATACATCTTGTGGAACTCAAAATACCTCATGAGTTCCTGACACAAGCAACATCCTTTGTGGCTGTATCATAGTTAGCTTCAACTGTCAATCGACCATAACCTACAGTCACATTGGAAGAGTGTCTCAGTTGAGGAATTACCCAGAGAAGACTGGCCTGTGGGCATGCCTATAATGGGTTGTCTTAATTGATAATTGATGTAGGAGGGCCCAGTCCACTATAAGCAATGCTGTTCCCTTGCCAGGTGGTCCTGTGCTGTATGAGAACGCTGACTAAAGATGAGCCATTGAGTGAGAAATCAAGCATCATGAATGGTTTCTGCATTAATGCCATGCTTGAGTTCCTGTCCAGATTTCCCCCATTGATGGGTAGCAGCCCGGAAGTATAATCCAAATAAGTCCTTTCCTTCCATAAGTGGTCTTTGGTCAGAGAATTTATGCACAACAGAAAAGAAACTAGAGCAGGCTGTTATTGATAAATTTGTCTGTCATTGCCTTCTTTGTATACCACTCCTCCTCTTAACTTTCTATAACACTATTGTGCCCAGTTACATGCAAATAAGCCTAAAAGAAAAAAATGATAAAGAAGCCAGAAACTAGAGACTTTAATCAGTAACATTCAATAATCATGTTTTTAAGGCAGTAGCCACAAGTCTAAAATCTACCAACTGTTTAGAAAAGTTGTAAAATGTTTTCTGTTTCTCTTCAGAATTATGTTGATGCTCCCAAAAACTCATTTACAAATCTGTCCCCATAATTATGTTGAAGTAAATGGTTTAAAATTTTAATGCTTCCCTCCTGATGTGTTAGCTATGCTTTAGCACCAAGGGCAAATCTGGACTTCTCTCTAGGATTCCATCTGTTCCCTTTGGGCTTATATTAAGCCATGATCTACTTAGTCTATGTGAGAAAATGTTCCTATTACGTTAAACTGAGATGGTGCATATTTTGATGTCCTGTTTTTCTGGGCAATAACTTAATAGTTGGTAAAATTCAACTTCAGGAATATGTATTTGGAGCTGTGAGTTGTGAAAATGGTTTGTTCATGGAGATCAGTCAAAGCCTCATCTAAGTCAGGAAAGATTCATGATTCAAAGAACCTATACATGAAGGAATTAGAAAGCAGGAGCTCTGATGGGCAGTAGTACCTAGCAACAATCAAGAGGTTCAAAAGGCAAGAGGTCAGATACTTGTGTGTAAGAGATCATAAGAGACTGTCAGGACATGGTAGATGAGGCATTTGATGCCAGAAAGTCCTATCATGAGTAACAAGAATGACCTGAAATTTGCATTTGACACAGGTGTCCAGCGGAAGGTTCTGAAATTGGCCAAACAACTAGTATGCTGATGATGACACAGACAGCCATGGTTTTGTGGTTCAATTGACAATAGAAGGTATGAGTTCTGTTTTTTGAGAGTTGGCTTTAAATCCTGTGAATGTGTAGTTGATTATTTCTAGAACATTCATGGCGCTATTGCACTGGTGGGTACAGCTTGCCAAACCAGTTACTACAGATGGGTATGACTGATGATTACTTTTCTTCCCCAGAGGGTGCATAGAATCTTCCATAATATGAAAGCTAGCCAGTGGAAATCAAACTTCAAGATCAGTACCAGTTTTTCTCCAAGTTCTATACCTCTAGCATGTGGTATCTTCAGAAACAGAGACTTAACATTAGCTTCTGTCATGTAACCAAGAGCAATGGCTATAGGGTCTAATGCTTAGGGGATTCCATGGAACTCCACTGACCAACAACTAGAATAGAGGTAACCAATACCTGGAAGAGGGCTTTTTATTGGATAATCTATAGGCATCATTCTCCATTATAGGGTAACTCCCCTTATGTTCCATATGTGTACGTATGTATGTACATATGTATGTATTGATGTATGTATGTATATGTGTGTGCATATCTTAAGAAATTTCCATAGTAGTATTCTTCCATATGACTTATTGACTTATGCAGTAGTATATTTCCATACTTTTTCAGGGAACTTTAGTGTTAGTAATCCCTCCTCAGCTTTCTTCTCTGCCCTGCCCTCCAAACCCCATCCCATTTTACCATCCTGTCTTTTTATTAATTTTACCCACTAATATCACTTTTGTTCTGTCTCTTCTCCCACGGGAAATTTCTCAATGGCCCTGATTACTTTCCAGACCTTTAAGAGTACTTGAATTTAAACCCATATGGCCAAAGATTTAAAGTGAGCCTCAACTTCTGAGTAGTAATAACCTACTTGGAAGATCTTACCTTTAGATCCATGAATTAGTTCACCTTTCAAGCCTCATGAGAGAAACTACTTTCTACAGTAGATGGTGATTAATATAAAAACTCACATATGCTGAGAACAGATGGAAGACTCAGTTCTGAATGGAACTGTTATATGACATTCCCTCCCCTGTAGACTCAGGGATCATTGTGGGGAAAGGAGCTAAAGACCAGAAAGAAGTAGTGGACTCTGAAGTGAAAGAGCATTGGCTGAAAAAACATGATGGCTGAGAAGGTCCTGAGGCATCTTTAACTCATAACAACTTCTTCGTTGTGTACCAGTGATCTCACTGGTACACAACAATAAAAGCCCTCACTAAGACAATAGGAATAGAAGAAAGATAAGAATCCCAATTCAAAAACAGAGAAAATATATTGAACAAAATTCTAGAAGCTGGGTTTCAACAACAACAGAAACAACATGTAGCCTACAAATTCATGGAAAATGAATAACTGTCTAATAAGTTACCACTGGGTCAATAAAGAAATTAAGAAAGAAATTAAAGACTTCCTAGAATTCAATGAAAATGAATGCACAACATACCCAAACTTATAGAACATAAAAGGTGCTAAGAGGAAAGTCCATAGCACCAAGTGTCTGCATGAAGAAATCTGAGAATTCTCATATCAGTGACTTAACAAAACACCTGAAGCTCTAGAACAAAAACAGGCAGACACACCCAAGAGAAGTAGAAAGCAGTAAATAAACTCAGGACTGAAATCAATAAAATAGAAACAAAGAGAACAATACAAAGAATAGATAAAACAGAGCGTTTCTTTTTTAAAAAATCAAGAAAATCAACAAAATAGATAAACCCTTATCCAAACTAAAAAAAACCGAGAATATTCAAATAAAACTAGGGAAAAGAAGAGGAACATAACAATAGACACCTAGGAAATCTACAGAATCATTAGGTCATACTTCAGAAATCTGTACTCCAGCAGGGCAGTGGTGGTACATGCCTTTAATCCCAGCACTTGTGGGAGGCAGAGGCAGGCAGATCTCTGTGAGTTCGAGGCCAGGCTAGACAGCCTCCAAAACAATGCAGAGAAACCTTGTCTCGTAAAACCAAAAAAAAAAAAATCTGTACTCCATAAAATTGGAAAACCTAAATCTAAAA
Organism: Mesocricetus auratus; assembly: GCF_017639785.1. Classification (NCBI taxonomy): domain Eukaryota; kingdom Metazoa; phylum Chordata; class Mammalia; order Rodentia; family Cricetidae; genus Mesocricetus; species Mesocricetus auratus. The sequence continues at coordinate 109,214,065 of NW_024429182.1, read as the reverse complement.
GAAATGGGCAAATTTCTTGTTAGATACAACTTACCAAAGTTAAATCAAGATTACATAAACAATTTAAATAGATCTATACCCTGTAACATAATAGAAGCAGCCATTAAAAGTCTCTCAACCTGCCGGGCGGTGGTGGCACACGCCTTTAATCCCAGCACTCGGGAGGCAGAGGCAGGCGGATCTCTGCGAGTTCGAGGCCAGGCTGGACTGATAGCCTCTGAAACAATACAGAGAAACCCTGTCTCGTAAAAACCAAAAAATAAATAAATAAATAAGTCTCTCAACCAAAAAGCTAAAGGCCAGATGGTTTTAGAGCAAAATTCTAATAGACTTACAAAGAAGAGTTAATACCAATACTCCTCAAATTATTCATGAAATAGAAATAGAAAGAACATTGTTAAATTTATTTTGGGAGGCCATAGTCACCATGATACCCAAACCACATGAAGACTCAACACAAGAAGGGAATTACAGACCAATATCTTCATGAAAATTAATGCAAAAATACTTAATAAAATAGTCAAAAATGAATCCAAGAACACATCAAAATAATTATACACCATGATTAAGTAGGCTTCATTCCAGATATGCAGGGATGGTTAAACATAGGGAAATCTGTCAATGTATTCCACCATATAAGCAAACTGAAAGAATAAAAAAACACATGTTCATTTCAGCAGATGCTGAAAAAGCCTTTGACAAAATCCAGCACCCCTTCATGATAAGAAAAGATCAGGAATACAAGGGACATACCTAAACGTAATATAGGCAATATATAACAAGTCAACAACCAACATCAAACTAAAAGGAGGAAAACTCAAAGCAATCCCATTGAAGTCAGGAACAAAATAAGACTGTCCATTCTTTTCATATCTATTCAATATACTAATTGAAGTTCTATCTTGAGCAATAAGAGAACAAAACGAAATCAAGGGGGTATAAATTGTAAAGGAAGAAAACAAAGTATCACTATTTGCAGATGATATGATAGTATACATAAGTAACCTCAAAAATTCTATCAGGGAACTCCTACAACTGATCATTCAGTGAAGTGGCTGGATATAAAATAAACTAAAAAAAATCAGAAGCTCTCCTATATACAAATGATAAATGGGCTAAGGAAAAGAATCAATAAAACAACACCCTTCACAATAGCCACAAACAAGATAAAATAACTTGGTGTAACTCTAAACAACAAGTGAAAGACCTGCATTACAAAAACTTCTACTCTTTAAAGAAAGAAATTGGAGAAGCCATCAGAAGATGGAAAGATCTCCCATGCTCATAGATCAGTAGGATTAACATAGTAAAAATGGCCATCTTACCAAAAGCAATCTACAGATTCAAAACAATCCCCTAAAAACAACATCACAGTTCTTTACAGACCTTGAAAACAAAATAGGCAACTTCATATGGAAAAACAAAGTCCAGGAGTATTAAAATAATACTGTATAATGAAAGAAATTCTGGCATTATCACCTTCCCTGATTTCAAGATGTACTACAGAGCTATAGTAACAAAAGCCATATGTTATTAGCATAAAAACAGAAAGTTTGATCAATGGAATCAAATCAAAGACCCTTATATAAATCCACCTACCTAAAGACACTTGATTTTTGACAAAGAAGCCAAAATTATGCACAGAAAAAAATGAAAGAATCTTCAACAAATGGTGCTGGTCTAACTGAATGTCTGCATGAGGAATAATACAAGTAAATCCATATCTATCACCCTGCACAAAACTCAAGTCTAAATGGATCTAAGACCTCTACATAAAACCAGACACACTGAACATGATAGAAGAGAAAGTGAGAAAAAGCCTTGAACACATTGGTGTGGGAAACAGTTTCCTGAACCAAACAATAACATAGGCACTAAGATCAACAATTAACTAATGAACCTCATTAAAATTAAAAGCTTCTGTAAAGCAAAGGACACTGTCAAAAGAACAATATAGCAGCCCAAAGAATGGAAAAATATCATCACCAAGTGCTTGTCTGACAAGGGGCTAATATCGAAAATATATAAATAACTCAAAAAACTAGACATCAAAACCCCAAGTAATCCAATTCAAACATGGGGTACAGATCAAAACAAAGAATTCTCCACAGAAGAATATCAAATGGCCAAGAATCACTTAAAGAAATACCATCTTGTTCTTGTCTGAATGGCTAAAATCAAAAACATCAATGACAGTTTATGCTGGAGAGGATGTGGAGAGAAGGGAACACTCCTCAACTGTTGGTGGGAGTTCAAACTCATACAGTCACTTTGGAAATCAGTGTGGTGGTTCCTCAGGAAAATGAGAATCAGTCTACCACAAGATCGAGAAATTGCACTCATAGGCATGTACCCAAATAATGCACATTCATACAATGAGACATCTGTGCAACAATTTTCATAGCAGCATTATTTGTAATAGCCAGAACCTGGAAGTAACCTTGATGACCATCAACTGAAGAATGGATAAAGAAAATGTGGTACATTTACACAATGCAATACTACACAGTGGAAAAAAGCAATAGAATCTCAAAATTCACAGGCAAATGGATGGAACTAGAAGCAACTATCCTGAGTGTGGTAACTGAGTCACAAAAAGACAAACATTGTATGTACTCACTCATATATGGATTTTAGACATAGAGCAAAGGATTGCCAGCCTATAATCCATACCTCCAGAGATGCTAGGAAACAAGGAGGACGCTAAGAGACACATACATGTTCCCCCAGAGAAGGGGAAAAGGTCCAGATCTCCTGACCTAATTGGGAGCATGGAGGGAGGGAAGAAGGAGGAAGGAGGAAGAGAAGGGAAGAAGAGGAGGGGGTAGGAGGACATGAGAGAGCAGGAAGATCCAGTCAGGGGAAGAACAGAGGAGAGCAAGAAAAGAGATACCATAATAAAGGGAACCATTATAGCTTTAAAGAGGAATCTGTCATGAGAGAAATGTTCAGAGATATACAAAGTTGACCCCAACTAACAATCTAAGCAATAGTCAATCTACCTCAAGACCCAGCCACATCACGCTTGGGGTTATACACAAAGGACTCTACCATGACAAAATGACACTTGAACAACTACGTTCATAGCAGCTTTTTTTATAGTATCCAGAACCTGGAAACAGCCTAGATATCCCCCAACCTAAGAATGGATAAAGAAAATGTGATACATTTACACAATGGAGTATTAATCATCTGTAATAAAACAATGACATCAGGGAATTTGCTGGCAAATGGATATAACTAGAAAAGATCATCCTGAGTGAGGTAACCTAGACCCTGAAAGACAAACATGATACATACTCCATCATAAGTGGATATTAGCTAGAAAGCAAAGAAGAAATATGCTACAACCCCCAGACCTAAGAAACCAAGTAACAAGAATGGCTCAGGGTTGGGGGAGAGGGATGCATCAGTCTCACTATTAAAGGGAAAATAGTGGACATTGTCAGTGGATAGGGGGAGGCTCCTGGAAGAGGGAATGGGGTTGAGATCAGGAAGGATCAAGTGGGGTTAGGATGCAAGGAAAGAGTACTGGGAGAGACAATGGGAATCTTGTAGCTTTCCTGGGATGAGCTAGAAATCCAGAACAATAGAAACTCCCAGGGATCTGTGAGGGTGACCCTAAGACTCCTAGTGTGTGTGCTATGGAGCCTGAACTTGTCATCTTTTGCACTGGGATAAAGATAGCACAGAAACTGTAGGAGTGGCCAACTAATGAGTAGCCCAGCTGGAGATCCATACCCTGGGAAGAAGCTCACTCCTGAAGGCCAGGACCCAGAGGCAGGCAGAATATCTCAGAAACCTGTGATAGAACCAAATACAATTGGCAAAAAATGTCAACGAAATGATTCCTAAAGATATTCTGCTAGTCTCACAGATTAGTACCTAGCTCAATTGTCATGAGACAGTTTCATTCAGAAACTGATGAACTGATGGGAACAGATGCAGAGGTACACACCAAACATTAGACATTAGACAGAACATAAAGAATCCTATAGAAGAGGTAGAGGAAGGATTGTAAGAGCCAGAGGTCAAGGACACCACAGGAATACCCACAGAACCAATTAACCTGGGCTCATAGGGGTTCATAGAAAATGAACCAACAACCAGGGAGCCTTCATGGGACTGACCTTGGTGCTCTACACATATGTTACAGTTGCAAAATGCTGTCTTCTTGTGAGACTCCTAACAGTGGGAGCAGAGGCTATCTCTGACTCAGATGCCTGCTTTAGGGAACCCTGCCTCCTACCAAACTGCCTCAACCATCTTTAAAAACAAAAGAGGAGTCTAGATTCACTGCAACTTGATATACTTTGGCTGGCTGATGTCCATGAAAGACCTGCCTGAAGAGTAATGGGTGAGGAGGAGTGGATAGTGGGTAGAGGTGATGTGGTGAGGAGTGATGGGGAAGTCCTGTGTATATGTCAATAAAGCACTGTTGGTCAATAGGGAAGCAAGACAGGTGGGACTAGGAGTCCAGGAGGACTCTAGGAAGGGGAAACACAGAGAGTCACAATGTAGCTGCCATAGGGGTAAGAAGTCCGGACCCTTTCTCTGGTAAGAGAAATACTTAGATTAACAATTATGGAGTAAATACTTAAGTCAGAGATAGCCAGTAAGAAATCAAACAAACAGCCAATAGATTCATAATTAATACAGTGTATTGTGTGTTATTTGTGGACTACAACGTGGCAGAGCCCAGGCAACTGGTGGGGAAAAACCAAAGCAGCTGGCAAGGGAAAGGCTTCTCTCAACAGAGGAGGAATTGGGAAGAGGATAGTGTAGGGAGAGATCTTAGGCACTGTTTGGGCATGGTCACAGTTACATAGTGGGGACAGGAGATAAGAGCTGGGGAAAAGGAGACATGCACTTTCTTGAGCCTTGGAGACCAGCAGAGTGCTAATGAATATTAACAACTAAGGCTGAAAAAGAATTATAATGGGTGGGAAAGAGAATGCTAGAAGCACATGCAGACAGTGTACATCCAAAACTAGACTGTATTCTGGTTATTTTTACCATCTAGAGAATACCCCTCAGGGATTTTGATGAAGAGGGAAGACATCATATTAGAATGGATATTTCTGCCACATAAACAGAATAAAAACTAAAGACATATATAGAAAAGATCTCTGATTTGATTTTTAAAAAAAGTAAGTTAAGGCTTAGTGAACTACCTGGAAGGGACCCAACAGAAATTATAGTACCTTTAACAAATGATGAAATTTCCTCCTTATGGGAGGATAATGAATATTAGAAAAGGGCTTGCAGTAACTTTTTGGGGATGATTAGTAACAATTATCCCAAAACAGAGAGAATCAAATTCATAAAGAAAACAATTTGGATCCTTGCATGTATTGTAAGTAAAACACCAATCTCTGGAGTCCCCTCTACATTCTAAACTGAAGCAAACAAGTCTGGAAAAGCAAGTTATAAATCAGGAAATGTAAGTAAAGTAATTCAAATCCCTTACAACTCTGTACAAAAGGCATAATTTTATGCCATTCTTATTGTATTTATGGATTTTACAGAGCGTCTCAATATAGTTACCGACTCTCAATATGCAGAGAGAGTCTTTTTACTCATTGAGACCACTGAATTTATTCCTGATGATATGGAATTAACTTCATCGTTTATACAATTGCAGGAAACTATCAGGAATAGAACTCATCATATATATAAAAAACATATATATAAAACACACATCAAATAACATACGGGTCTGCAGGTCCTCTAGCACAAGGTAATGATTGATGAGTTTGATTGTTTATTAATAGGAAGTGTGCTAGAAGCTTCAGAATTTCACAAAAAGCACCATGTTAATAGCAAAGGCTTAAGAATGATTTTTCTATCACTTGGCCACAAGCCAAGGAAATAGTAAGAAACTGTCCTTCGTGTTCATTCTATAATCAAACTCCATTACGAGCAGGCAGTAATCCCAAAGGTATTCACAGAAATGAAATTTGGAAAATAGAACAAAGACCCTCCAAACACAGATTACATAATGTTTTATAAACATTAAACTGTCCTAATGGTAATGAGAAAGAACAAACAGCTGCAGAAAGACACTGGACTACAGAAAAAACTTCTGAACTAAATCAGTTGGTGTATTTCAAGGATGTAACAACTTCAGTCTGGAAACAAGGATATGTGTTACACTGAGAAAGGGGTTTTGCCTTTGCTTCCATAGAAGAAGAAAAGCTTTGTATACCATCAAAATTGATCAAGATTAAATCTGAACAAGGAAAACCTCTGGTGGAGGAAAGATGACAGCTCATCCACAAATCATATTCCACGAGGTGTAAGGAGACCTCACAAAGGAAAGGGAAGTGTTTTGTTCTTGTCTTAACAGAAAAAACCATCTCCAAAAGGCAAGAAGACACTGAATGTGTAGATACCAAAGAAGAGAGGATGGGTAGCCAAAAGCACCATCAAACAAAATAGTATCAGTGTGTAATTCTCTCAACTTATATCCTTATCAAATCTATTTCTCTTTAATTCCTAATACTCTTTTGATCCCAATTCACTTAAAACAACACTGGCTTTGGAGCTATATATGGCTCTCCTCCTCTAAATCCAAGTGTGTGTTAAAATAAAATGTTAGACTTTCTGTATTATGTCAAGAAGCCAATTGATGTAAGATAGAAGAAAACAAAAATCTAGGGACTTTCATTTGTCTATACTCAGTTCTTTCTCTGAATAGAAACATACCTAAACAAAATAAAAGCTAAATACATACAGCCAACATCAAACTAAATGGACAGAAACTCAAGGCAATTCCTCTAAAATCAGGAATAAGACAAAGCTGTACCCTCTCCCCATACCTCTTCAATACTGTACTGGAAGTTAAGTCTTACTCTTTTCTTTAGACTAAAAGGGGAATTGTAGGGAGAGATCTTAGCCACCTGTATTGCTAATAATGCCTGTTTGGGCATGGTTACAGGTATGTAGTAGGGACAGGCAATATGAGCTGGGGGAAAGGAGACCTGCACTCTCTTGGGGTTCTGGTCGAGTCTCGGAGGCCAGCAGATGGCTGACCTCAGGTTCTCGGCTTCTCATGAAAGTGACTTCTCTCTAATAAAGTATGTTATGACATCCCTACCCTGTGTACTTTGTGTTGCTTAATATTCCCCGATAGGGTAGAAAGGGGAAACTGTTATATGTAAACAAACAAAAACAAATAAACATGAAATCATATCAGGCTTCAGGGATGCATCTGGGTTTAATGTGCATATCAGGCAAGCATGAGGACTAGAGTTCAGATCCCCAGAAACTCACATAAATTCTGGCTGTGTGTGGCAGCCCACACATAATTCCTCCTTGAAAGACAGAGAGAGGTGATCCTCAGATCAAGCTAGTTAGAAAGACTAACCAGATAACCAGGTCAGCAAGAACTACTTGAGAGAGCCTGCTTCAGTGAATAAAGTAAAAGAGTGAGACTGATAAACAATATCAACTTCATGCTTCTGTGTGCAAGTATGCACACTCTCCCACACATCAGTGCACACACATGCAAAAACACAGATATAATCATATGTGTACTACTGGGAGAGTGAAAACATGAAAGTGGAAGCACAATGCAGTTACACTAAGCTTAGACTAGGAAGAAGGTCCCTACTCTTTGGAGAGGTTGTGAAAAGGACTGTCATCAAAGCCTTCTTCAATTCACTTATGTCATTTTCTACAAATTTTAATAAACTTTTAATTGCTCCGTAAAGCTGAATATTTATCTAGATTGGGCCATAGGTTTGGCCTGTGAGTAGGTAGATAGGTGTGGCTAAATCAAGAAGAAATACAGCAAACCAGCAACGAAACTGTTACTGCTTGAGTGTGACTTCTCAATGCCCACAAAACTCATGTGTAAAATACTTGTGGAAAGCTTACGGGCAGGGTCTAGTGGCAGGTCTGTGGGTCATTCTGGGCATGGTCCAAGGAGAATAAAGAAAATCCAGACCCTTCCTCCTTTCTTTTATTGTTCCATGGCCATGCAGTAAGTGTCTTTGCTCTAGCATGCATCCCAAGAATTCAGTATTGTTTTATCCCTGACCTAAAAGTAGGGGATTTGCCCAATTACAGACTGTACGACTGTGGACATAAACATTCTCTCTTTATATTCTGCATCTCTGGCAGGATTTGGTACAAGGACAAAAATGCTGACTGACAGCGTAGTTTTATTAGAAAATGCTGACCTTCTAACTCCATCACACTGAATCTCCAGCTTCTTCATAATTCACCCTAAAATGAGAAAGGATAACATTCACCAGGTGTCCCTAAAACACTGCACTGAAGAATGCCTTCTCCCTAAGACAAAGATTCTTTCTACCTAATGGGAAAATCCCATGTAACAATAAAAAATAACAATGGGGGTTGGAGGGATAGCTCAGAGATTAAGAGTGCTTTCTGCTCTTGTAGGGTTAGGGTTTAGTTCCCAGAACCCACATGGAAGCTTACAATCATGAGTCACTCCTTTTCCAGGGTATCTGACATCTTTTCCAACCTCCACAGGCTCCCACATTCGTGAGGTGTACATATATCCATACAGACAAAACAAAGGGTGGGGTGGGGGGGGCTTGGTCCAACATCCACTGAATGTGTCAGGCTTTGTTGACTCCCCATTGGAGACCTTATGCTTTCTGAGGAGTGAATTTGGGTGAACTGGGGGAGGAGGAAAAATGGAGGAAGGGAGTGGGATAACTTTGGTTGGTATGTAAAGTGAATAAAAATAAAGTATGAAAAATGAAATAAATGAATGTATTTTTAAAAATAGACAAAGCATATAGGAAAGATAGTTTTCAAAACACTGGAAATTAGACAAAAGAGGACACTGATCCTCAGAGAGGGGGGGATAATTGGGGCAAGAACTGCAATTGTCCACTCTGTGATGGCCAATGAAGGAGGAAGAATGCCTAGCAAATGCATTTCATTTAATTTAGGAAATGAAGCTGAATGTCTTGGGGACCAAGGCAGGTGAAGAACAGAGCAAGAAAGTGAAAAGATCTGAAAAACTTTTCCTAAATGAAATGGTCATCAGCACATGGGGGGGCTTGTAAATAAATGCACAGGACTGAGAAGCAAGCATCACCCAAGTGGAATAGGAGTAGCACCTGGTTTTCACAAGTACAATACACTGCTCCACAGTCACAGGGTATTAGCTATAGTATAACAAAGAAGTCTGTTTCCAATAGTAGAAATTGTCATCTTTTGAGTGAGCACCTAAATATGTCTTAAAAGTAAGACTCAATGGGATTAACCCAAGCAAAACAATTTGTGTTTAAGAACAAAATCCAAAGACATTGACAGAAATAAAGAAATATCTAGCACCCAATATGGTAGAAAATTCACATCTGGCATCCAAACACATGTGCAAATGAGAAGGAAAATAAACCCATAATGAGGAGAGAAATCAATTAATCACAACCACACAGAACTAAAATAAATCTTAAAGTCTGAAGGAAAGGCAATGGGAACAGCTGTTGTAACTATTCTCCATACGCTAAAAGCCATGGATAAAAGCAGAAGGTACTTTTTTTTTTTTTGGTTTTTACGAGACAGGGTTTCTCTGTATTGTTTCGGAGGCTATCAGTCCAGCCCGGCCTCGAACGCACAAAGATCCGCCTGCCTCTGCCTCCCGAGTGCTGGGATTAAAGGCGTGCGCCACCACCGCCCGGCTAGCAGAAGGTATTTTTAAAGAGTCAAATTGTTCTTCTAGAATTGATTTTTTTCTCAATGGTATGACATAAAAAATGCTCTAGTTGAAAAACAAAAGCATTTAAAAACTGAAGAAGAGAAAAGCAGCAAATTGGACAATGGCATAGCAACAGAAAAATCCAAATAAACTGCAGACACAAAACACATTGGAGGAAAACAAAAAGGATGAGGACAAGAAGGAGAAACAGGAGGAAGAATAGGAGAAAATGAAGGGGAGGGAGAAGAAAAGGAGGGAGCATCCACGATCATAATATACAAGTAAGAAAATCTACAAAAAGATGGAAGATATTTGAAGATTGATGAACAAAATCTTTCTGCAAGTGATGAAAACTTTGAATTCATAGAGTCAAAAAACCTCACTGGTTATTTGCATGAAAAAAATTACACTAAGGCACATTGTAAACAAGTCACTCAAAACCAAGGATAAAACAAAAATCACAAAAGCAAAAAGAAAAAGATATCCAGTTTATAATATGAAGGTAGTCGATTCATGAAAAGGGTGTAACAATCCTGGACATGTAGACCATTTAAAAACAGATGCTAAAAACACAAAGTGAACACTGACAGAAATGCAAGGAGAAAGAAATCCATCATTAACAAGGAGAGAAGAAAGGGGCCAGTGAGAGGTATTACACAAGTGTCTGAGGCTACTTCCAAGGATTATGTTTTTACCAAATATTAGAACTGTGACCATAGATTTATATTGATTTTCTTACATCAGATTTTACTAAGTTCTACATCTCCTATGTCAGTTATTATACATGAACTACACCACTATCAAGCTACTAAAACCTAAAAGCCAAAAGGGAGGAAGGATTACTGGGACATGTAAATAGACACAGGCAGCATTAGAGCCCACTATGTCTCTGCACAGATACAGTGACTCTTTGTCCCACCCAGGTTGTCTCACCAGCAGTATATTCATTCTAAATGCAATTTCGCTTTTCTTTGAAGTCATGTCCAACTTCTGACCCTACATCTCAGAGTGTAGCAGGAGAAAGTAGGCTGACCCTTTACCATATTTTCAGGGTAACTTTTTGGGCACCAGGTAATATTAACAAACAATGGGAGAAGTTTATAAACCCTGATTGTTGCAGTTTGGTCATGTAAAAGCTTTTGTTTCATGCAACATTTAGGTAATATGAGAAGAGATAAGCTCATGGAATCATCATCATTTTAAAATGTTATCAGTTCACTTCCTATCACAAAGTGGAAGTGTGTATAAGGTTACCAAATCATTGTAAGAACATATATGTCTTTGCTCTTAATAAATACTTTATCTAAGTCCTTCAAACACTTGCAAGAGGTGATACATTTGTTAGAACATCACTTAGAGGGACGAATTCATTCAGAAAAGTGACTCCTCACAAACATGAGGACCTAAGTTTGATCCTCAGGACAAAGATAAAATTGTCAGGTATAGTGGCATGCTGTTATAATCCCAGCACTGGGGAGGTGAAAACATGAGGATCCCCCAGAGCTAGTCTACCCACCATTATTGTCTAATTAGTGAGCTTCAGGCTAATGAGAGGCCCCAGTTCATGGAGCTGGATAGTACATATGAGGGGCCTCTACATACATGAGTATGCATGCACATGTGCAAACATCCACACATAAACCCTAAAGCATGCTCCTCATCACTCAGAGAAAGGCTAGATCAATCTTAGAAACCAGAAGTTGAAAAGTTGATCACTCCAAAAATTCAGAACTACTACACCTTGGTTACATTGGTTACATAGAAATGGTTGGTCTTTAAAGCATGCTGACTCTAGATTTTGATGAGACACTTAACTTCCAATGTAGTCAATGTTGTTTTGTTGGTTTGTTTGGGGAGTTTTGTTGTTGTTGTTGTTTAAGGTGGAGGACTACTTCAGTGATGCTAAGGTGGTGAGATTCTATTTGACAGCCTTACTCAATTGTTTAAAAGATTAAAAAGGAAAAGAAAAAGAGAGCTGTGACTGATGTCTGTACTCCAAATGAACGTGATGTCCCTCAGTGTCTATCATCCTCCCTGGAACAAGGAAGGCATTTCTCAGTTGATACACAAGAAATCTTGCTTAGAATCCATATTATCACCATCTAATGTATTCAATCACATTTCCATTGCTGGGAGGAGATGAAAAGTGGAATGCCTGGGATTCTAAATTAATTCCTTTTATTCCTTTTCAAGACATGGCTTCTGAACTCTAGAAGGGTATCTTTGCTCCCTGCTCATTTCTTATTTATAAGTCAAACTCCCTGTCTGAAGCATCTCCAGTTCTTCCCCAAAGCTAAAAGGTTTCAAAGAAACTGAAGCCTAGATTTTTTTCAAAGTGCCTAGTGATTCACTCCTTAAACACCCATACTACTTTGAAATTAAATAAAAAAGAAATCAGTATGTCCAAAGTTAACTCCATATAGCCAACTCTATGTCTGAATGCCTGCTAGCTCAATACAGTTATTGAAATAGCACTCTGATATCAAGCAATGAAAATCCAATCCAAACCAGTTTATGAAAAAAATGGAATAAGGAAAGGGAAAGACAAAAATAAATGTCTCCTTACTCATACATGCATGTGTGTGTGTGCATGTGTGTGTTGGGCATATGTTTTATTCATATCTGCTTTTTTCCTGTGGTTTGTATCTATGCTTATCTACTATACATGGGGCTTTTTTCTACATGTCTCTGTATGTCTGTAAGTATCTCCAAACTTAATCTGGCCACACAATGACCAGAACAAGAACACTGTCTACTAACTTCTAATTTGAAATATGCCAGGAAAATACTTTAATATTCTTCCCAAAAACTGTAATGTTATAATTTTTAATCTAGACTCAAATATCATAGTTTAGATAAAGAGAGAGGAAGAGAAAGGACAAAGAGGAAAGAAGGTAAAAGTATGGAAGGATGGAGGAGGAGATTAAGGTAGCTAACACACTAAATGAACAGTTAGACTTTGGGGGGGAAAGCAGTCTAAATAACAATCTTACACTTCATTAATGACCATATCCTCCAAAGACACTAAAAGCATCTTTATTTTATACACATCACATTTTTACCACAAACACTACCATTATGAAAGGTAAGCATGATTCAATTAGCAAAGATGTCTTAATTGCATGGTCCAAAGAATAGTGATAAACTGCTTATAGTTTTATTTGATAGATTAAAATTGTTCTCCTTCAACTTTTAAATCTCTGCTATTCTAACAGGTAAACTCATATGTTATTTAAAATAACCCCTTTATAAAATATGGTAGTTTCTCGCTTTCTTAACTATTATAGTGCTGAGGCTGACGTTTGCCTTTAAGTTTCATGTTAAATGGTAATGTTTTTTCCAAAATATGGTCCCATCTAGAGAACTAGACTGCTTCAATATAACACATTCATACTATGACAAATCTCATCTATTTTCCAAATTGTTGAACTAGGATTTTTTCCTGTGTTTGCTTCAGTTGTAGGAAGAATGATATTAGATGAGAGAAGACATCTGGTGACAAAAAGAATAAACTCATATCATATCATCATGTGGTCCTCTGCTAACAGGTACTTCATCTAATGTATATTTGGAACTCTTCCTGGAACCATATCCAGTGAACACCGTAACAGCTCACTGCAAAACCTAGAACCGATGGATGGATCCTCTCCTTACATGAACATAAACCTAGACACCTTGTGAACATCTGTAAGCTATATTAGCAAAAGCTAAACATATTCTCTTATAGACACTTGCAATCACACCACAAAGTATCTTTACATAAAGAATTCTTTATGGAAAAATAATATTCATTATGACCAAAACCTACAGAAATATAAAGAAAACCTCTCATGAGATGATACTATATAGCAGTTTTTGTTATTTGATATGATCTTGTAGGCATTTGTATAAAATTAAATCTTCTCCAAAAAGATGACTGTTTGTTGCAAATATATTCTAGCCAAACTAATGTGTCAATATTTATTTTCTACTGTTGAATATTTATTTTCTTATTTTCCAATTATAGGTAAGACATGAAAACTCACATCCATAATGGTTTTTTCCACAATTCATTATTATTTCCTAGAATAGAATTATTAGATGAAAGTTAATGAATTCTTTTCAAACTTCACATACTATTAAGTTACTTGTGAGTAAAAATTACATCAACCTTCCTCTTATTAATAGCATCTAAAAGTGACTTTCTCTTCATCTTTGTTATCACTAAAATTGTCTTATGAGCAAAGTATTTTAAGCAAAATTTTCTAAACAAATCAAGATGGACTCATTGTTTATTTACCGGTTGGCTTCATTTGCCCCATGGCTAGTATTCCTATTACTGGTGCTTGTTGAATGCAACAATGCAACTTCATCATCCATTCTTGAATTTTGGAGCATCTGCCAGAAATTTACATGGTACTATGGAGTGTTAGTTGTGCTTATTTTCCTATACCAAGAATGAGAAATATCCTCTCAATCCACACGTTAACTTCTTTGCACTCTACATGTTGCAAACTGCTGACCTACCCTTTCAGTTCAGGTATCCAAATATTTCAATACACAGAAAGCATGCAGCCACCACTTATCCCGTTGCCCTCTCCAACTCTTGTCTATTGTCTGTTTGAGTAGAAAGCTTAGTCTTCTCAATTGCTCTGAGTATAAACCTCAGCATGATCTTTCATTCATTTAGTACAATAATGTATCTGATACCCTGTAAAATCTGTTAAAACAGTATGATGAGTCATTTCCAATTCCACTTCTTGATACCAGTTAACATCAGTGAAGAAAGGTGGATGGTGGCTAATGAGTGAGTTCAAGGGAGAGATGGATAAGTTGTGATTGTGCATCCATGATAACCATTCTACCAAACAAAGCCCAAAGGAATGTTCACACCTACTTAATATATTCCTGAAGTTTCTAGTATGCACTTAAGATACTCATGTAAGTTGTTTATTTTCAGTCTCACAATGGTCATAAAAGAAACCACAAGCACATAAGGCATGAAAGGCGATCTAAGACCAGACAGAGTATAATTCCCTCCATAGTGCTATGGGCAGAGAATGTATCTAATAAATTTTAACTTCTCTAAATAGGTAATACCGTACTTCATGCACAATAAAGTTTAATGAGATTGTATATTTGCTGAATCAAGGCATTTCTGCTAAAATTACATGTGATCAATAAAGGATGAACTGAATTCTATCAGTGAAAATTTATTCTCTACAAAAAGTCAACTTTTATCACGCTGTGTGGAGGAATGATTACATGTATGCAGTTACTGGTCATAAAAATCTGTTCATCATGCTTGAAGAATTCTCATCAGATGTTTACTGCACATCATAAGGTCTAGCAATTCAGTTTCTGAAAATGTATTTTACAGATAAAGGTATCCATATACAAAAACAAAGAAATGTACACTTAAATATTTAGTACATTCTCTTTAAAAGAAAATAAAACCAACCCATATGTCCATTACTAAGGACTAGTTAAATAATAATTAGTTCATATATTTTTAACATAAAGCATATTTTAATTTTTTGGCATGAACCAAAATGTGGTAGATAAACTAAGAT
The DNA here is from genome assembly GCF_017639785.1 of Mesocricetus auratus. Taxonomy (NCBI): domain Eukaryota; kingdom Metazoa; phylum Chordata; class Mammalia; order Rodentia; family Cricetidae; genus Mesocricetus; species Mesocricetus auratus. Next base: position 109,198,831 of record NW_024429182.1, on the reverse strand, counting down.
CATAAGTGGTTCACATCTATAATCCCCGCATTCATCCAGAAGGCTAAAGCACAAGAATAACTACAAGTTTAAGGCTTGCCTTAGCTATATAGCTAAGTTTCAGACCAGTCAAGGCTACATAGTATGTAAGACTCATTCTCAAAATAAGAATCTATGGTGCTTGTGTGTGTGTGTGTGTGTGTGTGTGTGTGTGTGTGTACATGTAGACAGATAGACAGACAGAAAGATACATATGAAAATTCTTCAGTACATGGTATAAAAATAAATTTATATGGAATGTATTCTTAGAATATTACTACATCACATTGTATGACTATAAACACATATACTGTGGGTATTTTCTGGAGTAAAACCAGCAAAAGCTAATAGCCAAGGATTTAGATATAAGAGATACACATTTAATTTTCAACTCACTGTTTCAATTTTTAATCTGTGTTATGGTCTTATGTTTCATAATTTTAAAACATTAGGACAAAACTAAATTGTGGTATTATGTTGGGCCCCAGCCCCATGGGGTCTCTGTGAGTTGCTGGTCAGCCTACAAGTGCAACTTGTTTTCCAGTCCAAGTGCTTTCTGTTTTCTAGTCCTGGTTTATGCCCTGGCCTTGACCCTCTGACATCAACATCCAGCAGAAGGAAAACAACGATCTCTTCTACCTGGGGGTTTTTCCACTGTGCTGTAAACATGTATATAAAGCTCCTCCCTCTTACAAGAGAGAGACCTCTTAGCACTTGCAATGAAGACACACACACACACACTCCTGGCAATAAAGGCAGCACATGCATTCTCTTAGTACAAACAAACGGACGTCTTGTCTCTCTTTTCCTGATACTTTGGAGTTGCTTGTGGCGCTGGCGCCACAATTGGAGGTTCCACAGTATTACAAAGGTAGAAGGGGCATCTGTGACCATCAACTCAGGAGGGAAAGACAGCAATGGCCTTACCCAGGGGCACACAAACTATTTAGTGACAGAATTCCAGTTAAGGTCAAGTTCTGTAACTAATCTGGATACTACATGTTGTTGCCTGAGCATGAACTACATGCAAGCAGTTAGAAACGTTATGCTGGGCACTTCAAATAGAGTATCTTGAATTCTGATAAGAACCCTTCAAAGAACATGCTGGAAAACTGGTTTTAATTTTTTAGGGATTTTGTAAATATTGAGAAAATTATTTTCTGACTACAACAACAGGAATCATCAGCTAGCTTACATATATAATAATCTATTACCTTCATTATTGCATAAAAGGAAAATAATCCAATATGTAGTATGTGTCAAGCCTTCGATGTCAATTCTAAACTACACAATTCCTTGAGACCATTTATAATGTGATAGAATGTTTTTGAAGTTTTGCTTAGCTACTATGACAATGCATGAGTTAGCTATTATGTTAGAAAATCAATATGATTCCTATGTGTTCCATGTACTTCTTTCTGATTCTGGAGCCAAAAACTCTTTACACAGCATTGACTACTGATGAGCAAAACCTTGGCTCACTAAGGGAAAATTAACACTGAAAACACTGTAGAGTTCAAGTAAAATTCCATGCACACATCGTTTCTTTTCTTTTGGAAGGGATTTAAAAATTCCCCAAACAAAAATCTTAGTGTTGCAATCTAATTACTGTGCATCTGCTACAATAATTACTATATTCAGTAATTTACAATTCAGTTCTTTTAAAACTGGGTTCCACACAGCTTTCAGTGACAGGTATTTTAGTTTCATGACTCAACTCAAATGGATACAACGCTCCTGGGTGGCCTTCCAGCCCCCCAGAGAGGAGACAGGAAAAAGAGACCAGGAAAACCATGAGTCTGTTCTCTGGGGGACAGTATAAATACACTGTGGGAGTGGTCCTGAGTATCTCTGAGAGAGGGGCCATCATTTGGTGGGCTTTCTCAGATGCAGCAGAGTTTGGAGGGAGATGGGGGAGGGGAGTTTGGGTGGAAACTTCACCATAACATTCCAGACTCTTTGGGTATATGGATGCCAGGGGCTGGGGCAAAGCTTCCACCATAACTACAGGATCTCACAGTCTTACATACTTCTGTGCATTTGCTTCATTCCCTTGTATACTCCCACACTTCTACCTTCTACTTACTACCGTTGCTTTCCGCTGCTTGTGAGGCTTCCTGTGTTTACCATAGTGCAAGTCTGCCAGTGGTAGATTTGGTTCCAGCTTCACAGTCTGAAGAAGTCACTATTTTGTTTTCATTTTCTAAGGTATTTTCTTTAGCATGGAATTCCACATTGAGCTCCTTCTCATTGCTTTGATGCTGTGGCTCATGCATCTTCTCACCTGTGCTCTTTCTGAAGACAGCTCTGCTGTGTTCCCTGTCTTTGCCCCTCAGTGGGTAATGTGTCTGGTATCTGCAGGCTAGGTTTGTCTTCATCACTTGTTTTCTGCATATTGGTCATGGATTGCCTTTGTACAGCTGTCTTTGTTTCTTATGCTTGGAGTTCTTTACGCTTCTTGTTTGAATTGTTTCTAGCCACACACCCTGCTTGTTTTATTCAGTGATTATAACAGTACAGTTGTCTCTGTTACTATCTCACTTCTGCAATAAAATACCTTGATAAAGACAAATTAAGACACTAGGTTATGTTTCGACTTATTCCAGCGGCACAACTGATATAGTGAAGGAGACAGGGCAACAGGAAGGGAAGGCTGACTGGGCACCAGAGAGTAAACAGGAAGTTGACTTATTCCAGAGGCACAATTGTCATGGTGAAGGAGACAGAGCAACAGGCAGGTAAGGCATAGGTGCAGGAGCATACTGGTCACCCACACTCAAAAAGAAGAGAATAAACAGGAAGTGGGTCTACACTACAAAACCTCATGGTCAGTACACACCCACACCCACACACACACACACACACACACACACACACTCCGGCCTCCAGGTGACCTACTTCATTCAGTGAGACTTTCTTCCTAAAGTGTCTCCAATTTCCTGAAAAGCATCACCACCTAGGGACTAAGTGTTCAAATATGCGAACATATGGAGGACATTCCATGTCAAACTACCACAGCAAATACTGGACATCTTGAAGTTGTCTCATAAGTCACTGACAACCTTCCATTTCTCTTGCTGTCACTGTTTCACTTTGGATAGTGTCTATCTATTGCTGTATCAAGTTCACTCAGGAATAAGATATCATGGCTGGGGGTGTAGCTCAGTGGTAAATTACTTGCTTAGTATGTGCAAGGCCCTGGATTTGACCCCCATCATTGCAAATATATAATATTTAATTTAACATGTAATATTTATATATATATATATTTAATATGGCGTGTATTTGTATACTTAATATAATATATTGATATAAAGTATATGCAAATATTTTAAAGAGTCTGTCAACAGGTTCACTAGAATATATGTGTATATGTTGTGGAATAACAAAAAAATTTTCAGACAAGAATGCTATGACTACAACCCAACATATCTATAAATGACAATGTCATAGTGCAATCAGAAAGGTTGAACACCCCTGGTTTAAGTCTTTGAGTTCTGTGGCTTGGAAGATTGATCCTCCCAATGCCTCTATTTCAATATCTTTAACATAGAGGTGATGAGAATACCTCATCTCCAAGTTGTATTGCATGAGTTAATACATGTAAAGTACCTAGTACCTATCATATAATAAGATTAACCTATAATGACAGGGGTTCTTGGTCTATTCAGCATCACATCTTTTTTTCAAAACAGTCTACTGATATAATATTTCCTATGGCCTCTACATTTAAAAAATATTTCTTATTTAACTTGAAAACAAGCTTACTTGACATGTCAATCCCAGCTTCTCCCCTTCCCTTTCTCCCCCACCTTTCTCCATGCCCCCCCCTTGGGAATCCTCAAAGTCTGTCATATCCTCCCGGGCAGAGCCTTAAATAGTAGATCAGTATTTAGCCCTGGAGTACAAATGGACTTTGGGTGCCCATTCCACGTGAAGGGATGCTCTCTTAACCTGGCCTCTACTTTTCATTCATCAAAAGAAAAAAAACCCACAGACAATACCCTCTGAGAAACTCCTAATGCACAGTCAGTCACCTAACTCATTTTGCTGTTCTGTCCAGTGTCCAGTGTAAGGAATTACAGAAAATGGATATAATATCTGTTATGTTCATTGGCTGGGTAAACAGAACTTTGAGGTAGAGCATGTTCTGGAAAAGTAAATAGATCAGAATGACTGTGCCACAAAGTACAGGTAAGGAAACAGGGAAAGCAGCACTGAGGAGACCACACACAGGCTTTGGCATATCAAATGTTCTTCTTTGCTTTATCCTGGCATGAAAAGGTTAGTACACAAGTACAACCACAGTGTTTCTGAGGTTATCATCATTCTACACATTCAATTTTAAACTCTACTGATCTGTCGGAGGCATTTCAATATTTATTACCACAGTGAAACAAAGATCTGCTATGAGATCATTCTAAAACATAAATGCTCTCTTTCTGATATGCCATAAGTATCTTGACACCTATGTAACCCATAGTTCTCCTATACAAAATGCTAACTGTTATATAGTACTATGTTTCATGTTTTTATGTATATATTCATATTTCATTTAGTTCATGACCTAGTTTTCACTGACTAAAATGACTTGGTGACAGGGAAAGTAAACTATTCATGTTCTCTTCATTATAAGTGAGCAGCTAGCACACTTGGATAATGTCGTACTCAATGGTCTCACAAGGTACTCTTTGCACAAAGGGAACACTACATTAAATCATTTAACTCCCATAGAAGCCAAGTTTAATAAATATTATGGACATATCATCATGAAATGGAGAAGTAAAGTAACTTGCTCAGGATCAATCAGCTATGAGCAAAAGCTCATCACCAGGAATGTCCTCAACCAGTGCACTATCATGCTTGTCAGACTGTCCTTCTACTGGAATGAATTACAATCTAGTATCCAAGAAATACTAACATAGTCAAACTACCTATTACTCAGGACAAAACACTGAGACCCAAGGGGAAAAGTGTCTAGTGCTAGGTAATATATCTTCTTGTTCATTGAGTTAACAAAGACATCAATAAAGATTATATAGTAAAAATCACGTCCCTTGTATTGAGTTTAGAGAAAAATAAGAGCCACCAGAGAGCCCAGAGCATTAGCTTTCCTCCATTGTTGAGGATGTCTCAGCTTGGGTCTGGGCTCACACAGATTCATCCAAAGAAGACTCAAAGATGCTGTAAGAGTGAATTTAGCCTTTTTGTGGCTTCAGGGGTCCCAGCCTTAATGGACTTAAGTGCTTTCCCTAAGTCCATGGCATTTTTATTTTTCTCAATATTTACACTTCAGCCAGTTAATTACCGTATTCTCAGAACAACTTGAATGATGCTTCCAAAAACACAGTTTTCCAGGTTTCCTGAACCAAGTTTTGCTTAGGCCTTTGTATCTTTGGGAAACTCCCAAACAAGTATAACATAGGGGGGTCAAAAGGTATCTGGTCAGCAAAGGATGGATTAGGTTAGGTGCTAGCTCTCTGGGCTGGGCCAGATGTGGCTCAGTGGGCATTAGGGCTAGTTGCTGTCACTCTGGTGCCAAGCAAACAGAATACTGTTACACTCCAGGGACTCACTCCTCTATGCATGCGAGAAAGGAGAAGTCAAGTGGGATTTCCAAGGGAAGAATGTGATAGCAACAGGAGGGACTTACAGAAGGTAAAATGAAGGCAATTGATAGATCGTCAAAAATCAATCAATAAATAAATAAGTAAAAAGCATTTGTGAGGGGCTGTCTTCACTTGTTATGTGATAGAAAGGCTGCCAAAGTGTTTGGTTCACAGGGGGAGCTATTCTTTAGCAGAAAAGAAATTTATATCTCTACAAATAAACAGAATTTGTAGAAGGGAGTGACATAGGAGTAGGAATGGATTGCTGCACTGGATGAGAATGGGATAGCATGGGGAGAGAAATGTTGAGCTTAAATTGAATAAAATCAAAGAATCAAAACAAAAGGATCTATCATAAAGGAGCAGAAATGAATGTTTACCTACCCACAGTTTCATTTATTCCCCTTACAGTGAGAAGTTTCAGGCAGTTGACAGCCACCTGTGACAAGAAATGATACACACCACTTGGGACTTTCAAACTAATGTGACAACCCGTGGCAACAATTAGCCATACTCAAATTTTAGGAGCCCTAAAATGGTAAAGATAACATGTAGGAGTTCACACCTACTATTGTGGCATACACATACACACACACACACACACACACACACACACACACACACACACACCAGAAAGGGTTCAGGCCTTCAATCTGTTACCTCAGACCACCGCACTACACTGCCACCAATACACACAAAAGAAACTGACTGCCTTCTGAAGTCAACTGGTTTATGCATAAATAAGGTACTCTTTACTTAATTAAAGAAAGCAGACCAATGAGTATTTATCTGTGATCTGAAGGAAGAGGGAGTATGAATAGAAGGGTCCAAGACAGAAACAGAACTTCATCTTGTTTCCTCTTGACCATTTCCTGTGACCCAATATAATCTCTGCAAGCATTTCTGCCACATCTATTTCAAACTTCCCAGCATCTTCTTGCTTGCCTTTTGATGACTAAAAGAAACCTTAGGCAGGAAATACATCTAAATCAATTCAGACGAGGGTGGCAGCCTGTCAGAGCATAACATTTGAATCAACTCGAGAGCATTTTGCCTCTGCTATAGATCCTTGTAGCCCTGTGTCAAAATGTTTTAGATGCTTTGTGATTTGGAACATGCGTCCCCCTCAAGGAAAAACTGGCAGACGTAAGCTTTGACAGCCACTCTTTCTTCAGGACACCCACATACCCACATGCACATACACCCATGGGTAAATTCACTTCCCAGTTTGATCTCCTGCCTTCCTTTGAAACCAGCAAGGTCTAAACAAATCCTGTTCTGATTCTGTTTCTTCTAATTCACCTACCTGTTACAGCTGTACATTAAAACACAAAATGAAAATTTAGGTTATACTCTTTACCCTCCTTTTCTTTGGGTCGCAGGAAAAGATAAGTCCTCCAGAGATTGTTGGAACTGCTACTTTTTGGCTTTAGATTGGTGATTCTCTGGGATAAGGTGGGCAGTAGATGTGTAACTGGGTATCTAGTCACATCCTCATAGAGGGGGAGACCAATGAAAGAAATAAATTGATAGAGGAGACATTGTGGGGTTAGGGAAAACCCTGGTGCTATAGTAATTCCCATGGATACACAAGGAGGACCCCTGCTAAGACTCCTAGCAATAGTGGAGAGGGTACCTGAATGGGCCTTCCCCTTTAATCAGATTAGTGACTTCCCTAATTGTTGTCATAGAACGTACATCCAGTAACTGATGGAAGCAGATGCAGTGACCAACAGCCAAGCACTGAGCTGATCTCCTGGAGTTCAGTTGAAGAGAGGGAGGAGGGATCATATGAACACAAGGGTGAGGGGAACCTGGTTTACCAGACTTTGTTGATTCCCCAAGGAAAGCCTTACCCCCCCATAAGGAGTGAACAGGATACATGGGGTAGGAGAGGTGAGGAGTGGGAAAAGGGGAGGGGGAGAACTGGGGTTGGTAAGTAAAATTAAAGAAAGAAAAGTAGTGGGACCCATTAAAATAAAGGTCAAGGGACATCGATCTCCATGTTCATAAGTCTCTGAGCATTTCCTTTCCAAGGGCTTTCTTTGCCTTGAAGCTTCTAACATGTTGAAAGATTTTTTTCATATGTCTCTCAGACATTTGAGTATAACCAATGGCCAAGCAACACTATTTGGAAAACTTGTAGTCTTGTCAAAAATAATCATGTCAAGAAAGTACAGAAGTCCAAATAACCCTGAAGGCAATGGGAAAATAAGTTTTTCAACATCTCTGCCAGACACCAACCTGGTGTCTTCTTCTCACATACACATTGACTTCTCCAGATATCACAAAGATTCTTCCTCAGTTCTTTCATCTCCACTAGCATCTCTAACTGGAATCGCTACCTCCTGGGATTGTAGACCAGAGCTTTGGAATTCTATTCACTTTGTCAAAGCCTACAGAGTTAACTGGAATACACCAACACGCAAGTAGTGGTCTCCGAGTGTAGCCTGATCCCTGGTCTTACCAGTCACTTTATTAGTAAATACTATTACACCTAGCCAACAATAAAACAAAAAACAACAGCAATAATAAATTCAAATGAAGTACCATCACCCATCAATCTGCACTCCACAAGTACCCCCACCAAGTGATAAAGAAATAAAGAAGAAATGGCTGCCTTCTCTTTAGCAATCTTCCCATTAGAGGTGGAATCTTTTGTTATGGGTAGCCCACCAGAGATGATCACTTCCAATTGAAAGTCTTTTATTCCATCCTGAGTGGAGTGTCCAGAATACATAGTTTTTGAAGACAGAAACCATATCCTGGCATCTTGCTCCACAGCTTCATGGTTGGGGCAGGGACTTTGCAGAAGTAAACAATTTAACAAAAGCTAAGAAAGGTGGTTGTCTGTTAGGGGTTCAGCAAAAACAGGCGAAGACAAATTAGCTAGGACAGCCTGACTGTGGGTTCCTAGAATAAGTTTGGTAATTTTCAGTTGGATTCTCCATCATAGAGACAAAATTCTTGTTAAACCTGAAGTGGCCTCAAGCAGAATATGAGATGGAAGAAGCCCTATCACATTTGTCCTCTCATTTTGAATCTAGCAAGGGTTGTCATCTACCTATGTGGCAGCACAAAAGCTATCAGAAGCTCACTTTGCATTGACACGCAGCTCCTGTCTTTTCTACCAGAACACTCACTTTCGAATCTCTGAAGCACCAGCTATGCTGGAGAGTTTTATGTCAGCTTCACACAGACTAATGTCATTTGAGAGGAGGGAACCTCAATTGAGAAGATTCCTCCATAAGACTAGCTGTGGGCAAGCCTATAGGAATTTTTCTTAATTGATGACAGATGGAGGACCCAACCCATTGTGGATGATCCTATGTTTGGACTGTTGGTCTTGGGTTTTATAAGAAAGCAGGCTGAACCAAGTGGGTAAGCAGCACTTCCCCATGACCTTTGCTTCAGCTCCAGCCTCCAGGTTCCAACCCTGTTTGAGTTCCTGTCCTGACTTCTTTTAATGGTGAACAGTGATGTGAACATGTAAGCCAGATAATCCCATTCCTCCCAACTTGTTTTTGGTCATGGTGTTTCATCATAGCAATAGAACCCCTAAATAAGATACCAGCTAACAAACCTACTTAGCCTAAGGTCAGCAATCTGTTGAAAAGTTCAAGTCTCATGAAGAGGCCATATGTAGGTATTCTGATGAAAAGCAATAGGTAAGGTCCAAGGTAACTGTAAGAATTCAGTCATTATGCTGGCCTGCCCCTGTCACCTAGTAGAATGCACTCAGGCAGTACCCTGGCCAGCCCAGGATTTCATGACTGAGTAGTCTGTCTGCACGCAGGTGCAAAGGACCCCTTCAAAAGAAAGACCCGCCCATTTACGCTCTCTCTCCTCTTTCCGGTCTCCTTCTGCTCTCTCTCTGCTTTCCCCCATTCTTGGCTCTCTCTTTCCAGCTTTCTTCCCAGCAGTTACCCTGGGGTAGTCAGAACTTTTCCTGTCTCCCTCTTCTCTTCTGTCCTCTCTCTGTCTCTTTACCTCTTTTCGCTTTCCTTCCCCCTTCCTCCCCTTTCTAATAAAACTTCTCACTTAAGATTTGTCTGCCTGCCGTGTGTGTTCCTCTGCTCGGTCACCCTCACCTGCCATGGAATCTGCTAAGGTCCCCCATGCAAGGTCCCCATCAAGCTTTATCATAACAGAAACAACAGACATAGAGGTAAAGGTATCTTCCTCAGCCAAAGTCGCACGCCTTGCTCACTAGTGGGAGCTGGGGCAAGACTTCCTTACTGTGTCTACAATTCTGACCCAGAGACTCTTCTACCATTACAGAATACTTGTTTTGAGTTTCTAGGTTTTGTGGGCATTTGTGGGCAGCAGTCCTGACTAGAGCAAGTGGTGAAGAGTGCTACTTAAAGTCAAAGAGACCTACAATTAAATTTTGGCTCTACCCCTTGCACAGAGCTGGCTAGTCACTTAACCTCTCTCAGTATGCTTAACTAGTGGCAATAAGATTTGTAGAGGCACATTCATGAAGAGCCATATGGAAACTCATTCCTCCCCTAAGTGTTCCCTTTCTCCCCTGCCACTCTTCCTTATCCTCAGTTCTCCTGAACCAATTACTGTCAAAATGGTGCTAATGAAACAAATCTATTATCATTCATCTGAAACTGAATTCATTTATATAAATAGAGGCTGAAGGGAATGCCTTGCCCAAAAGCAGACTAATGCAGAAGCCAAAGCCTTGAGGATATCCTCTTCCAACTGACAAGTAGGACATTGGTGTGTGATGAGATATAGAATGTGGTTGTAATGTGAAGCCAGATTAAAAGTTAGTTCCCTAAATGCTCTTCTAGATTGCAGTACTGGCCAATTTCAACATATGTGTGAATATGTTAAGATTCTGAAAAAAAAAAAACCTCAGTTGGTCCTGGAAAAACCCTCAGATCCATCATATAAGTTCCCAGATGATGTCCATACTGCCAATCAACCATCAGAAGGTTGAGCAGCCAGTCCTAAAGGACTCTATAAAATGCTTGTGCTAATTACTCAATGAATAATTCATCTTCTGTTTCCCCATATTAGCAGAACATGACCAATTCATTCCAGATCCCCGTATTCCTAGGAGGATAACTCACTTGGCTTCAGGCTGAATACAGTCACTTGCATCTGTAGCCTTCCTCTGTAAGAGTACTGTAACTACCTAGGTTTTATCTATTTTATTAATGCAGAGTTCACAGCAAGCTATGCTCAGGAATCATAGCTGGTAAAGTGAAGGCAGTTTAAGGGCGTCCCTGGAATACAGATCTTTTAACTTCAAGCTACAGGCAGTAACTTACTATGAGGGAACAACTATTGGTTTGACCACGCTGATGCTCCAAATGATGCTGTAACAATAAACGGCACACTTACTGAAAGTAAAACTAACTATTTATTGTAGAAATTATTCACAAGATACCAAACAAGTAACCCAGATGAGCCCAGTAGTGTCCCCCCCCGCTCCTGAACCGGAAGCCAAAATCCGGAAAAGAGACCAAGACTTCCTTTGTGCTGTCTTTTATGCCTTCCCCTGTAACGCCCCCTAGCCATGCCCAAAAATGGGCCTGGCTAGTGATGTAGTTCACCGCCTACGTACGTATACGTCTTTAAGTCCATCCGTATACATCTTTAGTCATGATTAAAGTGTTCTTTTATTACCTCATCTGTATGCGCCTCTAGTAAGTCACATGGTTAATGGCAGCATACAGACTTCCTCCTACAATCCCCCTTTTAGTCTAAAAAGGACAACTAACTTGTGTCAATGAACAAATTGTATCAAACATCTACTCTATCTAAACCTAAACTTATCTGAAAGAAACACCCAAATCTGAACACCTCCTTCCAATCCCAACTCTAAAATAATTGAAAACTAACACTAACAGGTGTAAACTATCCTATAGTATCAATAGTAGGGAGAGGGGGCGTGGAATTCTCAAAACTACTTCCTGCTGAGATGGGACGATGATAGTCTCATGGGGACCTGTGAGAAGAAAAATGTTAGTGTAACAAAATCTCAGTAGATCAGACAGTCTCTGTATGGCAGGAGATGCTTGATTGAAGTTCCTGACTGGGGTTCTAGTGTTGATTGAAACTCTTGTCTGAAGCTCTGGCCAGATTGTAGAAGATGTGCTGCTTCAGTTTCTTGGTCCGGAGTTGTGTAGAGTGATGTAGTTTCAAGCCAGTTTCAGGATAGTGCTTGTCAGGTGGAGTCAATGATGTGGGGCAGTTCAGATGCCTCCAGTAATCAGGTGAAGTCAAGGAAGTGGATCCTCATTCACTTTCTGAAGCAGTTAAAGATTGCTGTCAAGAAATCCCTTGTTCTCTGGAAAACTCAAACATGAATGTTAACAAAGAAATATTTTAACTTTTATATGTATGCATACTGGAAGAGGTGACAATAGGGAAGATGGTAAAACTGAAGGAAATTAGACTTTTCAGAAAAAGAAATCCACAGATAACAGTCCCTAATTTTATTTTATTCTGTCTTATATCAATGGCTCTTTGATAAAATACAGAAATTCTGAAATTTATTTAAATAATATGCTTGAATTTAGAGTAGGAGAGCCAATCCAACTCCAAAGCCAGCTTCAGTTAAATGAATAGGGACTAAAGTATGTGAAGAAACAAAGATAAAGGGGTATTATAAAAAACAATATAGAGAGATTTAGACTTTGATACCACACAGTGAGTTATTGTTTGTTTAGTGGTCCTCAGGGTAGCTATTCATTCTTCTTCAGGAATCCATACATCCAGTATTCTTTACTGAGTTTACCTGTGAAGACAAAAAAACAAAACACTTCTCTTTCCTTTTATGAGGTCACTTTACCCATGGTAGAATATGATTATGTTGATGAGCTATTATCTTTCCTCCTCGTGAGATGTCTTCTGTTCTGATAGAATCTTAATTTTGATGGAACCCAAAGTTTTTCTTCTCCGATGGAAACAAAAGCAAAACCCTTTCCCCAACATAACACATATCCTTATTTCCAGACTGAGGTAATAACATCCTTAAAATACACTGGTTGGTTCAGTTCAGGATTCTTCTCTATAGTCCAGTGTCTAAAATGTCATTAATCACGGTATTATTTACTTTAACTGGTAACTTGGGTCTATGATATTGTATAGAAGTTTGCCAAAATATATGTTTTGTATTTCCTCCTGGTATAATTGATTCATACTCTGGAGCTAATGTATTATCCAGTGCCATATTATTTACAATGGGCAGTGGATCTTCTAATTGTCCTGGGAGAGGCTGTCCTCCACTGTCACTGGGAATGACCGGACTATCTTGGGTTTCAGAGCCTTCCTGAGGCCCCTGGATAAGTCTACCTTGTCTATCTGTAGTTTTCCAGAATTCCTTGGTCCAACGTTTACCCTTTCCACACCTCCTGCAGAGACCAGAAGGCTGAGTACTTCTGTCTGAAGCATTCCTGGTAGAAGCATTATTTCTAGGAATGCTTTGTCTACAGTTCCTACTCAGATGTCATATTTTACAACAGTTAAAGCATGTGGCATCTTTATGTCTGTTAAAATATTTGGAGATTGCACCCCCTACCCAGGCCTCTATATCATCACGGGTAGGGTATTTGGCATCCTGGTGCCTCCTCAAGCCTGTAGAAATTGCTTCACCTACCCAAACTCCCGTATCCTGACTTTTATATTCAAGGTTAGCTGTATATAGGACCCATTCCTCCAATGGTGCTGATCTTATTTTTAATGGCCAAAGTACCTGCTTGCATTGTGGATTTGCATTCTCATATGCCAAAGATTCTATAAGGAGTTGCCTAGATTCTGGATTTGTTACTTGTACTTCTATTGCTCTGGACAATCTCTCTAAAAATTCAGTGAACCTTTCCCTTGGGCCCTGTAATACCTTGGTATAGGGTTGCATTATCTCTCCTGTTTCACAAACCTTATCCAAGGCATTTAAAGCAGCTGTACGGCATAAAGACAACATGCGCTCATCATATGAAGACTGAACCTGCGTGTCAGCATAAGGACCCTCCCCAAGAATCTTGTCTTGGGGTACTTCATGACCGTTCTTTAATTCCTGAATCTCTAAGGCTTTCGCTTCTTGCCTCCATAAAGCTCTCCATTGAATTTGACATGAATTTTCGAGCACTGCTGAGACCAATTGGGCCCAGTCTCTTGGGGTGACTCTATTGACTCTATTTGCAGTGGCCCATGAGGTTAGGAGCTCTCTGACATAGGGAGAATGAAGACCATATGAAACAATGGCCTCCTTGATTTCCTTTAGTTCCTTCATCTGTATAGGTTCCCATTGATAAGCAACGAAATCCTTGTCCTGACCTGTTGCCTGTATGTCTGATTCTGAAGTATCTAAGACCTGCAATCTATTTATCATTGTTTCTTTGAGCTTTTGAAGTTCTTGGGTCAAATAATTTTCTAAGGACATCATGGAATTGTTCATTTTTTTGCATTCATCATTTACACGTGATTCCAAATATTTAATATTCTCATCCTTAGTAAGTACCTCAATGGCATGTAAACTGCCTTCCACAAATGATATTCTATCAGTTAGTTTGCCATTGCTCTCAGACATGGAACAATTCTTTTCTGTTAGCATTTCAATCTTATGTTCCAGTCTTTGTAGTTTGCTAGTGAAATAATCAAACATGGAACAGTTTTGTTGGTTAAATGTTTCAACATTATGTTCCACTTTTTCTATTCTATCTGTTGAACACATTTTTCTTGAAAGTAATTCAATTTTGTGTTCCGTCTCTTTAAACCTGTTTGTCAGACCTACATTATCATTTTTAATATACTGAATATTTTCTACCAAAACTTCCTTACTATCCTGCAAGGAATTTTGCATTTCCTGAATTCTTTGTACTAGAATTTCAAAACTATCCTGCGATGACCGTATGACCTGTATAAGTTTCATCCTATTTTTGGCCATTTCTTTAGCAAAATTATATTGATTATAAAACTAATAATCACCATCATGGGTAGGAAGTACCTTTCAGGTAGGTCCTCAAACCTTTCTAAAATCCCATCCATACAAAAAACAAGAAAATTCTTAACATCCTGCATCATAATGTTAGCTGACATTGTATAAAGCAGTTAAGTTTGTTACCAGAGGAGTTTAATTCAGGCTGAGATCAGCACGCTGCCAGCGAAAGAGCACATGGCCGAAGGCAGCAGGCCGCCAGTAAAACAGCACGTGGCCGGAATACCACCTAACCTTACCGGCAGGTAGAAGGAGCTGGTTCCCGGCGGCAGGAATCGTGCCTTACCGAGCAAAGTGGTGAGGAATTTAGCAAAAGGAGAGTCCACGTGTGCCTGGTCGGGCGGAGGAGCAGCCGCTTTTCTGGGCGCCTGGATCCGGATTCCAAAACTTCCGACACCAAAGAGGCTCCAAATGACGCTGTAACAAAAAATGGCACACTTACTGAAAGTAAAACTAACTATTTATTGTAGAAATTACTCACAAGATACCAAACAAGTAACCCAGATGAGCCCAGTAGTTTTCCCCACTGCCGATCTGGAAGCCAAAATCCAGAAAAGAGACCATGACTTCCTTTGTGCTGTCTTTTATGCCTTCCCCCATAACGCCCCCTAGTCATGCCCAAAAGTGGGCCTAGCTAGTGACGTAGTTCACGGCCTACGTACGTATACGTCTTTAGTCATGCTTAAAGTGGGTGTGGTTAGCGGTGTGGAAAACCGCTCTTTTATTTCCTCATCTGTATGCACCTCTAGTAAGTCACATGGTTAATGGCGGCATACAGGCTTCCTCCTACACCACGCCATAGCTGCCTAACTGTTGATTGACAGCTCTTTGGGAAAATAGCTTTGAACAGGACAGTATGAGATACCTCCTCCTACTCTTTTTTTTTTTTTAATGCTGACTTAGATACTGATTATGGTGGAGTAGGAGGGTTAAAGGAAAAAAACATATTTAGCATTTACTATGTGCTGTGGGTAGTGTTCTGCATTATATATTGGAACACTCTTCAGACTCTATAGTCATTGCTCTTTAGCTCATCTTACAAGTAAGGAATCTGCCACATATGGAAAGGTTAACCAAACTGTCTCACACTCTCACAGGAAGAAGTTGTTGTTTAGCTGAGATGGGAAGGAAAATTACACCATACAACAGAACTCACATGGGAGCTTCATTGGGGTGAGGGGAACGAGAGGAGGCAGAAGCAGCCTCTGAGGTGAGAACAGAACAGGAGAGGGGGGAGGGACTTGCCTTGTATAAGGGATTGTAGTTTATGCACACAGGAAGAGCTCTACTCAGAGTTGATAATTGATAAAGTATTCTATCAGAACCCTGGGGGCTGGCCAGTGTAAATGTCTGAGTATTAATCAGTGCATGAACAGAGGGTGTGCTCTTAGTTGCAATAGCTGAGGACCCCAAAGGCAGGCCAGCATAAATGACTGAATGCTAACATTGCTCCCATTTGTTTATTATAAAAAAGTGAGGAAATAGGGGTGACAGATGAGGTGGGAATGGAGGTGTTGCATTCTCAAGACTGCTTCCTGTTCACCTGGAGACAACAGTATCTTCAGGGGCCCTGGGAGAGCTGGGATGCTGGCCAAGTCCTTGGATAGCTGGCCATTTCACTGCTGTCCAGGTTCTGTGGAACCATCCCATTGTGATGGAGCAGGCTGCAAGGTGAATGCATGTAAGTTCATAGATTTCCCCTTAGCATTTCTTGTTTCAAGACACAGTGCTTTATTGATGTGCTATGTCAGTCAGTGAACTTGCACAGGTTGAATGGATTGCTTGATTTATTGACAGATTGGTTGATAATGTTGGCAGGGATCAATGTGCCTTTTGCCCAAGTCAACCACAGCTGACTTTTATTGCTTCAATTTGGCCTATAATCAATGTGACTTTTGCTCTCCAGCCAGTTTGTGAAATAGAAGAACTCAATCTGAGCTCATATTTTACTGGAATTTGCCACTCAAAGCTTTAAGGCCTCACTGATTGAGCTCAGCATAAGGCAGGAATTCTGAGAGAGGGGAAATACCTATTATCATCTTTGAGATACAAATGCATTGGAGTCTTTCCAGTCAGCATATTCTGACTAAACACCGGGATTAGAGATTAATATATGAGCCAGTAAAGGGAGAAACAAACAACTAGAGCTCAGGAATAAAGACAAAAAAATTGAATTATATGGAGCTAAGTTGAGCAATGGTAGTTTGTTGCAAAACCTCCCAATGGCAAGGAAAACAGGACAGCGTGTGTCCTTATATCAAGACACAGGAGGGGTCTTTCATGTATTCATTGTCTAAGGTTTCAAGGATCAGATTCCAAGGACCTGAAAAAAAACCAAAACTGGGTCAGTTATGAGAAATGGATGTACTGACCATAACACCAGAGTAGAAAATACAGTTGAAGCCATGTAAGAACAAGAGTGGTGATGTGCTTAAGGGACCGGAGTACTGTGGGGTTTTCCCCTCTGAATGCTAGGTTAGGCACAGACTACATCCAAACACCAATTTCCAAGCTCAATCCAAACACAAAGAGATCCTTTATTAAGCAAGGCAAAGAGACAAGGTTGCTGAGTCTGAATCATGCAGAAACAGCAATAAATGGCTTTTGCAAGTGTTAATTTTGAGGAGAAAAGGGGGAAGTGTGTACTAGAATGAGCTAGGATGTGTTGGTAAATTCTGATTGGATGTTTTAATCACATTTGTCAAAAATTATGCATTTTGATTTCTCAACCTTGATGTTTCGATGATCAGTGTCAAAAATGAGTTAGTGGCCAAGTAAGGGAATGGACTCTGGGGACTAGCTTTAGAGATGTAATCTAACCCATTTACTAAGGGAGAAGGAAGAAGAAAGGGCAAAACCCATCAGCTCCATGTTTGCCATGCTGGAGCCTGCCTTTCGCTGTGTTCAGGCCTGCTGGAGCCATGCTGGCTTATCGTCTTTGAGATACAAGTGCATTTGAGTCAGTGTGTTCTGAGTAAAGACCAAGAATGGATGTTAATATATGAACCAGCAAATGGAGAAAGAACAACTAGAGTTCAGAAATAAAGAGAAAACGAATCCGGGTATGTGTTTTGTGGGGGAATGTAATGCAGCATTCACGTTCTCTTTCCCCCTCCCTTGCTCTCTTCCCTTTTCTTGCTCCACCATGCCCCCCTGTACTTCTCTTCCTTCCTTAACTCTCCTATCATCAATGTGCCTGCAGCTCTGTGTTGCCATGATGCGCAGTGTGTTTACAACTCCCCCACAGTCTGACAGCATCTGGACCTCTAGGTTCAAGTATTGAGGAGAAATTGCTGTATTTAGTTCAGTGTCCATTATGACTGAGAGTTGACAAGCTTGCAATCACGTATTCAATGGTTTCTGGAACCTGGGGTGGCAATGGGACTTGAGGAGGTATTTACAAAAGAAGGGACATGCCCATGGCAAACTTCTGAAATGTCTGGGAATAAGGGTAGAAATAGCCAAGATCTTCAGAAGCACAAACAGAACAGAAAAGATAAAAGTCAAATAAAATAAAATAAAGATCCCAGCAAGCATTTATGTTCTGTGTTCCTTTCCTCTTTTAAACAAATTATTTTTCCCCACAACTGCCAGACTCAGTCCTAGATTTGAGTGCCAGCTGAATGTTCCATGGAATTCCAGTCCTTTGTCAGTAAGAGCAACAACAATAAAATCAGTACATGATAATCTTTCCCCTACTCTCTACAGTCATGAAGGCCTGCTGTATCTTAGGCTGCAGAGATGTGCTCTTTTCATCCAGCAAAGCTAGTATAATCATATAAGAAACAGAGTAGTTTCAACAACAAAAAATTATTCTACCACAGAAATTTTTCTAAGTATGACCATCTGTTCCCTGCCCTGTATTGTCTATGATGGGCAGTGGGATTCCAGTAAGAGGGTAGATAAGAACCTTCCCGGTTTTGCCTAAAATGTCCATGTCTAGTCCTTACCCTAAACAAGCTGACTTGGAAGCTCTGTCTCCCAGTTTTATATCTTTATATAGATATCTGAATGCTTGAAAGGAGGAAAGCTAAATTTTGGTTTGTGGTTTCAGAGTTTACATCCAGAGTCATCTGGCCCCATTGCCTTGGGGTCTGTGATAAGGCAGGGCAAAGAAGGGACAGATGGAGGGACATAGCTGCTCACTTGATAGTTTCTTGAGGAGAGAGAAAGAGGGGAGGGAGAGGAGGAAAGAGAGGAGGATCTGAGAGAAGGACCTCAGTGTGCCCTTTAACAAAATGCCCCTAATTACCTACTTCCTTCAACTGTCTCCCCTTCTAACACCACTGTCACATCCTAACAGCACTATCAGCTGGGGACCATGTTTCAGCCTGTGAGTTTGTGGAATCTATTTGATATCCAAACCCTGCAAGAGCTCAGGGGTGAGAAAGCCAGGAAAAGCTATTTTAAAACAACACCCCGGCTAATCTGTGTGTTTCTTTCTGCTCAAGTATTTGAGAAGTATCAAAAGTGAAGCCCCACAGTAACCACAGAGAAGAGAGAGTCAAAAATGACAGGAGACTTCCCCAAGGAGTGATGGTTGAGTTGAGTGTCAAATATATCCATCAGGAGAAGAATGGTACTATGAGAAGTCAAGGCAGAGAGAAAAGGAAAGCCCAGGAGCAGGAAAACTTGACATGCTCTGAGGCAAAGCAAACATTCAACTGGTTGAATCTTAGAACTCCCTTCTGAAGAATGAGAAGCTTTGAGCTCAGAACCAGACTGGAAAGTGCTCTGAGTGCAAACCTGAAAACATAAAAGTTTCAAGGAGTCCGTTAAAACAGTTTCTCCAGCCAGACATGGTGTTTCCCACCTGTAACCCCAGCAGAAGCAGAAGAAAGAGGGTTGCCACTACTGTGAGACAGCCCCAGCCATGGTGTGAAATCCTACCTGAAAAAGAAGAAAGAAAATGGAAGGAAGGGAGAGGGGGGCAAGGAGGAAGAAAGAGAGGGAAAGAAGAGAGGAAGGAAAAAAAGAAGGAAGAGGAGAGAAAAGATAATACCCGCGAGTACAAGATTCTCTAATTCATAATTTTTTTGTCTCTTCTCTGATGTTCACATACCCTACCATTATCCTGGCCTATAAAAAGCCCCTAATTCTCCTTCAACATTTCAAAATGAAATAGAAATAGTGTCCTCATTACATTTATGGCCACTTAAGAAGGAATAAACTTCTTGAACTCCAGCCTGAGCATTCTTACATAAAGTTGGGGTAGAACCAAGATAAAGGACCCCCTCTACATTCTCCTGAATGGGTAAGTAGATGAGGAAGCCTTCATCTGTGGCAGCCACCTGTCACAGTTGACACAGGAGTTACAGTTACACAGGAGAGGCTAGGGGTTTCCTATACACCCCTCCTAGTGCCACGAATCTCAGCTGACAACAAGTCATGTCTCCCTTTCTCTGATGGCTTTCATCCCAGGACTTAGTTTCTGTGGCTAAAGTGTCCCCCTATGCCCCAAAAAATGTAAAGAGTCAGGTTAGACTCCAGGACATGACCAGAAAGTAAAGTACACGATATTTTATAAAATGCATGCAGGTTAGATCTTGGGTGGTAGCCCAGAGAGTAAAGTGCATGAAGACCAGAATCCATGTAAAGACGGACACAGTGTGAACATCTGTAATCCCAACCCTCTGACAGTGAGATGGAAGACAGAGATAGGAGAGCCTTTGTAAACTCAGCTACCTGATGGTCCTCTGGTCAACAGAAGACTTTGTCTTCAACAAGGTGAACAACCCAACTTAGCCACTGATCTCCACATGTATGGTGTGACATATGCATGCCCATTGTCACACACATGAATACATCATACACATGCATGCATGTGTGTACACACACCACACACACACCACACACACACACACACACACACACACACACACACACACACACGTATGTTTTTTAAGTACCTAGGAAAGAAAGGCTGTCTGTCTTCCTTCCTTCTTTCCTTCCTTCCTCCCTCCCTTCCTTCCTTTTTCTTTCTTTTTCCTTTTAATAGCAACAGGCACCACTTTGCGTTTAGAACAGTCACCTGATGTGTGATTGAGAGGAAATCACTGCTTGCCGTTTCCGGCTCTGTGGGAAACATCATCCAGTCAAACTTAACCAAGCCTTTTATTTCCTACATTCGCTCCTCATCAATTGCAGCTTGTCAGCTAGCAGCATAAGAACCAGCAGAGAGACTTTCATCCTGACACTCTGCATAGAGCAATTGCTCCTGCCTAACAGATCAAATTTCCAGGTCATTTTGTTCTCTCCCCCATTAGAAGAAGCCCCCTCCCAGAGCAACATGCCAACCCGCCTTATGGACTATTTAGAACAAAGTAAGGTTTTAATTTCCTGCTTTCTCCTCTCTGAACCTTCCCTACCCACCTCCGCCACCCAGCAGCACCAGAGGAAACCCCAACTTACTTAGAAAAGCATGCAATTTTCCATGTTTCTGACATTTTCTCTTACACTTTGAAGGGTTTCAAGAGTTGGCATTAGCATGGAGATGAGCACGTCCAAGGCTGGGCGGGACTCCATTGCCCTCATGAAGGATGGGACTTTGGAATCTAAATAAATGAGATTTAAGATCAAGATAGTGAAGGAATGCTGAAGCCGCTCTGCTCCTTGCAATGTGAAAAAGACAGTATCTCCATATTGAAGTCACTACTGATTGAGCTCCTTTTCTTGGTGCCAAACACAT
This sequence comes from Mesocricetus auratus, assembly GCF_017639785.1. NCBI lineage: Eukaryota > Metazoa > Chordata > Mammalia > Rodentia > Cricetidae > Mesocricetus > Mesocricetus auratus. The sequence goes on along the minus strand of NW_024429182.1, from coordinate 109,177,557 downwards.
TCCTGAGTGTGTGCATGTGATGCTTGCCAGACACCTACAGAAGTCACTAGTATTTGATAATTAGTTCTTCCCTCCTTCTCAAATCCTAATGGACTTTTTCAAGTCCATTGTTGGGAAGTGAACCTCTACTATTGCTCCTCAGATGTTAGCCACCTTGGTTTTGTTGTTTTTTATTGTTTGTTTGTTTTAGACAGTCTCTCACTGAGACCCTGGGCTCACCAAAGATTAGGCTGTTTTCCCCTCCCCAGTGCTGGGATCACAAGCACATACTACCTACCACACCTGGCTCTTCACATGCATTCTGGGGTCTTCATACTTGTATGGAGAGCATTTTCCCTTTACAGAGTGTGCAATCTTCCCAACTCTAAATCTTAACCTAATATGAATACCATACTACTGAATTATTCATATTCAGGATTTTTGAGACCTAGGTGTGGATATAGACTGGATTTGTGCAGCTAAAACCTGTCAGTCTATCTGTATACCACCCACCCACCAACTTGCACAGTCCCAGATCAGATTTTTAGTGAATGAGAGTCAAATCAACACCCCATGAGTCACTACTGTTTTAATCCCAACAACTGTATTCTCCATTCCCTGATTGCCCCATCATTCTTTCAGCCTGCCCAGGTCCCCTCTGTTCTTAATATTCTGGCCATCATGTGTAGCTAGACATTGCCAGATTTGGAGGTCTATGATATTGAACAGCATTCCCTCCTTATAATCAGCTTTGCACTACACTTCTGGTTTCCCTGGTAACACATTAATTTTAAAGGGGAAATATCACAAGAACCCCTCCTTAGAATACCTTCTTAAAATGGGAAAAGTTCAGATAGCAGGGACATGCTGAGACCCATTAATGGAAGCAATTTCCTCCAAGTAAAACATGGCTATATTATAGATTTATATTTAAGGCTTTTAAAAAAATCTTTAATCCAGTCTGTTAAGTGATTTGGGGTTATAAGAATGGGATCTGGAATCTACCTCTAGCCATGAGTGAAAAACATGACAATTTAAAAGAGTATAAAACAAAGACAAGGGAAAGATTATAGAAGCATAAAGACCCAGTTTGATTCCACCATAAAAATTAATCCAAAAGGGTTCAGCAGTCACCAGGTCAGGAAAACATCCCACTCAAAAAGCTGTAACTCAAAAATTAAAGAAGCATGGTGCACCTGAAAGCATTTGCAAGGTGGTAGATCATACACTTAGTGAAAGACATACTGGCATAACCACAAGACCTCCTTCAGTGTAGCTATTTAGAGCTACTATAGACCCTCCCTGCTAAACATGTCTTCTTTTTGAGTTCAAATTCAGAAAGTGTCAGCTTTTCTTTTCTCTTTCTGTCTTCCTTTTCAAACACAAACCAAAGTCATATGCCTGTTTGCACTGACATGGAACATTTTCTCTCCACTGACACCTTTCACAAACCCACTCCACATCTTGCTGTTCTCAGACTTCCCAGACACAGAGTTTGATGTCTTTTGTCCTCTAACTCAGAGGCATACCTTTCTCTCTTTCTCTATCCCCCTCCTTCCAGCAGTTGAAAAGATATCCAGCTTGACAGCCTTGTTGTTTTTCCTTCAAGTTCTAAGAAAATTGTCCATTATTTTCTTTCTGAGCGAGACTTACATTCTTTGACATATAAGACTAAGACCCACAACAGAGATTCTGTATTCCCCAGTAACAATCATAATCCCACCATCACCCTAAGATACTCTGTGATGTAATCAACAATAGCCAGAATAGGAAAGACAGTGGTCCCTATTTGGCAATGGTGGTGGTCAGAAGCAAAGCTTGACTCACCTAGGGAACTCTGAGAAGGGGTCGGGGATAAAGCTTTTTACAGTTGACAGTGAAGAAGGCAATGGACATGAGAACAGAAAAAAAAAAGCTGAATGCAAATGTCAGCAAAGGTGATCCTAGGTATGATAAAAAGAGAATGTAGAAAAGAAAGACAAACGCCACAATGAGATGGTGGCTCCAGGAGTTCCAGAAGTCCCTAGGCAAGGAGAGATTAACCTATCTTTTAACAAGATGCGGAAGTATTCATCGTTATCTGCTACATACTTCAGTAGAGAATGGGCAAGGGAGTTATCTGGAGGTTAACCAGATAAGTAATTAGGATGAAAATGTAGTCTATGCTTGCCCTTGAGAATTCCTTGGAAAGTCAGTAGCTGTCCTACAGATGCATTGTGCTATTCTGGGTGAAGTGTGACACCTGCTGGCTTGTAATGGGGAAAACCTAAGATTCACATTGCTAGACATTTATCTGGAAATTTTGCGAAATTAATAGCTTCTAGATCAGCATTTCTCAACCTGTGGGTCACATATCAGACATCCTGAATATCAAATATTTACATTGCAATTCAAAATAGTAGCAAAATTACAGTTATGACATATCAATACAATAGTTTTATGATTGGAGGTCACCACAACATGAACGTATTAAAGGGTCGCAAAATTAGGAAGGTTAAGAACCACAGTACTAGATGAACATTGTTAATACTTAGTGAGATACTGGGCGTCTTCAAAGTTTGGGCTCCATGTGCAGAATCAGGTTCCATGGCTAAAATTGTTTTCTAGAACAATGGAAGTACCCAGACATTTAGTCACCATGCTAGGAAGGTGCCACAGAAAGAAGACTGGGCACAAAGAGATCTGTCCTCAGCTTAGCATCTGCCTCTCTGTGGATAGAGAACATTCAGCAGATTGATTCTTCTGTTTCTTTGTCATCATTATTGTTGGTTATGTTTTCTTTACTCCATCTTTCTGTTTTATGTGTTAGAGAAGTTTATTTTACTGGGAGTACATGTAGAGGCCAGGAGGGTAGAAATGGACCATTATCAGAAAGAGAGGGAGCTAAGAAAAGTTTAAGGAATGGTGGATAATAGAACACAAGTGATATGAACACGGAAAATGGAATACTGAAAGTGGAGAGGTTTGACTGGAAAGAAGATAGATGCGTATGATTCAGGAGTGGATAGAAGGAGAGATAAACAACACGAAGGGCACATAGAAAACTGATATGGAAACTTGTTATTTTTAAAGCTTATTTAAAGTTTTAATTGAAAGTGATTTTGAATGGAGATAACCTACATGGAGGAACAATGTTCTTCCCAGAAGCCATAGATGCTGATGATGGTGATGGTGATGATGATGAACATGATCACTTATTGGGAGGATTAATATTATTAAAATCCCAGTTGATATGGGATACTAACCTGTGTGTAGTTGACCAGGGAGACACCAAAGACTCCAAAAACAATGCAGGTTATTGTCACTGATTTTAGTTGCCCATATAACTTGATAGCAAGACCCATTGCTGGAAGGAGACAAGTCATCAATAATCTTACTTAGCTATAATGTCTGTGAGCTACTCTAAGACTGTCCTTGAAAGATGTACAACAGTGGCATGAATGTTATAAGAATAACCAACCACTTTCTGATTGGATTCAAGGCTCATTTACAGGAAGGAACTCATGCTTGGTCCTGTAACTCTGGTCAAATACAAGTGGCCGAGGAGATCATAAGCTCTAGGGGAAACTCACTCCTATCATTTCCTAAGTAGTCACCTGGTAAAATTCCTTCTAAATACATGTTTATATCCATAGACCAGTGCTACTCTCTTACTGCATAGGAGAAGTTTCTTATTGTAGCATGTTGAAGTTAATGAAAAGACTCATACCTAGTTGAAGTATTAAAACTAAATGAAAATGAAGTGGTTATTTCCAAGTGGGTCATTGATTTCATCCTTTCCAAGGCTCTGGAAATACCGCAGAAGAGGTGAAAGAATGCAAGAGCCAAAGAACCAGAAAGTATGCTGCAAAACAACATCTTCTGGTCATGACATGACATTATCTACATAAGACCTACACAATAATGGACCAGCCAACATTTCATCATGGAAGAGGGAAGGACACATGCAACTATATCCCTCCCTGACAGAGTATAGACAGTTAATAGTGGCTGGGAAAAGAGATGTCACTTTCTTTAGTGGTGTAACTAAATAAGATAGATAAGTTATCCATGCTCCAGTAAATAATCTTCCACCCATTCATATGCAAGCTATTCTAATTAAACTCAGTGTGACACAGGAACACACACACAATGTGTGAAAATATGAGGGTGACTTGCTGGTAAGAAAAAGGATACAAGCAGGATGAGAAAATGTAATTGGAGAGGTGAAAATGACTAAAATCTACTTTTTAAAATTAATATTTTAGAGCCAGGCATTGGTGGCACACATCTTTAATCCCAGCACTTAGGAAGCAGAGGTAGGCAGATCTCTGTGAATTCAAGGCCAGCCTGGTCTACAGAGCAAATTCCAGGATACCCTCCAAGGCAATACAGAGAAACCCTGTCTCGAAAAACCAAAAAAAAATTATATATATATATGAAAAGAAAGAATTAAAAATTGTTTGGATAATTGATATAACAAATATATTTTCAATTTTGTACATTTGATATGTGCTAACAACCATACTTCCAGATATATCTATACTTATAGTCATTTGCTACACCTCATGGAGGATACTTCCAAGAACCTCATGGATGTCTGAATTCATAAATAATGCTGAACTCTATGCATCCTATGGTTTTTTCCAAGCACAAATATCTCTGAGAAAGTTTATGTTAATTACAATACAAGTTTGATAACAATGGTTAATACAATAGAACAATTTTAGTGTTGTACCATAACAAATGTCATTGAAAACCTGATTTTCTTATTTCTGGAATTTTCCACTTAGTATTTTCTGACTTCAGTTGGCTAGTGGGTACTGAAATCTCAGAAAGCAAAACCATAAAGAGACTATTTGACAGGCACTGTAGCGTGGTAAAAAGACAAATCTACCACTCTAACAAAAAACATGCAGGTACACCAAAGCATGTGGTGCTTTCTGTCTGAAACTCTCCTTCTGCTTCAGCATGTTCTTTAATTCCCAGCTCTCATGCCACTTTCTCTAGGAAGCATACCTTCTGCCTCACCCCAAGCATTTTTCCCTTTGTGATGCTCTGAAGACATGTCCTACTGTTCTTCACAAGGACAAACGGCACCAGACAGGAGTCAAGTGTTTGAAAGGTTCTAACCTCACCACTCTCTCACTCACTGGGATCTTAGGAAAGTTTCCAAACATCACTAAATTATGATATGGCCTCTTGGGGTATGCAGAACACTTACTTTCTAAGGTGTTTACAAGAATTAAATAAAAATGGCATATTGTAGAAACTTAAAATAATACTTAATGAGTAACAAAAGGGAAATATTTGTTTTTGTTACTGTTTCTGTGTTAATATAATGTCTATCCCTCTAGATTATGAACTTCAAGAAAACCTTGCCATGCTTGTTCATGACATATCTATTTATATGCATTGAAGTTTTGTCTCTAAAATATTTAATGAACCACAGTAATTACTTCATAGATGCCGTAGTCTACTTTGTGTGAGTATAACTATAAAGAAAACACATTTCTTTGGTTCATGAGCATGTTGGCCACAAAATTCAACCAATGTGGCTCCAGTATCTTAATGAGAGTCTTCTGACTATGTCACTGAAGATCTGGGAAACACATGAAGAAAGACGCCAAGCATATGGGGAACAGGACTTTGTAGCAATTCAAGCATGTGGAAATAATTCCAATACTATGAGAACCAACCAATTCCTTTCAAGACCTAATCATATGCCACCAAAATGCTATTAGAAATTCATCATTCTCAATATCCTTGTATAGCGATGTTAAACCTCAACATGTCTTTGAGCAAGGGCAAATAGCTTTCCACAGTGATAGGCACAGTATAAAAACTAAAGATGATAAGTCTCTAGTAGTCAGTAATGCAATTAGCATAAACAAGCACATAAGCATATATTAAACTGATATTTCTATTGCTATTATTAACATGAGTTTAATATATTATATTATTATTAATTGATGACACTCTGTTCTATTTTTATTACTCTTGGGTATAAACAAAGTATTCAGTGATTATATGAGAATAAAGAGTGCCTTGCCCAGGGAATGATGTCTGAACACATCTTTACAAGATCAGCACTCTAACCCCTGAGCTATGGAGCCCTCACCTTGAACAGGTCTTTAAAGGAGGGAAATAGTATCCAGGACAACTCCATTCACTAGCATACCTTTGATCATTCCCTAGGAAAGTAGAAAGTTCCCTGTTCAATCACGGTTCCATAAAAATAAATATAACACAAACATCAGGGACGTTTGGGTGACCAGGAAAGAATTAATCCAGGATGTTAAACCAGAGAAGGGACTGGGAAGAGGTGTGGATCAGGAATGGAAATAGTTAGCTGAATGGAGGTGTGTGGATCAGGGATTGGAGTAGTTAGCTGAAAGGGGGTGGTATGGATCAAGGATGGGAGGAGCTTGTTGTTCTATGAAGCCAAAACAGCCTTTCAAAAAGCAGGAGCAGGTGGGATGGGAATGCTAAGGAACTCCATGGTGTTACATTCAGTTCAGACTCTGTGTGCATGGGCAAGATTGAAAAAAGCAATGGTGGAGAAGTCAGGTGTCAGACAATGAAGAGCCCTGCTTTTAAGCAACTGGATTTTGTTCAGTAGGCCTTAGAAGTAATTGAAAGATCTCAGAAAGGTGAAATGGAATAATATGATCACATTTACATTTTAGATGGGCCATTCTGGGACAGCCAGGCAGAAGCTGAACAATTAATTAAGAGGCTTTTGAAAGAGACCAGACAGGCAATGGTCACAGCCTGATTTAATGCAGTAGAAGTGATGGGAAAGGCCCGAAGAAAAGCAAACCGTAACCCACAGGTTTTAAAGATTCATTTGATGTAGGAAGCAAAATGAACACATGAGGCAATAATTTCAATTAAGTAACCAGGTTGGTCATGGCTCCATCTCACTAATACAAAACTTAAAAACAGTAAGTTTGCAAAGGGAAAGGGTCAGCATGGACTTGTACTATTTCTCTTGGACATTCTATGGAACCAATGGTAATCCTACGCCTTGCCATTAGACAACATGTCATTCATCCTGCACAGGCTTTCTTCAGGCTTATAGTCATCCCAAATCATTGTCTTTTCATTTTTACCAAAGTACATATGACACCAATACTGCCACTGGTTCCCTCTCCTTTCCTAATGACCATGACCAAGTGACTTACCTTTGCCAGCTTAACTTTGACATTTATATCAGATTATTAGACAAACAAGTCTCTAGCCAGCAATTTCATGAATGTATCTGAAGCTCAGGGAAAAGAGCTGAGCCAGAAGAAAACACCAGAGAGCGATCAGCATAGAGTGTGCATGCAGCAACACTGAGAACAGATGAGCCCACAGGGACACTATGATGGGTTAGATGATTTGGACACAGATGGAAGCCTGAGAGACAAGAACTATCAAGAGAAGAGCAAGACAGAAGGAAAAGAACTTGCAAATGCAAATGTGAAGTATTCAGAAACATGGTGAGAAATGTGTGAAAAACTGAAGGAAGGAATTGAATAAGGAGTAGTCAAGAAGTCAGAAGCCAGAGAAATGGAAAGAAAAAACAGGGGTGAAATTTGAATTATTAGTTTCCTATTATTTGTTTCCTCTAGAGAACACTAAAACAGTATGGTGGTGAGGTGGTTACAAATGTAGACAGACTTTTCTATCCCTCCTGCCAGTTCCCAAAAAACATACACAGAGATGCAATATTACTTATAAATATGTGGCCAATAACTCAGGCTTGTTACTAAGTAGCTCTTAAAACTTAAATTACCCATCTCTATTAATCTATGTATTGACATGTGGCTCATGGCTTTACCTGTCCTCCAGCATGTCTTATTCCCTATGTGTTTCCTGGTGACTCTGCCTTTCATCCTCCCAGCATTCTTAGCTTGATTGTCCTGCCTATACTTTCTGCCTGTCTTCTGGCCAGTGAACTTTTTGTTAAACCAATCTGAGTGACAAATCTTCACAGTGTACAAAAAGATTATTCCACAGCACACAAGTTCTTTACCATCTAATCAACTAGGGGAGGGGCAGACTATTTTCCTTCTACTTGAATCTAAACTGGGTGTATTGATTAGCTTGATGAATAGAATATGGTTTCAGTGCTGATATGAGGCTACAGAAACTGGCCATAAGAAAGAAGCTTTGCAGTTCCCATGAGACCATTAGAAACCCTTTTATCTTCTAACCTTTATCTGCCACATGAGAATTGCAGCTATTCCAAAGTCATCTCTGCTGAGGGGACTAGTGGAAAGGCAAGAAGATAAAGGCTACCTGCCATTCTTGGCTGGATACTTAACAGTGTCAGTTCAAGTATCAGATGTCAACAGTAGATATGTCCAACCTGTGACCTTTGGGCCACACACGTCATAGTAACTAAGAACATAGCTCAACACATTTGTTGACTGCCAGTCATAGGGTAGCTGAAGATGAAAGTAGAACTCACTGATATACAGAGGGCTATTTGAGAAAAGACGTTTTAGAGAGAAACCTGTGACAATAGTTTTAGTCTTGGTACCATAGAAACATCTATTTTTGTTTGAAGACACTTATTAACTGTGCAAAGGAACATACTCATCCATTACTTAAATTTGGAGTATTCAGTGTTGCCCTAGGTGACTACTCTAGACACTTGAAGGCATAAATTGCCTGCCTGTAAATGGTATTATTAAATATAGATGTCCTGTTACTCAACTAATTCCACCACCTCCCCCTCAACTCCCATGTGTCACCACATATAGTCTTGTTTTTCTCTCCTCTAATGAAAAACAGTCAAGGTTGTCAAGTGAGCATATGCTATGTGCCAGGCTTTGTGTCAAATGCTTGACTTAAATTTCTTTTAGTCTAATGATGTCCATCTTTTGGGTTCCCAGAGGAGATGTGTAACAAGCACTTGATATCGCCCAGGCTTTGTACTGCACACTTTACATTCCTCGTTTCATTTAAACAACAGTAACAAGTAAGTGATGTTTTTAGTTAAGATTCAATAAGAATAACAGAAGACTGCAGAGGCAGATGGGGATTTGTTGAAGGGACTGGGTGTGAGCTGCTTGTGATCACATCTGATTCTGGAGGTCAAAGTCCTTAGATGAGGTTTCCAGGAAGGGAGATGGATGGGAAATGGAGAGAGCAAGACCAAACAGGTACCCGCAAGGATGGATAGGACTCGTGTCAAGTTTATCATTCTGATTTTCATGGTATAAGGGTCCTTCAAACAAAGACTCTTCCTCTTTGAGTAAAGAAACACATTTGTTCCAGAAGTAAGAGAAGCTAAAGGAAGACAAAAGGAAGGGTATATCAGTTGCAGAGGTGGTCTCCACCTCCACCAACCAGGTGAGCCAATAGAAAGCAACCATGAGTGGACTATAAAGTGGCAGTTTCACTTGTAGCTTATAAATCTCACCTGGCATTGCAACTGTCATAGATACACTCTATCAGGAATACTAGGAAAGTCATGCAGTTCAGCCTAGTCCAGCTGAAACACAGCAAAGCCCCTGCAGATATTCAAATAGCAGTCATGAGTATGTATTGTCATCAAACCGAGGCTGTGCTTAGACAGGCACCAATCATACCGTAGCCTGTGCTTTGAGTTGTCATATAGCAACAGATTTTCATTCCACTTCAGGAAGTTCCCAAAATAATTGGGAAAAAATAAAACTTTGATCATTCAGCCCTCAGTTAATCTCACTTATGACCTATCAGCCACTATGGACACAACACTTAAAATCTGTAAACGTTCTTGAAACCTCAAAGAAGAGGTATGCAGGGACTAGAGAGAAGGTACAGCAGTGAAGGGCACTTGCTGCTCTTGCAGAGAACTGCAGTTTGATTCAGGCTTAGGATCCCATCACCTACAGCAGCTCACAACCACCTCCAACTCCAGCTCCAGGAAATCCTTGACCTTGACACAGGCGTCTGAAGTCATGTATACATAAACATGCACAGACACAAGCTCATGCCCATAAAGATAAAATGAATCTTTTTAAAAAAGAGAGATGAGAGCAGATTTGTAATAGCCACAAACTGGTGACAACCTAGATGTCCCTAAAGAACAGGTAAAGAAAATGTGGTACAAAAACAATGGCATCATGAAATGTGAAGGCAAGTCGATGGAACCAGAAAAAAAGTCATCCCGAGTGAGGTAATCCAGACCCAGAAAGACAAGCATGGAATGATCTCACTTATAAGTGGATATTAGCTGTAAAGTAAAGGATAATCATGTTGCAACGTATAGACCCAGAAAGGCTGGATAAGGAGGGCTCAGAGGCAAGCAGTTGAATCTCCCTGGAAAGGGGAAATAGAAGAAATCTTATGGGTGGATGGGGGGTGGGAATGGGAATAAGAGGACCAACTCGGGGGTAGATGGAGTGGAGGTGTACTAAAAGACATAACTGGAAAGGGGGGAGCACCTCAGGGTCAGGTAGAAACCTAGTTTAAGGGAACTCCTAAGAATCTACAAGGATGATCTGAACAGGCCATCTCTGGTGACCAGGCAAGACTTCCAGTGGAAGGACTGAACACCAACCCAGACACACAACCTTTGCTCTGCCTATGAGATATACTGGGGTAAGGGTGGCACAGAGATTGTGAGAATGGCCAACCAATGACTGCTCCAGCCTGGGACCCATGACACAAGAGTGAGCCCATCCCTAACATTGCCTGGAGTACTAGCACCCAGAGTCTGGATGCCCCAAAGACTTAGGATAGAATCAAACACTGTTGGAGAAAATCATTTTCAATATACTGATGCCTAATGATATTTCGCTATACTCACAGAATTAGTGCTTACCGCACTTGTCATCAGAGAGGCTTCATCCAGTAACTGGTAGAAATAGATGCAGAGACCCACAGACAAATAGGCTGAATTTGGAGAATCTTACTGAAGAAGAGGGAGGAAGGATGGTGTGAACCAGAGGGATCAAGGACATCACAAAACCTACAGAATCAACCATCCTGTGCCCATAGGAGCTCCCAGTCTGAACCAATAACCAGGGAGCCTGCAGGGGACTGACCTAGACCCTCTACATATATGTGAAATTTTTGTAGCTTGCTCTACTTACAGAACTCCTAACAGTGGGAGCAGGGGCTGTCCCTAATGTTCTAGCTGGCTCTTGGGAACCTATTCCTCATACTGTGTTGCCTTGCCCAGCCTTAATACAAGGAGAGGTACTTAGTCCTGCTGCAACTTGATATGCCATGTTTTGTTGATATCAATGGGACGCCTGCCCCTTATAAAATAGAAAAAAAACAGAAGAGGAATGGATGGGGAGGGAGCAGAGGCAAAGGGAATGTGGGAGAGGAGGGGATGGAAGGAAAGAAAGGAACAAAAACTGTAGGTAGGATATAAAATAAATGAATAAATTTAATTAATACAAAATTTAAAAGAGAGATATGAGGACTTACAGTGAAAATACATTTGTCACTCAATGCAAAATAAATTCTTACAATCAAATTTTATGTACTTACTTATGTATCTACAAATCTTTGACTTAACTATAACTTAAAATGTAAATTTTGATATGAATTTTTATCATGCAAAATTTAGGCAGATTCATTTTTTATATAAAATTGCAGTTACAAAACTGAGAGTTCCCAGAGGTAACAGAAAGAAAATTTGGGGAAGACCTAATATTGCTGAATCATTTTCAGAGACTGCAATTTGGCCCAGGTGTTGCCACTTTGTCTTTTTGCATAATGAAGAAAGGCAGATATAGACAAGAGGGGGAAAGGTACAGCCTGATACTGAAATGAATCTATATAAAATAATGAGGAAATGGGCACAGGCTTGGTATTGCCAGGCTGCGTATTTCATTGATATGTCAGGAGCATTTTAAACATAGCCCTGCAGGTGGTGAATGAGAATAGAAACGAGAAATGTACAGATTAAATTTAGCAGCAGATTGGATCGCATTCACCAAGATGTTTGCCTCACTGCCTGCTCTCCTCCTCCTCCCCACTCAGGCTGCAGGACACCTAATCAGGGAAGGCAGGCTCCCAGCGAATTCAATTAGCCATGGAGCACCTCGTGTGAGTTAATGGATGAGAGAAATGGAAACAGACATGACTTCTGCATAGAAGTAGCCCTGAGCGGTATGGGAAGGACTCAGTGCCAAGCCAGGCTGCACTTCTCCTTCTCTGGGGATCAGATATTTTTTCAGTGTGGCTATTTAGAACTGACTTCCCTCCCTCCCAACCTGAAGAGGCAGAACTAGATTCTTCCACAGGGCTTTTGTAAGTCTTCCTCTCCAAGAGAATATGTAGACGCCCGGGTCACAGTTTACTCGGGATCAATGTGCCCGGCATTGTGCTCAGCCCAGCTATTTCTCTTTTCATCATTTCTCTCAAGCACACTCATGAATTGACTTCCTGTAACTTAGGACTGTCACCACCAACACCAACACTTCCTGAGTGCTCATGCTTCCTCATAAAGGGGAGCCCCTTTTGAATCTGAACTCCTGTGTCAATGAAGAATTGGTGTCTCTCCTCCTCCTTCCAGATAACCACTCTGAGATGTGCTTCCTAACTATTTGTCGAACAAAGTGTGTACCTGTCTCACTTCTTGTCTAAAATGACTTGCCTCTCTTTCTACTGAGGACTCTAATAAGTTAGTCTCAAACTGAATTAACACTAAGACATTAATTAAGATCAGTAATAGATACAAGCACAGTTCTGTAGCTCTGTCCCCTGAGTATGAATCACTCACTGCCTTATCACCTATAGGCTCTGTCATGTGACAGAGACAAGAACAATCCTATATTCACCCCAGACAGGGTACCCATGACAGACCAAAGAAGTCCAGATAAATAACAAGCAAGCTTAATGAGACCACTTACCAAACTTAAGTGAGGACTCACTTATAGGTGCACGGGTGACTCAAAGGTACTTGTACCACCAAAGTCAGCTCCAGTGTGGGTGACATCTCACAGAAGCTGCATCCCTGGAGCTCCCTGCCCAATTCCCAGGCAACTCCATCAGAGGGTTTGGCCCATCCCTAGCCATGGTCTGTTTTCTATATCCCTGGAAATGAGCCATGTGAGTTTTGTAATTTTATAAGCTTCCAGAGCTTTAAGAATGTCCTTCTCTTCCTGAGTCTCATGAGCATCCCTCCTCCCTCAAGAAGGAAATGCTTTCACTTATAAGAAATAGCTATATAATAGTCTTGTGTGCATGGTCTTTAGCAGGTACATAAAACTCTCCTTACCCTCAGACTTTAAAATGGATATACTAATAGCACCCATCTTATATGTTGCTGCTGGAATACCATGTGGTAGGTAAAATATGTAGTATATGTACCAAATAGTCAACACTCAAATACTAGCAATTTCACTTTTAGGTAGGTTTTAGGAAATGTTCTAGGCAGCGAGTAAGATATACATTATCCTAAGCCTTAGTGGTTACAGTGCAATGGAGGAAGCAAATAAGAAAATTCTAATGCTAAAATCACGAGATGAATGCTGGATGTGCTGATCACACACTGGTGTGCAGCCTTCTTTCTGCAATAAAGAATGATGTGACTTACCATCAGAAGCCAAGCTCATTGTGGGAGAAGCATGAGTATTGCCTAAAAGATAGAGGAAGGGCAAGGCCACCATGAACCATTTCTCACTTTGCAACAAGTTCAAAGGCATCTGTGATTCTGCTGATCTAAAACAAAGACCATAGCCCATTGCTTTGTTAAGCTCAAATGTACAAGACTCTCTTTTGACAAGAATGGTCTTATAGTCTAAACAGACAAACACTTAACAGAAGAACTGCAAGTGTGCTGACCACTAAAAAGTGGAGATGTTGGTGCTCAAAAATGGAAAGCTCCCTGATGGATGATGGACTTAGCTCAGAGAAGGAAGCAAGAAGCCTCAAAACCATGATCATCAAAATAGAGATGCCTGCTCCAAATATTGTAGTTATTACCTTAGAAACTATGATGTATAAATGGATTCAGAGCCCTATGAAATGCATACTGGGAATCAAATTACATCTCATTCTTACCATTAAAAAAAAACCTTACAAATAAAAGTAACAGGTAAAATACTGGTGGTTAGTCATTTGTTTTTAATCTTTGGTACTGATAATTAAAATAGCAGACAGTTTAGTAGGTATGACACAATTGTGAACACAGTTGGGTATAACTTGAATCATGCACAAGAATATAAAGCAGACACATACTATAGTTAGTATACTTAGGCTCTATTCCTCCTTTGCCCTAGAGTGTCTCCTATCTTGGGCAATGAGCACTCCCATCTTACTAATTACCAAATTGCATTGCATATTCACTGTATATACGCATCAAGAAACTATATAAAGCTACCAGGTTGTTTTTTCTCTTGTCCTAAGCAACACACTGAAATTTAAATTCTCATCATGTCCTTCTCACTTTCTTTACTGTTTCTTAAGAATTGTCGTCTGGAGCAGGCACACCCTCCCTCAGAGCCTGGAAGATTAATGGACCCATCACAAGATGGGTCTGCGGTAGCCTAGCACTCTTCACGGTTCCTGAGTTACTAAGAAAGGGCATGAAGAACTTAATATTAAAATACATTGATTTGGACAAACTCGAAGATGAATATGCATAGGTGCTCTCACCCTTAGTACTGTAAGACAGAGTGACAAGTACCCAGAAGAAGGTAAGCTCATGCCCTGATACACTGGCTGTCATGTAGGAACATCAAGGCCACAATCAGATCCCAAGCCACATGTCAGTAAAAGAAATCAGCTAGCAAAGGTTTTAGAATCATGTATTACTAAAACTAATTGGAAACCCAGATTTTTCCATTTTTCCAGTTTGTTCTGAAATCCACCAATCATCTCTGATGCTGGAATTTTTTCGTATTTTTTATTTAACATTTTACACATGTTACTCTCAGTTCCCTCTTCCCTCCCCTCCTATATTCTTACCCTGGCTCCACCTTCCTGCTCTCCCATGTCCTCCTCTCCCCTCCTCTTTTCTCTCTCTCTTTCTCCCATCTCCTTCTGCCCTCCCCTTCTCCCCCCACAAATCCAATTAGGAGATCTCATCCCGTAATCCTCCAGGTTACCATGCATATCTCTCTTAGGGTCCTCCCTGCACCCCAGACTCTCTGGCGGCAGAATTGTGGGCTGGCAATGCCCTGATCCATGTCTGAAATCCATATATGAGTGAGTACATGCCATGCTTGTCTTTTTGTGATTGGGTTACCTCACTCAGGATGGTTTCATCTAGTGCCATCCATTTGCCTGCAAATTTCAAGATTCCATTTTTTTCTGCTGAGTAGTACTCCATTGTGTAAATGTACCACATTTTCTCTATCCACTCTTCAGTTGAGGGGCATCTAGGTTCTTTCCAGGCTCTGGCTATTACAAATAATGCTACTATGAACATAGTTGAGCAGATGTCTTTATTGTATGAAGGTACATCTTTTGGGTATATGCCTAAGATTGGAATTGCTGGATCTTGTGGTAGACTGATTTCCATTTTCCTGAGGAATCTCCATACTGATCTCCAAAGTGGCTGCACAAGTTGGCATTCCCACCAGCAGTAGAGGAGTGTACCCCTTTCTCCACATCCTCTCCAAGCATAAACTGTCATTAGTGTTTTTGATTTTAGCCATTCTGACAGGAGTGAGATGGTATCTCAGAGTTGTTTTGATTTGCATTTCCCTAATGGCTAAGGATGTTGAGCACTTTTTCAAGTGTCTCTTGGCCATTTTAGAACCTCATATCAACCCACACACCTTTGAACAACTGATCTTTGACAAAGAAGCTAAAAATATACAATGGAAAAAAGAAAGCATCTTCAAAAAATGGTACTGGAGTAACTGGATGCTGGCATATAAAAGACAACAGATAGATCCATGTCTATCACCATGCACAAAACTTAAGTCCAAATGGATCAAAGACCTCAACATCAATCCAGCCACATTGAATCTCTTAGAGGAGAAAGTGGGAAGTATCCTTGAATGAATTGGTACAGGAGACAGCTTCCTGAACATAACACCAGTAGCACAGACACTGAGATCGACAATTAATAAATGGGACCTCCTGAAACTGAGGAGCTTCTGCAGGGCAAAGGACACAGTCAACAAGACAAAATGACAGCCCACAGAATGGGAAAAGATATTCACAAACCCCATATCTGACAGAGGGCTGATCTCCAAAATTTACAAAGAACTCAAGAAGGAAGTCTCCGGAACATCAAAAGATCCAATTAAAAAGTGGGCTACAGAACTAAATAGAGAATTCTCAATAGAGGAGTCCAAGATCCTGGAATTTTTATCTGAAAAAAAGGAACAATACTTCATAGGATGGTGTCAGTGATCACAAAACCCTACATCTTCATCTTTTGGTTCCTTCCCACTGACCCTTTCAGATTCCCCTTCTAGTCCATCTCCATTCCTTTGTGTCAACTGCCAATCTGGGAATACAAAAACAAACAAACCAAAAAAAAAACCGCTCCATACCAGGGACCCCCAGTGGCCACACTGGGCTAGGATACAGGAAAAATATTTTCACTATTCTTCCTGTCTCCAATTTAAAACTGAGGTACAGATAAAGACAGAGAGTTCTTAAAAGATGAAACACAAATGGCTGAAAAATACTTTAAGAAATGTAAACATCCTTAGCCATCAGAGAAATGCAAAAGTACTTTAATATTTCATCTTGCACCAGTCAGAATGACCAAGATCAATAAAACAAATGATGGTCCATGCTAGCAAGGATATGAGGAAAGGGGAAAACTTCATTGCTGGTTGATGCAGGACCCCAACGGGTGTCCCTTGGGGGTGGGGGGAAGTAGGCAGTACACCAATGACACAGGCATCAGGAACTAGTTGAAACAAGAAGCTCAGGTTTTCCCAGTAATAGGTAAGCCTTATATACTCCCCAAGCCTGACCCAGGGGAGGAGATCCACTGAGCTAGCATCTGCTTAGGTGATGTGGTCTCTGTCCATAGGTCCACATCATCACTTGTCTGCTGTTGTCAAGGCCCTCTGGCAGACCCAGGCTGTCAGGAAATATGTACTACCCATGCTCTTACTATCAGTATAAGTTGGCTGTTAAGAGATAATCTACTGCACATGCTTTAGAGCAGCTGCCACGTTCATTGAGGCTTAGTTATTCCACAGCTGGTGGGAGTACAAACTTGTGCCACTGTGGTAATCAGTGTAGCAACTTTTCAGGAGGCTGGGACTTGATCTACCTAAAGATCCAACTATACCACTTTTGGGCAAATACCCAAAGAGCTCTACATCCTACTACAGAGACACTTGTACAATCATATTTATTGGTGCTCTATTCGTGACAGCAAGAAATTAGAAATGTCCTGATGCCATCAACTGATGAATAGATAAGGAAATGTTATATATTTATATAATGGAGTATTTACTCAGCTTTTATGAAATTTGCAGACAAACTGGTGGAGTTAGAGAAACAATCATTCTGAGTGAGATAACCCAGATCCCAAAGGACAGATATTGTAGGTTTTCCTTTATTTGTAAATGTCAGCTTTCAAGCCTTCAATATGTTTGCTGCAATCTGAATAACAACAGAGATTAGGTACATATTAAAGTACCAGGGAAAAGGAGAAGATGTCAGAAAGAAGGAGAAATAGAGTATGTTGTTATGGAGATACAAGGGGGAAACTAGACTAGGAGGATTAAATAGGGCAGGGAATGGGACAGAAAGGTAAACAAAGGACTATGGGAAGAGACAACTGATACTAAAAGCCACTTGGAAAAACATATGGAAATCTTCTATTGAAAAAGGTTCATAGGATATATGCATGTATGGAAGGAATCTTAATGGAGTCACCATATAAAGGGGTCAGACAATGTCCTAACTAGACCAAGTAAAAGATGAAGTGCCATAAATGGACTACAGTTTGCTGAGTTACTGGCCAAAGAGACCCCATGGATCATTGGGTCCCCCCCAATAATTCCTCCAATGATCTTCAATTATCATTACATATATATGAATATGTATTCACAATGCTAAGTAGACTCAGCAGGATATATATATTAGTGCTGCTTGTATTGCTTGTATGGTGGTTTCAGAAATAGGATCTTCTCTTCATGTTCTGGCAACCAAGGGCAACAGCATTAGCCTGTATTATTATTTTAGAAATGTCTTGGACTCCTCTGACCCACAATTAGAAAGAAAGTTACCCATGTCTAGCACTGGAGATTTTGTCAAACAATCTGTGGCTTTTAGGGAAAACATAATCACAATATCACCTAAGTGGCATAACTTTTATCCCCTCCACCAATAAAGCCCCCTGGTTTTCTTCATTTCCTTCTTTATAAAACTTGTATCCTACTATCCTCGATCTGCAGACATCTAACACTATGGGGTCTGTAGAGTGAAGCCTTTTCCTTGCCAGCTGCTTTGGGTTTTCCCCACCAGTCGCCTGGGCTCTGCCACGTTGTAGTCCCCAAATAACACACAAGACGCTGTATTAACTATGAAGCTGTTGGCTGTTGCTTGATTTCTTACTGGCTATCTCTGACTTAAGTATTTACCCCATAATTGTTATTCTAAGTATTTCTCTTACCGGAGAAAAGGTCTGGACTTCTTACCCTATGTGGCTACATCTTGACTCCTGTGTTTCTCCTACCCAGAGTCCTCCTCAACTCCTAGTACCACCTATCTTGCTTCCCTATTGGACATATAGTGCTTTATTGACATATACACAGGACTTCCCCATCAGGGGTCCCTTTTTACTTTCCTGGTCTCTATGGTTACTTCAGATCACAGAGTCATATCTAAAGATTTAGAGCGAGGGTCCACAAAGAGAAAGCATGTGGTACTTATCTTTCAGAGTCACCTCAACTCTATACAATATTTTATATTTCCATACTTTTACCTACAAATTTCATGATCTTAATTATTAGAGATGAATATAATTCCCTTGTATGTATGTGCCGCAATTTCATTATTCATTCATTCGTTAAAGGACATTTAGGTGGTTGATTTTTCATTTGACAAGTAGTGTTATCACCCGCTAAGCATTCTAAAATCAACGTAGCCTTTTGTTAAAAGTTTATTCTTTGAAAATTTCATATATGTATATATGCATCTTAATTATATCCACTCCTATTCCCTCATTCCCTCCCTCCAACTATCCCTGGATCTTCTTACCAGCATGCTCCACCATCAACTTCATGTCTTTTATTTTAATTAGTGATATAGGAATGGTTGTGGGTTCATCCACTGGGACATATACACCCTACCAGTAGCCAGCCCCAGAGGAAAAATGATTCTCCCTCCCTAAGTATCATCAGCTGCCAAAGTTTCCTCAGCTAGAGAGAGTGAAGTAAGGCCTTGGGAGTCCCTCCTCACTCCATTTTTTTGTTTTTTATTAAATATTTTTTAAGACAAGGTTTCTCTATGTAACAGCCCTGGCTGTGCTGGAACTCACTCTGTAGTTCAGGCTGGCCTTGAACTCACAGAGATACACCTCTACCTCTGCTGGCAATAAAGGTATGTGCCACCACACCTGGCTACATACACATTTTAACTACTCAAAAAGTGCAGATATTAAGTCAAATGTCATTTTCACTGTCAAATAATCACCAAACAGACTCAAGCAGAAGTCATCTATATGGTTATCTTGGACTTCCTTTTACATTTATACTTATTATTTCATGTATTTACTCATTTCTAATGTGCTAATCTCTGTCCATATTCCAGACACTATATTATGCAAAGACAGCATGCTTTGAATATGTTGTATTATTTAGTCCACCTCTTATTAAGACCGTTGCATAGTCAGCAAAACTACAGAGGGAGTAAAGAATCCGTATAAAAGTTCACAAAATATATTTGAGCAAAGTTAAAGTAAAATTCTGTGGTTGCCACAAGAAAAAAAGGGTAAGTTGGAATTGCCCATCAGGAAATATAGCAAAGACCATTTAAAACATAGGAAAGACTACATATAAGAATATAAATTCTGTTACTCAATGCCTCAAGTCAATGTCCAATGAATTTTCCCATCTCAACCTACTGGATGATAGAGTTTAAACTAGTGAGAGAGCTGAGCTGTGTTCATTTGTAAGCAAAGATAGTGCAGTTGCATTACATTTATGGTGTTAAGAAGAAGAGTTAACCAGTCACTTACCTATTTAAGTTTGACGGAAGTCAAGTTTGACCATATGGACATTGTGAGATGGACAATCTTACTGGGCACTGCTACTTCCTTTCTTCAGTTCCTACCTTTCTTAGACTATTATTGGATAGTTGCTACAACAGCTAACTTGCCAGTGAACATATACATACATATATATTATTAAGATAGTCCCTACTTCAGATAATAAAAATGAAGTTTTAATTTAAATGTGACTTTTCAGGCCAAATGGGGCAATTACTGTCTTCTAAAAAATAAGGAAAAATGTTTAAATAATCAATCAATCAGCAAAGTAGAAAGAAAAATCGAACCTTTTTAAAAATGATGAACTGTTTTTCCTCATAACTGAAGAAAGAAGATCATCATCACCTGGTTGAACAAATAGGAAACCAGGTCTGTCTCTCACATGCCTAGCACTTCTGTGACCTTCCCTTGCATGACGATCTTCAAGCAAAGTCAAGTCACATATGTTCCTTTCTGTAACTTTCAGCCATCCTTGCCTTCTTCCCCTTAGCCACTGCCCCAGTTCAGAACCCATCCCTATTCCACTTCATATTCATCCTCTGAGGGAACCTGATATTACTAAGATGTATTTATTTGTGTATGTGTGTATATGTGTGTATGTGTCTATATGTGTATGTATGTATGTGTGTATATGTGTGTATGTGTGTATATGTGTATATGAGTATGTATGTGTGTATATGTGTGTATGTGTGTATATGTGTATATGTGTATGTATGTATATGTGTGTATGCATGTATATGTGTATATGTGTGTATGCGTATGTATGTGTATGTGTGTATATATGTATACGTATATATGTGTGTATGTGTGTATGTGTATATGAGTATGTATGTGTGTATATGTGTGTATACGTATATATGTGTATATGTGTATGTATGTGTATGCGTGTATGTGTGCATATATGTATATGTATATATGTGTATTGTGTATGTGTATATGTGTATGTATGTGTGTATGTGCATATATGTATGTGTGTATATATGTGTATGTGTGTACATGTGTGTATGTGTATGTACATGCGTGTATGTGTGTATATGTATATATGTGTGTATATGTGTGTATGTGTATATGTGTATGTGTGTACGTGTATGTATGTATGTGTGTATATTCTGTGTATATATATGTGTATGTGTATGTGTGTACATGAATGTATGTGTATGCACATGTGTGTATGTGTGTATGTGTATGCATGTGTGTATATGTGTATATATGTGTATATGTATATATGTGTGTATATGTGTATATGTGTGTGTATACATGTGTATGTGTATGTATGTGTGTATATGTATATATGTGTGCATATGCGTATATGTGTATATGTGTGTATATATGTGTATGTGTATACATGTATGTATGTGTGTATATATATATACATGTGTATGTATGTGTGTATATGTGTGCATGTGTATGTATGTGTATGTTGTTTGTACACATGTATACACTACATACACATACATACATACACACATATACATATACCTCCAGACTGGGGTGAAAGGCAGTTGTAAGCTACCATGTGGGTGCTGTTCCTCTACAAAAGCAATATGCACTTTGAGTCACTAAGCCATCTCTCCTTAAGAAAGATTTTCAATATTTTATCATCTCAGATTATCTCACATCACTGCCAAGAGTTTTTAGTCTAAGCAAGGGCAACCGGACCCCTTTCCTAGAACTGATACACAGAGAATGAGAAATTAACTCCTCAGATCTCTGACCAGGTGGGAAAGGCTGTCTAAAGTAAGGGAGTCTAGTGGTGGCCTTGTAAGAGAGAAGAGGGGTGAGCAAAGATGAGAAAAGGAAAGTCCTGGCAGTCTTCAGCTCTCATACCTGCTATGACTCCATGATGTCACCTTTCTGTTTTTTCCAACTATGGAAACAAGTAATTTTTGCTAAAAGACATAGAAAGGAAGACAGATTGACAACAGACAAGCAATGCTTATGTGCATCTCTAGCTTGTGACTGGCTCCTCATTATCACTAGAGTGAAATGTAAGTTTGTGAGCCTAGAAGTGTTAGCCCTTGACATTCTGCCTTCTGTCTGCCTTCTCTGTCTTTCTTCACCATGCTCTCTTACTACATTCCAAATTCAGAACAGCATGCATATCAAGCCATACGTGGCTGTCATTGCTAATGTCACTGTAAATGTTGTCACTGCTGCAGTGACTTCACCGTGCCCTGCTCAGCACTAGGCCTCTGCACTACACAGGCCTCTAACCCTCCTCCCTCTGCATGCTTAACTTCTGAATACAGCTCAACTGGAGCAAATAAACAAGATGCTTTATAAACCCTTTTGACTTTCTGCCTTCTCCTACACAGTGGGGGCAATGAAGAGCCACTCCCGTGCCTGGCCATAAAGAATATCAGAACCAGGAAAACTCAGCAAGAAGCCACAAATGTTTGCTAAATGAACAAGTGGGTGAATATACCAAGACATGACAGTTTAGACACTTTGAAAATTAGAATCTATGACCTTGTTTGAAAAGATTCCTACTGCATTAAGAACAGGCATATTCTTTCCCTTAGTGTGGAAGACTGTAATATACATTCAACTTACAGGTTAAGTTTTCTTACAATTGAGCTTATTCCTTTCAAGAGTTTAATATTAGTTTTTAATTGAATCACCATCTAACTAGTGATTTAATAAATTCAAGGGAATAAACCCTCTTTGCATATCAACAGAGGTGAATTCAATTCAATATTTCTATTTAATTAAGCATTTTGTGCTCTAATAGTCAAATTGCTAGAGGAGATGGCATTTCCATAAGCTTGCAAAACAAAGAAGCTGAGCCGTTTACTTTGATAACTTCTAAGAGCTTCCTGCCCCAAGTGAAGACCATTTCCTGACACCTTTCTAAAAGTCCCCACATTGTACATCACTCCTCTTCAAGGCAGTGGCTCAGAGGGACAGATTTACCATATCTGTCCCATCTCTTCATCTTCTCATCTCTCATGTAGAGAGGGCCTCCACCTTTCAAAGTTCATGCCACAAGCCCTGCCCTTCATCAAGCCTGCTAGAATCAGGAAGTACTAGTCTACATTTATCAAAATGAATGGACCTTAACAAAATGAATGGGCATTCTGATTGACTTTACTCAAAGTGAAAAGCCTTAGTCTTAGAGTAGGGAAACCTGTGAGAGACTATCATACTTGCTGAGTGCCACGGAAGTGCCATCATCACTCTGGGTTCCAGTTTCTATGTTTGTAGAATGGAGATGGTTTTACCTACCCAGTCTGGTATATGTGGAAATAGAGTCTCTGCCCAAATCACTGCTTATACCCATGATGCCTAGAGCTAGAAAGCCACCATAGAGCAACACTAAGAAGGTTCGTGGATGGACACACCCAGTCCTCTTTAGGCAAAGTGTGAATCAGTGACCTGCAGCCAGTCTAGTTATACAAATCAAAGGAAAGGATTTTCAAGCATAGATTCTTCATGCTGGCAAATTTGACTCTCCCGAGCCAGATTATCCAATGATGTTGCCAGTATTGAGAACTTACACACAGAGAGGGCAGAAGCACTTCCCCAGTCAATCAGATAGCCAGACATGCAGGATTTTAGAAATGCAAACTCCCAGGCACATAAATTGACACACAATAAGGGGAACAACTGGTGAGAAAGGGGTTCACACACCAAATTGCAAGCAGCTGGCAAAGGAGCTCTGTCAGAATCAAACAAGAAAACTCGCCTGTCTTTCTGGATGAAAGCAATTGCCCTGGCTCAAGAGTGATGGAAGGGTTAATGCACTTGGTGGATAGATCCAGGGACTTATAGACTAGCTACTGTTTTTACTGCTGTGATAGAGCACCGTGAACAAGGCAACTGATAAAATAATATGTTTAATTGGGTTTGCGGCTTCAGAGGACAAGCTGAAGTCCATAATGGTGAAGCAATGGCATGCTGGAAGTAACAGCTAGGAGTTCACATCTCAAACTGTAAGTAGGAGACAGAGAGAACACTGGAAACGATGGAATGTAGCAGGCTTTCTTTGGGCTGTTAGCTCACAAAAAGTGACACAGAGGCTTATTATTAATTGTGAAACCTTGGCCTATATCTTAGGCTTGTTTTGAGCTAACTCTTATAACTTAAATTAGCCCATTTCTATGCATCTACATGCTGCCATGTGGCTCCTGACTTTTATCTCTCCTGCATGTCTTGTCCCTGTGTCCAGCTGGTAACTCCACCTTTCTTCTTTCCAGAGCTCTTTCTGTCCAAAAGTCCCATGTATACCTCCTGCCTAGCTATTGGACTTTTAGCCTTTTTTAAACAGATCACAGTGACACATCTTTACACAGGGTAATCAAACATCTCGCAACAGTGGGAGTCTTTTAAAACTTCCAAACCTGCCTTTGTGATACACCTCCTCCAATAAGGCAACACCTCCTAATCCTTCCCAAATGTTTCTATTAACTGAGACCAACTAGTCACAAACACATGGCCTTATTGAGGTCATTCTCATTTAAATTATGACAGCAAGACAACCTGAACCCATAATAACAAATAGCAAAAGGAACAAAAAAAAAACCTTGAAGATGCAC
Organism: Mesocricetus auratus; assembly: GCF_017639785.1. Lineage (NCBI taxonomy): Eukaryota > Metazoa > Chordata > Mammalia > Rodentia > Cricetidae > Mesocricetus > Mesocricetus auratus. The sequence continues at coordinate 109,152,933 of NW_024429182.1, read as the reverse complement.
ATCGCAATACAATGGTCTTGCTTTGCCTCCACTGTAATACTGTGAGGTGATGATTATTGTAGTCACCTGCAGATAAATAACTACATAAAAAGCATACGCATTTCAGGAATTTTGATAATTTACATCCCACTTGGGTGTGAAGACAGCACTGCCTGGCTCTCTAAGCTCTGTTCTGGGTCTACAAAAAAAATCAGAGATGCATAATCTATGGAAGTTGTAAATAGATGAAATGCAACATATATGGAGAGAAAGTAACATCTTTCAACAAAAAATGAAACCAGAGTATTTGCTTTAGCAGATAATCTTCCCTGCAGGATATCCTTCACTGGGGAGACACAATTAAGAAAGCATCAAGTAAGAGAAGTGGTATAGCACAAGCTGCCATCTACTGGCAAGGCAGTTAGTTCAACCAGGCCCGTATGAAAGCTCACTTTTCAGGCTGAAAGCAGCCACCTTAACTAGGGCAGGATCAAAAGGGCAGATCAGTGTGGTAGCCAGGCTGCTTTCTGCCAAGTACCTGAGCAGTGACTTGCTGTGCTAGTGACGCTCTCCTGTTCTCCCTTGCCTTCACCATGCAGTTTTGTAGACCCAATGGGACTATAGACCACAGTGCTCTGCATAACGCAGAGAACAGATTCCACACCAGCTTTTCCCTCAAGAAAGCAAAATGGTGTACTGAGGCAGAGGATCACAAAGTGAGACCCTCTCTCTCTCTCAAAAAAAAAAATTCAAACAGCAATTTGGAGCCCAGACCCTCTGATTTCTGACATGTAATCATTCCTGTCTTGGAGTCATTCTAGAATTCTAGAAACAGTTGCAGAGTTCAGTAAATGACAGGAAAACTGGATCTGGGGACAGATCCTTCCCCAAAATAAAAATGGAGATAAAGGTGATTGCAGAGAAAGTGTAAAGTCCCTCATTCAATATTGATTTAGCTCCATCTGGTACCAGACAGGATATCAGGTTCCAGGGAAACCAAGTCAAAATGCTTCACGGTCCTGCAGAGACACTGACTGATTGCAGTGCACGGTGACAAGATGGGAATCACACAGTTTGTCAGGAACACCTGAGACAGGACTCCTAGCATGCTCCTTGAAAGACAGACAAAAGCTTGCCATCGAGAGCAAAGTCAGTTAAAGTTTAGTCCGTCAAAGAGACTCCCACAACGATTTCAGAATCATTGCTGAAAAATAGTGTTGTATCAGATTTTGTTTCCATGTAAATACTGAATTCCTCATGCTGCCCTGAATCATTGTTTCTTCCTACACATTTAATAAGGCAACATTTCTTCCAGTAGCAGTTCTAAGATTTCTGTTACTTCTGCCTCTTGTAACCTGCTGAGGGGTTGAGATTAATGTATCTCAATCCCATGGCTCCAATTACATGGAGAAATGTGATGACAAGAGTTGTGAAGGATATTTTTTTTCTGAAAAGGGCAACTACCAAAGCACTTGGCAGATTGTATTTTGTCATCTCGTGTTATTTGCAGAAAGAGGAAGCCTAGTTTCCACCCTGTAGGCCCTTTCCTCCAGTTCTAGTGAACCATTTGCAATCAATCAAGGGGATGGTGTTTGAGTACTGGATGGGCACTGTCTGTCTGGTTTCTTCCCTGTGAGAGTAAGAAAGAGTCTGTGAATGACAGGGCTATTTATTGAGAGTCTGTCTTGGGTACCCTTTCTATAACAAAGCAGCCAGAGTCCACCCTGGGCCCATTTTGTAATTATGATATCCTACCTTCTCAGAGATCAACACAGAGACCTACATTAGCAAAGCTATTTATCTAAGAAAGAGTATCTTCATCAAAGTCCTTCCTTTGGGTTATCTTCAATTTTTCATCCCTGATTTTTTCTTTGTCCCCTTAATTTGGAGTCATTTTTTCTAGTTCACAAATATTGCTGTTTATATAGCCAGTGCTGAATTCACTGCTAGAAATCAATAATGTTTTAGAATAATGTCTTACCATTAACCAATTCTTTCTTATTTATAAAAGCTTTTTATATGCATTAATTGGTCTCCAAAACAGATGGCCTCTTGGTTTGTATTTCTTGATTTTTTTCACCTTATTCAATAATCCTAGTAAACTTGAAACTCCTCTTTTAGAACTTTTTGATAGTTCATTACTTTGGGTCTCAAGGCTAGTTCTATATACCTGCTAGTCAGCTTCCTGTGCCAGTTATTTTTTACTAACTAATGTGACTACAAATAACTCATTATCTGCCTAATAATATTATGCTATACTCACAGACTGAAGCCTACCCCTTCTGTCATCAGAGAGGCATCATCCAGCAACTGGTGGAAACAGACACAGACACACAGCCAAACACCAGGTGAAGCTCAGAGAATCCTGTGGAAGAGGGGAGAGCAAAGATTGTAGGAGCCAGAGGGGTCAAGGCCACTAAAAGGAAACTCACAGAATCAACTAATCTGGGCTCACAGGGGCTCATAGAGACAGAACCTACAAACAGGGAACTTGCAGGGGACTGACCTAGGCTCTCTACACATATATTGCAGTTGTGTAATATGGTCTTCTTGCAGGGCTCCTAAGAGTTGGAGCAGGGCCTATCTTTGACTCTTTTGCTGGCTTCTGGGACTCTATTCCTCATACTGTGTCACCTTATCCAACTTTAATACAAGGGAAGATGTCTAGTCTTACTGCAACTTGGTAGGTCATCTTTGCTTGATATCCATGAGAAGCCTGGATAGGAATCCTCTCCTGAATAGGAATGAAGCAATGACAGGGGGACAGAGATGAGGTAGTGGAGGGACTGGGTGGAAAGGGTAGAGGGGAAATTGTGGAGAGGATGCAAAATAATGATAATGATAATAGCAATAATAATAATTTTAAAACAAAAAAACAAATAACTTATCATCTTGGTGGCTCATAACAAAAGTTTACTTCCCAAATGCTTTACAGGTTGATATAGGTTGGCTACCCATACAAATTGATATAGGTTGGCTACCATCACTCTGTGTATTTTTTTAATCCAGGGTGAAAAAGAGATCTATTTGGTACATGCTATTCTAGTATAGTTAGAGAAATCGCAACAACAGATCCAGCAACATTTCTTAATGCTTCCTCTTGATATACATGCCTTCTACCACCTTTTACTGGCCAAAGTAATACATGAAGTTCAAAGTCCCATAGCATAAAATTATACTTGCAAAAAAAAAAGCTATGAGTAACTCGAAACAGTAACACAATCTACTAAACATATATCACTATCCTAACATTTATAGTCAAGATGTCTACCATGTTGTTTATTGATAATATTCCATTTTTTGTTGTTGTGGCAGTTTGAATAAGAAATGCCCCCCATATACTCAGGTTATTTGTACATGGGTCCCCAACTGATGGTGCTGCTTGAAGAGGACATGGAATCTTTAAGTCTTTCTGAAAGAAGCATATTCCTGAGGGAAAGCTTTGAGAGTATATAGTCTTGCCCTACCACCATTTTGCCCTCTACTTCCTGTTGTGGTTGGATATATAATCCCTCAGCTTCCTGCTTCAGTCACCTGCCATGCCTCACTTGCCATTACTCCTCATTTGGAACCATAAGCCAACATAAACTTATTCTCTCATAACTCACTTTTGATCATGATGTTCTTCGTGATCAATACATTTCTTCCCCCACCTTCATATATGTTCTCATGACTATAAACTGTATATTCCGCTTTCTGCATATGTCTATCCTCAAAAACTCACCCAGTTCCTGTATCTAATGGAATCTAAGAGTGATCTACAAACAGAAGCAGTGATTGTTGTAAGTTTTAAAGGTTGCAGAAACACTAATAAATGGAAGAAGTAACATATTACTGCAGTAGATAAGCAAGATAAGATTGCTTCTAGAATTTTTAAATTATAGATTTGTTCTTTAAGTTATCTTGATGTGATAGCTAAACTGAAAAAGAAAACCCTTGAATCCTAGAAATATATACTTATTTCTTGTTCCTCAGATTGTTACAGAATGGTAAAGCAAACACAAAAACTCATGTTTAAAATAAGTTAAGATATTTGCACGACCCAGAACAGGCTTTACCTTCATCTTTCAGAATGTGATATAAATAAGATAAAGTGTGACAAGAGACTCAAGTAGAGTTGTACCTTACTGAAAGAACCCATCCCATGACTAATGTATGCATGCCTGTCTTAAAGATCTCCTGGAAGGCATTATAGGAATATGTCCTTTTCTATTAACTATTATATCAAGAACATAAAGATTAAACTGTGATTGTCTTTGGCACAGTTTGTGTAGAGTATCTATGACTATATGATAGAATTACCATTTCTATCCTCCATGTAGTTGGGAAGGATATAAAATTATTCCAGCTAAGGAAGCAAACATGTATTAGTTACTTTTCTATTCCTGAGATAAACTCTCATGACCAGAAGCAACTTAAGGAAGAAAATGTCCTTTGGCTTACAGTCCAAGATGGCTAGAATTTGTAATAGTGGTGTAAAATATGGGAGAAAAAGCAGGACTCTTCACTGATCCATCACATTTTGCCTGTAAATATAAATCTAAGAGTGAATTGGAAGTGGGTCAAGGCTATAATCTCTCAATGTCTACCCCCAGGCTACACTTCCTTCAACAAGGATCCATTTCCCAAACGTTCCATAACCTCCTAAAACAGTGCCAGCAACTGGGTACTGGGTGTTTAAAAGACACATGAGCCTGTGGAGGACATTTCTCACTTAAACCACTTCCACCCCTGACACCTCCAGGCTAAAGTAATGTGTCTTACTGATAATTGCTGAAACTGAAACCTCTCAGAATCATGTTTCCTTCTTCCACATTAATTGACTGCTTTGGAAGTAGTGGTTTTATTCAGTCCTACTCCCAAGGAAGCAAGAAACAGATACCCACCCATCTGCAATGGACATGTAGCATAAGGCAAAAACAATCCTTTTGATTTTTTAAACTTCTCTGATTAAGAAATTGTTTCTCCTTCAATATATATGATCATATCCTGACTCTCAGACTAACAAAATCTATTAATATAGAACAATGGGAGGCATAATCAATATAAAGTATGATTGATTCATGGCAGAACGTGTTACAAAGGATTGGGATTAAGGGCTTAATGAGACTAGCAACCTAGATCCTGTGAGTACAAATCTAATTTCCTGTGCTTCTGGTTCAGAAATCAACAGCAATTCACAAAAGGAACAGTTTGTGTTTTATACACTCAATAAGAATCACAATTATACTTTGGTTGCCCAAAAATCCCAAACTTACTGACAGCTTATACTCATAAAATATAAGCTTTTGTAGAACTAGAAAATTAGTGGTCCTGTTTTCTGAAATATAAATAAATAAAAGCCCCAAAACTACTGGTCTTCAACTGAGATAAAAATAAATGGAGCTGAGACATCTGGGGAGATGGAAACAGTATAGAGATGTAAAGGGAGAGGAGAGCAGCTCAGAGAACAGGAGACTTAGAAGGGACATGGCCTGTTTGTTTGACTATCTGGAGAGCTGGGGCGGCTGAGACATCTCTATATTGTTAGCCATCAAGGCCCAAAGTAAGGAACGCTGAGAAGAACAAGTAGGCCCTGGGAAGCATCCGTGAATGTCCACAGACTTCACAGTTGGGCCCAGAAACAAGCCTGTCTCTTCTTAAACTGGAGATAAAACTGAACTGGTCTATATGCAGATGTCAAGAAGCTATAGAGTTCTTCAAGGAAAGGGGAGTACATATCTATATTACAATATTCAGGGTGCATTCAGCATTCATAGATTGGAGCTTGTTCAGAAAGAATTTAAAGCAAGCAGAATTGCACAAGAGTAGGAGAAGCACAAATTGCCACTCAGGTAGGAATGGGTATAAGAAGGAAGCAGTGAAAAGAGATGGCCCTCTAACATTTGTTCCCTCTCTTCTAGTCTTCTGCAATTTACAAAAGGTCACCCTGGAGTCTGACATTTAAAACCTCCCTCTAAATCACATATTCTTCAATACAGATAATACATCTTCTTAGAAAGAAAAACAGACAGTAAAAGACAGAGATGGAACTCAAGATGGCAGACCACATTGTATGCCTTGTTTATTGACTATCTGATGTAATATACTTTGTGCATATGTTAAATGTTGTCATCTTCTCAGATATGTTTATAAATTTAAGAGAGAGAGAGTGTGTGTGTGTGTGTAAGGAGTTATTTTATTTTAATACTATTCAGTCTATCTAGTATAAAGACAAATAGGAAACATCATGAGGTAACTCAATAAAAATGCATTCATTTAACCAATATAAGTAAGCATTAAGTGTCTACTAGGTTCCCCATACTCTATTGGGCTGTAGAAATACAAAGATTGGATAGATGGGTTCTTCTACACAAGGAAATTAATACAAGTAATTGTTCATTATGTGCTTCTAATTATAACAAGAAGCATAGGATAGGAGCCTTAAGCAGAGGGTAAACAGCAATAGGAGAGTGTCTTGATTTTTAAAAACACTTAACACCACCAGAATGGCATCCAACAAACCAGGGGAAGAGTGGACGACTGGGGTTCTCCCAGAAGAGCTCTCCTGAGTTGGAACTGTTACAAAAGCATAAGGTGGGAGCACATGCTTGGAACCACAGGGGCGGAGGGAGTCTCCAGTGTGAGCATTTGCAGTCAATTAAACCACAAGCTGCCGGGCGTTGGTGGCACACGCCTTTAATCCCAGCACTCGGGAGGCAGAGGCAGGCAGATCTCTGTGAGTTCGAGGCCAGCCTGGTCTACAAAGGGAGTTCCAGGACAGTCTCCAAGACAATACAGAGAAACCCTGTCTCAAAAAACCAAAAACCAAAAACAAAAAAAAAAACAAAAAACAAACAAACAAAAAAAACCACAAGCTTCTGAAGCAGACCATGGCTAACCATGAGTACAACTTCATTGCTGCCAAGCCCAATGAAGTCCAGCAGGGGCCTTGCGGGAGAATTCAAGCATTTTGAACAGAAGTGATCCACCCTTTTGGTTTTTCATTTCTGGCCTCAGGGCCCTCTGTTCTTTATCTACATGGTGAAATAGATCCATGCACTCAGGGCAGCAGTTGCTATGGTCTGTGTGGGGCTAATGCTGTGAAGACAGGCTGAGTGATGAAGGAAGACAAACCCTGGGGACTCTATGCAAGTGACCATCTTTGGAGACCCCAGAATCCAGTTGGCAGGAACATCTTTCACAACAGCAACTCCATGCAGAGTGCAAAGGAGATGAGCGTGTGGTTTCCACCTGAGGAATTGATGGTTACAAGAGCTGTGCACAGAATGGGACCTCTGAGTGACAGAAGGGCAGGCCACCATTCTTTTCCCGGATACTTCCCTCTGTTCTCACAGGCAGTGAGCCAGACTGTAGTAATTTTTAGAACTTCCTTTTACCTGGGGGGAAATTCTGAGAGGGGTGAATGCTCCCTTGTACAACAATAAATGCTCCTGTAAGGCCAGAATGTTTTGTATCTTACAATAACAACAACAACAAAAGAATATTACATTTAAAAAAGAATATCTCATTTTTATACTACTGATGCTTTCGTGTATAGAAATGACACATAAAAATGTTTTATCAATAAGCTTTCTTTTCGAGCACATTTAGATCCACAGAAAAATTTAAAAATAAAGATTCCCATGCACCTCTTTTATCCATACACACACATCCTCCCCCTCTATAAACACCCTACATCAGATATAACATTTGGTACAATGCATAAATCTACGTTAACATGTTAGTGTAACTCAAACGACATAGACTACAGTTTGTGTTGTGTGCTATTGAATAATGACATGCATCCAGCCTTCCAGTATCAGTTGGGATAGTTTCATTGCTTCTCCAGTCCTCTGTGCTTCATCAGTTCATTTTTTCTTTCCCTCAAAACCCCCAAAAAACATGGACCTTTCTGCTGTCTCTATAGTTTGCCTTCCAGGGTGCCATACCATAGGAACCTATGAAATATATAATGTTTTCCAATTTACTTCTTTCACTTAACTATATTACTAAAGTTTTCTGTGTGTTTTAGAGTCTTGATAGGTCATTTATATTTTCAACACCAAGTAGGACTGTGCCACTTGGATGCCATGTACCATATCCACTAACCTCTTAAAGAGGATTGGTTCAACTATATGCAATTTTTAACAAAGTTGCAATAAGCACCTGTTGCTTTTCTGTGGATGTAATTTTTGGCAATTGAAATCATTGAATAGAATTGAAATCATTTTGATAACTATCAAGGATGATGTAGCAAGATTATCCTTCATTGTCTACTAAACCATCATATTGTCTTTCAATGCAGCTATTCTCTTTTACATTCCCACCAGCAATGAATAAAAAAATCCCGTTCCTCCCATCCTCACCAGTATTGTTCCTGTCAGTGGTTTGGCCTGGAGAATTGTAACAGTACTGCTGTGAGTTCCTCTTCCATGATCAGACACACTGCCACACATTTCTCTCTAATCATTGTTTTCACTGCACCTCAAAGCTTTGGTAAATTGTATTTTGAAGATTTTTAAAATACCTTTTATGGAGACATCTTTGACTTGCATGCTTTTTAAATATACTGGTTAATCTGCAAGTGTTTGGAGACTCTGCGGGTACCTTTTTGCTACTGATTTCTAATGTAAGCTCCCTGTGGTCTGGGGACAGGTTGTCTTTGCGTTTCCGTGCAACTTCCTTTCTAAGCTGAATTCCGACTCTTGAAACCCGGTCTACTTCAGTTATTTACTGTAGTCTATTAACATGGTGCTAAAATATTAGAAATGGAAAGTCTCCTATAAAAGCACAATCATGTGTCAGAGTTTTAGTGGGCCTTGTCACTGACCTGTAACCTCTTGGAGTGTTTATTGGACTTGTAGAAGTGTTTCTAGGCACAACAAATATATTTCTTCCCCAAATCATGGCAAATTTGTAGACTCCTTTGGAATGCAGGCCTATGGCCATAGTATTTCATAACTTTTCTTTTCTCCTTGTAACTCAAGGTAATTTCCTCCAAATCTTCACAGAAAGAAAACAAAGGTGATCCTGAAGTTAAGTACCTGTTAAGGTTTGGGGGTCCTCAGGCTACTGAGCACCTAGGAGTTTTGAGCTTTCCAGCTTGTCTACACTAAACAAATAAGCAATTTTATCTTTTAGTAGAGGCACTTTGACAATTCCATCCGTACACATACACACGTATATATGTCATTCTGATTACTGGCACCCACACTTTCTCTCATCTTCCTTCCATTCCTATTCCTCCTCCTCCCCACTGCAAATCCTTTCCCACATCCATGTCTTTTTGTTTTCTTTTGTGACCCACTGAGTTTAACTGGGGTCGGATATTTAAAAACACATATTTGTCGACCTCAGTGTCAAATACTCAGCCCTAAATAGGGCAAATCCATATTTATTAGTGAGGTTAAAAATACATTTCATGATAAGGAAACATTTAATGCAGAGGACTGGGGAAATGGTTCAGTGGTTAAGAGCACCTCCTGCTCTTCCAGAGGACCCGAGTTCAGACCCCAGCATTCACATTGGTTGGGTAAGTGCTGCCTGTGACTCCAGTTCCTCAGTATCCAGTGTCCTCTTCTGGCCTCTGTGAGCACCTTCAAGCAGGTGGAAATCACATCAACAAGAAATGCATAAATTAAAAATAAACATAATTTCTAAAGAAAATTTTAATGCAATAGCACTCAGAAAGAAAGCAGCATGTCACAAATAATATACCAATGAAGTGATGATTTGGAAAATGTATACACATTTATGTGCTTGTATGTGTATAGGAAAAATAGTTCTCATAGTTGTGTAACATCTGCATACTTTTCATGCTATTCTTGTAATTTATAAAAAAGTTTTCAATTTTGCTATAGTAACAATACATTTTTATAATAAGAGAGAAACCATGAATACCATCCTCATAAGACAAAAGGAAATTTTCAGAAGGGGAAGACTATCCAATGGTGAAATGTAGGATTTGCTAGGTACTGGGGAAGCAGATGTGGGCCACTCTTTGCTCAGATAAGGAATGGCATTGCAGAGGCATCCCTACCTGGTGACATTAGAAAGCCATCCCGGAAGTGGAGTTGTTACCCAACCCTGGAAGCACAGTGGAGGCCGCTTTGCTAAAGGCAATGAAATGAATCTTGTGTACAAACCCTCTCCTTCTCCACATCTCAAGGCCCTCCTTCTCTTGGAAACCCATCCCTGTAACACCAGTCACATTTCACAGAGTGCTGTCTTCACTGTCCTTCTGTGTCTGCAGTATCTGTGGTCATGCTCCCAGCAAGGAACTGACACAGTCAGCTAGCTGGGATTTCTCCAAGGGCTTTTCTTCTAAAGAAAAAAAAGACTTAACTAGGTGATGATTCAATAGGAGCTGTATTTACTCAGGATACCAGGAGACTGTAATGCTCCAAGATAGGGAATGATTAGACAGCACCAGTCCTTATTATAACCCACATAAAGTTATGCTCACTTTCTGAGGCGATGTTAATATTTTTTCTTACCTCAGAATCATTTTAATCTTGAAACTGTCAGCAATTTTCCGTGACATTCACTGTCAAGCATAATTATGGTACAATGCTGTTCTGAAACAGGCATTCAACAAATATTTTTAAGTCAAGGAACAATAAATATGCATACAGATCAGAAAGAAAAGGACAGGCATTTTCCCTTACAGACCAAAGTGTGTACCATGTCATTGAATAATTCTGATATGTGACATTTACTTTAGTTTTATTTTGAGATTGTAATTACAGCTTTACTTGCTGTCCTTTCCTCCCTCCAAGCCCTCCCATGTACCCTTCTTCAACTTCATGGATATGTGACATTTATATAGTGTCTTCCAATTTACGAACTGATTTCTCAGTTGCTACTGAAGTTGATACAAACATTATTATTATTATTATTATTATTATTATCATCATCATCATTATTATTACTGTAATTTAAATTGTCAAGTCTAATTAATTAGACTAATTAACAAAACTAAATTTTTGCCTTGTCCAAATTCATAAGCTCAAAGTTAAGTCTTAAAAATGAAGAAAAGAAGTCTCTTTTCTTTCCCACCATTTTTCCAAAATAATTTTTTGAGTACAGAAAAACCTTCTTTTAGTTTAGAAGGAAGGCAAAAATAGTAGGGGTTGAAATAAATTTTGTGTAAATAATACACTGTCACTGAGCTGGTCAGTGATAAATCTCTAGAGACTGAAGAATCATTCCAGTCTGGTCACACAAGATAAATGTTTGCATCTGGCAGGGGAAGAAAAGATACTAGTAGCAGCTGAAGACCCTGGAGTCTCCAAAAGATGTTGTCATTGCCTTCAGTGACTTGATCTCTGTGGTGAATAATGAGGACTCTTTACACAGTGATATTTAATCTCTGAGTTTGGAAAGTTAAATTTAAACATAAGAGCAATAGATGAAATTTCTCATCAAAGACAAGATCTTGAGTCAGTGACTCTAATCCACAGAGGATGTGTAGATGGAAAATATTTGAATAACACAATAAGGTGACAGAAAAATGTGGACAGCCATCCCCCAAGTGCTAATTTTGATTGGACTTTTAAAAAGAATGAGTCAAATAGTCAATAGCAATCTTCTCTGAAAGCTGATGTTGTCAGGGATTAGATAGGGTCTACAAGTCATGGGGGAATGCTTCCTAGTAAGGAGGATGGTCTTTCAGAAGCACCTGGGGTTCTCCATCACTTTCATATGACACAATTTGATAAGGGTGAGCCTGTCAGAACTAGGATACTCAACCCTTCAGTCAAGTTATGTAGCATCTAAGTCACAGCACTGGGCCTCCTCAATTTCACCCTCCTCCTACTCGGCATCAACTAACTTTGTCAGCCATTCCCTTTTCTTCTTTCCTATGCTGTAGCCCTAGTTTTCACTTCAAGATACCTTTTAACTGGAGTGGGAATGAGATGAAAATGAACACCTCACAAGGGTTACTTCCTTCCAGTTTTATCTCTGTTTCTTTCTATACATCTCGCAAAGAGTACATGGTCCAAATGGTTCCCTGCTAGAGCCCCATCAGGAGTTTTCTGTTACTTTGAAAATGTAAAAGAGAATCTCAAGTTGCTTCCAAGCCTCTCAAGTCCTTTAAACTGAGCCCGATTTGTCTGCCACATCTTACCTGCCACATGTGTTTTGCAACTTCTTACTCAGTGTTTCCTGGGTCCTGTTAGCTCTTTGCCCTATTCAGCACCCGTCCTGTTTCTATCATTCTACTCCACATTCCAGAGCATTGTTTGCAGTACCTAGCCCCAAGGTTCAGTGATTTACTCTGCATGGAGTAAGTACAACAGGGCCCTATATCCCAGGATCTTTCTCATCTGGAAGAGGGAAGGTATATACTCAGCTCTAGCTTTAGGAATATGAGTGAAGAGGAGGAGTGTGTGCTATTTTCAGGACTGGTCTGTACAGAGCAACCAGATGTAAAATTTCCATTTAAGCCAGTGACCGAGAAAAACAAGTATTTATAAAGTTAAGTATGCAAAAGTTTATAATAAGAAAGATAGATATCTTTATGCCTGACTGGGACTGCTTGGCCTGAACAGGTTAAAGAATCCACAAACCTGCCAGGTGCAATTAGGAATCATGGGCCCACATGTGAGCACCATTATGATAAGCAAACATATGGTAGGGTATGGGGGAGATAGAGGCAGATCTGAGGAGGGGAAGGCAGTGAGGAAAGAACTAATGTGAGTGGCCTGCTTGCCCACCCCCCCCCAAGGGGGCACGGTGATGTCTGGGCCAGGGTTGATCTCAAGGGCCATGTACATGTAGATGGCCACAGCTCCTGTTACCACCAAAGTCTTTGCAGATGCCTATGGTATGGGTTAACATCTAAGGCCATGTTGGTACCAGGAATCATGTTGCCTCAGAGGCCATATAACTAGAGGTGGCATGAACTGTTACCCAGGCCATAGTGACATCAGGGCCCCAGCTGTAGCTGGGAGCCATATCTGGGTCCATGGCACTACCACAGCCAAGATCTGTAACTCCTATTACCATTTAGGACTGTGCAATTATCTGAAATCTGGGCTACCACCAGGGACCATGTTGGAGTCTGGGAACCATGCTGCTGCTGGGCCTATGCTGATCTGATAAGCCTACACTGTTACCTGGGGTTATAGTGACAACCAGGCCCAAGCTGCTGATGGTGGCCATGTCTGGGTCCATGGTGCTACTGCAGCTGGGGTCTGTGATAATGTCTGTTGCATGTGTTACCACATTGGCCATGTGAATCATGTGCTGAAGTATGGGGGCAATGCTGAGCTTGCTCTGCCTCTCACAGGTCTGGGGATAGTGTCCCTGGTTCTGCCAGTCATTTGAGAGCTGTACTCTACCCCATGCACTTGAGAAAACTGGCCCCATTCCTCACTACAGGTGTGAGAAAGCTGGCTCTGCCCCTCATCTGAGGGGGTAATCTCAGTAGCCTGGACTGACCAACTCAGCTGCCACCCGGGAAACACATCCAGGGCTTTGAGTTGGCATACCCCAACATCTACCCTATCTGTGACCTGCTGAAGCTCATGAAGAGACTCACCACCTCAGGATCTCCATGACATTGGGCAACAGCAGGATATCCAAGAGTAGTTTCAATGGGGGTCCAGTATTAATGATGTACCAGAAGCCAGAGGCCTTGAACTTGACCAGCAACACATTACACAATAAACATTTGCAAATGAAGCTGTTTGGACAAAAGGATATATTACATCATACACAGCAGTTCCCAGTACAACTAAAATGAATGAAGAGGCTGTGGAGAGGCAGGAAAGATGGAGGAGTGAAGTGGATTTTGTTGTTGTTGTTTTGTGGAAAAGATGTGTTACATTTTTTATGCTGCCTTTTATAAGATTTTGTAAAGATGTGTTACATTTGTTTCACCTTACCTGCCTAAGGCACCTGATTGGTCTAATAAAAAGCCAAATGGCCAACAGCTAGTAAAGGGATAGGTGGGACTGGTGGACAGAGAAAATAAGTAGGAGGAGAAATCTAGGCTCTGAAGAAGAAGGAGAATGAGGGTGAAAGAGAAAGACATGTCTGGGAACAGAAGCCAAGCAGATGCCAGCCAGTCAGACACAAGAATCATGAATGGAAGGAAGGAAGGATAAGAAAAAGAGAGACAGAGAAGCAGAGATAAAGAAACAGAGACAGAGACAGAGAGACAGAAACAGAAGAAATATAAAGAGTCTCAAGGCAAAACATAGATGAAGAAAAACAGGATACTTTAAGTCATAAGAGCTAGCAAGAAATAGGAGCTAAAATAAGGTCAAGCATTCAAAACTAATAAGAAGTATCTGCATCACGATTTGGGAGCTGGATAGTGGCTCAAAAGAAAGTCTGTTACAGTTTTTTGTTTGTTTCTTATTTGTTTTTTTAATTTGGGGTTGTTTATTTTTAATTAATATTTTATTTTTATTATTTCTTTTAAAATTTTCCTTTTGGGTAGATTCTACAAGGGTAAAGAGTGGATATTGAGGGACTGGGAAATGAGTGGGATTGGGGTACATCATGTGACATTCCCAAAGAATCATTTAAAAACATTTAATAAAAAGGAAAGAAAGAAAAATATCTTAAACAAGTATTTCTGTGCACTTGAAGTTTTCAAATAAACAGCTCAGGCCGATTACCTTACTGAACAGTGATTATTGTCTGCTCCATCACTATGAGACTGGAGCACATACAACACTTTTTCAAAGGGATTATATAAAACCTTTTAAAATCTTTAGCAAAGTCTGTTCTGTGTCAGGCACTGACCTTGGAGTTAGAAAGACAACTTGATTATGATCCTGATCCTGCCATTCGGATGGGAGGCCAAGTGCCAGTGGGAGATGCAACCTTCTCAGCATGACAGAGAATGTGTGCCTGCATGAAGTGGGGTAGCTGGAGTTCTACAGATACAAAAACCCAGTAGAAGGAAAACATAGTTCTAGTTTGCTTTCTAGTCATATGACAAAAAGAAAAACTGGCCAAAACTTACTTGGGAAGGAAAATAATTACTTGTCTTAAATATCTGAAGTGACAATCCATTGAAGAAAGCCAAGGTAGGAACTCTACACAGGAACCTGAAGGCTAAAACTGAAGGTGGGAACTGAGACCAAAGCTAGAGATAAGAACTGAGGCACAGGGCCTTGGAGGAATGCTTCACATGGGCTTCTTTCTTACGGTTTGCTTAGTCAGCTTTCTTATACAACTCAGGATCACAGGACCACTTATCCAGGGATGACACTTCCCACGTCAGTCATTAATCAAGAAAATGCCCTCCATATATGCATATAGGTAATCTGATGAGGTTTCTCTTCCAAGATACCTCCAATTTATGTCAATTTAACACAAAACTAACTAGGATACACACACACACACACAAGGGTGTATTAGATTGGCTTAACAATTGGAGGTTAGATAGTTCAATCACAGCTGGCTGCATGCTGTAGAGGCAGAGAATCTAATAGCTGCTCAGTCTGAGAACTGAAAGCCACGGGGCAAGGACAAGCAATATTGCAGACCTAGTCTGAGGGTGAAGACCTAGAATTTCCCTGTAGAATCACCAGTATAAGTCCATGAATCAGGAGTCATATGTCCACAGTGAACAGCAGCAAAGGAAATACTTTCTCAGGAAGAAAGGTGCTTGTATATTCTGGCTAGCTTCCTTTTCCCTTTCTGCTTTCTTCAGGTTCCAGACTATTACACATTGCTGCTCACATCAAGTCACTCCAACATACTCAGCTGCAGCCTCATAGGCAGTTGTCTCTGGAAATGCCCAAAAGGCATACATATGAGTGCATGTTGTGGGCACCTTGTGATCCAATCAAGTTGACAACCAAGATTAATTGTAACAAGAAGGTAAAAAGCAGAGAACCCAGTATCATTCATCTTGTAGCCATCTTCATTGGGGGGTAGTGAGAAGAAAGAGAAGTGAAAAAGAATAAGGCAAAAGGTTTGAGAGACTGTGGTGCAATTGTAAAGATGATAAATGGGAAAACCACCTTAAATGAGTCATGCAGAAAAATACCAGCTTGAGAGGAAAAGGCAAGGTAGTAAGAGTACAAGACAAACAAGTGTATAATGACCTAGATGGGGAACATATTATAGAATCAGAAAGTTCATGTAGACCTTTGCTTAATTAACAGTTGCTCCTCATGTCCTTCAACTGGTAATGCTCATGCTTTGTTAAACCTCACTGATAAATAGCCTTGGCACTAAGATGGTTCAGCATACCATACTGTTAGACTACTCTCCAGTGACAAACAAAGCTATATGCTAGTTAAAGTGATGACAGATCATAACTAGCAATAGCTATTGTAGTAGGCACAAGAGTACAACATGAACTTAATTTCAGTTTGTGTAGAAGTGACAAAGAATCTTTAAAGAATAGGGATGTAGGGAAAGAGTGAGTGTGGTCTCTATGCAGTCAGAGACAAGATAAACTACAAAGGTTAAGTTAACATAAATGCAATTAGGTCACCTGTATCTGTTGTACAAAGCCAGAGTTGTAGGTGGTTGTAAGCTGCAGGACATGGGTGCACTCTGAACTACCAAGTCATCTCTCTATACACATAATTATTTGTCTTGTTGCTGTGACAAGATGCCTGACAAAATAAACCTAAGGACAGGGAAGTGATTTTAGTTTACATTTCAACAGGACAATCTATTAGATCCACAAAAGTTGAGGCAGCTGATCACTTTGTGTCTTAGTCAGGAAATACAGAACAATGAAAACCCATGCTAAATTAGATATCTAGTATTTATTCATCCCAGGATTTTAGTCATAGAATAGTAATATCCACATTCATGGTGGGTCTTTCTCATCTCAACCTACAGTAGATAATCCCTCACAGGCAAGTTTAGAAGCTAACCTTATCTAGATAGTTCCACACAGGCATGCCCACAGGCTTCTGTCTTAGCTGATAAGATGTCAACTGTCAAGTTAACAATTTTAAATATCACAACCTTATGATACTCCCCTGAAGAACACTAGATCATGTGCCCAATTTTATAGATCAGCAGGCTTGCAGATATTAATAACATAGATTGGCTGGGCTCCAAACTCAAGTTTACAAGCTTCAAGTCACACTGTTCTTTTGTCCTGCTGTCACAATGCTCACCTGTGGATGCCTTCATTGAGCCATATGATGAATCTCTGTTCTTTGTTTCTTTCTTTCTTTCTTTCTTTCTTTCTTTATTTATTTATTTTAATTTTAATTTTATTTTCCAGTTTAAATTTAGATAAGAAACGTGGTTGCTTCACAAGTCAGTTCTAGGTCCCTCTCCCATTCCCTCCCCCTCCTCCCGTGCCCTCCCCCCCAACCCCCCCATTATCCCCTCATTTCCCCAGGGAGGGTGAGGCCCTCCATGGGGGTGTGCATAGTCTGTCATTTCATATAGGACAGGGCCTAGACCCTTCCCCAAGAGTTCAGGGTGAGAGTGCACCTCACATTGTTCTATGGGAGTCCAAAGTCCGTGTGTATACTTGGGATGGGTACTGATCTGCTGCCCAAGGCTCAATAGATTCCCTAGGCCTCTTCACTGACACCCAGATTCAGGGGGTCTTGATCAGTCCCATGCTGGATTCCCAGGCTTATGCCTGGGATTCAAGAGTTAACCTTTGTCTGGTCAGCTGTTTCTGGAGGTTAAACCAGCCCAGTCTTAATCCCTTTGATCATCAGTCCTCCCTCTCTGTTACTGGCTTTCTTGAGTTCAGCTCAGTACTTAAACAAGGGAGTCTGCCTCTTCTTCGATCAGCCACTAAATAAAGTTCCTGTTTCCCAGACTCTCTGGCCATAGGATTGTAGGCTGGCACTCCCCAGATCTATGTCTAAAATCCATATATGAGAGAGTACATGCCATGTTTCTCTTTTTGTGACTGGGTTACCTCACTCAGGATGGTTTCTTCTAGTGTCATCCCTTTGCCTGCGAATATCATGATTCCATTATTTTTTTTCTGCTGAATAGTACTCCATTGTGTAGATGTACCACATTTTCTCTATCCACTCTTCGGGTGAGGGACATCTAGGTTGCTTCCAAGTTCTGGCTATTACAAATAAAGCTGCTATGAACATAGTGGAACAGACATCTTTGTTGTACGAATGGGCATCTTTTGGATATATGCCTAAGAGTGGAGTTGCTGGGTCTTGTGGTAGGTTTATTCCCATTTTTCTGAGGAATCTCCATACTGATTTCCAAAGTGGCTGAACCAGTTGGCACTCCCACCAGCAATGGAGGAGTGTCCCCTTTCACCACATCCTCTCCAGCATAAATTGTCATTGGTGTTTTTGATTTTAGCCATTCTGACAGGAGTGAGATGGTATCTCAGAGTTGTTTTGATTTGCATTTCCCGGATGGCTAAGGATGTTGAGTACTTTCTCAAGTGCCTCTCAGCCATTTTAGACTCCTCTATTGAAAACTCTCTATTTAGTTCTGCAGCCCACTTTTTAATTGGGTCCTTTGCTGTTTTGGAGACTTGCTTCTTGAGTTCTTTGTAAATTTTGGAGATCAACCCTCTGTCAGATGTGGGATTAGTGAATACTTTTTCCCATTCTGTGGGCTGCCTTTTTGTCTTGCTGACTGTGTCCTTTGCCTTACAGAAGCTTCTCAGTTTCAGTAGGTCCCATTTATTAATTGTTGATCTCACTGTCTGTGCTACTGGTGTTATGTTCAGGAAGCTGTCTCCTGTACCAATTCGTTCAAGGGTACCACCCACTTTCTCTTCTAAAAGGTTCAGTGTGGCTGGATTTATGTTGAGGTCTTTGATCCATTTGGACTTAAGTTTTGTGCATGGCGATAAACATGAATCGATCCGCATTCTTCTACACGCCAGTCTCCAATTATGTTCTTTGTTTCTTGTGTTGTCAAAACTTACCCTACAACTGGGATCAAAGTGTCTTCTCTTCACTTTCCATCTCTCCCACAGCATCCAAGATTCACCACCTGCCAGACAGCAAGGGAACCTGACAACTCTGTCAAAGATGGCCCAGTCCTGTAGCATTCTGCCTTGAGGAAACCCTGTTCAACGAAGATTAGGACAATACAATCTATACTGACAATTCTGGTTTCCTAATATTAAAGCATCTGGGAGCTTACTTCACCCTGAAGGATTTAATGAAACGGGGTCTTCAAGACCCCACATTTGAAAGGGACACCTTTCAATCATGAGAACATAGAAGTCTCATGGTTCATCCATGAGATTTACATCAATAGAAACCTGGTACTCTGACAGTCAGAAAGGTCATGTTAAGATCACCGAGAGCAGTAAAACTACTGTCTATGTCCTCCCCAGGATCCAGCCTGGCAGGATGGGGTTTAAGGCCAGCATCTTGGTTAATATAACATTGGTGGGAAGAGGCATCATGGCATGGCAACTCTTATAAAGGAAAACATTTAACTAGATCTGGCTTGCAGTCAGAAATTTAGTCCATTTCATCATGGGGAGAAACATGGTGGGTTCATAGGCAGACATGGTGCTGCAGAAGGAGCCAAGAGGTCTACATTCAGATCCACAAACAGTAGAAAGAGAGACACTGGGCCTTGTAACAAGATTCCTACCCCAGTTCTGCAGCTACCTCAGAGCCCCCAAATAACACACAGAGACTCTATTAGTTACAATGTTGTCAGCCAATGTCTAGGGCTTCTTATCTGCTAGCTCTTTCTTAAGTGTTAACCCATAACTACTAATATATTTCTATAAGGTTTTATCTTACCAAGAACATCAGACTCATGTTTCCTTTCCTCCTGGGATCACATGGCAACTCCCTACTACATTTCCCAGAATCCTCCTCCTCTCCTAGTCCTGCCTATCTTGCTTTTCTCTTAGCCAACAGTGTTTTGTTCATCAACCAATAAGAGAGACATATTTACAGAAAGACATCTGCCATAATTTCCTCTTATCTGTCTAAATAAAAAGAAGAGTTAACTTTAACATGGTCAAATTATATATAACAAAACAGTTATCAAGTAAGGACTATGGTTACAATATGTAGTCAATTAACATTTAGCAAAATTTTAAAAAATATTCTATCATCTATCCTATCTTTGTGAGTCTAAAGTCTTCTATATAACTTGTCTTTAATCCTAAGGTAAGATATAACCATAATTATGTGTCTCCAACTCCATCAAAGACCACAGAAGGATAGTATATAAACTCTAGAATTGACAGAGACATCTTGCTGCCTGGACAGTCACCTGAAGTTCTTCTGAAATTTTGGGCAACCATCTTTGGCCCATAGGCCACATTGTATCTGGAAGACTTCTCAGCATAGCAGGAAATTTTAAACTGTCCACCTACATTGGAAGTTTGTCAGTCATTTTTCTCTGTGTCCTGCAGAATGTCTCACAGACTCTTCCATGAAACAGGAACCCTTCAGGACTGTCCATCTTGTTTTGCGAGTTCAGCAGTCACTTTCCTCTGGGTCCTGCATATCCACCAGTTTATACAGCAACAGTCAAAGAGTCCAGGCAAGAGCAGTTTCTTGCCCAAATGACTAGCCTTGCCATGTCAAAGGCAAACTCCATAATGAGTTTCTTCGGTGCCCATCCTTCTTTATGATGTAATTGGTGTGCCAGGAGCAGTTGTGTCTGTCATGAAGAACCCTAAACCATTTTAAATGCCATATTCTGTAGGTCTTTGAAAGATTGGAAGAATGTCTATCCATTTGAACTATCTCTTTATATCTAGAAAATCTAACATAAGTTTGACTATTTCAGATGACTATCATCTCTTTTAATTATACATTATATTTTTAAAAGAGCTGTATAAACACAATATCTAAACAAGAGGAGAAATATACATATAACAAAATTGACCTTAAATTTGTATCAACAAATGAAAATTCATTTCAATACAAAGTATTCGTTTCTGTCGCGTCTGCTGCGCGGCCTGTGTCCGAGAACGTGCGGAGGGTGTCAGGGATTGACAACACAGAGACTTGTTCAACGGTGTAAAGAAAACTTTAAGCAGGCTCCAAAAAGGTTCAAGAAAACTTCCTAAGAAAGGCTCCCACCAGAGAAGCTTCTGCTCTCTCCTCTACCCTGGCTGGTTCCGCCCTGACCCCAGAAACTGATCTGGGCGTGGCAGAAGAGGTGGTTAGTCTTTGGACAAGGTCGAGGTCAGGGTGGTTTCTGTGGGCAGGCCTTTTCCAGGAACTTAATGCCCCGGGCATTGTATTGTTTTTAGTAAACATGTTTTTAGTAAACATTGTCTTACAGCTGCCTACTCCCAGGCCGAAGGGGAAGTGGGTCTCTGCTCAAGGTCTGGTGTTCCCACACGTTTCTATATCCTATTCCCATTTTTTCCTTTAAAAGGAGATTGACTATGATGATTACCATTTCTAACCAACCCCATTTAAATTAAAACAAACATTTATAAACAATATGTGGGGATGTGGGCATCATTCTCTCCAAACTACTTCCTGCTGTTCAAGGGTGCTGTCATGGGGATCCTAAGAAAGCCCAGAAATTCTGACTGTAGTAGTCTGCCAGGCTGCCTTGTCCTAGCTGTTTTGAATGTTGGATCACCTGGATCACTGCTGCAGGGTGTCTTGCTTCATCAAACCATACTAGTCTAGAAGGAATCCACAGCTTTTCATTTTCTGTGGAAACAGAAAGAAAGCCTCTTTTCCAAAGTAACCTGTACTTAGACTTAAATTTTGAAGTCAAAGCATTTTTAAAATATATAAATTGGATTAATTTAGCAGCATTGATAATCAAATGTCTTTTAGCAGTTGTTGCTCCTTCCCCCAGCAATTAAACAATTCAAAGACAGCACAATAGCACACAGTATCCAGACTCTCTGTGTATTTTTCATCTCTATGTGGCTTTTTTATTATTCTATTTCTTTTACTTTTATTTTTTTCTTTTATGAGACAGGATTTCACTGTTTACTTTTACCTTCCCTGGAATTAAGTCTGTAAACCAGGCTGACATTGAAATCATTGAGATCTGTTTGCCTCTGCCTCCCAAGTGCTGGGATTAAAGGCATGTGCCAACACCATCCAGCTACTCTATTTCTTATTTCCTTTTTCTATTCTCTCCCAAGCCTATGTATATTTTTAAACACATTACATTTCTTCATCTGAATCTGTCTTTATTGTAAATATTTATATTTTTTGGCCACACATCTTTTATCTGCTAAACAAAATTAAAGCTAAGACTGTTTTAGCCACTGCCTTTCCAATATGGCAGGTGTAAGTTTAGTACCAAAACTGAGAGCTGTGCTCACAACCTTATGCCTCCATCAAGCAGCATGGCTTGGAAGCCAGAGGTACTGGATACCCCAGGAGCTAGAATTACAGGCAGCTGTGAACCGCCTAATTACAGTGTTGACAATCACACTTGGGTTCCCTGAAAGCAAGGTATATGCTGGTGGTCATTGCCACTGGCAGCTGCTCATACACACCATTTTTGTTTGGTAGCGGGTCCTCTTCAAAGAGCCTTGTAGTTTTTTGCCACTTATGTCAAGTTAGGAAAACTTCCTTAAAGGAGTTGCATGACTCTAGCAAAACAAAGCCCACCTGAGAAAATGCTGCTGTCAAGAAGCCATGCTTGTTTCTACTCTTTTGTTCCTAATATCCTTTTTTAAGTTTTGTCAGGTTAAATGGAAATTCATATCCCACACTGAGAGCACCATTTTTTAATGAGATTCCTACCCGGTTCTGCAGCCACCTCAGGGCCTAGTTTGAGCATTTGAAACCTCAAAGGCACTGTCCCTTCATTCACAAAGTCTTCTACAACTCTCATCCAATCAAGATTGTATCTCTTGATATACAAGCTCATTGTCTGCACACCTTCACTGATATACCTCTGCCTTTCTGTCCACATGCCAATTTCCCCTTTACACTTTACACTAGTTCCTTGCTAGTTTGGTCCCAGTTTGTAGTGCTAGCACCAAGGGATTTCAACAAATGAGTCAGGATAATGACATACACTTCAACCTTTGAGGATGTCTAACAACAATGCCTAACATTGTCAGTTCATACTCACCCCCACACACACAAACACAAGGGTGTATGTTTGTTTTTCCTACTCCTTTCCTCCAAATCCTTCAATCCTCTCTAACAAGGTTATGGTATATTTTGCAGAACCTTGGTAATGCACCTAATCATACCAAATTAACTGTGGTCATGTAAAGATCATGAGATCTTGGAGGAAGTAAATCTGGTTTTAAATCCATTCTAAGCTGTTCTGTGTATCTTGACTGTCTGACCCAAGTTCCATAAGCTATATATTTTAAATGTTGCTAGTTATTTCCATATTTGTAAGTAAAAGCCATAAGTTACGAAGGAACTAATTGTGCTATTGTGGAAAATAGTCACCGTACGGCCTGGGTTTGCAATTAGAAAGTGGTACCCATTGCAAGAGTATTTAAGGTAAGCCTGTGGCCTGTCAAAATCAAACTTTGTCAAGAGAACAGCAGAGAAGTCAAAGTGGCTCCTTTCCACCTTTGAAATATCAGGACAAGCATGGAAGAGTAGATCACAACATTGCTTGATGCCTAGAGTACTGGTCTACCTTTCACCAGGATGTGAAGATTATTATTAACATATACTATTAATGAATCATATAAAGAGCATCACCCATATCTATTAACAACTTGTAATATGTTTCACATCTCTAATGAACATTTATTTATCATTTTACCTAAAGATGTGTTTTTATTCCCAATTTACAAATAAGAAAACTGAGATGATAGTATACATCAAAGAACTACCATATTCCATACACTTAGAGAGGGTGTGGCATACTTTGTTGAGTCCTTAATGGGAATGACTTTTTCTGTATTATATCTGAAGACAGCATAAAGGAGTAAATGGTAGAGTCAAAGAACCCCCCTTTCTGAAGGCATTGTCATCATGACCTCCCTATCACTATCAACCAGCATTCATGTGGCCCTGTTATGCCTAAGGTTCTGTACAAAGAAAACATAAGCAATAATTTCCAGAACCAGAGTCATGAGCTCAAACACTTTGCAGACTGCTGTGTGGCTTAAGCAAGATACTGAGCCTATTTTCACAATCACTCACATACACACACACACACACACACACACACACACACACACACACTTACCTTGGATTGTTGTTGCATTAAATAAGAAAGTACTTAGCAAAGTACAAGGCTCAGAAGATCTAGAAAATATACCCTATGTACTTGCAATCATTGTTATATAAGTGTGTGTGTGTGTGTGTGTGTTAATTATAATGACAAACAATCCATTTTTTGTTTTATCACTTTCTTTATGCCTTCGAAATGACTACCTTCTCAGGGACACCTTTAAAAAGTACTAAATAAAATTAAGAATTTTTCAACTATAAAATAAATACTCAAAACAAAATACAGAAGAGGACTCTAGATGGACAACAGGAACATAACTCTGAAGCATCTTGCTGGCATGTCTTTTTCCCAGCAGCACTTTGGATGACAGGAAGCTGTCTCCATACTGTGGAGGCAGGAGACAGCTTCTCCCTGCATGGTCCAGTAATAGTGCTTGGGACAGTCTGCTGGGAAGTAGAAGCTTGGGATTTGCTTCAGAAGAAGTCAATAGAAAAGTCACTAAGCAAAGCATCTATGCTGAGACAAAGACTACATTTGGAATATAGTCAAAGATGTATCAGAGAAGAAAAACTCCTGGACATTTCAGGAGGTCTCTGATCTCCATCCTATGCTGGACGTACAAGAAGGCTACTCTCCTGGGGGCATCTGTGGGCAGCACTCCACCAGATAGCAGGCTAACACAGACAGAGTCCCCTGACAGATGCTCTGGGAATCCCCCACCAGCACCTCTCCAGGGCCCCTCTCTTTATACAATGTCCCAATGCTGTTCTTTTGTAGTTAACATTCAGTGTCAACCTGGGTGAATTAAGAAGCAGTTGGGAGACTGGAGAATCACAGTACTGTGTGTCTGTGAGGACTTTTCCTGAAGAGGACTGATACAGTGGGGAGGATGGGGAAAGCTCCACCCATAGGTGGAAGCTATAGATGGAATTTTTTAAAGGGAGTGGGATGCTCTCAGAAGCACAGACTCTCTCTGTCTCTGTCTCTGTCTCTCTTTCTCTCTCTACCTCGCTCTCTTGCTTTCATCTCTCTTCCGCTCCCTAACTCTATCACCCACTGTGTATATATGTGAATGCACATGAGTGTGAGTGGGTATTTTGTAATGACTAAAAAGTGAATAGCTTCTGCCTTTGTCATGCCAACATGATGTTCTTCCTCACAAGACACAAAACTATTGAAGTCAAAGTAGACATTCATTCCCTGGAGTCACTTCTGCAGGCAATTTGCCACAGGCTTTTACTTCTGCCGTGGGAGTCCATTTCTAAAAGTGTCTGAGACCCTTGGATGATCTTTCCACTTTTCCTACTGAGAGTCAGTAGAAGCTCACTGTAGTATGAACTGTGCAGTAAGTCCTTCCGTGCAGTCAGTCCTTCCGGTGGAGAAACAGACTTTTGAATCAGATTTGGCTCTGAATCCAGATGAAGCATGTCAGTATGGATCAACATGGAAATGAGGGAGACATCCCCAGTGGACTCTGTCCATCCCTGCTTCTGCTCTCCAGGAAGAGAATACATATGACCCCCTTCCATAAATCCTAAGATTACACATCAGTCAAGGATGCTCTCTAGTTATTTTCACTTTCACTACCAAACACTGTCAGATCCATCATTGTCTACCAGAACTCAAAGACCAGTCAAAGGGAAGAGCTACTTTCTAAGAAGCAGTAACCTAACTTCTGGTCCTTGCTTGGTGATGAGCTTGCAATGTTACCTTTGGATACATTCTGTCCCTCTCTGGAATCAGACAGGTGATGATTATTCTCCCACTATCACCTAGTCTGGCCCTGTGGCCATGTCAAAGCATCAAGTTACAATTTGTTTTGGTCTTTCCTGCTCCTCACCATCATAACCATCATCATAATCGACCTACTTCTTCTTCAATGTATGTGAAATTGTAGTAAGAGCATTTAATTTAACAATAAATCTCTCCACCCTTTTAATAAACAGCTAAGTGTATTCTTGGCAAAAGATACAATATACATGTTTTCCAATCACTCACCATCCATCCTGAAGATCAGCAGAACACAGAAGTCCCATGGGAGCCAACAATGCTCACATTCTCCTGTGGTAGTCCACTGCTGTCATCATGGTCATAACACCCTTAGAATGATCTAGACATCCCTCTTGGAGTGGCTGGGGTGGAAATGGAAAATCTTTTTGTCACCACTAGGTGTCACTGTCCTACCCTAAAATACCTCTCATGTTTGTCACTGGATTAAAAGGAATAATTCTTCACACTTCATCTAGTTTGCAACAACCTTTCCACTGTCCAAAGAAACACTACATTTAAAAAGATATATATTGCTTACATCTCTTCTTTATATGTCTCTGAAAATGACAAGTGACATCAAAATTGAAGTGTACCTCTGCCTCAAGTAATGCCTACAACTACTTCCATTCATGTTAATAAAAATAATAATAATAAACATTATAAACATAATCCGTGTACCCAGGTCTGTTCTGGTGTCTGGTAGAAAGTGTGTTCCAAGTCCTCAGGCACTCACAGAAGCCATATCATTACAATCCAGTGAGAGTTTAGGTGAAGGGAACCTATCTGGTAAATGTACAGAAGCAGGCCTCTGGCCTGCCTTGAGTAGACAGGGAAGATTTTAAAATGAACACATAATTTGAACTTTGTATGAACATGATGTGAAAACTCTTGGTACAAGGTATCCCTGAATGATGGTATAGCACAGTACTGCACTCATGACCAGTATAGTGGAATCCTTACCTACCTTCCAGGTTTCATTCCTGTCCTTGCTTGTCCCTCACCCTAGAAGAATGGGCCACGCACTCTCCAGAAGTGCCCACTGTATTCAGATATCCTCATACTCATCTCTAATGGTAGATGGAACATCATAACGTGGTCTCACTGACTGTGCTGTCTGCTTCATTTCTGGGCCCCTGGTTAACCTTCAGAAATCATTGGAAGCTGTCCATGACCAAGTCCATATCTGGCTAGAAAACCATTATCTTACACACTTCATAGCACAGTCATCAAAGCTCTTTTTAAAGCTCTTATTATTTGCTTAGTGATTAGTAGTTTGTGTGTCTCTGAACCCTGGGACTGTCTCTAAAGGGCAGGTATAATGTTTCTCATCTGTTGAAGCACTAGCTCCAGAATATGTTGAACTCATACTAGATACTTAACAGAGTTCTCAAGCCAAGAGCCCAAATGTTAGTCATCTTTATGTGACTAATCCCTTGGCTATCACATGACATGGAAAAACACTTCAACACATGCTTATTGAATAAATACATAGAAAGGTAATAGCATAGTACAAAATAAAAATTTATTGGTTGGATTGATGTATAATTATATGTATTTTTCATTCTGATTAGCTAGTAGTTGAAAGGACTACCCGTGTTCTTCATTTATTCTTTTGAGTACTTAGTTACTGATAAACACTAAAAAGACATCTCATATGCGTATAATTACAGACCCTTAACAAGTTTTCCAATGCAACATGATTCTTTTGCAAAAGAGAGGTCATTAAGAGAAAATAATTCAGAAGGCATTAAGTATCTACTGCATATGAGTCATTACATTACCATCTGCAGTATAACAGTGAACTAAACAATTCCATCCTTTGCCTTTTGGGAACATGGACAGTAGGTTAACAAGAAGTCTCCTCACCTTTCCAACAAACAGCTAAGTGCATTGTTAATGAAATGCACAATGGTTAAGTTTTCCAGCTGGACTACCCGTGTTCTGCATTTATTCTTTTGAGTACCTAGTTAATGACAAACACTGAAAGGACATCTCATATGCATATAATTACAGACCTTAAACAAGTTTTCCAATGCAGCATGATTCTTTTGCAAAAGAGAGGCCAACAAACCTATAATTACAGGTGTTAATACATGTCCTGAAGGAAAAATATAGGATACCCTGGGAGAGAATAGTAGAAGCGGGGGGCATCCAGAAGCAAAAAAAAAAAAAAACCTGAGGATAAGCCTCTGAAGAAGCAATATCCAAGCTGAAGTATGCCAAAGACCTAGACATTAGTACAGGGAAGAAAGAAAAAAAAGGAAAGATTTTGTATAAAACCACGTATGTGACCCCTGAGAAAATGCATGGGAGATCTGTCTCCACCTGTCACCTGCAGTGGGCAAGGGAAAGAAGACCTCCCCCTCCCCAGCCCTCCCCCTCTGTAGCAGGTGGGAGAGCTGACCCCGTGGTTGTGAGAGTGGGAGAATTGGCATTGCACCTCACTCAGGCAGCAGAGTAGAGCGGACCCTCTTGGTGGGGACACAAGGGAGCCAGCCAGGAGGGCATGAGAGCAGGAGAACGCCACCCACTCTTGTGGGCCATGTGGAGGCATGGGTGAGGAAAAGATGCCCTCTCCCATCACCCTCGCCCCTTGCCCCTTGCCCCTTGCCCCTTGCCCCTTGCCAACTGTAGCAGGTCTGAGAGCTGGCCCTGCCCCTCACCTGAGTAGTACACCTGGGCTGACCCTATTTGCAAGGGCACAAGTGAGCCAACCCTGTGGACATGGGAGCAGAGAACAGCAAGTACCCTCTCCCTCATATGCCAAGAGTGGCATGGGTGCAGGAAATATACCCTTCCTCCAATCCCTTGCTATCTGCAAGAAGCAGGAGATCCGGTCCCAGGGGCATAAGAACGGAAGACCTGGCCCTGCACCTCACCAACTGCAGCAATTGGGACAGTGGAGTGTTTTAGTTGGGGATTTCTATTGCTACAAAAAAACAACATGGCCAAAAAGTAAGTTGAAAAGGAAAGGGTTTATTGCCTTACACTTCAGCATTGCTCTTCATCACTGAAGGAAGTCAGGACAGGAACCCAATCAGGGCAGACTACCGGAAGCAAGAGCTGATGCAGAGGCCTTTGGGGGGAGCTTGCTTTCCATGGTTCACTGAGCCCACCTTATAGAACCGAGGACCACCCGCCCATTGATGGCACCACCCACCATGGGCTAGGCCCTCCCTTATTCATTAAATGAGAAAATACCTTACAGCTGCTATTTCCTCAACTCATGTTCCTTCCTCTGATGACTCCAACCTGTGTCAAGTTGACACACAAAATTACCCAGGACGTGATCCATATACCTTGCCTGGGCAAAGCAGTAGAGCTGGCCCTAGTGATGTGAGTGCAGAAGAGGAAGACCTGAGGGCCGGAGAGCAGGAGAACCGGCCCTGCTCTTTGCTGCCTGCTGCCTGCTGCACTGGGTGAGCTAGCTGGGGCAGTGCTGGGGAGCTCCCCTTGTGGTGACAATGAGGGAAAATTGGTGGGCTAACCAATTCAGAAACCTCATCTATGAACTGCTAGAGTATGTGAAGGGGCCAGAACTAAAGAAAGAAAGTTACACCATCTCCATTATACAGAACAGCAAAATACCCAAGAGGAGTCCCAGTTAGGGTAACAGTTCGTTTCCTTGTTCTTATAAAAAGGATAATTGTTCATGTGGATAAAGGCAGCTGCAGATGCTAGTGTCTGGTACATCATAGGAGCTCAGGACAGCTTTACCTAGAGCACAGACAGTGCTTGATGTGATTCATCTTTACTTACTATGATTGCATTCAAGTCTGAGGTTGTAACCTAGAATATGGCTGTTTATTGTATCTTCATCTTTATATGAAGGTCCTGGAGGGAAGGCACAGGTGGCATTCTATCAGGCTTCTTGAATCCCTCTTTAGAAACTTGAGTGGTTACTTTTAGTTTACTTTTGTATCCTTAAAGGAAATATGTGAGTTTTATTTCATGTGTTAAGACTCCGGGAGCAGAGAGGATTGTGGAGGAAGAAAAATACTGGCTTTGGGTCCTGGCTCTGTTACTTTCTCACAATGTAACTGTAGGCAAGATTTTCCTAAGTCTGTTTTTTTTCTATTCTCAAATGAATCAAATAATACAGAGTATTATTATTGCATATTTTAGTGTGTGTTTGTTTGTGTGTGGATGTGAGAGGTTTTTGTGGTTGCATGTGCACATGGATGTGAGAATGAGGTATTGGTATACCAGGGTGTACTTGTGAACAATAGAATATGACATTCTGGTCCTCTCTTTTCACTAAGGGATTTGGGGGATTGAACTCAGATTTCCATGTTTTCGTGGCAAGGACTTTTACATGTTGAACCATCTCATTGCTCCAATTCCCAAGTTTTGTTAGGCCAAAACTTAAATAAGTGGAGTCTTCTTCAATAAAACAAATACGAATTTAGGAATATAAAAATTGCATTTAAAAACTTACATGAGAATAATAAAGATATGACTATAACCTATGCTAAAACCAAAGTATAATTTAGAAAATATTGTGATCTATACATATACATTATTTAATTACCTGAAAGAGTTCTATAATATTTTTCATACCTTCATTTTGTTTTGTTTTGAGACAGGATATTTCTATCTAGCCCAGCCTGGCCTCCAACTCACTGTGTAGCCCAAAGTGACATTAATCTTGAGATTCTCCTGACTGAGTCTCAGAAATCCTGGCATTATATACACACTTGATTACATATCTTTTTCTGGAATAATAGCTCTCTGATTACTTTTTTACAGTACTTTATAATATTTCTGACTGCAAATTCAAATATACTGAATTTTTTTCTTGTATGTTGATCAAAATCCTGATTTCATTACTGAGAACATTGTATTTTTCCTTTGCAGTTTTAGGTTTATTAGATATTGAAATAATCAAATTTGAAAACCCTTTCTAATCTTAACCAGTGTTTGTATTAAACA
The DNA here is from genome assembly GCF_017639785.1 of Mesocricetus auratus. NCBI lineage: Eukaryota > Metazoa > Chordata > Mammalia > Rodentia > Cricetidae > Mesocricetus > Mesocricetus auratus. Next base: position 109,122,222 of record NW_024429182.1, on the reverse strand, counting down.
AATAGTCTTTGAAGTGACAATATTCTTCTGGTTTGTTGTTGGTGAGCTAAATTGCTGTTGTCAGAATGTCTACCACCAAAAATGCTCCACTTCATCCACATGACGCCTCCCTCTTCCCCAATTAGACATCAATCCTTAAGTCCATTTATTACACCTATTTGGATTTATGTCATTCTTTTAAGGCATGCAAATATTTGTGAGCTGAGCTTTATATCTATTCTAGCTGTAACACCGGTCAGAATAATTCCTCCTGATTTTATATACTATAATTGCTTGTACTTACTTCAATACTTTCTAAGTTCTGTGAAAAACTCTTGATATACCTTGATCTCACCAACTGAAAGAACCGTTGAGGGCTCCTAGAGCAATATTAATAAGGAGACTTTGCTAGTGGCAAATGTCACCCATCATCCATTGATACACTTTTCTTTTGGCCCTCCCTCCCATCACTCAAGGACCCTGAACATGGCATCTCCCATCCACCATCAAGTGTACAGGAGAGATCTATGAGTTGACTTACCGGGTAAGAGAGAGGGGGCTGGAATAATGATTCCTTCTTAACCAGGGTCAGGTTGTATGTTTTCTCTTTCACTCTCAGATGAACAGAATGAAGCATAACACAATAAAAATTAACTATTGGAAACTGTTGGGGAAGTCCTGTTATTTGCCTGTTATTTGTCAATAAAGCACTGTCTGGCCTATAGGGAATCTAGATAGGAGGGACTAGGAGTCCAGGAGGACTCTGGGAAGGAGAAACACAAGAGAGTCGACATGTGACGCCATGGGGTAGGAAGCCCGGAACTATTCTCCGGTAAGAGACATACTTAGATTAACAATTATGGGGTAATTACTTAAGTCAGAGCTAGCCAGTAAGAAACAAGCAAGGCCAACAGCTTCATAATTAATACAGCGTCTTGTGTGTTTATTTGGGGACTGCAATGCGGCAGAGCCCAGGCAACTGGCGGGTGATAAACCAAAGCAGCTAGCAAGGAAAAGCTGCCCTCTACAGGAAACCATATTTGCAGAATTTCATAATGTGTAAAGGGATGTTTTTGGCCAGTTCTTTAGAGGGATAAACTGTGTTCTTAAAGTTGGGACCTTGATCATGAACATAAGTCTTCTACTGCTTCCCAACCTCAGTCGGTACTTATAATCCTTAAAAGGAGTTTCCAGGCTTCAGAGGTGAAGCTCACACCGCATTTTATTTGTTGTTTCACCCATCAAGGTGCCTTGATGCCTGAATTCTCCTCAAGAACATTCTAAGGGCAGGCTTCCAGCATTCACCAACAGACACTTCTGGAACTTGGCTATAAATGGCAAAACTAAATATATAACTTTAAAGAAGTACTTTCCTATTCAAAAACTCACTCCTTGGGGATAACTTTATAATAAAAAACAAATTCCACAAGGAAAATTTATGTAACTTGATTATTCTTTTAAATAAGTGATGAAGCATATACTGTCTTTGAAATGCATTGTTAGCATTTCTTTTTGTTTTCATAAGGGCAGTTAATCAACTCTGATGATTCCATGGAAGGTTTTACAACATGAAGAGTTATCATGGCTCCTTAATGTGTCTTCAGTTTCCATGAAAAAAAATTTTCCTCCTTTTTGCCCTGCACAATCCACCATTGCACAATGTGTTCATATGCACAGTGTCTTATTTAGGGTTTCTATTGCTATGAAGAGACACCATGATTACAGCAATTCTTATAAAGGAAAACATTTAATTGAGATGATGTTTTACAGTTTCAGAGAGTTAGTCCATTATCATCATGATGGAGAGCATGGAGGCTAGGATATGACACCATGCCGGCAGACATGATACTGAAGAATTATACATCTTGATCCAAAGGCAACAGGAAGTGAACTGTGATACTTTCAGTAGCTTGAACATAGGAGACCTCAAAGCCCATCTTCATAGTGATACATTTCCCTTAACAAGGTCACAGCCACTTCAACAAGGTCATGCCTCTGAATAGTGTCACTCCTTTTGGGAGTCGTTTTCTTTCAAACTACCGCACACACAGCATATTGTTATTGCCAGCCTTTTCTGCTTCCAGTATTAAATATGTGAGGGCAGGTACTATAGTTCTCATCATTCACCCTATTTAGTTTCACCAGATCCATACAGTTGAATGTTCCTTTGTAGTGAGTCCTAAAGTTTCTTGAACACTGTTTAGCATTGATGGTGGGGGTGGGTTTCTGTTCCAGGAGCTCAGCTATTCTCAAGTAGATCATCCTTGCTTGAGGTATAATCTTTCTCATTTTGCAAATCTAACCACATGACTTCTTGCTTGGATGACGGTGCCATCTGAAGAGATAACAGTTGACACTCATGATAATGATGGGATATGAGTTGACTTGTTCAAACTCTAGAGTCTTACCATGTCCTCTAATGGTGAGGCCCTTTTATTGAAGACAACCCCTACTCAACTCTTTGAAAGAGAAGAAGTCAAGCTGGTGCTTGCCTAGAGTTCTCACTCCTATAGTACAGGAAGTCACTCTGCATACTACCAAAGGTGAAATGAAAACACCAACACAGCTGTAAACTTTCATCTTCAATCACAGACCTGTCTGTGACATGTGCTGGTACAACAGTGGAACAAAGTTCATGAGTGTAACAGATATTTGATTGGATTTAAGACACATTCCATGAGATGCTCTCAGCCCTGAAAGTAAGGTCAACAGGATCTTTCTGGAAGGAAAGGCCTTTTGCAGGGCTCAACATGGATTTAAGGTTGCCTAAATCTCTGAAGAACTTTCCCAGTTCAAAGATAATCTTTGTGTCCTGGATGGTTTTGTGTCAGCTTGACACAAGCTAGAGTCATCAGAGAGGACTAAATTTAGAAAATGCCTCCAGAAGTTCAGAATTTAGACAACCTTGTGGGGGCATTTTCTTAATTAGCAATTGATATGTGCAGGCAGTCTTTGACTGCTTCATCAGTTGGTAAAAATATCGACTGGTATATATTTATTTATTTTTTATGATCAGAGATGTACAGAGAGATAACTTTTTACAGAACTAAATTTCCTGTTTTCTAGAGCTATTCATTATTGTCACACACAAACAAACTTACACTAAAATACACAATAATAATACACTGTATTATTTGATTCATTTGAGAATAGAAAATAAACAGACTTAGGAAAATCTTGCCTACAGTTACATTGTGAGAAAGTAACGGAGCCAGGACCCAAAGCCAGTATTTTTCTTCCTCCATAATCCTCTCTGCTCCCGGAGTCTTAACACATGAAATAAAACTCACATATTTCCTTTAAGGATACAAAAGTAAACTAAAAGTAACCACTCAAGTTTCTAAAGAGGGATTCAAGAAGCCTGATAGAATGCCACCTGTGCCTTCCCTCCAGGACCTTCATATAAAGATGAAGATACAATAAACAGCCATATTCTAGGTTACAACCTCAGACTTGAATGCAATCATAGTAAGTAAAGATGAATCACATCAAGCACTGTCTGAGCTCAGGGTAAAGCTGTCCTGAGCTCCTATGATGTACCAGACACTAGCATCTGCAGCTGCCTTTATCCACATGAACAGTTATCCTTTTTATAAGAACAAGGAAACAAACTCAGAAGCAATTTGTCTGGTCTCCCACATCTGCTCTGCCTCAAACCTGTCTCCAGGTCTCCAGGGAGAGTGCCTCCAATGGAACAAGTGTGAAATTCTTAGACACACCACTTCCAGTCAAGCGAATGCTTATCATGCTAGGAATTCTCTTTTCTTTGTCCCATGAATGTTCAAGAAGTCAGGCTGGCTCTACTACCAGCCAGTGCTAATAGAGGAGAACAAATGCTTTCTGTAACTGACTCTCACGTGTAAGATGATTGCTACTAACCTCATTTTAGACCAAAGCACAGGAGTACCAAATAACACAGGAGGCATCAAATGACAAGGATAGTCCTAGTGCCGATGAGCCTGGTGATAGTGAGCAGGTGGGGTTCCAATACCTCCAAATGGTAGTTCTTTGCTCTTGCTCTCTGCTAGCTAAGAGTGCAGCCCTCCTTCAAAAGTTTGGTAGCAACTTGTCTCCCATTATTCTGAGAGTCTCTAGCTCAGTAGTTCTCAACTTTCCTGATGCTGTGACCACTTAATACAGTTCTTCATAGTGTGGTAAGCCCCAACTACAAAATTATTTCTGTTGCTACTTCATAAATGTTATTTTGTTACTGTAATGGATTGTAATATAAGTATTTGATATGAAGGATGGTCTTAGTCAACCCCTGTGAAAGGATATTTTGACCCACAAAGGCGTCAGGACCCACAAGTTGAGAACTGAATTGTCTAGAGACTTCTCAGTGGTGTGCTTTCTTAGCTTGCCTCTTCCTAGCTCAGGATTTCTCTTGTGATAGTAAGGATAATGGAGGAGGATTGTGTGTGCATCATCAATATCAGGTGTTTTCCATAGCCACTCTCCACCTTATTGTTTTGAGACAGTGCTCTCGGTGAGCTTGGAGCAAGCTTCAGGGATCCACCTGTCCTATATTCCCAGTACTGGAATTACAGACATACACCACTGTGTTTGCCTTTTTACATGGCTTTTGGTGATCTGAACTAGGTCTTTCTATGGCAAACTTCTTAAAGACTAAGCAAATCTCTCTAACCCAACTGACTCTGCCCTCTTCTGTGGTTGTGAGAGTAAGTTAGCAGAACTCCTATGTTTAAACCTAGGCTGGTAGCTATCTTCTAACTAGGGACTTCTTGCAGTAATAGTTCTACAGGCTCGTCGAGATGCCATCCAGGCCATTCACACTCTCTGTACACTTTCTCCACATGAGCAGATAGCCAGTAGTGCTCCCATTCCAGCTCATGTGATGGTGACTACCGGAAGCATGGACAGTGGTGGCACATGCCTTTAATTCCAGCACTCTGGAGGTAAAGACAGGTAGATGTTTGTGAGTTCAAGGCCAGCCTGGTCTACAGAGTGAGTTATAGGACAGCCAAGGCTATACAGAGAAACCTTGTCTCGAAAAACCAAAACTGAAACAAGCAAACAAAAACACCTGGATGCCTTACAGGTATCTCAAGCTCAACATACCCAAAACAAAACCATATATTCCATACCAGACTGCTTCTATTTGGGAAATGTCTACTACAATAAATAGTGTCTCTACCCAGATGATTGTAGACAGAATTGGGTGTCATCTCTTCTCTTGTCATTCTTCTCTCTCATGTCTACGCTGCTATTAAATTCTACCACTTCTATTTCCTATTTATCTTTCTAATCCAAACACATCCATTATCTCCACCCCAAGTTTCTTTATTTTAACTTTTGCATCTCTCTTATTGTCTCAATTCCTGCTTGATCTGTACGTCCTCTACTGTCACCCTGCCTATGGGCTTCCACAGAACTATACTTCTCCAAGCATATTTCCTAATACACAATACTGTCACAGTCATTTGCTTAATGACCTATAGGAACAGGTCCTTATTCAGCATGTGTTACAGGCTTCTTAGCTTGCCTTGGGTTTCACCTTGGGTATTTCAAAAGAAACTGGACAGTCATTTACATTTTCAATAGTTGTTTATGAGTTAATAAAGCCAAAGAGATGAGAGCATTTTCTGTTGTCCCCTCTCTACACCAATTGCTAAGGTGTGGTTCATTTGTGTCTTTGTCAATACACTGACATATTAGTTACAGCACTGTGGCAGTGACTCAGTTATGTAACATGGCTCTGAATGGTACTTTATGTCCCTCATAAGCAATTCCAGCAGACTCCAATCTTTGAGTTATTGTTGCTGTTGTTATCATTGTTTGCTCTATGAATAAGTTCTCACTCTGTCTCCTAAGCTATTATGGATGCACTATGCAACTTAAATTGGCCTTGAATTCATGGCAGTCCCCTGCCTTAGACTTCTGAATGCTGGAATTATAGGTGTGGGCCACCAGTACAATTTCATCTTTTTTTATCATGGATTTGTCTTCAAGCATCTCCTGCCCCTTCCATTTAGCAACATGCCACAGGCTGAAAAAAAGCCCAATGACTTCACTTTCTCCTTTGGTGCCAAGTGGGAAACTTGAAGTATTCCCCCATCCCTTACCCTCAGACATTGTAAGCCCTGCTCCTTATCCGAGTGGCTTAAACTCACTACCTCTATCTCAAAACAAGAAAGCAATTATCTAAGAGGCTAAGACAGGAGAATCCTGAGTTTGAAACCAATCAGTGCTACATAGCAAGATCTTGGCTCAAGGAGAGTAGCTTTGCTAGTGTATACCATGTCAACAGTTTTGATTTTCCAATGAAATTTTGTGGGGAATCTCTCCCATTATGCAAGGAAAGTATATAATCCCAAAAGGCCTACATTAACCATGTTTACTTAGAGAGGCACATGGAATATCCTCATTGCTACAACAGTTTACTGTCACCCTCAAATCATTTGGTTTTCAATAATTCACACTTGTTGTCTTCATATAGCCAACAATAGATTTCCCTCAATTAAATTTCAAACAAAATGAAAATTGTGACAAGGAACAACCTATGAAAGTCTATAGACAGTGACCCAGAGATTAGAACTAAATTTCACTGTTTTTTTTTACCTCTACCCTCTAATTTATGTGGTAGGTGCTATTGTGCTACCTATATTTCATGAATCAAAAATGTGAGCATTAGAGAGATTTGAAAAATTCTTCAAGGTTATGGAAGTTATCATTCAGAAAAGAATAGATCTAGAACTCAAACTCAGACAAGCTTCAATACCTGAGCTGGTAACCACTGTGTTTGCTGCTCCCTCACAAGAGTGTCATGGAAGCCAGGCCTGGAGAATCAAGCCTTTGTCAATGCTAGATATCAATGACTCTAATGGGAAGCAGCAAGATTCACAGATTAGAGTTCTGCTCCCTTCCATACACTAAGCCCTGCCTCTGAGAATCCTACATAAGTTCATTTGGGTGATGTACAGCTGATGTTCTATGGTGACTTCATGCCTAAAACCAGGCCTCTACTTCAGAAGTCATCAAATGAAACACATGACTCACATGCAAATATCTACAACAAGATTAGAAGTTACTAGTTCTGGGTTCTATTGTCAATCCTCTCAGAAGCTCACTGAATGCTGCAAGTCATTTATACATTTGTCCCAAATGCTTTTACTTCCTTCATGTAAAACAGGATAAGGAATAAATGGATTAAGAGCTATGAAAAAATAGTCATGAATAATTGATTCCAATCAGACATGAAAAATATCCCATATTGTGGTAACCAGTCTTCATAACTGCTGCAACATAGGGTTGTTTTTATTTTAACTTTTATTTTATTTAAGCACAGAGAAATATATTCACCAAGATAGTCTGTAGTAAATGGGCTCATATGTACATCTTTCTGGCTCATGTACTTTCCAATATATTGTTTTCTTACTCCAGGGGATATGAAAAAGAACATGTAATATCTATAAGATACAAATGGGTTGGCAAACCATTTATTAACAAAAATTCCAGTCAAAGGTTGAAGTAAGCCTAATTGCAGATGTGGTGTTCACAGTGGAGCAGGAGCCAGATAAAAGTGTGAGAATATTTACCAGGAGCCATCCCAGGCCAGCAGGATCACCTGAGCTGTAACTAAAACTAGCTCAGTCATCAGTGCTTGAGAAACCATATGAAGGTTCAAGTTAAAATTCAAAGCAAGACACCCTGAGATAGGATCAGGAACAAATTGGGAAGTGAAGTGTGTAGTTGTTGACAACTTCACTTTCAGAGAGTCAGCAGACAATGAATGTCCACTGGTCTAGGGGAAGATTAAAATTTTAAAGGCCATGTTTCCATGGAAAATGAGAAAAGGGAAGATACTTTTTCTCAGGCTCAATCATGTGAAGCATCATCAAGAGGGTTGTACCTCAGCCCAGTACTCACTGCAACTCATTCAAGATGACAGGAGGAAGGTCATGTCAGGACAACAGCCTGGACCATCTTTCCAGAGAGTCCCACAGCTACAATCAACATTTGATGTTCAATTAACTATAAGATTTGACAGCAACTCTACAGTCATTTTTACTTGTTTTGTTCCAATACTTAGCCATGTTCCTAGGGTGTTGGTGATGATGCAAATCCCAGTGGACACCATGGCCTTAGTGACACTCCTGGACTGGTTTGAAACTAATGCAACTATTTGCAAAGTTCAAGTTAGAGACATCTGAGAGACAAGAAATCATGACTTCCAAGAGCCTTAATTGATACACAGCCATTGGATTCCAGACAAGAAAAGCCTACAGGGAGATTTTTGATCTGTAGGGGAAATGGAGAAATGCCTGGGAGTTACTCCAAGCCTAGAGGATCTTGGACAAATCCAGAAGATGATGAAAGGTCATTCATTTCCATCTTCTGCACAACCACCAAGACAGCATGGACTTTAGGAGCCAAGGTCAGCAAAGCAAGGGCTTGTCCCTCTGACAAAGTCAAGCAAGAGTGGCAGTTTTCATTGGGTAGATTTTTTTTCTGATCTTTACCCATGAATCCAGGATAACATTCCCTTCTCTTTATTTGCACTTTTGTGAGGCAAAGGGTCTGTTTTGATGGATCCAAATCACTTGAAGATGAAAGAAAATAAATACCAAGAATCATGGGATACATTCACAGTTTGAAAGCCCTAACAGACTCCTCCAGATATGTGAAATGTTTTCTCCCACACTCACTGAAATCCTATGACTTTGTTCTTTGTGTGTTCTTCTTTGTTATCCTGGGAAAGTAGAGCAATACAAATGGTTGCTGTTTTCCAAATTTCTAATAAAAATAGTGACCAAGAAATACAACACTGAAACTGACAATAGAGAAAACTCTAAAGGCCAAAGAGTGGTGTAGGTAAGAACCCACTGAAGAATCATGTGATGCTAATAGCATAAACCTGCCTAGGAGACCAGATGTGAGGAAAAGCCTGCCCTGAAGGACCCAGTGCTAGCTATCCACCCTGTGGTACCAGGTTTGTCTAGCATATACAAGGTCAGGCTTGATCCCCAGCACCAAAAAAAAATAAGTATCTAAAAGAAGAAATAACCAGCAACAACAAAAATACTGTTCATGGTTAAAAACTACCCTCATGAAAACTAACAAACTAATAAAATATTTAAAAATTTACCTTTAAAACACAGTATCTGAGAAACATAAGAACTAAAACGGGGAAATGGAATAACTGATCACTAAAACCACAAAAATGAAAGGACAGTGAGTACATGATACACAAAAATAATGAGCTCAGGTTAATATCAGTAAAATAGAAGTAAATTAGGGCTAGTTTTTACCTAGAACTGTACTGGATGAAAAATTGGTAAATAAAGTAAAGCAGATTCATATAGAATCCTGTAAAAGAAAAAAAGTGCTTTTTTGATGGACATTTACTCAATAGTGTAGTTATGTCTTTCTACACTTATTCTACAAAATAGGAACAGTAAATATCCTCAAAACTAAATGGTTAGATCAAAACATTCACAGACTATCAGCAAGAGGAAATATCACAGAATTAGAATATATTGACCTCAACTCCAAGGACTGAGATTTGGCAGAGACATGTAGCTTTGACATCAGTAAACTTAGCAGTCTCCTCATGTGTGAAATGACCATGTTAATTCTATAATTTTTCCTTTTATGTTTATATTGTGCAAGAAAACCCCTAAAAGTCTTCTACATACCTCTCTCCTGAGAATTTAATTCCATACTTTCTATCATATAACCTTGGACTCTCACCAGGACCTCTGGAACTATGTGTGAGTACCTGGTCCAAATAAAGTTATATTTTGATTGGCAATCAGCCTGTCAAAAACCATTTCCCCCCAAAAAAATGGTATTTTGAGGTTACTGGCTAAACCTACTCATGAAACTTTCTTTTTTTTATCATTTTTTATTTTAATTTTAAATAGCTTGTTTTACATGTCAATCCCAGTTCCCTCTCCCTCCCATCCTCCCGCACTCCCCTTCCCCCCCTCCCTCCCACCCTATTGCCAAATCCTTCCACATAGGGGATATCTAGAGTCTGTCATTTTACTCTTGGTAGGGTCCAGGCACTCCCCTAAGAGTCCAGGCTGAGAGAGCATCTCTCTTTGTGCTATAGGCACATGAAGACAGTTTGTATACCAGGGATAGACACTGATCCACAGCTCAGGGCCCCATAGGTTGCCCAGGCCTTCTCACTGACACTCACATTTGGGGGGTCCAGATCAGTCCCATGCTGGCCTCCCTACTGTCGGTCTGGGGTCCAAGAGCACTCCCCCTGTTCAGATCAGCTGTCTCTGCTGGTTTTGCCAGCCCATTCTTTGCCAATTTGCTCATCGCTCCTCTCTCTCTGTCACTGGGTTCCTTGGGTTCAGTTCAGTGATTAATTGTGTGTTTGCCTCTGCTTCCATCAGTCACAGGATGAAGGCTTCCGGATGGTTATAGACATCAAGTTCATTATCAGGAATGGGCATTCGAGGTGGTCCCTCCACTATTGCTTAGCTGGCCAATTGGTGTTATACCTTTAGATCACTGGAGGTCACTCTGGTGCCTGGTCTGTCTTTGATCCTATGATTCCCTCTTCCCCCTATTCTACCCCCACCCCCTCAACTTTCTGTTCCCCCATGACCAACTCCCTTCCTCTTTACCCCCTCTATTCTTCCCAGGTCCCACTCCCCCCCACCCCTCGCTGTGTTCCCCATCCATTCAGAGGATCTTGTCTCCATCCTCTTCTCTTGGGTACTATGCATATATGCATATCTTTTAGGTTCTTTCCTGTTTCCCAGACTCTCTATCTGTGGAAGTGCAGACTGGCACTATCCTGATCCATATCTAAAATCCATATATGAGTGAGTACATACCATGTTTGTCTTTTTGCGACTGGGTTACCTCACTCAAGATGGTTTCTTCCAGTGCTATCCATTTCCCTGCGAATTTCAAGATTCTATTGTTTTTTTCTGCTGAGTAATACTCCATTGTGTAAATGTACCACATTTTCTCTATCCACTCTTCAGTTGAGGGGCATCTAGGTTGCTTCCAGGTTCTGGCTATTACAAACAATGCTGCTATGAACATAGTGGAGCAGATGCCCTTGTTGTATGAACCTGCCTCATTTGGATAAATGCCTAAGAGTGGAATTGCTGGGTCTAGTGGTAGATTAATTCCCATTTTCCTGAGGAATCTCCATACTGATTTCCAAAGAGGCTGTATGAGTCGGCATTCCCACCAGCAGTGGAGGAGTGTTCCTCTCTCTCCACATCCTCTCCAGCATAAATTGTCTTCGGTGTTATTGATTCTAGCCATTCTGAAAGGAGTAAGATGGTATCTCAGAGTTGTTTTGATTTGCATTTCCCTGATGGCTAAGGATGTTGAGCACTTTCTTAAGTGTCTCTTGGCCATTTTAGCCTCCTCTACTGAGAATTCTCTATTTAGCTCTGTACCCCACCTTTCTAGTGGATCCTTTGGTGTTTTGGAGACTTGTTTCCTGAGTTCTTTATAAATTTTGGAGATTAGCCGTCTGTCAGATGTAGGGTTAGTGAATATCTTTTCCCATTCTGTGGCCTGCCTTTTTGTCTTTTTGACTGTGTCCTTTGCCTTACAGAAGCTTTTTAGTTTCAGAAGGTCCCATTTGTTAATTGTTGATCTCAGTGCCTGTGCCACTGGTGTTATGTTTAGGAAGTGGTGTCCTGTACCAACTCGTTGAAGAGTATCTCCCACTTTCTCTTCTAAAAGTTTCAGTGTGGCTGGATGTATGTTGAGATCTTTGATACATTTGGACTTAAGTTTTGTACAAGGCGATAAACATGGATCTATCTGCAGTCTTCTGCATACCAGTACCCAGTTATGCCAGCACCATTTGTTGAAGATGCTTTCTTTTTTCCACTGTACAGTTTTAGCTTCTTTGTCAAAAATCAGGTGTTCATAGGTGTGTGGGTTAAAATTAGGACTTTCGATTCGGTTCCATTGGTCTACATGCCTCTTTTTGTGCCAATACCAAGCTGTTTTCAGGACTATAGCTCTATAATAGAGCTTGAAGTCAGGTATGGTGATGCCTCCTGAAGTTCCTTTATTGTATAGGGATGTTTTGGCTATCCTGGGCCTTTTGTTTTTCCATATAAAGTTGATTAATGTTCTTTCCAGGTCCTTGAAGAATTGTGATGGAATTTTGATAGGGATTGCATTGAATCTATAGACTGCTTTTGGCAAGATTGCCATTTTTATTATGTTGATCCTACCAATCCAAGAGCATGGGAGATCTTTCCATTTTCTGGTATCTTCTTTGATTTCTTTCATCAAAGACACAAAGTTCTTGATATACAGGTCTTTCACTTCCTTGGTTAACATTATCCCCAGATATTTGATACTGTTTTTGGCTATTGTAAAAGGTGATGTTTCTCTGATTTCTTTCTCAGTCACTTCATCCGAAACTTTCAAATCTGATGTCTAAATCAGTGGCGAGAGAATGTAACTGGTATAAGCAGGGACCAACAGTGTTCGAAGAACAGGGAAAACCCCACAGGCATGTTAGAGAATAGCCATGATAAGTGTAAACCAGAGGCTCAAGAAGACAATGCATCTAGAATATAACAGAAGAGGGTAGAAGAAGAATGTTTTGTAGATGGAAGTTTCTGTCCCACCTCATCCTTGAGGCCATTCAGTCACAAATAAACACACAGAGGCTCATATTATTATAAACGGTTTGACCTATTTTTCGTGATTATAACTAACAAACTCTTACAACTTAAATTAACCCATAATTATTATCTGTGTTTAGCCACATGGCTTGGTACCTTTCCTCAGTGAGGCATCCAAATCTTGCTTCCTCTGTGTCTCACTGGCAAATATGTCTCTCCTTTCCTCTTCCCAGAATTCACCTATAATTTCTGCCTGGCTACTGGTCAATCAGTGCTTTACTAAACCAATATAAGTGACAAACCTTTTCAGTGTACAAAAGTATTATCTCATATCAAACACTAGAATAGTCAGGACTGAACCAATAGAGGATATATAGATTGTAAGAGCTGACATGTTTCAGGAATTGCTCATGTGATTGAGGAGACTGAGAAGTCCCAGGATATATCATCTTCATTGCAGAATGAAGAAAACCATCGGTGATACATCCCAGTTCATGTCAGAAATCTTAAGAACCAAGAGCTGCAAAGAAGACATGGACTACTCAGCCCAAAAAGAGAGAGGGAATTCACTCTCGGTCTTCTTGTTCTATGTGGGCAGAACTTCAGGAGTCTATTTACTGCCTCTATATACTGCCTACATACATTGGTAAAGCTGGAGCTTCCTCACCCAGCCTGACAAACTCAGCGCCTACCCCACTGAGAGATGCCATCATAGCATCTGGATAGAAATAAGGGTCATCCAGCTCTCTGAATAATTCTTGAAAAATTCCAATTGAGGCATAAAATTAATTGTCACAATCATGAGCTCAGAAGACTTCAAATTATTCCTGGAACAAGAAATATGGATAGACTTGTGCTAAGTGACCTTTTTAAATACATAAAAATGCATTTCTCTTCTCTCATTAAAGAAGTTTAAAACTGAGATTTTTATTTCTCACCTTTCTTTCTGTCAAACATTCAAAAGTTCAATATGAAATCTTTTATTTATGGGAAATGGAAGAACAAAATTGAACAAGCCCTGTGTAGGGGAATTTGACAACATCCACCAAAATAATACTTATAATTGACTTAGTGATATGACTTATAGAAAAACTTAAGTACACACTGGCAAAAGGTAAAAACTTGTCTGTATGCATAAGGATATAAATGTGTATTGTGTGATTTGAAGTAAAATAAATTATACCTGAAAATTAAATGTGGGCTAGTAGAGGGATCATCTAAACAACTGGCACATCAACCTGTCTACAGGTGACTAAGGGACAAGAAATATTCTATATGCTGGCTGTGAAAAATTTTCTAAGATTTAATGTTAAGTGCAAACAAAGGCTGAGGCATAGAAGAATATGCACAGCACATGATTGCTTACTGTGGCAAGTGGGAAAGTTCAAGAGAGCTAGAGAGCTGACCCTGCCTCTCAACAACTGAAACACTCTATAGGCAACACAGTAGAACTGGCCATGGTGGTGTAGGTGTGAAAGAGCCAACACTGAGGGCATTAAGCAGGAGAATGGGTCCCACACCTTGCTGCTTACTACATAGGGTGAGCTAGTAAGGGCAGTGCTGGAGAGTTCACCCTGGTGTTGAGGATGAAGGAGAGCTGGCATGCTGAACAATCCAGCAATCCAGAACCAGGGCTATGACTTGGCCCATCCCATCATCCACTCCATCAGTGACCTGCTAGAGCATGTAAAGGGGCCATCTCTGCAGCCCGAAAGCTTCAGGGTCTCCATGACACAGGACAACAGCAGGCTGTCTAAGAGGAGCCCTAGTGAGAGTCTAGTATCTATGGTTTACAAAGGCCAGAACCTCGAACCAGACCAATTACTCACTGCAATGAACACTTGCAAGTAATGGTATATGGAATAAGAGTATATTGTGTGACTTACTGTGTCACACTACACCTTCTAAAGTGAGATTTTTCCTGTTTGTTTTCTCTTTTCCTTTCTTTTGAACTTTATTTTGTTTTATCCTAAGGAAAAGGGAGGTTGCAATGGTAAAGGCAGGATGGGCATGGATGGGGAGATGAATGGGATCAAGATGCATGATGTGAAATCCATTAAGAATCAGTAAAATGGTTAAATTGAGGAAAATGATCTAAAAAAAGAAAAGAAAAACTCTGTGCACACCAAGTTAGCAAATACCCTTCGAGAAAATAGGGATCCATTTTTCTGTTGTTTAAGAACTCGGTGTGGTATTCTATCCAGACAGCTTCTGTAAATCCACATAAGCATCACCCAGAGGAAGACCAGGTACTTTTGCTTCCTGATGAAAATACACACTGCCTATGAAGTAACCTTATTTTTAAAAAGACAAATCTGACTCACATCATGGTTTAGTTCCAATTGCGGAACAATGCAATGGAAGGGACAAAAGAACTTGCTTCTTGACCCTGTGAGAATATAGCCAGTAAAACTCATTCTCAGGACAAACAGTTCAACCTCTTCAATAAACATTTCTCTTTTCATTGTTTTTTATTTATTATGACTACTGATACTTAAGGCAATATCTGAACCTTCTTTCTATGCTCATTCAATCAAATATGTGTGTGTGTGCTCACACACACAGTGAACATGTGTGTTAACAAAGAGAATGACAGAGAAATAGAAACACAATTGGATGTTTAAGTTTCCCAAGATCCACTACGCATGTATAGTAAGAAGAATGACAAGGTCAACTGTGAATTAATCTAGGATTCTCAGATGATGATAAGTACTAGGGATCCATTATTCTCATATTTCTAAGTTTACCTAAGCTTGTCACCTTTCAGACTAAATTTTTAATTTAAATCCAATTTAATAGGAAACTGAATTGTAGTTGGTTTTTTCTTTCGGCTGCCAACCAGCTCCCAAATAAAGATAGAGAGACTTATAATTAATTATGAATGCTCATCCTTACCTTAGGCTTGTCACACTAGTTCTTAAACTTGATTTAACCTGTTTCTATTCATCTGCACTATGCCTCAGGACCTTTTACATTTCTTTTATTCTGTATGTCCTACTTTCCTGCTTGCTTCACATTTGACTGGCTAGGCCCTGGCATCTCCCTAGTATTCCTTTTCTTTTTTTTTCCCAAGTCTGAATTCCTCCTACTACTTACTATCCCAGCCCAGAAGTCCTACTTATACCTCATACCTACTCCCCCACTACTGGTCATTCAGCTTTTTATTAGACCAACCACGTGCCTTAGGCAGGCAAGGTAAAATAGAAACACATCTTTACATTGTTAAACAAATATTCCTCAAGTTAAACAAATACAACACATCTTTACATAGTTAAACAAGCATTCTACAACACTGAATACATTCCTCTTTCTCATATTTTAAAGGAATCTAGTCAACATAGAACTATTTTCAAAGTTATATTAAGTAAACTTTGAAGAATAATGTGTCCAGTCACTAACAAACAAAAAGGGGCTGCAAAAAATGGGGATTAGGATATGAAGCTTAGGGATTTAGACAACTTCAAGTTACTCTGTACAATTTGGTGAAGTCCTAGGCTTATTCTTTGTAAATAATATACACAATGGAATCTTTACACATCTTGTAATATTTTATAAACAGAATCTCATCTTTGGTTCCATGTAAAATTTATTTTTATGCCTGGTATCTATTCCAAAATTGCTTCTTTAAATTCTGTCTTAGCTAGTATATACCCCATATTCCTGTCCTGGAGAACTCTAAGTTTTTGCTGTTATGGACTTTATTGATTTGTTTCCTAAACATCAAACACCTACACGTTGACTTTCTCAATCATGATCCTCTCAGTTGCTCTCTAACCATAACCTTGTCTCCTTTAAGGGCCAATTTCCCTAACTATGTACGTCTCCTCAGAACAGTGCTTCCATCTCTTAAGCCATGGGCAGCCCCAACACTGCCTTCATCCTGACTTCCCACAGCACAGTTTTATCCATCTCTAATACTCCTAGCTTTCTGGTCTCCCCACCATTGTCATCTTACTATCCAGTGTTGGTAGGTAGGGTCAGGACTTCTAACTTCCCATTCAGCATCTCTCAAACTCTCTTTGCTGATACTTTGCTTCCATTTTACAATATACTTGCCCCCTATTTTATAATTTGTAAGGGGTTCAGGACAAGTATAACAGTCTCATGCAACTTCTGGAAGAATGATATTGTGCTATTGTTGATCCGGTTACTGCATTTAACTGTTATCAACTGATTACATAATTTGGAAAGTATTTTGCTTATTTTTAAAATAAGGTTCTTCTATAAATAGGATGCATTTGTACAACTCAATTGGCTATTCACCAAAGTAGGCCAAAGGGTTAGCAATCTTAACAGTTCTGTAATTTCCAAGAAGTCAGGACTCCACATTCCCTTAGAAGTTAAGAAGCAAAGCTCTAATTTTCCACCAATGCCTGTTCCAATTGGGTCAAAGAATCTGAAATGATTTATTGCCACAACAGGACAGCTATACAATATGAAAATAAAAGAGAAATTACCATTAAATCTTTGATTAATGCATACTCCCCTTTCTAGGCCTCAGTCTCATCACCAATAGTATGAGATTTATGGAGTTGTTTGTTTGCTTTATACTCTAAAAGTCTGAATGCTTCTAATTCATCAGAGAACCTGATGATCAGTGAAATGGTGACTTCTACAGAAATATGCAAAATCGTTCACACCATTATCAGCTCAATATGGCAATGACTCATGGGTAACAAGAGTCATGGTCTTACTGGAAGGCATTCCCAGTTCTCAGCCATTATTCTGGAGAGATGATGGAGAATATGCCAGAGACTGCTTCAAGTTAACTACTAATTGAATTTGTGCTATGCATTTGGACATGAACTATACATTTCAACACTCTCCCATTTAAGAATCTTTGGGAGTAAAGAACAGTACTTATTTGAACAACTGCAAGCAACACATTTTTTTCTGGTTGGTTTTAAGACATATCAATAGGATATAAACAGTGCAGACAGAGCCAGGAAGACCTGATGTTTAAAGAGATGAATAAACACTCTCTAAATAAGGCCATTGCCGGGTCCCTTTCTCTCTGGAAGTATATAATCTTTCATCTCCTCTTCCCTCGGTACACCTCTTTTCCCAGGAACTTTTCATTCAACTTAAAAATGGGCTGGTCATGGCCATCCATATTTAAGGAAAGTGTGAACCTTCATGAACTGCAAAGAAATGGAGAAAAGATACTATCATTCTTAAAAATTCAATGTTGGGCAAGTCAAAGAAAATGGACTCAGAGAATTATATTAAAATTTTGAGTCAGATGGTGTTTCATTCCACACAGGCTGCTTCAGCACAACACAGTGGAATGCTTTATAAAGAACAAAAATTTATTTCTTTGTTTTAGAGGCTCTGAAATCCAAGATCAAAGTGCTGATGGACACAGAGTGTGATGGACACAGTGCTGATAGACACGGTGTCTGATGCACACAGTGTCTGATGGACACAGTGTCTGATGGACACAGTGTCTGGCAAGGATCTGTTTCCTCATTCAGAAATGGTTATCTTCACACTGCAGTCTCACACAGTAGAAGGGGTAAGGAGGTTCCCAGAAGCTGTTTTTTAAGTACATAAATGCCATTCTTAACAACTTTGTCATCAGGGCCAACCAAACTGCCTCTAGAGGCGTTGGCTCCAAATACTCTTGCACAGGCAAATAAGTTTCTGCCTATGGATTCGAGATGCTTAGAAAAGCGTGCACCCAAATACACTTATTCTCATTTTTTTGCCTTTTTACACATATTACACCAGGATAGAGAAAATAGGAAGTGAGAAAAAAACCTGTTTTTCTATGAACCTTGAAAATGGGTGCAGACCACAAGGAGGTACAAGATAAAGCCAAGTGACAGTGGTGTGTTTATGTGTGTGAGCATGTGCGTGCACGCACGTGTGTGTATTGTGTTGAAGATACAATCTGAACACCTCTTTAGGTTGAAACAGAAGATGCAAAGAGAAGGATGACTCAATAAGGGGAATTCATCAAGAAAGAGTGAGCCATAGACTGAGGGTCCAGGAGTCCAGGGGAGGGAAGACAGTTCCCAGCTTTGCACGTCTTTTGCCAGCATCTGTGTTCCACATCTTCCTTCCAGTCTCCCACTCTTTCTGATCATGCCACCCTTTCTTAAGACTTCATGGGTTTCCATATATGGCTCTTTGTAAATGAAGAGTTGATCCATTTTCTTAACAAACTCTGACTACACTTTTCAGATAGAATTCACAGATCTCCTTCACTCGGAAGGTTACCTGATTATCCTCTTAAAGCGATGGAAGTGCTTCTCTTGTGCTCACAGACATGCCAAGTATGAACTCATGGGTCTTCCCATCCTTCTAACTCCCCACCAAAAAAGGAGAGTCCCAAAGTGTATAGACTGTCCCTGGATCATAGTATCTCACAGATAAGCAAGCATCCTAGCAATGTTTAAAGAATTAATGAAGCAGAGAATATTTTTGGTTCTTTTGGAGCTTAGACGTGGGGAAGCAGAAAAACATAAGCCCTTTGTTCGGCTATTGCAAAGGATGAAAGGGCTGAAGTCTGAGGAGAACCTGGAACTTTCCAGAGAAACATGCTGGGAAGGCAGGAATGATGGGAGAATTAAGAGGCTGGGCAGGAGCTGACTGCAGCTTGCATGCCACTGGCATCAGTTAGTAAACAGAAATTTACAAAACTGAAGCTCATGACCTCCCTATGAAGTTAAAAGCAACCCTTTCCACTCTCACAGTCAATAGCTTTGTCTGGGAAGTAAATTCAGAGTGATCAAATCAGATTTGAGAGACCTCTGGGGCAGAATGCCTCACACAGCTGGGCCTTTCCGAAGGGCATGAAAATACTAATATTCTGCCCAAGTCCATGATCAAAGGCCTGCCAGACTCACTCATGAAGAAGAAAATGCACTTAACAGGATTATAGAAACCTTTGATTCTTAATCTGTTGCTGTGTATAAACAGGAATTTTTTCTACCAAATAGAATTCAGCATCAACTGTTTCATTTTTTTAAAAATTGTATTATAATCATTATTAAGCAATAACTGCTATATGCTCTCAAACAAGAAATCATCAGATACAGATCTAATGGAATTGAGCACCTTGTCTCATTTCACTGAATCTTTTCCTAGACTTCTGCAATCTTAGAACATTACAGACAGACTGTTAGAGCTGTGAGGGACCTCGAGGAGCATTTGACAAACTACCGTTTTCTTGGGCAGTAGAGTAGAGCAATGAACTTCTCAATGTTCCCACTATGTTAGTGGTAGAACTGAGGCAAAAAAAATATTTTCTCATCTTTCTACAAAATTGTTTTACCCCTGGCATCTTTCAAAAATGAGGTTAAATTGCATTCAATATTCTCTTTTTAATTACTCAGAGAATTATTCAGTATATTTCTAAGGGAATTTCCCCCTAAAAATTAAGCTAAATAACATTTCCATCTTAATAATTATAACCCCCCCAAAGATCACCAGAAAATATTGTTTTCTGGGATACTTCCTTTCTTAAGATTTTCAGAAAGTGGAGATTTTATTGAATAAACACTTAATGCTCTAAGAGCTATGGAGGGAAAGACTGTGACCAGTGAGTGATTGTGAGTTGATTCTAAGTGCTAAGGACAGAAAGACTGAAGGAGTCAATTGAATGCATGTCACGGTGTTAGAAAAGGATCCCTGGCCAGGATAAAGAAACCTATTTTAAAAAAAACAGCGAATGTCCCAAGAGAACCAGATTGTCTTATTTCATAGCATACTGATTCCCAAATATGTTGTATAAAAAGAAAGAAATATGAATTCTGTTCAAGCAAGATTGAGAAACACTCTATGCCCTCTCAGAGATTATCAGAGGCCACTGGCATGTTAACCGTGCCAAATCTTCATGTAGACAAAAAATATTCAAGTATTTTTCAGGCTCTAATTGAGTATAATGCACATAACAGTGCTGCTTAATTGCCTGTCACAACAGCATACACCAGCATCTGGACCACAAAATAGCAGTCCAGATGTGCTTGGCCTTTTCAACACTTTCTGAGGTTCACCCAACTCTAGAGCAAAGCATGCCAAAGTTACTCCATAAAAGAAACAAATTATTTTATGCTTTGTTAGCTATGTTTAAACTCCTTTGCTAATCTTATTTTTTAGATAGCTTTAAAAATATAAGATAAAGTCTTAGGTGTGAGCTCTGCAGAAAAAAAAGACACTGCAAAATTTTAGCACTGTGCCTCCTGCCTACCATAGACCTTTCTTTCTTTCTTGCCTCATGTGTGTGCATGTGGCATGTATGTACGTATATATGTATGTACCTCTGTATGTACATATATACATTACCCATAGTTCTGCTAAAGAGAGAGACTGTACTTTAAAGAATGACCTGGACACACTGATCTTAGTCATCAGCTTATAGGCTGCCTAAATGCCTTTGTGGGCTTCCATATATTTCTGGACCTGACATCTCACTTTCCTCAAAGACCCCAGATAATTTGCACACAGACACCATCACACACAGAAGGGAAGTCTGATAATAATGAAAACCAAGAGTGATGGTAATGTGGGATTAGGGATGGGACTGTGGCAGAAAAATGGAGGTAGGGCTCATTATCTCAGAGATGCTTTCACAGCTTCTTTAGGGAGAAACCTTCCATTCCCCATTATGTTATCAGAGGTAACAATGGAAAAGGCCTTTGGAGACAGGAAGGGCAGCCCTCAGTCTTTCATGGATTCTGTGCTTTGCTCCTAGGCATGTCTCATTGCTATTGATGCTGTCAACATAGACTGGTGATGCTGGTTGTGGGGAAGATTTTCACTTCACCTGGATTCCTCCTGGTTATAAAAGGTATTCCTCAGGGCTGCAGTAAAGACTTGGAGAGGAAAAAGAAAGAAAACCAGTGTCCGAGTAGCAGCTGAGGTTTATACAGCTCAATAATAGATGTTCTTCAGTGTTTCCAGCTTCCACCCCAAGGAAGCTGTTTCTATGATGTGGGTGACTTTACTCTAGAGGGGTGTGGCAGTCATCTCATATCAGCTTCAGTTCAGTTTCATGCGTTCCCACCTCCTTATTTCATTAAAGGTCTTGATGTCAGGAACTTGAAGTTGGTCATGGTGAAAGTACTTACACACTTACACTACAGTAAGTAGTAGGAAACAGTATTCATCTGATTATTTATCATGAAACAGTTTCCAGCACATCACAGTTTCACATCTAGGGCTCAGAATACATGAATATGAGTGGACTGTGTTTTAAAGGAAGCCTTGATATGAACTCTATAGCCCCTTGCTTTTTGATAGCTGGGAATTACTAAAAGGAGCGCCTTAAGTTTAACTAGCACAGGTTAAGTATTCACCAGTCAGTTAAGCCTCTTAACTTCCTAGAAGTAAATCGAGAGAAATCCTGAGAGAGGCATAAGTATCCCTCTTACCTTAAGTCTTCCATGATCCAGTTTCATGCCCTACATTTTCAGAATCCTGGCTATACATATAGGTATTTTCTCTATGAGGAAATTACTCCTCTTTTATTCAAAAATGACCCCAAAAATTCTAGTTAGCATGAAGGAAATATGTATGTAGCAACAGGCAATCTATATTGTATTGCAGCATCTCCAAATTCACAACTATGCCTGGTTCTAAGAGCTTTCTACCCCTTCTCCAGCTTTGGGACAGGACAGATGGCTGTCTGGTTCCCATGCTTGCAAGAATCACTTACATATAGCAAGTGATGTGGAAATTGGGGAAAGAATCATATAAAACTGTATTGATTATAGATTTACTTTCCAGCATGAGTACAGCATGCTCCACACAATCAAGCCATTCCTTGTCAGCATCAGATCACTTGACCTACTAATATACCTGGAAAGAGAAGAAAACTGCCCAGGAACTACATCAGCCACATGACAGCTGTGCGATGCTGATTGCTTAGACTCAATCCCCAAAGGCCAAGTGCTTTCTTGTCTCTTGTCTTTCCTACAGAGCTGCATGGTTCCAAAGCCTCCATCTGCCTTATCTCTGGATTCACCAGAGATGACTGGAGAAGACAGAGCTACAGAGCTTTGCAGGCTTTCTCCCACCTCTCTGCAAGAGCCATAATTCTCCAAGCATTTCTCTCACATCTGCTCTCAAGGAATCAAGAATTTCTCCCACAGGCAGTTAAATGATTTAGAATAGAAGTCAGTGTGCAATATATAACTATGGATATATGAGCAGTGAGACAGATCCACATGTCACTGGCTGCATTCAACTATAATTCAATTGCAAACAAAACACATTTACAGTCTCTCCTTGATACTCAGAGAGCATAGACAACTTCATGAAGATAAGCAAAAGTTTTCAAAAATAGCTAGAAAATGAAGGATAGCCAAAGGGTGCCTGCAGGGATTGGTTTCTAAAGCATGAATTGTCAGTCCTGTTCTTGCTTGTTCATTTCTTCAGTGATTTTATTAAAGTATACTTATATTTGTGTCCCACATTTTAAATGGAAACTATTGAAGTGTATACTAGCTTGATTTTGGATCATCTTCAATTCAAGAGAAACATATTATTACTTCATATTTAGTTCATCACTCATTCATATTTACTTCATAAAAGCTATTGAATGTTTTTAAATATTTTAATTGTTTTGAGGCAGAGTTTCAGGTAGCCCAGCTAATCTGAAACTTGGTATGTACCCAAGACTTCAGTTCATGATCCTCTTCCAGTTATGAATATACATTACCACACTTGGCTATGTTTTTAGTTTTTATTTGCATAAAATAACAAGTGTCATTGTGACATTTCATGCACATGAAGTATATGTTAATCATATTTGCACCTCCATTAGCTTCTTTTATGACCCCACCACCGCCCTCCTTATATAATCTCTCTAACAGTTCCTCCATTAGCTTCTCTTATGACCCCACCACTGTCCTCCTTATATAATTTCTCTAACAGTTCCTCTTCTGCTAGCACATCTTATTTTTATGTAGATACCACATAGGAGAGAAATCATACAGTATTGATCTGAGAGTCTCCGGTTCCATCCATTTTCTACAAACAACACTATTCTGTTCTTGTTTCAGGTAAATAATATTCCATTGTACGTATCTCCTATGTTTTCTCTATATATCCATTAATGGGCACATGAATTAACTTAGGTATTGTGAATAACACTGGAATAAATATGCATGTATAGGTATATCTCTTGTGTGCTGACTTCGATTCCCATAAGTTTGTATATAGGGATGAATCAACTGTATCACTAGTAGTTAGAATTTTAGTTTTTTGAGGAACCTTCATTTTGTTTTCCATAGTGGCTGCACTAATTTACATTTTCTTCAACAGTTTATAGTGGTTCCTTTCCCCTGCGGCCTATTTAAATATCAGCATTCATTGAAAACCTAATGATAAAGTATTCTATCTGTATACTTAGGGAAGGTTTTTGGCAACTGCAACTTCAAAAGCTACTGTGAAGTGTCCATCATAACAAAGCCTGGGACTTCCTGACAGAGTATGAAGCAGTGTTCACAGGGTCTTCCTTCTAGAACTTGGAGAACAAGTGAAAGCTGTCTCAAATTATTCCTTTTTGGACATCATTACATCATGATGACTTGAATACAACTCTGCCTTTGGGTGAGTGAAGAAACACCAAGCTGTGGAGGAAGAGGCATCAACATAATTAAGTCATAAGGTAGCCTTTTGATCTTATGATAGCTACCCCATTTGTGTCCCAGTTTCTTCATTTTAGTGCAAGGTAGGACTAATATTCTGCCTCACAGGGTTTTATGAGGGTCCATTTAAATATGTGTGCTGGTTAGTTTTAACTGTCATCTTGACACAGCCCAGAATCCTAAATTGAGGAATTGTTTAAGTCAGGTTGACATGTGGGTATGTCTGTGGGGGATTATCTTGACTGTTAATTAAATGTGGGATGCAGTATTACCTAGGCCAGGACCCTGACCTGAATAAGAGTGAAGATCGATATCTAAGCATAAGTAGGAGGCAGGCAGGCAGCAGCATGGATCTTCTTTTTTTCACTCTGTAGTTTGATAGAGGATGCAATATCATTAGCTGCTTACACTCTCAAACTGACCTCCATTCAATGATAAACTGCAACCTGGAATTGTAAGCCAAAATAAGTCCCTTTCTCCCCAAAGTGCCTTATGTCAGACTATTTGTCCTAGCAACAGAAACCAGAATAATATGTAAAACATTATTTAGCAAAGAACCTACACTGAGAAACTAGGGTTGTGAACTAACAAGGAATTTGGACATAGACTCGTGTTTAAAGCTCACTTCTTTTTATTCCTTTTGAGATTTATTCATTTTTTAGAAACCCTAATATATTTCTCTAGGTGTTATCTTTCCCTCTGTTCAAATGTGGATAAAGTTATTGTGGAGAATCTTTTTGTTCCTACATCCACTTCTTCACAGGGAGGTGTACTGGGAAATGTCTTTGTTTAAAGCAGGACACGAGGGTGGATGGAGTTGGTGTATGAGGATTATGAATGAATATCACCTTCAGGGGACTTCAGAGGCATTTAGGCAACGCTCACTGCATGATGAAGACGGAGACAGTTTTGAGTGAAACTGGCTCCTTCTACCAGATATCCCAGAGGAAAAGCTCTTATTAACATTTCAAGAGATGCTAGCAATGGGTATCACTGATAAGGTAAAACCCCAGAACCCTCACACAACATGTGCATCCTGTGCTGCCATGGAGAAAAAGGAAATGTCTGCAAGTCACTTTTCCTGTTTTTCAATTAAGGAAGGTGGACTTGTGCTTATTCTGCCAGATCCAGACTTATCAGTGAAAGGCAAGCTTGCCCTTAGCAATGCACTTTTATTTGCCTTTTTCAACAACATGGAACACCTACCTTGTGCTATAGATGGTTGGCACACAATATGTATGGAAGGGAATTCAGAAAAGCAGACAGCACCAAACAGCTCAGTAAAGAGCTCTGGGCTCAGTCAACAGAGCCGCAGGAGCACTTCCATAGAGGAGACACTTTAGAGCAACAATGTGTGAGCCATAGTTCTGGGTTATGGTAGGAAGAAAGCAAAATGGGCAGTGAGAGAGGGACAGCAGCAGTACAAACATCTGACAACATAAATGTCATCTGAGAGTTGGGAAGAAAGGCATTGCAAGAGGAGTAAAAAGAAATGACCAGGTCATGCCAGGGAGGTACTGAGTCACAGACCATGTACAGGGGCAGTCAACCTGAGAAAGCAAAATGGGGGTAGAGGGAGAATACTGTGGGAGGTCCTCAGAAGAGAGCCTGATAGGAGGGAGAGGAATGGGAAGAAGCAGAGCTGCAAACATCCAAAGCATGAGAGACACCAGAGCTCAACGAGGTGAGACCACACTTTCCTTGTCTCACAGAAGCTAAATGGCAGAGCAAGGCCTAAAAATCCAGCTCCCTCTTGCCAAGACCCTTTCTTGTACTAAAAGAAGGACAGAGTGGGTTTGATTAAACATTTCCAACCTGACACAAAACCTGAGAGTGGTTCTGTGAACTAACAGTACCCTCCAGACATCTTGCCCATATCAACAGCAGGAAGAGGGAAAAACCCCAAACATCCTCAGAAATCAGGCTAGCAGCCAACTTCCAAAGGAAAAAGAACAATAAAATGATAACAAATGCCAGAAGCAATCTAAACATCCAGCACTAAGACAGTTATTTAACAAATACTAACAATAAATAAATAATAAATCCATTCATGTGAGTATTCTCCATGTATTAGAAATATATAAATAAAATAGTATTCATGTATCTGTGAAATAATACCCAAGAAAAGATAAAATAAAAATAACAGTAAAGATAAACCAAAAAGTTAGTAAGTTTTTTATCAAAATAATGATGAAATAAGTCTTTTAATACTAAAGAATATATTCCATATGAATAAACTTTCATCAATATAGACAGAAGTATGTTGTATTTCTCTCTTCACTCTTTTCTCACTGAAAACAGCAAACAGGAAATTAGGGGACATCAACCTATGTATCCAGAATTGCACTACAAGTGGTAGAAGATAGGCAATAGTTTTTTTAAAAAAGGCCTATGCTCAAAGATTTTAGAAGACTGCGGCAACTGCAGATTCAGGTCCATAGATGAATCTCAGCAACTGTAGATGGATGGATGGATGGATGGATGGATGGATGGATGGATGGATGGATGGATGGAATAGGCCTATGTACAAGATTACCTGTGATCAATTCAACAGGACCTTGTCCAATAAGAGGAATATCCTGGAACCTCTTTTTTTCAGTATCTCGTTCCTTTCTAGAATGGGTCTGCATTAGTTCTGTTGAAGGAAAACTCTTGAATGGGTTTTGAAGTTTGTATTTTACCATCATTTATAGGCACATGAGCATTGACAGAAGTAAGACATTGAGAATATCACATTAAGAAGTCCCCTACGGGTGCTATAAATTTTTGAATTGTAACCACAGTCCAGGAAACATCATGGGAACCTCTCCTGTTGGAGCTACAGCTATGGAGGCAAGAGGAAGCTCTTAAAACCTTAGAACTTTGTTAATATCCCATGAAAAATAAGGAATCACTTTCCAGTGACTTGCAATCTCCTATTTCCTGTGTCAGACCTCTTCCTATTTGAAATGCCTATAATGGCTTCTGTCCTAAGCAAACCTTATCTCAGACTGGCTGCATGCAATAACATGTAAGAAAGAGGTGTCTCTGGCATTCCACAAGCACTCATAATGCTGGCCAAGTTAGACTCATGATATTCTGCTCAAGCCAGATGAGCCAAGCATGTGTATAATCTATTTGTATGTGAACAAATACCTCTTCTTCCTGATTACCTCAAATAGCTCTTCACTGTTTCCCTCATTCATTCAAGTTTCTCTTTCTTCTTCATCATCAGAACAGATGTGATTTTTTTCTCTTTAAACAACTGTAAATCAATATTGATATTCATCATTGAGGATCTCATTTAGGAAATTAATGTTTCCGTTTCAGTTTCCTGACAGAAACAGCCAAGGCCGACTCTCCTGATATAAACTTAAAGACATTTTAACAAAATCATTGAGACATCTTCTGCCAAGGCCACCCACTTCCAGAAATGATTTCCAGATGAATATAGCCCCATTTTCATACGTGTCATGGAGGACTGAGTGATTCAAAGGTCACTCTGTGAAATAGCAGTTTGAGCCAATTCATTCATAGCCATCACTTATCAAATCAACGCAAGTATCATACATCTGATAGGCACCAGGCACTGGTGCTGGGCAAAAGGTAGGTGTGGCCCCCTTCCTAAGAAACTGAAGACAGGCATAGGTAGCATCAAATGTTAAAACTGTAATTCTAGAAATATTCTTCTTTTATATTCCAATAGGCAATGCTTTAACCTAAGTGTTACACAAATAAAAACCTAGTCTGAAAGGTTGATCAACTGCTGAGTGGAAGTAATTTTACTTCCAGGCAAGAAATATTTAAACAGACTGCTGATATTCTAGAAGAAGGGAAGGCTCAGATGAGAGGAAATGGAATCAGTCTTTTAAAGCCAAGAACTTCTAATGGGAACGGTGATGCAAACGTTTGGAAAGTGGAGGGTCAGGGTTTCAAGTTGTTTCTCAGTTACACAGAGAGTTTGAGACCAGTTTGGGTTACATAGATCCTGTATCAGTCCATCAATAAACAAACAAACATAAAGAACCACAGTTATCAATCAATGAACAACACAAACACCAAGAACTACAAATCTCTATCCCTCTAAACCTCTACCTGCCACTGATGGCCAGTGACATTTAAAATTGCCCCTACATGTACATAAGTATAAGTATGGCTATAATGTACCTTGGATGATGGCTTTCACAGTCCCAAGAAGACTTTTCTCCCCATCTCCCCTCCTTGTGTTGTCTAATTTCAAATTAAGTTCCCCAGCTGTCATTTTACCAGATGTCAAGTCTTTACCACTGGCAGCAGGCTAGATAGCACATCAGGACTCATTAATGGAGTAACAGTGTAATTTATCATCCCAACCACGATGCCAAGTTATATAAAAGAGTGAAATGAGAATAATTTCAATAGGAGGCCACAGCAACTGTAACCAGGACTGCCCTAAGGAGAACCATAGTCTACCTAAAGTGGAAATAAAGGGGACACGGCATTTGTTGAACTCCTGTATAATATCCTGCCAGCTGTTGTCTTGGGCCTTCTCTAATGCTAATCCTCACAGCAACTTTATGAAGTAAACACTATTTATTCCCATTTTGCAAACAAGAACACCAGTCTCAGATAATTAAGGAAATTGCCCAAGGCTGAAAAAAAATGATAGGTGTCTATTATCTGAACTCAGAACATTGTAACTCTAACATCCATTCTCACGATGGCCATTGCATGGACTCTGAAGTAGTCCAGGTGACCCTGGCTGAGACTAGACATACAGGTTTTCATTCACAGGTGTGATCTGACTGTTTACTGTGTGTTTCCTTACTTGGTTGAGTTCCAACCACAGAATCAAGTCAATTCAGCATCCAGTTAGGCTAAACTAGGTGCTATGGATACACAATTGGAGAGATGGTTCAGGCTGTGAAAGATCATAAAAAAATCAATGATTACAGAAATGCATGATAAGTTCCAGGACAGAGGGACCTCCAGATTATATGCAATCACCACAGGGAAGCCCTCATTCAGCAGCAAATGAACTAAAATGCTAATAATGGACTAGGAAAAGAATCAGGAATAGAGCCTATAAAAGACTATGTGCACTTAGCACATATAGCA
This sequence comes from Mesocricetus auratus, assembly GCF_017639785.1. NCBI lineage: Eukaryota > Metazoa > Chordata > Mammalia > Rodentia > Cricetidae > Mesocricetus > Mesocricetus auratus. Next base: position 109,092,980 of record NW_024429182.1, on the reverse strand, counting down.
ATATAAAAGGTGCTTCAAGGAACCTGTCCAGCTTGAGGGAAGGGTTAGTAATCCTCATCTACATAAAAGGCAACAACATCACACTTCCTCATCTTCTCATCCCAAGGCCATGAAGTAAAGTTAGAGAGTTGCCATCTAGGAATTAAAGCTCAATCAGCCTTTAGCCATTTGTGTTTCCACCCTTCTTGACTTTAACTTTCTCTCCTCATATTGATAAATTCCCTTTCGGGCCATCTCTTGCCTGGGATATCCCCTAACATCTCATTTCTACAGTCTGTGTTCTGTACTACTTCTAATTTCTAGTTCCTGTGGTTTGGATGTGATATGCACCCCCATAGGTCCAAGTCTTTCGATTCAGTCAACAGCTAAAGGACTTCAAGAAGGTGATTAAATCATGAAGTCTCTATCATTCTGAATAGGTCAATCCACTGTTGGGTTTAAAATTTGAGTATCCTCTTGTGGGGTTATGGAGCTGTGCATGGTGGAACCCGAATGGAGGAAAGAGATTGCTGGAGTGGATTTTCTCCCATCCTCCCCTTATTATTGTCTCTCTCTTCCTCTAGTGAGGCTTCCCATGAGTTGAACAGCCTCTGCCACTTAGTCCTATTGCCCTAGTAGAGACTCAGAAACACAGAACCAAGTGACCATTGACTGGAACATCTCAAACCAAAAGTGAAAAATATACATTTTTCTTCTTTTAAACTGTTCATCAACTATTTTGTTATAGCAATGTCAAGACTAAAACACTGGTTAACTCTTTCAATCTAGGTTTCTTTTGTATCCTAGGCTCACTTTTTACTGTATACTATTCTGAGGCCAAGCTATTCATTTACTGGCTCTCTGATGGTATGATCCCTCCTATATTCTTGGATCTCCTGAAATTGCACCTACAGAATAAGAGTCACTGAAACTATTCAATCCAAGGATGGTCTGTGTATGCTACCAAGCGTACACATGGCCACAGAAGATTATGAAAAGAGAACTCCTCAGAGAGGGAATAACTAATCACAGGTCCACCTATAGATGTACACTGTATAAATTCAGATAGCTAACTAAGGGGCAAGTCAGAGCTGAAATTAAGCTTGTACTGGGTTGCATTGATATATCATTTCCTAGTTAATGGTACAGCACTGGATGCTTGCCAAAGCCACACACCAACAAGACTGCAAACACATTCAACTAATTTATATGAAAGTGAACTGTAGAACAATATAACCCTGGTAACCTGAGGAACAACAAATAAGGATGTCCTTCCAGAGAGCAGGACAAGGACATTGGGTGAAATAACAAGTAATTCACTCCTCTACTATGGTAGGAAGTATTCAGGTATTCTGTCCATGAAGACTGATCATAGTTGACATGATCAGCAGCCATGCCAACACTTTACCAGTTCTAGATATATCATAATCCAATCAAGAAAACAACTGAGGCCAGCCAATTTTACAAGAGGTTCTTGCCTGGCTGGTCCCCCGGCCCTTGAACCCCAAATAAACACATTGACGCTATGTTATGAAACTCTTAGTTAGTGACTAGGGCTTCTTATTGGCTAGCTCTGTCTTAATTAGTAATCAATTTGTATTAATCTAAGTATTTCCATGTAGTCATATCTTACCAGAGAAGGGTCCTGTGCATCCTATGCTCCCGGTCTCCACATGGCGACTCTGTCTGCCTACATTTCCCAGAATTCTCATCTCTTAGTCCTGCCTATTTCCCTGCCTCTATTGGCCACAGTGTTTTATAATCAAACAATAAGAGAAAAATACATAGAAAGACACCCCTCCATCAAGCCAACACACTTAAACCTCACTCCAACTCTACACAGAGTACAGGCATTGAACTTAACTCAGGGTATCTGCTGAAGAACTCATCAGAAGTTCCCACAAATGGTGGTGACCAGTGGCAGTGGTTAGATTACCAGTGCTTTGACAGCTATATTTGAATGTAAGACAATCCTAGGCAGGAAATTACATACCAAAATGCTGGACCAGAGAGATACACATGTTCCTTAGTCCCTAAAAAAAGTACACAGATTCCATGAACTATCCATCTAGTAATTAAATGTCAAGTCCTAACAATAAACAGTAAACATGCAGAGACTTTCAAAAGTTGTAATTGATTTCTCCCATTACCTCCAAAGGTACCCCCTTGCTGGACACACTATCTGCCATAAGCATGTCCAAAATCAGTCTCACATTCCCCCTGCATCTGTTCTTCATCTTGTAGGTGAGTGCATGAGAAACTCAAGATGCTGTGTGTAGTGATGTGCATGGAGGTACATGTGGAAATGGAAGATTTGCATGAAAGGTGTGTGTGTGTGTGTGTGTGTGTGTGTAACAAAGGTGAGTGTGTGTAGAGTTTGATTGTGGGAGAAGAGAAGATGTAGGCAGGGGAGAGAGACTAGAGCAGGGTAAGTCTGAAAGGAGGGTAAGTGGAAGAGGATGAATGTGGGAAGGGTGTCTGGGGAAGAAGAGCATAGGGGAGGGAGAGAGTGGGGGACTGAGTGTGGAGGATGGATGAGTGATAAGGAAGGAGAGTGTTGGGGGAAGTATATGTGGAAGAAGGTGAGTGTGGGGGAGAAAACAATGGAAGGGGAGGATAGAAAGGGGCTATATGGAAGAGTAATGGGGAGAAGGGAATGTAGGAGAGTGAGAGGAAGTAAAGGAGGCTGGTGCTCTTCCCTCTTCCCACAGTGAAGTTCCCATGTGGTAAGGCCTCAGCTCTCAAAAAGCACCTAGTCTATGTGTCCTTTGAGGCCTCAAGAAATTTTATAAGAAATATGGGTGTCTTATATGTGCTAGGTAAGGACACTACCATGGAGATAGACCTTGCTCTTATTTTTCTAAGTAAATATCCTACAGAACATAGAGAGTTCTACTACAAAAAAATCTACCTTCTGCCTTTCCAGATCGAGCTGTGTGACTATCATCACCGCTGAAGGGAGGGGAGAAAACTGGTCAGGTAGACCAGTAGTACTCATTTGACTATTAGATCTCTAACTTCCCAGTCACACACCTATCTATCCATGTGTTCGGTCTTCATTTGTTCAATTTCAAACTTGAACTCAGTTTCTTCTGCATGTCAGGTTGACTAATTTCTGCCGTGTGGGGGAGAAATGGGGTGACTCTAATAGGACAAGCATGTCACTGATGGGAAGTGAAACAAGAAAGGGAAATTAAGTATGAAAGGTGGTAAGACATTACATTGTGACTATCCCAAGCTTTCTTTTCTTTATATCTGGATTCTATTCGACTGAAGTCAGAATCCTAGACTTTAAACTTAAAATTTTAAAATTACCCAAGCACAGCTCTGTAGTTTTTCATCATTAGCCACATCTGTACTGTCCAGGAATTGCCACTACTCTAATGCCAGAACTCTCTTTCAGATCAGTAGGAGCAGGATGGGGAAGTAGAGTAGAGATTACCTCAACTCTGTGGGTAGAAAGCTGAGTAGCTTTGGAGGAGATTCATTCTGGGCTTCCTCGTTTATCCCAAATAAACTTAGCAGAACATGACGTCACTCTGTCACTTGCGGAAAGCACAAAGACCAGGTAGGGCAGGATGTCTAGCACCGTACACCGTTTGTTACCAGGCCTATGAACCTCTGACCTGATCCTGGCTCGATGTTCTGTTGATTTTCCACCTGCCTTGTGGTCTCTTCATCAGGTTACTATATTTCCTTTTAAGATGGGCATCTATTCCCATTCCACTCAGACAATGAAGTTTTGGAGAGGGTTCAGGCTCCCAGAGCCTCGCATCTACTTAATGGAGACTTGATCATTGCTTTGTTTCTTCCTTCTGTCTGCAGTGATTGCATAAATTCTGTGCTTCCAGATTCTAGTTCCCCACTGTTGCTTGCTTGCTGTAGCTTTACCTGGCAAGAGATGAAGAAATATATATCCACCCCAGATGAGGAACCAAAGAGATGCCTCCATCTAAGTCCAGCTTGGTGAACCAATGAATTCGTTAGGGCTACTCACAGAAGCATGGATGAAGAAGGTGACTAAAACAAAGGTGCCTCACCAAAAGCCCCACCTCAGCATGAAACCCCGTGAATGCTTCATTATGGAGTACCCCCTTTGGCACCTTCCACTTCTACATGCTTCATTGCTCTCCAAGCCTATAAGCAGCTGGCAGGATTGCATGCAGCTGGTCTAGAGGACAGGAGGACAGGCAGGCAGGAATAAGTGGCTCTAATCTCAAGTGAGGGCCAAGTGACCTTCCCTGTTCCCTCATCTATGAAAGAACATCAGCATGCTCACTCCAGTGAGAGCTCTGTGAATGTAGGTAGTCATATCTACTGTCATTTTGAGATGGCAATGGTCAGAAGACAGTCCTCAGAGTCCCCAGGGAACATCCATGGTGAGCCCCATCTTCACTTTACAGAGGAACCTTTGCTTATTGAAGTTCAGCCACAGAAGACCTTCCTACAACCAGGCCCTGGGTTTAAAGGAAGCATGGGTGTTAAATAGAGTACGTACATGTTTCTCATCTAGACTGAGCTATTAGAAAGAGCTAGTTAGTTTCTTAGAGAATGTTATCCCTTCTTTCTAGGTCATTCTGAGTTTTATGTTGTTCCCCCCCAATTCAAAACTATTCCCCACATCAAAGCTGTTGAAAGCATTTTTGGAGTATGTTATAATGATAAATGTTAGGAGGTAAAAACGTTATCTCCATTGTTGGACTCGGAGCCCTTCAGAAAGAAACTAACTTTGTTCTGGGAAGTGCCAAACACCTTAGGGTAAGGGCCAGAGTGATTGACAAGAATCCACTGGCTGATATGGACCTTTGAAAAGAGGAATTTGGTTTGCTATGGAGAAAAAGGAAATTAAAACACATGGATAGAGACTGAAAAGCGAGGAAGGAGGAGAGACTTGAAATCAACAAAGGTCTGAGCACTAATTTCAAGTTCAGGTAACTAACATTCCCCAGAGTAGAGGAGAGTCCAATCCCTGACCCCAGAGAGAGTTCTTCAGCAGCAAATTGTGAGAACACTTACCTGACATTCAACTCAAAAGTGCTTCGAGTCGATGTCACTGCTGTGGCAAAACCTCATGTCCCCAAGCTCCCACAAACTGCTTCATGCTTGTGCTCGTCTTATGATAGTGTGATTCTGCTTTAAGTCCTTAAAGAAAAGGCTGACTTTCAGTCTCTGAATCAACATCTGGGAGGAGAACCCTTTGTCCCAAAGCAGAAGTGCTCATGAGAGGATGAACTCCTCTGGGAGTGTGGAATTGGGACAGCTTTGGTCTTTTGCAGAAGAGGACTACAGTGTGTGTGTGTGGAGGGGAGAGCAAGAGGACATGTGACTGATGGTGTCAGTTTACTTCTGCTATGGAATGGCACGAGTGACTGAGTCTTTACAAGGTATTTTCTCACATATGGTTTCCTGTGGTCACACATCACCTCCAGGGGTTGCCTAGGTGGAAGAAGCTGCCTGTGTTTTGAATACAAAAGGTGTGTCCTTTGCTTGCTCCTCAGGCCCCAGTCTTCCAAAGAGGTGGCATGTTGCCTAAAACACCCTCTAGGCAGCTTGCTGGGCTGTGGAAATCATGAAACTCCAAAGTCAGCAGTATTTAAGGGACAGGTACGTGGGACAAACGATTTGTTTTAAGATTCAATGGCTCTTGGTTCTGACTATGGTTTGGAAGGAAACCCTGTAAAATGGCTGTGTTTCCAGAATACATTTTAGGGTAGGAGCCATTTGGCTCACAAGTAAACAGTAGGTTCTGAGATCAGCTTTCAACTCCCCACCAAGGACTTCAAGATCCTCAAATCGCCCTGCCTTTAAGGCCATCCTGAGGTCACACTTCTACCATCAGTCCTGGGTTCTGCCCATCCCCTTCCCATCCTAGCTGCTCCACTCCCTTTGCATTTGGCTTGGCCTCTTGCTGGTGCATTGTTTTGGCATTCACCCCAAAGCCAAAACTCCTTTTTAGACCTCCAAAGAGGCTGGCTCCCTGCAGGGTTCATGAGTCAGAATCCTTGGAGCAGACACCCTCTATGTCTGTTTTTTGCTTTGGGCCCTAGGTTCCTCTATTGATGTGTTTGTGTTCTGTGTCCTTTAGAAGAGAAGGTGGGGCCAGGGGAGGAGTCAACTCCTGGCCATGACCTGGACACTAATGGCTTCTTACCTCTTTATTACCCATCTCCCCTAACTTTTGCCTCCACAACACCAGGCAGAACCTGCCTAGACTGGCTCCTCCCCTGTAACAAGGTGTGTGGTTGTTGGACAGGACAGGGTTATATCGTACAGACCACATCAAAAGCATCATGTCTTCCAGAAACATAAACAGAGGTAATTGGTACAATACATCAATACACAGTACCACAAGGGATCTAACCATTTCTGCTTTGAGCTAGTAACTGAAACAGACAAACTAAACCTTCTATTTCCATGAGCTCATAACCAGCTAAAGTAGTAAATCTACCTGTGAAGTGAATCCCCTAAGAGTCTTTGCCTGGGAAGTAGGCCATGCAAACAATATGCCAAGACTTAATTAAGATTGGGGTCTGGGTGTTCATAGTGCTTAGTACCCCCTGAGGGGAGACACCTCTGGTTGAGCAACCAACTCAATAAAGTTTGATGGTTCCAGTGGGTGGCCTGGCCCCAGCAGTTCCCAGCTCACTTACCAGAAAACATCTGCCATTGTCTTCACAGGACTCTATCCTGATTATCGCCCTCATTACTATGACACCCATTTCTGGCAAGCTTCCTGCTGCCTGGATAGTGGGTGGGTCACCAGTGACAGTCAAATGTATGCTATTTCTGTGGATGGGCTTGGGTGCTTGGGAATACATTTTCCATATCTGTAACTCTCAGTATAAAGAGTGGAAGGGTTAACTGCAGGCCTGAGAGAGCTGATGACCCAGCTTTGCCTCCTGAGGGCTGACATTCTGAACTGAATGCCTCAGCACTTCCTTCCTTCCTACTATTCTGTTCCCCAGGAGACAGCAAACAGAAGTCAGTGTGATGCAAAACTGTGGGGCCTGGCAGGTTGTCTCCATGGAAGCACTGTGAAGACTGGGTCTGGGGCCCCTGGAGCCCATCCAACTCAGGACACTACAGTGATGTTTCCTTTACCCTTTAGCTGGCAGAGATGGTAAGCATGCAGCCTGCTAAGCAGTAGCTTGACAATTTGCAATCCTCAGACCAGCACTTGTGGAGCACGGGTGTCACCTGGTGGCCAGAGCTGGAGTAACCAATATTACCACAGCCAGAGGATTCCCAGAAATCCTTGTGAAGTGGGGATCATAGTGGCTACAAATTCTAATGATGCTCACACAATGTCCACACCACATCTCTTCCCAGCTGTCCTGCACTGTCCATTCTTTAGGCTTAGGTCATGCTGGGCTCTGTCTTCACAGTCATATCAATTGCAATATGTTTAGCCTCACTATCAGAAGCAATCCAACCCTCTACAATGTGTGGGATATTGACTTTGTTTTAAGCCCTGAATGAAGCACAGGGATTAAAATCACCAAAAAATAGTTCCTTCAACAGACTTGTGCTAAGATATTAGTGAGCAAAAAATAAAAAAGACACAGGTGGCAAAACATTCATAAGCTGTGAACCAAAGGGATGATAATCTACGAACCTCAGGAATTCTTCCAAAGTGCATCGATGATGTAAAGGGTAGGACTTGAGAGAACGACAAAGACAAGGACATTCCAGGCATGGACAGAACAAGGAGACCACAATGGGTCCAGGAAACTGTGAGGATGGCTGTAGACATTTGTGTATCTGGTGGAGGAAACATGACTGAGTTATCTTGGGCTGCAAGCCAGTTTCTCAGTCTGAACATCCCAGATGAGCCACTGCAAGGTTTAAAGTCATAAATAAACAAGTTGTTTTATTCTGCTTTATTTTTTTCTTTTTGAAAACAGATTCTTATCTCATACATCCATACCAGTTTCTATTCCAGTCATTCCTCCTAGCTTCCCCATTTAAGTCTATTTAGATCTATTTAAGGCAAGCATAAAAGGAGGTTGGTTAGGTAAAATACGTTCCAGTGACAAGATAATTGAAGGGACACTGTTATGAGCCTGTTATGTGCCAAGTGGTATTCATACCCAGCACCTTCCTCAGAGTAATATTCATTCTGAAGAGTAATGATGGTAGAAGCCCAAGATGTCCTAGAAGAAGAATGGATAGGATGTTGGTGATCCATGAGTAAGAGAGATGTGTCAACATTCCTGCCTAACTGATAGGGAAGGAAGTTAAGGCACACAAGACTGGAATGGAGGGCAAAGGAAACACTTGAGAGAATAGGAAACACATATGCTTTGGGGTACAGTCAGAAAACATCACAAGAAAGTTTGGAGCACAAATTCATTATTCACAAATTAATATTATAACAATTGCTTCTCGAATCACATGAAAATTCAGAATAATTCTTGTAAAAGTATTAATAAACTGCTCATACAACACTGAAGCAGGACAGCCCTAGAAAATAACCCTGTAAGTTTTCACTGTCTTCGGCCTAGAAGTTTATTCACCAAAAACAACTTTATATCTCTTTCTTTAGCTAATTCCTGGAACCTAACACCCAACCCAACCTCATATAGTGGCATAGGTCTGTGATCTCAGCTGTGCTGGAGGCTTGCAGGTGGAACACAAGTTTGCAGACTGCCTAAGCTACAAAGTGAATTCAGAGCCAGCCCGAGCATTGTAATGAGGTTCTGAGTCAAAATAAGTAAAAATGGAGCTGGATTTGTATCTCAACAGTAAAGAACGTGCCTAGCATGAGTAAGGCCCTGAAATTCATGCTTAATAATGAAGACAAAATACCTATCCAGTTGTGGCAGTTGCAGAAAGTCTCCTCTGAGCATGCCCTGCCACCAGCCACTCTTGCCCATGCATTGGCTGTGCTATGATTCTGATACCACTTATACCCCAGCTCTCATCTCTCACTATAATACTGTGAAGTGTAATATAGGCTAATGCAGTTAAAAATTTATGCCTGGGCCTTAAAATGCAGTCCAAAATTATTTGACATCACTACCGTCAAGAGGTAGAACTTACTGGAGTAAGTTTGTGACTGCTTTGAGAAACCAAATATGACAGAAGTGATCATCAGCTATCTGGTGAGTTCTGTGGCTAGATAACTCCTAGAAATATGCTGTGGAATAATCCTTCTGTACATTGTGAATTTGTATTACTCTTGTTGGTCAATAAAAATCTAATAGACAGGCAGCCAGACAAAAAGTATAGATGGGGTGATCAAACAGAGGAGCTGGGAAGAAGAAGGGCAGATTCAGGGGAGATGCCAGCCATCAGCAGAGGAAACAAGGCATGTGGAAAATGAGGTGGCATGCCAGGAGTCACGTGACAAAGTATAGATAAGAAATATGGGTTAATTTAAGTGTAAGAATTAGATAGTAAGAAGCTTGAGATATCAGTCAAGCATTTACAAGTAATATTAAGCCTCTGAGCGATTATTTGGGAACTGTTGGGTGGGAGAGAAATGTTCAACTACAAAATAGTCTTTTCCTTAATTCCACTGTCATAGTAGAAACATTGCAGTGAAAGGCTAAATGTAGGAATCCTTTTGACTGCTCATTAGAACTGGAGGCCTTCAAAGTGTCCCAGCACAAACTACAGATGTGTGAGTGAAGAAGCCATTTGAGAGGAGAATTATCCATCTTTTGTCATTTTGTTCCAATTTCTTTCCAGAGGAGGCCTCAGAAGGTCCATGTTGGAATTTCTGGTCCAAAATAAGTGATCATGAAAAAAATAAATGTATTGCGCACACAACCGTTCCCTTGAGTAAAGTGCTGGCAACAGCATTTCTCCAAACAGAAGGTAGGTGGTCCTGTAAGTCTATGCCTGGGCCTTCTGCCTATGATCCAGGAAAAATGACACTGGCATCTTATCTCTGACAGGAGATAAATTTAGTTCCTTATCTTTGGTAATTCTAACTTCCCACTATTCTAATTCTTTTTGTCACATTGAAAGGATTATTCAAATATGCTAAAAGCATTCAAGAGCCAGAGGGAGGTTCATCAAATGAAAGTGTATGTCCTAACAAGCCTGAGGACCTGTGGTTGATTCCTGGAACCCATAGTAGAGGGAGGTAACTGACTCTGAAAAGTTCTTCTCTGACCTCTACAATCGTGATGTGGTCCATGTGTGTCGTGCATGCATGTGTATGCATGAGTGTATGCACACACAAATCCAAACATAGAGCAAGTAAAATATTCTTTTAAAAAGTCACTCATTTCTTCAGCTCTAGATGTCAGCATTCTTCGGTTGTCTGTAGTTCTTCATGTAGGGTTGGGGCCTCCTTTTTCTCATCCACATTAGCATGTCTTTTACTGTTGTCCTTGTTTAAGCAGTCATGTTGGTGAGACTTTATGGGTGTAGCTTCTAACATTCCCTGGAAACACAACTTCACAGGAAACACCCGGTTCCACTGACTCTTACAATCTTTCCATCCCCTCTTCTGCAAAGATCAAATGGTCAACCATGAAAACATATATACAAGCAACATATAGACTAAGTAAGTTGGACTTATTTATTTAGGAATACACTACAGATCTCTATATTATTATATCTAAAATTGTACTTACATATTTGGGAATACACATATAAATACATACACACAAATCAACAGTTAATGAAAAAAGAGGCTCTGGCCATGAATTTGAAAGGGAAGAGGAACAGCGTATGGGAGGGTTTGGAGGAAGAGAAGAAATAATACAGTCTGGCTTGGAATTAAAGATGAAATCCAGGATGAGCTTGAACTCATGAAAATCCTTCTGCCTCAGCTTCCCAAGAGGAAATTCTAATAACTACTTAACAAACATTTTCTATGTTCACAGATGACATGTCAGCGAATAAAGCAGAGATCTCTGTGATAAAGGAGCTGATGACATGTCAGTCATTTACCGTAGTGAAGGACACTGAGTGCTAAAGATTATAGAGAATATACAACAGGTTAAAGATGCTAAAATGGAACAAACTACTGGAAATAAGCTATTTTAGGAACACCTTGAAGGTAAAGCCTTCATGAGAACCTCAATTATGGGCCCAATACTTCTCATTTATACAATTAAGATGGATGTATGGAGAGGGCTTGAAATTTCACTCCCAAATGACCTGCTGAATGTGGTTACAGCAGTGATTAATTATAATTTTCCAATCCTCCCAGAATCTACACAACTAGCAATGCAATCCAAATACTAGATTTACCGAATACAAAGCTATACTCTAACTCAGCAGTTCTCAACCTGTCCTTTTCACAGGGGTCATATAAGACCATGAGAGAACAGATCCTTACATTATGATTCACAACAGTAGCGAGATTACACATATGAAGTAGCAATGAAAATAATTTTATGGTTGGGGTCGCCACAACACAAGAAACTGCATTAAAGGGTCAAAGCATTAGGAAGGTTGAGTTTTGGGGGATGCCCTTCTGTATCCTGTTAATATATGTTTCTCTTTTTGGTTGATGAGTAAATCTGTTTCTGTCAATGGACAGGCAGCATGTAGCCGGGTAGGAAGTATAGGTGGGGTTACCAGACTGGGAGAAGGTAGGCAAGAGAAACAGAGAGTTGCCAGAGAGATGTCATGTAGCCACTAAAGGAGTAAAATGCCAGAGCATTATGGGTAAGTCACAGCTTTGTGGCAATACATAGTTTAATAGAAATGGGTTAATAATTAAGAGAGAGATAACCAATAAGAAGCCTGAGCCATTGGCCAAACAGTCGTAATTAATATAAGCCTCTGTGTATTTATTTGGGACTAAAAGGCTGCAGAACCAGGTGGGACAGAAACTTCATCTACAGTGGACAACCACTGCTCTAATTCAACAAAATGTCATTTTATATTTAGTCTTATTCAAGAAATGGTTGCCTAAGTAACCTACATTTACAAAGATTTTCTTTATTTTTGTTTTGTCAGTTTATTAGTTTAGTTTTACATTTTGGTTTAGACTACCTTTTGAATTGAATATATATATACATATATATTTAAATTAATTTTTTAGTAGTCTGTAAAGAGAATCAAGATCATATTCTTGTTATATGACTAGCATGTATGAGATTTTTTCCTTCAGTGAAGAACCCCAATGCCTTCCAAAGATTCAGCAACTGGATACTGAACTCATGTTTCCTTGGTTTTTTGTATGCCTTTACATCACCCCGGAATGGCATGTTTCTTCTCCAGTTTTATAATGAGCTTTGAAATTCAGGAGCCTCTTTTAGCTTTGTTAATTTTTCAGAGGAATTTGGGCTAAATGTTTCTTTTACATGGTGTGTGTGTAATCAGTAAGGTAAATTGCCTTGATTGATTTTCCAACTGACTGATACTCAATCTTGAATTTTAAGGATAAGTCCCACTTGGTTACAAGGTATTGTCATTTTTATTCTTAGGTTTGAAACTGGGAGAATGCTAGCTTTGTAGAATGAAACAGGCAGATTCTCCCATTTGCTGGAGGCGTGTACATACAGTTTGGTCTATTTATTACTGTTGGTGAACCTCACCTGTGTACACAGCTGAGCCTGGAGTTTTAAATTCAGTGTCTCTAATAGTGTTCTTCTTTTCTGATCTTTTTTAGTTTGTAATTTAGTTCATTTTGGATTAATATATCAAGATAATAAAGACTGGGTAAGGGACAGAAATTTACAATAAACAAAAATGTATTGGGTGATGGTTCTAGAGGCTGCAAAGTTCAAGACTGATACTCCAGCACCTGGTGAGGACCTTCGTGCTGTGCAATCCAGAGCGGAAGACACATTTTTACAGGGTTAAAATAGTGATGGAGAACAAGGGAGGCCAAAATCAGTTCTTATAAGGAAACTACTCTCCCCAGTAACCAATCTGTTTCCTAGACTCTGGCATTACTATGGTCACTTCTCAGTGCCTCCAAGCTGGGGACCAAACTGCCAGGCTACTTTGAAACAATAGCAGATCTTACTGTAGCCAGGGTCTTACTATCACATCGTGTTTTACTATAAAGTTTGAAATAGTTTCTATTGCTGTGTCTTCAAGTTATGCAATTCTCTTTTACTGTCTAATCCGCTGTTAATCTACATATTCTAATAGACTTCACAGTTTACATTCCTTATGTTACTCTCTGATCCACTCTCTATCTTATGCCTTTGCTCATCCTCTCGCCCTTGTTTCCATCCTCTACCTTTTTGGATGTATAGCACAGAGTTACAATGTCCTTCTACAGTAATTCCTTTATCATTGTCCATGCTGGTTTTATTTCCATTTGTTTCCTTGCTTGTGGGTTATATTTTCTGATATTTTGAATGTCTGGCCATTTATGATTGGGCACCAAACATTTTGAGATTGATCTAGTATTGCCATAAATATTCTTATAATTTGCTCTAAGAGTGATTTAGCAGACAAAAATTTAGAAATAAAATATAAACAGACATTTTATCATGTGATGCATTCCATAATGGCATCTTCATGTATGAATATCATGTACTTTGGCCTATTCCATCCCCATTGCTCTCCCTTTTCCCATCCCATCTCCCCATCTCTGCTACTCTTCTTCCTCTTCCACATGGGAGAAAGCATGGTATATTTTCGTCTGGCTTACTTTGCTTAATTAATGTAGTGATATTTAGTTGTTTCCTGAAAGTGGATTTCATTCTTTATGGCTAATAAAAGTTCCATTGTGTATGCATACTACATTTTCTTTAGCCATTCATCTGTGGATAGACACCTATGCTAATTCTATAACCTAGCTCTTGTGAACAGTGTTGCAATAAACAAGGACATACACACACACACACACACACACACACACACACACACACAGAGAGAGAGAGAGAGAGAGAGAGAGAGAGAGAGAGAGAGAGAGATTGAACATATTTGTCAATTTTTAGTTTTTGAGAAACCTCTATACTAATTTCCATAATGTCTGGACTAATTTACAATTCCAACATTTTTTTCTTTTTATTATTTATTTTTAAATTTAAATTTAAATTAGAAACAAGGTTGCTTCACAAGTCAGTTACAGGTCCCTCTCCGTTTCCTTCCCCTCCTCCCGTGCCCTTCCCCCAACCCCCCCCCCCAATATCCCCTCATTTCCCCAGGGAGGGTGAGGCCCTCCTTGGGGTTGTTCATAGTCTGTCATTTCATCCAGGGCAGGGCCTAGACCCTCCCCCCAAGAGTTCAGGGTGAGAGTGCATCTCACATTGTTGGATGGGAGTCCAAAGTCCATTTGTATACTAGGGATAAATACTGATCTACTGCCCAAGGCTCAACAGATTACCTAGGCCTCCTCACAGTTTTTACTGCAATTTTGAGGCTGTTTTTAAAATCACGGTATGTAAGATCAAGACAGTCTTAAGAATAGGGCTTTCTGCCTACTCTGGAATTCTTTGACTTATGACTTCCTTCTCTGGCTAGGACACACGTTTCACTGCCCTATGTGAATTCAGTGATCCCTCCCAATCTTTTCACATGACCCAACCGCACCCCTCCAGGGACTCTGTGATCTCAGTGTAGACACTGTGAACTCAGCTTAAGCATGCTCCTTTTATTGCCAAGTATCATCAGTTCAGCCCTCTCCTCCTGCATTCTGCTCTTTGAACTTTACCCACTCTGGTCTGTCTGGATTCAGCACTGTGTTGTCCTCACAGGGAAAGGCCAGGACTCTAGTTCTCTTTCCCTGAGCTGCCACAGAAAACCTCTTTGCAGATGTCACCTACAGTTTAATTCTGTGTTTCTTCTTTTAGGGACTTTGTTTAATGGCGCAAGCCTGTTCTTTTATCTAGGCTAGAAATGAGTATCACAGTAATTTCTGGAGGCAGGGTTTTTATTTCACTGCTGTAATGATTATATTAAGGAAAAAGAGTAAATGGTGATATTTTCACTTAAAATTTGAAGTCCTAGATATCAGAGTTCAAATTCTAGTATTGTTACCTTGGACAAATTAACAGTTTCTTTGACTGCAACTCCCTAAGTGATAATGCAGAATTAATAATAGCTACCCCATGTAATGTGAGAACTGAGTGTGATATAAACAATCCACCACTGATCAGAGAATTGACTCTTATACCTGTTTCTTTCCTTCACCTTAGAGAAGGATTATTAGGAGAAAGTCCTTATTAGAACACAGCCTATCTGGACAAGTGATCAGAATTCTTCAGAGCTTCTGTTAGAAAAAAATAAAACCTAAAACATAATATGCAAAGAAGAAGCCAGACACAAAGAGGAATTCTGGGAAAACTGCCCATGGCTTTTATTCCATAAAATTGAAGGGGAAAGCCTTGTATCCTGCCCTGTCTACTTCTGGTTTAGATTTGGCAGATTTTAAATGGGGGTCATTCCAGAATTTCAACTCTGTTAGGAAAAACAAACAAACAACAGGAACAGATGACAAATCATTTGTTCAAACTCAAAGCCAAACTGACCTCTACTGCTGCTGGGATAGTAGTGAAGGCCAATTTCTAGAGTATTAACAAAATCATTTGTAAGGATAACATTTTCCAGACATTTCTAGAGATAGCAAGGGATAAAGTTATGGTCTGCAGACCCTGAAGTTCGAGGGCATCCCGCAGACAGCCTCTGAGAACACCACCTCTGTGTAAGGCACTGCCAAGGAGAATAAACTAAAATATGTACGGCATGACTTAAAGAGCAAAGGTGAGAGCACAGCTTATCAGAAACAAACTGGCTGTGCTTTTTGGAAGGCCCAAGCACACTGCTGCCGAGGTCAAAGGTTTCCCAAGGGCCTCTCATGTAAAGATGGCACAGTTAGCCAGGGTAAACTGGTCCAAACTGAATATGCTTTGGCTGCTGTAGCCGGAGAAGCCCCTTCAGTGGAAATTGGGCTGCAAATGGTGTGTCCCTGCATCCCCCCAAACAGAAACCCATTCTTTATTATAGGTAGAACAATTACACACAGGTTTGGTATATAGTGGTGTGGACCTTCTTCAAAAGGCTTGTGCAGAACCTGAAACCTCTCAGTGATATTGTTTTGTTTGCAAAGAACCCAATCCCACAGCCCAGTTGGAACAGGAAGCAGCTTGCAGGATACAAGAAGAGATCTAGTCAGGTGGTGCTGTTCCCGTTGGAGTTTCTTTGCTTTTCCAGTGTAATTGGAATATACAGACATATTCATTCCAGTCAGATCAGTCTAGAAATATTTTTCCTGGAAAACTACTACAATAAAAAGAGCTACATGAATGGAAACACAGTCCCCGAGGAAAAAATATCCCAAGGATATGGACTTTAAGATGCCATTCATATGGCCATCTTAACCAGAAAACTGTGAAGAGCAAATGACTGAAAAGACAACTCAGTGGTTAAAAGCACTTGCTACACAATCATGAGGACCAGACGGTACCCAAAGAACATGCTGGATGTTCAGGATTCATCTTTAATCTGAGCTCAGAGATGGGCAGAGACAGAACGATCACTGAGGCTCAATAAAATTCAAGCTCCAAGTTCAGAGAGAAGCCCAGACTCAAAGGAATGGGTGACGAATAGAAGCCATCTGATGCTTTCTTCTGGCCTCCATACATGAACCTAAATACACATGTGTATTCAGTCACACTTTTTCACAATAGGTGAAAAAAATCAATAATTCTTAAAAATAAAAGAAGAAATGACAGAAGACAACATAGAAGTTATGCTTAGGAACACAGTTGGAACTAAAAGATTCACTTCAATGGAGGTCAAATATTATTTGGCTGTCAGATAATAATAATAAAGTGATTGAAAAACCCAGAATTTCATGTATTGTCTCAACATTCTTAATTCTTTATTTTGTAGACTTTTGCAGAATTATTTATATGTCTTTTAGGGTTGATGTGTTTAAAGTAGCATTAATAAACCATAATTAGCATCATATGGGCAGAAGCAGAGGCTTGGAGAAAAGTCAGTGAAAGGAAGGGCATGATGGGAAACGAAACAGGTATGATTAAATGGAGGTGGCATGCATCAGAAACATTTTAGATCAAAAGTAATTGAGTTCTTGACTAATGGAACCAGAAATGATCAACATGAGTACCCTCAAAATGCTTAGAAATACATGGCCACTGGCTGGCTTAAGAATATCATCCAGGAAGTGAGCTTTTTCCATTTTTCTTCCCTGATATGTTCAATCTGGTGTTTTTCATCTTGTAACTTCTCACCAGATATTGAGAAAATTGCTACCACCATGTAGACACCATTAACCACCACTGGTGTGGAATGTAAGAACGTTGCTAAATGGCTTTTCTTGAAGAAAAAAATTCCTCTAAGTATCCCAGATGTCCCATTACATCTTATTAGCCTAAACAGCTGCAGGGACACTCTGAAGAAAAGTTGATTAGAAAAATAATGGCCAGTTGGATGAGGACGGAGGGAGAGAGTACTGGGAAAGACAACTGAAATCTTCTGTCATCTCTGGGATGAGTTAGAAACCTAGAGCAATGGAAACTCCCAGGAATCTAGGAGGGTGGCCCTAGCTAAGACTCCTAGCAATAGGATATATGAAGCCTCAAACAGCAATCTTATGTAACCAGGCAAGACTTCCAGTGGAGGAACTACAACATCAACCCAGCCACAAACACTTCAACCTGCAATTTGTCCTGCCTACAAGATGTGCTGGGATAAAGATGGCACAGAAACTGTGAGAGTGACCAACTAATGATTGGCCCAGCTGGAGATCCATATCCTGAGAGGGAATTTGCCACCGAGGACCAGGACCCAGAAGCAGGATACCTTCTAGTCCAAACATGACTAAAGTCAGTGAAATAATGCCTAATGATACTCTGCTTTACTCATAGACTGGTGCCTAGCCCAACTGTCATTAGAGTCTTCACCAGTAACTGATGGAAACAGATGCAGAGACCCACAGCCAAACATTAGGTAGAGCTTGGGGAATCCCACAGGAGAGAGGGATAAAGGACTTTAGGAGCCAGTGAGGTCAATGGCACTATTTGAAAACCCACACCAACTAACCTGGGCTCACAGGATCTCACAGAGACTGAACTGATAACTGGGGAGCTTTTGTGGTACCAACCTAGGCACCCTGAATATATATTATAGTTGTGTAATGTCATCTTCTTGTGAGACTCCTAACTATGACTCTTTTGCCTGCTTTTGGGACCCTTTCCTCCTACTGGATTACTTCATCCACCTTAATGGAAAAGGAGGTACCTAGTCTCACTGCAACTTTATATACCACAGCTGGCTGATATCCATGGGAGGCTCATCCATATCTTAAGAGAAACAGAGGAGTAGTAGAGAGGGGTGTGACTGGAAGAGGAGGAGGGAGGGAAAACACCGGTTGGAGTGAAAAATAAAACAACAACAAAAGTAAAAAGAAAATAATAGACAAAATACAGTGTTTTAGATGACTGTGTCTACTTGCAGGGGCTGGGAACAGTGCTGGCCCAATCATCAACCAGTGTTCCATCAGGAAGGAAGGAGTCAGTAGGTGAGAACTGACAATGACTGCAATCCAGTTTTTTATATGAATCTGAAGCTGAGAGATGGCTAGTGACTTCCTTAATCTTCCACTTGCTAGGTTCATTTATCTGGCTCTCTTGGGGCCCTACGAGTCTCGGCGCCAGTGTGGAACAATGACTGCAAATCTGCCCACTCAGGTTTTCATGCAACTGCATTTCTGTCCGTAGCCTTACATAGTTTTATTCATTTCACAAATTATATTTTAAGTGAAGAAAATCAAAAAACTACTCATCTAAAATCCCCTAAATACATTTACGTGCTTTTACCTTAATGAGGAAATAGCAGCTCTCCTTATGATCTTGGGGCTGATCATTTATGACATGTACACACTGAAGACACCGAAGGAGCAAGGTACCTGTCAACCCAGTTTGATCACTGGCCTCCACTCAGGGTTATTACTGCTTACAGACATGGTTCCTACTTTAATGACTCATAAAAACTCCCTGTTCTCCCATCACAGGCTGTACTCATCAGGCTTAGTCCAAGAGTGGATATCATCTGCCTCACATGTTACAGGAACTTAATGAAACAGCTGCACTTTGACTGGATTCAACTTACCTTTAATGAATGACAGGAAGAGAAAATACCTGCTTTTCTCCTCCTTTTTTTTTTATTTCTTTAATGAAGACTAGGTCTCACTTCGTAGTCCAGGCTTGCCCTAGCTCATCTGAATGACAGAATCATTACTGCAGGGTGACACTTCAGACAATACAGGTTGTGCTCACTGTAAAGGCACAACCATGCCCATCCCATTTCCCTATAAACCCAACAGCACAGCTTCAGGTCCCAACAAGACTAAGAGTTAGACTAATCCTTAGCTCGATTCACTTTGGATCTGAAATTAGCAGGCAAAAAATGTGTCTCTTGTTTTTCCTTCAAGAAGCTAATCTGGAGAAATAAATGTCAAGGAGAAGGAAGAAAACACATTCTTGGGAAGAGAAGGGGAAGGAGAAAAGGAACCAGGCTGAGGTGTGGGAATGGGACACAGAGAAGAGACAGGGAGAGGGAGAGAAAGGAGTAAAGAGGGACATGAAAAGAGACAGAGATGCAAAGAGGAGCAAAAGCAGAAAGAAGACATCCAAGGGTAAGCGGACACCTTGAGGCTTTGTTAACAATAACAAACTTTCCTCACACCCCTGTAGTGAGCAGCCATAAGGCACATGCCATGCTTTAGTCCTCTTTGTCTGTACTGAGCGCTTACTGCAGTTGCCAAATAATCTGGAAAGAAAATTCACTTAAAGGTTGATGAATGACTGAGAAAGGTTTAGCAGACATTAAGGAAACAGGCCTCAGAAATTAACTAGCTCATCTGAATGACAGAATCATTACTGCAGGGTGACACTTCAGACAATACAGGTTCACAGGCACACTTTGGAGAGATCAAGACTCTTCAAGCCACAGCAGAATAGTCACGCTAGAAAGCACAGTTCATGAAATGTTGAGCATGCACACCCAGAAATGGACACCCAACCTCCCACAGTCTACCAGAGCAGAAGGCGTTGCTGCTTCCTGCACTTGGCCTGATGCCCCTGCTGGTGTGTGTCTGTATGGCTTACTGGGGATTTTCTGTTTTTAGGGACAAAAGATAAAGAGGGACAAGGAAAGAGACAGAGATGTGAAGAAAAGCAAAAAGAGAAAGAAGATACTCAAAGGCATTTGTTAAGGATTCTGTCTGTCAGATGAAAGTCACCTGTTTTCTCTCGGTGTCGAGAATCACATTCATATCTCCTGCAGTTACACAGGGAAGGCTCTCTCTGCCTTGTTGAAGTTCTAGTACATGTGCCATTTGAGGCCAAGATCCTGTCCCACCCCTGCTCTCAGAAGTCACACATAATTATCAACAGCCTGCTTCTATTTCACCCAGATACATGGAGGAGGGCCTAGGTCCTCCCCCAAATGATGTGACAGACCTTGATGATCCCCCACAGAAGGCCTCACTATCCTTGGGGAGCGGGTGGGGGTGGGTTGGGGGGTTAGTAGGGGGCATGGGAGGATGGGAGGGAGAGGGAACAGGGGATTGATATGTAAAATGATTGTTTCTAAATAAAAAATGTTAAAATAAATAAATAAATAGTTGTAAGTAACAAGGACAGAAAAAAAATTAAGAATTATCAACAGCATCTACTCCTGGTAAACGTATCTCTTTCTGTTTATGGGGCAAACACAAAGTCGCTTTAGGCCCTAATTTGAAAGAAACAAAGCCCTACAATTGAAGACAACACTTCCCGAAGGGTCACTTCAGTCCTGACCCTTCTGCCATTGTGATTCCCCAAGACGATGCAGAGGTGGCACCAGGGAAGGCTTACCACATGGAAGGCACACATGCAACACATGCAATAACAGCCTCCTATTCTCTACCTCGCCACTCATCCCTTTCAAAGCCTCACACCAAGATTACTCATGTCTCATTCCCCTTTCTTGCTTGTTCTCTTGGTTGCTTGTTTTTAGTTACTGGAATTCTCCATGAAATGAAAATGAATGCTGTGGAGGTAAGCAACAGCTCAAAGTGTTAGGTGAGATGAAACTTACAAGACAGCTTAAGGTTACAATTCAGAAATGAATACTCGAACCTTTTCAGGGCAAAGAACAACTTCATAGCTGCACAAACTATGTGCCTTTAAAAAGAACAAGCCACAGGAAGGATTCACTGAATCCTGGAGCTAGTGACTTTACTGCTACAAAGGCAGCAAGAACACCTGGGTTTTCAGATCCCAGGAGCAATTCCCCTAGGGTCCAACAAGGGGCCACTAAACTACTACCACTGAGGGGAGCTATGCCACAGACAAGTGGACAATTCCTTGTGAGTTAAGGGTAAGAATGTCATGACTAATACGTCATCACAGGATCTTGACACTTGAGGATATGATAAATCACAGGCAGAAACTTGCTTTTGGTGCATTATCAACCAGACAAAATGTGAGCCTGGACGCATTCCACAGTAATGCATTTAAGGGCAAGAACAACATGAAAATACCCAGTGTGGGTTCTAGCACAAAAGATGTGCACATCCTCATTAAAGGTGGGCTATAGCTTCTGAGGGTAAAGTAAAAGACGACACTGTAAGTTCAGTAAAAATCACCTGAAGAAATAAAAACAAAGGAGAGAGCAACTGAATGACAATTATGCATAGAAAGCACGTTTAAAAGCACTGAAGCAAACATAGCATTTAGGAAAAAAGACAATAGTCTCAGGGATGGTTCAGGAATGAGTATCACAATGGACTAACTGGTGAAGGTGGTAAGAATCAAAGAGATCCCAGATAGTTTCTCTGTGTGCAATCTCAACCTTTGCTTGGTGCCAGTTCTAGGGTTTTACTAACATATGACATGACAGTTACATGGCTGCTCCAAAAGTACTGCTTTCACTCTGCACAAAGAGGCTGGGAAGACCAAGGAAATATCATTTAGGATAATCAATTCTGGTAGATGCTGGCCGAGGACATAATTTCTTCAGAACTTAAATAAATTGAAAAAGCAAAATGAAAATAAAAAAAAAACATGTTTTGGAATGGAGACATCTATTTGCCTTTATTTGTGATGACAGGGAGTTATCAATTGATACCTGATTAATTAGAGGTAGAAAGATGCACACTTTGATTGTCTTTAGGAACACCATGTTTTCTTCATGTTTGCTTGAAGAAGTACATTATCCTCATTAATCTATCACTGCAAGTCAGTGAGCTACCCTTCCAAGCTGCACATTCACTGCTGTATTCTGCTTCCTGGTGGTTATTTCCTGTTACATTTAAATGCAATAAAAACATGAGTGTACTCTGTTAAAAATATATCTTTTGTACAAATGCACCTTTTTGACCAGCAAGATTTTACTAAACATTTTTTTTATCACATCTCAATATGATTAACCATTCAGTATCACAGACTTTTAATGCCAATGCAAATAATAACTTATGGCTTAAAACAGATTTTCAATCTGACAGGAAAAATGCAACAGACATAAAATCTGAGAGGAGAAAATGAGGTGCAGTAGCCAGGCATTCTCAGTGCTTTAATACTTCATTCTTAAAAGTAAACACAGGACTAATTGTCAGTTCAATTCTAGTGAAGGAAAACCTAAAACTCCATTAATTGATCAGAGCTGAAGTCCAAAACCAAAATGACCCTCCAACCAATGGTATTATTAAATCAGAAGTTCACTCTAGAAAGCTAATCACAATGCAAAATTCTGACCAAACTGAAATGGTTCTCTTACATGGTGGCACTAGAGTCTGTGTCTTTTTGTAAGGGTTCAGTTTCCCCTAACACCAAGGTATAGGATTACATAAATAGAATTATACAAGGCTTTATGGAATTAAATATGGGCGATTAAGCATTTTTCATGTTTGGGTTAAAATTCCTGTCATAACACAAGTTCTACTGCATAACTTACAATGGCCTGAAACCTTTTTCTAGCAACAAAATTATATATTTAAAGATAATTCCTATATGTTACATTAACTGTAGACACACCATCAATTTTAGACTTTTATTAACCTAGAAAAGTACAGCTTTCCCCAGAAAAATGCAGTGATCATATTTCAGTCAGCTGTCTGGGACTGCTTCCATAATCAGCACCAACTGTCTGTTGTCCCTTAACTCCAGAGTGAACTGGTTAATAAACAGGAAGCAGAGGAGCAGAAATGCAATTAGGGAGAGTAGAACTCACAGCAATCACTGCATTTTCACATTTGTAGTTGTAAAACACACCTTTTAGGTGAGACATTTGAGAGGTTACCAACTGTCAAACTGGCCCAAAGCTCTTCTGTTCCATAGGATCATAACCCCTTCTAAAACACCAATGGCATTCAAACTGAGCTACGAAGAGTTCACTCATTATAAGTGAAAACAAACCTACTATGCCTGTAGGAGGTGTAAAGATTGGCCTTTAAGTATCTGCTTGACAATATTTGGGTGTAACACTCCTGTGAACACTGAGACATACTTTTCCCATGTATTTCAGTACATGGTTTCCATTTGTTCCTAACCTGATAGAAGCAGGTAAGGTCACTAAACTGCCAAACAGCCCACCTGGTCACAAAGAGAGAAAGAGAGATGGGACTGTCAGCTGAACAAAAGAGCATGGATACTACCATGACATTGGCCCAAATAATATGAGATCCATGTTTACATCCCTGAAATAAGGGTGGCCACTTTCTCCACAATTCCCATGGAGGGGTCTCCATATCTCCAATACTCCATAGCTATAGAAATCCATTCAAAGCTTAGAAATCACAGATTGAATCCCCATTTACCCGTCATCCTCTGTAAATCCTGAAGTGGAGAAATATTCTTAGCTTTGACCAAGAATTCTATTGGAATGAACTAAAGACATCTTTTAAAGTAATTTTAAGTATACTCTTATTATTATATTTCTACATAGATTATTCAACATTCTTTGTGGACATAATTTAATCAATAATATATCATCGTGTCAATACTACATGGTCCAGAATCAGATTCTGGCTACAGAGGAAGCTTAATTATTAAGCAATGCCTTTCTAAAAAGCTTCTGAATTTCTGATTGGTATGGAAAGAAAGAGAAAGCATCTCTTCGTTGAAGTAACACTGAGGTTCAGTTTGGGCCCCTTCTGTGTTGAACATAATTAACTCTTCTGGAGAAAATGGTGAAACACAGTCCATAAGTTACAATCAGGAAAAGTCTATGGGCAGCTCCGGTGTAACAACTGTGTATCGTGGGTCTAGTCTGGGGATGAAATTGTGAAATTCTCTAGATGCTTCAGTACCAAACACATCGAGGGCTTTGCGGTTCATGAGTGCAAACCTGTGAAAGAGAACACCAATGAGAAGCCATTAAGGACATCCATGAAGTAAACCAAGCACTTCCTCTGACTTAATTTTCAAAGAGTGGAAAGACAGGTTGGCAAGGCAAATTCCCCTGAAAATCAGTGGCAGTTTCAAACATTGCACAGGCACCTCAATGCCTAAGAGTCACTGCCCAGGATTACAAAGATGACCCCAAGGTCATAAACCACAGTCCTCAATTATTATTTCAAACACATCTAGAATGCTTTATATTAGATGGTTCTGAATACAAAGTGTGACTAGCCAGTATTTTTATGATGAAAAAAATCATAGGATTCTAAGAAAACAACTAGCTATTTAATATTTATCAATGAGACAAGGGTCTTAAATGTAAATGCTCTCATAGCTGAGACCTTAATGTCTCCCAACGAAAATACATCAAACCAAATATTCAAATATTTAATGATTAAAAAGCAAACAGCAGATAGGTTATCCAGTTTCTAATAAAATAGAGCAAACATATACTCTCTTGGGCACGCAAGATGACGTAAGAGGTAAAGGACTTTCTGCCAAGTCTGTCAGCGTGACTTCCATCCCTAGAACCATACGGTGACAAAAGAGGACTGACTATCACAAGTTGTTCTATAACCTCCACAGTGTGCACGCATGCGCGCGCGCGCGTGCGCGCGCACACACACACACACACACACACTACATAAGAGGCAATCTTTAAAAAAGACATAGCCTTATATTAACCATTATCCAAAAACAGAGATGAAGCAATATTAAGACCAATTTTAGTTGGTGCATGGGCTGAACCATTTAGGTCTTCCTTCTTATTCATGAATTTCTGGAGAAGATAGTTGAATGAAATTAATTTTGAATCACTGGGCAGAATTGATATACCAATATCCAATAAATATGACTTTTAGTTCTTTACCACATTAAGGTCCCTCCCAAATTATTCACTGGCAAAACTCCTGCATGTACAAAAATATCAATGACAAAAAGATGAAATTACAATAATATGTAAGCTACATTCTGTCAGAGCTAAGAGCAAGAATTCTAAAGTCACACTTTTGGTTTATAGCCCAGTTTTTTCACTTTCCGTGTGATGAGGCAAGCAGCTAGCCTGTGTGTGATTCTCAATTTCTTCATATTTCCATGTAAGAACAGCAATTTATCCATTTCAAGGATTAAATGTGTACATACTTACATGTGTACCTTAAACCTCACCTGGGACAGGACAGGTAATATATAAGCATTTGCTATGTGACCTCGTAGTAATGATGGCACTGTTAATTGCTGTGACTTAGTGTGCACTGAGCACCACTATAAACCTTGTGAACAACTAACTGTGTATGACGTAGTTTGTTCCTGAAAGGTGGACATACCAAAGACATGGTCCCTCTGAGGTAGTGGAAGCTTTACGAAATGAAGCATAATGCAAAGTAAGTCACAGAGGACTTGATGCTCACAAAAGGATTAATTACAGAGGTCTGGGTCCTGCGGGCAGGATCAGTTCCCATGTGAACAGACAGCTACAAAGCATATCCATGTTGTATGCCTGGCCCCTTCCCATTCTGGTCCTCTGCCACACTGTGATACAGACTGTGGATCTTTACCATAACACCAGTGATGTGCTGCTTGGACCTTCCAGCTACAAGAATCATGAGTTGAATGAACCATTTTTATATATACACTACCCAGTGTCGGATAATCTCTCATAGCAACACAGAACAGACTGCAGCATATAGATAATAACTTTATTAAAGAACAAAATAAAATCAAGATTGTGAGAGTAAATACATGTCCCAGAGTAAAAGAGGAGAAGGTACCATAGCTGGAGTCCAACTCTATCAGCCTATTTTTTTCTGTTAGGTAAAACTCTCTCCAAAAGAACTCAAGATTAAAATGGTGGGGACTGGAAAGAGACAGGAATAGCAGATGAAAGGAAAATTAATACATTATGAGGCACCAGAAAACGGGAATTTTCCCAAAAATTAAAATCAGCTGATTCTGTAGAGATGAGTCATTTAAATGTATCTACTTTGTGTGTGTGTGTGTGTGTGTGTGTGTGTGTGTGTGTGTGTGTGTGTATGTGTGGGAGTCTGTTTCCACGCTCTGCACATACTACTTACTAGGCAACTCTACCACTGAGCTACATTCTCAGTTTGAACTTGTTTTATAGTTTAAATAGAAAAGAGTTTAAAGATTCACAGATAGATAAGATTAAGTGCTGATTATCTAATGAGTAACAAACTAGCAGTTAGCAAGTGAGCATACTAACCTAGAACACTTAAAATATCCAGAGTATTATAAGAAAAAACATCAAATATTTAATTTTCACTCAAAGGAAATCTGATGTATTTCTTATTAAGTTGGTCAAATTTGGTTTCCATGTAAATAACCAATTTACCACTGAAAGAATATTCCCTCAGGGGACAAAGACATTTATAATTTCTTTATAAAAGTTATGCATTATTTATAAGCATGGAAAATATCTTGGTTACTTACTTGCCCTTTGTGAGCCTTAAGAGAAACTTCCAGTAAGATGGTCGCAAGTTCTGAACTTCCATAACGGCCTAAGATTATTCAATTTGAGATTTAGTTCAGTAAATACAAATACTGCAGTCTCATGCAATAAAGAAGTTCTTATCTCTATATTGGTTGCATTTTAAAAGTTTCAATGATTACAATGACAAAAACATGCTTTTATGTTTAAGTCACTATAGGAATTTGTAATATGCTTTCAAGTAGATATTGCTTTTGAGATGATAGTGAATAGCCGTCATTATCAGGAAGCAGGAGTGCCCATTAGATAGCAGACAATTTGATGTTACTGGGCTTCAATATGACAGCATCCCTGTGGGGAAGAGCAAGCACAAGAGCAAGTCCCTCCCCCTTAGACACACATAACTCTGTGATGGCCATTAACACAGCGACAACAAGAATGGTGACACAAGCTGGCTTATCCTTCTCATTCCCCAGGAATATCAGGGAGTGTCTAGCAAGGCACGTGAGTATATTCATACTTAAGGCAGCTTTTTCTCCAGGAAGGATAATTACATCAGGCTGTTCTATCTACAACATAGGGCTGTGAATTCACCCATCCATGTATTCTACTTAGACATTAACATTGGTCTATTCTTCAAGCAAGGAAAACCTGGCCCACTAACATGTCTGGTGCTTTGAGACATGCAAGTTCTTCTACTAGAAAACAAACTAACAAGAAGGAAACAAGACTAACAATGCAGTTACTAGGCTGCATTTCCCCACCAGCTCAATGAAAATCAGACATAGCAACTTCTGTTGTCCTCTCAAAAGCTGTACTTACTGCATGGAAGCAAATTGCTGTTGAGATGGAATAGATGATAGTATCTGCTTGGGGGAAATAGGGAACCTTTCCGGCTTCGATGCCCTTAAAATACATTGTCTGCAAATCAAGCAGAATGCAAGAGTTTATATCTTGTTTAAAAATGAAACAGCGTTAAGACAGAAGTGAGTGGTGAGTTCCCCAAATGCATTTTCTGCCTGCCTGTCTGAGTCCTTCTCTTCCCTCTAGGAGCTCAGATCATGCACATCTCCCAGACAGTGTTCTGTGAGCCTTCTCTGCCCTTCATTCCTCCAGCTTCCAGCAGCAATGACCTTGTGTGTGGAACTCAATAGTACTTTATATCTGTAGCATTAATATCATTTATTCTTGGATGCTTTTGCAAATGCTTACATGCCCCCTTCATTTATTAGACTTGAACTGTGTAAATGAGTAAAATGTAAGCCTAGACAATATAATTTCTGCACTCTAGTGAGAACTATGAGAGATATAACTACATGTGGTATATACATATATGTAAATCATGTATTATTTGGCTCTCACAGGGACCAAAGGAAATATGACCAAGAAGAATTTTTAAAAAAGGTTCATTTGTAATGTTTCTTAAGCTATCATATTTTCTTTAACTTAAAATTGTCATAGATAAGTCCTCTTATGCTACAATAAAATTAATTACTAGGAAGATAAATTTTAAAAAACAGAATGGAACAAAATTTTCATTATGGGATTCAAAAAGCAAAACATCAGAGTCACAAGTTGTCATCAAAGTTCCCTAATGCAGGCGGGCAGTGGTGGCGCACGCCTTTAATCCCAGCACTCGGGAGGCAGAGGCAGGCGGATCTCTGTGAGTTCGAGGCCAGGCTGGACCGACAGCCTCAAAAACAATACAGAGAAACCTTGTCTCGTAAAAACCAAAAAAAAAAATTCCTAATTCTCTGTTCTTAGTGACTACAAGAGCTTTTCACAGGACGGCATAAATCAGTATGCTGAGGGCACTTTTATATAGCGCTCCTTCTACCGTGTGCAAGACCAACAGCCAAATTAGAGGGAAAATGCAGGAGTAACAAGTAGGCATGAAAATGAACACACACACACACACACAGAGAGAGAGAGAGAGAGAGAGAGAGAGAGAGAGAGACAGACAGACAGACAGACAGACAGACAGACAGACAGGCAGGCAGGCAGGCAGGCAGACAGGCAGACAGAGAACACACAAATTGGCTGCACATTCAGAACAGGGGAATCCGTGGCAATGGGTTTTCTGGTACACATAAAGCTAAGGGAAAACTATAAAGGAAGTGGAAAGGAAGCTATTAGAGACTGGAGTTCACAGTGGATGGAGGGTTAAGGAAGGTTTGGGCAGTTCGTGATGGAACACAAGGAAGTTATTAGCAGATGACACCCACAACCCCCTCATCTTCCTGTGGTCTTCAGCAGCTATAAGATTTGCTACATAATTTACCTTGTTAAAATTTAATCCCAACTGCTTTGGCATTAAAAAAATAAAATACATAACTACTACCATACTCAAAGAGAAAAAGCAACAGAAGAAATGACAGGATAAATGTGAACCAATTAGAAATATATATTGAGACAGAAATATATAGGAAGGAATACATATCAACAATTAGAATATAGAAAAACTGTAGGGTACTATGAAGTTACAACTTACTGAGAAAACACGATGAACAATCACATATTAGTCATTATTTCCAAAATAACATGAAAGGGTATTTATTATAAGGAAGATATATACATTGCATATTGAAGAAAGTATAATACATATGTGAATAGCATCACAGAGATGTGAAGTGGAAGCTATCTCAATCCATTGAATACTTGCGCCCCTAAATACTACACTAAACATAACTACTGAACCACATTCTAAGTCAGTGAAGGGCATGAACTCTATTGCATCCTATGCTTGCTAGCTCTTCCTTCAGTAATGGGAACGCAAAACACATTTTATTCATAGGGTCCGGGAAAAAATTTATACATGCTAAAGTTTGGATCTAAAATGTCCCTCAAAGATCCAGATGTTAAAAGATTGTCCCTATAATGATGTTGCTGGAGGAGGCAGAGTCATAAATGGTGGGGCTCTGTGTGGAGACCTCTGGTCACTAGAAGTGTTCCCCGGAAGAGGACACTAGGATACTTCTTATTTTTCCACCTACAGTTCATTCTCAGCTGTGATGCAAAGAGCTGCACTCTGCCTGCTCCCCACATGATGTAATATCTACTACAACCAAAGCAATGGCTGGTTAGAATGGACTGAAACCTACAAACCATGAGTCAGAACAGCCTTTCCCTCTTTAAAGGCCATCTACCTCACATATTTCTGCAGCAAAGGAAAGATGACAATACCGTGGAGTTTTCTGTCAATTCACTACAGGGCAGTGCAGCATGTTAACAAAGAGAAACTTCAACCATGGAAAACGGTTACCAGTACACCACTTTAATTCATGTCACAAAGCACGTCAGGGGCTTAATGCTTTTAATTTTCATTAAAGTGTCCTCATCAGCACTTTTCACAGGCCAGTTGGTTTTGCCAGGATCATCTATAAACTGAGGAGATGAGAACAGAGAGACTTCACACCGTTTGTTGGCTGCCATCTCAGTACCAGCTTCATCCTATGTCAAAGGATGTATTTGCTACTTAGAGGCTGTATTTTATTTCTTACTCTTCTTTTCCACTAGCAACACTGGTCAACTCTGCTCCTAAACACATGGAATACACACACTTCTCTCCCCTCTTACTGTTACAAGCCGGCACAATCCTCCAAGGCCCTGCAAAGCATGATGATCTCCCAACTTCATGCCTTCTAAAACACTCTACAAAGAACAGCCAGGCTTTGTTTTTTCTTAAAATAGAAACCCAAGCTCTTTTAGGGGCTTCCATTCTGTAATATTTTTTAAACATTGAGTCTCAGGTAGCTTAGGCTGGTTTCAAACTAATTTCATAGTCAAAGATAGCTTTGAACTTCTGACCTCCTACTTTCACTTCTGAGGGCTGGATACAGGCTTGAGCCTCCACACCATTCTGCAACTCAATGAACTAGTGAATCTGAGTGATGAGCATTGACAGTTCCTCAAATATGAGCCAGAGGTCTACCGAGAAGCCTAAAGTTGGCTCTATCAACACTAGAGTCTAACGAAAAGACAACCAGACACTTCTGTGTCTCTGAACATGATACAACAGGATATTCACACATAAGGCAATAGGAAACATTTCTGCTTCCCTACCCACTCCAGAAAATATAAAGCTTAAACATAAGACTTTGGATCTAGTTAACAGTTTACATGAAAGACAGGAGTCAAACATCAAAGAAGGAAAGCAAAAAGGAGGAAGGAGAGGGAGAGAACGCCTAATGGAGGAGGGGGAGGGGGAAGAGGAAGAGGAGGAGGAGGAGGAGGAGAAGGACGAGGAGGAGGAGGAGAAAAAGGGGATAACTACATAAATTAAAAAAGGGTTTGCATGGCCCAAACAGAGGACTACACAAGCACACAAGACGCTCAGGGAAGATGAAAACTAATCAGTCATATGATGCTCATGGAACCAATAGGCTTTTTAAATGCATAAGATGGTATTGTGGCTGTACTTTGGCAGTCCTACTGATTTTCTTTTTGAAAATGTTTATCCTGAGTTTGTGTAGGTGAGAAGACTCGGTGGAGTACAGATGAGAAGACACTGTTGAGATGGTGGTAAGCGCTGAAGTGCATGGTGGGTCCCGAGGACTGTTCACACTACGCTCTCATCACATGTGCTGTGTGAAAATATCACAGACACAGGAAGCAAAATGAACACAATGGGGAACTGATTATCAGTGCTTGGCTAGAATCAATGCTTGCTTTGGTAGCAGTTTATTTTTGCAACTGAAGCAGTTCCAGGCAGTGACAAAAGCTTCGTATCCTTGGGAACATCTCATGCAGAGCGCCTGTGCTTACCTCTACCAGTTTGGAAGCTAAGTACATGGAAATGGTTGTGCTCTTGTAAAACATCATTGATACACCTGCCAAAAACCCTGAAATGACAAGAAAAACTGATCAGATTGCAAATTATTTCTTTGTGGTTAAATGCTAACTCACTTAAACAGGAAAAAAATAAGCTTTTAGCACTGCCTCTAGCTAGACAAAACACAAGGACATACAAGTCCAATGACACTAAAATGGCATGAAACATTATTAATCCATATTAAGTTAAAAAAGAACCTCCAGAGTTGAGAACAGTGTATAAGAAGCCCTAACTTAAAGAGCTATAGTGATCTTGCCAAACACTAGTTTAAAAAATAAGTTTTAAGACTATTGGTATCATTTTTTCCATCAAGGAAAATACTCTCCAATCTATTTTCCTAACAGTTCAGGCTATTTTCAGTGTGGCCATATTACTACTGTCCACAGCGTCACTTTCATTGTGCAAGTGAAACAGCAAGCGGCTGGGGCTGGGATCCTAGACACTTAGCCAACTTAAGTAGTACATATATTGCATCCTAGAAAACGATCTTCCATTTTTATTATTATAAAATAATCGAGTGCCTTTTAACAGATTAACTATGTCATTTTCCAGTGATAAAAAACATATTTTAAAAGAACGCTAACTGGACTGCATGTTAATAACTTCATAATCATCTTTGTTTTCTTCTACGACATATCCTCTAAGATTTCTGGCAATGATGACAACTCAAGTTATTACAATGCCAACTCAAATACCAGACACCACGTGCACCTTGACCTATTTAACTTCACGCACTAGTGGGTGTCTTCACAAGAATGTGATTACAAGGCAGGAAGAAACAGAAACTGAACAACTTTCGAGGCTTTCACTCCATCCAACCACCGCCCGCTACAACAATGGATCCCCCTTTGACTACTGACTTACCAGCCACAATAGCATGTAGCTCGTCATCCAGGTTCCTGATCCAGCGGAGGAAACAACTCATCCCCTGTATTAAGGAGAAAGCATTATCATCTTGGTTACATTATTTCTGAGGGGAAAATTGCATGAGAACAAAAATTGCACTGAGTGATTCAACAACCGGATCCTGTGTGAAACAGGCTGGACCCATGACTGGGAAGTGCACTTACAGCCGGGCATACACTTACTAAGATCATATGTCACTGTTGCAAAGCTTTTCAAAAGCCTGCCCATGAATACAGCTCCCGAAATACAGGACCCAGAGGAAAGAGTCATTTCCATCTTAAAGCAGAGGACCTGGATAAATTACACATGTTAAGCTGGTTTGCTGGACCACAGATACTGGCTCTCAGCAGTAGTGATGAAACAGAAAATTAACCTGCAGCAGTCACAGACTATGAGAAAAGTCATTCCTCAGCCAGAAAGGTGACACTAGACAAAAGCTCAGATCTATAAAAAGGAATGAAGAGTGCTGAAAACAAGAAAAGGGGTAAATTTAGAAGACATGTTTCCCTTATCTGCAGTCAGCCAAAACAATATTCAACAAAATTATGGTCCTTCTAGCTAAAAATGACCTGCCATGTGGCTTCCTACCACTGGAAGGTAACCATGGCTTTTGTTTGTTCCTTTGTTTGGGTTCCATTTTGCAGCAGGTCTGGCTCTGTTGCCAGTGTTTTGTAGAACGTCTAGGTTCAATCAGTCTTCCTGCCTCAGCCTCCAGAGATGCTGCAACTAGAGGCAGATGCTATTATGCCAGTTCTTAAGGATTTTTTGGGGGGTTAATAATTTTACATAGATAAAATAAAAGTACAATAATATTTTATGATGTAAAAATTCTAAGGAATTCTAAATATGATGTGTTAAGTTTACTGTAACACAGCATGCTGATTAGTGGACACCTTGCCTGTGACTGCTTTCTCATCATAAATACAGAGCTGAGTGGTTGTGACAGAGATCACATGGTCCAGACCCTAAAATATTTACTGTCTGACTTTTTAAAGAACAAGTTAACTGCAAAACAAAAAATATTAACAATGTACTGTGGAGTTTTAGCCTTGTGAAGATCAACACACAGCACAAGGGCTTGAAAGGGATTCAATGTACAGTGTAGTATTTTCACATTATAGATGAAGTGATAGTACTATTTAATGTTGCGCTGAGAAGCAAAAAACACATATTCTAAATGCTAAGGAGAACACTGTCACGAAAATAACTATTAATGATAAGTCAGCAGGAAAAAATAATGTGAAGCCAATAAAGATACATGGTCCAAAATAAGAAGGGAATAACAAGGAAAAATAGAACACAAAACAACTAGTAAGATTACAGAGCCCTTAGCTGGACCATACT
Organism: Mesocricetus auratus; assembly: GCF_017639785.1. Lineage (NCBI taxonomy): Eukaryota > Metazoa > Chordata > Mammalia > Rodentia > Cricetidae > Mesocricetus > Mesocricetus auratus. The sequence goes on along the minus strand of NW_024429182.1, from coordinate 109,059,202 downwards.
ATATACAGCTATAGTCTAAACACCCCAATTAAATCACAGAGGTTATCAAATTAGGTTTTAAATGAAGGTATGGTAGTTCACATGCATAATACCAGATCCTGGGAGACCAATGCAGAGGGGTATTGCTGGGAGTTCAAGGACAGCCTGGGCTACAGAGTAAGATCTTATTTCAATGGGTGAAGGAACCAATATAGTCTTGAGAAGAAACATAAGTTTTAAAATGAAGATGTAAAGATGAAATTCAAAAATTAGAAACATATTCCTAAGTCAACATAAATCAATAATTCGTCCCTTAGAATCGGAATTGAAATTCACAAACTAAAATTTAGATAGACATTTCAGCATTTTGAGTAACACAGTAGTAGTCTCCACTACACAGAAGACCATTAGTCAATGCTGCAACATTCCGTCAAGGATGCTGTCACATGTTGCGGTGGGCTTGTCAACATTTATAGGCATACACAAAAAAGGGCAGAAGAATGAAGGAATGAGGACTCACTGCTTTAGATGGTATGACAGAAACTGTCAGAGAATAAAAGAGTAACCCACTGCTCCTTTTACAATGTTACAGCACTGCTAATGCATTATAAGAGAAGACTGCTATAGCTTTGGCCAAGTCCTGTCAGACGTATTCTAAAATGAATAACCAGGCAGCAAATGTTTAAAATGACTTACATGTTTTAAATTAAATGTTTAAAATTACTTTAAAAATTACACAAACTATTATTATATTTTACTTAGGAAATATACATTTTCTTAGAATGCCTATGTATTGAAAACTAAAGAATACAAATCTCTGAAAAAATATATAAACACAACATGGGTATTAATTCAAGCATATTTAGTAACATTCTAAACAAATTTAACCTTACCTCATAATATGTTACTTATACTTGGTGATACTAAAATATTTATGAATATTCCAGAAAATACCACCAAATAAAACAATAGCTGAGTTAAGACACATCTTATTCTAACAATAGTCATGCTATTTATTTATCCTTTTAAAAATGATGTATTCATTACTCTTATGTATATGACTTCCCTCCCACCCTACCCAACCCACTCCCCCCTCTCTCTCTCTGTGTTTTACATGTGTGCCTGGTGCCAATGAAGGCCAGGAGCAGGCACAATATCTGGAAATAGAGACAGATGGCTGTGAGCCACTATTTGGCTGTAAGAATCCCAACCTTGGTCCTCTGGGAGAGCAACCAGTGCTCTTAACTGCTGAGTCATCTCTCCAGTCCAGTTATTTTTTTCCCATTTTCTTTCTTTTTTGATAAGCTTACCTTATATATACTAACAAAGGATCCAAGAAAAGCCCCCAGCTGGAAGTTTTCTTTGTTGTAGAAGAGCGAGAGTAGCCTGGATGGTTCTGTGAATAGATGCCTAAATGCAGAGGGAATCCGGAGACAGCACTGGATCAAGTAACCCACGCTGAACATTCTGATGAAGCCCTAGACAAAATTCCATCTCTTGACATTTTGTTGACAATAACCACAATCAGTTTTAGAAACATAAGAATGTAAATCCCCCCACCCCTACCCCCTACTAAATAGTGAACAAAACCAACTTCCTTAGGAAATTTTAATAGCAAGCTGTCTGATCATCAATATAAACATGGACTTTTTAAATGGAAGATATTTCACTATTTGTTTGTGGTTCTGAGATAATATATTTTAAATAACCCAGCTAAAGGAGCTTCCTAGAAAATAGGAACTCTATCTAGGTCTCTATTTCTATAATCTACTACAGAAGCTAAAACAAGGAATGGTGCTCTGCAATGAACCAAACTGAGCTTGAAGATACTCCTATCCTCTGTGTCTCAACTCCATAGCAACAGGAAAATAGCTGGGACCTTGGCCTGCCTGCAAGTTCCAAAAGGTCTGGCCTGTGTTTTCCAGATTACAATTTTCTTGGAATTGTTATGAGAAAGTATTGATTGACTTTCCTAAAGCCTGGTGAAAACATAGAAATGAGACAGGCCAGTCATTTGTGAATTCCATGAGTTTGCCTCACTTGAACTGCCCAGTGTTTGTTTAACAATGAGACAATCCTTTTATCTCCATAACATTATGCCAGTGACTTGGAGATGACAAATGGACTAATTTTTTTCACTCAGTTTTCAAAAGATAAAATAAAAACATTTTTGAAAACCAATCATTTACACCAGTCAGACAATATTTTCTGGTTGTCTATTATATCAGAAATTACATAGATGTGGGGGCCATGGCAGCCAAAACCACGTTCTTGCCTTACGGAGCTTTACAATCTCATATGGAAAGAGAAAACAAATGAGTAAACTAATATAATTACAAGTTACAGTGTGTTATGAAGGAAATAATCAGCCACCAGAGTAGTTTCTATTAGACTGGCTGGTAAAGAAAGGCTACCGAGGATATGACATTTAAGCAGACACAAAAGAGAAGATGCCGCCATGAAAACATCACACAGTTTGGACAGAAAGCCAGCAAGGAGGTTGTAGAAGCAAGCTCCATGAAGACAGAGGAGAGCAGAGTGAGCTGAGGAGAATGTGAGTATTAGCTAAGTAATGTGAGTATTTACTAAGGGTGGCAGGCTAACACATGCTATGATCAAGCCATCATGAGGTAAACCTTGTAAGAAACTTCAGTGTTTTAGCCTTTAATCCCAGAACTCAGGAAGCAGAGCGAGGTAGGCTGATCTCTGTGAGCTCAAAGCCAGCCTAGTGTACATAGTAGGACAGTCAGGGCTACATAGAAAGACACTCTCAAAAACAAGCAAAGAGACTTTCAAGTATTTTCGTAGTGTAAACTCCTCTCTCACATGTCTCCAAATAGTTTTACATTCATGGATGTAACATTCATTTCATAAGCTGCTAAATCCTTAGCAATGGAATGTGTCTCAGAGAACTACTAGGTTTTTGACTGCTTGGCAATTCTCACTTTTTTTTTTCTTCAGAAAATGTTCAGTATCACCTCCCACACCCGGCCTCAATTCCCCCCTTGAGTTGTTGGGAAGAATTCTCCATCCTTACAAGTCAATAGATTGTGGTTTATTTGTTGTTGCCACTTTGAAAGCAAGGCAGGAAATCTAATCTGGACAATGCACAAGGATTCTACTGTGTTAGCCCCAGACCTGGCTCTGAGGATTCTGAGATGTGTGTGGAATTGGGTAAGTGTCAACACTGAGCCTTAGCATTCTGCTTAAGTGCACTGATGTGAACAGTACCTAAGTTCTACATAACTGTTGTGGAGTAGTATTTTTAGGTGTGTTACATTTCTTCCTACTCCTATTGTTTACAATGTGAAACCATGTTACATTTGTTTGATTAAATAAAATTATCCTGTGGTCAGGAGGCTGAGTTGGCAATTAGCTGACAGGAAGCAGTAGGGAGGAACCATGTGTGGAGTGTTCTTGGGGAGGGGAGGTAGAAGTTACTTTGGGTTTTTCATGAGACAAAAGCAAGGAGAGAAGGTTAGCTACTTGCTATTCCAACTCTCTGAGTGAGCAAAATTCACCACCACCTCTGAATCCCGGTTTCTACAGAGGGACAGAGATGTAGATAGTTTCCCTTAGTGGCTTTGAGAGAGTCAATGTGTGAGGAAACAGAATTCCCACCAGCTAAGACCCTCGAGGCTGGCAATTGCAGAATTACAGTTGCTGACTAGGACAGCAGTTGTGTAATGGGCAGCCACCATATTAGGTGAAAAACAACATATAACCATGTAGACAGTCCTCCATCTGAGGTCTGTATAACTTGGCTCTTATCAACTGAGCCCCAAATCCAGACTTTGTAAGAAATAAATGACTTTTCAAAAGCATTGGAATTGTGAACACCATTCAAAACTGCAGGACTTGCAGCAGATGGTGCCACCTGCCCCAGATAGTCTTTCCAGGGCTGGTGATGAGAGAGGAGACAGAAAGGCAGGAAGTGTAGTTTGGCGCTATTAACCAAGTACCCTAGAGAATAGGGAATTTGTGCGAGTGGGCACACTTAACTCCCTTAATGCTGAGCTATATAGGCACACTCTATTCAACAAGATATTATCAGGAATATACTTTGAGTCAAATACAAATTAAATGGCAGCAGAATTAATGTGAACTTTCTATTTACTTAGATATTACTACAGATTAGTTACTTGGGTATAAAGCCCTCATTGTTGACAGACGGCAGGCGGACACCTTTGGAGACTTACTTTAATGCAATAGGAGATGCAGTTGTCTTCATAATGCTTGCAACATCTGTGCCTTGGTCCATGCTTGCATCTGAAATCAGACCAGAAAAATAACACTAATATAATTAAAGTATGTGTGAATACATACGCATCACTTGGAGAGCCTGTGCATGTAGGTGTGTACATTACATTGTGCATGAATGTGTTGCAAATCTATTTACATTTTTCTCACCAATAAAGGAGAAGAATATCACCTTTTCCCTAACTGGTTACAGCTTTTTTTTTATGACATACAGAAGCAAAGTTTAAGAGACTGTCATTTTTTATGTTGTCACTAACACCTCATACTAAGCAGGCGATCACAGTTAAAATGCCCAACTGTGGAACAGAAAGATGATACTGGTGATTATTTGTGACTGAATAAGAAAAATATGCGTACACTGTCTATATACACCACCAACTTTTGGGAGCTTTCAGTTTCTTGTTGCAGAGCATGAGGATTATAAATCATCCGTGAAGTCAGTATTTGAACAAAATCATAATGAGACTGTGTTCCAGTGTAGGAATTTGTACTTAATTATATTTGAGAGGGAACATCTGGAAAAGAAACCCGATAAAGTGTCAGAATTCAAAATTCAGTTATTAAAATAAATATGAAAATAGGAATCATGTGGGAACTAAGAGGTTATTTGTGATTTAACTGTAAACCACTTATAGTCTGGTGTTTCATATAAACATTTCTGCCAGGACTACTGTTCTTGTGGGACACTGACTCTACGACCCCTCATTCACCCTCAGCATAAAAATGTAAGTCAACTAATATGCGTCTTGATCGCTCTCATTTTCTTTGAAGGGCTCAAATTCCAAAGTCAGCAGTCACTATAACTTCTTCCAGGCTAGTTAACTGTTGCTGCAGTAGGAGCACATAAACTCTTCCCTGGGCTTAACTGTAGCTTGCAGAGCAATGCTTTGGCTCTGCACCTCTCCAACCTTTCAGGACCCCACTTCTGCGCTGCAGCTGGATCACACAGGCAGTGTCTGCTGGCCAAAGGTGGTGGCACCAGCTCATTCTGACTAAGTCCTTACGTCGCGGGAATGCATGCCATATCTGCCCATGTGGAAGAACTGAGTGATTAAAGCTGGAAGTCTGAACAGGGGTCGACTGGCGAAGTCTGCCTTGTGCAAACCACCACTCTTCAAAATCAGGCCAGGCTCTGCTACCAGAGCTACTTTACCAACAAAGTTAAGTACCAAAATCAGCAGTACTGTCATGCGATCTTTCCTTGGTCACCCAGAATGGCTCCCAGTGGCACAGAAAGCTTCTCTCATCCTTTCAGCGTTGCTTTTATATAATTCTGCAAGCAGTTTCACCCGGATCAGCACTGACGCCAGGAACCATGTGCCTTCATCTGGTCACCATGCTCCCTTCTGATTACTGTTGCAGTTACTTCCATGACTGGATCAGCGCTGACCCTAGGAGCCATGCACCTTCAACTGTTCATGTTCCCCTCTGATTACTCTCTTCCATTACGGGGAAGCTTCTCTTTTCTTCACTCAGGTAGCCCAGACCTACTCTCACATTAGCTTAACGAGCTCCCTGGCACACCTGTTCCTGCCCTCTACACTTCCTTTCTTTGGTCTTATTTTCTCTGTGCAGTGGAGACTGATATGAAGACAAAAACAATGAATTCAGCAAAAAATTTGACTATTAACTATGCCTACACAGTCCAACAGGCAATTCTGCACATGCCACTTCATTTATTGTCAACCCCAGGTAATAGACAAGAATTTTGTGGGGAAATGTATTTTAACCACCTGTCCAAAGTCAGAGAGGCAAATTAAGAGTCGAAGGTAACTTTCTAATTTCTTCCTACAAATGATCCCATTTCTCTCAATGCTGTCTACGCATTCTGTTCTCTTTAAAATATCACTGCCATGATCATTTCACTGGCTAATGCCATAATTTTAAACCATTCAACTTATTTTATTAAATGTCTGTGCTAAAATAAAAGCAAATGTTCAAAATGTACAGGTTTCTTTTTCTGCACAACATACAAGTAAATATTTCAGCCCAGAGCCCTACATATTAACACTGCTAGGAAATATCTTTTACTTAAGGTGTGCTCCTTACTCCTGTGCCATCTTGATTCTGTCAGCAAAGATTCTCTCTTCTCCACAGTGTGACAGCCTTGGAGCACAAGCTATGTGTCCTGACTCCTCCCTTCACGGGCCCAGAAGGAATAGAAAATGGTTTCAGTTCCATGAAACTCTGTATTAAAGGCATGTGATGACGCCATCCAGTGAGAAAGAATGAGGAGCAATCCCTTGCCATCATGTGCCTTTTATAAGCTCTAGGTATAGTTTTTGCTGGGAACAAAAGAGCAACGTCTTTACCTGAAGAAGAAAAACATGTCTTAGCATTTGCAGAGACCGTATGAGACAGGGACCGAGTGTGGACCACTGGGCAGAGCACTCACATGGAATCCATAAGCGTCCTAAGCAGAGAGATGAGATTCCTTCCCCTTGGCTTTCCCTTGCGCTTCTCCCTTTTCTGTTCCACTTTCGCATACGCTGTCTCTGGCGAGTAAGAATGGGTGGGGATTTCTTCCTTCCCTACAATAAACCTGAAGGAGAGAGCATGGTATCAGTCGTTTTCACCTCTTGTCTTTTTCAGTAGGAAAAAAGTGTTTCAATACAAATAGAGTTTAGAGAATTCTTTACTTAAAATCCTATTTTCGCAACTTACATAATACTATTATGCTCTAAAAAATATTTTAAAAGTATGAATTGACATGCTGACATTTTCAAATCAAACTGATCAACTACAATACACTACAGGACTTCTATGAGGCAATCACAATTACAATTGAATTAGTGACTCATTCAAAGTGAAACTAAGTTTATACCTGATGGCTATTAGGCCCAAAGTGGGCCCCCAAGCCCCAGAATGACAGCTAGGGCCCAGCTCAGGCTGAACTCTGACCAGACAAACACAGGGATTGCTAGTGGATAAACAAAAGCTTACACTGGGCATTCCTCAGATACTTGCTTCTGTCAGGAAGAGCCACTACTTCCCTTATCCCCCCCCTACACTCCAGTGGGGCATCCAGTTCCCTGTTAGCACTTATCAGAGGTCCTGGCTCTTCTAGCCTCCAGTCTGACCCCCATGCACATTCTATTCTAAACTTGCAGGCGATTTTAGCATACAAACTCTCTCCCAGTCATCCTTCGCACCCCACCCTCTCTGCCTTTTGCTATTCTCTCTATTCCCCAGGAGACAGTAACAGCAGCTTTGAATTTCCCTAAACAAATAATTCTTTCCACCCATGAGTGATCTATCTGGTGGTTTCACTGTACCCTCACTTATATCTGTATCTCTACTGATAAGCAGTGGCATTAGGAAAAGTCCTTTGCACAGGAAAGGACTGTAGGTCCCCAGAAAAACAACTAAGCTGGGTGGTGGCAGCTGCAGCACCCACCTTTAATCCCAGGAGGCAGAGGCAGGTAGATCTGAGGCCAGTCCGGTCTATAGAGTGAGGTCCAGGACAGCCAGGGCTACACAGAGAAACCCTATCTCAGAAAAACAAATAAACTAAACAAGCAACAAGATATAGTGGTACAACTAAGGAATAAAATCAACCAGAAATATCTCCTATCCTCATATCCCTATTATTGATATTATTATTCCGATTCACTTGTTTTTCTTTGGAAAAATCACACACATATTGGAGATGACCATTTGTTAAGACCATGCAATGGAAAACGTTCTCATCATTAGCTAACACTGGAGAAGAGAGTTTTCTCACAAGTTTCATACACTGCTTTGAGCCCCACTGTAAAAGTCATTGATGTTACAAAGAACAGCTGAACATTTCTAGGGAAATCCCACCTTCAGAACTTTCAGAGATATCTAAAATATCAATTCAACAGAGGATCAACACTACCCCAATAACATTCTAGGACTGAGATCTGTGACCAACAGAATATGAAATTTTAAGTTCAAGGAAAAAAAAATCAAAATGCTATTCCATCAACCATGGACCCATCCTGTTCCGATGAGCTCAGTAAACATGTAGCTTTCCCAATCAAACAGGTATGCAAAGAACTTGATTACCACCAAAGGGCTGCTGAGAGCCCTGGGTGCTGATGAAATGGGGTGTGCAAAGGGCTTGTCTGCCACCACAAGGCCACTGAGAACCCTGGGTGCTGTTACTGCAAAAGAATCTGCTAGTTATTTGCAGTTGAGTCTGGAGAATTTAAATCCGTACTCAATTCTATATAAGTAACCAGATAAAACTATAATGCCTTTCAGAACCTGTTGTTGATAAGATCTTAGTACAGGTTATTCCTTGGAGAAGCTGTCCCTACCTCTATTCAGTGACCTTGCAGCCCTACCTGCCCCCAACACTACAGAGCACCCTTCCAGAAGTCTGCATCCCTGGCTAAAGAGTGAGTCCATCTTTGCTGTTAAATGACAGTGTCTAGCAGCACAGATCCCTAACGCTGTAAAATTTTATTTGAAATACTGAATGATTATGGTAATAACACATGTGTTCTACATACCTATTACATGTGTGATGGTTTGAAAGAAAATAGTCCCCAAAAGAAGTGGCCCCATTAGGAGTTGTGTCCTTGCTGGAGGAAGTGTGTCACTGTGAGGGTGGGCTTTGAGGTCACTTTTGCTGAAGCTTCACTCACTGTGACACTTCTTGTTGCATGCAAGATGTAGAGCTCTCAGCTACTTCTCCAGCACTATGTCTGCCTGCACACCACCATGTCCCACCATGATAATAGTGGACTGGGCCTCTGAATTGTAAGCAAGCCACCCAATGACATGTTTTTCTTTATAAGCGTTGCTGTGGTCATGGTGTCTCTTCGCAGCAATAGGAAACCCTAACTAAGACAACATGACAGACATAGTGCCAACAAGCATTTATAAATGGTACATCATTTGATCCCACAGTAACACCATAGGCACTATACTTCCCATGAGTTAGCATGAGTGGCCTCTCTGTACACAGAAGTCACATTGTCAGTAACCACTAACAAGAGCTATCTGTCTAGAGTCTGATGTCTCAAACACTGAGCCATGCCCCTTTAAATACCTGCACTGGCTCTTCTCCCATGGACCTTCTCCCTTGACTCTAGCTATTCCAGTGCATTTTATTCCTATCTGCACTGAGAGAGACAGTTTGTCCAAAAGCATTTCTGGAGGAAGTTTCCTAAAGTGCAGATCTGAACTTGATATTCTCACCCTAAGAGAACTTCACCAGCTTATGACCTACTGAGTTAAATGCAAACTCTTAGTTTAACATGTGACCGGACTGCTGTTAACTTCAGTATGGACCATTCTTCCCTACATGTCTACCAAATATTTTTTTCTGCCTTTTAAAAAGCCATCCTGGGCTGAAGTGATGGCTCAGCCATTAAAGGCTAGGTTCAAAACCAAAAAGTCACCCTTCTTCCTTCTGTACGGTCAAACATTATCATTTTCATAGGGGGAAAAAAAGTCATCAGTGAAATGTACAGCACTTAATTTCTTTCTCTTACAGCATTGGACCTTTTGTAAAGTCTAAGTATTCTTTGCAGTTTCCCTGTCTTATTCTCTGTCTTTAGTCCTATCTACAACTTGGAAAGCAACACTGTTAGTTCTGGCTGAAATGTACAACTGAAAAATCTGGTCCCACATTTGTAATATTAGCACAATTATAATTAATATTGTTCTCTCCATAGACTATGAAGGCAGAAATGTATCTGATTCACTCATCGGTGCATTCTCAACATAGTATGCATCTTGGGACACAGTAAAACCATAACCAAATAAATACTAAATGTTATCTTTATAGACTATGCACTCTAGCTAGGAGACATTAAGCTGGGCAGCTTTATGAATGGCTGCAATAGGTCAAGGGGAACCTTTCTCTACAAAACAATGTGTTGTTATGATAGAGCAATTATAATCTACAGAAGATGAGCACCTCCTCCGAGCCTGATGACTACTGCATCCATCTGCATTCATCTAAATTCCAGAGTGGCCAGCATCCTCAAATCTATCACGCATGGAATATCCTTTTCTCATGAGATCTTAATACTGCCAGGAAGTCATACTTACTAAGTTTGGACACCACAAGTATATTTCTGTCCCCTCCCTGCTGTAATTAATGGTAAATTTATTTTTTGATAGGCTATAAACCCATTGCATGTGTCTGTAATAAAATAACTCAGACAGGCAACAATGTGAATATGTAGATTAAAAATCATGCCAGTTAATAATTTAGGAAACCTCTGAGGACAGCATACATTAACCTGTTATTTTTGTAACAATGAAACTTGACAATAAAAGCAGAATATAACTTTTGGGCAATACAGGCAATCTAAAATGAAATCCAACCTGTTTAGTAGAAAGACGTGTATCATATCAATGCAACAATTTGTATGTATAACAATTTCCTTTAACAAGAGTACTTGTAACAACAAACAGTTTTCTAGGATATTGTCCTATAACACAGAAAAGGTTAAGTGCAAATATTCCAAACTAGGCTTTGATTCAAAGTGCGTGTGAAGAAGAGATACAAGAATATCTGAAATATCTCAAGATTTTCCAAGGATTTGTGGAATCTTAGGAAAATGAAACATAATTTTCTCTAAAAAATATCTTATTGTTTTGTCATCAACTTTCAGTTTAAAAAGCATGCTTTATTATCTTTTAAGAACAAAGGTGAAAAAGTTATTTTCTCATTTACCTCTTGACGAAAAACATAGTAAAAAATGCTATGTGCACCATGGCTTCAGAAGCCTAGTTATCATAGTTTTATCACCACAAATTTCACTTAACTCTCCTCTCCCCACATCCCCTGGTGACTGCGCCCAGAGCCTCACATATTCCAGGCAGGCACTCCACCACTAAACCCCGAAACACTTACACAAGCGTACTCAAGTTTTGTTTTTTTAATCCCAAATCAGTTTCCTGCCATGCCACCTGTGTGTTAGCGCCAACCTCCTTTGTACAGTTAGCTTTCAGATTGTAGGAGACACATCTTGTCTTCCTACCTCTAGTTCTCTGTCATCCAATGTCCCAAACACTTCTGCTGGATTTACCTTTCAAAGTCATGGTTAGCCATCTCCCTCAGAAACCTTTAAGTAGCTCTCTACTACCCACTTTCAAGTCTAAATCAGTCTCTCCCCTCCGCTGAATCTTAGGCCTTTGACAATCTGACTCCACCAGCGAAAACCACTTTTATATTCCCTAATATCCATGTCATTCACCTCTACAAACAGTGCTTTTCTTCATTCTTCCTTATCTCAAGCTATGCCTCAAATGCACATCCCCTGAAAGACGGGGAGGCAGCAATCTGAATGTTCACTGGGTGTGAGCCCTGCACTACAACACCCCATGTGCAAGCTCCTCTGATCCTCGGAATAGCATATAAGAAAACCATTAAACATCCCATCACCCAGGCACACCCGAACTTTTCTGTTTAATACTTGCAGTGAATGCCATGCTACCAAACTTCACTAGGCAGGTATTCTATGGACACCGGAAAATAAAACAGGTAGCGCTTATGATGCAAACTGGGAAAATGTGGGGTTTGGATGTAGTGTGTACAGTAAGATGCTAGTAAAACATTCCATTCAACACATGACAAGCAAACAATTGCATACATCATGAAAATGCATTGAGCCTATAAAATATAATAATAATAATAACTAGTATATACACAGTATATACAATAGGCCAATTAATATGCTAAGAGAGGAGGTAAAAACCAAACACTCTAGGAACACTTAGGCCTTCTGTGCTTGACAGTCCATAAGTTCCACCCATAACTCAGTCTAACAAATCACTCGGTAAACTATCCACAAAGGTAAAGACATATTATTGTGACTTTGAAAACTGTTGTCAGATTAAAAATTAAGTTAATAAATCTTCATTGTAATTATATACACTCATATTTTAAGAGATTAAGTTAACTTGTCCCTTTTCTGACAGAAAAATAGAATATTACTTACCTAAGTGCAGAAAATGTAAAGCCTTTCAAACCATCTTTGCACCTAAAACAAAAATTTGCAATCATAAATGACATGTTTGGGAACATAAAGTCCAAGCAGAACAGGTGATGTGTGACACGAACAGGGTGAGACTGGGAGGAGGATCCAAGCAGTATTCCTTGAATATTTATCATCGCTGGGCAGTCTGAGTCCTTCATTCAGTTCCCTTTGATAACAACACAGTTGCGTGGGTAGGCTTTCACACATTTTGTATATGGAGGTCACAGGACTATAGTGGCAATAGTAACCTGACTTAAAAATCAAGCATTTCCCCTTCCCTTTCTCCGCTATTATATTGTCTTTAGATGGGGAGGATACAGGTTATATTGTAAATAAGATTCTCAGACTAACAGTAAGTACTTAAAACAGAGTTAAAAACATTAGTAGTACTCAAAAGACGTTTATGAAAAAATGATTATAGCCACAAAGAACGCTTGGCATATTCAGCTGTAAAGGGATTTTGGATATTTATTATGAAAATCTATTGAAAAAAATCAATAAAGATTACTGACACAATGATGGTCTCATTAGACCCTAAATTTAAAAAGTACATCCTCAGATATAAGTGAGCAATTCATTCTGCTCATCACTTGTATGATAAGTCATAAAGGAAATATGCAAAATAACACACAACCTTAAAATTTAAAATGTATTTCACTGGATGTGACCTAGAATCTTAGAAAATATTTAACATTCGTGAAGATGTTTGAAAACATTTAAGTATTTATTTCAGCTAAACAGTGTGACTGACTTAGTGGTCATGTTAACAGTGGAAAATGTAACCATAAAATGTAGACAGTACACTACATAAATATATACAGGGAACAGGTATGCAGGCAAAATAATCCATAATAAACTGAAAATGTGTGTTTGGGTGAGTTACATTATCAAACTTCTTAAACGTATCTTTTCGCATCAGGACAAAGTGCTTCACAGTAATTTAAAACCCATAATCTAGAGGGGTCGAGTGGTGAAGGAGTGGGAAGGGGCTGCCGAAAAAAAAGCAGCAAACCACTGAAAGATTTTGTACATCTGGGAACAAATTTTGGCTTTGAGATGTTATTGTTAAAAGATAGCCATTTGTCTTTGTGCAGTGTTGAATAGTTAAAAGATTCTGACAACGCAGTCTAGTCAGCAAGGCATATTTGTGACCCTGCACAATACATTTAATTGCAGACCAAACACCACAAAGTAGCTTTCAAGCATAAAAGGGGAGTATACAAATGAATTTGCAATTTCATTATGATGGAAGTCTGGTTCTTCAGTAGAACCCTGTGGGAAGCACTTCATACTGATATAGTCTTAACATGTATTCAAAGGGGGCTATTCTTTCTTCCATTCATGTGTATAAGGTTTGTTAAGGTAATTGAGGGTCAAAAGAACAATGGAGTAATTATTCCTGTAAGAAGAATCTTTAAAATGTGGCCCCACATTTTGACATCGAGTGTATTGTGCAGGTATTAACCTAACTATGAAGCATTACTGAATCTATGTTAAATGTGGAAGGTGTGGCATAAAGATTTCAACAAAGCAGACCCCATTAGAAGGTCTCCACTTCGCTGGGTGATTACAATGCAGAGCAAATCAAGTCTCCATTTAAGTATTTATTCATCACATATCGGGCACCTACTAGGCGTAGGAACTGGCTTACGTGCCATTATGTAGCCATGGACACAAGAACATCACATTCCCATGTGACATTCACACTAGAGGAGAAATTTAACAAAAATATAGGCCTGTGGTAAAAACCCAGCAAGGCTGGGGAGGGAGGATCTGGTGAAGAGCCAGGCTTTCTTTTTCCAGAAGGGGTCAAATAGAGGCTCTTTAAGAAGGCAAGGGATAATAATCAGGACAGAAGCTTTTAAGGAACCAAGGGAAGGCATTTCAGTTGGAAGTAGCAAGTACAGAGGAAGGCTGCGTCCACACAGCAGTGAGGCCAGACCTCTGTGGTGCAGACTAGCACAGTGCAATACGGTAGGAAATACGGTCATGGAGGGAGTTTTCTACCATACAACCAGGCACCTTTGGGCATGGGAGGACTTTGGAAGGCTCTCAGGAGAAGAAGATCTGTCTTAAGTCTGATTCGGCTGTTGGGTGGAAAACAGACTACAGGAGGACAGAGTTAGAAGCATGGGAAGGGGACCAGGGCTGGAAGGGAAGAGAAGAATCTGAATGTATGTTAAAAGTGAGCTGCAAAAACTTCTAGATAGTTTGAATGTGGAGTAAATGGGAGATAGAACACCAGTTACAAACAGATCTTCAGTTAAGCCAAAGAGAACACAACCATTACTCACATGATGTACTGTACAGGACTTAGGGAGAAAATGAAATTTTTTGGATGTATTAAGTGTGAGATGTGCCTGGGCTGAATGAACAGAGCATGAAGGATGCAGGCAGCTGGCTATGTGAGTCTGGGAATCATGGAAGACAACTGGTTCATTTTTAAGTAGTGTATAAATCCAGGAGACTAGATACAACCATAAATAAGGAAACAAGCACACATAAGAAATATCCTGTGTGTGTACATTATTTACCCATACATTCTTATAATGAACTATTTTATAGAAAAAATCACACCAATTTCTTCAAATAGCATCACTCTCTAGAATAGAGTCTCATTTTATTTTCAGGTGTCCACTAAAATAACTCATATATCCTGGACTACTTAGTCTATGCAAATGGTAGAAACTAACTATAATCAACCCACACTCTACTTGTGCAAGACTGTGCTCGTTCAAGGTGTAATAAGAAAAAGCTAGTAAATACAAAGGAGAAAGGGGTTTCCATCTCTGCACAAAAGCCTCAGTCAATAAACTGCTATCAAAGGCATGTAACAGAATTGCACGGCACATCCCAGGAAGCACAGCGAGGCCTAATACTTATGTTATAGTTAAAAAAATAAAAACAGTTCTGCATAGAATGCTTTTTCTCTACCATGCTTAATACCTGTGCGATCACTTCCATGAGATTTTGTGATTGTCATTACAACAAGCGTCCAGCAGATGGCACTACAGAGCCACCCTTGGAAGACCTCATCCCTAGGAAGCACCTTTTTGGAAAGCTTTCCTCTAAATATACATTTTTCAGGGAATACAAAATGTCACTAACAAAAAAAGTTACACTACGCTTTGTTAAGTAAATATCATGATAGTTGAGTTTTGATGTTTCTGTTTCTGTAGTTCTGTAACTTCACAAAACTGTAAGATATTTAGTGCTCTACTCCTATGCAGCAGCCAGCATGAAACTGGCTGCTGCGAACTGCTGCTTCCCTTCACTCTATGCTCTCTGGGAAGCTAAAAACAATGAGAACAGCAGCAAAAAGTCGGTCTGCTCAGCTCCCAACTATTGTAATAGTTCCTAAGTTTCACTTACAATATTTCTTCAGTGACATTTATGATGCATCAACCTGCAACACTTCAGTGTTCTCTTCTGGTTCAGAATCACTGAATATCAAACTGTTGGCTAGCAGCAGACACTCTACTTTAGTCCATTCATTGATCACTAATTGAGCATCTACTACACAAGGTGCGCTTGCTGATAGCCTAGAGAATGCAGACAGCTTTACCTAGTGTAACAAGTACTCGAATCAGCACTTCAGATCTTAGATTTCTCTAGTAATTTATGTCTTTAAATTATCTGCCTCACAGAAACCAAATGGTAGCACAACATGAAAAAGGAAAGACAAATTAGATTTAAAATGGTGTGCACAATGCTAATTCTTAAAATATTTTACTTTGATAGTATTAATGGCTACTGGTATCAAAATAAATTATTTTATGGAAGCATTTAAAAATTACATACGTACGCGTGTGTGTGTGCGTGTGTGTGTGTGTGTGTGTGTGTGTGTGTGTGTGGAAATGCCACAGTGCAAGTGTAGAAATCAAAGGACAACCCTCAGAAGTGGATTCTCTCTTTTTTCATCAGGTGGGTCTTGGGTCTGGTGTCTGGAGCCTTGGCCCAATGAGTAACCTCTCTGGCCCACATACTTGTTTTTAATAGAAATTGCTCAGAATTCAAATGTTAAGATTTGTACTGGTGCTATGGAAAAAAAAAGAATGACCAATGGAGCTTTGTTTCAACCTACATACACCACTTAACATGAAAAATCAGAATAAGGTGTTCTTATTGGAAGAGCAACAATTAAATTGGGAAAGGTTGTTTTGTTTCTTCATGAGCAATCCTAACTCCACATACTCTCAATAAATCCCCTTTATACTGCATTGACTCTGACAAATATTTTATTGTGCACTCATTTTATGCTCTGGAGCCCTGGGGATTGGGTTGGTCCCGGAGAACCCAAGGAATGCGGCCCCGGCGGCAGGCAGCATACAGGGAACCAAGGGACTGAGCCCCGGGATGATTACAGCACGCTGCCTTCTGGTGTGTCCCACAGACAAATTAGAAACAGTTGGGCTTACACGCACAGAAACAACTCCAGCGGAATCACATTTCTCCTTAAATTTGGATAAGCTTGAGTGGCTTTTGCTTAAAATCCACACACGGAAAGCAGTGCTCCAAGCTTCAGCCAGGGGCTTAGGAGCCAAGAACCACCCGAAGAAAAATGTCAATAGGATACATTTCCATCTTGAAATGAACAGCAGCAGTGGTCAAGTCTCAAGATAAAAAGGAGTGATCTGCAGTTTCCGGGGCGCTGGCTTGAGAGGCCTGCCTGCTGCTCATCAGTAGCACCTGCTACCCTTGACCCACCAAAGGCAGCACTGAGTATGAGGATGACTTTTCATGTGAATCCAGGAAAAATTTAACAATTCACAGCATTGGCTACAAATAAAACTATTTACAGTAAATGAAATAATTGTGTTATTAAACCAAAACCAGTAATTGAAGGACCTCAAGAATAGCAAACACTCTAATTTTTCCTCCTTCCATAAATATTGTAAAAAAGTAGAAACCAAATGTTTTTCAATTAAATATAAGTTTTGAATCATGTTAACTTATTTAAAAGGTATATTGATATCTGTGTCATTAATTGGGTTTTCACACTGCCTAAAATGAACTGCTTTCTAAAATATCAACATTAGTCTATCATTTTTTTCAGAAATGTATGCTTATATAACCCCAAAGTTCAAATCTAAGAGACATAAAAATAAATAAAATATGCACATTTGAGCATTTTAGAAGCTTTTGGAAATTACTATTTCCTGAGGAACCTACAGAATATAATCACCCTAAATGGCAAAATATTCACTTAAAACACTCTAGTTTACTTCCTCTGAATAATTTTCTGCTCGCACAATAGAAACTGGGAAAGTCAGCACACACTGTGCAATCTTGCTGGACAAGAGAAGGGTATCAATATTTAAAACGAAAGCTGGAACTAAAGTAACCCGACATCATTACACTTGACAGATGGAGACAGCAAGGCCAGAGCAGTGAAGTGTCCCCACACAGTCTGGTTCAATCACACATCAGACAACAGGAAGACCATCCCAACTGGCCAGCTCTCTGGCTTGAGCTCCAATTGTGAAGAAGACCAGTGACTAGTACAGGATCTCAAAGTACCCAAAGGAAATCACAGACCCAAGCAAGACAATGGCAGTCATTCAACTGGCATTAGGCAAACTTTAAAAGCAACAGAGGGATTTTAAAGCAACAGATGCCCAGCTCCTCACCTTCACACCATCATTTGTCTGAAGGATTACTCTGGAAAAGAGTCCACGCCGCCTTTTTGTACCTGCCCCACCGCCAATACACATGCAACAACCATTTTCCACATCAGATATTTAAAGCCTTGGTCACTACCACTGACCTACTGAAGGCACAGACACTTACTCTAGATGCTCAGAATTTGGAAACTCTAACGGTGGAGCCAAATGATGCATGGCAACTTGTGTTATAAGAAATTCTCCACATGGTTCTCATGCAGATGCATGGGAACCAGAGGGCTGGGTTAAGTGACAAAAACAAAATCTCAATGGCTTGTAACAACTAAAGCTTATTCTTCGCTCATGCCACATGTGAAGCATGGGCTGGCTTCGGTAGACTAGAAGCCATCTTTA
Organism: Mesocricetus auratus; assembly: GCF_017639785.1. NCBI lineage: Eukaryota > Metazoa > Chordata > Mammalia > Rodentia > Cricetidae > Mesocricetus > Mesocricetus auratus. Next base: position 109,040,979 of record NW_024429182.1, on the reverse strand, counting down.
TTTTGTATCTTAGTGTGTTGGAGAGATGTCCATCTGGAACGAGTGTGAGCTGTCAAACCAGGAAGAAAGAGAACGAAGAAAACTGGACTCCTGCTTCTAATTAAACACAAGTCACTTCCACTTAGATTCTCCAGCCAAAGCACATCACAACTCCAGGTACAGTGTCAGCAGGAAAGGAAATGCGTGCTTTCCCATGGAGGCACTGCAAAGGGTTGCGAACAATAGCACCTGTCTGCCATTAAGGCCAAACACATAACTGCTGAGAATCAATTATGTTTATTTGAAATAGTTAGGAAAATTCAAAACAAAATTCCCTTTTCTATATAACATGATACCCTTAGTCAGTGTTTCTCACACTAACTTTAAGTGGGGGTAATTTCAAGTCTTCCTGGCTTTTCTATAGTACATTAGGTATTACTTTACAGTGTATGCACTACGCATTGTCTAAGCTCCCTTCTTTTTGATTTCTTAATTGTTCAGACATTTTAGAACATTCTAATTATACTCAACTGGCAACAATTTTGTTCAGCAGATAAAACACTTAGTAAAAATATGCTGAAAGAAAATTTTAATCTATGAAGAAATTAAGACATCTATGCATTGTAGAGCAATTACATTCCTAAATGGCTCCAAGTTTCCTGGATTCATTTTTATAGCAGAAACATTGAGGTTTGTCTATTTTGATTTTCAAGTTTTTGAAACAATATAGTTTTGAATCAACTACTTTCATGCCTATTAATAGCTCCCAGGATTCAACCATCATACAAAGCTCCTTTCACATCTGTACACTGATGATCTGGTACATGTTTACACTTGGACATGAACATGTGCATCCAAAACAGGGAGTCCTGGCCTCCTCTTAGACAGAAGTGCTTTTAAAATCACAAATGAAATAAACTGCTATCCTAATATGAATCTATCAAGTGTAAAAGGCAAAGTCTCTGGAGGCAGGAACACTCACCACTTTACCAGGGACTACAGTAGAGCAAAGGAGGTGAGAACACAGCATTTGCAGGAGAGGGTATTGCTGGTATCGCTTCATTTCTCCAATTGATCATACCCTTCAATACTTAGCTGCAATTACTATCTACCATGCAATTCCTCACATTCTGGGAACAACTACTGTTGATGTCCTGTAACAGTGTCACTATCCAGAGAAGTTGTCACACAAACAAATAAAGATCGATATTATAGAAAGTACCCTAATACACAGACATGGTGCGAGCAAGGCGCAATGGAAGAATACCCAGCTTTGGCTTTGGAATCAAGAAGGTCAAGGCAAACACAGACAAAAGTAGAACCAGAAGAGGAGGAAGAGATACATGTAACGTGGGAAGAGACGGGATCAGGTATCAGGATCAGTGGAGGGTGAAGCCAGCTACAGCATGAGGATGAGAGAAGAGTGCAAGAGAAGCTAGCACAGGCTGTGTGAAGACAGGAGTGAATCTCACCTGTCAGAGAAAGGTCGCATTCCTAACAGGTGCAGGGTGATGCGCATGATCTCCCTACTCACACTGCCCAATTATTTTCAAATATAATCTCATTTAGTATTATCTGCCAAAATAGCATCCTACCAACTTAATTCTGTTGAGATCAACAGATATTAAAAGCACCTAAATATATATGGTCACTTTCTTTTAAGATAAAAGATGAAGACACACACTAATCTCCATAGAATATAATGTTAAATAAAAACCTCAAATAAGGCTAAACATAATTCAAAACTATAGCTAAAGGAACATATAAATATAAAAAGTCAAGCCTAATGGAGTATAAATGTAAGTAACTAATATTTGTAATAAGTCAAAAAGCACCAGTGTTTTTTAGCATAGTAAACACGATCTAATTAGGCATTCAGGAAGGCTGCAACCTTCTCCGTTCACACACACACAGAGAGAGAGAGAGAGAGGGAGGGAGAGAGAGACAGAGACAGAGACAGAAAGAGACAAAGACAGAGGGAGAGAGACCCTCATTTCAACCAACTACAATTTTGCTGTGTGTATGTGATAGGCAGTGACATCAATTCTTTACTGTAGGAAGAAGTACAGGCAATGAAAAGTGTCATAGTGGCAGAAGCGACTTTCACATTCATCTTTTGTATCAAACAATACACCTAAGGAATAATGAAGCAAATATTATTTGGTCAAACAACTACTCATTTGTTCACCAAGTAAATATTGAGTTAGAGTCAGAAGAGAACACAATAGATTCATAAGTAGTTTGCTTGACCTCAGTAACTGATTCTCCATCTGAAAAATGTGAACAATAGAACCAATTTTACAAGTTTCAGAGCTGCTTACTATCAGTGCACCTTTATTACAGCCATCGCAGCTATGGATTAAGATGGCACTGCATTAATGGAGATCCATCCATTTTCTGGTGTCTTCTTTAATTTCTTTCTTTAAACACTCTAAGTTCTTGTAATACAGGTCTTTCACTTGTTTGATTAGCATTACCCCAAGGTATTTTATGATGTTTGTGGCAATTGTAAAGGGTGATATATCTCTGATTTCTTTCTCAACCCTTTTATTGTCTCTATAGAGTAGGGCTACTGACTTTTTTGAGTTGACCTTTTATCCTGCCATTTTGCTGAAGGCATTTATCAGCTGTAGGAGTTCCCTGATAGAGGTTTTTGGGTAACTTATGTGAACTATCATATCATCAGCAGATAGTGAAAGTTTGACCTCTTCCTTTCCAATTTGTTTCCCCTTGATCTCCTTTTGTTTTTATATGGCTTTAGCTAGGACTTCAAGTACAATATTGAAGAGGTATGGAGAGAGGGGACAACCTTGTCTTGTTCCTGATTTTAGAGGAGTTGCCTTGAATTTCTCTCCATTTAGTTCAATGTTGGCTGTTGGTTTGCTGTATATAGCTTTTTATTATGTTTAGGTATGTTCCTGTTATTCCAGATCTCTCCAAGACATTTATCATGAAGGGGTACTGGATACAAACACCTACTCTTTCACAAAGAACTTAAAATTATACAATGGAAAAAAAGATAGCATCTTCAACAAATGGTGCTGGCATACCTGGATGCTGGCATGCAGAAGACTGCAGATAGATCCATGTCTATCATCATACACAAAACTTAAGTCCAAATGGATCAAAGACCTCAACATCAATCCAGCCACTCTGAACCTTTTAGAAGAGAAAGTAGGAGGTACCCTTGAATGAACTGGTACAGGAGACCGCTTCCTGAACATAATGAGATCGACAATTAATAAATGGGACCTCCTGAAACTGAGAAGTTTCTGTAAGGCTAAGGACACAATCAGCAAGATAAAAAGGCAGTCCACAGAATCGGAAAAGATATTCACTAACCCCACATCTGACAGAGGGCTGATCTCCAAAATTTACGAAGAACTCAAGAAACAAATCTCCAAAACACCAAAGGACCCAATTAAAAGGTGAGGTACAGAGCTAAATAGAGAATTCTCAATAGAGGAATCTAAAATGGCTGAGAGATACTTAAGAAAGTGTTCAACATCCTTAGCCATCAGGGAAATTCAAATCAAAACAACTCTGAGATACCATCTCACTCCTGTCAGAATGGCTAAAATAAAAAACACCAATAACAGTTTATGCTGGAGAGGATGTGGAGAAAGGGGAACACTCCTTCACTGCTAGTGGGAGTGCCAACTTGTACAGCCACTTTGGAAATCAGTATGAAGATTCCTCAGGAAAGTGGGACTCAGTCTACCAGAAGACCCAGCAATTCTACTCTTAGGCATATACCCTAAAGATGCACATTCATACAACAAGGACATCTGTTCCACTATGTTCATAGCAGAATTTTTTGTAGTAGCCAGATTCTGGAAGCAACCTAGATACCCCACAACTGAAGAGTGGATAGAGAAAATGTACATTTACACAATGGAGTATTACTCAGGGTAAAAAAAAACAATGGAATCTTGTAGGCAAATGGATGGCACTAGAAGAAACTATCCTGAGTGAGGTATCCCAGTCACAAAAAGACTCATATGTGGATTTTAGACATGGATCAGGGGAGTGGCAGACTACAATCCCACTGCCAAACTTTTATCCAGCGACTGATGGAAGCAAAGACAGATACCCACAGCTCACCACTGAACTTAACTCCTGGAACCCAGTGACAGAGAGGGAGGAGTGATGAGTAAAGGGGTCAAGACTGTGCTGGTGAAACCCACAGAGACAGCTGACCTGACAAAGGGGAGCTCTTGTTCTCCAGACTATTAGCTGAGAGGCCAGTATGGGATTGATCCAGACTCCCTGAATGTGTTGTCAGTAAGGAGATCTTGGCAATCTCTGGGGCTTTGGTAGTATTTGCCATGGCATACAAATGAACTTTGGGAGTCCATTCTACATGTAGGGATGCTGTCTCAGCCTGGACACATGGGGGAGGGCCTTGGCCCTGCTCTGGATGAAATGACAGACTCTGGAGGGGCCTCACCCTCCCTGGGGAATGGCGTAGGGATTGGGTGGGGGGCTAGCATATATATATATGGCATTGCAACTGACACCTTACACATAGATGCAGGAACAGTGAATAGTTCCGACTTATAGCAAGCTCCCTAGCTTAAATCTTGTGGTGAAATAGACAATATCTTCCTGAAATCAATACCATTTTGCTTTTACATTGCTTCATAATTTCAGGCCTCTTTCAGAAATACATAGATAATCTGATTGGCACACAGTGTTTTTACTAATTATAAAGTTAGTTGTCAGATGAAGTGTAACTTGGACTGGAAACAAGTTCAAGTTTGTGAGCACATGAAAAAATAAAGTACCGTGGGGCCGTGTGAGAGGTTAGTATCCAGCAATGGAAACAGAGGAAGTAAGTTTGTAAAAGTTAGCATCTTTAAAGCAACACAACATTTTAAAAAGGCAGGTCAGTTAGAGTCACCATATATGATGGGATTCATATCGAATTCTAGGAGAAAGAAACCAAATCTCTAGTTAAAGGAAGCAGATCCACATTTTTCTAGATGGAGGGAAGCAGAGGTAGAAAATGACAGCAAAAGAGCACAAGAAAACTTCCAGGGATGGTGGGAAGGCTCTAAGCTTAAGTAGAGGGGTGCTTACAACTAAAAAAGTCAAGCTAAATAAGTAAATAGTTGAAAACTCCAAGAGTGTTCACTGCGTACAGGATTAATAACCCTGTAATGATGATTCATGATTGACAAATGAGCCCCCAGTGAGAAAATAAGCCAGGAAGATAATTAGAAAATGACACTGTAAAGGATTCATCAAGAGAGAAGTGGGTCAGCGTCCTTAAGCACTGGCTCTTTCTATGAAGATTTCCTGGGAAAGATGTAGACTGAAGGCCAGACCTACAGCAGCTACATGCATAGCGCACTGTGTGTGTGTGTGTGTGTGTGTGTGTGTGTGTGTGTGTGTGTGTGTGTGTGTGTGTGGCGCGGGGGGGGGGGCAGGTTGTGATATGACAGTTGATTGGTTCAGAGTGTGTCTGGAGGAAGCTTTGTGGAGCAGCTCTCTTCTTGCACGGAGTGTCCTCCTCCTCCTTCTCCTCCTTCTCCTTTTAAGATTTAGACAATGTTTTAATAGTTTCTATAATCAAACCCAAGAAGGCAAGATGCCCCATATTTAACCCTGTGCATTACCTTATAAAAGTGAGAAAAGCTGTTGATTTCTGTGCAATGTCAACTCAGTACTGTGAATGGGAGACGTTTCCAAAGGTGACAGCACAGAGAGTTTTCCAACTTCAAATTACATCAAGTCATAAGTACATTACATTTCTATAAAATGACCAATGACCAGAGTCTGCTATACTTTACTAGGGCCAAACACTAGATTAAAAATATGTTTGATTAGTTCATTTACTCTGTTTACAGCAGGGGGATTTGAACACACAGTTTCACACACCTTAGACATGCCTGGAGGGTGCTCTACCAATGAGCTACATCCCCAGTCTGCTTTTAAAGTATTGTTTCAGTCTGTTCTTACTAAGTTGCCTAGGCAAGACTTATACTATGCCCCTACTACCTCAGCCCACTGTTACTTACTGTGAGATCACAATGCCCATACCACCAAGACTGGCCGAGTACAACCATTTTAATTCATAAAGCTATGTGTAACAAGACAAAAATGCATTCTTACTGTACCACTACCCCTTTTGACTTGCTTCAGCAAGGAGTGGAGCAATGAAAAGCCAACTAAAACTGCAGGGGCCAAGTGTCCAAACACAGAGCCCACTCAACACAGCAAAGCCATCCAGAAGGTGTTTCCTAGGTGGCAATAGTTCAGCACCCATCATTCCAAAATGGGCGAGAAGGAGAGTCAGCTGCTGTTATTTGGTTTTCAACACTGGAGTCACTGACTTTAACACCCAGGGCAGGCTTAGGTTACCATGACTTTCTGTAGAAACGATGCAGATGTGCAGACACACATATGCAGCCTAACTGCGGTGTTGAGAGGCTTACTTCACTGATCCCTCCAGTAAATATTCATCTACCATTTTAGACTTCATAATAAAGTAGGGTTAGAATCCAACTAGCTGATTCTTCATTCCAGCCCTTTCATTATCTTAGGGTAAGAACTTAAAAAGAAATTTGTTTCTGAGCCCCGGGTTTTCCAAATGAAAATATAAAGAGGATGGAATGAATGGTCTTTAAGATTATTCACAATTTGGAGCCAGTGAGACTGGTCAGCAAGGGTATCCTCTGCCAAGCCTGATGTCCTGACTTCCAGCTCCAGGACCCATGATATAAATGAGAGCTATGACCTCTCTAAGCACATGGCACACAAACATGCCCCCCCATACAGATTTAATAGATGTAAAATAAAAAACTTCATGAATTAAAATCCCTGACAGAAAATGGTATCCACAAATTCATGGTTCAATCAAACTTGATAAGGTCCCAATATGATTTTAAGCTCCAAATTAAATCACTATTATTGAATATATACTAAATTTGTATATGATAGATTGGAATATTCGATGTCAAGGAGCACTAAAGGTATCTTATATCTTCTAAGCAGAATGTTAGATAACTGTCATTCTCCAACTTAAAATCATATTTATTACTAGTGAGGGAAGTAAATACTCAAATATTCACAATTATATTTTAAATTCAACGTGGCTTACCCAGTTCTGAATTCACCTGTCACGCTTCTGCATTTGGGAATTATGTGAGTTAAGAATAGTGGGTGTGAAGGGAGTGCTACGTCCAGTATTTGTTTTAAAAATCTGAGTGTCTGCAAAATATTCTCTCTGTCCTAATTTCAAAAGGTAAAAATATACACACAATACTGTTTTAAGAAAACGCCTTAAATATGAATACTATCCAATAATTAACAAAATGACATTGATCATTAATAAACCTATCCTCCAAGAATGACTTAAAATTTTTTATCATTAAGAAAAGTTAGCGTGCAGCTCATAGAGACAGCATGTGCCTAGCATGTGGCACACAGTGGCTTCTGTCCCCTACTTCAAGGAGTAGCTAACTCCGTAGTGTGTCTGCACACGTGTTTCTACGTGCACATAGCCATACCATTTGGGTTTATGCATTTTCTTTCTTTAAGACAGACAGAGCAGAGATATGAGCATATTCTAAAGAGTTCTAATTACATCTTAATTGTTTCTTCAAAACCATCCTACCTCATGCCCACCATTTCAATTCAGCATTTTCCACTGCTTATGGAATCGCAATGGGGCAGAGAAGCAAAGCAATATTACATTTATTTCAAAATGTCCTTGGTTCATGACTAGAGATTTCTGTAGAGCTTGGAAGCAAGGCAACATGGATTGAAAACTTTAAAATCCAGACAAGCTTGGATTTTAGTACTTTGAGATTCTAACTTGGAGAGAATAAACTGCTTTCCAACAGGTTTTTATGTGAGGACTGATTTTTGAGGTTTTACAGTCAAGGCAACAGTGCCTCAGAGTCCTAACAGTCAAAGGCCTTGGCTAGCAAATTGAGTTCACCCCACCAGCCAAGTGGGTTTGGCCTCAAGAAGCCTGCCATGCTTGTTAGTCTTAAATACAGGCATTTACATTTGACTTTAAGCCATGCCTTATTCTGCTGGTACATTGGTAGAAAGGGGAACCATGCTTCAGAGGCGAGAGACCAGGAGGATCAAAGGGGAATTAAGCAAAAAGAGAAAAGACACCACAGATCAGAAGAGACAAAATGATTCTGCTGTTTACTTCTCTGAAACACAACTATCCTATGTAATAATACTCCATGTGTATTTTTCTAATAGAAAAACTGTAGAGGTCTGAACACAGATACAAAGACTTCTTAAATATTATTTTACTCAAAGAAGGAGAAACCATTTATTTACCCTAGAAATATAACAGATGCCTCTTAGAGTTGTGTCATCTCCCTATCTCCCCGCCCTCCAAAACAGGTTTTCTCTGTAACAGCGCTGGCTATCCTGGAACTCACAGAAATCCACCTGTCTCTGCCTCTGCCTCCCAAGTGCGGGATTAAAGGTGGGCACCACCATCCAGCTACTCTTGGGAGTTTTTAACTGGAGGCATATTGTTTAGAATCTAGCTCCCTTACATATCATAATATAAACATCATTAGCCTTCTGTAATGAAGGGACATGGAACTGAAAAACACAGCAGCTGAGTTCAAGCACTCTACACTTGGATCAGTACAGGGTTTTTGCTACAAAGCCTCTAAAGCACAAGGATATACTTGGTATATTTTGGCCCTCCATTCAAAGCAAAAACTGAGGATGATGGTGGTGGCGGCACACACTTTTAATCCCAGGGATAGGGAGGCAGAGCCAGGGCTGTCTCTGTGAATTCCAGGCCAGCCTCCTAGCTACAGAGCTAGCTATAGGACAAACAGGGCAACACAAAGAAATCCTGTCTTAAGGAACCAAAAACAAAAGAAAGGGAGGGGAAGGGGAGGAGAGGGGAAAGATAGAAAAAGGAAGGAAGTCAGGGAGGAAGGGAGGGAAGGAGGGAGGGAGGGAGGGAGGAAGGAAGGAAGGAAGGAAGGAAGGAAGGAAGGGAGGAAGGGAGGAAGGGAGGAAAGAAGGAAGGAAGGCCAGCCAATGTGGGAAAGTGGGAAGGACTTGGTTCAATCTGAGAAGGGAGAGTATAACAGCAGCTCACTGGGACTAAAAGAAGCTGAAACAAGTCACCAGGGAAGACAGCCTTGAGGGAAAAGCAGGCAAAAACTGTTCCTTGCCACATTTGGGAGGATATGACAAATAAGTCTGGATTTATTCCTGAAAGCTGTGGCACAACTCACAGATTTATAACGAAGCATCTGGCAGAGTAGCCTGTGTTGGCCCTAAGGGACTGTGGGAAAGAAACCAGGGGTTGGGAAGGGTTTCATTTTTGGTGTTCAGCAGCTTTAGGAGTTGGACGTCCTGCTGACATTTCTAGCTTGGGAAAGAAAGCCTTTCTCAATCTCCTCCTCAACCCATTTAAAGACTGGTCTGAAAACCGCTTTTTCCATTCTGGAGACCTTGTACCTTATATCCATATATAACGTGCTTATTTCATTTACTTTATTCAAACCATCTCTCTCTACACAATTAGTACAAAACTCAAATGTACAAAGTACAGTTTATCAAACAATGGAAGACACGTCAGATAAACAGTAAGACAGAACCAAACAGACAAAGAGAAAATTACTACTATGCTTGTTACCTCTCAGATCTTTAACTTTATGTGTGCAAATATGTTTCTGAATGTCTCTACACACATGCACATGAGCTCTCAGATGCCAAATGAAGAGATGGGATCCCTGTGAGATGGAACTGCAGGTGGCTGTGAGGAACCCAACAGCAATCCGAGTGCTCTTCACCACTGAGCCATCTCTCCATCTCCAGGAAGTGCTCTTCACCACTGACCCATCTCTCCACCCCCCTAGTTTTGCTGTTGTTTACGAATTCTTTACTTTATGTATATGGATGTTGCATCTGCATGTAGAATAGGGCATGGATCCTATAGGACTATAGTTATAGACAGCAGTGAACCACCACATGGATGCTGGGAATTGAACTCTGAAAGAGCATCCAGCTCTTGAAACTTATTGGAGAAGGTGTCTTGCTGTACTGTGCAGCCTGGTCATTAATACTTGGGTTGAAGCCTGTCACTCAGTCCCCACAAAGCAGAGTGGGCAGATTCCCCTGGAGGATGGTTTCAAGCATAAAATATAATGAGGTTGTATATAAGCCCCCTATCAAGATCACAGCCTGGAATATGGCAGGTATTGATTCAATATATGTTAAGCTACTTTTTTCTTTTCCCATTGAAGTTGTTTCCTGAAATTTATAACATTTTCTTCTTCTTTCTTGGTATTTAGAAGTTCCTTTTCCTAAATCAACAATTTCAGTTTTTAAAAATCAGTTTCAGGTCCAAGTGATTAACTTACACACAGTAAAATACTACTTAACAGTGGTTTGTTGTAGCATTTATAATGAACTGAAACTCAAATTTTGACTTTTCACTTTTCCCTTGACTACTGGATAAGTATGCCATCCTCCTCTGATGCTCAGTGAGCCCTAGTTCCCAGTGAGCCTTGGTATCACAAGGGCAAAGAACCCATACTCTTGAGTACATTGTGCTGAATCTACAACACTGGCTAGGTTAGATGGATTGAGTGTGGTTTCTACTTACACATTTTCACAATGGGCTTTTCAAAGCACAGTTCCATGGTAAGTCAGAGCATCTAAATAACCACACTCATTAATTGAAAGGGGTAATGAGTGGCTAAAACATAACAGTCAATGGAGCATAAAGGGGTTGGGGGATGACCTGATATTGTAACAGAAACAAACAGCATCAAGTGTGGTATTCCTGAAGTCAACTGTTACCAAGAATTATAAAAAGATCTTTGAAAATAACCTGGTGAAAGAACTGTGGGGAAAAGGGAAAACGGAAGCTCCCTTGCGCCAAGAAGTAAAGGAGCTCTCAGCTCAATAAGCAATGATCTACTTTAAGAGATGACAGCTAAAAACAAAGAATCAACCAAGACAACAATGCCCCCAGTCCCAACTGACTCCCAGCTGCCTGGCAGGAAGGTGCTGTGAACAGCAGGAACCACAGGAGAAATTCCTCCTACCCCAACACCAGTTTCAAAGAATGGGCCAGGCTGGGGAAACACAGCCTAGGGCTGAGCACATGTGGACAGAAAGACAAGTGATTACTTGGGGTGTTAGGAGTGAAGCTAAAGTGTGATTCTCTGTGAGTACCTTGGAAGGAAAGCTCCAAAAAGGAAAAGCCCTATTACTAGGACAAGGAGCAGGCATTGAGTAAATAAGGGGCAGCAGCTCAACTCTCCATGGGTGAAAGAGCCTGATTTGTAACTATGCAGAGAATACTAAAGTGGACACAAACAGAATTAGAGCCCTGGCAAAATGAACATTTCCCACTGAAATGGCACACAATAGCACAGACAAGGCATCAGAAGAACCTCAGGCACTAAAGCCCAACTGCTGGAACAATAACAGATGGACATTTCCCCAAAGCATGGGGAAGGCTGGGAAAACCCAAGGAAGAGCTGACACCTGCTTGCAGCTGAGTGGGTTCCACCTCCAGGGGATAAAATACACTAGCAAATCTGGTTTAACAGGTGTGAACTGAAGCCACAAACAGCTTGCCCTCTCCCTCATCATTTCAGTTTGCTGAATGAATCAGAGAGAAAGGATACTGACTGATGCTGGAATTCCTAAAGATCTACTCTGCATTTATTTCACCTTATTTTAGATTAAAAATTCACTAGCATAAATTCACTTAATTTTGCTTCCCTTATATATTAGTTTATTAGGTTTTATGACTATTCTGTAGTTTTGGGGCTCCATCTAATGGAATAATCCATTATTCCACACAAAATTCATAGACCTTCTAATTTCCACCTCATTTCTTTCCTCTTCTTTAACTTTCCATAGTTTTAACAATGTAAAAACTGTTAATTCTAACAACACCCCAATTTCATACCCACCCATCTACTTTCCTCCTCATTCTTTCTCACTTGATAGTAATCCTTGGCTATATTTTACTTTCATTACTAATCTTGCTAACAATTCTCTGAATCCACACTGTACGAGCACTTCTGTAATTTAGAATTATGAATGTTGCATACTGGACCTGTCTAGCATTAGTTGTTGCTTCTTCAAGTAATATTCTACACTGACTGTAATACTGTGAATTATATGAAATGCCCTAAAAGCTTTGGGAAAGAAAAACCGATCCCTCTACAATCTAATTCCACATGACACTACAAATACCATAACTGAAAGAATGGAACTATCGTTAAAAACAAAAAGCCTGCACTCAATGAGTTAATCTCAGATGTATAAGTTCCAGTGGCAGAAATGTAACAAATATGAGAAAGTAGAAACAGCATCACCTCTATGGAAAATACTGATCCCACAGGAATAGATCCCAATATGAGTAACTTGGATGAAAGCCCACAGAGAGAACCAAAAAGAATAATTATGAGAATATTCAGTAAGAACAAAAGGGACACAATTAAACCCCTGAAATAATACAAGGGAAATACAAATAAATAGCCAAATGAATAAGGAAGTCAGTTTAGGATGGGAGGGGGGAACTCAATAAAAATGTTGAACACATACAACAAATCAAAGTTTTAAAAATAAAAAAATCTAAAATTTTGTAATACAGGAAAATGAAGTTTCATATTAGACCCCAAATTCTCATAAAAATAAACCACACACACACATACACACACACACACACACACACTCAGAAACTGTCTTGAAGGCACCCATAATTCCAGCGTTTTCCAACAATATTAAACATCTGTCCTTCAACACATAAAGCCTGCAGCAATGTGATCATCACTGAGCTGCAAAGAAGTCCTTTTCCTGCAGAAATAAAATAATCTGCTCTCTGCTTGACAGAATTTTACTAGCCAAGGATAGGAAAGGAGGGTGGGGAAGGTGAAATTATTGCCCTTTGTAGACAGAAAACTTTCTACTTGGAACAGAGATAGGTCTGACTCATCAAGAGCATATGGGGGTTTAAGATCCTTAACTATAAACAGTAGGGTCCAGGCCTGGGTGGTCTGTGTTATGTCCAATAATATACAAACTGGCTTATCCTCAAAGTAAATATTTCCATTTTATTATTATGAGTCATGAAAAATATTCAGTCTGTTAAAAAACAGAAACATTTTCAATCCAATCTTTTAGTAAAAGGTCTATATTTTCAACTGACATCTGAGGGCTCTTCTCATTAAATGCATGAAAAGATAAGTGACTTTACTGGCATCTTACAGAATATCTAAGTGAGGAGGGAGAGTGCCCGATGGGAAAGAAACCAAGTGTGTGAAGATCGCTGTTATTTTCTACACACTGGTTAATAAGAAGCATAAGGAATGAGATGAGATGAGATGAGATGAGATGAGATGAGATGAGGAGATATGCTATGGGAGCCACTTCTTATTTCAGATGATTTAATATACTATAGGAGTCACCTAATGCTACTTCTAAATTGGTTATGTCTCCCATTTTCTTCAAATTATATATCACAATGGAAGCTGATGGCTAAATGTGTTAGAAAAATGTTCAAATATTTCATCAAAGATGTTATTTTCTGGAGGTCTTCAGGGGAAGAGAAGAAGAATGAACACTCTATTCATGTGGTATATGATAAGGTGGCTCTCAAAGTCTCCATATTATCCTCACTGAATTAAAAAGAAATCCAAAATTCTTCATGGATGACAGGAACTTGCTCTGATTCGGGATTCTCTCCATACCTACTAAATGAAATTGGCAGAAAAATATTTTTAAAGCCACAACAGATACATCCCCAGAATATGGAGACACAAAGAACATCCTGGGCGATGTGCAGGATGGAAAGTCTTGGCTCCCTGCTCGATTTCTCACTACTGGATTGTTAAAAAGCATTAAATATTATTTGCTCTGCTCTAATTTCTTCCTTCCAGAAGAACTGACCTCAGTGTGAAATATTTTCTCTATGAAAAGTAAATGAACTATTAGGAAATATTTCAGCTGTCTGGCTGTTTCCCAGGAAGTACATATGGACACAGATGCTCACTCATATCCATTCTAAAAAAACAACTGCTGATGGGAAATATTTTTCTGTACAAGTAAATGGTACTTTTTATTTCACCATATCTAGGTGTCAAGAATTTTAATCATACATATTAAGTAATTCTGTAGTATTCCTAATGCAGGAATTCTAACAGATTTTACCATCTTACAACTGGAATTTTACTAGAATAGAATGGATAGAGAATAATTATTAGCATTGTAGAAGATGACATTTAGTTTGTCTTGACATCTATTCATTGTGCTACTAGAACTGAATATTAGTTAAATCCAAATAAATAAAATCCCATGTTAGAAGTAAAACAAACATTTTAAGAAAATACTGTATTTTTAAAGAGAAAGTGAAGAATTTATTCTGTTTAAAATTATTCTAGTTACAATATGAAAAATAGGGAAATATGAGTGTTTCCCTTTCTTCTCAATTGTAAGACATTACTTATTAGCAGAAATCAGGAGCACATAATACAGAGAACTTTTCATGTACGGTAAAATTTATAGCTTAAAAATTCTAATTTAAACACAACTGATTGCTTTATGTAACAGGCAACTCATTTCCTACTGTGAATAAACATGCTCCCTTTACACATGTCTTAAAAGCTGTTGCTTTTAAGTAGTTATGTCACCCATACTTCTGATTATTATGCAAACCCGTGATGTCTAATGGCCATTTAAATAACACAGTGACAGTAAGAATTTCTTTTTGAGACAAGGTCTCATTCTTTGCAGACAAAGTAGTGCAGACCAGCCTTCAAGTCGCTGTGCTAACCCAAATTATCCCTGAACTAATGGTGTTCCTTCCAGCGACACCTCTTGGGTGCTAGAATTATACCCATTCATACAACAAAGATGTCTGTTCCACTATGTTCATAGCAGCTTTATTTGTAATAGCCAGAACTTGGAAGCAACCTAGATGTCCCTCACCCGAAGAGTGGATAGAGAAAATGTGGTACATCTACACAATGGAGTACTATTCAGCAGAAAAAAACAATGGAATCATGAGATTCGCAGGCAAATGGATGACACTAGAAGAAACCATCCTGAGTGAGGTAACCCAGTCACAAAAAGAGAAACATGGCATGTACTCTCTCATATATTGTTTTTAGACATAGATCTGGGGAGTGCCAGACTGCAATCCTATGGCCAGAGAGTCTGGGAAACAGAAACTTCATTTAGTGGCTGATCGAAGAAGAGGCAGACTCCCTCGGTTAAGTACTGAGCTGAACTCAAGAAAGCCAGTAACAGAGAGGGAGGACTGATGATCAAAGGGATTAAGACAGGGCTGGTTTAACCTCCAGAAACAGCTGACCAGACAAAGGTTAACTCTTGAATCCCAAGCATCAGCCTGGGAATCCAGCATGGGACTGATCAAGACCCCCTGAATCTGGGTGTCAGTGAGGAGGCCTAGGTAATCTATTGCGCCTTGGGCAGCAGATCAGTACCCATCCCAAGTATACACATGGACTTTGGACTCCCATAGAACCATGAGAGGTGCACTCTCACCCTGAACTCTTGGGGAAGGGTCTAGGCCCTGCCCTATATGAAATGACAGACTATGGACACCCCCATGGAGGGCCTCACCCTCCCTGGGGGAATGAGGGGATAACAGGGGGGGTGGGGGAGGGCACGGGAGGAGGGGAGGGAAAGGGAGAGGGACCTGGAACTGACTTGTGAAGCAACCTTGTTTCATATCTAAATTTAAACTGGAAAAAAAAAAGAAAAATTTCAAATGTTAAAAAAAAAAGAATTATAGGAGTGTGCTCTAACTCAGCAAGAATCTTAAATTATTTTTTCCAGATAGAAAAAAGGCTGTAGTGATATATTATTTATGATTTATAAAAGGTTGGCTGAGGATTCAGAAAGGCAAAGTCAGCCACAAGCCTTAGAAGTCAGGCACACACGTTTAATCCCAGCAGCCAGAAACTAGGAGGTGGTGATACATACCTAAAAATCTTAGGACTCAGGACTAAAAGATAGACAGATTTCTCTAAGTTCAAGGCCATCCAGATCTACACAAGAGTAAATCAGTCTAAAAGAGAATTACAGCTCACACTTTTATCCCAACATTAGGGAAGTATATAAGACAGAAGCAAGGTCTCAGAGAGGAATTTGTTCTCCAGCCACACTGAGGAGAGGCAGCAATCTGAGGCTTGGTGGAATGCTCCTGGGGTAGCCCTGTCAACCTGAGGTAATGCGAAGAACTAGTGGCTAGCTGCCTTGCCCTTCTAAACTTCAGCTTGAAGCTTGAACCCAATAAAAGTCTCTGAGTCTTTTATTAATTCATGTTACACAGGGCTTAATGAACTATTATACTGTATGCTAATCAAAGCATGTTTTATTATTTTAGAACCCTAAGTTCTAACATCAGATGGTCTCATACATGGTATTATATCCAATCACCTCTCTCTGTCTCTCTCTCTCTCTCTGTCTCTCTCTCTCTCTGTCTCTCTCTCTCTCTCTCTCTCTCTCTCTCTCTCTCTCTCTCTCTCTCTCTGTGTGTGTGTGTGTGTGTGTGTGTGTGTGTGTGTGTGTGTGTGTGTGGTTACACCAAGAGGTTAGAAATCAACTTCTATCTCGTGTATTCCCTCAGGTGCTGTTAACCTTGTGTATCAGAAACAGGGTCTCTCATCAGCCTAGCATTCAGCACTCAGGCCCCACTGGCTTTTGTATGGACAAGTGTTTTGTTACCACCATATTTCAACTGTATGAATTTCATAGAATTCAATAGTGCATCTAAATTCTCTTTACCTAGACTAGGATAAAAGTATGGTATTTCTTTAATTCTGTGCAATTTTGTCCAATTGTTACCTCAGGTGACAATAACCTCAGGTGGTAACAATAGAGAACTCTAAATAAGGAAGCACTATGTCTTCACATGTAATACAATGGGGAGCTGTATCTAAGAATACATTTTGTCAATGATGCTGAATTATAAGATTATCATGGAGCAGACAATATTGACTGATTTGTTACAGGCTACCATTTATTTCGAGGAATCACTCAGTGGAAAGCAGTCTCTGTGATATTAAATGTGCAGAGTCTGTGTGTACAGATACAAATGGGAAGATCATATTGCTCAATAAAAACAGGAAACTCAATCTGATCCTCTGCTGACTTGTGTGCGTGGCAACCAACATGGATTCAGCACAAGGAAAACTGTGGTCACATTTTATAAACTAAGACAGGCTAAAATAGATTAAATCACTCACGGCTATACACAGAGGAGACTGCATTTCTAAAAACAATTTGGATTAGATAATAATTACAACAACTAGAGTTTACATTTCTTCACTGCTACTTATTAGGCAATGTTAATTCAGTCCTAGCTATAACAACAGGCTCTAAGAATAACTTCCTTTAAAAACACCAAAGAGATGAAACAATGATAGTTAAATTATTTGCCCAAGATCCTAGAGTATTGTTCAAATTCAGGCAACAGGGTCTTGCTAGTCACTTACAGGAGACCATGCTACCAGAAGCCTTGCAGTCTGCCTAAAGGAATTTAGGGCTGGAGAGAAGGCTCAGCAGTTGAGAAAGAATGCTGGCTATTCTTGCAGAGGACCTGAATTCGGTTCCCTGCACTCACATCAAGAGACTCAAATCTGCCTGTAACTACAGCTTCCTGGGTCCTGACACCCTCTTTGGACCTTTGCAGGTACCCACACACGTATGCATATTATGATGCAGAGACACATATATTCAAATAAAGGGTTTTTTTAATTTAAAAAATAGGTTTAAACTGAGGCCCAGAGCCACACATAGTATGATGCAGAGACACATATATTCAAATAAAGGGTTTTATTAAAAAATAGGTTTAAACTGAGGCCCAGGGCCACAACTGTTTGCTTTTTGCTGTTGTTACAAATGAGCAAAAGGAGAGCAGACACATGCAGATGGCAGTGAGGAGGGCAGATCTACCTTGGGCAATATAGCTGAGCACAGACAGCGGAGAGGAGCTGGAATATGGGAACAATTCAAAAGTAATTTAGAATGTCACCTGATTTCCAGCTGGGTGAGTGGCATCACCACTAACTGACAGAGATCTGGAGAAAACCAGAGAGTTGCAGGAAGGCTAGAATCACTGACTAGAGATCGAAGTCCAACTGGTGAAACTTAGTCTGAGGAGCAGTGACACAACCATGTCACTAGATTATATGTGGCTCTGAAAGTTAGCAGACCAACATGGCCTAAACACAGACTAAGGATCGTTAATATGCAAATGGCAATTGAACACGCACAAGTGTGTAAGGTTACCAAAAGTCGCACCAACACTGAGAAACAGCAAGGTCTAAAAACGATATCAAATACACACATACATAAAGGACGATGCAAGAAACAAGACAGTGAAAAGGCGCTGAAGGAATGAACAGAAGGAGAAAAAAAATCAAGACAATTATTTCAGAAAACCTAAGTGAAAGGTTTATAAAAGAAGGTAAAATACCCTAAGTAGCTGGGAATCCTTATAAGAAAGGAATAGTAAATAGTCTTGAGATTGAGAGGCAGGCTGTTTCTGATGATGCTAAGGAGAGAGAAATTCCTCAGGCTCATGGGGTGGAAATCAGATTACAGTGACACATAAGAACGGCAAAAGGCAACTAATTTGAAAAATCTGGATGTTGAGAGACGGAAAGACAAAAAGGCAGTGTTTGGAAGGAAAGGGGCAAGAAATGGTTCCACTTGCCTCCCTCACTGTCTTTGCCACACTCTCATCTCTGACCACCGCTTCCTGATGCTACCGACTCATCTACAGACCATCTTCAACACCAGTCTCCTGATCTCTTACGAGTACATCTATGTAATTAACTTTTATTTGAAGTAAAAACAATCCTATTTTACATCACGTGATCTTTAAGGGCTTCTAAATACCACTATGAATGAAGCAGCTGTAGTAGCACCCAGTTGAGCCATTTGCAGTGAGCATCAGCTTTATCAAATGATCACACCACTGCTTCACGACATTACATATCACATGCCATATAAACTATGTACAAATAATATTTCTCCTTCAACTACAAAAGCACACGCTAAAAACATTTCCTGAGTAAAATCAACTTTGTGTGATTTAGTACCATAAAAAATGCAGAATAAAAAGGAAAAAGTCATAGGAAGGAACATAACCCAACTGAGAAGATATCAACCCATCCAATTAACCCATTCCTATTAGCTGTCCCATAGAAATAAGGAGACTGGGAACAACCATTTCACTGAGAAGGGACATTTGTCTCTCGCTATCCCTTTTCCAGAGAGATACTAATATTGACACTAACTATATTCAGGTCCCCTCCTTACTTACAATAGGCAAGTTTCCAGCATGCCTAAACAGAATCTCTAGGTCAGTATCTCTTGCTTGAAGAAGAATATACATACAAGAAGAATATGCTGACATATTCCCTATATGTTGTGTGATGGTTTAAAACAATGGAAAGTACTGGTTTAGCCAGATAGACTGAACAATGAAAACATTCAGGTAGAAGAACACAAAATTCCAATCCATGCTTTGTTTCCAGTAGCGCGATCTTTGGCAAATTATGTAAATTCTCAAATTTCAATTTCCTTACCCACAAAACAGTAAAATTCAGTACCCACTCTTTTAAAGTTGTGGTAAGATTTAATCCTGGGATACTTATAAAGCATCTACTACAGGCTCATGCACACAATAAACACTCAGTTACAATAATGTTCCATTAGGTGCAGACTGACACTATGCAGGATATAAATCACAGTGGGTGTACATTAGTATATGATTCCTTTAAAGATGATAAAACTCAAACAGATAACTTTTCTTAGAGTCTCTTAGTCACTTGTTTCCAGAAGAATTTAAAACAACCTTCATTTCAGTTACATACCCAGAAATCACACTTTGGGTACCATTTTGCAGTAAAAGTATTACAAACACAAAAGGAGTACAGGTGGGTCCTAATTAGACTTTAAAATTAATGTGCGCTCTGAATAAATGGGCACAGATTCAAATTATGGATGGTGAAAGTATAGTGACTCACTTTACAAGTTAGGGATATCAGGGTCCTCTCACAAAGAAGATTGACAGGGGAAGGGAAAGCGGACAGAAGATGCTGAGAAGAGACATGCTGAGTATAAACAAAGGCTCAACAGCCAGGATCAGAGAGCAGAGTGAGATGGGTGGCTTAGAATCAGAGTCAAGAGCTCAAAATGAGAGGTGCAGACTCAGACGTGACTATCCGCAGTGACAGACGGTTCCCCGAAGGACTTAAGCTTGAAGAGAGTTCTTTTACCCAGAACAGAACTCTGTTTAGGTGGACATGAACAGAATGGTAGCTACTTGATCCATGACTGAACCTGAAAGACAGAGTGAGGGCAAGCAGAGAGGAAGCAGAATCCCAACAGGAAAAGGACTCGTGGGAGGAGAACAGCAGCCGATGTCTAGAGACACAGTTAAATTTCTAGTCAGTCTCTTTCACGGCAACAGCTGTTAGAAACATTCCAAGTCCTTATGGGAAAGTTTCATGTTTCAACTACTATTTATTAGTACTGTGACCACTTTGATATGGGAAATAACAATGTAAAATTGTATTCTCCACAGCAACCGTTCTTTTGAAAGTACTAGTACATAGCTTCAAAAAGCAACATAACATCACGTTTTATAAATCTGTCTGAAGATCCTGCCGATCACTCTTCAACAACATGAATTTTCATACACAACAAACAAACAGCAATGTGTCTGCAAAGCTAATAAACAGAATACTTAACAAAATTAAACAACCATAGAATTGGGAGAGTGAATGACAACTGACTATATTAGTGAGCTTAAAACTAGATCCACAATGTACAGATGAAACAGCCAGATTCTTAAATTCTTTTAGAAAAGCTACGCTTTTAACATCTAATTAATTTAATTCAGTTCTAAAATGCTCTCATGTCACACTTAAAATGACATGGTGCATCATGTTAGGTGTTATCATATATCACTGGCTATTTCCCTGTGATTAATAAACAAAGGCAGATGTCTTATCTAAACACTTTGCCAGAAATCTACCAACAATAATTGACTGTGAAAACATGCAAATCAAGGGGCATTTTCAACACCTGGGGTCAAACAGAATTCAGGATGGCACTGTGCTCTGATATGAGAATCCAAGCTTCTGTGACTCATGACAGAAATCAAGCACGAGCTCATTTGTTTTCCGTCACCTGAGTATGAACATCAGTCTTATTCTAGTATGTGACTGAATCCCAGACCATTGAGGATTGCATACATGCATGTCATAGCACTAGCACATGGGGCAACTGGGACCCAGATCTCCCAAGCTTCCCCTGATGAGAGAATCCAAAGCCATATTCTTCTCCTTTTATTCTGCATTTTCAGAAGACAGAAATACGGTAACAGCCACCACTTCCTCATCAAGGCGAGATCAGTACCAAGAGGTACTGGGATGGAGAAATGTAAAACTGGGAGGAGACTCACATCTTCCTTCTTCTGGGGAGGTAGGGCAGAAGGTTGAAAGTCCAGAACTTAAAGACATGTTCACTTCTAACTCATCTCTCAAGAAAACCCCTCTCTGATTCAGTGACACAGCCACACTCCGGAAACAAAGTCTGTATCAGAAATTGATTATGATGGTGGGTAAGGGTGCCTGTCTCCACACTTGACAACCGGAATTTGATACCAGAGCCCACAACAGTGAGGGGAAAACCAACTGCTGCAAGTTGTCCTCGGATCTATGTTTCTCTACATGGGCACTTCTACAGTTCTCTACATGGGACTGGGATATGGGTAAACACTCTGTCTCTCTCTCTCCCTTCCTCATCCCCTCCATTACTCATTCTTTCTCTCTTTCCCCCTCAATAAACAAGTAAAAGTCAAATATGATTATGGTAGAAAATATTCATATTGCTGTGACTTTCAGCTGAATTTGGATACAGGTGTATAAGCCCAATCATTGAACCTATAGAGGATTAAAAATGTATCTCTAAACATATTTATTTCACATGAAGTTTTACGGGCATATGAGAAAAAAATCCAAAAATTTGTGTTTTGCTGTGCAATTTCTACAAAGTGTGAGACATAATGTTAGTATAATTTTTTCTATGCTTTTCCATTCATTTCAAGTTTTATGAGTGGCAAGTAGCTTGACTGTCCTTCAGTGAAATCTTCCCCAGATAAAAAGAAGACAGCAACACACTGCTGTTCAAAATGAAGTCAGTGTCAGCAGGAACTGAAGCTAAGTGAGGAAGTGTAACTGACAACGTGTAACGAGAACTCCCTGTAAAATCCACTAGTGTTCATCAACTTGTGACCAAGTTATGATACTCTGTGACTTTGTTTAACTAAAGAAACGACACATTTGCTTGTTTTTAAAGAGGAGCAGCATTCTTTATTCACAGATGCCAGAAGATGAAAAGGAAGGCGGGAAATTTATGTTTAAGTATTGTTCTTAATTTTACTTCTGTAAACGGGAAAAAGCGCTAGACGTTGCTTTTTGTTGGTTCTTTCCTTCATGTTGCAACTAAAAGAAAAAGTTTTCCCACACAACTATAAAAACATCCTGATCCTAAATCTGGTATAATGATTCATACCTGCAACCCCCTCTATCAAGAGGCTGGTGCAGCAGGGTGGTTCTGAGTTTGAGGCCTACTTTAGCTACTCAGGGTACCACTGGCCATTGCAGGCTACAGATTGAGACACAGCCAGAATGAAGTGGTGTATGTGGTGACTCTGTCTTCAAATGCGTATGCTGCTTTACACATTAATATACACTTCAACATAAACAATGTGCGGAATCCGTGAGAAAGTGTTTCCTATGGACTCTTCCTCGTCACTGCTGCTTAGCCAGCACTGATAGTATCAGACTGCAGGAGCCAAGACATCAGGAATGCCCATTTGAAGAGCATTCTTTCAAAGCATCTTCAAAGTATGCGTCTACATCCTTTGTATTTGAATTTTCACTGGAATCCACAGCAGACAGGAGCACTAGAATCCAGCGGCCTACATAAGTCAGGCAGGTGGCAAAACTACAACTACCAATTATTACTTTTCCTCACCCCAGATATCTAAAGCACCCAGGATTTCATTTCAACATAAACCTATGGAAAATCGCAATCACCATGTGCAAGATAATGAATGTGAAGAACCGTTTAAAAATGTACTAAGAGCCATGTGCAGGTGAAGCATTTCATTTGGCATTTAGGTAAGCATAGTTTTTAATACCAAAATCAGTGTGCTGGCTTTTAAGTAAATTCATACATCAGAGACATGAGTTCCATCAGAAAACATATTAGGAAATTACTCAAGTTCTTTCTCTAAAAAAAAAAAAAAAAACAGCAGGACATCTTTACTGAAATGGATCTCAGTTTCCCCTTTCCAATTTAGATACCAGGATAAAAACTCAAGATGATTCACTGGCACATAAAAATGTCCCTTTATGCTCTTGCCAAAAGACATTAATGATTAAGAGGAGACCTGAGGACAATATCATTTTATATTTAATTACCCAATTTTATGCAACTAGATTTAAAATACTAACAATAAATTAAATAAATATGTCCACAAATACCTGTGTTTATACTAAAATGCCATTGGATTTGCCAGATGCCATGTAAAATAACTATTCATTCCAAACACAAGCCAGGGTACAGAAAAGCATAGACATTGTTTTGTTTGGTTGCAGTACTTTCTAAAGGGCTATATTTTTTACTATTCAGCAAACCCCTTGTAGGGTTATCCAAACGAACTTCTGCCAAGAACACTACGAATTCAGTGACAGTACTTCTTTGGGGAGAAAAATAGCCGCTTTTCCTCAGAAAATTGAAAGTGTTTATCTTGGCTCTTAAACCCTGTATTGAGCCTTCTGGAAAATATTTTAAACTGCTGTTTTTAACTCAGACATTTGTAACTGAAGCAAGAACAGTTCTGTAGCTCTACACCAAAACACGCATTACTAGGGTTTCTTTTCCCTATACACCCAAAATCCTAAGCTAATGGCAGCAGCTTTCAACATATAATTTCCTACAGTCGTCAACAAACTAGATATCTATATATTAAATATGAAATTGGCTTTCAAACCTCAAAGACTTCTTATGGCTAAGAAATGCTCAACATTAAGCATACCTGTTACCCTGAAAGGTCACTCTGGGGAAGGACTGTTTCTTTTCATACCTGTTAAGATTTTCACAAGCATGCCACACCCATGTCCTCCTCGTGAGATGAGTGTGGGGCCTGCTCAGGGCCAACTCCCCCCCTTGAAAATTACTAGGTTGCCTCTGCATGTAATAAACCCACACCAACAGTCTTGGTCCCCCTATGTCCTCTACTTGAGAACTCCAAGAGAGCTCAAACCATCCAGAACTCCTGATATTGAAGTCTCGACCCACCTACACCCACCAGAAGACAAGGAGAGAGAGAGACAGAGACAGAGACAGAGACAGAGACAGAGACAGAGAGACCCTACCTGCACCCACTGGAAGAAGGGATGGGAAGATGACAGTATAAGAATACTCAAAAAATATGACACCAACAACAAGACCTGAACATCCCACCACAGATGAAGCAGAAGAGAACGACTTTAGAAACAACTTTATGAGCCGGGCGGTGGTGGCGCACGCCTTTAATCCCAGCACTCGGGAGGCAGAGGCAGGCATTCTCTGTGAGTTCGAGGCTGGGCTGGATCGACAGCCTCGAAAACAATACAGAGAAACCCTGCCTCATAAAAACTAAAAAAAAAAAAATTATGAAGATGGTAGAGACCCTCAAAGAGGAAATGAGAAAATTCATTAAAGAAATGGAAGAAAAATTAAAGAAATATAGGAAGTGGAGAAAAATACAAAATAAAACATTCAAGAAATAAATTCTTAAAGAAAGCCAAGAAAAAACCAACCAAACAAGTGAAGGAAACAATTCAAACAGTACAAAGCTCGAAAGCTGAAACAGAAACAATAAAGAAAATACAGAATGAGGGAATGCTGGAAATAGAAAAGCTGAGTAAACCATCAGGAACTACAGATGTAAGTAAAACCAAAATAATCAAGAGATAGAAGAGAGACTCTCAGGTGTTGAAGACTCACTAGAGGAAATAGTCATCAACCAAAGAAAATCTCAAATCTAGCAAATCCCTCATAAAATATCCAGGAAATATGGGACACTGTGAAAAGGTCAAACCTAAGAATAACAGGTATAGAAGAAGGCAAAGAAATACAGCTCAAGGGTACAGAAAACATATTACACAAAATGATAGAAGAAAAAGTTCCCAACCAAAACAGGACATGCCTATGAAAGCAAAAGTAGCTTAAGAACACCAAATAGACTGGACCAAAAAAAAATTCCCTCGCCTTGCCACATAATAATCAAAAAAACCCAAACTTACAGAATAACAAAAAAAATAGTAAGAGCAGCAAAGAAAAAAGGCCAAGTAACATATAAAGGCAAACCTATCAGAATTACACCTGAATTCTCCATGGAAACTCTGATAGCAAGAAGGTCCTGCATAGATAATCTACCAACACTAAGAATATACCTTCTTCTCAGGGCCAGATGGAACCTTCTCTAAAAATCAACCACATACTCAACAACATAGAAAACTTCAACAATTACAAATAAATTGGAAGGATCCCCTGTATCTTATCGGATCACCATGCTTTAAATTTAGAATTCAACAACAACACAAATTACAGAAACCCTACAAACTCATGGAAATTGAACAACATGCAATTATCATCATTCCTGGGTCAAGGAAGAAAGAAAGAAGGAAAAAGAAAGAAAGAAATTAAGGACTTCCTAGACTTCAATGAAAATGAAGAAAAAACATACCCAAACTTAATGGGACACTTTGAAAGCAGTACTAAGAGCAAAGTTCATAGCACTAAGTGTCCAAATGAAGAAACTGGAGAATAGCCACACTAGAGAATTAACAGCACAACTGAAAGCTATAGAACAAAAAGAAGTAAACTCACCCAGGAGGAGTAGACACCAGGAAATTGAGGACTGAAATCAATAAAGTGGAAACAAAGAAAATAATACATGGAATCAATGAAACAAACAGTTGGTTCTTTGAGAAAATCAACAAGATAGATAAACCTTTATCCAAACTAACCAAAAGTCAGGGAGAGAACATGCTCATTAACAAGCTCAGAAATGAAAAGGGGGAAATAACAACGAACACTGAGGAAATCCAGAGAATCATTCATCAGGTCCTACTTTGAAAATCTGTATTACACAAAATTCAAAAATTTAAAGGAAATGGATAATTTTCTGGATAGATATCACTTCTCAAAATTAAATTAAGACAGATAAGTAACTTAAATAACTCTACAACCCCTAATGAAATAGAAGAAGTTATCAAAAGTCTCCCAATCAAAAAAAAAAAAAAAAAAAGCCCAGGACCGGATAGTTTCAGTGCATAATTCCACCATAAATTCAAAGAAGAGTTAATACCAATACTTCCCAAAGTGTTCCACACAATAGAAGCAGAAGGATCATTGCAAAACTCTTTTTACCAGGCTACAATTACCTTGGTGCCCACGCCACACAAAGATACAACTACGAAAGAGAAATACAGACCAGTCTCCCTCATGAACATTGATGCAAAAATACTCAAGAAAATATTGGCAAATCGATTCCAAGAATACATCAGAAAAATTCACCATGATCAAGTAGGTTTCATCCCTGGTATACAGGGATGGTTCCATATATGAAAATCCATCCTTGTAATCTACCACATGAATAAACTCTAAAAGAAAACACATGATCATCTCACTAGATGCTGTAAAAGCATTTGACAAAATCCAGCACCCCTTTTTGATAAAGGTCTTAGAGAGTGGGGAAAACAGGAACATACGTAAACATAATAAAAGCAACATACAGCAAACCAACAGTCAACATCAAACTAAATGGAGAGAAACTCAGTTTCTAAAATCAGGAACAAGAGAAGGCTGGCCACTCTCTCCATACCATTTCAATAGCGTACTTGAATTTCTAGCTAGAGGAATAAGACAAGAAAAAGAGATCAAGGTGATACAAATTGGAAAAGAAGAAATCAAACTTTTACTGCTGAAACTGAGAAGCTTCTGTTAGGCAAGGAAATAGTCAACAAGACAAAACAGCAGCCACAGAATGGGAAAAGATCTTCAGCAACCCCACATCTGACAAAGGTCTGACTTCCAAAATATACAAAGAACTCAAGAAGCTTGTCACCAAAACACCAAAGAACCCAATTAAAAAGTGGTGTAGAGAACTAAATAGAGAATTTTAGGTTTTCAAAGTATGATCTGATGATTCTCTGAATTTCCTCAGAGTCCGTTGTTATGTCCCCCTTTTCATTTCTGATTTTGTTAATTTGCATGTTCACTCTCTGCTGTTTGGTAAGTTTGGACAAAGGTTTGTCTATCTTGTTGATTTTCTCAAAGAACCAACTCTTCGTTGCATTGATTCTTTGTATTGTTTTCCTAGTTTCTACTTTATTGATTTTATCCCTCAATTTGATTATTTCCTGGCGTCTACTCCTCCTGGGGGAGTTTGCTTCTTTGTGTTCTAGAGCTTTCAGTGGTGCTGTTAATTCTCTAGTATAACTATTCTCCAGTTTCTTCATGTGGGCACTTAGTGCTATGAACTTCCCCCGTAGCACTGCTTTCAAAGTGTCCCATAGGTTTGGGTATGTTGTGTCTTCAATTTCATTGAATTCTAGGAAGTCTTTAATTTCTTTTTTTATTTCTTCTTTGACCCAGGAATGGTGCAGTTGTGCATTATTCAATTTCCATGAGTTTGTAGGGTTTCTGCAATTTGTGTTGTTGTTGAATTCTAATTTTAAAGCATGGTGGTCTGATAAGATGCATGGAGTTATTCCAATTTTTTTGAAGCTGATGAGGGAGAATTCTAAATAGAGAAATCTAAAATGGCTGAAGGACACCTAAGAAAGTGCTCAACATTCTTAGCCATCAGGGAAATGCAAATCAAAACTACTGAAAACTACTCTGAGATAATATCTCACACCAGGCAGAATGCGTGAAATCAAAAACATCAATAACAATCTAAGCTGGAGAGGATGTGGAGAAAGGGGAACACTCCTCCATTGCTGGTGAGAGTGCAAACTTGTACGACCACTCTGGAAATAGGTATGGCAGTTTCTCAAGAAAATGGGAATAAGTCTACCACAAGGTCCAGCAATTCCACTCTTGAGCATATACCCAAAGGATGCACACTCATACAATAAGGACATCTGTTCCACTATGTTCATATTTGTAACAGCCAGAACAAGGAAGCAAAATGTGATACATTTACACAATGAAGTATGACTCAGTGAGAAAACAATGAAATCTTCAAATTCGCAGGCAAATGGATGGAACTGGAAGAAACCATCCTGAGTGAGGTAACCCAGTCACAGAAAGACAAGCATGGTATGTACTCACTCATATATGGATATTAGATATAGAGCAAAGGATTACCAGATTACAATTCACACCACCAGAGAAATTAGGAAACAAGGAGGACCCTAAGGGTGAAATACATGGTCCCTCACAGAAAAGGAACTGGACAAGAACTCCTGAGCAAATTGGGAGCAAGTGGGGAGAGGGAAGGGAGGTAAGAAAAAGAGGAGAAGTGGAGGGGGAGGAGTACAAGAGGGATCAGGAAGACTGAGTCAGGGGAGGAATATAGGAGAGCAAGAAAAAGATGCCCTAATAGAGGGAGCCAGTGTAGGTTTAAAAAGAAATCTGGCACTAGTGAAATGTTCAGAGATCTACAAAGATGACTGCAACTAAGAATCTAGGCAGTAGTTGAGAAGCCGACTTTGATGCCCTTTCCCTATAATGAGACTGACGACTACTTTAATTGCCATCCCAGAGCCTTCATCCAGTAGCGGATGGAAGCAGAAGCAGGCACCCACTGCTAAGCACTGAGCTGAACTCCTGGAATCCAGTTGTAGAGAGGGAGGAAGAAAGAGCAAAGGAGTCAAGACCATGCTGGAGAAACTTACAGAACCAGCTGATCTGACTAAATGAGAACACAGGGACCCCAGTCATAAAGTTGGAGAACCAACATTGGACCAAACCAAGTGCCCTGAATGTGGGTGTCATTTGGGAGGCCTGGGCAGTCTATGGGACATCTAACAGTGGAACCAGTATTTATCTATAGTGCACAAAAATACGTTGGCAGCCAATTCCCTATGGAGGGATACTATTTCAGCCTAGATATATGGAGGAGGTCCTAGGCTCTCGCCCCAAATGATGTGAAAGATTTTGATGATCCCTCATGGAAGGCCTCAGTATCCTTGGGTGAGGTATGGGCAGGGGGTTCAGTGAGGGGGGGATTGGGAGGGAGAGGGAAAGGGGAATTTAAATGTAAATATGTGTGTTTCTAAATTTTAAAAAAGTGAAAAAAAAAAGATTTCACACAAAAAAATTTACTTCACACTGCACTTTACTCCCGTGCATGTCAACAAAGGTTGATTTCCTAACATTTCAACATTTTGGAATTTATTTTCCTGACAGATATGCTACATCATCCGACAAGTCAGGACAGAGTTATAGAGGTAAACTTTGATTTTTTTCTTACACTGGTACCCTAATAATATCTATGACACAGTTATTGTCTGAATAAACAGGAGAAATGAACTGTGTTTAATTTCTAACTCAGTTCACCCAATTGGAGTTATTAAAACACAAGAAATAGTGTGCTACAACGTACAACAACAGGCCAAATACAGTGTGAAACATAAATTTGGAAAATCAGGCTAGTGTTTGAATCAGTGTTTAGAGTAGTGAAGCAGCACTCACAAGTCTCTGGATTCGATCAAATCAAAGAAACCAAAGGAAGAAAGGAAAGAAAAAAGGGAAGCACAGAGGACACATTTCCCAAATGTCATCACTAAGCTCCAATATTTTTCAATCCCCAATATCTGATATTGTCCTATGCAACTCATTATCAGCTCTTTGAAGATGATGTGCTATTGTGCACCTTCATCACTTTGTCTCTATCTGATACCCCGATAATAACATCATTTTGTATTTTCTTAGAACATTTCTGAAAAGATAACAATAATAATAATAATAATAATAATGATGATAACCACATTGTGCCTTATCAAATATTTACTAGGATGTTCTGGCAAGAAATACCTGCTTTAAATTACTGATTTAATTTCTTTGAAAATGATAAATCTATCTATCAAATACCTCTTAATAAAAGTCTGCCATAGCCTTTGTCAACTAAGTACAAACATTAAAAGACTAGACATTCTCGCTATGACTGAACTCTGAAAAGTCAATAGAGAATTATCTAATGGAGTGTCATAAGAGGGCTATAAATAGTAATTAATTCATAAGACTGAAGGTAAGGATTAGGAAGGAATAGATTTTCCCTAATCAAAAATCATTTTCTCCCCCTCTCCCTAAAGTTGGGATCACTCTACTTAGTGTTAGCTGTCCTGGAACTTAATGTAGACCAGGCTGGCTTGGAAATCACAGAGATCCTCCTGCCTCTGTCTCCTGAGTATGGGGATTAAAAGTGTGCACCATTACCATCTGGCTTGAGAATCATTCTCAGTTCTGTTCTTTTCATAGAGAGGTAGCAGACACCCTTTGCCATTCATACTTGAGTCAAACTAACATACTCTTGCTGAAACCTTGTTTCTCTTCTATTTTCTTTACTAACAAAGAAGCAGGATTTACCTCTAAACTTTTGGGATTGAGTAGGCAGGATTCCATGCCATTTACTTGAGACAATGACTGGGGGATGCTTTTGATTCATAGTTAAAAGGAATTAGATACTATTTTGATACTGAAATAAATTGGTGAAGAGAGCATACCTGAAAAAGAACATGTACATGGCCGCTGTGATGCAGAACAAAAGGACCTGAAACGAGGAGGAAATGAATTATTTGTAAAACGTGTTGAGGTCATCACTGCTGTGACTGACAAAAGCAAAATATCCACTATTAAATCTCAGGCCTGGTACAATGAAAAGGCATAGAGGCAACCATCACCATGTACATCAATATACCACATTCTGTAATACACTTCTTAAACACACTGCATTAAGGCAGTAACAAACTCATAATTATATGTAATTATACTATATTCAAGTGATATATATATAATCATCGCTTAGTATCTATGAAAGGCTTGTTTTAAAATAATTCAATCTACCAGCCAATAGATACCCAAATCTATAAATGAAATGTATATTCAATTTCCACAGTTGGTAGACTATATGTTTAGGGATTAATAAGAAAGGGATTATTATGTTCAATAGATTTTTTACCAAATTTTATGAATGTTCAACCAGCAGTTGGTTGCATGGATATGGGACTCAGTGATACATACAGCCAACTGAATACACAAAACTATTAGCTAACAAATATACTCACAGAACTCATACAGACTGGATGGGTGACAATAGGTTTAACACTCACCTTTACTAACTTGCCTGTTAGAACCCAGAGTTTCAAACTGTGGTTCAGGACTATGTATTATGTGAAGTAACTGACAAAATTTGGCAACAGTACAAGTTTTCTGAATGTAAAACCACCAATATTTAATTCAAAATCAAACATTTTAAATCCAAAATGTTTCTGGCAAGACTTGGCCAGGTTAAATATGAAATAAAAAAACTTCTAATATTTTCCTGCCATCATACATGAAACTATCAAATCATTACATCTGATTTATATTGTGTTAAAGTGGTTAACTTTGAAAAATCCTGCTTGAGTTCCTAATTTGGGTTTCCTAAGACTCGATGAATTTTTGCCTTGGAATTACAATAGAATTTTCAATAGTTTCTAAAATGACCCCAAATGCATTTTATGCCATTTTATACTATGCATTTTACAAAACAAACTGTCATAAATGATGACTATAAATCAAAATATTGATTAACTGTAATAATCTGGTTAGGCTCTATGCCATAAAACATAAAAAAATTCATCCAAAATTTAATTCTTTCTGTAAAAATAAGTAAGTCCATTCATTGGTATGCAAACTTTTTTGTTTTTAGTAAAGATAAGAGTTCTATGTATACCCAAGAAATATATTTCTTTATGATATAAAATCAGTAAATATTTGACTTACATACCCATATTAAGGGTTTCTGTAAATATAGCTCAGAAGAAAGATACTAACAAGTGGAAAAAGTCTTAAGAAGCTCTGAAAAAAAATTAACCAGAATGAGGACAGGAGCTTTCACAGGCAGGCAGGCAGGTAGACAGACAGGCAGACAGACAGACACACACACACACACACACACGCACGGCACACATGTGCACAAGCACACACACACACAAGTACATATACATAAGCATACAAGTATACACACATGTATGCACACAGATGCGCACACACCTACACACACAGATATATACAAGAACAAACATATACATACACTATGTGTACACACACTGAGTCAACATATTTCTGTTAACTATGTATCAAGGCAACTTTGATTTATTTAAATGTAATGTCAGCAAGCAATATTAATCAATAAAAAAGCTTACAAAGTATAATCACCTTTTGTGGCATACAGAATAATGATCCAAAAAAAGGTTTTCCTAATAGCAAGCATAAGAACATGCAATAAACCTAGATTGAAGAAAGTTCCCTCATTAGCAATTATACTAAAACATGAGATAGCTTATGTAGATAATCAGAAGCCTAGTTATAGTTATGGTAAGAAAAAGGATCTGTCTACCACTACCATGAAATCACAGGGAAATGGTAAAATGCACTCTTATGTTACTACAATGTTGCAAATTAAACACAAGAATTGTCAATGGCTTCATTCTCAGGCAAATACCAAGTAAATGATTCTCCAAATGTGAAAAGCTAACTAAGAAAAGAACAAAAATGAGTATGGTATAAAACAGTATTTTGCTATTTCCAAAAGTAATAATCTCTAGTTAAATTGAGAAAAATGTAAAAGTTCAGCTATTACAAAGAGAACAAGCCAAGTTTGCTATACTGGTTTCAGATAAATAAGGATTATAAGAATATCCTGAAGGTCTTATAAATATATAAAACAATTCATTCCAAAGATAGGTATCAAATGAAATTAAACAAACATAAGCATCTATATCTATATAACAGTTCAAATGCAGACATAAAATGTTTCTCTTGTAAACACACACACTCTCTCCCTCTGCTCCTATCCTCCCAAATCCTTCTTCCTTCTACAAGTCTTTCCAGTTAGTCTATCTAAAATTTTAAAGCTTATTATACACAGACTTTAGAAACATGAAGCATACTGAATAACTTTAGTCATTGACTATACAATTATATATCAATGTTCAGAGGCTGGAGGTGGCTTAGCAGTTAAGAGCATTCACTGCTCTTGCAAAGGACCAGGGTTCTGCTCCCAGCACATGGCAGGTCACAACCCTCTGTAGCTCCAGTTCTTGGGGTCCTGATGCTTCCTCCTGGCCTTCATTAGCACCAGGCATGTAAGTTCAAGTAAGTTTTTTGTTGGCTATTATTTGCTAGTAAATACACAGATCAGGAAACTCAAATTTTATTTCCCTGTCATTCTATCACACAATGGCAGGTTTCCTAGATGGTCAGCATTTGCTACATTTCCCTGCATGAGTCAATGTCCTCCTGGTAGATTCGATTCAAGCAGAGTGGTCCATAAAGTGTCCCTACCTTCTCCAACTCCACAAAAGAAATTATCCAGTCAGTCTGCCTGCCTGGCCCCACCCCACACTCTCTCCTCTCCTAGGTTTTACACTAATACATTAAAACTACTCATGAAAACCAGCTTTTTAAAAATCTTTACAAATAATACAGGTCAACTCTGAACCTCAAGCTTTGAGATAGGCCGACTTAGGCTTGAATGTTTTTGTGAAACTTAAGATAGTTCCTAGGATTTTCCAAAGCCAATCTATGAGTAGTATCTCACTTAGGTTAACAGGGAAAACCAATAAGATGATGCTTGGAAAAGTGCCAGGCATTCAGCAAACTATTTAATATTGGTCCTCACAAAAGTGATCTCTGCATAAAATCTAAGACCAGAAACAGAAGTGTATTTAAAAAAAAAACCACAACTATTTTTAAACAATTGGAAACATTCAAATCTCCAACAACTGAAGGTTACTTTTTATATAGGGAAGAATCTAGACACAAAAATAAATCTAAAGTATTTTTAAATACAGCTAATTGACTCTATAAATATTTATTGAATACCTGCTAGTTAATAACACTTAGAATGAACAATGGCATGCTACCTAGAAAGTATCTATGATCATGAGGCACACCTTAAGTCATATGAGAAAGAGTATGGGGAAATGTCAGAATGTTCGTACAAAGTGGTCAGGGGAGCAGAGTATTACCAGCAAAGGCAGTGAAGAAGAGACAGGAACAAGCCGCAGGAATAAACAGAACCCTGGAAAGACCCTGATTGTTATCAAGAAAAAATATGATCCTTACATAAATATATCTAACTTCCTGTTAATCAAACATGTTAAAGGATTTTATTTTTAGCTGGTGTGTTAGTCGGATTTCCATCACCTTGATAAAATACCTGAAACAATCAACTTAAAATGTTTAAAAAGAAAATGTTTGTTTTGCCCTTTATTCTTGAAGATCTTAGTGGATGGTCATTTGTCTCTGGTACTTACTTTGGGTCTTTATGCTACAAGAACACTTGGTAAAGACAGCTGCTCACCTCTTGGGAGCCTAGGAGGAGTAAGGGGGAGAAGAGAGAGATGGGAGAGAAAGGAGAGAGGAAAGTAGGGAAAGGGGGAGGAGGGAGGAGGGAGGAACACACTGGGATCTCAGTGTTGCCTTCAAGGCATGCCTGCAGCTTTACTTCCTCTCAGGAGGCCTGCTCTTAGAGGTCCACCACCTCTGAGAAGTGCAAGAGGCTAGTGACTTCAATTCATGGATCTCTGGGGAACATTTAAGCTCCAACTTGTAAAGTCGGCATTTTTAAAAAAGTGTTTTCAATATACTGTGGTCAATTTTAAATTATAGTAAGTTCAACAATGTACTTTTCCAAATAAATGTACATCTTTGTGTGAATGATGAAAAATATTTTGTTTTACAAATTATAGAATTTTAGAGTAAAAAGAACTTCAAAATACACACACACACACACACAGAGAGAGAGAGAGAGAGAGAGAGAGAGAGAGAGAGAGAGAGAGAGAGAGAAACTAAGGTTTTTAAATTCAAGTAATGGTAGGTGCGTTTCGCATTAAGTAAGTACTAGAAAACCTGTTTTATCTGCTAGGTACAGAGTATTTAAATAAAATGCCATTCTCAGAGAATCTACAGGGTGCTATTCTATCGCAGCACAACAAAGGACAGGAACACAGTCATCACGGCCAGTAAGATGTTTGGGGCATTCTCTAATTACTTATTGACAGGTCTCCCTTTTATTTTCTTAGTGTTTCATTTTTCACTCATTGTGGTCACTACATCTGAAGTTTATTGCTTATAGGCAACATGGGATTGTTTCTTGCCTTTTTATATTTTGGACCACATCTGTCTGACTTTACATCTAAAGTACAAAGTGCTAGGTTTAAAGGCATGGAACATCATGTACAGCACTTTAAAAAAATATATGTCTCTTAATTGGAAAATCTGGACTGTTTATATACTCAATGTGCCTACTGGTATATTTGGTTTTTTAAAAAATCTGTCACTTCAATATTATTTTGCTATGTGTCTCTTCTATTATCTTGTTCACCTTTTTCCAATTAACTAAATTTATGGTGCTACTTTCTCTCCTTGGTTGCCTACTTTGCCACTTTTCTTATAGCACATAGCACTTACTTTGAATTTCTAGTCTACATTCCATTGATGCTGTATCATTCAATCTACGGGAACTTCATGGTGTACATTTCCATTTCCCTTTACCCTGTCTTCATGCTACTGCTGTCCCCCACCCTCATGCACATATCTAATTCAACACTTTTTAAACCAACACAAATTCAATCAATTCTGAAATTTTCCACTATGTGGAAAGATATTCTTGCTAGGTATAGAATTCTAGCTTGGTGGATTATGTTCTTTCACTAATCTTTCCACTGTGGATTGTGATTTGCTTTGCAGTGGACTTCTACCCTCATCAACTTCTCTGAACTGAGGCTATGTTAAGAAACTTGAATATTTAACTTTGCAGCTTTATCAGACTTGGAACTTTTCATTCATTATTTGAGCAAATGTATTTTCTGTTCCTCTGTCTTCCCCTTCAGGGAATCCAATTACATAATACTAGGCTATCTGGAATTCTCCCACAACTCACAGATGCTCTCATTATTTTGAAAACAAATAAACAAAAACAGTAATTCCCTTTTCTCTAGGTGTTTCATCTTGGACTGTTTCTAAAATTGTTTTACCTTGACAGTTATTGGGATTTTCCTCTATAATGTATAATTTACAATTATAACTACAAACTTTTCATCTTTGGAAGTGTGATTTGGTTTTTATCCCATCTTCCAAGTCTCTAACTTTTTTGAAAACTATAGGATTTAGTTATAATTATACTTTTCAATGTCCTTATCTGTTAAATCTTTCTCAGTTCTGGCCTGGTATTGACTGGATTATCTATTGTGAATCAAAAAGTTCTGCTTCTCACTGCTCAGTGGTAATTATTTACTTGATGTCTGCCATTCTGAGCTTTACGCTGATGGGTCCTGGGTATTTCTGAATTCCCACAAATCTTAAGCTTTGTTCCGGGACACAAAGAAGTTACTTGGGAACAACTTAATCTTTTAAGGACTTGCTTTTAAGACATTTGCTCTGGGGCTAATTATTCCATTGCTGAGTGCACGTACTTTATCCAATGCTGCATCATTCACTGAGATTTTTTTCTGGAATGTCTACAAATAGGACACGAAACTATTCTTACACCTGTCTGAATGCCAAGCACACAATTAAGGACCACTAATCTTTTAGGTTTCACCTTCATTGGCCTGGGTATTTCCTCCTGTAATCCCCAAACCAAAATGAGCTAAGGACTTTCTAGTCCAGCTTTCTGTCCTGTGAACACTGTCTAGAATGATTCACCTGCATCAGTGTATTTTCTCATACAACTCCTTCCATTTGTTTGCCATATCTTAGGAATCCCTGCTCTCCGACGCTTAACACCTGTATATTGTGTATTCTTTCCGTTTTGTGTTTAATTGAGTAAATCCAGTCACTCTTAATATATTTTCATCAGAAATAGCAGAGTGTGGTTACTGAAGTAAAATGAATTACTATAAATACTAAGTTTGGTTTCTCATTCATATTAGTGCCATATATGAAGAAACTTTTAGCTGCGTGGGAGAAGAGTAACCATCACAGATAGATAGGCATAAGCCGCCTTCATCACTTCAAAAGCCTGACTGAACACCTCTGGCCAGCAAATGGCAGTTTCATTACCTAGTGTGATAAAGTTATAGCTGTTCACATATTGTAAATTCGAATATAAAGTATGAATCTGTATGCTTTTAATTTTACACCTTATAACTTCCTGCAAATTAAAAATAACCATCAATTTGTTCATTTGTCGAAATTACAATGCCAGCTACATAGACTATAGGTATGAAATGTTAAGCCTAACAAGATTCACTAGTGTGTTATAATAGTCAGTAAATGCTAACTGGGCTGGAAGGTGGTCCAGTAGTTAAGAGTGTTCACTCCTCTTGCAGAGGACCTGGGTTCAGTTTCTAATATGCATATAGCAACTCAGGACTGTTTGTAACTGTAGTTTTAGGGGTCCAACAACCTCTTCTGCTATTACAAACACCAAGCATGCATGTGAAGTACACACATACAGGCAGGCAAAGCAGTAATACAAAGTAAAAGTGTTTTTTAAAATAAATAAATCTTAACAACTGAGGAATAAATTCTCTGTAATTCCCAACCATCTCAAAAATATTGTGCAATTTAAGCAAGATTTTGAAATTGCTATTTTAGTAGAGTTTTAAAATATTATACTTCCAATACAGATGGACCTCAAAAACAATATTACAAGTAAAAGAAGCCAGAAACTGAAGACCACATGTTATATTATCCATTTTCTATATGTAATTCCAAAATAGGCAAACCTATTTACAGGAAATAGAATAGTAGTTGACTGAAGTTGGGGGATTAAATGGTGATAGAAAAAGTTCTGGAAGCAATGAAAAACTTCTAAAATTAGATTAGAGATACACAGCTCTGTAAGTATATAAAAATCATGAAACTGATATTTAAACTGGTAAATTTTATAAAATCTACACTATAAAACAGCTGCTAAGATTTATATAAGAAAAACAGCAAACAGAGTGAGAACAAAACTCAAATACAGGAATAAAAAATGCAAAGCAAGGATGGTTGTGTGCATATATACATGCAATATTTATGTGCACATATACATACATATGTAAAATTTAAGGGTTCTACACATTAGGCAAGCATTCTATCATCAAGCTACATTTCCAATCCAATCTCATATTTATTACTTTGATTGCCTTCACATACACATTGCCAACTTTGGGCTGAGTTGTTGGTATTCTAGGATTTTTTTATTTTAAAACTCAATATATGTTTAGATGTAAATGTGGAATTAATATGAGGACTACTACCAAAACTATAAGTGGTTAAACAATCTCATAACACTGTGTCAAAAAGCAATGAGTACAGAGTCTAGCAAATACAACCAAATAACACACTTCTGCCTGGAAGACGTTGAAAGGAAGGACTCGTTTAAAGTCATTGCTTCCTGCTGAGAAAACTTTCAAGGAAAACTATTACTGCCACTTTTGCTAGGTAAAGAAATCAGAAAAGTATGCTTCTCAAAGCAGTAACATAGAAATAAAATTATATGAATCTTTAAAATAGCCAGGAAAGAAAAAACAAGGTAAGTGTCCAATGTGAACATGGCCAGTAGAAAAGCTGTTTTAATCAACAGAGCCTCAGATAGCTAAAATGCCTATCCTGGAGTCATTGTAAAGCCTACTAGAGGCCCTATCAGATGGGGCCTACATCCTACCATACAATTAATTCCTACCACACATTGCTTTTCTTTAAGACAGTCAGTGAAAAGTGCTTTACCCCTGATCCCAATGCCTCTGCTCCCTCTTCTTGAGAATAACCTTCTCAAGTCTATCTATACTCCTCACATATTGACACTGTCTTTTTCCTGTTAGTCAAACACTGAAGCTCATCTCTTTTTTCTGAAAAAGAAACAACAAATTCCCTCGTACACCATCTGTATTTCATTCATATTTTAATAAAAATACCTACCCATTCATTCAACAAAAATTTCTCTGGTTTCATGTTTCCTGGACTTAAATCAGCAAATAGAAAGAAGAGACACCAAGGCAACCTCCAACTTCTCAGTACTTATGATCACAAATAAAGGAACATATGTGGATCTCGAGTTAATACTCTTTAAATACCAGCATATAATAACGAATGAAATTCCCCCAACACTTCTTCCTGCACTAAAGGACTCCATCTGGCAGACATTCACATATTCACAAAGCACTCTAAAAGGATATTAAAGGCAGATATGTTTATCCTTTATCTTGCAGACACCATGCACCAAGACATTTATTCGATGTATTTTAGCAATGGTTGTGAGGCTGTCTACGTAAATTATATCTCTTCTGGTAATATTTAAATACTAAGACAGGGTGAGAATCATGGCTCAGGGTTAGAGTGCTTGATTAACACACACAAGACCCTGGGTTCAATGCCTAGCATGAATGTGGTGTGACAAAAAACAAACAAAAGGACACAAAATCACAGGGGACAGAATCCTTAGTTAACTGAGTATATGAATAGACCAGATTCTTGGTACATTACGGTAGCACTTCCAACACTGATGTCAGTTTCTACAGACAACTTCAAAGTCATTGGAGTCTAACAACACATCTATCTTCAAATTCCCTAGTGTAGAAACAGTTACATGAGATAGTGTCTAGAAGTATAGTCTATTGGATACTCTGTCTGCTTGAAGTAAGGAAATAAGCTTTGTCTCATCTGTAAAAACTAAACCTCTTAAATTATATAACCAGAAATTTTCAACACTCAGTAATTAATCACACCTAGGGGTCACAGTAATCTTATAACAAAATTCTAATTAGGCTGGCAACTTTTAAAAGAATAAACAATTAAAAACAAATCACTAAGACTATAGATGAAAATTACATATGTTGAGACTTTATGAGCTAGCTTCTAGCATTAGTAGAGAGCCAGAAAGAGGACATAGGAGGGCTTGAAATGAGGAAAGTGGAAGGGAGAAATGATGAGATGATGCTATAATCTCAAAAATAAAGAAAAAGTATGTATGGAGAAATTTCAACTTTCTTAAAAACAAAAAGAAAGCCTAATGTTGAGGTAAATAGCAAGTCAAACTGGCTCAGTAAACAAACTTATCATCAACATCTACTCCTAGGACCAGGGCTGAGAAGCAGCCATCATCATTGAACACCAACAATACCTTGTCCACATCTCTGTTACCATCAGCAGCAGGAAACAGCATGGTGATGACAAGTTTAGCTAATGATTTACATTTAAAATAACAGGATACTCAGCTGCTTCTTTTCCTTCCTCATACGAGGTTCTCTTTTACAACTATTAATTGGTCATTATGAGTTATTAAAATGCAATTTGAGCACAAACTGATTTAGTGAAGCCCATTCTATATGGAGAGATACCTGTTCAGTCAAGACATAGGAGTGTGGGGGGTGGGGAGGTGCCTTGGTGCTGTCTCAAGGAGATGATGGGACAGACTTAGTAGACTTCCTAGGGGAAGCCTTACCCTCCTTCAAGGAGCAGATGGGAGGTGGAGTTGGGGGGAGGGAGTG
Source organism: Mesocricetus auratus (assembly GCF_017639785.1). Taxonomy (NCBI): domain Eukaryota; kingdom Metazoa; phylum Chordata; class Mammalia; order Rodentia; family Cricetidae; genus Mesocricetus; species Mesocricetus auratus. The sequence goes on along the minus strand of NW_024429182.1, from coordinate 109,000,240 downwards.
GGGGAGACAGAAGGAGAGAAGGGAGGGGGACCTGGGATTGGAGCGTAAAAAATAATTAATAAAATAGTAAAAAACAAAAAATGCAATTTGATGCAAACAAGGAAACAAATACAAAAAAGAGTAAAAAGTCAAAATTAACTGTAAAGTAAGTGGGCTTAAAAATAGGTCATGAAGGTTGAAAGCAAATAAATAGGACCACAGAACACTGAGAAGAGGGGAAGTGGATAAACGGTAAAATAATAAGGAATCATTGACATTACCATTCATGAGATAGTGTGAAAATATTTTCTCTAATTGTCACTACAACCTTTTAAGGTAGGTTTAAAAGACAAGCTCCTCACCTAAAATCACTCAATAGTTATATGGCTGAACTAAAACTCAACACCAAGACTATAACATCAAGCATGGGACTTTCAAGAATAGTATTTTTTCTGTAGAAAATACTATTACTAATGCAGGTCTAATATCCACTACATTTCAAAAGTAGAAATAATCATATAATGTTGCCAGCATTTTATTGGTAGGGCACAAAGGAGAATTGTTCAGAGTTCATAACACTAACATCATTCATTGCCAGTTACTGAAAGGTCACAATATGTCACAGGTTATGTTAAGTACGTGGCATATGTAGTTTTATGCAACATTTAAAAGAGCTCTGTAATACAGGTACTCTTACTACCAAATCAGACTCCCACCTCAGAGATACAGAGGTACATTGGGGTTTCAGTCAGAATTTGAGACCAAGGGAGATCCTGAAGCTCATAAGCTGCCATGAATTTCTCTCAAGTTTTTGAAAATCTCATTAAAGATTTACAGCTTTTAGAATTTCATTTTAATCAATTATGAAACACCTATTATTTTTATGCATAGAAAATAAAGCAGCATGTTAAAACAGCCTGCATCAAATAGCTTGCTACTTAGAGAATGAACAAGATTTAATAAAAATGAAGATGACAAAAAATTTTCCATAACCCTCAAAGCGTAAGATTCTTGTTTCAATGAAGAAAATCAGGTCTAAGAAATATGACTTCTTTAGTTTCTAAAATAAGCAATCTAAATACTTCACAAGTAAAGCTAAAAGCCTCATTTATTTACACATGTAGTGAGAAGAACGGAAAAGTTCTAAGAGTCAGCAGTGTTCCATGTGCCTGGGTAAGAATGTAAAGGACCATTCTTTAACCTACTATGACGAAACATGGAGTTTATCCATCCAGAAAATATAAATCAATAAAACATCATACATCATTAAGCACAGGAGAGGATGGGAAGAAGGCAGAGGAGCAGGTTTCTGTGTCGCCTCAGAGTCAAATTACAGCTGAAACGGTATTGTGTCTTTCAGTGGAGGCAAAGTGAACAGGTCACCCTCCTTGATATAGACAGCAATTCAGGTTAATTTCATTATTTTCCTCCACCAGCTAGGATTCCCCCTAACTTCAAATAAGAGTAAGATCCAGGATTAGGGTGGCTTTCCTTTAGATAAATTACAAAAGTAAGTATGAGTTTCTAGGTTACTTTATAAATACCACAGCAGGGCCAAACATAGACAACTTGCACTAGTGAGACAATTATGTTTACCCATTTGATAATGGGAAGAAAGGTCATTAGAGAGATTTTTCTGTTCATTAAGTTAGTGGATACACTGGCAATCATTCCCTATTTCACCAACCACACTGTTCTTCGGACAAGACACTAGACACCCTACAGCTGAGTTCCACATTTCGATGTCCCTCAACCTAAGTCCAATACATAGTCCAGTATATATTAATATAATCCCTTCAACATTGTTTTAAGCTCATAGTATAGGTATGTGACTCATGAGTTACAATGTAATACCATCTGGTCCAGACTGTTTCCCATGCCATGTTAACACCATCTGCCAATTCCTTGGGCATATATGCACATTCAAGAACCCACCTACGTCCTTCTGTAATTAGGCATGGCACTGCTCATATCTGGTTTGGTTCTGTTTCTGTCCCAGCTGCAGTCATTTCTGCAACTTTGTTCCCTCTAGTTACAATTTCTGCAGGCAAGAAACTAGTTGCCTTCTAAAGAACGTTACAATGAGTCTCAAAGCACAGTGAGTGCAACTTTGAATTCGGACTCAGATGAGCTAATAGAATGTTTCAACCCAACTTACACTGGAACTCAGATGTTTAAAGTTATCTCCTGAAATCAAGCCCCCCTACACATGAGTGCTCTTCTAAATGCTCACACGTGTCACGGCAAGGAAAAAAGAGGCCAGAGTTGTGAGCTGTGCTAGCTAACTCAAAGAAATCATCACTCTCTCTACCCATTCCCACTCCCCTTCTCCAAGTAACACCACACATAATCTGAATGGTTTCCCAATACCCTACAACAGAAGTTTAGTAAAAGACAGAGTATAAAAACAAATCACCATTAATGTTTCTGAAAATTCAAAGGCAATACTGTTGGATTTCTAATAGCTTTCAGGCAATAAGAATCTCAAATATTTACAAACTCTCATTTCAGTAGTGAAGACTAATTAAGAATAAATGGAAAACAATGTAGTGAAAGTGCAAAACCAAGCTTATCTGCCACCAGCTCCTCCTAATTCCTAAATGATTAAAGAAGGAGATTGAAAGGCAGGAGATAGATGACCTTCGTCTTCCACTGTATATGCCAGTGGCCTGTGGTCAAGAGCTTCTGTAATCTTGGTGTGCACCTTCCCAATGACAATCTGGCCTATCCGACCTAAAATGTAGCTAGCAAGGTGCTGGGCCTCTGCCTATACTCAAAAGCATAACTCCAGCACTGATGTCTGTACAAAAAGCACATTAAAGATATTGATAATTCAATATATTATATATATATATATATGTTAAGGAAATAAGCAGGTGCCCATACATAACTGCCCTTCATAAATCTTTACCAAAGGAAAGCATTCCCTGACTTTCTGAGTAAATTCAAAACAAATCTAAGTACAACCCTGCCTTTCTTGTCTTTTTATGAGGATTGAAAATAAAAGGACAAGGAAGTTTTAAGTTGAAAAATTAATTTTTATCTTATCTTTTAGCTCCTTAGTTATGTTCATAGCCCAAAAAGCATCAGCTCTAGCAAAAATTATCAGGAAAAATGTTTTCTACACTGAGTTTACTTCTCCAGAATATATCACTAAAAGATAAAGTACAATTCAAGCTGGGGGTGTAGCACAAGACCCAGTACCTCATAAACCAAGCCTGTTGGCATAGGTTTGAGTTACTAACACTTGGAGACAGAAGAATCATAAATGTAAGGTCATACAGCAAGCTTAGAAGGCACAAGACCCTTGGGTGGGCTGTAAGATGAGAACTGGCAAAGGTGCCAGTCTACTTTCTCTTAGTACTTCTAATCTGTTCTTCCTTTTCAGATAACAACTAGCATGTTGACAACTTTTAGGTTGCTTTTCCTGTATCATTCAATGAAAGCATCCATATTAGATTTCATTTTAAAATGCCAATACCATTGATGTGCACTTGGTCTCAGATATAGTCTAAAGTAACACCATAAAATGTAGGTGATTGGACACACAGACATACTGGATGTACACTTTGTAGTTAAGACCAAGTACATTAATTTCATTCTCCAATATAAAATACAGACATGGTTATTTCTCTCACCCAGATATTTGTAGTTGCTTACATTTAAAGGCATCATACAATTCAGAAAACCAAATCTTCTCAAAATACAGAAAATTATCTGTGGAGCCAGGATGTGATGACACATGCCTATAATCCCAGAATTCAGGAGTTCAAGGTTAACCCAGCCTAATGCTGTAGGATATTTCTAGAACATATGACACCATGTCTCAACAGCATTGTTGTCTCCATACACAAAGTGTGAATGAGATGAACAAGTGGTGTACTGATAGAGCAGAACAATTTCACATAATCCCCTGGGAAGATGACTCCTAGTCAGAGTACAATTCTCACGAATAAATCTGTACAACATCAAACGCAATTGGAAACTGATATGCCCTGGACTTCTCGGGCTTCAAATTTTAATTGGTAACAGTAAACCAGACTAATTGGGAAACTGGAAACTTCTGAAGAGCATTTCTAAATGTGTTCTTTTTAGTGCATTATGGCAAAAGTGAGGCACACATAGATTTAGCCAAATTTTCACATGGAAATTCTGTCTCTAACAACAAACAGTCTGATTAATATTTGAATGGAAAATGCCTTTAAGGGAGGCAGGTGGTTCCTGGTACACACTGCCTCAGTGTCTGAGCTATCCTAAGCATACATTTGCCTCACATTAATCAAGTTAGGAGCCAAAACATAAATAGGTATTTTGTAGAAGAGTGATTTCATTCTTTGAAAAAAAGCACAAAATCAGTTTTTAACAAAAACTAAGAAGCTGTTAATTATGCTGCTATAAAAATTTCATTAGAACCTAGATCTGTATGTGCTTTGAAAACTACCTAAGAAAAATCAAATTCTCCAATGACATACTCAGTGCCTAGAAGTAAGCAGAACACAAGACTGTATAGAAAGGCATTCTACAGTCACAATATAGTGACACACACTCTTGTTTTGAACTGTTATGTCACTAAACCATAATGTAAATCTGTTTGTTTATACAAAAAAAGTTTAAACATGAAACTATCACATGATTATTTCATTTCTGTAGACATATGCCAATAAAACTAATGATCAATATGTAAACATAGCTAATGATCAAGATGTAAATAAAGCTTTTCTCTTTAGAACGATTTTGTCCTCTCCAAAAATTTCTGAATTCACCCTTGAATGTGACTGACTTGCAGGGCCTTAAGGCAGGATCTTAGGGTTAAATAAGACAAACAGGCTCTTAGGGTTGAACACTAACCCATAAGCTTGTGTCTTTACAAGAGGAAGACACACCAAAAGTTTTAGTCTGGTACTGTCAGTCCTCTCCTCTTTCTTCCCATCCCCTCCCTGCCTCCCTCCCGCCCTCCCTTCCCCCCCTCCCTCCCTCCCTCCCTATTTCTCTCTATAGACTAGGACAATACATGTGAGGAAATATCAAGAAAGTTGCTACCAAGTCAGAAACTTGTCTTAACAGATCAAAGTGCTTGCTCACCTCTCAAGCCTGGTGGCCTGAGTTCAACCCCTCTGGAATTCAAGGTGGAGGGGGACAACTGACTCCTGAGAGTTTTACTCTGACCTCCACACATTTGCCATAGTGGACAAATACCATGTAGTATCCACACATTGCAGAGAGAAAAGAATTTGATGGGCATCACAACTTATATTCAAGCATTTCTTACTTCATATATGCCTAAGGTCAGTATTAGCTGCCCTAACAATTTCAGGCCTAGACTAGTTCCAAAGATCAATGTTCTGTGATATAAGTCACTCAGCCAAACCTCTTAATCTATGTTTCTCAACCTTGGCACTAGTGACTAGGGAGTGGAGGTGGGTAATCCTGTGTGGTTTGGGACCGGAGGTGCCCAGCACCAGAGGATGTTTAGAACATTCTGCTGTCTAATGTGCCTCACCTCATCAATGATGATAACCCAAAAGAGTACAAACTTGGGCAGATGGCTCCAGAAGCACAAACAAAACCTTGCCCATTTGAAACCATTGCCCTAGAATTATGGTAGCAGCCTAGAACATACACAGTCTAAAATGTGGAGCACCATGAGGCCGGATGACTTGCTACATGACTACTTTTGTCCAGGATTAGCTTTTGTTTAAATACATCATAGAATATTCACCAATTCTACTTTAGACACTGCTGTTTGATATCCATTTTTATATCATTATTACATTGGCATTTGCCTTGTTTTGTACTATATCCATAAGTCTAAGCTTAATTTCTGATTTTGTAGAAAACCAGCTGTGGTGGTTCATAAGAATGGACCCCAGGGCTCATATATTAGAATGCTTAGTCACCAGGGGATGGCACTACTTAGAAGGACTAGGAAGTGTGGTCTTGGAGTAGGTGTGCCCTGGTTGGAGGAAGTATGTCACTGGGAATGGACTTTTAAAGACAAAAGCTCAAGCCATACCTAGTGACTCTTCCTCTCTCCTCTCTCCTCTCTCCCCTCTTCCCTCTTCCTTCTCTCCTCACTCTCCCCTTCCCTCACTCTCTGTCTCCTGTCTGCAGATTTAGATGTCCTCAGTTACCTCTCCAGCACCATGTCACTCTGTGTAACCATGCTTCCCACCATGCTGATAATGGACTAAACCTCTGAAACTGTAAGAAAACCCCAAACAAATGCTTTTTTGCTAAGAGTTGTCATGGTCATGGTGTCTCTTCACAGCATTAGAATAGTGACTAAGACCCCAGTCCTTCAAATACAAGATCCTATATACCTTTATCCTTTTATAGAGCAGAGCTGTATGGGGCAGACAAATAATCTCAATAAGCATTTAATAGGCCTTTTGGTCAAGAAGTCACCAAGCAATCCCTAGGAGTATTCAGGAATTGGATTACCTCCCATCTCCACATAAGTCCAGCAAAACATAACAAAAAACCTTTAAATATTTATTTTCACTTTTAAAGATTTATCTTCATGAATGTGTGTATTTGTGTGTTTGTGTGTGTGTGTTTGCACGCTTGCCAAGGGAGTCCACAGAGAGCAGATGAAGGCACAGGATTCCCTGGATCTGGAGTTACAAGTGATTGTGAGTGACCACGTGTGGGTACTACAACCTGAATTCTAGTCCTCTACAAGAGCAGTACATCCTTCTAACCACTAAGCCATCTTTCCAGCCTCAGTTACTGTACATTTCTATCTGCAAAAGCATCCCCTATGATTATACTTCCATTTTTCAAGTTCTTTCCTTTGAATTTAAACAGACAGTCAATTATGGTATGTTAATGTTTATTTAAAGGATATATTCTCTTGTTGGTGGCATACCTCATTCAGAACACTGACAGCTGTTTTTCATGTTGCTTATGTTCACTTAAGTATGCCTTTAATGTTACATGTAACTGATTTCTAAAAATTTGACTTTTGTGTTCTAGAATATATTTTAAAGTTTAAAATCAAAGCATGTCGATTCACCATTTGGAAAATATGTATTAAAATTGCTTAAAGCAAAAATTACTTCATAAGACTATAAATAATTCATATTTTACCTGTGTAATTGAGCTCACACATCCAAATATCTAATTACCTAAAGCACTGGTTTTAAAGATTTCTTTTAAAACAAAAAGACTCTGATCAAACAAAAATCACACTTGTAGAAACTGTAAGTAAAACAAAGGAATATTCTACCAAAGGAAGGTAAAGCGTCCTGAAGTTCTGCTCTGCCTCCTGTACATTCTGCAAGATAGTCCCTGGGGTTTCTAGAAAACTCTGAAAGCATATTTAAAAAGGCTGAAAAGATGGTTCGGTCTGTAAAGTACTCACCTTGCAAGCACAAGGGCCTAGGTTCAATGCCAGAATACAAATTTTAAATAGCCAGTAGTGGTGGTGTTTGCTTGCAATCCCAGCACTGTTAAGGCCGAGATAAGCAGATCCCTAGGGCTTGCTGGCCAGCCAAACTAACCTAGGTGGTAAACTCGAGGCCAATGAGAGACTCTGCCTCAAAGGAAGCTGGATGGTGCCTCTGGAGGAAGACCTGATAGTCTCTGTGTGTACGCATTTGCATGCGTGCACACACTCAACACACACACACACACACACACACACACACACACACACACACCCTCCTTCGTATACACAGAATATCTCAGAAAACATTTTAAGGCATACACTACAAAATCCAGGGTAGAACGAGTCCCTGTACCTTCTCTATGCCACCTCTACACTTTGAGTTCTTGTCCCTTTCTGGGTTACCTCTGTGTTCTGCTTTGGCCAAAAAGATGTGACAATGTGTACCTTCCAAGTCTGAGGCTCCCCACTTGCCACCTTGAAATCATTAAACAAAGAAGCCTCAACTTGAGAATGAGAAGCAATCACCTTAGCAGGTGAGAAAATGTAACATGCTGCCTGCAGCAAAATCTCAGATGAGTCTGACTGTATGAATGAGCCCAGGAGACACAAACAAAAGAACCACTCAGTGAAACCCTGAACAAATCACTCATCTGAAAGCCATAAGCAAGCAGAGCTGCTGATAATTTAAAGCCAAAAGATCTAGGAGGGACTAGAGCCATAGCTAATAAGAAGGTGAAACTACGGATCAATAATCATCTGAGATCCTCAGTGTAGAACAAAGAGGCCTCCTTAATTGCAGCAATACAGAATTATAGAATGTCTCACATTAATAGCAGCTTATAATAAAGATTTGAACTAATTAACATACTCTTAACAGAAATATGTGATGGCTTTTAGAAGCAATGACTCATGAGAGCACTGAAACTAATTAAAATGTTGAAATGAATTAAAAGCTAAGAGAAAACTTGGAATTTTGCACTATTGGACTTTGATACATAATATAGTAGAAGTTATTAAAAGAAATAACATAAAATTACCTGGTATTTATACTTTATTATATGTGTGTGTGTGTGTTATTACAGTCCTTTACCATTGAGTAGGTCAGTCAACTATAGATCACACTGAGTTTGAGCGCTACAGCTCACACTGTCACAAAGGTCAGAACCTGGTGTCACCTTCTCCTCACAGCCCACGTGCCCAGGTTAAGTAATTTTTTCACACCCCACTCAATTCAATGTTCTGCCAAACTATCAGGGACAGATCTAGGTGAAATGTAGTTCATAAATTTGCAGTATAAAAGTAATTGCCAAGTGCTACTCACCCACAAGCCTTTATCAATGAATACTCTCCCTGGAAGATCTCAGACTGCAATAAGATTTATTGGTAAACATGCCATCAAAGTACAAGGAGTTAGAACAATGATTCTCAACCTTCCTGATGCTGAGATCCTTAGTACGGTTCCCAGGCGTGTGGTAACCCCATCCATAAAATTATTTTCATTGCTGCTTCATATTTTGCTACTGTTATGAATCATAAATATTTGTTACTATTATGAATTGTAATGTAAATATTTATTTTCCCAATGACCTTAGGGGACCCCTGTGAAAGGGTCATTCAACGACCCTAAAGGAATTCACAACCCATAGGTTGAGAACCGCTGAGAGTATAATACAGTATCATCTAATTAGGAAACTAAAGGAAAAGTCACCATTGGCATTAAAACAAAATATTTGTATTGTTCTTTTTTGGCACTACAGATCAAACCCACGGTCTCAAACAACTTCTCTGTCCCCACTACTGATGAACTTTGACCTGTAATGCTATGTTTTTCCTTTTTAGGATGACCTATCTCTTCTTATTATACAAGGATCCCTAGGAATTATTCGTATTTTAGATAGTCATTTTAGTCAAACAATATTTGTAATGTGAGAACTATTCTGACCCTTCAGATTAACAATAAATGTGTTTTAATTCATTGAATGTCTTCTACAAATGAGTCAAGAGATACACAGTTATTGCCTTTTGTAAGAAAGTAAAATGTACAATCACTAATTCAGGCAGAAAAGTGCAAAGCCTTTGGCTTTGATATAGGCCAGTTTCACAAACTAACAAAATTCACTTCTAAATACTTAATCGTTATTGTATGTCAAGCTTTATTCCATATAAATGTGGATCTACATAAAGCCCCTGGCAATAATCATATGAATCACTGATATTATATCTGCTTTGCATACAGGAGGATATTCCCAGAATAGTTAATAAACTCATTCAAGGCCTCACAGCAAGGAAATCAATGGGTACAAGCAAGATTAGTAGAGGCCCAGTATACTGACTGCAGAGCGCTGTGAGGACTGTTTCTTTATATGAAATAAACTCAATTTCATTAAAAACCTCGTATGCTGCTGGGCGGTGGTGGCGCACGCCTTTTAATCCCAGCACTCGGGAGGCAGAGGCAGGCAGGTCTCTGTGAGTTCGAGGCCGGGCTGGACCGACAGCCTCCAAAACAATACAGAGAAACACTGTCTCGTAAAAAACAACAACAACAACAACAACAAAAAAAAAACACCTGGTATGCTAAAAGGAACAACACATCTCTCTGGAAAATGCTGAGACTGTCTGTATATAACCACAATAGTCTCTGAAACCTGCATTTCAAATTTATAAAATTAAAATGCAACTTACTGAGTAGTGTTGATGACTTCATGAAATAAGTGTATGTAAAGCATTTGGACAAAGTAGTGATAACCTGAAATGCCCACAATAATAGTCTCTTCTATAAGTTTTGAAACTATTAGCATTTGTCAAAATACCTTAAATATTAACCTAGGTAGACTAGACATTTTATTTGGGCTAAATGCACTGCGTGGATGTAACAAAAATCCTTAAACAACATTAAACTTTAATATTCTAAACAGATGCTTCTGGTTACCTTCTTAGCAATATTGCCTAAGGCTAGAGTATGGATGCTTTAGCACATCAGCCTTTCCTGTTACATTCCTTCATATGCCATCTCATTATGAAGCTGTGGTCTCTGAACAATAATTGGAGTAATTTATACTAGAGCTGAGAACAAACAGTAAAGTTCCTGAGTTACATGTGCCGCTGTTTGCTTCTCTATGGCCTGGGAGTGCTCTGTGATTAGGACAAATCTTTGCAATATCAAATTTCAACAATTCTGTGCAGATATGTCATTCTGGTGTTGCTCAATAGGGAAACAAAGCATTGTCCAGAGTACACAGCTCTGGCCTCTTGCCAAGCTTCCAGAACAAAGCATAATCCTGTCGTGCCAGGTTCCTGTAAATCCTTCACTTTAAAAAGGACTACTCCAAGGCTGAGTTTCAATAAAAACATTATGGAATGCCTCATTTCAAATAAACAGTTGTTCACAGTCACTGCTACAGACAGACCAGATAAACCTCATGATACAGGAGAAACAACACCACATGGAAGTGAGACCCAGCACCCACACTATCTGTAACAGGGATGCTTGTCACCAGTGCACTCGCTGTTACTCCCAATTCCTCCATCTCTATCTTTAGCCAGAAGCAGAATAGCAAACTGAGCAGTGAAGAATGTGGTCGAGACTGCAGATGAGATGCCAAACAAGAAGAAAATCATACTATGTTCAGCTAAGTTCTATTTTAAGGTACACAAATATTAGGAGATTTATGTACTCTTCTGAGTATCTCTTGGGACCCACAACATTAATATCACAAATGCCAAATAATTCATATTTTTTACAAGCTGGCTATAAACATAGCTTAGAGTAGCAAACTTAAAAAGAAATCAGTTTTGCATACAACTCTTACAGGAGGAGTCGTTATTGTGGGTATTGTATTGTCAGTTTCATGGCTTAGTAATTGTGTATTTTGTAACTGATTACATGTTTATTAATTATGTCTCTCTACAGAAAGAGTGATGACTCCAATCCCCCTTCATATTCAGATTCTTCTCAGATACCAGATTTAACAATAGAATATTGATGCCTATCTATCAATATCTAAGCTTTGTTATATACTAGACAATAATTCAGTAGTAGGGTCCCATAACCACCTCCCTATCCCACTCTCCCACCCCTCGACAAACACAATCCATGCCTGACTGTCAACAGGGCCAATCTTGTGAAGGCCCAATGAAGGCAGTCACAGCTACCATTGAGCCATGACTGTATTGACTGGGCTATGCCCAGAATATGGCATCTCAAAGTCCTTGTCCCTGTCTTCTGGCCTTATATCCTTTCTACTTCTTGTTCTGATCCCTAAACCTTATGATATAAATATCCTCAATATTTATGGTTAAGTACTCAAATGTCACTTATTCTCAGCCTATGAGCAATCAACCACATGTGTCTGCATTCACCTACACTGAACATACTTTTCCTAAAGATGCAATGATCATAATCTGAAAATCTGCATGCAAATGTTCTCAAAGCTCTAGTCACAGCATCACTGGAATCAACCAAAATGTCCTTCCATAGATGAATGGATAAACATATTGACATGTTCAGACAATGGAATATTAATCGTTTTGAAAAGAAGTCATAAAAAGACTAAAGCCAGGCAAACGAGAAGTCTTGGTGTATAAAACTGTTTGCCATGCAAGCCTGAATATCTGAGTTTGATTCCCAGAAGCCACAGTGGAAATAAAAGAACCAACCTTTAAACACTGTTTTCTGATCTCCACATACAACTTATGCTACTTGTACAACACACATACATGCATGCATGCAAAGAAACACACACACACACACACACACACACACACACACACACGGGGGGGGGAGACATGAAAAGAAGTAGAAGAAATTGAAGTGCACACAATTAAATAACAAAATCAATCTGGAAATGGTACATGCTGTATGAAGCAAACAGAAGGCCATTCTAGAAAAAGGAAAAGCTGTGGAGAAAGAAAAAATTATGAGAGGAATAAAGTTGTTAGGGGAACCAAAGAACAGCAGGATGAAAACGGAGGGATTTTAGCAAATACCTGCCATGATGCCGTAATGGTATACACATCCCACAAAATGCACTAGATGGAAATTAAGTCTAGTATAACCTGTGGACTTCGGGAGATGACGATATGCTGATGTAGGTTACAAGGCTATAACAAGTACAGCTCTGATGGGGGATGTTGATGGGGTGAAGAGGTTATACATCTGTAGGGAAGGTAGCCTATAAATAATCCCTGTAATTTCTGACAGACAGAAAAAACGAACAAGTGGATCACAAGAGAAGTTTGAGGTAGTACAATATTTTGTATGGCAATGCAATGAGAGATGTGCTTCTTTAATACTAGTCAAAACCCTTAGGAAACTCAATACCAAAAAGAAGCGTACTGTCAAAACATGGACCTTTGTGAACAATGACCTAGCAATGCAGGTTCCTTGACTATAGTAAATGTACCATTCCAGCACTATATATGAAGACACATGAATCTGTGCATGGATGGAAGCAAAGCATACAAAAGGAATTTCTGTTGAGTTCCAATCAAACTTTAAAGCATAATACCAGCTAATGGACAAGAAAATAAATTTTAAAATAACCTAAAGACTTCAAAGAAATCATATAACTTTACCCATCTTGAATTCCATGACTCTCAAAAACCTACTATGATAATTCAATTAATCATTTAGACTATTTTTCTGTTAAATTTTAATGTACTTTAGAAAAAGTTCAAAGCCCTTGGAATTTCCATGCTAATTATATATAATTTGAGTAAAATAGTTCCTTTAAAAATTAAACAAAATATGATTGTATAATTGTAAACATTAATGAATTTCTGCAATACAAATTATTAAGAAGGCTACTAATAATTTCAAATTTTATGAATGTTTTTATAGATACATTATACTTAGTGGAAGAAACAAATTACACTGAAGATTAAAGCAAAATTCCATTATAAGCTAAAGGGCCAAAACAGGATTCCAATGTTAATAATGGCAAATTTCTCTCATGGCTTAAAAATCCATGTTATTTTATTTTCTATTCTCAATTACTTAGACAGCCTCAGAAGTCATGCCCTATGAGCTAGGTAATTTCTTCATACTACCACTGTATACTCTATTGAGCAAATGATTGTTCAGTCAAGTTCATAGCAGTTCCAAAGTGGAGGCTCGAACAGGAAACAGAGCTCCAAGTAGGGGTCACAGTTCTCTATGTTTATAGCTTCTCCACACAATTAATCCTGCAGCTGCACTAGATTAGTTTTGACATGAATACACTGTCTCAAAGAGGCCAGTGTAAGGAGGTTCCCATCATTTGACACTCCCTCTAACCTGCTCTATTCAGAAATGTTAAACCACTTGTAACAGCACGCACGAGGAGGTCCCAGTGTCTAGACTTAAGAGATTTCTGTCTTCAGTGCTGAAAAAAAACAGCAAAGTTTTTCAACTAAAGGCAAATAATTAGACAGAGAAAAAGAAGTACATTCTAGCCAGAGCACTGAGTGCAACTGAGATTGAACATGTCCCTTTCTATGCATAGTTCTATGAAAAAAAAAAACAATTTAAACTACATTATCTAGTGAGAGCCATACTCCCAGTGATAACGTTACAGCATTTCAGCAAAAGCAGAACTAACAGAACAAAGATCATGCTTGGAAACACAGAGTTTGAGGTCATATTCTCCCTCCTTCACCAGAGTAAAAAGGAAAATAAGGAGTCATTTACATGAATAGTGTATTACACCATCAAAATAAGGACACCGTGTCTACAGGGAAAGTTAACACAGGACTCAAGCCCTTAGAGAACTGAATTACAAATTCATTTCTCCTAAAGGGGGTTTGCATTGACTCGTACAATATTTTCCCCAAATATAGAAAACAGAACTTAGTGCTAGCAGTTCCTTTTTCACTCCAAGGCTTATGCCAACTGATGATTTTACTAAGAAAAAACAAAACAAAACATTGACACAGAAGGATCACATTGTATGGTAAATGACTGCAATGAGGAGAAATATTAAACAGTAAAGACAATTGCCACACAAAGAAAACATACACATGCAAGTTGTATTCTTTTCATAAAATTAGTCATATATGCTGATGGTAATTCATCTTAGTGCAAAGACTTTCATCTTGCTATGATTTAAAACAAAACTTTAGGTCCATTTCCACAATTTAGATACAGATTCTTAATGAAGTAAATAATGGCATTGTCATTACCTAAGTTTCCATATTTGTTTTCAAATAAGGCATGACTTTCAGTGCTCCTAAATAACCTACAATATTCTTGTTCAGCATTCTCAGGTCAACATCTGTAAAACCTGCAACCCGCTCTCTGCTCTGCTGGTGCAGGGTTGTAATGTAAAATTAAGGAGGATCACTATGTAGACTTACTGTTTCTTCCCATTCTCTCGTTAATATGATCATAGTTATAAAGACTTCTAGCATTCCTATTTCAGAATCTGACTTTTAGACATTGCATTGTGGGTAAAAAGAATAGCACTATCATTTAAAAAATAAATAAACACACTACTACTACTTGGCTACACCTCCTGTCTTAGAATTCTAATTCCCTTCCTAATTAATTGTCCTTAGCTAGAGAACTTACCTATTTTATTATTGTTGGCCATTGTTAGTCATTTACAACAAGATTTTAAGTATTTTTAGGATTGGTTCTATATAGCTGCATTTAAAAATTATAAGTACCAAGAAATAGCTGACCAGATTAAATCCCTTTATTTGAATGACTTTAAGAAATGGAAGAACCAGCTGGGCGTTGGTGGCGCACGCCTTTAATCCCAGCACTCGGGAGGCAGATGCAGGCGGATCTCTGTGAGTTCAAGGCCAGGCTGGACAGACAGCCTCCAAAACAATACAGAGAAACCCTGTCTCCTAAAACCAAAAAAAAAAAAATAATAATAATAATAAAGAAATGGAAGAACCAGATATAAGTCAAAATGTTTCTGTCTTTTAAGCATTTAACTAAGTTCTGCTTCTCAGTTCCCCCCTGGTCTTTAGTGTTGCTCTGAAAAGTAGAGAAGCTGTAAGGTTAGAAGTGAGGAATGTCAAAATGTATTGAGACATTTGTAAGGTCTAGTGTAAATGATAAATGTTTACCATGCAGATGTGCCTAGACTATGCTTCCAAATCAGAGTATATTTTTGGTGAGTACATGAACATCATATGCATATGGAGAGCAGAAAACAGATTTCTGAAGTAGGTTCTCTCTTCCCACCATCTGAGATACAAGGAAAAGGCATGGAAGTAATGTCTGCCTGTTGACCCATTAGAAATGCCCTTCCAATTCTAAGATGATTTGTTCTCTATATTCATTTTTTATATGTCATTACAGTATTACATAGATGTAATGTATGTACTTCCTGAGAGCAAGGAAATCTCTGGGCCTATCACAATAAACAGATAAAGATGCCAATACTTGTCAAAGATGGTCTTTAAAAATTAAGGAAGTCAACAAAATACTCATCTCTAGAAAACTTTTAAAACTGTGTTATTTGCTGAGCATAGTAGCATACACCTTTACTTACAGAACTCAGGAGGCAGAGGCAGGAAGATCTCTGTAAGTCTATGGCCAGTTCAGTCTACATAGAATAACTTTTGTCAAAAAAAAAGCCATAAAAATAAAATAATTAAAAAGAAAAAACGTTTTGTCCATACTAGATGCCTTTATGTTGAGGCTTCAACAATTTGTTATATTTAAAGAACAAAGCAAAAATGGAAAAGAAGAAAAACAAAGGCTAATGAGAGACAAAGAAAAGAATGGGGGAAGCAGAGGAAGCAATGGAGAGCAACCAAATAAACCGAGACAGCCAGTGTTTGCAGATCAGAAAGTACCCATATTCACTAGGCTTTGTTGCCATTTGGCTTTTCCCTAAAAATAGTATACTTTCAAGGACTTCCCAGTTTCTGTTATACTGCATAACACTCTTCCAATATATTAAAAGAGGTATCCTAATAAAATCTGATATTTTTTATTAAACACAAATTTTCAAATATATTGAGAAACAGTTAATGTATGCTTTACTGATTTCCCATAAGGTCAAATGCTCATGATCTTCAATGATAATATACAATGGTTTTCTTTTGAATTAGCATTAGAGTTATTAAAACCCAGATAAATCAATTTGTTACAAATATTTTAAATAATTAAATATGAAATCCAGAGTTTATGCTTAGAGTCATGCCAACTCTACAGCTTCAACTACCAGTTTGATCAAGCTGCACATTAAAACATATCACAAATGAGTTATAAAAAAAACAAGAATTTTAGTAGAATTGACGAATATACCATAAAGTAACCTACATGCCATCAAAGGCAAACTTTAAGAAGTTAAGAAGTTATATTGAGTAACTCAGGAACAGCTCTTGATTAAAATGTCAAATTACAGGACATCTCCTATCATGACTCCAATATGCAAACATTTAACTATTATGCAGCTTGAGGAAACAGTGACTTGAATTTTAGGGTAAAACACAACAAAGGAATTTTCCCTGTTACAATGTTTAATAATAGTCTCTAGAGAAATCAAATCCTTTCCCACTTAAAATGAATTATAAGTTTTACATTAAAAATAATGGACTACATACTAATGTAACTGTTGCACTTCATGTTTATATTAACAAATGCATTTTTACCTTTATCTAAAGGTAAAAATAACCTAGGTCAAAAAGAATTTTTTGTTCTTTAGATATTGCAAGAGAATTTTACTAAATTTTCAGTTTGGAGAACTGCCATTCATCAATACCTCTTTAAAACCACAAATCTCTCATTTATAACAGTCACCAATATTTAACCAAAGCTAATAAGCTCATTAAGGCAATCTAAATCAATCCAAAATAAAAATTTTGAATTTTGTCTTCATATTTTAAAGGTTCAGAGAAAACTACATTTCCAAATAAAGGATTATGCATTTCAGTCTAAAAGATCAGGTTTTACTGGAAGTTTCACTTGATTGGGGATCTAATGTAAAAATTCAAGAAATTAAATCAGTGGCTAACTATACACACTGTACTTGGGAAACTCTTCCTGACTGAGATCTTTTTTTTTCCTGTTACTAACCTTTATTTTCCTTTATTCCAGGATTTTATATGTCAATCTCAGTTCCCTCTCCCTCCCTTCCACCCTGCCCCCCATCAATCCCTATCCCAACCCCTTTCTGCTCCCCAGGAAGGGTAAGGGGGCATCTTAAGTCTCTGACTGAGATCTTTTAGAAGCCTGGATTTCAGGGTGTCTATCAAATTCCCTAAAAATAATTATTCCACAGCAAAGAAAAGAAGGAAACAACGTCCTAACAGCACTCAGACAGGTATAAACTAACGACAATTTCCAATACAAGAGGCTGGCAGTCTGAAATAATCCAACATGACTCTGCTGACTTTATAGTTCTTCAGTTTACTTCCTCAGAATGCTCCAGAAATAAAACAACTACTGTGTGTATTTTAAGTATGTTTGCTAAGTGACAATGTAAGTTTGGTAGCATTCAGTTTGTTCAAAATCTGTAACATTAACCCAGTATTTAAGGTAATAATTTGTAAAATTTTCATCACTGCAAAATCTGCTTAAAGTTACAACTTCTTACTGAAAATTTTCTAAACATTTTTCAAAAATTTCACAAGTATTCATCTAACATGCTTTTATCCTCCAACTAAAACCACAAAGGGAAAATTTTGAAACTTACTTTTCTTTAATAATAACTAACCAATAGAATAGTATCATTCTACAAGGTCTATGAAAGCCATTAAGATAGGTTGTGCAGATAATGGAAGCTGTGTGAAATATTTGAATAATAATATCAAGCAAATGATCAGCATTTTAAAAATGTCTTCCAATCTTACTCAACTTCAACATTAAAGACTATTAACTTTAAGGGTACAGCTACAGGCTATACAGATGGGCAAAAATAAGCATTTCTGTACAAATAGGAAATGACTTCTAAACTTAACATTCT
Source organism: Mesocricetus auratus (assembly GCF_017639785.1). Lineage (NCBI taxonomy): Eukaryota > Metazoa > Chordata > Mammalia > Rodentia > Cricetidae > Mesocricetus > Mesocricetus auratus. Next base: position 108,981,967 of record NW_024429182.1, on the reverse strand, counting down.
GACTGACTACACTCAGAAAGAGAAAAGAGGAAGGAGAGGGAGAAAGGAAAGAACAGACATTCAGTGTGAAAAATAACTCCCCCGCAGATTTCAGGGTTGTATTTGCACTTAGTATCCTGCAGAGATATGTGTGTTTCTGTTTTATTATTTGCATGCGAGAGTTTGTACCAGTGCACATGCTCATATGTGGCTATGCAAGTGTAAGTGTGTGTTCCCCCTTGTGTGTGGAGATCAGAGGACATCATAGGGTGCCTTCCTCAACTGCCTCTCCACTTTATCAGCATCTCTATTGAACCTGGTGCTCAGAGTCAACTACAGCCACTGGCCAGAGAAGTCCAGGGTCCTTCCTGTCCACTTACCCAGCACTGGGAGAACTCAGGTCTTCGTGTTTGTATGCAAGTTCTTTACTAACACTCTAGTCCCCATGTTTCCATCTTAATTAATTTTTTAATTAAATTTGGGCTTTAGAAAATTTCCTTCAAATAATATACATATTACATATGTATCATAAATATTATAATCATTCTGACAGATCATGTTTAAAAAGAAGATGGGGAGAAGGACAAATGAAAGAACAAACATTCTGTCCAAAATGTTTTAAATACTCTTTCAAATTGTATCAAATTCCAGTCAAATAACACTGCACGTTTTTAAAGTCCAAAATGAATAATACCGGCAAGACAATCCTAAAGTATGCTGACCATATATAACTGGCTATGTAACACAGATTATCAAATGCTGGAAAGATGGAAGCACCTATTTAGATCTGTCTGCTTTGCCTCTAAACACATTAAGCTGACTTCCCCATGTGCTTCATGTCTGTGGCTGCAGCAACACAAAGACCAATAGAAACTAACTTTACCTGAGTTGTCTATTGTGCAGACATAAATGCATATGTATGTACTGAAATATGTGCATGCATGCGTGTGGATTTGTTACTAAGAAAGTGGGTTAATCAGAAAACTAGGACAAGAGTATCATTTGAACCCAGGATTCTGAGACTATACTAGACAATATCGTAAAAATCCCATTGTGGTAGTTAGGGTTACTTTGCTGTTATGAAACCCTAAGGCCAAAGCAACTATGAGAGGAAAGGGTTTATTCAATTACACTTCCACATCACAGTCCATCCATCAAAGGGAGTCTCAGGACAGGACCTCAAGCAGGGCAGGAGCCTGAAGGCAAGAGCAGATGAGGGGTGCTGCTTACTGGCTAGCTCAGTTTGCTTTCTTGCAGAACCTAGGACCACCAGTCCTGAGGTGATACCACCCACAACAGGTTAGACCCGCCTGCATCAATCACTAATTAAGAAAATGCTCTACAGGCCTGCCTACAACCAGCTCTTATTGAAGGCATTTTCTCAACTGAGACACCCTCCCCTCCAGTGACTCTAGCTGTGTTAAGATTAAATAAACTAGCCAGCACACCCATGTTTGAAACAATCAAAATAATTACAAAAATACCAAGAAAGTAGAAATATAACACAATACCAACCCCGAGTATTTTATAAAAATCTTAAAAGAATAGGAGTGAGAGTTTGCCTTGGCCTTCCTATCCTATGAGCAAGTGAGGCGGTAAGATGGAATAATAAGAAGCCCTGGAGCCAGGCAAGAAAAACCCCAGCACTGCAGAGGTGGAGCTGGGAGGGTCAAGAGTGTAAGGAGAGCCCCAGCTACGTAACAAAATCAAGGTCAGCCTGACCAAATGACACCTTCTCTCAAGAAAACAAAGACACATTTGCACACGCCTGCGTGCAGATTTACGCACAGGAGTGGGGTGTCTAAAAAAACTGTGTCAGTTAAAAAGAAAATTAACAAAATTTAGCAGAGGCCAGACTATTTAACCATCTGTACCTGAATCCAGGAAAAGTATAAAGAAAGACTCTCTTAAACAATCCTAATAGCTCCTAAATGTTTTTTAACAGGACTCTTTCTACCACATCCCAGTTTTGAGTCTATATGAGATTTAAGCATGAGGCATGTTGTAGGCACTGTGGTTTATCACCCAGTCTTAATAACCGCCTATAGTATTTCACTAAGAAATGACAAACAATAGAAACCTAAAACCAAAATATTTATTTAAGAGTCTGCGTGGGGCTGAGAGTACTCAGCACTAGAATGCTTCCAGGGCAAACTTCAGTAGAGTTCAGATCCCAGGAAGGAAATACATGGCAGCCCTGCTGTGATTCCAGTCTCAGAAGACAGAGACAAGGGATCCCCTGAGCACACTGACCAGTGAGTTCACACATAAAGACACATTCTTTGGCCAGTTTAACACTATAGGCAGAATAGGCCTCCTATAACAGCTGGCAAAGAATTAAGAGCTTTTGGTTAGCTATGAGAAGAAGGTATTTTGGAAGCCAAGTTCAACTCCAATCAAGCCTTGACTGCAGCCAAGGCCAATAATTTCGTCTGCAACCTCATTGACACCCTGACTCTTCTTAATGTTAATGCTGTCCTCCTTACTCATATCCTCCTTACTCAAAGGGATTTCTATGAATTTTTTTAAATGGGAAGTTTTCAAAATACTAAATCACCACCAAAAAAAAAATAAATGAGAAACTTGATTTTTATCAAAAACTGCTCTTTCATGTCTCTCTTCCCCATTAATCTGTACCATAACTTTCTATTTTGTATGGCATAATCTATACCATCTTCACAGACAGAGCTAAAGATACACTGGAATTCAGCAGTGACAGAATTAACAGAGATGGAGATCCTGTTTATCAGGGAGTTAAGTAGTAAGAGCTTTGAACAGCAGAGATATTTTCAAACATGCATAAAAAATTGAGGAATAAATCAACTTTGGTCCTATCTGACAAGGTTATGAAACAAAAACATACGAAGTTTTTGGAATACAATTCTCACTACATTCAAGGTTATTATACTAGTAGTTCCCTGTGCTGTGCAATTGATTTTAAGAGGAAATTCTGACTATATTTACTGTTCTCTCCTTAGCCTTTGGAAATGACTGCTTAAAGCAGTTTATAGTACACCATGCTAATAATCTAGTCTGTGATTCAGAATATGCTCCCTCCCACTGCAAACCTAAATATGCTAACCTGGAGCTAGGGATATGCCTCCTGCATAAATGCCTGCTAGACTAGGATAAGGACCTGAATTCAGATCACCAAGAAAGTTCACAGTATTGCTGTGGATTTCATAAGCAGTAATGGGAAATAACAGTATTTAGAATATGTGAATATTTCAAAGCTAAAACGCAGCCAGGGCTATTAACTGATCAAGCCTTGAAACTGACCTCAAATTAATTTCCAAGAAAGTTAAGAATATTTACATGAAGTACAATTAATTGAAAAATTTGAAACTTTAAACACATGATTACTGAATTTATACAAAGTAACTTTGTATGCCTGATACCTCATATTTTATGATAAGCAGACTAGAGCACACTCATTGTAAAACAGACTGCAGAATGAGTGGAGTAGAAACAGTGGAAGACGTGTATCCCACCCTAGAGAGCAGATCATCTCTCTATCTTAAACAGCCCTCAAACAGGGCCACAAGTGTTTCTACAAGAAAGGACAGCTAGTCCATTACACTTTACCTAATTCTGAAGATATGTTATGTATTTCTTATTTCATCACCAGTATAAAATTAAACTTCCAAAATTGCAAACTCAACATAAATCATAGAGTACTCAGGTTTAGCAAATGTGGCATAATTTTCACACTTTGCACTAATGTTCTCAGATTCAAAGTCTATGAGAACAGAAATAAACCCTGAAATAACAGATAGATCCTCTGATTGAGAAAAAAATGTTACAATCTTTGAAATCTAAACTTATAAATACCATCAAAAGAATCGGCACAAAGCAAATTAAACATGCAATGAAGGCATGCACAAGCACGCACATACTCAATGTTTGGTCAGTCTTACTACACTTGTAACAACAAACCACAATCTAATACAGCGCAAACCTAAAGTGGTTTAAGAAGCTGGGGTAGTAAAGGTTAAGGACCCCACGACTCCCCAAGCATTGGGAGTGGGGAATGCAACAAGTGTGCTAAAATGAGCTCAACAGGATGGGTTAGAACTGGCAGCAAGAATTCCAATTGCTACTCCCCCATTCCCTGATTCCTTCTCATGGGAGCACATTAACCAGAGCCTGGCCACAGGTTAGTGGACTTAGTATACATATTCTGCACTGCTAACCCTGGTGATCTATTACTGTTTACTTCAGAGCAATTCTGTGAAGCTCCCCTATATATTCTTTGGCATATGTTTTAGCTAAGAACTGTCTTCATGAGATAAAGCATAGAAGTTTTATGAACCAACTCTTACTTGATTTGACTTATCTCCCTAGGAGAAACAAACCATGCACAGACAGCACTATTTCAAATCTGAAAGTCTGAAAAGGTTCAAGAACCCAGGAGGATGAATCATTCTTTTCTTTCCCCCAGCACTAGGAATTAAGCCTAGGGCTTTGTGCACACTAAGGAAGCATTCTACCACTGAGCTCTATCTCATGTGTGTGTGTGTGTGTGTGTGTGTGTGTGTGTGTGTGTGTGTGTGTGTGTGTGTGTGTTTCTATGTGAAAGCCCAGGCTGACTCTGAACTGACTCTGTATGCAGCTTAGGCTGGCAATGAACTTGCAATCAAACTGCCTGCCACATCCTCCCAAGAAGCTGCTACTTCAGACCTGCACCACTAGGTCTGGCTTAGCTAAATACATAAGCATCTGAACAGACCCATTTAACTATAAATAATAAGATTACAGTATTCATTCTATTGTACAGAATTAACTGTATTTTTCAACACATCATGTGTAAACACTGCTTCTTGACCTAATTATCATCTTGTTATATGCAACAACTTTCTATTAACTCTTATTTCTCACACCTAAAAAGTGGCATGTGGCTGAGTATGTATACTTGTGTAAGGACACTTACGATGAATTCAGAACACCTTGTTACAGAAACATTGCTAGGATCATATCATAAGGATTTAGAACCTAACTTACAGAGGCACCCCCTGGCCAGGAAAGCCCAACTAATGATCAAGCAGAACCACAAAAAAACTGATTAGAGAATGTTCCAATCGAAAACTTTATAACAGTGTTTTAAAATCTCATTATCAAACTCTGAATGATGTAGGACAATGCTGAATAGATTTGAAGGGTTTTAGGAAGTTGCTCATCATTTCCAGGACTGATTAAGTAAGGGAGAAAAATTTGGAATTTGTCCTCCTGTATTTCCATATGAAAGGCAAACCAAAAGAAATGATTTCCTTTCCATGAGTGTTCTAACTGAAAAAAGAAACAATAATAAAAAATCTCTGTTTTTTCATTTCTAATAAATGTCTTGAGAGGAACGGTCATTAGTCATGGCTAACAAGACATACAAAGTCAACTACATATTATGTAACTCAACAGAGAAGCAAACAAAACCAACTATGACATGTCTCTGAATAGAGAGGGAAAAAAGCACCATACACCTGTATTTAATCAAGCCACTCCATCTATTATTGACTTTGAGGAAACACACCCACAATATCAACAACAACAAAAAAGGCAACAAATACCATTGGGATCAGCAAAATAAGACTGTGGGAAACTTTACAGCCTCATTTCTTCAATAAATATGTTTCTACTAAGCTACAGAGATGAAGCAAGAGGAAGCTAAGCAAGGAAAGTGAGAGTTTAAGATGTGTTTCACCACCTGGAATGCAGGGCCTTGTTTGGATTCCAGTTTTAACAAACTGTAAAAAGAAAGAGAGAAACAGAGGCATGAACACTGATCACTGGTGGTGATACTACTGAAAGGGGTTTTTGTGGCTTTATGGGGTGTTCTTTTGGTTTTATGGGTGGTTTCTGTTTGTTTATTTAGGGTTTCTGTTGGTTTGTTCTTTGGTGTTAAGGACTGAACGCATGCCTAAGGCATGCCAAGCACACAGCTCTACCGCTAACCACCACCCTAGCCAAGGAAAGAGTTTGATGTGAGAAAATGACAAGTGTTTATACTTTTGAACAGGAGTGTCGTCATCATTTAATGGCACAGACTGTTTTCAGTGATGCACATTAATTCAAACTCATCCTACGAACATGGCTTGGAATATGGACAAAAAACTGACAATAAGATGGTAATGATTAAAGCTAGATTTATGAATTTGGGATAATTATCCACTATATAGTTATAAATAGATAATATCCCATAATAAAAATTAACTGACATATCCTTTCAAAGCATAGGGAATAGCATCTAAAATGTGAATTTAGCAGAAAAAATACTGACATATTGACTTTCAATGTATTTTACTGATCTTGAGCACAAGTCAAAACTTGCTTACAAGGTATGCATAATTGCTCCAGCAGACCAGGCATAGAACTTTAAAGCTACAAGTTTTAACACATAAAATAATAAAAACGAAAGTAACAATAACTTTCCATATACCATAGGTGGAGAGTGAGATTGACCCAAGACTTTCTCATAGGCTCTGGTGACAGGACAAAGGGAACTTCAGCTCTGTCTCCTTGTTCAGGAACCAAACTGACAAGGCTGGTCTGGAGCTAACAACGGTTCCTCATAGGATGTAAGGTTGAGGATTCCTGGGCCCCAATTCTTCCCCTGGGCTGTGGTTATCAATCCAATGGCAGCTTTGTCTAAGGTATCCCATGTTCTCTTTGCCAATATACTCTGACTTAGCTCTACACTGATCTTGGCGATTTTGGTACTTCTTAATAAACTTTCTTGGAATAAGTCATCAGCTTATGCAAGATCTCCTGGTCCCAACTATTGCTTTTCCCTTCTTTATTTCTCATCCCTGATCCTCCTACACAACTCCTCACCATTCAAGACCCTCATTCCTGCTGGTTTGCATCAATAGTACACACATATGTAGGACACAGCACAAAAAGAGGAACAACTAACTGACATACACTTGAAGACCACACAATTTATCATTTCTATCCTTTTAACAATATGCCCAGCACTAGAACCACCATGTGACATATAGATGAAATAGTATTCTAAAACTCACTAACTTATTTTGCTTTCAACAATATAAAGTAGTTAGTCTTTTATGGAATTCTTATTAGAAAACCAAGTCCTCAAATAAAAATGCACATTAATTCCTTATTGAGCATTTTACACAAAGCAACATTTAAAGCCGTACTCCACTGAACAAGGAAAACTATTAAATAACCTGATAATTAGGTAACACATGGAAAGGAGATCTAAGGGTCCTTTTTGTTTATGTGACGTCATATAAAACTCAAAGGATTTTGATAAATTCACTGGATCACAAATGACTGGAAAGTAAGTGTAACAGAAAAGATCGCAATTCCAAGAGCAAAAATACTGCAACATGCATTGTTATTTGAATTCAGAAGATTCCATAATATTTGAAAGATATATTAATTTTTTTCTAATTAGAAATGCTCTTAAAGCAAAAACAGTTAAGATTATACTCATAATTTTGAACAGTGTTACTATTATACAGCATGTATCAGTTCACAAATTTCAGTCGTAATAAACTACATTCCAATCACCTAAGAATTCAATCTGTCAAAAACATTTCATTTACGCTGGGCGGTGGTGGCGCACGCCTTTAATCCCAGCACTCGGGAGGCAGAGGCAGGCGGATCTCTGTGAGTTCAAGGCCGGGCTGGACCGATAGCCTCCGAAACAATACAGAGAAACCCTGTCTCGTAAAAACCAAAAAAAAAAAAAAAAAAAAAAAAAAAAAACATTTCATTTTATCATGATTTGACTGTTAGGGTTTTTCTTTAAAAAGTTTTACTCAACCAAATATCATATTTTCTCTCCCATGTGGAATTGGGATTTTTTTAAAGAAATTAATGTAAAAGAAACTATTTGAGGAAAGAAAAAGAATTGGGGGAGGGAAACCAGAAAGAGTAATAGACATGAATATGGTAAAGCACATATACATAGCATAATTCAATAAGGCCACACACTTGTACAATTAATATATAAAGGCAAAGATGATTTAAATTGGTTGAGCAATTAAAAATCATTAAAAGTTACATTCCACTTGCCGTTCGCTTCAGTGCAGACTTACTAAACAAGCACAAGCCTCAGATATCAGTGATTTACATCAGCTGAAGAAAATCAGGTACCTAACATTCAGATACAACTTATAGAATTGAAAGTAATTAAAGCCTAGTAAAAGCAATATAAAAATTTGAAGGAAGAAATTTTCTGTCAAATGCTATAGCAAGGACAAATGTCTATTTTGTTTATAATCTATATGCCAGTATTCAATTTGACAAAGAAAAGTAATGTTTAAAATATCTGACAGTGTTTAAAAGAGAAACAAAACCAAATGAAACAGTGTTATTTTAAGCGAAATTTATGAAAGGAAGCTGTGTATCATTCATCATTAACATTCACTTGCATCTGGAAGCCAGTTTAAAATTACAATAATGTTCTAAATAAAGAAACTACTTCCTATAAAACATATGATCTCTCATTAAGTGAAATAATCAACAAGAAGTGAACAGAACACATCCCCACTATATTAACATAAAAAGAAACTTTTCATAATCAAACATTATGAAAGAAGAAAAGCAATAGAAATAACTGCCATGTCTAGGATGTTAAATACCTTCATAGTCTCAAATTTCTGTTCACAAACACTGTTCTCACCTTCTACAATTCATAGTGAACCCAAGATTCTGTGACTTAAATCATTTTATATTAGCAGGCAAAGACAGTTTAGGTTCCAAAACTTACACTATATAGAAGGGGCCAACAACACCAGAGCATTAAACAATAGACACACTAGCAAGAGATCACTGCAGGTTCCTTTGTTCCTGTTAAACAGTTAAAACAACATGAAGGCAACACTGTTTCTCCCTACTATTAATAAATGGAAGGCAGCATAGACGGCTCAGGGTGTCAAACACTTGTTCATGCTCAAGCCTGGCGACACCAGTCTAGATCCCCAACATCATCGTAAATACAAGGTGGCCTCAGTACCCTACCTAAAAATCCCAGATCTCAGAAGACAAATCAGGGGATCCTTGAAGCAATGGGATAGCTAGACTAGAAAAAAGGAATGAGCTTTGGTTTCAAATGCAAAATTCTGCCTCAAACAACAAGGTGGAGAGAGATTAAGGAAGACATCCAACTTCAACCTCTAATGCACACATGCATGTGTGTGTATGGATAAGCATGCATGTGCATGCCTCTAGCTCAAGCACACATGCACACAGATGCATTCAGGTCTGTAAACATACACAAAATATTTAAGAAATTGAAAGACATCTTGAGGGGGTGTGGCATTTAGGGGTTAGGGAGAAATCTGGTGCCAAGGAAGCTCCCAGGAATCCACAGGCATGACCCAGCTACGACTCGACTCCTAGCAATAGTGGAGAGAGTGCCTGAAATGGCCATCTCCTGTAATCAAATTCATGACTATCCTAATAGTCATCAAAGAACCTATAAACTGATAGAAGCAGATGCTGAGACCCACAGTCAAGCATCTGGGCCTAGATAGTTACAGGAGTCCAGTTGAAGGGAAGGAGGAAAGATTGTAGGAGCCAATTGCTTCACGATCCTGACTGAAGAGCCAGCAGAGACAGCTAACCTGGGCTCATGGACTCTGGATTTAGGGAGCCTGCATGGGACCAATCTAGGCCTCTGCATGTGTACGACACTTTGTATAGCTTGGTCTGACTGTGAAGCTCCTAGCAGAGAGATCATGACCTGTCCCTGGTGTGCTTAGATGGCTTCTGGGAACCTGTTCCCAATGTTGGATACCTTGCCCAGCCTTGATGCAGGGGGATGAGTTGGTCCTGCCTCACCCTAATGTGCCCTGCTTTGTTCAAGCCCATAGGAAGCCTGCCCCTTTCTGAATGGAAACTGAGGAGTAGATGGGTAGGGGAGTAGATTGGAGAGGGTGGAACTGAGGTCAGCATGTGAAATAAATTTTTTAAATTAATTAATAAAAAAGCAAAAAATAAAATAAAAAATTAAAATTAAGTGCAGAAACTCAGTAAGCAAGCTGTATGGAAAGACACAAAGACTTCACATCAATGTGACTAAACAGCACTACATATACAATTTCCATTCTAAATGTCTGTTTTTGGAAAATGCTTCCTAGGCCCTTTCTAATGCTCAACCAAGAAAGCTAAGGCTTGTTATGGCTCCTTCCAATGATTCTGTACAACTATTTAAAAATATATCATCATATGATAGGAAGCAACACTGTAACATCACCTAGAAATAAAGATAGTGTAGCGAGGCATCAGTAGTTCAAGATACTCAGAAAACAGGCAGAAGACTTCTTTGAGACCAAGAGTTACCAACCTAGACAATATAAGGAGTTGGTTGTCTCAAGGAAAAGTAGAGAGATAAAGGAGAGGAATGGGAAAAGAAAGAAATGAGAGAGAAGCCATGATTGTTTTCCTTAAAGGAACAATATAAAAATAGCCTCAACTGTGTTCATACATCATCAATACCCCAGATGTTAAGAGCCAAGTGTTTCAATACTCTTTGCCACTACTTTTGACAATTTCATCTTAGGAGAATTCACTGTATGCTATATGTATTGGTTTTAACAAGGGCAAGCAGTCGTGTCCAACACATCAGTATCATTAACAGTTCCCTCGGCCCCAACTACTGCACTATCTTTTGTGATCAACCCTTCCCTATCTCCATCTCTCACAAGCACTGGTCTGCTCTCCACATCAATAGTTTTTGTTATACAGAATGTCATAAGAATTAACTCACAGGATATTTATCCTTGTGTGGGTCAATGGGTTTTATGAATCTGTAACTGCATGGCTTTCAGCCAAGTTGGGGGTTTTCAGCCATGGTTTCTCCAAATATTTGTGTGCAGCAGTCTTTATGTATGCTTTCTGAGTTTCCCATGTCACAGATGTTACAACATTCCCTCTTTACGCTGCTTGTTTCATTCAGCCTCTTCCTTTAATTGTTCAGATTGCATGATTTCTACTCAACTATCTTTGGACCCACTTACTCTGTCTTGTCTTCTCCATTCCGATACTGAACTCACACACTCTGTTTTTAGTTACATCAATGAGTTTTTTTATAATCTATTTTATAAATGGTCTATGTGGCTCTTACACTTTCTGAGAACTTTAGTCACACATTCATCTCAAAAAGTGCTGCCCTGGCTTCATGGCAGAATTACAAACATCTAAGGGCCCTGTCTTATGATTCTAACATGAAGGTCATCTAGTGGATAGAATGTGTCAATTGTTCTATTCTTTGCAACAATTTATGATCTTCCTAGTCGATATTATGTCAAAGAACATTATTCTGCATCCTAGAGACTTCAGATACTGCTCTTTTACACTACTAGTCCTGCTGAAGGATATTAAGAACTGATTTGCTACTGCTTTTGTTCTTAATGTTTTAGTTACTGCTGCTGTATTCAATCAACTCTAACAGACTCAAAGAAAATGCCACAAGCTATACATGATGCTATGATTTAATGTCAGTTCATTAAATTCTACTCAGTGCTGTTCAATATAGCCTCATACGTGTCTGCAAAGGTCTAAAACTGAGCAAAGGCACCTCAGCTCAGCTTCTAAACTCTTCATTTTGCTTGCTGAGATAAATTCCACACTCACTCAGCTCAGTGAGGAGTCTGGTACTTTACAGATAGGCTTAGGACATCTTTTTATTCTACCTCGTTTCTCTCTAGAATTTCTCTCATATTTTGTCACCAGTTCTGTCTTGAGTCTTTGACTCCTCACACTGTCATATGCTTCCTGAAGCTGCATATCCCTTGTCAAGGTTCCAAGAAAAGGAAGGAAACGATGGACGGATGGACAAACAAATCTCCCAGTGCCCTTTGAATTTCAGAAGTCCTTTTTCCTAATCTCCCTTGTCAGCAAAATAATCTTACATTGCAGGGATTTTGATTCTTCTATTGCCACTAGGCCACCATTACAGAAGAATAGGCTGAAGATTAGGGTTCCCCAGGGTTCCATGAAAAGAGAAAAGCAAAACCCAAAATACAAAACAAAGAAGGATCAGTAATTCCCCACCATCCTTTCCAGTCCTCTGGCTGTGAACACAGAGAGGTTTTCTCTTGCACACTTTACTCCTCTATCCATTGTGTGAAACAAGAATAGGGGCCACTCAGGAGTCAAAGCTGAGAGTTAAATGGGGAGGAGGCAGAAATTCAGCAGCTTTAGTTGCCCTCCAGCTTTGATGCCCCTCCTAATCCTTCCACTACTATTGAGTCTTCAGGGACTTCAAACAGTCGCTTTCCTTACTCTGTCCAGGGATTTTAGTTGTAATCCAAAGGATAGAGAAGCACAGTGCTTACTCTACCTTACAGATGAGAACCACAAAAGTTCCAGAAATAAGCCCTGACAATTGTAGTCAACAACGTCTTCATGATGGTGGTGAGGCAATGAATGGGGAGTGAGCAGTGTCCTTAACAAGTGTTCTCAGGAAAACGGGATAATCACATGCACTGGAGTAGGGGAGGTAGTAGTAAAAATAAACAGTGATGATGAGAACAATGAATTTGCACTTTTGCTTCACACAACATCCAAAATTAAACTCCAAATGGGTCACAGGCTTAAAATGAAAAATGAAATAGAAGCCTTTAGGAGGAAAAAAGAATGCTATAACCATGGAATACGTAAAAATTTCTTGACTATGACATCTAAATATCACACATAAGAAACGAAATCTTTGCCAAATTTTAGACCTTATTCAAAAAACATAATTTAGAAAATAAGGGGAAAATTTCAAATCCTCTGATGTTTTAATGCTTTATGTTGAACTAAAACTTCAAAATCACTTCTTGATTTTGAAGTGAATGAAACTAAGGTGGGGAAGTAAATAAAAGATAGGTGGTGATATCTGTGTGTGTTTGTCCTGAACAAGATCAGCTGTGCTTCCTTCAATGGAAAGAGTTTCTGTTGCTCTTTCTTTCAGAAACCACATTCTTTTCTTTTTATACTGATGTCTATGAAATATTTCAAATAAATGTTCATGTGTTGTATCAGTTAAAAAAAAAAAAGAAGATAGGTGGTGAGCACTTCACAGAGCATACGCATGACCAAGCACTAAGAAAGGCCAAGCATGTTTAGCCACTGGGAGAAGAAGCTCTAATCACAATGACACAGTGCTACACATCCCACAGAAAGCTCAGCCTCACTGAATGCTGTGTGTACATGCATACTGCCAGTGGGAGTGCAAAATAGCACATTCGCCTTCTTGGTAAAAGTCACTCAGAATACCCAGCAAAACTATTCTTCAACATTAACCTAAGATGATAAGAAGCACGAAACATCAACACAAAGACAGCCGTCTACATAAATTACTGCAGTATCGTTATTCACAATAGCTGGAAACCGGGCAAAATCCAAATGCCTACTGTATTTGCTTCTTTTCTCACCTCTGTAACCAAACACCCAACAAGAGGCAAATAAAGGAGAAAGGGTTTGTTTTGGCTCAAGATTCCAGACAAGAGGGCATCTGGGCGGAAAGAGAATGGAGCAGCTCTCAGGAGTGGTGGCTAATGTGTGAGAGTATTCACTCACATTCCAGGAAATCAGAGAGCAGACAGGCATCTGGGACACTCATCTGCATTTCCATTTCTTCTTCTTTTATTCCTTCTAGGGCCTCAGCCCAGGAGATGTTGCCACCCACCTCAGGGTAGATTGTGACTCTCATCCTAAATCCTCTCTGGAAACACGTTTCCACAGATAGTTGCAGATGTGTACTTCTGACATGAATCTGAATGCACTCAAGTTGACAATGAAAATACATAATAGAGAAGTAAAAATATCCATTAAATGGAATGCCATCCTATCACACACACACACACACACACACATAAGGCATATGCAAATGATCGCAAACACATTGCAAGGAAGGATGCCAAACACAAAATAACACATACTATAAAACTGTAATCATAGCTGCAGAAAAAGCAAGTCTCCACATTATGTGCAAAAGTATCATGAATATTGTGAAGGGAGAATCCTCTTCCTGGTTGGATATAAACAAGGTCCATGGGAGAAAACACATACCTGGCACCAACAATCTGGCCAAGAACCCATGGTTGGGAAGATCATAGGCCCTAGGAGTGAATCTGCTACTGTTATTTTACTTAATGGGCATAGAAAACTATCCTCTGAATGTATATCGAGAGGACACAAATTTCAGACCTCATCACAGAATTTTCTTTGTGTAGTGGATAGTGATTAATGCAGAAACCCAGGACTAACTAGAAAATAAGTATCCTTGAGGTACTCAGCCATCATAGGACATCTGTATCACTCTACCCACTCCCAAGGCTCAGGAACCAGAGAGGAAGAGACTGAAAGACTGTAAGAGCCAGAAGCCAGGAGAACCAATGTAAGACAGTGCCTTATGGACATGATGGCAGCGTTGCTGAACTCACAGCAGCAGGGATGTACAGGATGAAGCTAGTCAACATTCTGGCATGGGATGGGAAGAGTTCACAGACCTCTACTCCAAATGAGGAGCTAATGAGAGCTGACAGTTTCTGGGATAGGGAGAGTCACCTTCCTTTAAGAGAACTGTCCACTAACTCAGCAGGTTATAAAATAAAGAAGACACAAGGTTGAGAAGGGGTGGGGAGGTGGGAAGGGAATCTGTTAGGAATTAGGGAAAATTTGGGGCAAATAGGATTGAAATATATTGTATGTATTATGAAATTCTCAAAAAATAAAAATATTACATTAAAATTAAAGAATCATTAAATTGCACACTTTCAAAAAAGGTAATTTATATTGTGTCATAATTAGTAAATCCATTTTTAAAATCTAATCAAATTTCCAAGATTACACGAGGCATTTAAAAAGTTGTGCTTATCGAATTTTATTTTTCTATGGTCTCACAATGAGCAGCAGGTAGTTAATATATACTATAATCATTGAAAAATAACAATGAATTACGTTTTACTATGAGACCACTCCATTACATGTGAAGAAACTAGCACTATTAAATCAGGTCACCAACTTTACACATGCAGAATGGATGATACCCACTTAGATTTTAGGAATAAGGAGTGGGGAAACAATGGTAAAGTGGTGTGACATAGAAACTCTGGACTTAGACAAAGTCCTACACATCCTTGTAGATCTCAAGGACTTTGAGAATGACTGGGATTGTTCTTTCCATGTTCAGACATTTGATGCTCCTACAGTCCCCATCAGCTACATCAGAAGCACATTTACACATAGCATACTGTGGTGGTTTGAACAGGATTAGCATAGCCCCCATAGAAGACTCATGTGTTTGAATGTTTGGTCCATAGAGAGAGGCACTATCAGGAGGTGAGCCTTGCTGGAGTGGGTATGGCCCTATTGGAGCAAGTGTGTCTCTGTGGGATGAGGCTCTGAGGTCTCAGACACTCAAGCCAGGCCTAGTGTGGCATTCACTTCTGTTGCCTGCAGATCAAGATGCAGCTCCTTCTCCAGCACCATGTCTATCTGCATGCTACCATGCTTCCCGCCCTGTTGATTAAGGGACTAAACCTCTGAAATGTGAGTACCAACTAAACGTTTTCCTTTGTAAGAGTTGCTGTGCTCGCCGGGTAGTGGTGGCGCGCGCCTTTAATCCCAGCACTCGGGAGGCAGAGGCAGGTGGATCGCTGTGAGTTCGAGGCTGGGCTGGACAGACAGCCTCCAAAACAATACAGAGAAACCCTGTCTCGTAAAAACCAAAAAAAAAAAAAAAAAAAAAAAAAAAGAGTTGCTGTGCTCATGGTGTCTCTTCACAATAAGAGAAACTGTAACTAAAACATACATATACAAATTAAACCACAATCACACATTTATCTGACAAATTTATATTCAGAAATTGTTAGTATATCATGTAAAGTGATAAGCAAGGAAAAAGGGAACCATTATATTTGGGACTTTATGTTTGATTTTTTTAACCCGAGATTCCTCTTTTGATACCCACCTTTCATTCTCTTCCTGAAGTTGCCTCCCAGAAAAGAAATTGACCAATGTCTACTAATCTTCCCTACTCTCATGATCTCCCCAGACGACTATAATCTAACTTCCAGCTTCTGTGCTAAAGCCAGCACAGTCAAAATCACTGATCCAAGCATTTTTAACATTGCATCATCAATTCAATCTACTTAAACACTCTTTCCCAAAAGCTTTGATCTCATATGCATCGAAGTCATGGGAAGTCTGTACAATTTATTGTCTGAAATTAAGGGTACCTCTTTATCATTAAATCCACATCTCTTTTCTGGCCTATCTCTCCTGAACCATATCACACAGTACTTGCTAGTACATTTGACTTCATGTACTGAGAACAGAGGTAAGAACACATAGAAAAAATTATATACACACAAAATTGTAAAAATCAATTCTAGATAAACACGTATTTCTCTTAGTCAAAAAGCTTAATTACTAATGCAAAATTATTTCCTTTGTACAAAGGAAACTTTTCTCTGTTATACTCAAAGAACTGAATTTTAAAACACAGCCTGCATGTTTTAATGTCTACAGCCATGTTTACTTATACATTTATTCAAGTTTAAGCTTAAAGGTTGGCTGGCTCAGGGGAAGTAAGTAGGACTAGCTTTACCCATGTGGAAATAATTAGTATCCGCGCCTACAGCTGGTATTGGGATCGAAATGAGCCGATGCTATCTTAAGAATCCTTCCCGTTTGTGAGAAGTAAAACCTAACTATTTGATAGCTGGTTGATATTGATTTGGTTAAGGGAGAAAGTATAAGAAATTTACATTTATGTTGAAATCAAAAACACAATTTGGTTTAATTACGCAAATGATGGTATTTTCTACGATAAAGATGGCCACAGTATCCAGCACACTTGTAGTCTCAGTTTACTCAGATGGTTACAGCAGCGAGGTCACTGGAACCCAGGAGTGCAAGAGAACCTGGCCAAATGTAGAGAGATTGGGGGCAGGGAGTATTACTGCAGTGTACAAAGGCACACTCACATAGATTTTAAATACCTTCTCTTTACCAACTGTGTTCCGTCTTTGGACTTTTCTGAACCAAAGTTTCCTAAATAAATTCTATACATGTAAAATAAGAAGTCACTGAACAGAACTCGATGAGTTATGAGCCTTTATAACAATTAAATGAAAAAATAAAATGTCTGACAACAAGAAAATTCAAGATCTGAAGTAAATGTTTGACATAATTCTGACAGGCACCATACACTGTCTGGCAGAGGTGATAAAACTTGGAAATTCTAACCACTTACCAAATATAGTATTGTTGAATATTGTTGGAGGCATAAAGAAAGAATCAGCACATTACCTTAGACAAGCCACCAAGTGAACTCATTCAGTGCCTATCCTGTGCAGATTGGTGACAATAAGATTTGTTTTCTATGTAAACAGCTAGAAACCCACGCCTTCACGAGCCCTCCACTGACGCTTCATCACCCAGATTGATGATTCAAGAAATTCATTTACCTCAAACTTTCTGAGAAGTCACTGACTTCAGTCTTTCTGTTTTGTAATCAAGACTCATTTATTCCCAATAAATTACAGGAATAGGTTTGGGAATTTTCTACATTGAATCTGTTACTTGTTATGAATAATCCCATGGCCACAATCTATAGTTAGTCCATGTGTCCTTCTTCTTAATAAAATCTAATAAATTACTGTACAGCTTATCAAAAAAATCATTTGGAAAATAGTCCAGAAGAAAAGAAGAACCATCATGAATAAGTTATTTCAGAACATTATAAAAAGGTCAGAATTCTTGTATTTAATTTTCTTTTCTTGGAGATATAAGCACAAGAGGGGAAACTAATAAAATTAAGGAAGAGGATATTTCCACATTAGTGGACATATGTATCTTTATTCCTGTTTTATATAAATATTTATACAAACACACAAATCAAAAGTTTTGTTGCAAAGCTGGCTATCCAGTTTTCTTTGTTGGATCAATCGAAAGCCTGCATGGAAGGTCAGCCTCTCACCTCAATGGGACCTTTGACCAATCATTTGCATTTATCAGAAGAACCGGGTCCTCAATATGTAGCGACTTTACTCTCCTTTGTGTACAGGGCTCTTTACATGTCAGTTTTTCTTCTGTCAAGCACTTCCTGACAAGCACGTCCTGACATGTTTATTACTTGCATAAAAACAAAGATATCATCAGCAGGATTTGGTTGAGTAATTATAGGAAGTTTGTAACTAAACACATATTGCATGTATCACGGTATATGCCAATCTAAATAGCATGACTTTCAGAGAAGTAACTGACCACTCAGAAGGGAGCAGAGCGGCATTGTTAGCAGAGCTATAGATCAAATCACTTGAACTCTGATACTATCAACTCTCAACTTCCACACTCTGAAAAAGTACCTCAAGACCTCCACATAATTAAAGGAAAATAATTATGATTTAGTATCTGACAAATCTAATACATTTACTAGAAGATAAATGTCATACTTGACATTCAAACTAGACATTCTAGAGAAGCAGCTATGCATTGCAATGAGTAGATCCCTTATATACACATGATCTGATTTCTCATAGTTGAAGACACAATGCTTTTTATCTTTATTGAAAGAAGATACTGAGTGGAAAGGTTCTATGTGACAAATTATAAGCTCAGCTAGTAGATTGTAAAGTATCCTAAAAGTATCAAGTTGTTGGATTTGTTTGTAACTTAAAAGCACCCAGAACAGTACAAGTACACAACAATGATTCAGGAGAACAAAGAGGAGATGGTAGATATTACTGAGATGCCACAGGCTACATTTGCCTAAGATGTTCTTCGGTAAATATCTGCTTCCAGCTATTGGCATTCTTCTGCCATCAAACCTCAAAGCTGGCCCTGTTTGTAATACTAACACTTTGCTACTTCTTTAGACTTTTGAGGGTTGATGGCTGAGATTAAGAAAACAGCTGACAACAAATTCTGGAGAGGGGAGACCTCATCCACTGCTAGTGAGAACGCGAACCGGCGCAGTCCCTACGGCAATCAATCAGGAGAATGCTCCAACAGCTAAAACTGGATCTACTGTCTCACCCAGCTATACCACTCCTTGGCACATACCCAGAGCCATCAATATCCTACTACAGAGATACTTGCTCAGCCATGTTCACTGTTGTTCTCTTCACAATAGCTAGAAAATGATAATGAAAATGTAGGACATACACACAATGGAATTCTATTCAGCTGTAATGAAAAATGAATCATGAAATATGCAGGTAAATGGATGGAACTGGGAAATACACCCAGTGAGGTAACCCTGATCCAGAAATACAAATACAGCAAGATCCCTCTCTTGTGAATCCTAGCACGGAATCCTTGAAGTAACACAGTACTAATATTTAAAGATAAAATAGCGATAGTATGCAGGCCATTGGTGGTGGTGTATGCCTTTAATCCCAGCACTCGGGAGGCAGAGGCAGGAAGATCTCTGTGAGTTCTAGACCAGCCTGGTCTACAAGAGCTAGGACAGCCCCCAAAACCACAGAGAAACCCTGTCTTGAAAAACCAAAAAACAAAAAATAAAAAAGCAATAGTAAGGATATTTGCATTACTATTTCTCTTAAACTAAAATAAAATAGCATTTGCCACAGAAGCCCTGGGTAAATCCATCTATAAGTCCAACAGACACACTGAGACCCCTATGAACTATCAGGCACCTGCCTCAAGAAAACACAACTCAAGAGCCAAGGAATTCTGACTCTCACTGTTGTACCTACTCTAAAGCTAAACATTCTACTTGCCTTATTGAAATCCGGCTTCTAGAAAGTTACAAAAGAAAGGTTCCAACCCTAGTAAACCTTACAGTGTTGTGATGTTTGTTTTTAATTGTTAACATGACAGAATCTGAAATCACCTGAGAAGGGAACTCATGAAGGTCTGTCTAGATTACCATGGCCTGTGAGCACATCTTCTGTGAATTTCCAGAAATGGATTCATTAAGTGAGCAACACCATTTCATGGTCTGCACAATGAACTAAATGAACGGGGGAGAGGGAACTGAACACTGGTATGAATGTTTTAATTAGCTGTTCTCTCTCCCTGACTATGAATATGATGCAGCTAGTCATTCAAGTTCCTACTGGCTTTAACTTCTAAGCAACAATGGACCATAATCTGGAATCAGAAGTCAAATAAATCCTTTCTCTCTTAAGTTGTTTTTGTCAGGGTATTTTATCACAGCAACAGGAAATGACACTAAGACAAATACCACAAGTAGATCTGAGGTCAGATTCCATGAGCACCTTGTAAAACCAACAACAAATCATACCTCTGCATTCTAAATTAAGTGGTAAAACTTTAAACCGCACTGTATGTTGCTATTTCTTTATATTATCTAACTCAAACTATTATCATTCTTCAGTTAAAAAAATAAAAAATGAAAGGCATCTCAAGGTGTTTCAGAGAAGCAGCTAAGTACTGAAATGAGTTGACATTTAAAAATAAAATGCAGATACTAGATTAACCCAATCTAATAATTTCACAGCACTTGCCAGTGATCCTCATGGATCACAACTTTAAAGTACCAAGCAGACAGGACACGTGCCTGTTCCTAGGAGCAGAAGACCAAAAAGCTATCCCAGACCTTAATGCTAATCCACATTCTCCAAACCTGAATACCAATTTGTAAGAAATTAAGTACATTACTCCAAATCAGAAACTAGGTTCATATATTCAAATGGAGGTTATTCGTGACAAGAGGCTGCCTAGCCAGGAAGGGGAACAGGGTACTAATTCCTGTACTATGAGCTCAATGAGGTATGCATATAGTCTATATAGTATCTATATTTAAAGTCTATATGGAGAAAATTCTTAAGAAAACATGAGGATTTATTTTTTTAATCTCAAAGTTCTCCTTTTCAAAAATAATAGTGCTAAGTGGATAAAAGTTTTTTCTGGTAATTCTTAATTTATATCTAAGATATTAAAATTGTACATATTAAAAGGAGGGGTCTTCTTTTTTTTCAGGTTTTTCAAGACAGGGTTTCTCTGTATTGCTTTGGAGCCTGTCCTGAAACTTGCTCTGTAGACCAGGCAGGCCTCAAACCTACAGAGCTCCGCCTGCATCTGCCTCCCAAGTGCTGAGATCAAAGGCAAGTGCCAACAATGCCCAGCTGCATTATCTAATTTTTTAATCAGGTTAAATATCCCTGTCCTCTCAAATCCAGAAATTCTTATTTAAATGTAGTTTATTATCTATTGTTCAGACATTCCTCCCTCCTCACTATTCTCCTCCCACGAGTAACCACCATTCTATCTCTATTTCTTTATGATCAACATTTTAAGAGATTAAACATGAACAAGACACATGTGGCACTCATCTTTCTGTGTCCACTACTTCACTTAGCATAATCATCTCCAGTTCTATTCATGTTAAGAGACTTCATTGATTTACATGATCAAATAGTATTCTCTGGTTCCTTCATTCATTCTTTAGCAGGTGGTAACTTAGGTGGATTCCATTTTGTTGCCTCTTGGGTGGATTCCACTTTGAGAGCTGTAGTGAACATGCAAATGAGATGCACATGCCCCTTCAACATACCAATTTCATTTGCCTTGGCTATGTATCAAGGAATATGACTGCAGGCTCATGTCATGTGTAGGAGGAGCCTCCATAGTGTTTTCCATGGTGTTTATAGTAATCTACTTTCCCACCAGTATTGTGCACGGCTCATTTCTATCACATTTTCACTAGTATTCATCGCACATTTTCTTTCTAAGCTTTTGTTGATTTTTCCCCTGGACAGGGCTTTACTGTGATGTTCAACCTGACGTGCTCTTCTGATTCTAGAGTTCCTTATGGATCCCAAGACTTTGGTAGTTTGGGAACTTAAATAAAGTCTTTAGTCTACGTAGGTTCATTTGACTCTTATACCTGGTGAGAAATGGCAACCTAGCTTCATTTTTCTGCCACTGAATACCTAATTATTTCAGCATCCATTTCTATTTTGTTTGTTTGAGCATTAAACTTTCTTTTTTAATTTAATTTTTACACATGTTACTCTCAGTTCCTTCTCCCTCCCTTCCTTCCCCAGACCCCCAATCCTCCTAACTCCTCACCCTGCTCTAGCCCCCTTCTCTCCCCAGGAAGGGTAAGGGCTTCCATGAGGGATTTTCAGAGTCTGTCATATCATCCCAGGCAGGGCCTAGGTCCTCCCCCATGTGTCCAGGCTGAGAGAGCATCCCTCCATGTGGAATGGGTTCCCAGAATCTATTTGTATGCCAGGAATAAATACTGCTCTACTCTCGAAGGTCCCATAGATTACCCAGGCCTCCATTTCTTAAAAGGCTCTTCACAGTGTGTATCAATCACATCCTTTTCAAAATCAACTGGCTGTAGATTTTTGGATTTCCTCCCAGGCTCCCCCTCCATTGGCCTACACATCTCTTTTATGCCAATATGTGCAGTTTTGATAACTACAGCTTTGCAGTGTACTTGAAGCCAAGTTGTACAATGTCTCCTGCTTTGTTCATTCCACCCAAGAAAGCTTTGGTGCTCAGAGTTTTCTATGGCTCAAAATGTATTTTGGCTTTTTTGTGTTATTGTCTTGTTTGTTCTAGTTTTCTGAAGAATGTTATTGGTACATAGGTGTTTCATTAAATCTGTGAATGCTTTTGGTAGCACGGAATTAGCAATATTGGCTCCCAAATCCATCCATATTACAGTATGTATGTCCTCTCCCATTTCTCCCAATAATGCTTTGTAGGAAAAACTGTTTTAGTGTATAAATGAGATTAAGTATAATGTGCCTAGAATAATATTAGCCCTCAACAAATGTGATGTGACCAAACATTCATCCTCCTCTCATCTTCCCTCTGCATCTCCAGCTAAAGCTATGTGGTCCCAGTGGCTCTCTGTAGCTCTCCACCTTGCTTCTCTTCATCTTGTCTCTCTTAACTCTGACATCTTCACCTGCAGTCCTGCTCATGCATTTCACAAAGGCACATTGTGAGATGCATCTCCTTGGCAAATCACTAATGGGACCCCACTGTGACATAAATTACTTGTACTTGCAAATCACACACTTGCTTACATATGATTTTGAAGTTTGAAAACTGGCTACTTCCTGGTCACTTTGTACGCTTGAATGTTCCTCCCTAGTAAAGTGCAGGACTATTGTCCAACTTTGGTCACTGACAGATGGCAGGTACCTGAAACAGTATCAGACACAAAGAGTGCTCAATAAAAGCCTCCTAAATTAAAGAGCAGAAATAATTCTTCTTTTTCTCCATGAAATCCCTCCAATATTCCAAATGCAATGCCAAAAAACCTTTAAAAGTGTAAGCTGTAATTAATTGAAAGTAAATGGCTGATTTTTTTGAAAGTTTAAACAATGTAAAAAATTAACCAATTCAGCATGGCTATAGACAGTCACTTTGCTTGTGTTCATACCATGCTCAGTGATACCCTATCATTTAATTAAGGACTGGATATATGGTACCAGCTGACCAACAGAAAAGAAGCACTTGGCTAAAAATGATAATTTGAAATTCAAACTCTCTGTGGTAGCCAAACATTTAACTATTTCCTTTCAGAACTTTGAGACTAATCATATGAAGGCTGATCAGATGGTTTTGCAGGTAAAGGCACTTCCTGTGCAAGCCTGATGACCTGAGTTCAGCCCACATATAAATGTGAAAGGAAAGAACAAAGTTGGTCTCTGTCATTTCCATGCTCCAGGAATACATGTTTGCTGCAGCATACACACACAATAAATACCATAAAGCTTTAAAAACTTTAAATGTATACTAAGATACCAATCCCTGCTTTATTTTCATCTCAAGTTATAAAAAATAGGTAATTCTTTAAATATATAAATATAAAAATGCAACCATCTTTTACACAGTATGCTTTTCATCTTACAAACACAAATGAATGGCAGAATACAGGATTACATCATTCTCAAAGAATTTTCAAAAGTTTCATTTTTGGGACCATAACTATTTACTGATGTGAATAAGCTCCAACATTCAAATAGACAAGCACATTTTTAAAAGTCTACACTATAAGTTATATGATTAAATCAAGAAGCTACTACAGATTTTACAAAGAATTCACCACAGTTTGGTATTCAATGAGCTAGCACATTTGCAAGGAGTAAATACATTGTTTTTCTATTCATGTTAAGCCACATCATTTTCCATACATATGAAAAGTAATGATTTAGAATATATAAAAACCTTTGCTGATCAATCTTAGAAATTTTAGCAATAATGCAATTTTTGATATTCAACCAGGAACACTAGTGATTATAAGCTCTTGTCTATAGGAATCATATTGAAGCAAATTATATGATGCAAAGAATGGGCTTTAGAGACTGTGGTGCTAATACAAGCTCTCCTGTTTCCTAACTATTTGACCTGAGGCAAAATACCTAACTTTACTAAGCCTCCATGTATCTGTAACATGACCAATATAATTTCTCCCATATAGGATTACCAGAGAGTTCTGAAAACATACTGTAGCACTCTTCTCCTCAAAATGTCTTTTATAGATTTAATTTGTAAGATACTTTTCAGACCCCTTCAAAATTTCCTTGATTAAATGGCACATTTCATTTTCAGAGCTCCTAAAATGTAAGAAACAAAGTGTATCTTGTTGGCTTTAAGAACAGAAGGCCGGAGTGCTTGAGCACTTGGTCCAGCGCTAATCCAGACCCATCATGTGTAGTAGCTCCCAGTAAGAAGGGAAGAATGGCTGGAAAACCAGCACATTGGTTCCTGCCCATTCAGTAAAGTAAGATCAGGCTTTAAACTTTTCCTTTATCAAAACAGCACTACACCAATTAACTGTAGATAAGGGGGATTAATTATTTCTTCGTGAATAAGTTATGTCAAATGATACAGTGATTTGCCAATACACAATTAAATACTTAGGACTACATTGCTGTTTAAATGGTATCATGGTTGTGCTTAATCAGCAAATACACAAACCAATCCAAATTATAATCCTGCAGGTGTATGAATTCCAATTACCCAGTCACTCAATTCTGCTGTTTAAAAACTGAAGTTACTCAATTACAAATGTTAATTAAATTAAATAACAAAGGACTTAATTCCATGCTACGAAGCACTGTACTTCATTATTATAAAGCATGTGCCAGTAGAAGAGAAAGAATCATAGCAACAAAACATTCACCGGCAACCTATATCTTAGTGAGGAAGGAAATGAAGATAAAGAGAGGGTAGCCATCAGGCTGATAATGATTTCTGAGTGGAAATTTATTCCAGGTCATAAAATATTTTTAATTGATGGGGACATTTAGAAACATCAAACTTACAGCCTACAACTTAACTGAGTTAACTCACTAAGACAAAACCAACAGATGTCTCACTCTCCCGCTTTCCTTTTGCCTGTGAAAAAAAAGACTAAATACATTCAATTTTATCCTAGGAAGTAAGTGCCAGTTGTGTACAACATAAAAGGGAAGGATAAATGGCAAAGGATTTTTCTCACTGGAATATCTACGTGCAAGTTATTATAAAAGAACTATCATTTTCTCTTAAAGTAAGAGAATTTAGGAAGCAGAGATTAAATGACTCAGCAATTCATCTTCAACCTAAGCTCTGGTTCCAATAAGTATATCAATGGAGGTGCATGTCAAGTCCAGTCCATGTTATGTCCAACAAGCATTTCCCTGTAGGTGCACATCTAGTCCAGTCAACATTACATCCATCAATGCCATGCCCATCAAGCATCACAATATTCCCCATAGTATTAACAAGTAATAACTATATCAAGATTCTCATCTTACTTCTCCGTTTCTTAATGTTCTGATGGTTCCTCTTGCAACACCCATTCTAAATAGTGTTTCTGTGGCCTGTGAATAAAGAAAAAAGTATAAATAACCAAATGCATGATGTGTAAACAAACTGTGTATCTCACCCAAAACTGTAAAATGTCAACATTATAACACACTTACTACCTTCAAGAAAAAGTTTAAGACACAAAATGAGTAACAAGTTTTAAACTGTCCCCAGAATGCAGTTTTCAGGCTTCTAATTTTAAAAAGCTCATGTGAAGTTTTCCCAAAAGCTACTGACATGCTGGGACCTTCCGTGCCAGCATTTCAAACATGTTCATTCAGATAAGCTTCACCTTAGCAAAATGAACATTTGTATTCAATTTAGAGACTGTTGGTTATTATGAATGTTATTTTCCAATAAATTCAGTCAAACCAATTATCTGCTCTAAAATACAAGGGGGAAGTATAGTACTTTAGAAATGTTAGAGATAACACTGCAGGCATTGATCTCTACAAGCTAACAAAAATCATAAAAGGACATTAAGAAAACAATTTCATTTACAAAGGCATTAAAAAGAAAAACGTTTTAGTCAAAGAATTTAATCATGGAGGTTAAGAAAAAGTGTCCACTATAAACAACTGTTGGAAGAAAATTTAAGACAGAAATACTGTTCCCATGTTTGGAAGACTTCTTATTAAGATATTAATACTATCCAAAGTGATTGAGAGATTCAATCCGAATAAAATTATAATAACTTTATTTCATAGCAAAAGCCTAAAACTCATATAAAAGTTTCTAATTAGCGGTGAGGGGAGAAAAACTGTAGACTGGCTTAGCTATAAATAATAGTTACAGAGTAAGTTTGAATAGGATCCTGTAAACATTAAATAATATTTTAACCACAATTTGTGTTTTCTATGATGTGAACATCTTAACCAAACTCCCACCTTCTACTAATGCAAAGTCAGTAGTATTCACAACTGAGTCAAGAAGAGCAAATGTGTGCCTGATGGTGAATATCTACAATGCCAATGCTTGGAAGGTTGAGGCAAAAAGCTCAAAAAGCCAAAACAATAATAATGACAACAATGTATATGAGTTCATGAAAAGCTGCCTGCAGGTGTCCTTGCAAGAAAAGATGCAGCTTAACTATTTATTTAAATCCCTTGCAATGATTTATATGCACATAAATTTAAGTTTTTTTAAACTTTCAAAGAAGTGATCTTATCATCAGTGAGCAATTTTCAAAACAACATCAATTGTTTAACAATTTAACTTCCTTGGTATGTATGGGAACAAGACTGTGAAATGTTATCCATGATAAAATATTTGGCCAAAAATGTAAGGAACGAGACTAAATTAGAGCTAGAAAGTCATAGATGACAGAGAGAGAGAGAGAGAGAGAGAGAGAGAGAGAGAGAGAGAGAGAGAGGGAGGGAGGGAGGGAGGGAGGGAGGGAGGGAGGGAGGGAGGGAGGGAGGGAGGGAGAGAGAGAGAGAGAGAGGGAGAGAGAGAGAGAGAGAGAGAAGGAGCCACCATATTTTAAACATCTACAACTTGAGATTTTCTGGTCAGGTAGGAATTCGTAACCAGCAAGGAAGGAAGAATAGAGGGAGGGAAAGGAGAATGAACCTACAGTGGATGGGGTTACAAGCATGCACAGCAATCTACAAGAGGCTAAAAGGAAACGGCACAGATAAAACTTAGTTCTCCCTTTCTTGCTCCCCAGAACTACTTTATCCAATCCACTTTAATTCCACTTTCCTCTCTGAAATAAGAAATAGAATAATCTTGTGAGAATGACAAAAGATACAGACTTTAAGACCTGGGCAACAGTATGTGTAATGTATGCAAAAAATAAACAAGGAGATGAAAGCGAGGTGGCCAAAGGAATAAAGTTCAGCAAAGGCAGCTGGGAAACATGCATTTTGATGAAATACATCTAGAGTTACAACAATAAAAAAGTAGACAGTTTAGAAGTTGTCAAGGCAATGCAAGTCTACATATGAGGCACATGTGAAAATGGGTAAGACCCTCAATTGGACCTAACTGGTAAAGTACAGGATGTAATTTGTAAATAAGAACATTTTTTTCTGAAGTTCTTTCAATGAGAAGCCACAATCCTTAGAGTTCCTATGTACAAGCCAACACACACAGAGCTGGGAGGCAGAGGAGCTGATGATGTTCAAGCCCAGTCACAGAAAAATTTAAAGACTAAAATATTTCAGGACAGTCTGCTAAGCTTTGAAAATGCAGCACAATCTCAACATAATTTAATAAGAAATTCAAAACAGACCCATTATTGGGGAAGAAGCTGAGTTATTCACATACTCCTCATTATATATCAATGAGTTCACTGATGGACCTTACTGAAGCACATAAAACTAGCTGAAAGATCTACTAGTAAAACTGTCACCAATGACGCACTTGCTTTTATTCTATGCTCATGATGGGCATGTCACAGGGTGCCATTCATCTTCCAGTTTCTGTTAAAAGCAGACACAATTCAGTAAGGAGATTTTCATAGAGGAAGCAGGGGAAGGCGGATATAGTAAGCAATCACTCAAGATAAAATAAACAACGTTTTCTCAAGACCAGATCAAATTACTTTTATGTCTCAAACCACAGATAAAAGAGTACTTGTAACTATCTCACAACAAACTTTTAAAATATATCTCACTCCTAGAGTTTTCATTCTGCCTAAGATGAATAATACTAAACATTCACTTGACATTTCCTATGTGAGTGTGTAGGAGTGGGTATCTACAAATTCCTTTTTAAAAACAGTATCAAGAAAAAACAATTTCTTAAGAAGAATGATAGATAAGCGACCCAAGTCTCATAAAACCTGGATGTAATAAATTCGAAGTTCAAGACTGAGTGTGTGGGCCTGTGTGGGCCTGTGAGTGAGTGCATCAAGCACATCTCTAGAGAAGCGAAGTGAAGAAAAGTTGGGAATTTTCTTTATCCTTGATATACTAATGTTTCTCCGGGCCTATCCAGGGGTGGGATATGTCCTAAGCCCCCAAAGGGCAACTGAAATTATAAACAGTGTCAAGGCACATATACCTAAACACATAAAATGCCTTCATACAATTTTATGGAAATGTACAATTTCTAAATTAGGCACAGTAAGAAATGAACAAAAATAATAGAAAAGTTTAACAATACTGTCCATGTATTACTTAAATCTTGAGTTATATATTTTCAGAATTTCCTATTTAATGCCTTATAGTTTTAACAGTTAAATTTAAACAATCTTATCTTATTATGTACATTACTACAAATAATTCCATTTAGTAACTGATGATGAGTAACTGACCACTAAGGAGAGCAGGCGCCATTTTGGAAGGGATGAATTCTCGTGGGCCTTTAACTGCTTTTCCAATTGTTTCTAACACTTGAGCTTCTATACTCTGTAGGATGAACGACTTGAAGAACTCAACCCTATTATTATTAGATGTTAATGGGTCTCTCAAAATTACAAAAGTAATATATGTGGGACAAAAAAAAAAGGACCTACATGTCCCTATGCCAAGGGCCCTAGGCAGATATTAAACACTGTTAAAGTACTGTAAAAGTCAAAATAAGTGTTTTAAATTTATTATAATCATTCTTTTTGACATTAATTTTCTTGCAAATATTCAAAGAAGTGAGATGGGACAATTTGATTTCCTAACTGGCACCTGGTGGACTCTCTGTTGCTACCCTAGCTGCCTCTGAGCAAAAGACCTCTCAGTCAAATAGCTAGCTGAACCACCAAAGGCTAGACCCACACAGGGTGCTTTAGCATTCCATGGACGACCTGAGAAAACAATGCAAGGTGAGCAGCTGATTGCTGGAGATCCTCAGGGTAAAGACACAGGCAGTTTAAAACAATTTGTATACTTTTTGTTGTCCTAAGCCTTCGTGAACCTAAGCCTTGGTGAATTCTTGATGACTCCGAAGACAGCTGAAGAAAGGGCAGGTAAATCAAGGAAAAAGGGTGGCAGGGACCAGGGAAATGGTGGAAATAGACAGGACACAAAGCTTAGCAGTTGGTTAGAAATCTATATAGAGCCAGAAAAAAAAAATTACAAGACTTGGTCACTGGAATAGTTCCAGAGAACTAACATGCCATTAGGGCCAATGGTCATAAATGCTTCACACCATGGAGCTTTAACACTAGCTCCTATCAAGGACTAAGGAATCTGAAGCCTGCTAAAAAATGCAACAACAACCTTTAACAAGGACTGCGAATCCCAATGTCTTCCATCCAACACAAGTTGTAACATCAGAGGACAGCAGCAGTTGCTGCTCCCGCATGTGTACATGGTAAGTACAAAGGACAATGATGATAATGGTGATGATGATGATGACGATGATGGTGATGATGATGGTGATGATGATGACGATGATTGTGATGATGATGGTGATGATGGTGATAGAGGAGGAGGGGGAAGGGGAGGAGAAGGAGGGAGGAGCCGGAGGAAAAGGAGGGAGGAGGAGGAGAAGGAAGAGAAAGAGAATGATAAGAAAATGAACTAAGATTAAACATCCCTTATCTAAAATACTGAGAAGCAGAAGCATTAGGAGTTTTTGTTTGTTTGTTTAATGAGAAAGAAGGGAGTAACAGGCTGCTTTTGAGCTCTAATCTTTCCTTCACCTCCCAAGTACTGGATGACAGGCATGCAACACCATGCCTGGAGTAAAGACCATTCATTACCCAATGACTTTCCTTGGTGCTACTGTAGAAAATTGATTAAACATTATCAAATTGTTAGTTTCTAGGCTGTAGAGATGGCTCAGCCATTAAAGGCTAAGCACAACCAAAAATATAAGTTGTTAGTTTCAATAGACACGCCTGCTGGATTTTTACTGGGCTTGCTGTGGCTCTGTGATCATTTTGGAGTAATAACAGTGACAAGATGGCTCAGAGGGTAAAGTTCTTGCCACTGAAGCCTGACATAATGAGTATGATTCCAGGAATCCACAGGAGGCGAGAACTGCCTTCTGAGAATTGTCTACTAACTTCCATTTGCATGCCATGGCACAGAAGCACCCCTGACATGTGTGCACCCACCCTCACACACATCATGATGATGATGGGGATGATAACAATAAACCTTTAGGAGCTAATTTGAAGCATATGAATTTCCTGTTTAGATTTTGGTCACATGCCCAATGCATCTTCATTTATGTGTCTGCAGATAATCTAAAACTCAAGTCAACAACTCAAACAGTGACATTCAAAGTCACACAGTCTACCACAATACCACACAAAGATACACTAATTAGATACTTACGTTCTGAGGAATGATGACAGGCAAATACTACAAGTCTTTACTTTCCATAATTAAATCATCATGACTCTGCCAAAGCACAAAACTTTGTGATGGAAAACTTCGATACACTTGAATATGAGCAGACATTTCAGGCATCATTCATTAGGCTGTGTACCATGCCATGGACAATGCATAGTCTACATGCTTACATTCAGAAACTCATGACAGGCAACATAGATGACCATTCTGATACCCTGGCATCATTGAACTGATTTTTTAAAATTAAAATTTAAAGCAAAGTTATCTTGTTTAATTAAAAGTAAATGTATTTAAATTAAAGTCATTGTGAATGAATTTCCAGTCACTGAATAATTAGAAGTTTTTACTGCTTCCAATTCTTCACAACTCCCAAGTCCAGTCTTATGTAAGGGATTGCAACCACAGCTTAAGAAGCTGAGCTCTGATGTATACTGGATAATGGGGGAAAGAAGCAGGACAATAACTGTGCAATGGCAAACAAGCAAACTTGTCTAACCTGCACTTGCCAACGACTATCCGTGTTCTCGTTTCTCAAGAAACCATTTGTCTAGCCAGAAATGTCATACCCGAATCTTCACCCGTCAACACTTACCACACTGTAGAGCAGCTACTTGTTGAAGTTTTGTATGAGTAAGTACTCATAATACTGGTTGTTTGGGGGATGTGTGGTTAACCAGAGTGTGAATAAATATGTCCCAACTGTATTACAGCAATTTCAAATGTTAAAATATAATCTGTTGGTCTTTCATGTTAATGAAATCAACTTGTTCTTTTCAGACATCATAAATGTCATAATCTGTTTTTATTCAGAACACTGGGAATATGTGCTACATATGGAGACAGTGGGCTCACCAGCAGCTCAAGGTTATGAGGAATGTTACTTCTGTTTAGAGATGTGGGCTGGTGAGTTCTCTAGGAATGTAAATGATAAGCAGATGGTTCATTTCCAAACTGAAAGCAATCTGGCTCTAAGGAAGAGTGTACTTTTGTAAGTACATGTTCTGTCATGTTTTATTCAGCATGATGTGACCTAATCATGCACCTTGTTATGTTCCTGTCTTCTTTTAGCATAATAAAATATATCAAAAGAAAAGCATATTTCCCTTATAAAGTTATCTTTTTACATAAATTGTCACAAGTGAAAAATATTACAAGCAAAGCTACAATCATTGACATGTAGGGTTCTACTTCAATTATCTTTCAAAACAAGAGCTGGTCAATTATAGAACTGAATTTTTCAATCAATAAGGTGAAATAATATCAAATGGTACAGTAATTTGATCCAGATCAGTTTCCAGTTTGAGAACGCAAATAAAGAACTACCTAAATGTGATCTCTAATTTTTCACTTAAAATACCTTTGAAAGCATACAAATTCAGTCCATATATTAAGTGTTAGATGGCTATCCATCCTCCTTCCTCTTCCTCTGTTCTAAGAAATGGTCTAAGAAGTGGTGGCTGTATTTAGATACTTCATCTTGCTTTTTAAAAGGACAGTAGTTGTTACAGTTTCAATTAGAAATGTCTCCCATGAGCTCATATTTTCAGTAGTTGGCATCCAGTTTTTGGTTCGATTTTGAAGGCTATGGAACTTTTAGTAGGTTGGGCCTGACTGTCAGAAGTACTAATGATGGCCTTTGAAAGCTATATCAGCCCTGGGTCTAACCTAGGCTCTATTTCCTGTCTACTGTCATGTGAACAAGAAGTGTCCTTTAATTTCTGCTGGAGACAGAGTATCCCCTGCCTGCCATGCTGACCTGAGCTCTATCTGAAGCATGAGCCGCATAAACATTTTCCCCCACTTCAGCTGTTTCAGTCAAGCATTTTGGGTCACAGTGCTACAAAAGCATAAATGTTAGTTTAACTCAGTGGTTCTCAACCTTCTGGACGCCTTCTTCTTGCTGTGGTGACCTCCAACCATAAAATTATTTACATTGTTACTTTATTGCTGTAACTTTACTACTATTATGAGTGTAACGGAAATAATTTCAGGGTCAGAGGTTTGCCAAAGGGGTCGCAACCCACAGATTGAGAACCACTGGTTAAAACAAACAATAATTTCTTTTGCCATTAATATGTTTTGATATATGAGTATAATTCAAGAAACAAAAGTCACTTCACAGTAATGAATAATTCAATTTACAAATGATATATAACACACATACTACATCTAAGAATGGAGTTTTCATTGGATTTTAAACATAAAATGTTGCCAGTAAGCTCAGGTTTTATACTCTCAGTCCTTAATTGATGATGCTGTTTTGGGAGGTGGTAAAACCTTTAGGAGGTGATATCTACTTTTCAAAGGAGGCCATTGTGGGTACAACTTTAAAGGTTATATCTTTCTCTCTCTACTTCTATACAGCCTCTTGCAAACACCCCTGTCATGGTGCCACACCTCACTACAAGACCCAAAGCATGAAGCCAAAACACTTAAAAACGCTTGATCAAAATATATACTTTCTTTTAAAGGAGAAAGTTGCTTTCTTGGGATTTCTGGTCTAAGATAAAGAAAGTAAACAAACTTCAAAATACAACAACATATACAAATACTATATAGTCTCCACTCCATTATAATAGGTGACATAGATAAAACAGAGACAAAATAATTGAAGCCTGGGAGAACACTATCAGTAAACCTGATTTTATTGATATTTTGGTGGTTCTTTACCAATGCATGTTGTTTAAATCTTCATTAAAAATTAGGTGTCTGGGGCTATGTGAGTTAAATTCTAGGCTCTATTCCAGCACTATGCCTCTGCATTATACTTTAAGATCAGATAGTCTGACTCCTTCTGCACTAATATTTCTGCTTAGGCTTGCTTCACATATTTGGGGATATTTGCAGTTTGCTGTTTTTTATGATGTACTAGTTGTCAAGATATTACAGGCTAAGAACCTAAGAGAGATACCCCAGAGAAGAGGAATGAGGCAAGATCTTCTGAACAGATTGGGAACACGGTGATGGGTGAGGGGGAGTAGGAGCTGGGAAGAAGAGAAGGGGAGAAGAGGAAGAGAGAGTAGGTCATGAGGGAACAGGAAGGTTGAGTGGGGGGTAATATAGGGGGAAGAGGGAATCATAGGTTAGAAGACAGATCTGGCACCAGTGAGACCTCTAGTGATCTAAAGGAATGACGCCAACTGGCAAGCTAAGCAATAGTGGAGAGACCACCTTGAATGCCCATTCCTGATAATGAACTTGATATCTATAACCATCCTGGAGCCTTCATCCAGTGACTGATGGAAGCAGAGGCAAACAACCACAGTTAAACAATGAACTGAACCCATGGAACCCAGTGACAGAGAGAGAGGAGCAATGAGCAAATTGGCAAAGAATGGGCTGGCAAAACCAGCAGAGACAGCCGATCTGAACAGGGGAGAGCTCTTGGACCCCAGACTGACAGCTGGGAGGCCAGCATGGAACTGATCTAGACCCCTTGAGTGTGAGAGTCAGTGAGGAGGCCTGGGCAACCTATGGAGCCAGGGCAGTGGATCAGTGTTTATCCCTGGCATACAAACGGACTTTGTGTGTCCATAACACAAAGAGGGATGCTCTCTCAGCCTGGACTCTTAGGGGAATGCCTGGACCCTGTGCTGAGTGAAATGACAGACTCTAGACATCCCCTATGTGGAAGGGAGTGGCAATAGGATGGGAGGCTGGGGGAAGTGGGGGTGCGGGAGGAGGGGAGGGAGAGGGAACTGGGATTGACATGTGAAGCAAACTATTTAAAATTAAAATAATAAAAAATAAATAAAAGATATTACAGGCTTAGCTTCTGCTACAAGATGTCTTCCTCCACTGATGGCAGTGAGGGCTTGTTGGTTTATTCTGCAGACATTATTTGTCAAAAGGTCTGTCTCCCTTATTCATCAATCACTATCCTGAAATGTAATGTCTGGTGTACTGTCCTTCATTTTCCTCTCTGCACATGGAATTCCTTCATTATTCTCTGCAGTACTGGCTTGGATAGCATGAATTTCCTTAGCTTGTGCTTGTCTTAAAATGCTCTTATTTCTTCATTAATTTTGAGATGACTGTTGGATGTAACAATCTTAATTGACATCTATTTACTTTCAGGGCTTAAAGTACATCATTCCAAGCTTTCTTGTTGCTTAGTGTTCTTGGTGGGAGAACTGACGTCATTCTTGAGAAGTTTATCATTCATGAGTTGATATTGTTTCCCTTCCACCTTTTAATAATATTCTGTGGTTCTGTATTTTTGACATCTCGAATGTGGTATGTCTTGAAGAGGTTCTTCTCTGTCCATGGCTATTTGGAGCCCTATATCCTTCTTACATTGCAATGTCCATTTCTCTGTTAAGTTTTCTACAACAATTTCATGAAAATGTTGTCTATACCTTTAGAAGCTCCCTCAGCTTCTCCTACTACCCAATAACCTTTATTTTAACCTCTTAAACAAATCACAGAGTTCTTAAAATTTTTGTTTATGCTCAGTGATTTTCTTTCTTTACATATATCAGATTATTACCTTACCCTTATCCTCTATCCCTAAAATTAATTCTTTTGCTTGGTCATATCCAGGTATGCATTCCACTCTGCTTTTACTTGCTTGATTGACTCATTTCCAGCATAAGTTTGGTTCTTTTTACAGCATCTAGCTTCCATGCTAAATTTTCCTCCATGGATCTTAATTTATCCTCCAACATGGCTTATGTACATTCATTTTGCTAGCGTTCTTGTTCAGATCCTGAACTGATCATGATTTCACTCATCTGCTTGAATGTTCATTTATCCTTTTAAGTGTTGTGTTTATTTTTATTTTGTATGAGTGTTTGCTTACATAGCTATCCTTTTACCACAGGCATAATCAGTGACTACAGAGTTCAGAGAGCACTGGATCCCCGAAACTGAAGTTCCAGGTGGTTGTGAACGGAACCTGGGTCCTCTACAAAAGCATCAAGTGCTCTTAACCACTGAGTCATCTTTCTAGCTACTGTCCTTTTTGAAAATAGGACTGTGAAATATTTTCTGGATTTTCAGCTAGTTTACTATCTGTGGATTATAATATAAAAGAATTGTAAATTTATGGGACGGTCATATTGCTTTCTGTTGGACATTATTTTTTCATTAAATATTTATATTAAATTGCATGTGTATCTAACACAAAAAAAATTAGAAGGAAAAGTTCCTAGGGGCAAAGAAGTAAGATAGATGCTGCAAGGGAGAGAGGTGAAGAAAATCTCACCTTATCCTTTTACCATATCGGCTTCAATACAGTTAGTGAGAAACAAGTTTCTAGAACCCTTACCTAAACTCAAGAAAATTTAATTGCTGAAGAGCAACATCCTAAATTATCTTGTATAGATAAATACATATTATTTGTTACTTAGATACTTGATAATGTGTCCATATATCCTACTAAAGTATCACTCACCACTGTGTTAAAGTAACCTGTGTATATAAATGCCTATGAATTTGTTAGCTAATTAAGAACTTTCTGGTATACTCTACTGAACTACTCACTGCTAACTGAGTTAAAGAATTATACGAGTTCACTTTTGTACAGAAAATGAGGAAAAGAGCAAACAGAGAAGCCCATGAAGAGAAAAAAATAAAGTTCCCAATACTGGAAAACAGGTGGCACAACCTGAAGACCATGAATCTTCATTTGCCCACCAGGTCTGGCTAATGGAGGTCATGTTGCTGCCCCCATGGTGCTAAGAGAATGAATGGAGTCTTTAGTGTTTTGTACCAATTGAAGCTGATTTGCAAATGTGGTGCTTAACTGGTTAGTTCACACTAACTGAACATAATGCTAACTGTTATCCTTCGGCACTATTCCACACTGATTCACAACCTATAAACAGTGGTATAATAGAGAATTCTTTATCTTAAGCCATAAGGAACAAAATTACCTTGTTAGAGACTTAACAAAGGAAACAGGAGTTGGAAAAGATGGCAACTGTCCCTTGTTGTTCCTAAGAACGCTCAGCCTTTTCCTCGTACAACTGTTTGTACCCATCTTCTTGAGACAATGGTAGCTTCCAGTCTACCCTTAATGCCAAAACCTTCCAGCATTCTCTGCATTCATCTTCCTTCCTGTTGATTTTTATTTCCATCATAAAATTACACTAACAGGAATTTATAATACAAAACTAAATTTTGTAAATACATTAAGTACATATGTCTATTTAGTAATTAAAAGCAATATTCTCTAAATGCAATTTTCTTCTAATCCTATTGAATATACACACTCTGGAGTTCATAGGAACTTCACTTTTTTAACAATTTTTAACAATAAAAAATTTTAATGTAATAGCCTAACAATATAGTCAATGAATTCCTTTCTACCGCAAGTATGCATATAGTATGCATATATACATATAGAGTGCTAGTAGAAATGAAATCACTAGCACTTCTAAATCTATACATTTTAGCAACAATTAAACTTTTCTTAAAAAAGCAAAACATAGGATATGAACTTTTTATTATAAAGTAATAAAATTATTTAAATTAGTCAATTTAAAACAAAAGATGAATAATGTCGCCAACTTAATAAAAGGTTTTAAGATAAAAGGTCAAAATAAAAAAAACATTCTAATGCTACTTCATATATAAAAAGAGACATTTAATAGACTTCTAAAACACGGTCATGAAAATCAAGTTTTAAGAGACTACTAATAAAGAAGTTATAAACTATGTTTCAATGTGAAACAGTTTATTGATTCTATGAATTAATACACTATATTTGTCTTGCATTATAAAAGTCCAAATCATATTCATAAAATGTTCTAATTTAAAGATTCTAACTATAATGAAATAAAATGGCTAAAAAGCATCTGGAATACAGGTTACAACCCTTCTCACCTCATGACCCCTAACATGACCTAACGGGTGTTACCACAATTAGGAACAGCTAATGCTACACCAGCTATAATCCATCCTTGTTTTTCAACCAATACGGTACTAGAATACAATTCAGGATAAATAATTCTAATATTTTCATTACTACATGCAAAGTGTGCTGGAGTGTGCTGTATTGAAGATACCAATACAATATTGTTTCTTGAAACCTGAGAAAGGGCAGAGTGAAGCAACAAAGAAAGAAAGGCATAAATTTCAGGAAATGATTGCAAAATTTGTTTTGTTAGGAATAAAATACAGGAGTTAAAGAGATGGTGCAGTGGTTAAGAGCACTTACGACTCTTCCAAGGTCTACCAGTGACTTTGAGCATAAACAAAATGATCCAACTTCTTCCAATATTGGGCTTTTACCTTAAGTTTACCAAAGAGCTTTGGATTTTTGTTTGTTTGTTTTTTCTTTTTGTTATAATGATTTGGGTCCTAAGCCAGCTATGGTCCATTGGGTTAAAGTCACATAACACCAAGTCCGAGGACATGATATCTATCCCCAGGACCCACACAGAAGACAGAACCAACTCCCACAAGTTATCCTCTGAGCTCCACATGCACTCTGTGGCCTGGGTGTATACCCACACACATACATTCATACATTCATAGACACACACACACACACACACACACACACACACACACACACACACATATCACGAATACCTATCTCCTCCTATCAGAGGACTACACAGTGTTACTACCTCAGAACAACAAAATCCCTGCCTCTTACCAGTGAGACTTGGCACATATCTGCTTGCCAGTCAATGCCACTTTTGACTTTTTCTCTAACTTATGTGGTTATAGTCCTGTTTTTCTATTATAATATAAGCTCAGGAAAGACAGGTACATTGACTTCATTTGCACCACAGCACAAATCCACAACAGTGATGGGAACATACCAAATACTGAATAGATACTCGTGAAGTAAAACAAACAGCCACATGACAGCAGCAAACTACAGATTCTCCTTGGAGTGTTTTCTGTTCCAACCACTGGAAGACCATAGTGACTAAATAAAAACTCATCTTGGAACAAGGGTATCATCACTGTGATAGGAGAAAAGAAGGAAATGGGACAGAAGGACTGAAGAAAGGAGATGCCATGAAAGATCAATAAACAGATGCCATGTGAGAACAGAAAACAATATAAACTGGAGAATATATTTCTATGTTTATTTGTTTACTGGGGGAGGCACTTGCCACAGCATGCATATAGAGGTCAGAGGACAACATGGGAAAGACAGTTCTCTCCTTCCACTATATGAATCCAGGGGAGTAAATATCAGATTTGGTGGCAGGAACCTTTACCCACTGAGCAATCCTGCTGCTGAACCTAGAAAATATCTTTAAATGTTATTTTGTCTTTGTAACAGTCATATGGCCAAGAAATAATAACACTGTGTGTGTGTGTGTGTGTGTGTGTGTGTGTGTGTGTGTGTGTGTGTGTGTGTTACTTGTATATAAACATCTACATCCCTTCCAAGGGTAGAAATTTGAGATTAGAGGTGACAGTGATGTCATATAAAAGGCCCTACTGCCTGACTCTATGTGGCTGTCCTAAATTCCAGTTTTTCTCTAGATCTGGCCATCAATCTGAGTGCCATCTAAATACCCTTCCCTTAATTACAACTTTTGTTCACACGGTCTAAATGTGTTCCTATTTATAAAGTCAAAGCAACTATAGGAGACAATTAACACTGGGGATTTGAAATCATCCCAGTGAAGGTTTAGAACACAACATTTAAGTATATGGACTGTGGTGGTTGGCATTAATGATCAACTTGACACAACCTATAATCACCTCAGGAGAAGTCTAAATGAAAGAATTATCTTCATCATTTTAGTCCATGGGCATACTGTGGGGGTTTGTCTTGATTGTTAACTAGTATAGAAATATACAGCCCATTCTGGGGGACACCATTCCCTAGGCAAAAGAACATGAGAAAGCTAGTCAGCAGCATGGGCATTTGCTTCTCTCTGCTTTAGATCATGATGTGAGGAGTTCCTGCCTTGACCTGTTACTGTAAACCAAATAATCCCTTTCCTCATAAAAGTTCCTTTGGTCACAACGTTTGATCACTGAAACTGAAATGAAATTAGAGCTGTAGTATGTGGCTAAGACATGGAGCTACTCCAAGTGCTACAGAAAGAAACTACACAGAGAGCAGAACAGGTTTCAGATATGGATTCAAATCTTAAATTCACTATTAGGTAGCTATGTAATGTGAGTCCGAGTGACTAAATTCAGTAATGTTCTCTTTTATGAGCTGTTGCTTGAATATTCAACAATATGGAAGATGTTAAAGACAGAAAACATCAATAAGGGCTCAATAAATGTTAACTCCCACCCTGTTTCCAAGTAAGAATACGAGTTTAATAAAAGTCAACTCTGGCAGAATAAGAAAATAGATGTCCAAATCTGTTCAATTATATATTCTGCAAGGCACATAAACTAGAAATCGCTTTTATATTATTTTTAAAGTTGGCTATTAGATTGCATACTGTCTTGATGAAACAAGCATGATCCCAGGACATGTGAATGTGAACTTATTAGAAACTAGATCTCTGCAGGTATTAAAGTCACACCATATTGAAATGATCACTAAAAAAATGACCTACCAGTATCTTTATGTGAAAGAGGGAAAAGGAGTTCATTTTCAAAATCATACAGACATAGAACAAAAGACACCAATTAAGACTAAGAAAGAGATCTAGAACAATGCAGTGGCAACCCAAAGAATATCAACTATTCCAAGAAACTGGCAGAATTCAGGGAGGACCCTCAGCCCCAAAACTTCAGAGGTAGAAGGTCCTGAACCATGCTGCTTTTAACCTCCAGAACCAAGAAGTAAATCTCTGTTGTTTCAAGACACTTAGTTTGTGTGGTTATTTGTATAGATGAAACACAAATGCTTCTAATAACCAAAAACAAAAGGAAGCTATTTCTCTTGACATGTGAAAATTATAAAATTTCAAGTATTGCTGTCCATAATCAAAGTTTTACTAGAATATAGCCATGAAGATCACATGACTTACACAGAGGGCAAAACCAGCCATCTGAATCCAAAAACAAAGGCTTAACAATTCCTGGACTTGAGCTGAAATGCCAAGGGCAAGAATGATCAGCCTCCTAGGAGATTTGCTAGATATCAAGGAAGTGATGGTCAAGTAGTTGTTGACTGAAAAAATAAACAACAAGGAGCTAGAGACTTTTATCATGTGAAATAGCTTAACATTTTGAAATAAATCAAGATTTGGCAAAAAAGCATAGCAAAAGGCAAAGAAATTATCAGTAATAATCTGGTGGTTCTGTGAAATAAATTATGTTACATCAGTCTTCAGCTATGAGAAAACTAGGAATAACAGAAAGAATAAAACTAATGACTTCTTTTATTGTGTACAAATTAGGCAGAAAATAACCACTAGAAATCTACTGGAAATACTATCAATATGCATGCCATAGGATTTTGTAATCTCAAATATTCATTTGTATTAATCCTGTTAACACAATTCAACTAAATGCATCCAAAATAAATGTCATAATTTAATGGTCTTTAAATAATTAATTTAATGTTCTAATATCTGCATTCAATTAGGTTCAGGAAAGTTTCAAGAGGGCCACCCAGTAATAAACACAAAATAAGCTGGGTCTGCTGTCCTGTGAGTGATAACTTTTATGGTTACCTCAGTTTCAGATGTCAGAGTAATGACTTCCATACTCTGATTAAAATGCAAATTAAAGCCACATGTTAAAGAAGGAAGGTTTTCAATGCCACTGTTTTCTTATTTTAGGCATAAAAAA
The DNA here is from genome assembly GCF_017639785.1 of Mesocricetus auratus. Classification (NCBI taxonomy): domain Eukaryota; kingdom Metazoa; phylum Chordata; class Mammalia; order Rodentia; family Cricetidae; genus Mesocricetus; species Mesocricetus auratus. The sequence continues at coordinate 108,940,301 of NW_024429182.1, read as the reverse complement.
CATAAGGGTCAACAATCACCCAAATGAATTTAGTCAATTTTAAGTATAGAAAAATAGAATTTTATATTCCAAACTATGGCAAAGTATGCATTTATGCCATATATTTAAACATTTGTATATAGTATATATATATGTATCATTAACTGCAGGGCAGTGAAAACTTTCTAACAGAAAGAATATTTTTTTTTTCTTTAAGAGTAACAACTAGAAAGTACATTTTAAGTCCCTTTTTTAAGTCCCTTTTTTCATTCACAAATTAAAATGCTAAGAGAACTAAAATTAGCTTTACTCTATATTATTATGATATATATTGATATTTATGCCAGGCAGTGGTGGTACATTCCTTTAATCCCAGTACTAGAGAGGCAGAGGCAGACAAAGTACTGGGATTACTGGTCTACAAGTCTACAAAGCTACACAGAGAAACCCTGTCTTGAAAAAAAAAGGATACTTATTGATATTTTGGTTTTGCTGGTTAGTATGTTTAACAATATAAACCTTGAGCTGATGAGGTGGATCAAGGGGCATACTCTGCCACATCTGATTGATGACCTCAGCTCAATTCCTAGAGCCACATAGAAGGATACAAAACTCACTCCTGCAAATTGTGTCTGTCCTCCAGGCACACAATGGCAGCATATGTGCATAAGCACACATACTTACACACAAATATAAATAAATGAGATAAAACTTTCAAATGCCAAACCCTGGAACAACAATTTAAAGTTGACAAACTTTTAAGATAATGCCATAACTTTCCCTGAAACCTTCTTGATTGAAACTCAAGCATTTTCATTGTGATTTTAAATATGGCAAGCTCTACTTTTCCCTTTTTTTGTGACCAACTGAAAATGCTATGCATATAAAACTTACTTTATACTATAAAGAAAGCATTTGAAAATAAAATTCATATTCCCAGAAAATGAATCACAAATACTCTAGTGAAAAGTATTTCTAAATTTAGTTATCTGAAGTCAGCTAAGTATAAGATATTAATAGAAAAATCATTCCAGTAAAACCATTACATTTAAATCATTGCACAATTTGCAGACCTTATAGCAGGTGCATAGGTGTAAAGGCAGACGTGTAAAAGCAAAAGTGACTTCAAATATCATTTAAACAGACAGGCCATATGCAGAAAGTAGAAAAGCAATAAACCATACATCTCAGGCTACCTTAAAACTTGTGATTCCCCTACCTCAACCTCCCTAGTACTGTGATTATAGGCTTGCAACACCATCCTCTTTCCTTTTTTAGATCTTTTATATTTTCAGTTGTGGGTGGTGGTACACATGAGTGCAGGTGCCCACAGAACCCCAGCAGCTGTTGTGAGATACATACTGGAAATTTAACTGAGCCTCTTCAAGAGCAGCAATACCTCTTAGCTGCTCAGCAATCTCTCCAGCACTCCCAATTCATATTTTGTGATCTACTAACTTCAGTCATATACTGACTTCCTTAAATATAAAAGGATATTAATACACCGGGCGCTGGTGGCGCATGCCTTTAATCCCAGCACTCGGGAGGCAGAGGCAGGCGGATCTCTGTGAGTTCGAGACCAGCCTAGACTACCAAGCGAGTTCCAGGACAGCCTCCAAAGCCACAAAGAAACCCTGTCTCGAAAAACCAAAAAAAAAAAAAAAAAAAAAAGGATATTAATACAACTTAAAATCTTCTATTAATATCCCTAGAATAATATCCTGCTCTTTTTCTGAAGGGAAACAAAGGAGTGAATCTGGGAGAGGGGGAAGGGAAGGGGAGGAACTGGGAGGGGGGAGAGAGGGGAAACTGCGGTCAGGATATAGAGAGAACTTTAAAAATACTTCTATCTCACTTACTCTCTTATTTCACAGCTCTATTTTTAAATTTGTTATTTCATTTGTGTGTGTATTATGTACGTATGTATGTGTACTTCCACATATATGCAGAGATCAGAGGACAAAGGTAGGGAATCAATTCTCTCTTTCCAACATATGGGTTCTGGGAAACAAACTCATGCCATCAGGGATACTTGCAAGTGCATTTACCAACTGAGCCACTTTATAAACCGTATTTCCCAGCTTTTGTCTGATAGATAGCTGATATATCCCATATATATTATAAACGCATTAATAAGAATATAGCTCTGTTTGTGTGTGTGTAGTTTGTTCTGAAGTTATAATTAAGCATCCTAAACTTTGTCCACTGAATGATGCAAAAATTAAAAACTATTCAAAATTTAATATTTAAAGTACTAACTATATAAAGTTCAGAATCAATAAACTCATACATTAGCAAATAGCAACTGTGAGACACCAAAAAATACACTATACATTCAAAATTAATCACACACTTTCATATTTGGATCATTACCTTCCTATGCAGCCTGTTCCCGTTCCTCTGGACTTTTTAATTGCCTGTTTTTTCATTGTTTCAATAAACATGTTTTTTATTACACCATTGGATTTCTCCATCCGTAATCATGGATTTTCAATCACGACACAAATGCTGCATCATGGAGCCTCTGGATTCCTACTGAACTTGGAGCAGCCCATCTAAATGTGGCACACGGCTATTAGCTGACTGTAGCATCGCACTGGTACAGGAGGACTGGTCCCTGCACTGTTGCACTGGGAAGAGGGGGATTGAGTTCCACTGTTTCTAAGACCCAGTCTTCTCTCTCCTGGATGGTTAGGAGCCCTTTCCATTTTGTTGGACTCTCAAGTGAGTTCTTTGGTTTTGATTTTTTTTTTCCAAGAGAGACCAGATGAAGAATGAATTCCAATGTCTGAAAGTGCCTCACTTTCACCTAGATTAAGCATCACAGTTCCCCTGCTCATAGAATTTCCAGTTTATCCTTCAGAACTACAGACATCCCACCATTGTTTAACAGGATCTGCTCTGGCTAATTTGATTACATCTGCATTTTCTCTAGATGCTTCCAAAAAGTTTCTTGTACCTCACAATTCTAAAACCCAATCTGAATATTAAAAAAGAGTCTTTGTCACAATTTATTTTACAATGTGCAAAAAAAAAGTCTTTCTTCATTCAAGGAAATTATACCCAATTATCTATTCACTATTTCCCTCCCATCTTATTTTCTCTTTCCTAACTTCAGTCCTTTAGTATATTCCATCCTATCTTTACCTTTCAGGGTTTCACATCTCCACCTTTTGTTTAGTTTTGTGACAACAAGCTTAGCTTTAACTTTCTACCACTTTGCACTGGCTTTTGTTGTCAAACATTTGTGTTTATTTCTTACAGCATCTTTTACTTCTGTAAATATTTTATTGAGTTTAATAATTTCTAGTACTTTTCGAAATTACTAAAAAAAACTTGATAGGTGGGAGGCTTTAGCCTATTTCTGAATTCTGTGTCTTTCCTAAGATCAAATGTGTATTCAACATGATCCTTCTGCATTGCAGTGTTTAACTTTCTTCAACTGTCTCTTAAAATTGACTTAATATTCTTGTTTATGGTTAAAAACTAGAGAGATACACACAGTCACATGAGCATAAATGAATATGCAAACGTCCACTGCAGTTATGGAGTTAACTTTTCTCTGAAGAAAGGAAAACAGGAGTAAAATATGAGCTGGGAATTGTGACTGGCAAACTTCACTCTAATGGAATGAAGAGAGGACAGATAAGCAAGCCAGAGATTGAAAACTTTCCAAATATTTAACATCCATCAATATTTTTAATCTTGGACGAAGTTATCCTGCACCATCCAACTGTTCCCTCCCATTCCTAAGGGGAATGACTCCACTCTTCCAAATGCATCCCGTTAATTAAAGAGTCCTGATCTTTACTAATCCCCTAGACAGTCTCTTCATAGTTCCAACAAGAAGAAAGGTCCCAACCCCTCTTATAGCAGTCGCTCCTGTGTACTTTATCCTTCCCTGTATTTCTATTTACAGTGATTTATTAGGATTCTAGCTTCATCAAAGTGTCTGGTCTCTTCCAGCATTTGTAGACATACTCCTTTTCACATGTTCACTATCATCCATCCCATTGAGATTTGAAGGAGTGGGTTAAAAGGCAAAGGTAGTAAATAATGGACCAAGCTTTATCTTTTTAGTAGACAAGCTAGTTGTCATATGGCATTTTCTCAGTATTACAATCTGCATTTTACATTCAGAGGCATCTATTCACACTTCACATCACTCTCTTTGGTCTTTATCATTCTTTGCTGGTCATGTTTGGTTTTTTTTTCTTTGCATATAGAAAGGAAACCTAGGAGGGAATATATGAGCAAGGGAGGTCAAGATCATGATGAAAAAATCTACAGAGACAGTTGATCAGCTCGTGGAAACTCATGAACTCAACAGCTGTAGAGACTCCAGGGGACCTAACTAGGCCCTCCATATATGGGAGACAGTTGTGAAGCTTGGGCTATCAAAGGGGCCCCTGGCAGTAGAACCACAACACAAACATGGTATATGAGCTAGCTTCTTGGAGCCCATTTTCTATGGTGGGATAATGCCACACTCAGCCTTAATGCCTGGGAGAGGGTCTTGGCCCTGCCTCAACTTAATGTGCCAAACTTTGTTGACTGCTGATGGGAGCCCTTATCTGTGAGAAGGAGTGGACTCTGGGGTGGGATGGGAGAGGGGTAAGGAGGGACTGCAGGAGAGGTGGGAGGGAGAACTGTTGTTGGAATGTAAATGAAATTTAAAGAATAAATGCATTATAAAAATAAATGAAAAAATAAAAAAAAGGAAACCTAATCAGGCCAAATGGTGGTAGCACACACCTTTAATCCCAGCAGAAGGGGTGGGGGTGGGGGAGAAGCAGGCAGATCTTTGTGAGTTCCAACCCATCCTGGTCTACAAAGTGAGTTCTAGGACAGCCAGGCAGTCAGGACTACACAGAGAAAACCTGTCTCAAAAAAGAAGGAAGGAAGGAAGGAAGGAAGGAAGGAAGGAAGGAAGGAAGGAAGGAAGGAAGGAAGGAAGGAAGGAAACCTTAGTTATATTGACAAGATAATTTCTGAAAAACTAAGATTTTTTTTAAATTTTATCAATAGAATAAGAGAAGGAATTTACAAGGGATTAAAAATATTTCCAATTTCCAATCCTTTTTTCATGAAAAATAATCCTCTATTCTGTCTTCACAGTAACATAAATCATAAATACAATTATTAAGCATCCAACTGTTAAATCTTGAAGAGTTGTGTAGTTACAATTATATGATATTTTAAACTTGAAAGACAATTATAATTCACAAAATACCTTTCAATATATTCATTCCTATTCAAAAGCACTACAATCATTTAAAAACAGAACACCAACTGTTTTTAATCATATTATGTGCATATGCAAAGAAAAAGGCAGTTAAAGAGTTAAAACAGACATGTTTTACATATTTGAGAATATGTAAATTTTGTTCAATTCCTTAGGTACTACAAAATCATAATAAAATATAAAGATGTGGATCTCAACCTAATGCTATTTTCTGACTTGGTGATATGTACTTTCCTAATACAAAGTTCTCCAAAAATACAGACAGTATCATCTGTGCTGTGAAGACTTCACACACATGATCCTGACTACCATGCAACAATAAAAGGGAAGAGTGACTGAAACGTCCCTGTTTGCTGATAAGATGTCTGTGTCGTTTAATTTTCTGTGCATTCGGCACTATCGTAAAACACTATGCACAACTGAGAAAATAAGTAAAATGGTATGAGCAAGACTTGTTCAAAAAAATAAGAGGTGAGAGATAGAATTTTTTCGCAGAAACAAGTTGTAAAGAACAGTACTGCCACAGCCTCGGAGTTCTCAGGGCAGCAAATCAGATGCAAGCAAGTAGGTTATACAGAAACTAATAGGTATGAAAACAGTAACAGAATTTTGGTTTCTGGGTCCAAAGAAACTTGCCTTCCACTTGTCCTTGTGGTCTATCTCTTGGCCTGTACCAGGTTGTTGCTACATTTTCAAACACAGAAACATCTTTATTTGATTATTGTTGCTATTAGTCATCTACCAAGAAAAAAAACTACAATTGTAAGACAAGACTTGGCTTATGTTGCCATTGCAGATTTTTTTTTTAGCAAACAAGTATTTCTTTCCATTTTACTTTTTTCTTGTTTTTCTTTAAGCAGTCCCACATAAATACATGATCAAATTTCATGAAAAGGAATGCTTGTCTGCCTCCTGTAACTTTCTAGCAAATAATGGACATTACAGAGTAAAGTGGCTTTCATCAAATGACACTTTAAATTGAACTAGGGTTTTTTCATCTTCTGCTTTGTTAATAACTTTTGGAGATTAAAAAACATGGTCTGCCTTTGAGATACATTTTAAGTGAACTACTACCTAGACTTTAAACCCAATATCCTTAAATTTTTTCATTGCATAACTAACTTTATTGAATTAATTACAATGTATCTTCTGACAAAGTACCAGAAACTCCAGAATCTAAGTATTAAAGAATACATCTAAGCAATGCCACAAACAATAACCCATTTCCATTAAGCAATGCCACTAAGCATTATCTTAAGTTCTTACTATTTCCACAGAAGTCTGCTAAGAAATCCCTATAACTACCACAGGATAATATGGGTAGAAAAAAAACTAATAGATCTCATTCTCACATGTTATTTAGTAAATGGAGTTAAGCTTTGTGACATGAGAACTCATCTGTATATAAGTCCTACAAAACATTAAACAGATAATATAGTGTTTTCAGATGTACATCCTTAAGATGTACATCCTAGGTATTTTAAAAATTAAATGTGTTTTACCATTACCTGCAAATTCTTTTGAGGAGATATTTTAGTATTACAATTTTTTGTTCAAGATTATAAAGATGATGTATTAAATTACAGAGTTTGTATCTCACCAAAGGAAAAAGCACAATAAATAATACACATAAATACAATTCTTTACTTCTGCTCATAAAATATTAAATTAAATAGTAGCTATGTCAAAACAGATAAATAAAAATTACAAAATCACTTAAGGCATATGATCAAGAGCTACAAAGTAAGATATTTTCAGGAATTTACTAGTTGAATAAATGAATACTAATTAAGATGCTTTTTCCTTTGGTTTTAATTTCATGACACAAATAATTTAATCCTTAATTGTATCAGCAGTGTCTACCTCTTAGACTGAAGTGGCATAAAATGATTTATTACAGAGGGGTAAACTATACTTCTGTCCCATAGGACTCCCTACACCTGGTGTACTGGTGCTAAACTTTTTAGAAGACTGCTACGAAATCCCAGAACTCCTTAATTAAAAGCCAAAAATGAAACAATCATGTTCTATACTACAACTGTTCCACTTAAGAGTAATTGCTTGCTTTCACCCATTTTTTCAAAGTCTCAAGTGTTAAAGAATATTGAGATAGACTATGTTTGCTGCAATGTGGGAGTCAGAGATGGAGACACCAGCTTCATCTTGCTCAGCACACAATGGTTCTCCCTTTCTTTTTATGTATTTAACTCCTGTTTAGTGAGTGAGTGAGTGAATGAGTGTGTTGTGTGTGTGTGTGTGTGTGTGTGTGTGTGTGTGTGTGTGTGTGTACGTATGTGACTTGGATTTAACTCTACACGTATGAATGTAGGCTGGATTTAACTGCATGATTGTGTATGTAACTTGGATTCAACTCTGCATATATGTGCATGTAGCTTAGATTCAATCAACTATTGTTTTAGGAAAACATGTTTTAAACAGCAATCATGTAGCTCTCCTCCATCTTGGCTGGTGACCTCATCATGATGCAGGCAGCCACATGGCTGGCATCTTTTACTATGGTTAAAGAGTACATATCATATGACACTTCTTAGACCTAATGAGCTTTCTGTTCATTCTATCACCTTTTAGACTAAGGAAGCAATAAGTCTCAAATATTTTGGATTGGTATGAACTTTTGTATGATGATAGAAATGTAAAGTTATTTGTGATTCAACTCTGCTTTAGAATATACTCTATATGGTGGTAAAAATTTAAGGTTATAAAGGTCTATTCAGATTAACAAAAGCCGATTTAGAGATGTACACGTAAGTACTTATGTCTTTTCCAAGGGTTCAATACCAAGCTTCTAGAGGATTTAGATAAGCGGCAACATGTTTGATATATAAGGTAACTGATAAATAAGATATATATTCTATAATAGAGTTCCGGTGCCCTGAGAGGGTCCTTTTCCCAGAGTTGGACATTTGGGCAGAGGCCCCCATGGCTTGTCAATGGCAGTGCTGGCGTCTGAGCTCCCTCAGTCCCCTCCTCATGGGCCCAATCCCAGCTCACAGACCGATTTTTCTCCTGATCCCATTTCGCCCTAGGATCTTTCCCCTGCCACTTTTCGTTGCCTTCTCAGGAGACAGCCCTACCTGTTTAGTAAAAACTTGTTCTGTTTTTACCCACAGCACAGCTATTTTGGTTCCTTTACTGCACCCTCTATGATTAGTAGGTTTTATTTTGACACCTAGAAGAGCTTCAATTTAAAATCATTATTTTTAAGGATAAACCTAAGAGGGATGTTACAAAGTTCTAGACTTTTGGGGTTTTTTTTGTTTGTTTGTTTGTTTTTGTTTTTTTTTTCGAGACAGGTTTTCTCTGTGTGACTTTGGAGCCTATCCTCTGTAGACCAAGCTGGCCTCAAACTCACAGAGATCTGCGTGCCTCTGCCTCCCGGGTGCTGGGATTAAAGGCGTGCGCCACCACCACCCAGCTATAAAGTCCTAGTTTATGAAAGCTCCTAACATGTTTACAGAGTTAAGGAACACATGTTAATAGTCAGTCATCTTATAAATGACCAACTTGTTTAATTGCAGTCATAACTACTAATATAATTACTGAGATAAGCCTTACTTAGTCCCCTGTATATGTTTCCAAAGTTAAGCTTAAATCCAGTAACTAGAAACAAGCAAAGTTTGTCTACTCAGATATGCCTAATAGACATATCTCAGATGGTTCAGAGATCCAAGAATAAGGCAGCACCTCTATCTCCTCCAAAGAAGATGGATGCGCACAGTAAAACCCTCACCTGGAGCTTGCTTCAAATGTGGCAAAGTTGGCCACTAAGCAAGAAAAAAAAAAAAAAAAAGAACCTGCCTCAACTGCTGCCAAGACCCTTTCCAAACTGTGGACACCTGGGAAACCAATTGGCACGCATTGACTAGCAAGGAAGGCTGGTCAACCCACAGGTTCAACTCAACAGGAGAGTCTGTCAGATCTTCTGGGTCTGGCAGCTGAAGACTTTTGCTGCCCTGGGAACACTGAGAGCAGAAGAGGTGGTCTTCCCCAGGGGAAGAGCACAACAATTGGTTGTCCAGTGCCAAATGGTCAGCTCTGAAAACATACATGCAAGGAATATTACATGCACTGATGCACTGATCAGGACGGATAGATATAGACAATAACAATTAGTGGGGAAAAAATAGAGCACGCATTTGAAAGAGAATGGGGGCGGTAAATTGGAGGGTTTGAAGGGAGGAAAAGAAGGGAGAAATGTATATAAATTATAATCTCAACAATTAAAAAAAACTGCCACAGGAAAGGCCCTTCTTGACCCAACATAATATAGCAGAAGACATAGCACAGTACACACAGCTGGATGGAGTGAAGAGAGTGAAGAGAGTGGAGGGAGGGAGGGAGGGAGGGAAGGAGGGAGGGAGGGAGTGGAGGGAGTGGAGGGAGTGGAGGGAGTGGAGGGAGTGGAGGGGAGTAGAGGGAGTAGAGGGAGGGAGTAGAGGGAGGGAGGGAGGGGAAGGAGGGAGGGGAGGGAGGGAAGCCCTCACCTACTGCCTAGGGAGAGGCCCTTAACAGTGTTGTAAAAGCAATTCGGTTTCAATGTGAGCTTTGGAAGGACAAACATGCCAACCTAGCATGCTCTTTAATCTGTCAATAGAGACTGTTTCTCCACTGGGCTTTTTTGGGGGGGAGGGATGCAGGAATCAGTTTGCTTGCTTTGGGATTTTTGTCTTTCCTTTATGACCCCGTGCACTATTTTCTTTTGTTCTTACTTATATCCCATATACAATGCTTCATTACACCAGCTCCTTTATATTCATTTATTTCATTTTAATGAGTTTCCTTCTATGTGAACGTTCTCATTTCACATATATCTTTACTATCTTCCCATGCCAAGCAGAAAGCAAGATATACAAAGACTAGGTGTGATATGTATGCCCAAGAGAAGTTTGCACTTTCTTTTCAAGGCGGGTCCGGCTGGTCCTGTAGTAAACTGCCAAACCAATCAGAATAGGTTCTCTACTGGCTCCAGCTTTCAGTCTCTACACATAACATTCCTAGAATGAACAAATTATCCAAGCAGCCATACAGGATGAGAAGCAGAGAACAAAATTATCTCCCAAAGTCATAACCTCCCTAAATACCAAATCGTGTTTGTTCACATTCCAAAACATTTTATCCTTTCACTAGAAAACATGATCTAAAAAGGTCTACTGTCCTAGCCTTTCTTCATTCACAGCCAGAAAACTTTACAGGAATACTTGCTCCCATGCTATAGTCATAATTATTTATTGAATTACCACAAAGCTTGATGAGCTGTGCTTGGTACTGAGCTCCCACATGGTGGAATGTGAAAACTGGCATCAGGAAGTTGTCCTTTTACTTATACATGTACACTATTGGATGGGCAAATGTACACATAAGCACATGTATGCACATGAACACATGCTCACAATTATTTTCTTAATTGTTTAAGAGTACTATGAAACGAATATGAGTTACAGAAGTAAAAGGAAATGTCTTTAATTATAGTAGCAACTAATACTGGAATGAGGTGTAAATCAGATGACACCAGTCACAAGAAATCTGGAGTAACAGATTTCCAAATCAAAAGATACATGGGTGTAAGGAACTAAGACCTTGAGTATTCATGGAAAGGGGAGTGGAACAAATGAGAGGTTGGGAAAAGTAGTGGTAAGGGTAAGAACCATGGGAGCCACAGGAAGGCATCTGAGTTTGGCGAGGGGTGAGAGTGGCAACCTAAATTTCAAGTATAGCATCAACATGTTCCGACCCATTTCTAAACAAGAAGCTGTTGCTGATCAAGACCCCCTGAATCTGGGTGTCAGTGAGGAGGCCTAGGTAATCTATTGAGCCTTGGGCAGCAGATCAGTACCCATCCCAAGTATACACACGGACTTTGGACTCCCATAGAACAATGTGAGGTGCACTCTCACCCTGAACTCTTGGGGAAGGGTCTAGGCCCTGCCCTATATGAAATGACAGACTATGGACACCCCCATGGAGGGCCTCACCCTCCCTGGGGGAATGAGGGGATAACGGGGGGGGTTGGGGGAAGGGCACGGGAGGAGGGGAGGGAAAGGGAGAGGGACCTGGAACTGACTTGTGAAGCAACCTTGTTTCTTATCTAAATTTAAACTGGAAAATAAAATAAAAAATAAAAAAATAAAAAAAGAAATAAAAAAAAGAAGAAGCTGTTGTGTAGACAACAGAATTCAGGGACTCCATGCTATTGGATGCTCAGGAGAGATGGGAGTTCTTACACTATGGTTACAGTTATGCTGGAAGGGAAATGATAAAGTAGATTATGATTTCCCGGCGGATCAGGCTAGGAGTATGAAGGGAAGCAAAGCGTAAGAATTCTTGAGTTTCTGGTTTAAAATACTGGATGGATGTTTGATGCATATTGCACAAAAGGGAAGGCTTGGGGGAGCAATTTGAGATAATTTATCAGCTTTTTTTTCAATTAATGTTATTTCTTTTGGGTTCATCTATCAAGTGTCTCCACCTACTTCACAATCTTTCTTGTACTACATTTTTATTCTCATGTGCCCAGCACAGCTGATAATGAACACTTGTTAAATTTAATTACTGAAGTGGTCTTATAACAAAACTTGAAACAACATTTACAAACCTTATGTTGAAAATATGAAATACAGATACTCTAGTGAAAGATACTGTTTGCTTAACACTGAAAAAGGCTATGAGTTTGTGTGTGAGTATATATAATTTTAAAAAGCACACTCTATTAAATGATTGGTGTCATAAATAAAATTATAAAGCAAAGCTTCCTTTTGGAAGTCACTCATAACCATCATATGCTAACCAGGTGTTGTAAGAGACCTCAAGTCTTACTCTTTAAGTTTCAGATTAATTCTAACAAAAAGAATATCAGACTTTAAATATCCTTCTCTATGGCTCCTTTTGGAAACCTTATACTTTCATGTATGAAATCCTTTTTCTTAGAAGTAAGCTAAAAATAAAAGAATAAGACTTGACATCTCTTACAACACCTGATGCATACGGTGATCTTGAAAGATTAGAAATCTTAGGCATCGGCACAACCAACATAATAAAACTCATATGAATGTAAGCATAGCTTAGGTGATCTAAATCACAGTGTGGCAAAGCAAAATCTTAGCAGCTGGCACTCATGTGGATAACTGCTTTTGGCATCAGAAAATTTTCCATCATTTTATTGCTATTATTTTGGGAATAAGCCAGAGATAATATTTGATTATTTATTTTATAATGTTTAATATGCCTTTTATTAATCTGACCTTTGACAAATAATTTGCTGTCAATTTGGAAATCTAGAAAACAGTACTTTTTCAAAGTATACATTTCCATTCTAAAATGTTAACTAGATTAGATTTAAATAAAAGTTTTACTGCTGTAAGTCTATTTTTAAAGCTTATTAATTTAAAGTTATTTTAATAACTAATACTTACTGAGGCAAATATCATCAGCCCTAAGATTAGCTACAAGAGAGTTGCGAGGAGAACATTTCCACAACGCAAACATCAGGAGAGACAACCCTGTACTACAAGAATACAACAGGCGAGAGATCCCCAGAGAGAGTTCACATTTCTTTACCTATTGCCTGCAATTCCACCTTAAACACAGCTATCAACATTTAGACCCAGTACACTCATGACATGGTCAAGCCATCCCACTAGTACATCATGTTTTGTGGACTAGCTAAAATAACTGATTTAGTTTGGTAACCCCAACTTAGAGCATATAACATATGGTAAGCTTTCACTATATTTCTTATCCTTCCCTGCTTATCCTAACCTTTAGCCACAACTTCGTAACACTTGGGAAGGCAAAAATACAATCCCAAGGCCAACAATAACATGGTTCTGTGGCACAGCAATCTTAAATGCGTCCTCCTTCTCCAAAGCTCAAAGCAAAAGTGTTCACACTCAGTTTCAACTGAGTCTCACAATCACCAAAATATCAAAACAACATAGGTAAAACATATCAAGGCTTGAAATAAATCCCTCCTTTTGAGGAATATTTTGTCTAACAAATCCACTCAGCAACTTACATCAAAAAGTGCTCACCAGGCACTTTTCCAATCACAGTACAGCAATGCCCAAACCTTACATGAAGCTTACACACCCAAAAAGGAAGCAATAAAACAAGAAGGGAAAAACAATTAAATGTTGATAAACATTCAGATAGATACTGGAGACCAAGAAGAGCTGATGCCAAGGTCCCACAGAGGATGTGCATGTCATACTTCACCAGAGGGGGCAGTATGGAAGAAGGTAAAGAGGAGAAGCAAAGTTATAAGGAAAATGTAACCTGTTCAAAGTCACATTTTGCATAAAATCTGCAAAACTATGGATTTTAATCAGAAGATATTAAATCACTATAACATTACATTCTGATTTATAGGTCACATTCCACAGACATTTTGAGACCCAGCTTACTGCTGGTTGAGTTTATCAAAATGCATTCATTCATTCATTTTCCAGTTGCTTCCAGTTACAAACAATTGACTGCTAGTGACCCATGAAGGTGTGTTTTCCATCAACACTCTACTATTCACCATTCCAACTTACCCTGTCATAAAGCATGAGAAAAGTCTCAGAAGCCATACAGGAACGTCCTAGGATGCCAAATCCTGAAAAGGTGCAGGCAAGTTCTTCCCAACAGCAGACATTTAAAGTGGTAAGGAGAGGACCAGGTGTTGATCTGGACCTGGCTTAAGTTCTCTCTCTTGTCAAGAAAATGAGGTAAGTACAACAATGACTGTAAATGTATCAACATCAAAAAGTTATGAAGTGTTTATTCCTGATGGAAGTTGTAGAACTGGGTATGTTTTTGAACTTCTGTCTTTTAAAACTGTCTATAATTTGAAAAGAGTATAAACCTGCACATTCAGTTAAAATTTTAACTCTTCCAACTACCTATAATTTTAAAGACATATTTGACCAATAATGTAAAACACCAAATGTTATTTTTTCTAGTAATGAAAAAATTCACATTATAAAATTATCATTTGAAGAACTGAAAAATGTATAAACAAGGAACTATGGAAAAAATTAATATGTCCAGGTGTGGCACATGTCAAGAAGCATAGCACTTGGATGCCTAAGGCAGAAGGATTAAGGGTTCAGGGACAGCTTGGAATACACAGGAACCTTCAGCCAGCCTGGACTGTACAGCAAGCCCCTATTGGAGATGGGGAGAGAAAGAAGAAATATACTGACTGGTGTGCTATGTTGTATTTTACTAAAACATTTTTTCTAGATTTTATTATGCCTGATATGCATCAGGTTTTTAAAATTAAAAAACCATCATTCAAAGTGAGTGCTAAAATGGATTAAGCAGAATATTAAAAACTGGATTCCAGTTCCCAATATGCACACACAGGTAAATAGATCAATTAAACTGAAGCAAAGGTATGAAACAGGACTCAGCTAAGATTAAAAAGTGGAAAAAACACTGAAATAAAACATGGAGAAGAAAATAGGGTTTGAATACAGAGACCAAGGAAAAGCAGTTTATAACAAAAAGAAAAAAAAAAAACAAGAGGCAAACAAAGTCCTGATTTCAAAACAAAACACCAACATCCTTACCAGGAAAATTCTTCAAAAGAAAATCTTAGAAAGTGAGGGGGTAAAGAGATTATCTTAATAAGTAAAGCCAGACTGACAACAGACTCCAAAAGGTGTCTGCACAGAACAAAAACGAAACAATTACTTTTAGGTCATTGCCAGCTTAGAGTTCTCTATCTAGCAAGGTTATTGTTGATTCAGCATACACTGATCATATTCTATTCAAGTCAGACTCTGCCTAGGTGGTTATGGTACAATGAGACATAAAACGGGAAAAGCCCATTGGACAGAGCTTACAGAGAAGAAGAATTCTTTGTTCAAAAAGAATAAAGTCAAAAACTAATCCTTTAATTGGTCTCTGCTCTCCTAGTGTCCTGAAATTTCTTTTCCACTGCAATTAAAGGAGATTAGAACAGTAGAGATTTTTAAATAACTTAGCAAACTGCAGGCCCTATGCTTTGTTGATATATGACATCTCTCACATCGCTTGGACCTTGCAGGTCTTCCTGTACCTGGGCAGATATGGGTAAAATGATACAAAAAGGATTTGGGAAGCCCCCTACCACACAACAGTTTGCTGCTACTCTTACTGTAGCTCCCATGGCACATACAGTTTACATTTCATTTTTTTGGACTGGGACTCCACTAGACAGTAGACTCCGTGGACATAAAAGCTAGCGGCATCCAGCACAATCAGCTAAAATACAGTATCATGGTATTGAACTGTTTCATCATTGAAATGAACATCTACATCTGATGGACACCACTAACTGTTAACACGACTGGATGTGGAGTCATTTTGGAAATCTATCTCTGAGTAGGTACGTAAAGATGTTTCCAGAGAAATTTAACTGAGGAGGGCCGATCCACTTTATATGTTGGGGCCACGGATTGAATCAAAAATGAAGAAAGGAAAAAGCAAGCTGAATACCAAAACTTATCTCACTCTGATTCCTGGCAGTAGATGAAATGTGATAGAGCAGCTGCCCAGAATTTCTACCACCATGTCCTCCCCAGTGTGATGGACTGTATGCCCTCAAACCAAGAGCCAAAAGAAACCATTCTCTCCTGAAGTGGTAGCACAAAATACATCCTGAAATGTAAGTCCTTGTTACACAACTCAGAAGCTTATCTCCAGGTAAATTATCTAATCTCAGTGAAACTACCTAATATCAACTATTAAATATTAAAAATGCTTTTAACAGGTGAACTGGGAAAATGGCAGCAGTACCTGGATTATACGTGTACTATACTACCCGACCAACGGGTGCCATTGATTTAATCCCTGTAGACTTGGGGATTTAGATGGCTATGTTAATACACTATGTCTAAGGATTAGTAGTGCTACTGTTTTAATATTAAAGGCTACTCATGACAACTAATCTTTAAATCACTTCTCCCATAAAACAACAGCACAAGCAAAACACACAATTAGGTAGGGGGTGAGAGAGCTAGATATACAGATACCAACATATAACCCATCAAAGAAGTCCTAAAGTTAGAAAAGATAAAGCCAAAGGGCATATAGCAGTGAATTGCTTCCTATCTCAAATAAGTGAAAGCCACTATGACAGAAATGAATCAGATGATATCAAGTCTTCCCCGCCATTCAGCACTAGCCTCTGAAACACAGAGGAAACAGTCTCAATTCAATGTTTTCCTTCTTCAAAAAAAATTTTTACTTACCAAATTGGCCATATAAATTGTGAGCAGTCCTCTCCTGTAAATAATTTTTTAAAAAAAGAAAGATTAAGCTTTGATCTAATTTTACAATCACTTTATCATTATCAAAAAATCTATAAGGAAGAACTGTTCAGAGTCTACAAAGATACTAATGTTAGAAAATAAGCAGACTGTATTGAGATATCCTTTTAACATGCTGAGTTGAACCTATATTGACTCTCTAGGTCATTCTAATCATATAATAAATAATAATATTCTATGTATTTGTCATTAAATATTTTAAAATATTATTGCTTTGTTGTTATTAGAAGCCCCTCTAAAATCTATCTCTATTCTGTTAGAGACTTTTTTTTCTTTTTGAAATGGAGTCTCACTATATTGTCCAGGCTGGTCTCATATGTCTGTATTAAAGCAACCCTGTGGAATAGCTAGTATTTCAGACAGGAGTTACTATATCCTGATGTTGCTAGAGCAGTGGCTCTCAACCTATGGACCACGACCCCTGGGGGTGTCAAATGACCCAGTCACAGGAGTCACATATCACATACCCTGCATATCAGATATTTACATTATGATTCACAACAGAAGCAAAATTACAGTTGTGAAGTACCAATGAAGTAATTGTATGGCTGGGAGTCACAACATGAGGAACTGTATTAAAGGGTCACAGTTTTAGGAAGGCTGAGAAACACTGCTAGAGGATCCAAAATTCAGTGAGAAGAAATTCTTAAGAATTTACCTTGCCAAAAAACCAAGACCAGAATAATTCTGTAAATGTAATTTTATCAAAACATCAGATTACCTTTTTGTTTTGCATACAGGCAATTGTTCAATTTGTACATAAGCAATCATAACCCATTTGTAATTGATTACAAATTGTCCTAAATCACCTAGATCTTCATCATACTGAGTAAGCAGTCATGAGCAAAGGAACTTTATATTGCCAAAAGATAAATGTTCTCTAAATACAGCTACAGAAAAAGAAATATTTTTACCAAACATACTTAACAAGACCTCAGGTAGAATCTCAAAGATAATGACAGCTTGTAAATCACTTTGATGGGAGATGTCATTCTGTAAATACGTTTCTCTTATTCGTTGATGAATAAAACACTGTGACCAATAGGGCAGCAAGATAGGTGGGTCTAGGAGATGAAGAGGATTATGGGAAATGGAGGGACAGTCGCCATGTGATCCCAGGATGAGAGAAAGAGGGTGAGATGGTCTCCAGTAAGAGAAGATCATGTAGAAATACTGAGATTAATAGAAATGGGTTCATAATTAAAACAGAGCAGGCCAATAAGAAGTCCTAGTCACCAGCCAACACACTTATAATTAATATAAGTCTCTGAGAGTTCATTTGGGGTTGATGTGGCAGTGGGCCCAGGCGCTTGTGGGAAAGAGTTATTATTACATCACTTATTTAATGTTTAGTGCATTTGAAAAATAAGAAACACATTCTGTTCTCCAAGGAAAAGGTCTTATGTTTAATCAGAAAGAGTTCGGAGGCAGAGTACAAACAATGAGCCAAAAATTCAAAGCCTCACTCAGATTTGAATAACAAGCACTTTTAGGACCCACAGGAAAGGTATTTCAGATATGAAACAAGTTGCTAATGTGCAATCACTCTCATGTAAATATCATGCCAGATCTACATATCAATATTATGCATGTAACTGTCCTGAAATGATAATCATACACATTCTTGACAATTCATTATTTTAAATAGCTAAGACTTTTAATATTTCCAAAACTATACTGAGACAGTATAACTTAACACTGCTGAAATGAATTCAGGGAAACAGAATTCTAGTTAACTTTTATTGCTTTGTATTTTATCACTAAAATGAAGAAACAGAATTACTTACTTGCCAACATTTTTTAAATGCAAAATTGCCTAAAGAAAATAAATTATCCACTCATACATATCTTGGCAGTAATCAACAACTATCTAATTGATCTTAAGGCTTGATGACAGGAGGAAAATCTTGCCTGGTACTAGAAGCCTAGCCAACTACCCAGGCTAGTGAGGCCATAGGTCTTAGAGGAGAACCTATTACTGCCACTTAACTAAACCAACATAATTCCTAACTGTCCTATAGCTACTCACACCCAAGAATGATGTAGCTCTTACTCCTCACCACAGAAGACCCTTACAGAAAACTAGTCAAACTGACTGTGCTATAGGAAGCCCCAGTGGCTATATTTACAACACAATTCCTGCTCTACAGCTCTGGGAATATCAGGGGAGAATGGGCAGAAAGATTGCAAAAGCCATAGAAAAAGGACATACTTCCCCCACAATAATCCAACAATATAGCAGCCTGCATAAGACCCAAGCAAGACTAACACCAACAGACATGGTGATGTGGGAGCACAAACTCTCATAGGGTCTCACCCCTAGACAAAGAACTACAGGCAGCTAAGAGCTGCGGACAGAGGGGAGAGTTAGTCTTCCCTGAGAATGGGCCCCTAATTATTAGTCAATAACAAGTCCTCAACCTTAAAATTATATACATACAAGCAATGCTCAACAAACTCAGCATGTCATATTTACATGTAGTACATGTTTATATATATATATATATATATATATATAAAATACACACATATATACACACATCCACGTTGTGTGAATGTGTGTGTGTATGAATCACCGGTAGGGCAGAGGTCCAGGCCCTCCCAGAGGCTTTGGTCTGGCCACCTCCTGTTCCTTTGACATTGTCAGAAGACAAGATCAGTTCCTGGGAGCCAAGAAAGAAGGACTTCCTATGAGTACTGAAGGTACAACTTTAAATTAGGGAAATACTTAAATATTAAGAAGTCCAACTCCCTCCTGTGCCAAACACAACCTCTTTGACCTCTGACATTGACCTGAGGAGAATGGGTGTCAACACTAGAACGGCTGCCTCACTTTCTTCAGCTGCTTCCATCTGGCATCTCTCTGGAGTGCTGTGCTGTGCTTTTGGGCTTGGGAGTTGCAGTGGCCCTGAGGCCACAATGAACAGCTGCAAAGAAATTCTCACTGGACATCTGGCTGGGGGTACCCAAAAGATCCAACTCAAGCAACCCTGCAATCAGCAGGAGGGGAATCTCAGGGATGGCCCTCTGCCAACCACTGGTACCTGCTACCAAGAGTCAACTGAGATGTGATATGGAACTCTGTAGGTATCCAGGTGATTCCCACATGCTGGAAGCCTGCCCACTGTGATGTCATAGATCTTTCCACTCATCAGAGTAATGTAACTGATCATGAGGCACAACATGTTTGAATCTGCCCAAGTCTCCTTCCTCAGTAGCATGTATGCAACCTACTACACTCAGCACAATATCTGGTTCTCTTAGGTTCATGGTCATCTCAAGTCTCCTACACTTTCCTCTGCATCGGCTACACATCACAGTATCCATTACTTCCCTGAGGTCATCTTGTAGCCTGGAGAGAAACTCATTCACTCAACACCTCAGTTCATTCTCTGGGGTTCATTTCAACCCATATTCCTCTGCCTTGTTAGGGTTGCTCACAATGCCCCAAAAACCTTGAGGTTCCTCAACCTAGGATCATGATTTTTGTCAGGATAAACCACCACCAGCTGCCTATAAGACCTTCAGCTCAATAGTTCCAACCCTATCACATGAAAAGGATTTATGTCATCCTCAGGAAACCCAGACATGGTCAAAAGTCACTTCCTCTTTCACTGGCAGCAGCACCCACAAGCCTATCAGTCCTCTTCTGACTGAAGATAACTCTAGCCAAGCCTGCTGAACTAATCTTTACTGCCATGGCCTGCTATCCTTCAGCAGAGTCAAACAACAATGGAAGGCTGGAGAATCCAGTCAAGAGAAGAGCCAAGTGGCCTTATTCCTGCAACCTAACAGGTCCCACCAGAACCCTCCAGTCCAGGGAGAGCCAGGAGCAGGAAAGTAAAAACTGTACTATATCACCTAGGCCTAGCCTCCCACTAATCTCTCTGTCCAGACTCCCACCAAAACCAAGGAAGGTCCAGATCACAGCAGTTCAGCTGCTTACATGCATAAATGAGGCAGCCACAAATTTCTGCACTCTCCAGCCCAAACAAGCAGTTCAATCAAGCCAGAAGCTTGCCTGGCCTAGCTGGCATAGTCCCTCCACTTCTTACAGTCCCAGACCTGTGCACTTATCTGACTGACTTCGTTTTCAGCCTGGTAGATATCAACTGGGGTGCCAGGGCCCTCTGCACCCACCATCCTGAGTATCCTCCTTGTTCCGAAAGTGGTATCCCTGCCTCTGGAGTAATGCTTTCTTCCTACCTGACACACATGAAAAAAATCACTGAGAAATTTAAGAGATGGTCATAATCCGGTTGTGGAATATTTGTTTAAGATGTGTTACATTTGTTTATGCTGTGGATAATTTGTTTAATGATGCAAAGATGTTTGCATTCTTTGATGTTGCATTTGTTTAACTCTGTAAAACTATGTCCTTTTCGCTGTCTAAAACACCTGAATGGTCTAATAAAGAGCTAAGTGGCTAATAGCTAGGCAGAAGAGAGAAATAGGTGGGGCTAGCAGGCAGGGAGAATAAGTAGGAGGAAGAGAAGAAGGAAGAGTCAGAAAAGGAGGAAAGGAGGGCACCAAGGGTCAGTCACCCAGACTGTAAGGAAAGACAGATATATGGGATAAATAAAGGTAAAAAGCACAGAGGCAAAATGTAGTTAAAGAGAAACAGGATAATTTTACTTAGAAAAGCTGGCAAGAAACAAGCCAAGCTGAGTCTGGCATTCATAAGTAATGAATGTATTTATTCATACTCCACGCATTTATTTGGGAGCTGGGTTGCAGGCCCCCAGAGAGTTAAAAAAAAAAAACACTATATATTCCTCTTCCAACTCCTCATTTCCCAAGGCTGGCTGGATGCAACAGTGGCAGGAGTCACTAGAGGAACCAGCCCTTTCCTCCGACTGAGGTCGTTCTGGGATTTCAGGGCTTCCCTGGCAGTTATAAGCAACTGGAATGGAAAGAAAACAAGGATCCATGCTAGTCATACTCAACCCCATCCTCTCAAGAGGTCCTGGTCTACTCCTCACTTTTCTGAAGGTGCCTGTCTCTGATCAGGATCATTTCTGTCTCTAGGTGGTCCTCTACCACTTGGGGACTCAGATCCAAAGAGCTGGCTAGGTTTGGGAGCTGAGTGTACTTAGGACCAGAGTGATCAGTGAAGCAGCAGGTATCTTTAGAAGAG
Source organism: Mesocricetus auratus (assembly GCF_017639785.1). Classification (NCBI taxonomy): domain Eukaryota; kingdom Metazoa; phylum Chordata; class Mammalia; order Rodentia; family Cricetidae; genus Mesocricetus; species Mesocricetus auratus. The sequence goes on along the minus strand of NW_024429182.1, from coordinate 108,918,625 downwards.
GTCCCTGCCGCATCCCTGAGTCCTCAGAATTAAACTGTCTCAGGGTTCACTGAGTGTCCTGATGTCCTGAGAGAGGCACCACCCCAGTGGATTCCACACAAACCTCATTCTCCTGATGCTTCTGGCCCTGGAGCTTCCTAGGGATTCTAGGTCAAGGTCATCACGAAGAGCACTATAAGAGTCAAAAGCCATAATTCCTCCCTCTCAAACATCCACTCAAAAGCCAGAGTAAGCCAATAGTCACATACCTCCCAGTCACCCTCCTAATTTTGTTTTCTAAGATAGGGTCTCTCTCTGCCTTTGTCTCTCCTTCTCTCTCTCCTCTCTTCCCCTTCCTCCCTTTCCCCCTCTGGAAGAGAGAACTCTCTTAAACTAGCACACAGAACTTTAGCAGTTATACTAAACCACTGCCACATCAACTAACCCTGCAATCACAACAACCTTCAGCAAAAAATAAAATTAAATCTTTGTAACACTTTAGCAGATTCAACAGTATCCTAAACAGTGATGGCTTCTAACAGCAACAGTGCTATCATCATTTCTCAATGAAGGATGAGCAGTACTTCACTTTGAAACTTTACTGCATATATTTCTTAGCCTATCCCAAGGTTCTGAATATTGGAGAATGAATTCCCTAACCGAGGTTACTAGGGAGCCTAGCATAAACAATCTAACTTCTCAATTCGAAATACATACATAATACACACATAAAGCACATCTACATCCCACAAGCAAAGAGAAAAGGAAATAAAGCAGAAACAAAGAGACACTTCCCAAACAGTGAATGTTTTCCCCCTTACTTCCCCTGTAAGGTATAGGAATGAGCAAGACAAAAGCTCATTCTCAATGAGGAGTGCAGGATCCCTTTCTATCACCGAATTCACTGAACAGCATAAGCACATCAGTTATGGAAGCTGGTATGTAAAGAACTTAGGGACCAAACACTTTGATTTGCATATTACATCCTCCTTTTCATCTTGGTCCTGTCTGCTTAGATGTTTCTTAACTACTAAAGTGCCTGATAACTCAACCCAAAAGTGTGCTTAAAAGGAAAGTGGTTTTCATTTTAATCCATCTTTAAACATACTGTGGTTTTTAACTTATCCAAAGTAAAACTAAATATCAAAGCAAATTCCACAGCAATTCTGGAAAAAAAGGGGGGGTGGGGGACGAAAGAAAGAAAAATCCATCAGAATGACTTCTTTCTGGACTACAAGGCACTTCCTAGAGTCACAGAGGAAAAGCCCCTTCTTAACAGCCCTCCTGGGGTAAGCTAGATGTACCAGGCTTCCAACTGAGCTAAGAGGAGCCCAGTTCTTTGTGGGACAAATTTTTAAAGCAACTCTGGAAACAACTTCAAAGCTCTCTCAGAAGCTCACAGTGGTGTGATTAGGACTCAACTCAGCATCCCTCTCTTCTTCGTGTAAGAAACTAATTGGCAAAGCAAGCTTAACTCTAAAAGAATGGATGGACTGACAGACATGGATGTAAGAGGAAGATGGATAAAGAGCAGGGAAACGAAAGAAAAGAGGACAGATAAGAATATAAGGACACATGTGCAGATATCTACTGTGTATACAGAAAATTCTATGTTTGCATCTCACAACTGCAAAACTAATTACACAGCCCAGCTCCACATGTGTATACCATAAAGTTTTCACTGTCCAAGTGTTAAAATTTAAGAAGTGAGACTACAAATATACTATTTTAAAAAAGCACCATGTGCAATTCCTGCAAAATCTACTTTTTCATTTCTTTTACTATTTCAAAGATAACAGAGTTGCACTCTGTTTCCTAACATTCAACCCCAGAAAATCCCTTTCCTAGGCTTGTCTATATTAGTGTACACAGAAACTTCCAACTTTGTTTCACCATAACCTTTCCCTTGAATCTAATCACATTTCTGGCTGCCTACTGACTGTTTCTACCTGCACACAGTTAATTTCTCTGTGAGTTAAAACCAGAGTTACAAGTCTATCTTCCTACTAGAATAACAACAATAAGTTTCATTCTAGTACTGAAAACAATGATTCTGAAGCATGTATAATTTCACTTTTATAGATTTTTATACATTATTGATGGTCGTGCTATTTAACATAGCCTTAATATTAACTTATCACAAGTAAAATAGACTTCTTCAGATCAAAACTGATGACTACATTGGCTCTTACAAAATTCTAGGTAAGCACCAAAGCAATTTCTTTAAAATAAAACTCAAAAAAAGGCAACTTATAGGGAGATAAAGATATATTTACTTTTCTCACTTTTAAAGTTGTACACACACAAAGCAAAAACAACTGCTGTTAAAATATGCCTAGGCTTAAAATACTAAAGAACTAAAACTTGGTCAGGGATCACAGCTCAGGGATAAAGGCAGATAAGATCCCAGTTCAGTTCCTAAATGGCAAAAACAAATGACCTTGGAAATTTGAACAGAACCAAACAGGTAGAGTTGCTGTGTGTGCACATGCAACTCTCAACACAAAACCCTATAAAGCTATTTCCTAGTATCATAAATCTCACCACCTAATAAATGGTGGAAATAAATCAACAGGTTGCACACAGTTCAATTACATAAAAAAGAATCACATCACATATAAGATTGCTTTTTCTTCTTCAGCCATATGGTAATATCATAGTAGTGGTAAGAACCCATTAAGGAAAAACTACTTTCTTCAGCCCAAAGTAATAAAACCTCCTAGCCTTGAGGTTGGGTGGGTCAGAAGCATCCCCAGGAAAGTGGTTTTACTTGAGCTAACGAAACAGAAGGAAGAATTTCATTTTTAATGAGCATTTTTAATTTCCTCCCCAGAATTCCCTACCCAGAATGCAGTCCCTACAAAGAAGTTCTGCGGCATTAGCCCATCTTACAGATATAATTGTCCCTTTTTCTTTTTAGTCTTTTTTTTTTTTTTTTTGGATGCTGGCCAGAGAGTCTAAGTAAGCTTTCTCTGATACTTTGGGCTTTTTCACTCTTCCTCTAAAGTTAAGCCTCCTTTCATGTGGCTTCAGTGTGTGGTGATACATTGTTTATGATCTAATAAGCCCACTGAAGATCAGAACACAAAGTTAGCCACAACCACAGAAGCTGGGCAGTAGTGGTACACACCTTTAATCCCAGCGCTAGACAGGTATATAAGATAGGAGCAGGGTATTCAGTATTCACTTTTAGGTAATTAGTCTCCAGCCACTTTGAAGCCACTGGTCCAGGCTCAGGCCTAAGCTGCAGGCCCTCTGGAGTCCCAGTTTATCCAGCTAGGTTTTCTTTGGATTTTTCCCGAAAGCGTTTGGAATTTTCCTGTTGTAGCCTCTCTAAACAATCTTCAGCTGCCACCCAAACTCCCCTAGATCAGTTGGCTTTGTCTTCAGCCTAAACCCACGTGTGTTTTGTCCACACAATCCAGTGTGAGGTTTTTGAGACAGCCATGTGTCTCTGTCTCTGCCCCTCCCTCCCTCCCTCCTTCCCTCCCTCTCCCTCTCCCCACCATGCCATGGGTTGCAGTTTTTCCTTAAAGCCCCTCTCCTCCTCAGGCTGAAACTCTCAGCTCATGACCAAAAACTAGTTCTCTGGTTCAGATGTGCTACACTTCAGAAATAGCACTGTCAGCAGATTTGGTAACACAACTGAAAATTCTTAAAAGGAGGAATTAATTAAAAGAGAGGGGTTTTCCCGCATTAAAAATGGGAAACACTATTACAATGGAGAAAATCGGGTCTCTGTATGATTATGCAATGCATGATTTAAAAGTGGAACACTTAAATAACAGGATAATCAACTTAACCTCGATTGGCATACTGTTAATTATCATTTTGATAAGCTTTGCTGTTGGTTTGATAATTCTTGGTCTATCTCTAAAATAGTTGGTTGATATGAGTGCTAAGATGCAGACCTTAGAAAAACTTATTAAAGCAGGCCATAATTATTCAAATCTACACTGAGGAATTGAGTGGAGAACCAGAGTTCAGCATTGCATTACAAGGTTAAAGAGGAACTTAAGAAAGCCAACCTTAATATATCCAGTAACCTTACAGGACATGCCAAATGCAAAAGATTTTATAAGGGCTACTTGGAAGCTTGTAACAATGTTAGATTTAGGGAAATTCAAGGAAGCGGTAGTCTCATATGGCATCCATTCACCATTTGTGAAGCAGATGATAAAGACATGATTAGTTTGTAATAGAATTATCCTTATGAACTAGATAGACTTGGTTAAAGTTGTTCTAGAGCCTCATCCACAATTACAATGGACTTCCTGGTTCAGAGAAGAAGCTAAGACTATTGAACTAAAGCTAAAGCTAGAGGTATAGAAATATTCCAAGATCAACTTCTTGGAGAAGATTATGCTACTTTAGAAAGGCAATGTCTATATGATGATAATCTCTTGGCTTTATGCCATGCAGCAGCTCTGAATGCTCAGGATAGGAGCAGTAGGAAAGAAAATTGAATCATTTACAAAAGGTATACAGTGCCCATGCTAACATAACTGATAATGCTATACAGACTCCATGTAGCTAAGAAAACGACACATTGAAACAAGGAAACTACATGAGCTACAGAAAGACTTGACCCTGACAATACCAATACTGAGTAAAGCATACCAAGAGGATATATGGATAAAATCATTGTAGAAATTCATCTAAAGACAGAATAGACAATTTCCAAACACAGTTGGAGGTCTTAAACTTTTCTCGTCAAATGATAAATTCAGACCAATGAATCTGACCAGATACAGATCATTAGTTTTCAACAAAGACTAGTTGTCCCAGGTAGACTCTCCCAAAGGTAAGGAAGAAAAAAGGGCCAGTGGCATGTGCAGGCTCATGCACAAGACAGTTTTCCCCATAAAAATCTCCTCTGCATGAAAACCTGTCAATATTGCCAAGGTTAAGAAATCCAGCCCCATACATAAAGTTATCAACAACCCTGATCTCATTCATAGGTAGGAAAAAAACTATAAACAATCCAAAGAAAAGCCACATGAACACAATAACTGATACAGAAAAGCCATGCAGCATGATTAAAGGTCCACAACATATTGGACGAAATGTTAACTTTATAAAGCTGATGATGCACAGATAAAAACACTACAACTTACAGCATCACAGTTGATGGTAAAAGACTAAGTGGCATCTGCTAGCATCAGGATCAGGGCTTGGATCAGGGCTTGGATCAGCGCTAGGAGACTATACACAGTAAAACAAGAATGATGACAATAAATGTCGACTGGAAGAAAAACAAAGCTTTCCACTGGCAGTTAACATCTCCTATAGAAATTTCCAGGGAATATATCAGCAACTCTCAGAACAAATGAGTACAGCAAGGTCAGGAGTCAATATTAGGACACCAGGTCAATGGCATTTACATGCAAACTGAGTTGGTAATTGTTTCTCAAACATGATACCAAAAACACAATCAACAAAAGTTTATGAAACAAGAGACAGGCATGGTGGGCATATCTGTACTTTAAGAACTCAGGAAACTGAGGAAAAGAATCACAATTTCAAGACCATCCTTGTATTCACAGTGAATTTAGAGTCAATCTGAACTGTACAGGAACATGCTGTCAAAAGAAAAAAAAAAGGATGAACTGGCCTTTAACAAATTTTTGTGTTCTGAAAGACATGACAAAGAAAGTGATGAGACAAATACACAGAACATGGTAGAATATTTGCAAATTATTGATGCAAGAGACTTATATATAGAACACCCAGAGACATTTACAACTCAATAGCTAAGAAGTAAATGATTCAATGACAAATGATATTTTTTTTGTTTTTATCCTCTCATAAATTACATCCTGACTGCTGGAGGGAATCGAAACCAGCAACCAGTCTAGCAAACAACTCACAGTTCTTCAAAATGTTAAACATGGTTATCAGGTAAGCCAGCAATTCTACAACGAGGTTCACTCACCAGAGAAATGAAACGATTAAGTCCATACAGAAATGTACCCAAGAATAAGGCAGCATCATTCACAACTGGGAGCCTAATGAGTCTGTCTGAGGCCCCAGCAGATGGGTTTTGGGGGGCAACAAGCAGTGAGGCAGCAAAGCATACAATAGCCTGAATTTCAAATGATCAGCTCAAAAAATGGTCACTCACCAATGTCCACACAGTGTGGAACGTTCCTTCACACTGTGTCAAGATGTGTCACTGTGGTTGGTTTAATAAAAACCTAAACTGCCAAAAGCCAGGCAAGAGGAATAGCAGGAACTTCTGGACAGAGTGAGCTCTGGGAGAAGAAAGAGGAAGTTGCCAGCCAGACTCAGAATAACCAAGATGGGCATAATGCAGGTGAGACAATAAATGGTTGGTGGTGCATGACTTTAATCCCAGCACTCAGAAGCAGAAGTAGGCAGGTCTCTGTTTGAGACCATCCTAGTCTACAGAGGAGGTTCGCGGACAGCCATAGCTACATAGGGATGCTCTCTCGGCCTGGACTCTTAGGGGAGTGCCTGTCGAAATGACAGACTCTGGATATCCCCTATGTGGAAGGAAGTGGGGATAGGGTTGGAGGCTGGGGGGGGGGATGGTGGGGGGTTGCGGGAAGAGGGGAGGGAGAGGGAACTGGGATTGACATGTGAAGCAAGCTATTTAAAATTAAAGTAATTTTAAAAAGTTAGAAAAAAGAAAATAAATAAAAAAGGATGAATAAAACTCATACTAAGAATATTTCAACTGTTCTGAAACAGGGTATGTAAGCTGCATCTTACTACAACAAAAGTTAATGAAAGAAATTTTTAAAAAATCAAAATAGATAGAAAGTAATTCCATGTCATGGATAGAATATCACTAGTGTGAATAAATCATAAGTACAAGACAGCATATTTCTATAATGTAAAACCAAGCAATAGAAAAGGAATGAACTGGTGATTCAGGTAACATCTTGGGTGCATCTACAACATGATGCTTAGTTAAGAAAGGAAAGAAGAGGCCTGTGTTAAAATGCTTCCATTTCTGCAACTCTTCAAGTTCTCAACATGACATATACAAGTGCAAAACAGATTATCTAGTCCTGGGGGCAGGTGATCTTTCTGGTGATAAAACCATGCTGTGGCCAGGCAGTGGTGGTGCATGCCTTTAATCCCAGCACTCGGGAGGCAGAGGCAGGGGGATCTCTGTGAGTTCGAGGCCAGGCTAGACTGACAGCCTCCAAAACAATACAGAGAAACCCTGTCTCTAAAAGAAAAAAAAAAAAAAACCATGCTGTGTACCGACAGCAATAGGGGTTAAACAAGTCAACTCATGAGAAGAAGGTGCTCAGAACTGTGCACATCCACATGAGTGCAGTAAAAATGGGAGCACACAGTTCTACAGGCAGTGGCCGCAATACCCACTTCCCAGTTTCACATTAGGTGCAGCGAGAGGAAGTGAGGGCAGGAGCACTAAAGGATAAACACAAATGGGCCACACAGAACTTCACTGAGGATAGTACACACAATTAAAACAGCAAACACGCCAGTGATACCAATAAATGGCATCAGTGGTAGCAGTAAATATACATATTGCTGAAAATACAAAGATTTTTAAATTGGTTCACCAAACAAAATGAAATGAGAGACACATGAACTGTTTCAAAAATGTTAAAATACACTAACCACAAACAAAAAGAATCCTGATTGTAATATATAAAAGCCACATAGAACTCAGGGCAAAAAGAATGAAAACTTGTGTTTGTATGTGTGTTTGTTTGATTATTTGGCATGGACTTAAAACAACATTGCCCTAGCTGACCTGACCAAAATAAACACACAAAAACAAGGAATGACTGCTGTTTCCTTGTGTGTGGGAACATTTATGATTATGCAGGGGATGTCAGATAAAGGGTCTTAATGTCTACCACATGCTTCTACATAATAACTACACACAGGCACATACATACACACATGTGCTCACATGCAAATGAGGTAAAATTGTGAGCTGCTAACTGCTGACTCTGGAGATTAGTGTCACCGGTTCCCACTGAAATGGTCAGATAACTACAAAAATAAAGTCCTACTTAAAGCTAAAAGTCACAGGTGGCACCGTGATCAAAAGAAAAAGGCCATGTCATTTTCTTCAGTCAGGTGGCCACCGATGAGCTGCCCATACTCAAGTAAAAAATCACCCCCACCCAAAAGGAAAAAAACAGGTTGAAAGTCTCATGTGTAAGTAATGCATCTTTTTAATATGCTTTCAAAGCCAATACTCACATTTTTAAAGAGATTCAAGTTGCCATTAGCAGAATAACTCTCTCATTACTCAACAGGAAAAAAAAAAAAGCTCTGCTTACCACATAACTGTACTGTTCTAATAAAATTTTATATATCAACTAAATTATCTGAGATCATGACAGGTGATCATTACTTCATTACTTCCACTTTTCAGATAAAAAATAAGGCAAAGAGATGACACAGTTAGTGGCCGAGCCAAACTATGAAGCCAGAGGCCGGCTCTGGAGTCCCCAGCTGAGATCTGGGCTGTGCTGGCCTGTGAGGCAGAATAAAACATGTTTCGCATTTTCAGGCATTACAGCATCCACAAGGTCTCTGAGTTTAGCAATACATGCAGTGACAAATACTCTCTTATGCAAAAACTTTACCATGACCTATCACTATCCTCTGACTCAACTACTTACATAACATTGCACAGATGGTGTGAATGAGTTCACATGGAAAATTCTATGTGAATAACAATAAAAATTGTTTGCAAGATTCCTTTCAGAGGGTAATTCCTATGAAGGGCTAGTTACTAAGCCTTCAGCAGGGAGCAGACCTAGACAGCAACAGAAAATTTAATAACTTTCTTAGGTATGACAAGGTTGCTACACAGTGAATGAAACAGGCTCCCACTGGAATTTGCATATGCTTGCTTTAATTATGCTACATCACAGAACCTTCTATTAATTAAGTGGAAACTGCTATTTCTGTTCACTATTTTATATTTGCATTTCTTTATTTTTGTATTGCATATTTATAGTATCCTTATATTTATTTTATAGACAATGAACATAATGCTAACATAGAATTAACTTCAATCAAATAGCTGCATAATAAAAACATATGTAGGAAAATATTTCTCATCCCTGGGCAATAATAAGTAATAAGCAAAAATAAAATCAAATTCCCTCAGGTAACTAATTCTATTAAACATGAAGATATGGAAAACTTACCTGCTTTTCCTTTCGATTAGAATGGCCACATACGAGGCTGGTAGAGCAGCACCAAAGCCAGGAGTCCAGGAGTAGAATTTACCGAGTATCTTCCTGAAATTCAAATTCGGAATTTTTGTATGAAATTCCTAGTTGGTCACTTCAGCCCTTACAAACAGAAGCTTCTCTTCTCTACCCATCTTCTACCCAAGCATCCCACAGTCCCCCAAATTCACCATGTCCCAGGCTAGACTCACTGTCTCCCTCTGCCAGTATTTGCAGAAAATGCCAGCTGCTTTTATAAGCATCACCAGTGTTCTTGGATGCTGTTTGGCTGGGATTTGGTTTGGTTTTGTTGGGGGACAAAGTTTCATTGCATATTCCATGATGTCCCTTAGCTTCTCATGGAGCCCAGGCTAGCCTCTGCATCCAAGCAGTCCTCCTGCCTCCTCTCCTGAGTGCTGCTGTGAGCCATGCACCCGACTCACAGTGGTTTAAATAGGGATTGTATCCATGCGGCACAACCCTTCATGATTTCTTACAGCACTTGCTGAAGTATTTTATATTTTTTAGTTTTATGCGGATACCATTTCTTATCTACTGGCATTGGTTACTTGAATGGAGGGATCTGCACCTGGGTAGTCGTGGTGCATACCTTTAATCCCAGCACTTGGGAAGCAAAGGCAAGTGGATCTCTGTGAATTCAAGGCCAACCTGGTCTGCAAAGCTCCACAGATAAACCCTGTCTCAGAAAAGCCAAAAAGAAAGTAGGGATCTGCATAGTACCCAAAATATTACAAATGGCTTAACTGATTATGTTTCCACACAAATTTAGAGACATGAGTAATATATGTTTTTGATGGAGGAAGTCTCACTTTGTAGCTCTGGCTGGCCTGGAACTCACTTATATAATCCAGGCTTGCCTCAAACTTCTCAACCACCAGAGTGCACCACTATACCCTGCCTCAGATGTTTCTTTCAAAACAGCCCTGCTCCTAAGAAAAGAGAACCAACCTCTAAATGTAAGACGTGATCTGAACAAAACTCATATATATATATGAGGGGGCATAGGAAACAGTCAGAGAAAGACAAGGATCAAGACTCTGAGAAATGATCTTTTTAACTGAAGCCTGAGTTTTAAAAACTGCCATAAACACTTAAAGAGTACTTATGAGACATTAAAACCTTTTGCCTTAAAGCCAGCAGGGAGGTTTTCCTTACAGAATCTACCAAACTACTGAACATAAGCTCTAGAGGAAAGGGGACTTAGGAAGACAGCTCCAGGGAAAATACTGACATTATCTTACTATTAAACACATTACACTTCCCCTGTTTAGCCAGGCAATCCACAAGTGGAGCAGTATGCTGCCATAGCAGCTTCCAACAAGTCTTAGTACTGCACAGACCACAGGCTCAAGCTTATTACACAGATGTCCAAATCAGTTTCAAAATGCAATCTGCTCCATGGCATGAGTCCTTACGGTGACTGCCTCCATTGTGTAAAGTTTATAAATACTGGTGATGGGGGGGATGATATCTATGAGACACTTGGAAATTATATGCTGAATTGTAACTAAAATATACAAAACTACATAGATGACACTGATGAGGGTAACAGGAAGTAGCTTCCAACAGCAGTGAGAAGTTGCCAATAACTGAAAGCCGAACTGTGTCAATGCAGACAGCAGGAAGCACAGGTACAGAATACAGGCCTGAATCAGGACACCAGCAGGAGCAGACACCAGGAACTTATCTACCCTTTGATGCACAACCATGTCTTTTGTGGTCCCAACCTCATATGCCAGTTGCTTTGAATTTCTGGTCATTCCTGAATTCTGCTTCTGGTCAGAAATCCTGACCAACAATCTCAGAACTACAGTAGGCTTCGGAAAATGAATGCTATATTGAAGTGCTTTTGCTGCGTAAATCATACCAGTAATTTGAAACTACGTCATGAGGCCAAGACCTATGGCTCATGTTCTGACAAATTTTCTTGGAGGTAAATGTTATTTCACAGATTTAACTAGAAAGAGAGCAATCTGAATAACAACTATGCAAACAGATCTTTGTTGCCATAGGGTTTGAATAATGATAGCCCCAGAGGCTCATATATTGGAATGTTTGGTTCCCAGTTGGTGGGGTGTTTAGGGTTAGGAGGTGTGGTCTTGGAGGAGGAGTTTGGGAAGTGGCTTTGAGGTTTAAAAAGCCCATACCAGGCCTAGCTTCCTCTTCTTTCTCTTCCTCCCACTCTCCCTTCCTCTTCCCCAACCACCTGTGAATCAGGATCAGGATGTAAGCTCTAAGCTATTGCTCCAACACCATGTCTGCAGGCAGCCATGCTCCCTGCCATACTGATCATGGACTCTCACCCTCTGAAACTGTATGGAAGGCCCCAATTAAATGCCTTTATGAGTGGCCTTGGTCATGGTGCTTCTTCAAGCAACAGTAGCTGAGACAGTTTCCCTTTCAACAAAGCAAATTCATTAACACACACAGGTGATTATGAGTACCAACCTTAAAATGCAGAAAAAAGTAATGTACAAGGCCCCATTAGCGGTCAGGAAGGAGGCAGACTGGAGGATCTCAGGGAGCAGCTTGTACAAGTAATACTCCAGTTTCCGCTTCCGGAGAACGGCTGCAATCTGGAAAGAGAGAGGCTTTGTTATTTAAGCCAACCACTCAGATTCACTCTTATTTGAAAGTCACTGAATAAAGGCATATGCTAAAGACTAAAGTAAAACGATGCCATTGCCAGGCTCCTCGTATGAACAAAGTTTTAGAACAGAAGATGTTTTCATTGACTTAAACTGAAAATATTGAGTCAAGTGGCGGTGGCACACACCTTTAATCCCAGAACTTGGGAGGCAGAGGCAGGCGGATCTCAGGGGTTCAAGGGCAGCCTGATCTACAAAGTGAGTTCCACGACAGCTAGCACTATTTACACAGGAAAACATTGTTGTAGAAAAAAAGAAAAAAGGGCAAAGAAAATATTGACAGCTTTTGTCATGTCATGAGTCAGCTCCAAGACAGGCATATGATGAGTAAGCTTCAAGGTAGGTACATGTAATAAAAACAAAAGTAATAGCAAAAGAAAAATCATAATAAAAATAATTACAACGTGGTCACATGATGAGTCAACTAGCTCCAAGGTAGGTACATGTAAAGCCATAAAGGCAGTTTTCAAATGAAAAACATACTTTAGAAAAGAAAAGGTAAATTGCAATCTAAATAAAATCGCATGTCACAGCAAAGCTCCATTAACCATTCCCAGCCTGGCATATTCAGAGCACCTCAGTAAGGGACACCAAAAGCAAAGCAATGACTCGGATATTCAAACAGCAGCTGGGAAGGGTAAAGGAGAGGCAACAGAAAGAACAACAAACGAATGACTTCTGGCTTCTGACATTCTAGGGCCCTAAAAAAAAGCCAAGACATTAATGACGGGCCAACAAGCTGGAGCAGAAGATAAAGGCGTTTGCCTCCAACCTTGAGACTGGAGCTCCATCCCCAGAACCCACTTCATAGAAAGAGAGAATCTACTCCTAATCTACTCCTACAAGTTGTCCTCTGATGATGACATGGGAAAGTCCTAACTGCTGCAGACATTTAAAAATTAAAAACCTGTAAGTGACTCACCTGTTAATTTTAAATTGAAAACTATGATCCTTTATGATTCAGCTCTTAATTGTAAATTGAAAATATATTTGTTTGTTTTAGTGCTGGTAAAAATCTGAATTTAAAAAGATGATTTCTAGATTAAAACCACCAAAACCCTGGAATAGTGAGATAATATAAAAATCAAGTTAAGAGTCTATTGAGTGAGCACAATATTAATGTTACAGGGAATAAATGTAAAAATAATCATAAAATGCTCCCGACAAGGATCTAACCATGAAAAGTGATTTCATGTGTGCACTCTAATGCACAGGGCCAGGGAGGGTCACTGGAGTGAGTGTGACACAGGTAGGCCAAAGGTTCAAGGAAGCGGAGATGGGCTGCCTGGTAATAACAGATTCTCACAGGTATCCATAGCTGTGAAACTGCACCAAACGAACACAGGCTGGAACAGTAAGATTAGGGAATCAGAGGTGTGAGAAAGGAAAGCATGGAGGACAGAGCCGGAAGGTGGAAAGCTTCTCCATTCATCCGTTATCTTTCTAGAGATACCACTGCCTGACGTCGGAGACCAGCAAATCTAATGGCCTCTTCTAAGGACTTAGTTCATCCTTAACTTCTCTGAAACTGACAGTCTCCTATTGCAACTCAACAGCCAGACATATAAAGAAAAATGAAAAAGAAGACCCAGTCCTATCTTCAAGGAATATAAGTCTGGGGGGTTGGGGGAAATAACAAACCATAATATGGCGGTGTGCTAACCCTAACCCAGAGAAAGAAGGCGCTGCTGATGAACTATCAGAATGATTGAAATGAATCAAATTATGTAACTCCAGGAAACAGACAAGACTTGCTTCTCCTTACTGTGACAAGGCACAGTGAAAAGCTTGCCAGGCAACCAGTTTCCAGGGTCTCTGCCCACGAGCAGACTCTGGTTTTTGTGTGTGGTAAGGCGATATATCAGAATGGAGACACATAGCAGCCAGAAATTAGGGCAGAGAAACAAGCAGGGGCCAAGGTTCTAATACCCCCTTGAATGGTCCCCAGTGACCTAACTTCCTTCCATCCACCATGCCACTAAGGCTTCCTCCATCTCTCAATAGCACTGCAGTCAGGGAACAAAGCCTTCAACACATGGGCATTTGGGGAGATTCAAAATCTAAACTACTATACATGTCATGTTCATCAATTAAATGTCAGTTCTCCCTGGTATGAAATGCAGATCCAACACAATTCCTATCACACACTCCTAAAGAGATATCTGGGAACATAAATAGACTGTTCTGTAATCTACACAGAAACTAAAGGAAAAGAATTACTATAAATAAGAATAAATAAACTGCAAAAAGTTAGCTACTGAGTCTGACTGCAATATTGATAATGCAACAGGAAAAAAGATGAATGGAACACAATACAGAACCAAGGAGTTCATCCACATACATCTAATTTTTTTATAAAGGCACAAAACAATTCCACGGAGGGAAGAAATTCTTTTCAATATAAAGTGGTAGAAATCAGAGCCATCCACAAGTTAGAAGAGAGTGGGAGAAGGAACATTAATCTAGGTTTCAAGTTTAGTTCAAAATGGACCATATATTTTTGGTTGTGAGCCTAGCCTTTAACGCTGAGCCATCTCTCCAGCCCCCCCAAAAAAATGGATCATGGACATTTTATAATGTAGAATACAGTTGCAAAGAAGAGTGATGACCAAAGGAATCAAGATCGAGCTGGCAAAACCCACAGGGGCAGCTGACCTAAACAAGGGGGACACATGGACCCGAGACTGATGACTGAGGGGCCAGCATGGGACTGATCCAGACATCTTCCCACCTAACCTGGGTGACAGAGAGGAGGCCTTGGCAATCTGTGGGTCCTTGGAGAGTGGAGCAGTATTTATTCCTGGCATACAGAAGGACCCCGGGAACCCATACCACGTGGAGGGATGCTCTCTCAGCCTGGGCACATGAGAAAGAACCTGGGCCCTTCCCAGGATCATGTGACAGACTCTGGAAATCCCTCATGGATGTCCTTGCCCTCCCTGGGGAGTGGAGGGGGGATGGAGTGGGAGTGAGGGGTTGGGAGGATTGGGCGGTGGAGGAGAAGGAGAGGGAACTGAAAGTGACATGCATAAAAAGTGAAATAAAAAATATATAAAAAAGAAATAAAAAACAAAATGGATCATAGATATTATATAATGTAGAAAATTATAAACCTTGGGGGGAAATAGGGAAAACTTTAAGACAATGAGGCAAAGCAAAGAGTATTTAGACTTGACACTAAAATTAAAAGAGACATTTGATATACTGGACTTCATTTCTTGGTGAAAGACCTGTCCGGAGAACAACAGACATGCTGCAGAATAGGAAAAAAATAGCCCACATCTAACTAAAGACTAACATCTAATATGTATACACAGAAATCTTAACATCAACAATAAAAACACAATTCAATTAGAATAAAGATAGGAAGAGACATTTCCAGAAGATAATATATAAATAGCAAATAAATGATTATGGAAATGTTAATTAAAATTTCAATAAGCTATCATTATATAACCATCAGCATGGCTAAAATGAAAAGCAATGGCTCTGAGGTTAACGTGCTTTCTGTGCAAGCATGAAGGCCTGAGATCAGACCCCAGCACCCACACATAAACCAGGGGCAACACTGTGTAAACATAAACCCAACTCAGAAAAGCAGAGACAAACATATCTCACATGCTCCCCAACCAGCCAGTCAAGCTGAAATGGACTTCAATCAAAGACACTGCCTCAAAACAGTAAGGGGGAGAGGCGACAGAGGAATACCTGACATTGTCTCCAACCTCCACATGCATAACCACAGATAAGAGCACCCTCCCTCCCTCTCTCCCTCCCTCCCTCCCTCCCTCCCTCTCTCCCTCCCTCCCTCCCTCCCTCGCCCCCCTCTCTCTCTCACATGTGTACATATCTTACAAATGCACACAACACATAAAGACAAAAACAAATGCCAGCAGTGATTCACACAACCTGTGCATGCATTTGTCATTTGTTGCTGGTAGAACTGCAATATGACAAAGACAGGCTACAGGACACTTTGGCAGTTTGTTAAAAAACTAATCAAGCAACTGCCATTCGAGCAGTAATTGCTGTCCTGGGTATTTATCTATCTATCTCTAAGATATAAAAGTTCATGTTAACAAGACACTTGTGTACAAATGTTTATAACAGCTTTGCTCTCAACTGTCAAATCATGAAACCAGATGTTCTTCAACAGGTGAGTGGTTTAACAAACTGAGATGTGTCCTTGAGATAAGTACTACCTAACAATTTAAAAAGGGCCCAAATCACTGCTGTCAGACTGGGCAGGGAAGCTTCTTATTGCAGAGGGTAGTGGTTAATGCACAGCTCATTAACTGCTCAAACTGCTGAGAGTAAGCAACGGTGAGCAGTCGGCCGTACTGAACATCTCTACATATCAATCTCCTCTTCCCCACTAAGTTCAATGAACATCATGCAAGAAGGAGCACAAGGAATATAAAAGGCAGATGACGGAGAAGTGTGCTGTGAAAGGTTGGCCTCTAGACACAGCTTGGTTGTCACACACAGGCGCTCAGCCTGCACAAGACCTCCACAAGATCAAGAGTTTTCAAAAGTCCAACATGGAGGAGGAAGACGTTGCCTATGACCCCATAGACTCTGCAATATAAACAGCACTAATTGGGGTTAGAAGGGGTTTTTTTAAAACTACATGAATTGTATCTATATCTCTACTTGTGTGTGGTATATGCATGTATACATAACCATATGCCTCTGGAAGTTAGAGATTGATGTCTGATGTTTCCCTTGATCTCTGTCTACCTTGTTTTGTGAGAGTCTCTCATTGAATCTGAAATCACAGATTCTACTACACTGGCTGGCCAGTGGCCCAGAGTCCTCCTGTTCCTGCCTACCAGTCACTGAAATTACCAGCACAAAGCTCTGTGCATAGTAGTTTACATGAAGGGTAACAATCCAAACTGAAGTCCTCCTGCTCTCTCTCTCTCTCTTTTTTTTTTTTTTTTTTTTTGAGCTCTGGCTGTCCTGGAACTCGATATATAGACAGGCCAGTCTCAAACTCTCAGAGATACATTCACCTGTCTCTGCCTCCCTAGTGCTGGGATTAAAGGTGTTCACCACTATATCCAGATCAAGTCCTCCATCTTACAAGCTAAGCCCTTTACCAACTAGCCATCTCTCCGTTTATATTGTCTTGACTGCATCAATGGCAGTGCTTTTACTGCAATCCTATAGTACTGTCTGGCAAGAGGATACCACTGGAAACTAGGTTAAAGATTCATGGGATCACTAATATTTCTTCCAGCTGTGTCTGAATCTACTTTCCCCTCAAATAAGGAGTTCATTTTGTTTTCAAAAGTGCACTCAAGAAGCACACACACACACACACACACACACACACACACAAACCACACACACACTACCATCTGAGAAGTACCCAATGAAGAAAGACCCAATCATGAAAATGAAAAGACTATACCCAGTGCTGGTGGGAATGGCATGCAAAGAAAGTCCTCAGCACGTGGCTGGTGGTACTGTAAAACTTGTACAGTTTCTGTGGAAAGCTGTTTGATAACATGGAATCCATCTAATCATACGTCTACTCTAATGATCCAGTAATCTACTCCTGAGTATATGCCCAGAATATACAATGTTTCTTTCCATCTCCAGCATCTGCAATCAATCACAAATACCACTAACAGTAAAGAGGAGAAATCTTACATTTGTATAATATTAGTAAAAACAAACTGTAGAGTATGTTGAAATAATGGGATAACCTAACGCAAAGCTCAAGAAATCGGGACTTTCTCATCACTGTGCTGTCATCCAGAACTTACAGCCAGGGTTTACAAGTAGCTGAGACCTTGATACTCAGAGAAGTCTGTGGTCAAAAGCCTGGAATTCAGGCAGAGAGATCACATAAGTTTTCCAGTATGC